>NW_027507685.1:221839648-223154648 GCF_037356315.1 Lithobates pipiens
AATAATCCTCAGCATTGGTGTCTGCCGTGGCAATAATAACCTGCAGTATTTGTGTCCGTACCTGCAATAAGAGCACCCAGCAATGGTGTCACTGTGTTGGCAATAATAGCCTCCGCTATTGCAGTCAGTGCCTGCAATAATAGCCTCCAGCATTGGTGTCAGTGCCTGCATTAATAGGCCCCAGTATTGGTGTCTGTGGCTGCAAAAATAGAACCCTGCAATGGTGTCATTGGAAGTAATTATAGCCCCCTGCATTGGTGTCATTGCCTGCAGTAATAGCCCCCTGCATTGGTGTCATTGTGTTTGCAATAATAGCCCCCAGTTTGATGTCAGTACCTGTAATAATAGCCTCCAGCATTGGTGTCAGTGCCTGCATTAATAGGCCCCAGTATTGGTGTCTGTGGCTGCAAAAATAGCACCCTGCAATGGTGTCTTTGGAGGTATTTATAGCCCCCTGCATTGATGTCATTGCCTGCAGTAATAGCCCCCTGCATTGGTGTCAGTGTTTGCAATAATAGCCCCCAGTTTGATGTCAGTACCTGTAATAAGAGCACCCAGCATGGGAAGGGAGAGGAAGGAAAAGTATACAATGGGAAGGGAGAGGATGGAAAAGGAGAGGATGGGAAGGGAGAGGTTGGGAAGGGAGAGGAAATGTCACTGGTGGCAATCATAGCCCAGCGCATTGATGCAAGTACGGTACCTTCAACAATAGTCCTCAGCATTGGTGTAATAAGTGGTGATAATAGCTCCCACCATTGGTGTCAGTGTCTGCAGTAACAGCCCCTGACATTGGTGTCAGTGGCAGCAGTCATAACCCTTTCCATTGGTGTCAGTGCCTGCAATAATAGCCCCCAGCATTGGTATCAGTGCCTGTTATAAGGGCCCCCAGCTTGGGTGTCAGTAGCAGCAGTCATAGCTCCCAGTATTGGTATAAGTAATTGCAATCAAAGCCACCTGCATTGGTGTCGGTGCCTGTGTTTCCGTCAGAATCGCCAACAAATTAGGTAATGGAAGTGATGTTCAGAAGGCGGCAGTGGAGATCTTACTACACCCAGCTACGTCTAGAATTTCAAAGTAATTTTAGCAATAAACTGAGCGTAAATAAACAAATATTGTATATTGACATCTTTCATACTGGTTGGATGTTTAATTTTGAAAGCTTAAAGGTTTAGCGCTGCGGAGTGCACCGACATGGTCTCTGCCACCTTCCTCCTGGCGTCCAGCTTCTTTCAAAATGTAACATCAAAACAGTATGACAGATGTCAATATGTACTATATTTATTTTATTTCAGTTTAATGTTAAAATTATTGTGAAATTCAAAACGTAGCTGGGTATAGTAAAATATCCACTGCCGCCTGGTTGCAGTGGAACACGCATGTGCAGCTGACAGAACATCACTTCCGTTACCTAACGTGATTAACTGTTCTGCTGAAAACTCCAACTCGCCAAAATCTCCAACCACGTGTAGCGGTGCCCTCGTGGGGTCACTACGTGTTCTAGAATCCACACATTTGACCCTGCTGGCCATACATCCGTTTTGGCATACTTTCCTAGACAATGAACAGTCTCTTGCTTGTTTTTATTAGGGGATTAAACTTGGATGGGGAAAAGGGGACATGGGATGCCCAGATAATGAGTACTTCTTAATGAAATCAATGTTGGTTGAGTCTAAATATGACAGTCTCTTCCTCTACATATTTCCTACAGTCCACTACTTGAGATCACTTGCTTCACTTCACTGTCCAAATCTAGGTTCCTGTCACCGATAGCACATAGCTAGGCCTCACTCTGAATAAGTCCTAGCGTTTTCCTAATAGCCCTTTACAGGCAGGGGTTTGCAGTCCCCTCTGTGGTAGCAACTGTTTTAGTTGAGAAGAATAAATGTGCTAACTGACACTTGGTGGACTACTGATCCCAGCACGCCCAATGCATAGTTGCCAACATTGTTAAAAAAAGTGTCCCTAAATTTTTTTTTTGGCTGTAGGTGGAGTCACAATATAATTAGGGGGTGAGGCATGCGTTTGTAGCCGTGGCATTGAAAAAAACGGGCGTGGTTTATGCAACATAGTGGGCATGGCGTAAATGAGTTGGTCTCAAAGGGTGTGTGGTTAGAGTCTGAGATGAATGAGGGATGGAGAGGGAAAGGGGGGGAGAGGGATGGAGGGACAACAGCAGGTCCTACACCACAATAGAAATATATGTATTCCAGAGTTTAACCACTTCCCGCCCAAGGCTGTCATATGACATCCTGGACTTTCAGTGGGAATATCTGAATGATGCCAGCAGCCACAGGCATCATTCAGAACTCTGTTGTCAGCCGGCGATTCTGTGCACCATAAGAATGATCATAGCGGCAGTTGCGCCGCTTGATTGTTCTTACAGGTGACGGGAGGGGACGTCCCCCCCTCCTGCTGCCATCCGTTGCTTCTCTGGGCTCTCCCGTTCCATCGGGGACCTGGAGAAAGAATCGTCTGGCGCCGGATGATGACGATAGAGATTTCCGGTGACCAGTCATCTCTGACCGTTGGAGGCCCGGGCATTCCCGGAAGTAAACAAAGCCGCGATCACAGCTGTCAGCATGGGACCGGTGACATTTTTTTCACAATCTCATGCTTTCCAGCCTGGAGGAGAGATGTGGGGTCTAATTGACCCCACATCTCTCCATAAAGAGGACCTGTCATGAATGATTCCTATTACAAGGGATGTTTACATTCCTTGTAATAGGAATAAAAGTGATAAAAAAAAGTAAAATAAAATTAAAAAAGTATTCAGAGGATAGCCAGACACAGCTCTGATCACCAGCAAGCAGCCTGTCTATTTACATTGCCTGTGTAACGGCATTTTCGGTGACCTATCAGTTTGCTACGGAAGTGACATTCCGTCGCCGCCATCTTGCTACACCCCACACTCGTCCACAGTAAGGATACACTAAGAAGGGGTAAAGTGGACATCTTGTTATACCCACTGGAGTTTTGCATTTTACACGTATTTATAACAGTAAAGTGAGTTTATATAGTGAAATACAATACTTAGAACTCAGTCTGACTAGTTAGATGTTGAATTTTAAAAGCAGCGGTATCCCTGGTCATCTCATGAATGAATGAAATACTTGTATAGCGCACAATGCGAACTGAATCGCCTCTAGGCGCTCACAGGTTTACCAATCTCACAGAAGTTTGCTGCTTTTAAAATTCAACATCTAACCAGTGCGACGGAATTCTAAGTCCTGTATTTCACTATATAAACGCAGTTTACTGTTATAAATACGTGTAAAATGCAAAACTCCGTTGGGTGTAACAAGATGTCCGCTTTCTCCCTTCTTCGTGTGTCCTTACTGTGGATGAGTGTAGGGTGTAGCAAGATGGCGGCGACGGAATGTCACTTCCGTAGCAAACTGCAATGGGTTGCCAAATATGTCGTTACACCTGCATTACTGTCTCTAGACAGTAATAGATCTGATCCTGAAGGCAGGTGAGCCATTGTTGTGTTCCTATCAGGTATCTTTAACCTTTCTCCTAACCTTTGCCATTGCTGCATCCTCCTGAATTTGGATGTATGGTCTAGGTGTCTTTGATCATGCCTTGTCTTCTGTAAAATTCTCCTCTGTCATTCAGCAGGCAATGGTCAGTAAGAGGGGCTATGTACTTTGATAGGTAAGCAGTACTGATCTTGGATAGCAGGTACCCTAAGTGGCATCTCGCTCAGCCTCCTCCATCAGTTTCTAGTAGAGTGATGACAATGCCTTGTCTTTCCATTGAACTTCTGGTGTATTTCATGGGTCGCTGACTGATATGCAGACTACATCTCCTCTCCTTCCTCATGTTCAGAGAGGGGAGGGGCCGATCTGTGCAGCTAACCCCGGCTGAAGAATTGTGAAGAGAGAATCTGATTTATTGACTGCACGGACTGGCCCCTCCCCTCTACACTGAACACAAGGAATGAGAGGAGATGTAGCTGAACACAAGGGAAAAGAGCTTTCATGCCGGCAGCCATTTTGATGGAGCCAGGAGCCGGAACTGCTGGAGGCAGAGCCAAACATTCCCGTTTTTCCATGGACAAAAGGCAAAATCCTGAATTGGGATGGCCTCCGATTGGGACGAGGGTCCCAAAATCGGTATTGTCCTGGGAAAATCGGGACTGTTGGCAACTATGCCAATGCAAATCCTGCCAGCCCTTGTGGCTGCAAGGATTTGACTACAAAACAACACCAGAGGACCAGAGGAGGTGCCCAAGAGCTGAAGCCCATGTCAGTCACCTGCTGCTACACTAAACCACTTCCGTGCCACGCAGATCAAAACAGGCCTAGCTCACAGCATAGGCCTACCTAAATTTACCTGCGCTGACAGTACAAAACAAACCCACTACTCTAGCACCTACCGACATAAGGTAGAGGGTGCCCCACTCACCCCCCACCAGAATACAGCTGGTCCCCAGCTGTGAAAAATAGAAAAATGGCTACTGGTCCTAGGAGCAAGGGCATCCCATGAATTAGTTGGATGGGGAAAGGGAAGTCATTTGGACAGGGCTATGGTACAAATAAATTACGTACAAAAATAAATATGTACAATGTTTGCCACGCATATACAATGTACATTTCCAATATACAACCCTAAATAGAGGCCCCTGCAGCTAGATATTTGAAACTCTTTTGAGTCAAAGCATTGCTCCCGCAGGAAGAATACTCTGACTCACAAATTTCTTGTCCTCTGGAGCAATGGAGATGGACAGCCGTCCCATCTCTGAAGGTCCTAAAAGAAGACATAATGCATCACATCCTACACTTATATGCTAACTGTACACTATACATCCCTACTGGAAGGGGGTTATGATCCCTCCAGCAGAGAAACACCACCACATATATTTCCCGCTTGCTATTATTCTGTCAGAAGGGAACTACATAACCCTGAAACAGAACAATAACAAACATATATGAACAATTTGTAACCAGTCCTTCTTTTGCTCCTGATAGGAGGGGCCCCTCCTTGGACAATAGAATGCAAAGAGGTGGGCAAGGACAGTACACCCAAAGCGTCCATGATCAACAGTCCTTCCATCAGGCACACTGGGTGATAGGCAAAGGCTGTCCCTGCAAAAAAATGTCAAAAAAGGAAAACCACTCACAACCCTGCCACTTCCTGCAGTCCTCGTGGCTGCTTCTATGGTGGCTGCACGGCACAGCAGTCCTCCTCACACATAGAAGCGGGGATCCAGCAACCTCCTCCTATCTCCCTCCTCTCTGACAGAGGCCGAATGACTACTGGTCGGTCGACCCGCCCTTACAACCAAGACTCGATCTCAATAGATGGCACTTCCCAGCTTTCATTCCACTTGAATGTCCATGAACCGGGCCCAGACATCACTTTCTGGCACCCGCAAAGGCTTTGGGACCTGATGGCCACCAGCGGGTGTCTCCTGGCAGTCTGGAACTGTCAGGGGAGCTGTCTCCTGCTGGTGGTACTATTTTATCCTTGGGCCGCAGTACTGGCATCGACCAGCAGGTGGTTCCTGGCAGTGTGGAGCCGACATCATCTCCTGCAATCAGGCGTCAACTGAGCATGATTGCAGGAGATGTGTATAAGTACCCGCCCACACACCCACATAGTTGTCTTGGTAGCTTCCTTGCGCCCTGACCTGAACCTGAGAGTAGGGATGAGCCAAACACCCCCCTGGTTCAGTTCGTGGCAGAACATGCGAACGGACCGAAAGTTTACACAAACATTTGAACACCGTTAAAATCTATGGGACCTAAAAGTGAAAAATCAAGTGTTTGGGGACCCGGGTCCTGCCCTAGGGGACATATATCAATGCAAAAAAAAGTTTTAAAAAAACAGCCGTTTTTCGGGAGCAGCGATTTTAATAATGCTTAAAGAGAAAAAATTGAAATATTCCTTTAAATATTGTACCTGGGGGGTGACAATAGTATGCCTGTAAAGTGGCGCTTGCTTGTTTCCCATGTTTAGAACAGTCCCTACACAAAATGACATTTCTAAAGGAATAAAAGTAATTTAAAACTGCTGTAATGTAATGTCGGGTCCTGGCAATAGTAATGAAAATTGAGAAAAACGGCATAGGTACCCCCCCACCTGGGTACCCCCCCACCCCATTACCAGGCCCTTTGGGTCTTGTATGGATATTAAGAGGAACCCCACACCCAAATTAAAAAAAAGGCATGTGGCCCCCAGGCCCTATATACTCTGAACAGCAGTATACAGGCGGCCCAAACAAGACAGGGACTGTAGGTTTGTTAAGTTGAATCTGTAATTTGGAACAGGTACATTTTGTAAGTGTAGATCCAGCCAAAAAAATCTATTTTTAAGCTTTTTGGATAACATAGGGAAGGGTTATCACCCCTGTAACATTTGTTTTGCTGTCTGTGCCCCTGTTCAGAAGATTTCACCTCACTTTCTGTCCCAATGACAATTGGATTTTGAAAATTTGGAGTTATTAGGGAAACAAGGATTGGTAATAAAGCATCAGTGGAGACACCTTTTTCCCATATTAACTCTTATAGGAGAGAATCTCTCTTCCTAGGGGTAGATTTCCTCTCACTTCCTGTTGTCTCCCTCCGTTTGTAAGTACGAGTCATTTGTAAGTCGGATGTTTGAAAGTAGGGGACCGCCTGTATATACTATACGGCTTGCCCTATATACTCTGCAGAAAATTGGGCCTTAGGTGTTGGTGGTACCAGAACACTGAAAGCCCTCAGTTACTCTTGGTGGGCACTGAAATGGGCCCTGCTGTGAAATATTAAATCAAGAATTGAAATTACATGCCCCTGTTGAACAGGGGCAAACAATTTGGGCATTTGGGGGTGCCACAACACTGTAAGCCCTCAGTTACTCTTGGTAGGTGCAGGATTGAGCCCTGCTGTGAAATATTAGATCAAAAATTGTAATTACCCCTGTTAAACAAGGGCAGAAAAATTGGGTCTCAGGCAGTGGTGGTGGTGGAATCCAGTGGATATATATATATATATATATATATGTAGGAGACTGCTCAATCTAAATGAAAATCTCTGTCCACGCCAATGATGCACTACATGAGGCCGACATGCAGGCGGCATTATATAGCGTGGGGCGTCCCCCCTAAGCCATGATTGGCAAAAGGCACCCTGCCTTTGGCCAATTATGGCTCTCTTAGCTGAGGGCACTGAGGGCCAAAGCATGCAGGTCATGGTGCATGCTCTGGCCAATCATCATACAGCAATGCACTGTGCTCCCGCCGTGCATTATGAACCATTATTAGCTGCTTGAATTTGACACAAATAATCTTCGGTTCTCGGCGAATGGGCAAACAGCCAATGTTCGAGTCTAACTCATGTCCGACCCGAACAGAAAGCTCATCCCTACCTGAGAGCCCTGTACCTGATCCTGTCTCTGAACCTGAACCCTGTACTTGAACCTGTCCCTTCTGTGTTCCTGTTACCCTTACCCTTGCCCTGCAGCTTTATCCACTCATCCATCTTCTCCTTGTCCTGTTTGTTCCCTGTCCCCAACTGCTGACCTCCTGTTGATGACCCTGGCTACGTTTATGATTCTGGTATTCCCCATTATATATATATATATTTTTTTCCTTTTGGTGTTGAGCCCTCCATATATCTGTTAATTTATATTTTTTTCAGTATATCCTTAAATTCCTTTATTCTATTGTTATTATTTTTTTTTTTTTGTAGTTGAATATTTGTAGTATCTTTCTTTACATCCATTAAAAAGTTTATATCGCCACCCACTATTACCACTCCTTCCGCCTTCTTCATTGCGTCCGATAGGGCTTTCGTACCACTCTCTATTTGTCCATAATTAGGGAGATACAAATTAACTATAGTACATTTTTTTCCATATAACATAAACTTTATTATTAAAGATCTCCCATCTTTGCCTTCATATTTTTGTAATATTTGGACCGGCAAGTCCCTATGGAACGTTCTTTGAAGTAGAGTGAGGTTTACCAGGATGAAATGATGTTGCAGGAGCGTTCAACTGTGGTGTAGTCCCTAAGACTTGTGCTGGCTGTGGCTTGAGCTGCGACTTGTCACTGGAAGTCACCTTGTTGTCAGCAAGAGGTGATGATGCATAGATGCACTTGTGTTGTAGACGTGAAGCTGAGAGGTCTCTCTGTTGAGAGTCAGAACGGTGTTAGTAAGATGCACAGTAGTATTATGCTTTAGCACATATTCACTGGTGCATTAAACTAAACATGGGCGCCAGTAAAAAATTTGTTTTGTTCCGTATTTAACGAAATTCGATTTGGATTTGTACGAAATACGAATTTTCGTTAGATTCGTAAACTTTTCGTTAAAATAACAAAAATTCATTATGATGAATTTATCAACTTTTTGTTGATTTATCAACTTTTTGTAAATAACGAAAGTTTGTTATGATTAATTTATCATTGAGGGATTCCCACCATCCTTGTGCTGTGCTGACTTCCTGGGTTTTTAACTTTTAGGTTTAACTTTTTGTAACAATTACGAATGTTCGTTATGATGAATTTATCATTGAGGGGTCCCCATCATCCCTGTGCTGAGTTCCCAGGTCTGTACACCTGCGGTGTCCATTGAGGGGTTCCCACCAACCCTGTGCTGAGTTTCTGGCTCTGAGTATACACCTGCGGTGCTCATTATGAGGGGTTCCCACCATCCCTGTGCTGTGCTGACTTCCTCTGGTGAACAAAACCCCAATCATGTTTGTTAATTTGGATCCTAAATTCATTAACGAAATTTTGTATGAAATTCATAAACATAGAAATTCCCGTAGGGTTCCCACCATCCCTGTGCTGACTTCCTAGGGTTTTAACTTTTAGGTTCATTAACTTTTCTTAACAATTATGAATTTTCATTATGATGAATTTATCATTGAGGGGTTCCCAACATCCCTGTGCTGTGGTGACTTCCTGGGTTTTTAACTTTTAGGTTTGTTAACTTTTCGTAACAATTAAGAATTTTTGTTATGAATTTGGATCGTAAATGAAATTTCGTATTTCATACGGAATTCGTATGCATAAAAATTCGTATTTCGGATTCATGCGAATTTTCGGAGTTTCGTACCAATTTTCGTTTCGTACTAAACTAATCGCACATGTCTACGTTCAACTGGGTCTTGCAGTTCAGCTGGGATGGACCAGTCTAAGTTAGCACTTTCTCTCATTACTTGTTCGAGAACTCTCAGCCTTGATAGGGCAGCTGCTTCTGCCTTTTCCATTTGGAGAATCTTTAATTGGGAATCTGCCTCTGCTTGTTGAGCTTTCATCTTTGCCTTTTTGTTCTGCCAGTTGAGCTTTCCTTTGTCCTTTTTGTTCTGCCAGTTGAGCTTTCCTCTTTGCCTCCGTTTCTGCTTGTTGAGCGTTCATCTTTGCTACTATTTCTGCTTGTTGAGCTTTCATCTTTGCTTCCTTTCTAGTAAAGGATCTTTGCACTTTATTTGCTTCCATACTTGCACGGGCCTCTATGAGCTTGGCGCTTAATGTTGAACTTCTGGAGCGAGAGCATCTAGAAGAACGTGCAGTGTGCTTGGTTGATGTGGATGTGTGAGATCTGGTCTCCTGCAGTTGAGCAATGCAGAGTTCTGCCTTACACTGGGCATTTTGCACTAAGAGATCACTTTGTTGGTTTAGTGCATCAGCCTTGGTCAATTCTGCCAAAGAGTCTTCTATATTACAATCCTGCAAGAAAGCTGTGTATTTTGCAAACAGCCGCTGGTAGCATTCAAACGCGGCACATAAGCGATCTATAGAGTCTTAGTTCAGCTGGTTGATCGCTAAAGTGTGACAAAACTGACATGCAGTGTGAAGTTCTGTCCCATAAGTCTGACAGATTGCTGGAGAACTCATCTCTAGTGGCTTCATAGTTTTCTGAGTTTCTGTGTCGGTTTTACTGTGTGTTTGGGTCATACACTCTGTTCAGCAACATCTGCAGAATCTGCTCCCTGTACATCTGTGGGTTCAGAGGCATGATGAATCTGTGTTCAGCCACAAAATGGAGTCTTGTCTAGACATTTTTCCCATTTTTACAAGAAAGGGTACTGTCTCTTTAAGAAGATGAACAGCAGTTTAGACAGGTGGGGTAACGTAGTTCAATGTAGAGAAACAGCTTTTAACATTCACATGTGGTGCAGTAAACTCATACGACCATGTGCTTCACAAGATGGCACTGAGCTTGATTGCAGATCAGGCGCAGACACATACACACAGCAGGCTGTGGAAATTCTATACATCTTTTGACTTTTCTGACTCTGATTGTTGTGAAGCAACTATCCCTGTGAGACCTCTACGCCCGGCCTGTATAAGAGACAATCACTGAGGACAATCCTCATCAGATAGTTTGAACTCGCCAAATACCGATTCCATCTACAAGATGCTTTTATTCTGAACAGGTTACAGGTTTCTGAACAGGTTACAGCAGATGACAGGATACAAACAGATGAATAGGTTGTAGTATTTATGCAGTCAAAAGATATTGTCTGTAGCTTACAATGCAGAATACATGTGCCCTGCTACATGTGGCTTGAAGCTGCATCCATGACACAGGAAGTACAATAACAGGATGAAGGGTGGAGCTTTACATACAAAGGAAGCGTGTCATAACATAAGGGAAAATAAACTTAAGAAAACAAATGCATTACCACAAAAGGTCACTAGATGGCAGCATGTGAACTAAATATAAACGTCCATAGAAAATGGTTAAGAAAACATTCTATATCAATTCTATGCCCCGTTGGGGCAGGACATTTGACTTTGTGGAGGAATATAAGAAAAGACACACACCAGCAGACCATGCAATGCGGAATCTTCTTTCAAGAGAAGAGAAAATGCATAAAAAGACTTACCTCTGTTTGGAATGTTCCAAATAGATGAGTGATATATGCATGGTTCCTGATTTTTTTTTTCCCAGTATGTCATGCTCCCGAATGTATTGACAGTTTCATATTTTCCCAGTTGAACGATCTTCACCACCAGTTTCTGTTGAAGGGTGGGATTGAAGGCCAACACCACATAGGACCTCTGTCCAAGTTCTTCATGGATGGTAAAATCTTCCATTGAAAATAAGCATGGCTTCTCCTCCATGCTAGATTAGGATGACCAGACATCCCCGGTTTCCGGGGACAGTCCCCGGATTGAGGACACTGTTCCCGGACCAAGTCTGTTCCCAGCTTTGTCCCCGGATTGGATTTGAACAGGGGCTGGGTCAATTTCAAAGACAGTCAGTGCAGAATAAAAAAAAAAAATCTTAACTACACCCCCCCCCCCCCCACTTTGCCGCTCCTACTAGCTTAAGGGGGTGTATTTTTTCCATTATCTCTGCCCCCTTTTGATGATCATGTGTTGGTCGGAGCGGAGGGAATATTTCTTCAGTTTTGGGTGCATGCCCACCCAGCTCTGCTCACATGTTCTTCTGCCTTGGCTCAAGTCCCGGCCAGCCGCCTACCTGCTTATCTCCTTGCCTTCCCTTGTGGAGTGATTTTTCTCCGCTCCCCATACAGTAGCAGCTGGGGCCCGGAGGGAAAGACTTGAAAGGCTGTGAGGCAGACGGTAGCGGTGATGTGCAGATGGCAGCAGCGATGGGCAGAGAGCGCTGATTTCCGCCATTACTAGTAAATAAAAAGTATGTCCCCGGATTTCATTTTAAAAATCTGGTCACCTTATGCTAGATAGGACCGGTGGAAATGTCCCATAGACTGTGCGCTCAATTTCATTGGCGGTTGGGTCATTTTTTGCTTCTGGGGAGAAAAAATAAAGCAAAACTTTTTATTCCTGCTATTTACACATCATTTATTAATGCTACATAGAATCAGTGGACATATAAAATGGTTGTAAACCTCAGACATGAAATATGTACAAAGTACATCCTTCTATTCTTTCTATCCAAGTGTGATTTCTTTCTGCTGCTTGGTCCCTCTGTTACAGGGGTGGATCCAGGGGGGGCAACGGGTCAATTGCCCCCTCCGAGAATACCGCCAGCTGATGACACTCGCGGCTGGTTCCGCGGGTACCAGCGCTCCCGGTTCCGCGGGTACCAGCGCGCCCGGTTCCGCGGGTGCCAGCGCGGCCGGTAACGGTTCCGGTGAGTGGACGGGTGAGGGGGGGGGGCGGCTTAGGAGGGCTACTGGCCAATCAGGAAGCCAGCAGGCAGGGGAGCAGGGAGATGACTTCATCTCTCACTGCCCTGCATCCCTCCAGTTCCGCCCTCACTGTGCAGGAAGCTGTGTGCAGCAGAGAGATTACATCATCTCTCTGCTGCCTATCTTCTTTTTTTTTAAATTTCATAATCTTTATTCATTTTCAACATACTTTTACATAATAAAAGCAAGAAAAACATTCTCTATAGCATGTGTAGCACTTATTTCACCTTTACAAATACAGTAATACTTTAATGAGTAATAAAAACCTTTAGAAAACGTTCCTATCCATGATGTGTCAATATTTCTTCTATCTAACCCCTCTTTTCACTCATTGCTCATATAATCCTCCTTCCCCTCCTACTTCCTCTCTCTCTACCCAGCTTTCACCTCTCCCATACCTCATTCTGGGTATCTCATTCTATCCAGCCAGGGTTTCCACATCTTTTTAAATTCTTTAAAATTTCCTCTTCTCAAATATATCACCCTCTCCTTCCATATTGTCTCCATAGTTGCTATCTGCCAGTCCGCTACTGAAGGAGCATTTTTTGCTTGCCACCTTTGAGCTAACAATTTTCTTGCCTGAAACAGACATCTCAGTATTGCTTTATTGGTATGTCGCGATCTTCCTATTGCTTCACCCAGGCCCAGCACACATCCTGGGATCCCCCCTGATCGCTACACCAAATGTTTCATTCAGGGTAGTAACAACCTCTGACCAGTAGCGAAACAATTTTGGGCATCGCCAGAACATGTGAGCCAGGTCTCCAGACTCTTGACATCTAGGGCACTTATCATCCGCTCTACGTCCAAAACTAAACAGTCTTTTTGGTGTATAATAGGCCCTATGTAGCAGCATTAGGTGTGACATCTTCTGGGCAGGCGAGACTGAAATTGAATAGCCATCCTCCAGTATTTTCCTCCACTGTTCGTCCGTAAATATTCCCAACTCCTCCTCCCATTTCCTTCTGCATTTGAACCCTTCTGGGCTTCCTATACTTCCTTCACATATGACTGGATATACATCCGCTATAAATCCTTTTGTCCTCACTGGGGCCTTTAATCTGGTAAAAATAGGGGAGTTGTTCCACACAGGACCTTGCCTATTAAATTGTTTCCCTAGGGCATGTCTAATTTGAAGGTATTTATAAAATGATTGTTTGGATATATCAAACTCTGATCTTAAAGCGCTAAATGTTTTTAATATTTTCCCTGTATATAACTGGGCCAACCTATCTATCCCTTTAACTTCCCAATCTTTATATACCCCTATTTCTTCCATTTCCTGCAGGTTCCGGTTGTCCCACAATGGGGTGTACTGAGTTAAGCCTCCCAGGCCTTTAATCGCCTTAACTGCCTTCCACACCTTTACTACTAATTTTATTGTGGGTATTTTTTTTTTGGGAAATGAGTTTGCCTCCAGAGCTTCTACCATATTCTTATGGGGTGTCTCCGTTAATATTAAGGCTTTATTAATTCCTCCACCCATCTCCTCACTCATGTCCAGGTGTTGTAATTGCGCTGCTAAAAAATAGCTCCTTGGATGTGGAACTGCCATTCCACCTTTTCTTGTAGGTGATTGCAAAGTTTGTAGAGCTATCCTGGATACTCCCCCTTTCCATATAAGTTCTCGGAATAGTACCTCTATTTTCCTGAACCACATTATGTCTACCCAAATCGGGGAGTTATGTAACACATACAACAACTGAGGCATCCATACCATTTTAATCAAGTTACATCTCCCTGCATTCGATAATGGGAGTCTTTTCCAGATTTCGATTTTCTTCTTGAATTTAGCTATTAATGGAACCAAATTATCATTTATATATTTATTAGGATCTTTTTGTATGTGTATCCCCAGGTATTTCATGCGCTCCACAACTTCCAGCTGCGCACCTGTCCCTGGGCTTTGGGCCCTACTTTTATCCAATGGCATAAGAACTGATTTTTCCCAGTTTATCTCCAGGCCTGAGAACCTCCCGAAATCTGAAATAAGTTTCATCCCTTGTCTGAGGGACTGCTCTGTGTCCCCCAGAAAGAGGAGAATATCGTCCGCATATAGCGCTATCCTCTCTTCCCTCGTCCTCCTTTGAAAACCGACCATATTCCTACTAGATCTAATTGCAATAGCTAATGGTTCTATTGCTAGGGCAAAGATCAGGGGTGACAAAGGGCACCCCTGTCTTGTCCCCCTCTCTAGAAAAATCCTATCTGAATATTCATTATTGACCCTGATTCTAGCACTAGGGCCGTTATACAGAGTTTTTACCCATGCAATAAGATTAGGGCCAAACCCAAATTCCCTCAGTACCCGCCAGATATAGGGCCATTCTAAACTATCGAAGGCTTTGATTACATCTAAGGCCATTATTGCCTTATTGCCATCATTCTCTATAGGTACCTGCATATTAAGATATAGTCTTCTTATGTTTGTGCTTGTAGTTCTGCCCGGGATAAAACCTGTTTGGTCGGGGTGTATCAGCCTGGAAATAATTTTATTCAATCTAATGGCTAATACTTTGGCTAATATTTTAGCATCCGCACAAAGAAGGGAAATGGGTCGATAGGACTGTGTTTCCAATGGGTCCTTCCCCTCCTTATGTAAGACTATTATTGTTGCCTCAGTCATTGATGTTGGCAATCTCCCCTCCTTTTTTGCCCAGTTAAATACTTTAAGGAGCTCTGGAAGCAATATTTTACTGTAATATTTATAGGTTTCCAAAGGAAGACCATCTGGCCCTGGGGATTTCTTATTAGCCATTGCTGCTACTGCGCACTGGATTTCCTCAATTGTTAATGGGGCTTCCATTATCTCATTCTCCTCCTTTGTTAGGGAAGGCATTTTGATATTCGAAAAGAACCTATCCATATCCTCGCCAACCTCTGTCCCCCGTGAAGAATACAGTTTGGCATAGAATACCCTAAAGGTATCAGTAATCACTGAGCTCTGTGCTGATATTTCTCCTTTCTCAGTCCTTATCACTGGGACAGTGGATGGCGAGGAGTTACTTCTTACAATCTGTGCCAACATCTTTCCTACTTTTTCCCCTTCCCCATATTCCACTTGTTTCTGGAACAATCTTTTATTCTCTATTTTCCTAATAACCACTACCTTGTGTTCCAGTTGTTTCTCTAACCATGTTTTTTTTTTCTCTGGGGTGGGGTTTTCTATATAGGCTCTCTCTGCTATTACTAGATCCCTTTTAACCCTATTCTCCCATTCATTAGATGTTTTCTTAACATTCGCTACCTGTTGGATAAGAATACCCCTAAGATAGGCCTTCAATGCGTCCCATATTACTCCTATCTCTGCAGACCCGCTGTTAAACTCCACAAACTCTGCCACACTAAACAGCACCCTCTCGGGGTCCCCAATTAGCTCAAACCACACTGGATTCATATTCCATACTCTTGGGGGCTTTATCCCTCCTAGATTTACCGAAACTGTCACTAGCGAGTGATCTGACACCCCTCTAGGTTGATACACTATTTCCTTTACTACACGGCTTGCCTCCTCATTCCCAAGGACTAAATCTATCCTTGAGAGTGAGGAGTATGAGCTTGAGAAACATGAGTATTGTAACTGGTCCGGGTTACGCATTCTCCATATATCAGACAGGCCCCCCTCCAGCAAAAATCGAGACAGCCGGGTCTCAGCCTCCGTTTGCATATATATTCCTGGTGGAAACCTATCCTGGCTTTTATTTATAACCTCATTAAAGTCTCCCATTACTATAACAGGAATCCCCGATTTATCCGCTATAAATTCCATCAAACAATATAAAACTTCCATTTTAAATGGGGGAGGAATGTAAACATTTGCAAAAACATACTCCTGATTTTCAATTACACAGTGTAAGAAGATAAACCGCCCTTCTTTGTCTATATTGATCTGCCGACAGGAGAACGCCACCTCTCTCCTTACCAACACGGCCACTCCCCTCGAATAAGAGGTGTGGACTGAATGGTACTGGACTTGAAATTTCCTACTCTGAATTTTTAATATAGTTTCTTTAATTAGGTGTGTCTCCTGAAGGCAGATCAATCCTACTCCACACTTTTCCAGGGTGTCAAACACTACTGCTCTTTTTACAGAGGCTCCCAGCCCTCGGACATTCCAAGAGCCAATATTCAAAACTCTGGACTGCATAACTCTAGGAGGTGTGGAAAAAGAAAAAAGAAGAGCGAAAAAAGAGTAAAACCTGAAGGCTCAAAATTAACATTTAAATTGCCTGAATTCCCTGACGTTGAGCAGAAATAATCCCTACTTCTCCCTCTATAGTTCATGCCGAGGAGGCGAATGCAAGGGGGGGGTGTAAAAAGAAAAGTGCAATCCCACTTAGTGAGTACTTTGATAAAGCTATACCATCTTTTATACTCCCTAGTGTCATCTCTTCTCAGTCTCCTCTTGTGAGCATGAGATCCAAACCTTCTGTCTACACACACCATTACCCCGTGTTTACTCATTACTTTTGAATTGACATCTATAACTGTGCGAGTATTACCTATTTCCTTTTCCTGAATTTTGTATGCTTCCATCTTCCCTGTTCCCTCCCCCCTACCCTCTCCATACCTATCTAGGTTACCCCTAGGGGTTTTTACCGTGACCGCTACACTCCCACACGTACCCTCATGCTCCCCCCTCCCCCCTCCGTCTCTCATACTTCCATCCCCACCCACCTCCCACTCCCCCCCAATACTCAACAACCCCCCCCTTTGACCCTCCCCTTTCTCAAGCATAAATTCTTACTATATTGTGTGTCATTCTCTACACCCTGACTTTAGTGTGTCATCTTCCCTTACTTCATT
This sequence comes from Lithobates pipiens, assembly GCF_037356315.1. Lineage (NCBI taxonomy): Eukaryota > Metazoa > Chordata > Amphibia > Anura > Ranidae > Lithobates > Lithobates pipiens. The sequence goes on from NW_027507685.1 coordinate 221,856,572, forward strand.
TACAGTGCACCCGTTACATCCCCCCTTCGCTAATCTTCCCCTCTCCCGATAAAAGAGGGAGGGGAAAGGAGAGAAAAACAAAAAGGAAAAAAGAATAAATGAAATGAAAAGGGGGTCATACACATACATATATAAAAAAGAAAAACACATCACTTCTTCAATAACTGATCTCCCTTCTCCTGCATCCATGCTTCTACCCTTGCCGGCGTGTCAAAAAATAAAGTCTCTCCCAATGCTACTACCCGTAACCTTGACGGATAGAGCAGAGCATATGTAATGTCCAGTTTCTGGAGTCTACGCTTGACTTCTATAAACTCTGCTCTGCGCTTCTGCAAATCAGGGGAAAAGTCAGAGTAAAACGAGATTTTAGCGCCCTTGTAGATGATACTCCCCATCTCCCTGGCCCTCCGAAGCAAAACAACCTTATCCCGGAAATTCAAAAATTTGATTAATACAGATCTAGGCTGACCCCCCCGATGCATAATTCTAGGCGGAACTCTGTGTGCCCTTTCAATAGCAAATTGTTGGGAGAAAGACTCTCTGCCAAACACTTCAACAAGCCATTTTTCCAGAAACTCAGCTATGTCAGAGCCTTCACACTTCTCGGGGAGGCCTACCAGTCTTATATTGTCCCTGCGGAGTCTGTTTTCCAATTCATCCAGTTTCCCTTCATATTTGCCCATCTGTATTTTTAAATCTTTGACCTCTTGATTTAATGGATACACCTCATCTTCAATCTGAGAAATTCTACCTTCTGCTGCTGTTAATCTGTCAACCGTTAACTGAAGTTCCTGCCGTATAAAGGCCAGCTCTTCTTTAATACTTCTTGTTTGATCGCATAGCTCCAATAATGATTGTTTACAAACATTAACAGCCCCAAGGACCTCCTTCAGCGTCGGCTCTCCTTCACCATTTATTGGGTGTACCAGCATGGGATCTGTCTCTGATCTTCCAATTGCACCCGCATTTTTGTTATTTATTTGTTTTACGCCTGCTTGTGACAGTTGCCCTTGACTCTTTCTATCCGTTGGAGGTTTCACTAGACTCCCCTGTCCCCCCTTGGTTGGCGTATTATCGGGAGTATGAGCATGGGCATATTTTTCCAACTTGGCCGCAGCAGCTATCCCAGCTGTTGTTGCTGTAAACTGGGGGTCTTTTTCTTTATCTTTTTCTTTGGCAGATCTCAAAGATTGCGCCCCCACATTTTCCTGCCTGGCATGCTCCTCCCCCCTCCTCCTTGCAGACATCGTTCAGATCCGCAAGTGTCCCCGGGAAGGGAAAAAAAAAACAATATCTTTTTTGAAGGGGGGTAAATTTCCCTAGGCCAAGGCGGGAAAAAAAAAAAAAAAGGAGGAGAGGTCGGCTTCAGCTACTCCGCAGTCGGTCCAGAACTTTAAGAATGAATGGGTTAATTTGAACTAATTTCTTAAAGGGAAAGCAGCAGCAGGAGCTATTTTTTTTCCAGTATATGTATTTATATATTTCTTTCTTTACTGCAACACTTTCCCCAAGGATAATACAACGTTCACAACAACTCCCCTCTTACTTCTCCTTTAAATCAGCTCAAACGGAGCAATGATGGGGGGGATCTGGCTTGAAATAAAACGTCTCTCCACAGTCACTGCATAATAATATATCTATGCCTTTTAAATTTCTTCGCTGGGTTTAGCTGACTTTTACCTGGAAGTGGCTGTGCCTCATCCCCAGTCTCAGTAATGTGGCTCCTCTCTCGAGCGGATCTCACGGGGTTTCACCTCCAGGGGCTGAGCTGAGAAATCTCTCCTCCGTTCACACTCCTCCACACACCGCCGGTGCTCGGAAGATCCCACCGCTCCGCCACACTCTGCCTCTCCCGACCATCAGCAACCACTGCTAGGCACCGCAGGTCCCCCCAGCACACCGAGCCAGAGCCTTCTCCGTTAGGGAGATCAAACGGGGATGTCACGGGCGCCGCTGATACCAGCTCCCGTCAGCGTGCAGTGAGAGCACACATCTCTCTCACACTCACTCCTCACACACCGCCGCCATCACCATCCGGTCACGCCCCCCGCCAAACAGCCCTGCTGCCTATCTTCACTCTGGATTCAACAAAAAAACACTGTAGCAGAAAAGTGACACAGTAGGTGACAATCCGCAATGTGTGGCAGGCTACGTGGCAATCCGCAATGTGTGGCAGACTACATGGCAAGTGGCAATCTGCAATGTGTGGCAGGCTACGTGGCAATCCGCATCTGGTGGCAGGCGACGTGGCAAGTGACAATCCGCAATGTGTGGCAGACTACATGGCAAGTGGCAATCCGCAATGTGTGGCAGGCGACCTGGCAAGTGACAATCTGCAATGTGTGGCAGGCTACGTGGCAATCCGCATCTGGTGGCAGGTGACGTGGCAAGTGACAATCCGCAATGTGTGGCAGGCAACGTGGCAAGTGGCAATCCGCAATGTGTGGCAGACTACGTGGCAAGTGACAATCAGCAATGTGTGGTAGGCAACGTGGCAAGTGACAATCCGCAATATGTGGCAGGTGACGTGGCAATCCGCAATGTGTGGCAGGCTACGTGGCAATCCGCATCTGGTGGCAGGCGACATGGCAAGTGACAATCCGCAATGTGTGGCAGGTGACGTGGCAATCCGCAATGTGTGGCAAGTGACAATCTGCAATGTGTGGCAGGTGACGTGGCAAGTGGCAATCCGCAATGTGTGGCAGGTGACGTGGCAAGTAACAATCCGCATTTGGTGACAAGTGACGTGGCAAGTGACAAGCCGCATTTGGTGGCAGGCGACATGGCAAATGACACCCTCAGGGCTCCCACTGATTCTGCATTATGGTGAGTAGAAATAATGCGCTTCATCCTGACACCATAACAACCATGGTGCCGTAATGATTGAAGCGCAAATACCAGCCATTTCCCATATAAATTGCCCCCAAAAAACATTTTATAGCAGTGCCCCTCCCGAGACTGGACTCTGGATCCGCCCCTGCTCTGTTATCTACAGGACTCACTTCTGACAGCTTTTCCTGATACCAAAAGAAATATGATGGCTAGAGAGGAGAGCTCCAGCACGATATGTTCGCCATCCATCCAATCTCCCCATAGAGAACAGCGGAGCTCTGACAAGTCCGTCTCTGCACAGTGATTGAAGACGGACCTGTCTTCCGCTTGCTCAGTGGGGATCAACGAAACGATCCCCTGCTGAGCTAGCAGAGTCCATCCAGCATATCCGCCCCGTGTGAAAGGGGCCTAAGGCTCCATTAACATCTATGCATGCTGCTTTTGAGCATTTCTGCTGTGCTTTTTGCTGTGCTTTCTGCATTTTTTACCGTGATTTTACTGCAATTTCCATTTTTTCATGTTTTTTTGGGGGGGGGGGTTTGTTGGGCTGATTTAAAAATGCAAAGCACAAATCGTGGCAAAATTGCGGTAAAGACGCACTACATTCTTTTCTGCAGCTTCTCCATTGAAATCTATTGAAGCAAAAAAGCAACAAAGCACAGTTTTGCGTTTAAAAAAGTCCCTGACCCTTTCCAAAAAATGCGAAGGCACAAAAATTCATTAAAAAAAACAAAACAGTAATGTTAGCCCAATTTTTTTTAATATACTGTAATGGTTAAAATGATGTTACGCCGAGTAAATGATTTTTTTTTTTCATCTTCACTTTTTGATGCACATGCACTTTTATTATTTGGGGCTTATCTTAATATTTTTATGTAAAATCAGATGAATATCTGCATTTGATCTGAGTACTTTATCACTATTTCACCTAATATCGCATATTATCGCATATTACTGCATTTTTTTTAATATAAGGAATAATCATTCATGCATAATTTATTTTTGCTGCATAGCTTCTTGAATTAGTGCACTTTATCATTGTTTCACAACATTATCACACATTGTCGCTTTTTGCGCATTGTTGTCTTTGCCTTTTTTTGCTGCATAGTTCTTTGAATTAGAGCACCAATTTTATTATCATTATTTGTTCACACCACAAAAACACATGCCAGATCTGCTCCAGATGTTTCTCTGCACGCGTGTTTTTAATGCGTTTTTGATGCATTCTGGTGCATTTTTGATGCATTTCCAGATGTATTCTAGGTGCTTTTTAAATTCTTTTTTCCTTTATTTTTACACTATACTATATATACTATACACTGGTCCAGCGCGTTTTTGATGCATTCCGGGGCATTTTTGGTTCGTTTGTGATACATTTCTGGATGTATTCTAGGTGCTTTTTATTTTTTAATTCTTTTTTTCCTTTTTTTACACTATACTATGGCCCAGTGCGTTTTTGATACGTATCGGTGCATTCCAGTGCTTTTTGATGTGTTTTGCAGACTTCCAGTGCAGGAAAAATGTTCTACTTTTTTTTTCTGGAACTGAAAAGCCCTAAAAACTGACTTCATTGGTGAGATATGCCATTGGAAACCATATAACCTCCTTTACATGCGGTTTTGATGCAAAACAGAAACGCACTGGACTGCATGTGGTGTGAACTGGCCCTTAGAGTGAGGTCACTTGCTAATGGTTGCAGCTTTTTCATGTGTATTTCATATTTAATTTTCATGCTGAGTAAATAGATACTGTCACGCTTTGAAATTGCGCACACTTGTGAAATGGCGACAAACTACAGTACTTAAAATCTAGGCAACACGTTAAAAATTTCTACAGGTTACCAGTTTAGAGTTACAGAAGAAGTCTAGTGCTAGAATTATTGCTTTAACGATCGCGGCGATACCTCACATGTGTGATTTGAACACCCGTTTACATTTGCGGGCACGACTTGCGTATGCGTTCTCTTCTACGCGCAGCACAAAGGGAAGGGGAGCCTTCAATTTTTTTTTTTTTTTATTATTTCTTTTATTTTATTTTTTTAAACTGATCACTTTTGCTGTCACAAGGAATGTAAACATACCTTGTCATAGTGATTGTCAATGACAGGTACTCTTTATGGAGCGATTTGAGGTCTATAACATAACAAATCCCTCCTTTGCACTTAAAGCTATTCAAAATGCCAAAAGCGGTATTTTGAAATACTAGGTTTTTTTTAAAATCAGCGCCATTGGCAGCCAAGTTAACTTAGAAGTGATGTCATGATGGGTTATTAGATCGGAGACCTCATTCAGGTTTTTGGCCCACCTACGGACTTATCTGCTGGCCTCCCGGTGGGACAGGAGAGCCTGGGAGAACCGCGGAAGGAAGCAGTGGGGGGGGGGGGGGGGGGGACGTCTCCTCCAGCTTCTTAGGATAACAGCCAAGCCAACCGCTGGCTCTAAAAAATGGCAGCTGCAGGCATCACTCTGCTATAACCCCTTCCAGCCATGAAGCCTATTTGCATATGGTTGGTGTGAAGGGGTTAAGTTTCACAAACACACAGTTATTTAGGGGGAGGTCATATAGTAAATATCCAGTACCAGCCTGTAATCCTCCATTACCAAACCATTCCTCACCATACAGGACTCTGATAGATGGATTGACAATCACTCCACCAGGCATGTACTGGCCATAGGGACTATAGGGAGTTTCCCGGTGGGCCGATGGCTCAGTGGGCCGGTTTCAGTGACAGCCAGTGGCATCGCTGGGGGGGGGGGACTTTTGGGGCTACAGCCCCGAATCTGGGGCCCATAGCCCCGAGTCAGTCCAGGAGTCCCCAACCACAGGGTCCCGGCCCACTACCTGCCCTCTTTCTGGTGACCCTGATGTAAGGAGGGCCTCTCTGGGTACCCTGATGTAAGCTGGAGGCTCTCTGGGGAACCTGATGTAAGAGAGAGGCTCTCTGTGGACCTGGATGTAAGGGGTTGGCTCTCTAGGGACCCTGATGTAAGGTGGATGATCTCTGGGAACTCTGATGTAAGAGGGGCTCTCTGGGGACCCTGATGTAAGGGGAAGGCTATATGGGGACCCTGATGTAAGGGGAAGGCTATATGGGGACCCTGATGTAAGGGGGGCTCTCTAGGGGCTTTTTTGCCCAATTGCGTATAGTTTATATACTGTTTTTTGCGTGTTTGCAAAATTAAAGTGGGCCGGTCTGGATGAAGTCCAGGGCCAAATTTTTGTCCCAGTCCAGCCCTGCACTCCACCATACAATTAATGTTATAACATTGTATACAAACAGATGGGGCAGCACAGTGATGTAGTGGTTGGCACTATCGCCTATCTGAAATGGGGTCACTGGTTCAAATCCTGACCATGACACCATCTGCCTGGAGTTTGTATGTTCTCCCTGTGCCTGCATGGGGTTTCCTCCCACACTCCAAAAACATGCTGGTAGGTTAATCAGATCCTGTCTATAAATTGGCCTTGGTATGTGTTTGTAAGTGCTTCAGGACCCCTCAGGGTAAAGGACTGTGCTATATCAAGATGCAACTCAACTTTCAACTCTTTGTGCAAAACTGCTTCAAAACACTTGCCCTCTGGAAGATTTACCTGCCTTCCTGACCAGGCCACTTTTTGCTATACGGCACTGCATTACCTTAACTGATAATTGCGCAGTCATGTGGTGGTCATGTAATTTTTTTTCCCCACAAATAGAGCTTTGGGAAAAAGTGAAAGAACCCGTAGGCCCGAACGACCAGCTGGCACCACCACCAGCTGTCCAGAGACCCGAACGATGCTTCGATCAGATCTAGTAACCCAAAAGCGAAGTCATAACATAATTTCAAGAGTAATAGGCGCCAATTAAAAAAAAAATGACAGCATTTAAAACAACCAAACTTGCCGTTTTGAATGCTTTTAAGTGGATTTGGGATCTTATAGACCCGAAAAGGCACAAAGCTTGAGTTTTTGAAAAGTGGAAGAAGTTTCAGCGAATTTATTACAAATTGGCTCATCCCTAATTATGTCATATAGGTGGTCAGTAGCAGAATCACTAAAATCACTGCTCCTGAAAAAACTGGCATTTTAAAAATGTATTTTTGCATTGATACATGTTACCTGGGGTAGGACCTGGGTCCCCAAACAATTTTACGGCAATAACTTGCTTATAAGCCTTCGGAATTAGCACTTTTGATTTTTCACGTTTGTGTCCCATAGACTTTAATGGTGTTCGCACAACTAACGGGGGGGGGGGGGGGGGGGGATTGTTCAGCTCATCCCTACTACACAGTATGTAAAAAAAAATTCTATGTATATAATATAAAAAAAAATCTTAATTTTCAAAAAATTGTGACAAAAAATTACTACTTCAAAAAATTCGCCATGCCTCTTACTAAATACCTTGGACTGTCAATTTCCAAAAGGGGGTAATTTGGGGGATATTTGTACTGTCCTGCCGTTTTCAGGCCTCAAGAAATGAGCAGTCAGTACATCAGGACTGACACATTTTCAGATATAAATACAGTTTATAAACACTGATTTGGGTTATTTTTACCAAAGGAATATAGTAAAATACTGTTTGGCCTACATTTATGAAGAAAGATTATTCATTTTCAAAAATTAACAAGAAAAACACGTTTTTTTTTTTTCAAAACTTTCGGCCTTTTTTGGTTTAGCAAAAAATAGAAACCCCAGTGGTGATTAAATATCACCAAAACAAAGCTCCATTTGTGTGAAAATTATCATTTAAAGTGTGACAGCACTGCCTGGGCAGGAAGAGCATGAAAGTGCCTATACTGAAGTGGTTAAAACATTCACTGTGCAATCCCAATACATTCACGTGAAAATCAGAAAAGGGTTACATTTTAATTTACAGAGCAACAAGCTTTAGATATCCTCTCTCTCGTTCCAGTGTATGGTGCTGCTCCTGCAGTTCAGTGTGACCTTAGTAAAGTGGCTATTACTGGTGGCAACTACACAGTAAGTGAAGATGACAAAGTGGAGTACAGATGTCCAAAAGGAAAGTATCCATTCCCAGCAGCTACAAAGGAGTGCCAGTTGAACGGGCAATGGACAAATCAGAAGCACAAAGCTGTATGTAAAGGTAATAATCACCCGCTGACCATTTCGCTTCTGTGCTTTGTTACTGCCTGTTCTCTCCTATGCTTTGGTACTGGCTGCCCCCGCCAATGCCTTGTTACTGCCTGTCCTCTACTATGCATTATTACTGCCTGTACCCTTCTGTGCCTTGTTACTGTCTGCCCCATGCCTATACTTTTTCTGTTGCTACCCTCCTGTGCTGTCACTGCCTGTCTCCTCCTATGCTTTGTTACTATCTGCCCTCACCTATTCTTTGTTACTGACTGTCTCCTCCTATGCTTTGTTACTGACTGTCTCCTCCTATGCTTTGTTATTGTGTGTCTTCTCAATTTTTTTTTTTCTTCCTGGAGTGGGGCTTTAAGAAACTGTATAGAGGCTTAGCTCTCCATCATTTAACAAAAACAAAAAATCAGTTGTGTGTGCTGATCCCAATGTTAATAGAAAAATAAATGTATTTATCACATCGTAACATATGGTGGTCTTTTTTTAAAACTTCACTGTGAATATATGAATTGCACAGCCATCATGAATTATTCCCATATGGTGTCTAATATGTGTATTTCCTTTGATCGTCAGCTTCTTTTTAAAAATACCTCATTATGGCCAATAGATGAAGCCAATTATCATAGGAAATATACATATTAGACAAAATACAGTTACTAAAAAAAAATAACACTCCAAAACTTTGCACTACTTTTCTTTTACCCTTGACACACTGTCAAATATATATATATATATATATTGTGGCAGCACGCAGGTAAAGTCACCTGGTTGTTTCCAGGATGGGAAATATGTGTGCCCTAGATTCAGGCTTTATGCAGACCTTTACAATTAGAGGGGAAGAGTTAATGAGCCCAGCTGAAGTAAGTGGGCTCATTAAGACCTCTACAAAAAAAAACCAGCATGCTTAGGGAGATGCTCCATCCTGGAACCAGTTTTTGTGTTGTATAGACTGGGGAGTGTGACACCTGTTCTGTGCGGTGAGTTAACGCCTGTGTGGCAAACCTCTACAACAGGGACAGGGACTGGGGCAGCACAAGGCTGCTCTCAGTTGTTAGACAGTGAATCTAAGTGTGTAGTTAGAGGTCAAGCTGACCAGGATTTATTTTCATGTTTTATTTTTGTTTGGCTGTTATATGTATCACTGCATGTAGCATGAATAAACCACATCTTTTGTTTTTTTGCACCTACAACGCTGTCTGCTGTGCCTGATTTTGTGTTGTGAACCCATCCAGGGGGTCACACACACCCGCTGCCGAGCTAACCCCTCACAGTTGGTGGAGAATTTTGGCAGTTTTTTTTTTCAATTTTTTTTAAAGGCCAGCATGGAGGAGATACTGAGACAGCTGGCTCTAGCAAATGCAAACCAGCAGCAAGCAAATGCAAATCAGCAGCAAACAAATGCAGCTTTACAAAAGAGCCTTGCAGATCAACAACAGAGCCTTGCAGCCCAGCAGAAAGCTCACCAGCAGAGCCTGGAAGCTCAGCAACAAGCACAGCAGCAATCTGAAGCCCGCTTTATAGACCTATTGCAGAAACAAGAGCAGAATTTTCAACAGAAAATAGAGACATTAATACAGCAACGTCCGCAGACCAATGAAGCAAGTGGTTACAATAATACCGCATCCTTTGGTGTGAGCCGTTTATTGACAAAAATGACTGGAGAGGATGATCCGGAGGTGTTTTTGACCACATTTGAAAGGACTGCTGAAAGGGAAAAGTGGCCTAAGGAGCAATGGGCTGGACTGGTGGCCCCTCTGTTAACTGGGGAATCGCAGAAAGCTTATTATGACCTAGAGCCTGACCAAGCAAAAGACTTGTGGTGCTAAAAACAGAAATACTGGCACGGCTGGGTGTCACCCTGGCCGTCCGGGCTCAGCGTGTGCATAATTGGACTTTTCAGGTTGGAAAACCCCCCAGGTCTCAAATGTATGATCTCATTCACCTGAGCAGGAAGTGGCTGCAGCCAGAGACTTTGACCGCACCAAACATTGTGGAACGTGTTGTTATGGATCGTTTCCTGAGAGCTCTTCCTACTGCCATCCAAAAATGGGTAAGCCATGGAGACCCAGAAAATGCAGATAAACTTGTGGATCTGGTTGAGAGGTACTTGGCTACAGAGAACCTGACCACCTCTTCCAGGGACTCACGGACTTTCCACCCTAAGACCAGATCATTCCCAGTGGCGGGTAAGATGACTCCAAGGTGTGAGGGTGGAGAGAGTGAGAGGGTGGGAGTTCTACCTAAGGTCTGGCGGGAGCCGCCCAGGAAGCCCATGCTGCAAGAGACAGCGAAAAAGATTATTTGCTACCGCTGCCGGCAAGAGGGACATATTGCAGCCAATTGCCCCGTTGTGGATGAGCCTATGCAATGTGACTTTATAAGGGAGAGACGTCAGTCGCTGTTTGCGACAGTTGCATGCACTGCCATTCGGGGACCTGAGAAACATTTATGTAAAATGTGTATTAATGGTAGACATGTTGATGTGTTGCTAGATTCAGGTAGCCTGGTAACATTGATAAAAGCTGAATTAGTTACTACAGAGGTCTCTGGGAAGAACAGGGTGGCTGTTATTTGTGTGCATGGGGACACCCGAGAGTATCCTGTAACTTCAGTGTTTTTTGAGACCCCCAAAGGTAACCTCTCTCATCAGGTGGGGTTAGTGTCTCACTTACCACATGATGCTATTGTGGGAAGGGATTTTCCAAAATTCTGGGAACTCTGGGATTGTCCTGAGCCCCCCACTGGTGCCCCTATAAACCAGGAAGATGACCAGAATTCCTCTGGGAGTGGTGAGGACTCTCCTGAATTTCCCTTGTCGGTATTGGCGGGGGAAACTCGAGAAACTGGGGAGGAGCCAACATCCTCAGATGAAAACATGCCGTCTGTGGAGTTTTCGGATCTTGAGGTTCACAGGGAAAATTTTGCCACAGAACAGTTAAAAGACCCCACCCTAATAAAGGCACGGGAAAATGTGGTGAAAATAGATGGCGAGTTAGTGAACCCAGATAAGACTTGCCCTTATCCTTCACTATGGAAAGGGACCTGCTGTATCGAGTGGCTCAAAGGGCAGAAGAAACCATTGAGCAACTTGTAGTGCCCAAACCTTACAGGAAGTTGGTGTTAGAATTGGTTCATGGGCACATTCTGGGAGGTCATCTGGGGACAGAGAAAACCAGAGAGAGGGTATTGCAGAGATTCTATTGGACTGGGGTCATGAAGGAAATAGAAAATTATTGTTCCTCCTGCCCTGTGTGTCAGAAGTCGGCACCTATGCCACATTTCCGTAACCCGCTGGTACCTCTTCCTATCATTGAGGTCCCCTTTGAAAGGATCGCAATGGATTTGGTAGGTCCGATAATGAAGTCCGCCAGGGGCCACCAGTACATTTTGGTTATATTGGACTATGCCACCCGTTATCCGGAAGCAATTCCTCTCCGAAATACCTCAGCCAAAACCATAGCCAAAGAGCTATCTCTTGTTTTTAGCCGCGTGGGTATTTGTAAGGAACTGCTTACGGACCAAGGTACACCCTTTATGTCCCGGGTTATGAAAGAATTATGCAAGTTGTACAAAGTGACGCAATTGCGTACATCTGTGTATCACCCCCAAACAGACGGGTTGGTTGAAAGATTCAACAAAACCCTTAAACAAATGTTAAAGAAGGTGGTGGATAGAGATGGAAAGAATTGGGACTGTCTAATACCCTATCTAATGTTTGCCATTAGGGAGGTACCCCAATCCTCTACGGGTTTCTCACCCTTCGAGTTGCTCTATGGGAGACACCCAAGAGGGCTGCTGGATATCGCCAAGGAAACTTGGGAAAATGAGAGTTCTCCTCACAGGAGTGTGATTGAGCATGTCGCCCTGATGCAAGATAGAATTGCACAGGTAATGCCAATTGTAAAGGAGCATTTAACCCAAGCGCAGTTAGCACAGCAGAGAGTGTACAACTGTGGGGCCAAGACCCGTACTTTTTCCCCGGGGGATAGGGTCTTGGTGCTAGTCCCTACGGTTGAAAGCAAATTTCTGGCCAAATGGCAAGGTCCATATGAACTAATTGAAAAAATTAGTGAGGTGAACTACAGGGTTAGACAGCCAGGAAGGCGAAAGCCGGAGCAGATCTATCACGTCAATCTGCTGAAAGCCTGGAGGGATAGGGAATCCCTAGTCGCAGAGACTTTGTCACAAGTACAGCCTGATTGCTTAGTTCCTGAGGTTGGAATAGCAGACACCTTATCGAAACCCCAACAGGAGGTTAAAGAGTTTGTACTTCGTAACAAAGAGATTTTCTCTGAGCTTCCGGGACAAACATCTGGCGTAGAGCATGACATTATCACCCCGCCAGGAGAAAGGGTAAAACTAAAACCTTATAGAATACCAGAGGCCCGACGGGAGGTTCAAAGGATGTTGGAATTGGGTGTGATAGAGGAGTCCCAGAGTGACTGGTCCAGTCCTATCATACTAGTGCCCAAACCTGATGGGAGCTGGCGGTTTTGTAACGATTTTCGACAATTAAATAAAGTTACAAAATTTGACACCTACCCCATGCCGCGTATAGATGAGTTGATTGACCGGCTGGGAACAGCCCGATATATGACAACTCTTGATCTCACCAAAGGCTATTGGCAAATTCCCCTGGCCGAGTCGGCCAAGGAGAAAACTGCGTTTGTAACCCCAGATGGGACATTCCAATATAAGAGAATGCCGTTTGGGTTACAGAATGCACCGGCAACATTCCAGCGGAAAATGGATAAGATTCTGAGGCCCCATCAGAAATATGCTGCAGCTTACCTGGATGATGTGATTATCCATAGCACAGACTGGGTCTCACATTTGCCAAAAGTACAAGCAGTCCTAGACTCTATCCGGGAAGCTGGGTTTACGGCCAATCCAAAGAAGTGTACCATTGGACAGAAGGAGGCCAAATATCTTGGGTACACTATTGGGAGGGGGGTGATAAAACCCCAAGTCAATAAAGTCGAGGCCATACAGAGTTGGCCACGTCCCAACAGCAAGAAACAGGTACGAGCCTTTCTGGGAATCGCTGGTTATTATCGACGATTCATTCCCCATTTTGCTTCTCGGGCTGTGCCCCTCACCAACCTGACAAAAGGGAAAGAGTCGGTCATGGTTAAATGGTCCCCAGAGGCTGAAGAAGCATTTCAGTCCTTAAAAACAGCCTTATGTAGCCAGCCAGTGTTGTACTCACCAGACTTCTCTAAGGACTTCGTGGTACAAACTGATGCATCAGACGTTGGGTTAGGAGCAGTGTTATCCCAGGTCTGGAACGGGGAAGAGCACCCAGTCATTTACCTCAGCAGGAAGTTGAAGTCCCATGAGGTAAATTACGCCACGATTGAGAAGGAATGTTTAGCAGTGAAGTGGGCTCTAGATTCCCTTCGGTACTATCTGCTAGGTAGGCACTTTGACCTGGTGACTGATCACGCTCCTTTAAAGTGGATGGCTCAAAACAAGGAGACCAATAGAAGGGTAAATAGGTGGTTCCTGGCCCTACAAGAATTTAACTTTACAGTTAAGCATCGCCCTGGTGTTAAAATGGGGAATGTGGATGCTTTGTCTCGGATACATGCGTGTCTGACTGCTTGTGTTACAACCCCAAGGTTGAAACAAGAGGGGGGGGTATGTGGCAGCACGCAGGTAAAGTCACCTGGTTGTATCCAGGATGGGAAATATGTGTGCCCTAGATTCAGGCTTTATGCAGACCTTTACAATTAGAGGGGAAGAGTTAATGAGCCCAGCTGAAGTGGGCTCATTAAGACCTCTACAAAAAACCCCAGCATGCTTAGGGAGATGCTCCATCCTGGAACCAGTTTTTGTGTTGTATAGACTGGGGAGTGTGACACCTGTTCTGTGCGGTGAGTTAACGCCTGTGTGGCAAACCTCTACAACAGGGACTGGGGCAGCACAAGGCTGCTCTCAGTTGTTAGACAGTGAATCTAAGTGTGTAGTTAGAGGTCAAGCTGACCAGGATTTATTTTCATGTTTTATTTTTGTTTGGCTGTTATATGTATCACTGCATGTAGCATGAATAAACCACATCTTTTGTTTTTTTGCACCTACAACGCTGTCTGCTGTGCCTGATTTTGTGTTGTGAACCCATCCAGGGGGTCACACACACCCGCTGCCGAGCTAACCCCTCACAATATATATATATATATATATATATATATATATATATATAAAATTAGTTTTGCTTCTTCTTAATCTCTATAGATGTTGAGTGCCCTAAGCCAAGGATACTTCAAAATGGAGAGTACTTTCCCCAAGAAAAGAAATACTTTGTGGGCGATGTCCTGAATTTCCAGTGTTGGGGAGGATTTACATTGATGGGCTCTGAAAACCGCACATGTCAAGAGAACGGGAAGTGGAGTGGGGAAACAACGATATGTGATGACCAAGGTAAAAATTGCAATCCAAAAGGCGATGGTAGAGAAAAAACACTCTGACCCCATAGCAAATGTACTGTAACAAATACAGTAGATAAGAAGTGAACATGGACAGTAAAGTATTAACATATCCTTAAAGTAGAATTCCAGGCTATACCTAACATCTTAAAAATGCTCTCTCAACCCTCCTAACACCTATGCTGACCTGTGTGAGAAAGATGTATTGTATATACTTATCCATTTTCAGACCGCTCTAGTCTGGTCACTTGATCCATCTCCCCTGTGTCAGCCAGTTGCATTTGCAGGGGAGAGGTGGGAGCGCCAACAATGGATGGTCCATAGGATCCTATGGGTGACGTCATAGCTCCCGGGCATCACCAGCTGTTGAGCGTTCTCTTCTCTCCTGCAGCCGGTGCTGACTGACTCGGGGGAGATCAGGTAAATGGACCAGAGTGGCCTAAATAGAGGTAAGTATATACAGTACATATAACACAGGTTAGTTGGCATAGGTGTTAGGAGGGGAGGGGGGATTTTTAAGATTAGTCTGATACACTCCAAAATTCCACTTTAATAAGCAGTTACAGCATCTCACAAGTGAGTACACCCCTCACATTTTTGCAAATATTTTATTATATCTTTTCATGTGACAACACTGAAGAAATTACAATTTGCTACAATGTAAAGTAGTGAGTGTACAGCTTGTATAACAGTGTTAATGTGCTGTCCCCTCAAAATAACTCAATGAACTGCAATTCATGTCTAAACCACTGGCAACAAAAGTGAGTACACCCCTAAGTGAAAATGTCCAAATTGGGTCCAAAGTGTCAATATTTTGTATGGTCACCATTATTTTCCAGCACTGCCTTAACCCTCTTGGGCATGGAGTTCACCAGAACTTTACAGTTTGCAACTGGAGTCCTCTTCCCCTCCTCCAAGACGACATCACAGAGCTGGTGGATGTTAGAAACCTTGCGCTCCTCCACCTTCCATTTGAGGATGCCCCACAGATTCTCAATAGGTCTTGGATCTGGAGACATGCTTGGCCAGTCCATCACCTTTACCCTCAAGTTCTTTAGCAAGGCAGTGGTTGTCTTGGAGGTGTGTTTGGAGTTATCATGTTGGAATACTGCCCTGTGGCCCAGTTTCTGAAGGGAGGAGATTAGTCTTGTCTTCAGTATGTCAGACACAGTACATGTTGGCATTCATGGTTCCCTCAATGAACTGTAACTCCCCAGTGCCGGCAGGACTCATGCAGCCCCAGACCATGGCACTCCCACCGCCATAATTGACTGTAAGCAAGACACACTTGTCTTTGTACTCCTCACCTGGTTGCCGCCACACATGCTTGACACCATCTGAACCAAATGGGTATATCTTGGTCTCATCAGACCACAGGTCATGGTTCCAGTAATCCATGTCCTTAGTCTGCTTGTCTTCAGCAAACTGTTTGCAGGCTTTCTTGTGCATCATCTTCAGAAGAGGATTTGATGCAGTGTGCTGCGTATGGTCTATCGTCTATTTTGAAAAGACAACCTCTGGATATGATGAGCACATGCACTCAACTTCTTTGGTCGATGGCAAGGCCTGTTCTGAGTTTAACCTGTCCTGTTAAACCGCTGTATGATCTTGGCCACCATGCTGCGGCTGTTTCAGGGTCTTGGCAATCTTCTTATAGCCTAGGCCATCTTAATATAGAGCAACAATTCTTTTTTTCAGCTCTTTAAAGAGTTCTTGGCCATGAGGTACCATGTTGAACTTCCAGTGACCAATATGAGGGCGTGAGAGCTATAACACCAGATTTAATACACCTGCTCCCCATTCATACCTGAGACCTTTTAACGAGTCCCATGACACCAGGGAGGGAAAATGGCTAATTTGGTCCAATTTGTACATTTTCACTTAGGGGTGTACTCACTTTTGTTGCCAGTGTTTTAGACACTTCAGCCCCGGAAGGATTTGCCCCTATAATGACCAGGCCATATTTTTGCTATACGGCACTGCGTCGCTTTAACTGTCAATTGCACGGTCGTACAGCTCTGTACCCAAACAAAATAAATGTCCTTTTGTTACCCACAAATAGAGCTTTCTTCTGGTGGTATTTGATCACCTCTGTGGTTTATTTTTTGCGAAATATAAACAAAGACAACAATTAAAAAAAACACATTATTTTACTTTCTGCTATAATACATATCCAAAAAAAATATAAAAAACCGAATTTATTCATCAGTTTAGGTTGATATATATTCTACATATTTTTGGTATTGACTGGTTTGTGCAAAAGTTATTGTGTCTACAAACTATGTGATAGATTTAGGGACTTTTATTTTTTTTTTATTGTTTTTTACTGGTAATGGCAATGGTCTGTGATCTTTAGCAGGACTGCAACATTTCAGCTGACAAATCTGACCCCAAATTACACTTTTTGGGGACCACTGACATTATTACATTGATCAGTGCTATAAAATGCACTGATCAATGTAATTTTGAAGGGGTTAAAATTAGGGAGCGATCAAGTTAAGGGTTAAGTGTGTTCCCTGGGTGTGTTCTAACTGTAGGGGGGATGGGCTTACTGGAACATGATAGAGATCACTGTTCCCAATCACTGGGAACAGTAGATCTGCCATGTCATCTGGCAGAATGGAGAATTGCCTTGTTTACATAGGTAGTTCCCCACTCGGCCTCCCCTCCCCTCACCGTGATCGTGGGTTGTCGGCAGACATTGAGTCTGCGGGACCCGTGGACACGCTCCTTTGGTGCCCGCTATCCTTCTTGCATGAACCACGCAGGAGAGCCGACCTGTCATAGTATATCTGCGTGAGCTGTTAATGGCTGTGTGAGTTATTTTGAGGGGACAGCAAATTTACACTATTATACAAGCTGCACATTCGCTACTTTACATTGCAGCAAAGTGTCATTTCTTCAGTGTTGTCACATGAAAAGATGTAATAAAATATTGACAAAAAAATGTGAGGGGTGTACTCAGTTTTGGGGCCTGAAGATTCATTAAAAACTACCAAACATATATTTTCTGAAACAGACACTCTGGAGAATAAAATAGCGGTAGTTACAATTTTTGATGTCATACAATATTAGCACAGAAGTTTATGAAATGCTAAATTTCACAGAAGCAAATTTTAATACAATATACAGTAAAGATGAGGTTGTGCTGAGCAAATATATTAACAATATGTCAAGGTTTAAAATTGTGTGCGCCCATGAAACGGCAAGAAACTTTGGTACCACATTTTTTCCATTGGTGATGCTCTAAAAGCCCCAATAAGTCAGCAGTTTAGCATTAACCATGAAAAATTGACCTAAAATGATTGCTCTCACTCCAGCTTGTGTGGTAATATGTAACATTAGTATCACAATTGATGTTTTTATGGGTAGGTAACACTGATGAGGGTATGTGGGGGTGCAAAACATTTTTTTTTGTGGGGTTTTAAGTGCTTCAGTATATTCTTTTTTTTTTTTTTTTTTTTTTTCTGTAAAAAAATAAATCACTAAGCTTTATTTTTCATTATATAGTGAGCAAAAAAGAGTACTGAAAACAGCAGGGGCAAGTATTTTTGAACCAGCGCTTACAGGGGTGTGTGGAAGCAATCGGGAGGTAAAGGGGCAGTACAAGGGTTAAACCATAAGGAAAAAAGGGGGGGGGGGAAGGAAAGGGGACAAGGAGGATCAAGACTAGGCAGACTTTTAAGGTACCCAGAAATTTTGCATTTCTCACACATTTGAAATGAAGGGTCTATCATTTTTTTTATAATATGTGGATTTTAAATGATAGAGACAGACTATCAAACAAAAACCCAGAAAAAAACACAAAACAAATGCTATAAAATATGTTGCAGTTCCGTGAGTAAAATAAGTATTTGATCCCCAAGCAAAACATGACTTAGTACGTGGTGGAGAAACACTTGTTGGCAAGCACAGATGTCAGGCATTTCTTGTAGTTGGTTACCAGGTTTGCACACATCTCAGGAGGGATTTTGGTCCAATCTTTTTTTCATAGATCTTCTCTAAATCCTTAAGGTTTCTTGGTTGTCACTTGGCAACTTGAAGTTTCAGCTCACTTCATACATTTTCTATAGGATTATGGTCTGGAGACTGGCTAGGCCACTTCATGGCCTTAATGTGCTTCTTTTTGAGGCACTCCTTTGTTACCTTGGCTTTATGTTTTGGGTCATTGTCATGCTGAAAAACCCATTCACGACCCATCTTCAATGTTCTGGCTTGGGGAAGAAGGTTCTCATCCAAGATTTTACAATACATCCACTGGCCCTTCAATGGGGCAATGTCGGTCTGTACATTTAACAAAGAAACAGCCCCAAAGCATGTTTCCACCTCTCTGCTTGACTGTAGGGATGGCGTTCTTAGGGTCATAGTCAGTATTTCTCTTCCTCCAAACACGGCGAGCTGCCTTCCTCAAGAAGGCATATATACAGTCATGCCAATGGGCAAACTTACAAAATCTGCAGGGGATCAAATAATTATTTTACCCACTGTATTGAGTTCACCCGGAAGTTACCCCATTTCGGGATTACCTCCTGGAATTACATTATAACATGCCAGATTGTTATCTTTAGGGGGCATCTCCCCATGCTCCCTTTATCGGTTCTGATTTACTAGATGTATGCATTTCGTTCTGTTCCGAATCGAAATTCGGACAAATTTTTCATACATACGTATACATCTGAACCTCTGAATTACAAAAGTAACAAATTTAAACAAATCCAAAATAATAATTCAAATAAAAAAAGCAAACAAAATTTTTGTCCAATTCGAAAACAAATTTGAAAAATAGAAATCGAGTTTAGAAAAAATACAATAAAATATAATATAAAACAAGCAATAGAATAAAAATAAAAGAATAGTAAAGAATAGAATAGAATTTAATAGAATGTAATAAAATAGAACATGACCATCTTCCGAAATTCAAATTCTGAATAGTATAAATTCAAATTCGAGAATAGATTGGAATATTCAAAACAATGGAAACTAAAATAGAAAAGAATAGAAAAACAATAGAACAGAATAGAATAAAATATAATATATATTATATTTTATTCTATTCTGTTCTATTGTTTTTCTTTTCTATTCTAATTTTTTCTATTCGAATTTGAATTCATTCTATACGAAATTCGAATTTCTTATAGAATGAAATCGAATTTGAATAGAAAAGATTGGAATAGATTAGTTTTGCATTCAAAAACATTTTGACCGAATTTCGAAAACAGTCGGTCAAATTAGAAAAGTTTCATCAAATTAGAACAAATTCTACCGCGATCGAAAAAAATTTGACCGAATTCGAAAAAGTTAACTATATATAACCATTTTCCAAAATTCTAATTTCATATAGAATAGAATAAAAAATAATCAAAGAATAAACTAGAAAAACAATAGAACAGAATAGAATAAAATATAATATAATATATATTTTATTCTATTCTGTTCTATTGTTTTTCTAGTCTATACTTTTCTATTTCTATTCAAATGTTATATGGGCTGTGTCCTCCAGACACAGCCAATCACAGATGAGGGTATAGGGCCAATCACAGCAGCCCTCTACCATGTGATCAGCTTTATCCAATCCAGTGTTACAAGGGACATGTACATAGATGAGGGCACTGATTATCAGTGCAGCCTCATCATTGCCCATCAGTGTTGCCTATCAGAGCCCATCAGTGCTGCGGCTGCCCACCAGTAACCCCTCATCAGTGCCACCTATCTGTGCCCACCAGTGCCACAGATCAGTGCAGCCCATCAGTGCCACCTATCAGTGCCTATTAGTTCTGCCTATCAGTGCCCACCAGTGCCGCATATCAGTGCAGCCTCATCACTGTCGCCTTATCGGTGCCCATCAGTGCAGCCTATCAGTGCAGCTCATTGGCGCACATCAGTGAAAGAGGAAAAATTACTTATTTGTTACATCATATAACAGAAACTAAAAAGAGATTTTAGTTTTTTCAGTATTTTCAGTCTTTTTTTGTTTAGCAAAAGATAAAAAATACACAGTGATTAAATACCACAACAAGAAAGCTCTACTGTATTTGTATGAAAAAAAAATTATAAAAATTAGACATGTGCATTGACAAAACATTTGTTTGTTTTAATTTCATTAGTATTTTTGCTTTTTTCAGAAATTCGGAAAATCAAAAAAATTCGGAAATTCGGAAATTCTGAAATTTCGTGAATTTTCACATTTAAATTTTTCGGATTTCTGAATTTCGATTTTTTGGATTTCCAAATGTCCGAATTTCGAATTTTCGGATTTCCGAATTTTTGGATTTAGAATTTTCGGATTTCTGAATTTCCCATTTCGACTTTTCGGATTTCCAAATTTAGAATTTTCGGATTTCCAAATTTTTCGCAATTCTGAATTTTCGGACCTCGATTTTCGGAATTCGGGGATACAAAGATTTGAAAGTCCAAAAATTTGAAAATCTGAAAAAAGGAAAGAAAATCAGTTTAATAACAAACTATTAAATTTAGAAAAAATGAAATTAAAAGCGAGAACAAGTGGTACTTTATATGAGCCGTGACCATCCAGTACACAGGACTCCATCCCCGATATTTGATAAAAAAAGGGGGAAGGGGACAATGGGCAACGGGACTTTATATGAAACAAATTACTTAGGGTAAATTAATTCAATCAATATAATATATTAAATTACTAATTTATTGGAAACACATCAAGAGGTAGTACAGTGGGTATATTAATAATAATCAGCTATATGATATACAGAATTAAATAATATAATAAGTATAATTGTCGCATAGTCCAATAAAATTCATGATACGATGATAATAATGAACATGACATAGTAAACAGTAAACCGACAGTACATTCCAAAGTGTGTATATAGTAATAACCAATAAACTGAATTGATGATTGAAATAGATCAAACCCATAATAGAATCATGGCCGCTGGGGCATGGCATCCATTGGTGAAGAGCTCGACACGTTTCGTGGATTGTCTCCACTCATCAGGAGCAGCTGTATATATTATTAATTTAATATATTATATTGATTGAATTAATTTACCCTAAGTAATTTGTTTCATATAAAGTCCCGTTGCCCATTGTCCCCTTCCCCCTTTTTTTATCAAACTATTAAATTTCTCCTACTCGTTATGTTCACTAACAGACAAATTTGAAAGGGAATTCCAATACCTATATTTTAATAGTTATTATTTAGCATTAAACAGAATTTCTTTCTTTTTTTCTGATTTTCAAAATTCATAATTTCAGAATTTCCGAATTTCCGAAAATTCGGAAATCCAAAATTTGGAAACCCGTAATTCGGAAATTAGAAAATTCGTAAATCTGAAAATCGGAAATTCGGAAATCCGAAAATCGGAAATTCGAAAATCTGAAAATTCGCAATTTAGAAATTCGTAATTTCGGAAATTCAAAAATGAGGAAATTCGGAATTAACAAATTTGTCAAAATTCATTAGAAAACGAATTCGGAACTAAACAAATTGCACATGCCTAATAAAAATGTAATAAGGGTACAGTGTTGCATGACCGCACAATTGTCATTCCAAACAACAGCGCTGAAAGCTGAAAATTGGCATGGGCAGGAAGAGGATTAAAGTGCCTGGTAAGCAAGAAACCTTGTAATAGAAAAAATATCATTAATCCCTCCTTTGCGCACATGAGGTTCAATTCACAAAGTTTTAAAACAAAGGTAACAATCTTTATTTTAGCCATGTGACTGTCATTTTCATATCTCATTAGATTGAAATGACAGTCATTGTGTATCCTTATCTTGGATTGTTAGCCTTGTAAATTGAGATAATAATGGCAAGGATCTTGGAACACTTCATTACACAGTCCTACATGCAGCCTTTTTGTATTAGAGCAGTGCATACCCTCCACATCTCAAAGACAAAAAGGTACACCTTATACAGAAACATTTTCTTTTTAAATTGTATTTTTTAATCTTGCACTTAAAAAGAAACAAACTATATGAAAAGTGCTATTTAAACCTCAAAATCTCTTTGTTCTCTTTAAACAGAAGGCTACTGCCCAGACCCAGGAACCCCCATTGGGGCCACTAAAGTAGGTTCATTATATAGGATCGATGACAGAGTGATCTATCAGTGCATGGAGGGACTGAAGATGTTTGGCTCTAAGCAGAGGATATGCCAGGAGAACAAGAAGTGGTCAGGAACAGAACCATCCTGCAGACGTAAGATATCTGATGTACAATGCAAAAATAAAGAAAACGTGGAAAATTGTACTATTCTTGTTTGGTTAATATGTCACTAAAAAACCTTTAAGTGGTTGTAAACCCTTATACATACCCAGTGAAGTGACTGGCCTCAGGTGATACACAGAGCTAAAACAAAGCCTCCTACATAAGTTGTACCTGTTTACTGTGGACAAAATGTCATTCATATATAAATTTAGTTTTTGCCTCAGAACAGTAGGGGTTCTGAGGGCTAATTATGTAGGTTGAACTTTGACATCAGTTTGGCTGGGCTGTATGGAAGTTCTGCTTGGTCATGTGTACAGTGAGGTATGCATGAAAAGCTAGAACCAGGCCTGGTTGGACAGTTTGGGTATCAGCCTTCTTGGAACCAATCAGCGAATGTGCCGGGGAGTCTGGAAAGGGGTACTTAAGGTGTTGAGGTCACGTGTTTTGAGAGAGGAGTCTGTGAGGCCTGTGTAGTCTGGGTTTGGTTTCCAGGACCGGGGTATCCCCGTGAGGGGTTGCAGTCACAGGGTGTTCGACACCCCGCAACATGGTTCTGCTGGTTACCCCCAATAGACCCCCATGGTCTGGGGTAGGGACCCGTCTGTTCCCGAGTCTCGGAACCGGCTGGTCCGAGGCGCAGTAACTGAGGGAGGATTCAAGGTGTCCGGGTGTGCTCTCGGCTTGGAGGGGCACCACAGCTCGTGAAGGTGACTGAAGGAGGACTCTTTGGAGGAGGGCCGACAAGTGGCATCCTGAGAAGTGCCTGGTTACTGAGTTGGGAAGGACATTGATGAATCCACACTTTTTCCAGTACTAATCCGGAGACAGAGAACGTTCCAGGTACTGAGGAAAAAGGTTCCTGTTCACTTTCAAGGTATAACTTGTACATGGATGGAGAATGTGACAAGTCTGAGTTGGCATGCTGATTGCCATGATCTCTGCCTAGAGATCTGTTCAGCCTCAAAGTGCCCAGCTGCGAGTGGCTACTCTCTGGGTGGAATAGGAGACTTTGTTGTATCTGCAGTTCAAGGTGCCTGAGTTCTTCGCCTCTGCCTTCTGTTCCTATATGAGACTGTGTTACTGGATGTTACCCTTGCAGAATAAAACCTTTTAAAAGGACTTTATTGGTGTCAGCGTCCAAGCTGTTGGGTACCAACCCTGGGAACCCCTAGACGTGGAAGAACAAGCCAGGCGGAGGTGACTGGTAAGCCTAATAAGTCAAGGCCGCCCTACACAGGGTTATACAACTGTATCTGTAGTCTTTTTCCACAGCTGTTCAAAGTGCAGCATTTATAAATCTTGTCTGAGCTTTCAGAAAGCAAGGGGTGGGAGCTGAAGTTACACTCTGCAGAGCTCAGTGAGAGCTGATTGGAGGAAAGGGACACACCCTTCTTCGCACAGCACACAAGAACTGAGTGTCAGAAATCATGAAATCCGGCTGAGACAGAAGTACAGTTAAATCACACTTGTTTAATAATAAAAGTAAAAAGAACGAACGTAGTCAAAACATAGCCAAAGTTCGGTAACTGGAACAGATAGTCAGCCAACCCAGAAGTCAGGGATCAATGTAGTGGAACAGCAAGCAGGATCTTGAGTCAGAAGGGATGTCAGCAAGGCACATCTTGAACAGGATTACAGGAGATAGTGTCTGTGATGTTGACTAAGGTGAAGGCAGAGATCCTCTGGACTTAAGTAGGCAGGACTGACGAGCAGGATATCAACAGCTGAGTAACTGTGGAGAGGTAGGAGTTGGCAATTAGCTGACAGCTGAGCGGCCAGCTCAGAAGGAAGGGCTGAGCCCAGCCCTGACACAGAGCTGAAGCTGTCAATCACAGGTTGTATGCATGGAGCACCTTTTTGCTCTTGGTGTGAGGAAAACTTGTCAAGTGACTCATGCAGATGGAGGAAAGAGGCAGCAAAGAAAAATGACAATTGGTCCTCTGGATTAAGACAAGTGCACACCACAGAGGGATATACTTAGTTCATATTTTATGTCCGAGGTTTACAACCACTTCAAAGGCCCGTACACACAATCACTTTTTAACAAACATGCAAATTAGCTGTTTTAAGGCAACCTCCGACCGTGTGTACACTCCATCGGACAAACTTTTTCAGTTTTGATTGGACTTTTTTTGGCTGTGCGAAAGGACAACGTTTTTGACAACAAAAGTCCGATGGAGCAAAGTCCAATCGTGTGTACACAAAACCATCAGACTTTTGTACAAAGTACAAACACTACTGCTCAGAACCAATGCAAAAGATCAGACAATACAGAAGTTGACCAAAGGGTGGCACCGGTATAATTGAATGTCCTCTTTTGAAGTATCGTCAGTATGTTGAAAAGTCACTATTCTCTAGTTACTAAGTCAGTATTTTATGTGCAAGTACATGCAAATACACGCAAATACACATTTACACATGCATGACACACTCCCTTGATTAAAAAAAACTAGAAGACTTTTGGTGTGTACACATGTGTTATATGGCTCATCCTTGCATTTTTACACAGGTTTGTGCCAGGACTATCTGATGTTCTTACATCAGTACCACATGAAACACCTTTAGGTTAAATACACTGAGCTCCTACAGACAGAATTTGTCCACCTAGATAGCAGAGAGCCAAGAAATATGTAATTGTATAAGGGACCTCATCAATGTGGATTGACTACCTTGTTTCAGATATGGAATACAGGAGTATCATCAACAAGAAAATCTTCAGTCCATTGTTTCCAAACCTTAGTCCTCAAGTACCCCCAACAGGCGATGTTTTGGGGAATTTCCCTCTGGATAAAATGGCCTTTATAAATATCAAGCCAATGACTTTGCACCTGTGCAAGCTGAAGAGAGCCCGGAGCAAAATAAATAAAAAAATAAGAGAAGGGCGGGCATGACAGGGTTAACAGGGAGGATGTAGACAAGCTGTATTGGGTAAAGGCAGATCAGGATTGGGGGAGAGGTGGTAGAGGGGAGGAGCAGAGTTGTTTTGCAGAGTGGGTGGTTCCTCCCCAGCTCAGTCTGCCAGGAGGATCAAGCTTGTGAGGAAGCATGGTCGCTGTGGAGGCACTTTTTTCTAAGCTGAGGGCGGAGGCGGCTGGATGGCTGGAAGGTGGGCTGGCAGCAGCGTTGGGGGAGACATCCCCAGCGGCCACACCGGCAGGTCGGGAGACGGCGCGAGTGTGGCGCTTGCGGCCTCCGGCTCGTGCTTTACCAGACCCCCCTCCCCCCTTCCCCTTGGGACAAACAGGCCGCATGGCAGAAATGGCAGGGCTAGTTCAGGCCTGCCCGTGAAGTGCCTGGTGGGGCCTGTGGTGGGGGGGGGGGGGGGTGGCAGCCAGTGCCAGTCGGGCAGGGGGTCTATGGGTGGCAGCGCCAGCAGGTCCACAGCGATTGCTGGGCAAAAAAGGAGGACTGGGACTGGGAGAGGCCCCTGCTCCAGGCCTGGAGTCGGCAGGGGTGGGGCTTAGGCGGGAGGCACCTGGAGACATTGCTGCTGGGCTTTTCACACGTGCAGCATGCAGCTTTAATGGGATGGATGGACAGCAGGATGCAGCGGCCAAGGGACAAGAGGATACAGCAGGCAGAGAACAGCAGGAGGCAGCCGGAAGTGGCCTAGGGCAGCATGTAGAGGGGGTGAGGAGGTCCAGGCAAAGCATTGAGGAAGTCGGCAGGCGGGTCTGGCGTGTTGAGGAGCAGGGAGGACCACGGATCCCTAGCATCCAGCGATGCATCCGCTGAAGGGCGGCCAGCTAGCGAGGCGGAGGTGGTGTACGAATGTTCCGAGGGCGAGTTGTTGCAGTCTGAGGATGATGTGCAGCAAGGACGTCCAGCGGCGGTGGAATCCGGGCCTTCGGTTGGTGGGACCCCATCCAGGCATCGCGGTAAATCTGCAAATGTTGTTTCTTCCATGCCATGTAATGTTGTGGGTAATGTGGGGATTGGTCAGGTGCAAGCGGGGCGGTCAGCTGTGACTGTGCCTCCCCCTCTGGCCGCGTTGGTCTCGGACCGCGCAGTGGCAGAAATGGGCTGCAAGGGTTCTTAGCGGGTTTAAAGGAGCTGGTCCAACGATTTAAACCCGGGTAAAGGCGGGGTTCAGGCTGCAGTGTCAGCATGGGTGGCCCCCAGAAAAGGGGGTTGGGGGACTAGGGGGTTCTGGGGGGGCCGGGGGACAGGCGGCAGCGGTAAAAGCCAGTGACGCCCACGACCGAGTTAGCGGGGGTGGCTGACAAGGAGGCGGTGCAGAAGCCCGCGGGTGAGGCTACCACTGATACAACTAAAAAACAAGACTTGGTGAGGTTGGCGGACGCAGCAAAATGCAAGGTTTATGTGTGCTTCGAGGGGACCCTTGGGGCTCATCTAAAACCGGAGGTCAGGGAGAAGATCTGGAAGGGGAAATATGTAGAGATTTTCGCTCTTCTACCGCTGGAGAAGTTCAATTTGGATAGGGTGAGGCCGGAGGACCACAAAAAGGAGGACGAAGAGAAAAGGAGGTATAGGCTCACCCCTAGGGCTCCTGCAAGTTTGGGGGGTCATGCAAGTACAAGCATGAATGCTCCGACTGTGGCGGAGGACACACTATGTCCCGCTGCTTCAAGCAGGGAAAAGGTAGGACAACGCCGGTGAAGGTGGAAAGGATGCGGCCTTTCCTCGATGGGTACCCAGATAGGGAGACGGCGAAATTGCTGGCCTGGGGATTTTCAGATGGGTTTAGGATTCTGGAGTAGCTGGTTAACGCTCCCCCATTAGCACGCAATCTGCGGTCAGCGTTACAACATGCTGGGGTGGTGTCGGAAAAGCTAAACAAGGAGGTGATGCTGGGACGCATGGGGGGCCCCTTCCTCATGACGCCAATACTGGACTTGGTGGCGTCACCTCTGGGGATGGTAACAAATTTAGGCTCATTCATCTGTCGTTTCCAAAAGGGGCTTCGGTAAACAATGCCATTGACCCAGAGATTTGCCCGGTGTCTTATACATCATTTGATGCTGCAGTATTCTGGGTGAGGAAATATGGGAACAGAGCACTGATGGCAAAGACCGACATAGAATCGGCCTTCCGTTTACTACCGGTACATCCCGACAGCTTTCGTCTGCTGGGCTGTCATTGGCAGGAAGTGTTTTATGTGGATAGGTGCTTGCCCATGGGATGTTCCATATCCTGCGCATTGTTTGAACGGTTCAGTTCATTTCTTGAGTGGGTGGTCAGGGACATCGCGGGACTGAGTTCAATAATACATTATTTGAACGATTTCCCCTGTGTGGTCCCGCCGGCGTCAAATCTGCGCGGTTTTGCTGGCTATGTTGAAACACATTGCTGAGAAGTTTGGAGTTCCCCTAGCCCCGGATAAGACGGAGGGTCCGACGATGGTGTTGAGTTTTTTGGGCATTGTGTTAGACTTGGAGAAGATGGAATGTAGGCTGCCGGAGGAGAAATTGAATGCGCTGCAGGCAGAGATTCAGGGGATCATGGGATTACGCAAGGTGCAACTTAGACCATTGCAATCACTGTTGGGTAAGTTAAACTTTGCGTGCCGCATCTTGCCAATGGGGATGGTATTTTGCCGATGGCTGTCAGCAAGTACCGCGGGGGTCACATCCCCCAAGCACTTTATACGCTTGGTGAGGGCTCATAGAGAGAATCTGGCGACATGGCACACGTTCCTGGCTAACTTGGGTGGTACAGGTGATCAACAAGGTATTGGTGGCAGGTAGGTTACTCAGGTACCTCGTACTACGTTGTATGCATTTGAATGCGTTCATCTATGCTGTGCACCTCCCGGGAGTGGAGAATGTCATCGCTGATGCTTTGTCTCGCTTTCAGTGGGACAGGTTTTGGGAGTTGGCACTGGTGGCGGAACAGCACGGGGTCCCGTGTCCGGAGTGGCTTTGGAGGATTGTCTTGGAAGAGTAGCAGGATGGATCAGAAGGTCGGTGAGCGATACGACGTGGTCAGCATATGGGTGTGGGTCGAATGGGTAGCCCTTGTACAACAAGTCACAGAAGAACGGGAAGAGCAGGACCTCCGTTTACTAGTGTTTACTTTGTTTCAAGTAATGTGGAGGCGGGGGTGTCAGTGTCGGGGTTAGACAAAAAATTGGCTGGGTTGGTGGTTTTTTTTCAAGTGCAAGCGTCTGCCAGACATGACAAAATAATTTTGGGTGAGGCAGGCAATGAAGGGTTGTAGGCGATCTCAACCAAGCAGGGACTCAAGGTGTCCAGTTTCGTTTGAGCTCTTGGGAAGGTTATTGGGGCAATTACCGGTTAAGTGTTCATCAGAGTACAAGGTGACATTGTTTAAAGCAGCGTTTGCATTGGCATTTTTTGGGGCGTTTAGGATTAGCGAATTAGTGAGTCCCTCTAAGAAAGCACACGGTGGGTTAGGAGTGGCTGAAGTGGTGTGTGAAGGGGATAGGATGTCCATAATGGTGCGCAGATCGAAAACAGATAAGCGGGGCAAGGGAAAGATGGTGCAGGTGTTTTCGCTTCCAGGATTGCCCTTGTGCCCTATAGTATTGGTGCGGGATTTCGTATCAGTGCGCCTGGTAGTAGGGGGGTATTGGTGCACCAGGGTGGGTTGTCCCTCTTTCGATTTCAATTTGTTGCCGTTTTCAAAAAGTGTTTGGAGGCTTTGGGTTTGGGGGATCAAAAGTTTTCATCGCACTGGTTTCGCATAGGGGCAGCTACAGAAACTGTTAGGTGGGGGTTAGATGAGACTGCTGTAAAATGGATTGGAATGTGGGAATCTAGGAGATTTAAATTGTATGTTCATCCTCACCTTTTGATTGTATAAGGTGGGAGTTAAAAGGGGTATCTGTGGAAGTTGTATTTGTTTTTTAGGTCAATATTGATGGTTTGGGGATTTTGTCTTCTCCTCCTTTCTTACAGGAAGAACACAGGGCCTGGTCTGGATAGTAGGCCACTCTTAAGTTTGGGGGGCTAGGAGAGGTGATGCTTGCACAGATGGAAGGCAACTTGGGTTCTCAAGGCAGGATGCTTATATAAGATAGTTGGGGGTGCCAGGCATGTTGTGGGGAGGTACATAGATTTGAGCGCTTGGACAGGCCTTCGGATGTGTTAGTACTACATGTGGGAGGCAATGACCTAGGCCGTAAGACTATGTTGGACTTGGTAAAAGACATAGTTTGATTTTTGGAAGCTCCGGCTTGCCTTTCCACACATGATCATAGTGTGGTCGGACATAGGTGGCCAGGACCTCTTGGAGATGGGTGAGGTCGGTAGAAAAAATCAATAGGGCTAGGAGGAAAGTGAACAAGGAAGTCAGCGGTTTTGTGGTCAGGAATGGAGGGTTGGCTATACGGCACCTGGAATTGGAGGTGGACACCTGACGTTACCTGAAGAGAGATGGTGTTCACCTGACCGATGTGGGAACTGACTTGTGGTCCTTGGGTTTGCAAGATGGGATACAGCGAGCTTTGAGGGTTTGACAGGGCACACAAGGGTAAGGTTTTGCCCTTGTGTACTGTGGCATGTTGTTGGTCTGTCCAGACAAAGGATTTACCCCAGATATGGAAGTTTGGGACCTATCGGTGGTATGGTACCCGTGGGTGGTTATACAGCTAACAGTAGTTTAGCTGATGTTTATCAGGTGCACTGCGGTCAGTGTTTTGCCTCTGAGCCAGCATGTCAGCTTGAGGCCTATTCTAGTTTTAGGTTCCGCAGTGCTGTTAATGGATATGATGGTATGATTGGTGGGCTTTCCTGTACAGACCAACGGGAAGAGTTTAATGGAGGAAGTGCCTTACTAAGTTATTCAGTTATGTTAATTTATGTTAATTATTTGATATTTTATAAATAAAGCTAATTGGCTGCTCCGGCCATGTTTACTCCAGACTGGTGTGGTCTCATTTTTCTGGGGTTACGTTAAGAGGGACGTAGCAGTTAAAGGTGGGTTATGGTAGTAATAAGTAAGACACATCTGTTATACAATAGTCAAGGAAATTTTGAAAAACATGACCTGTTAATGGTACTTGAGGACTGAGGTTGACAACCACTGAGATAGCCCAACGGCACCCTTTTGCTAAACAGTATGTAAAAAATCCTCTGCAATAGTAAAAGTATGATTAAACAAGGAGAATTAGAGGATGGTGTGTCAAGAGATATCTTATAAGTGTAGCTATTTACTGTAAATGCACAAGTATCTGCTTGCATCATGTCATAGAATCAGGAGTTATGTCACTAATGAATGTTACTACAAACCCATTATCCACAGAATGGTACACATATGATACTCCACAGGAAGTAGCAAAGGAGTTTGGCTCATCAATTTCAGAAACGATTGAATCGTCAGACCCAGACAGAGTTGACGGTAAGATAAAGATATAATGAATGTTATTGCAGTGTCTTCCTCTACTTGTTAAGTGTTTGGGGATTGGTGAGGAAAGTGGCAGAAACATATGTAAGGTCCAGAAGCTGATTTTAAATAAAAGTAACAAAAAACAAAACGCTTTTTAGCAGGTCCTCCTTCATCAGGGCCTAAATTCAGGAAGAAAAACAAGAGCTGGATTTTATGAATACGGAATGATCCCAAGCAGGGATCAAACAATGCTGCCAAACATCTGCTTCAGATGCCAGATTAACAGCCCTGTTAAACTGGCATATGGAACAGATCCTTCTGATACCTATAGTGTTTTCTGGTTTGTGTTGTCACAGGAACAGGAGGTGAGGGAGAATCTCCCAATGGGCAAACCTTAACTGGTGAATGTACAGTATATCAGCACAAAAACAAAACAGAGGTTTAATTCCCTACTCTTTTTTTTAAAAAACAAATTAAAATTGGCTATACCAGTGGTGACTGGTGCTCAATAATTCAAGGGGGGAACCAACGACAAACCGTCCATCCCCCCCCCCCCCGCGCTTAATTGTACACTTTTGCACAATTAAGCGCCCTTTCCTTTCAGTATAATGCATCCTTAAATAACCCTGATCTCCTTCTCTTTCCCAATAAACAGACAAATTCACCTTTCTGACGTTTTGAGCTCCATCGCTCAAACCCAACTGCCCTCCCCTGAGCAAATTTTATTCATATAACAAATAGAGCCTCATGGTTCCACAATCGACCAATCAAGCACAGGGATTCCCTCAAACAAGAGGGGTTATACAACAGCCAATGAACAATGACTAGGGGAGTCTTATGGGCATGTCTGGGTGGGGGCAGCGTGTACGATCTCCCGCCCCCTGTCTCTATAAGCTATCTTCAGTTACACAAAGGAAGCATGAGATCATGAATGCTGTCCCCGACCACAACGATTCAGACTCCCATTTTTACGGCTTGGCGTCAATCCTTATTCTGCGTTGTTCAGAGAACAAAGTGTACCCATACTATACTACTGTCCAGTGTGGATGGGAGGATTATCTGCAGGTACACGCCATGGCCCCCTCAAATATGTTGATCAGGCACACAGGGGTGACACGAGCGTGCATCCGCTAAACCGTGAGCAGACACATTCCCCCCCAGACGATTGTTCTGTGCATTCGCTGGCGGACATATCCCCACTCTGCAAACACTTCTCTACATCCCCAAGGAGCTTTTCCTTACTAAACTGATCACAACCAGCATCAGTCTGCCCCAGTCAGCTCTTTAGAGTGGGTTGGAGAATTAGCACTGGGAGACACTATGACAATACATAATAAATACATCTTCATAACATTTCCACAACAGCGTAGAGCACCAGCAACACTTCCAACGTCACCCCCCCCCCCCCCTCAGAGATGGACATCAATGCAAGGAACACCAGCAACACGCCCTCTCTCTGCGCAGGAGACAGACGGCCTCCTTACCTTAGGAGGCAGATGGCCTGCCCAGGATGACTCCAATCTCCCCTCCTCCTCCCTCCCCCGTCCGATCCATGGAGTGCTGAATTCTGGATGGCTGAGCCACTGCGCGTGAGCCATCCCTGGAGTCAGTGGCTGGTGGGTCAGTCAGTCGGTCTTTCCGCACGTCTCCTCCCTCCTTCTCCTCCCTCCTCCCTCCTCCTCCTCCTTGGCCAGTAGGATCGCTTCTTCTTTCAGTCAATCAGGAAACAGGTCTCACAAACCACTTCCTGATTGGCTGGGAGGAGAATCAGTGTGACAATAGCAAATATAAATTCACTATTGTAACACAACTGGGTGGGCTCAGGGTGCCGTCCTTTGCGCCCGGGCCCATCCTTTTTTTATTTTTTTAGCCTTTTAGAGCCTATGGCTCTAATCTCGAACTTCAAAAAAAAATTCCCCCATTGCATTCCATGCATTCGGCACCCTGCATGTAGAATTAGGGGGGTGGCCTCTGTCCGCACCTAATGGAGGGGCCGCCACTGGGCTATACATACATTTTAACATTCCCCTTCCTAGTATCCTCTACTTCTCTGCCTCTCCATTCAGTAATTGGGACATGCATAGGAAGCAGAAAACAAGCAAATTATGGCGCAAAGTAGAGTGGGGGAGTTGGGGGAATGGACTTGTTTATTGGGAGAATTTTTTTTTAAAGCAACAACAATGTGTTGGGAGACAGTATTATAAAAACACTAAGATTCAAACTACAGCTGTCCTAAGAGAGGATTGGAAACCTTAGGATCTGTGTATACAAGGAGGAGTGGAATTAGTCTAAAAACAATTGAAGCCATAGATAAAAGGTAGAACTTACATTTGGTGAAATTGTAAAAACATGTTTCCTGGGGGTCTCTACGATCAGTCTGTAGGAGCTACTGGGAAGGTGCTATGGATGGTGGCCGCAAGATGGAGACAGCAGGAAACTTAGATCAGCTGAGAGGATGTACAGAGGGGATGGAGGTCTGGTCGGCAGGCTGTGGTGACTCCGCTGATGGAGACTCTGAGAATGGCAACTGATCAGCCACGTGGCAGTGGTGGCAATTGACTATCTGGGTGCAGTGCAGGGATGGTAGCCTGTCAGCAGGCTGGGATGGTAGAGCTGAGTCCTGTCAAAACCATGGTTTGACAAAGGGGCAGTCCTTGTAGGCCATTAGCTAGAGCTGACAGTTAGTGATGGACGAACTTCCGACGGGACGTTTCGCGAAAGCGAAATGCGAACGGACCCAAACGTTCGCGAAACCGAACGTTCGCCGCGGGCCCCATTGACTTCAATGGGAGGCGAACTTTGCAAACCTTCATGTCGAATTTGCGGCCACGTGGTAATTATTAGGGGGTAAAACGTAGTCCCACCATCTGGACAATGACATAATACATGTATGAGGTGAATTTGGGATCGATAACTACAAGCATTTTTATTTTATTTGGGAAATTGTTCTAACAATTCAGGACTATGGAGCTAATGAAGGCAATGGAGGAGAGGGAAGGTCAGGGACCAGGGTAGGCAAAGAAGAGGGTGCAGGAGATGATCACCAGCAGCGTGACATACCGGAATGACACATGCACCGTGATAGAGGCATCTGACAGCAGCACCGTAATACAGAGCACTGACAGCAGCACCGTGACATACAGCGCTGACAGCAGCACCGTGACATACAGCGCTGACAGCAGCACCGTGACATACAGCGCTGACAGCAGCACCGTGACATACAGCGCTGACAGCAGCACCGTGACATACAGCGCTGACAGCAGCACCGTGACATACAGCGCTGACAGCAGCACCGTGACATACAGCGCTGACAGCAGCACCGTGACATACAGCGCTGACAGCAGCACCGTGACATACAGCGCTGACAGCAGCACCGTGACATACAGCACTGACAGCAGCACCGTAAGCAGCCCCAGGAGGAAGTCAGCACAGCACAGGGATGGTGTGATCCCCTCATAATAAGAACCCCCAGGAGGAAGTCAGCACAGCACAGGGATAGTGTGATCCCTTCATAATAAGAACCCCCAGGAGGAAGTCAGCACAGCACAGGGATATCATAAGCAGCCCCAGTAGAAATATGACACCGCTCAACCTCTTCAAAGAGGAGGGTAGGGGCATATAGTACGGTGTGCTTTTTTGGGTCAAGGAAGTGAGCAGACTGTACGTCAGTCCCTATACCGCTGAAGGACTGCTGCAGTATAGGGCAGCGGTCAGCAGTGGTGCACGTCAACCCTATCTATTGTGGACCGATAGCGGTCCTTACAGAACAGCAGACTGTACCGCACTCAAGCCTATGTACCGTAGCACCCTATACCAAGTTACCAGTCCTTATAAGAACTTTTGTGGACCAAGCAGGTTGTGTATTAGTGTTTAGCAGACTGTACGTCAGTCCCTATACCGCTGAAGGACTGCTGCAGTATAGGGCAGCGGTCAGCAGTGGTGCACGTCAACCCTATCTATTGTGGACCGATAGCGGTCCTTACAGAACAGCAGACTGTACCGCACTCAAGCCTATGTACCGTAGCACCCTATACCAAGTTACCAGTCCTTATAAGAACTTTTGTGGAACAAGCAGGTTGTGTGTTAGTGATTAGCAGACTGTACGTCAGTCCCTATACCGCTGAAGGACTGCTGCAGTATAGGTGAGCGGTCAGCAGTGGTGCACGTCAACCCTATCTATTGTGGACCTATAGCGGTCCTTACAGAACAGCAGACTGTACCGCACTCAAGCCTATGTACCGTAGCACCCTATACCAAGTTACCAGTCCTTATAAGAACTTTTGTGGACCAAGCAGGTTGTGTATTAGTGTTTAGCAGACTGTACGTCAGTCCCTATACCGCTGAAGGACTGCTGCAGTATAGGGCAGCGGTCAGCAGTGGTGCACGTCAACCCTATCTATTGTGGACCGATAGCGGTCCTTACAGAACAGCAGACTGTACCGCACTCAAGCCTATGTACCGTAGCACCCTATACCAAGTTACCAGTCCTTATAAGAACTTTTGTGGACCAAGCAGGTTGTGTATTAGTGTTTAGCAGACTGTACGTCAGTCCCTATACCGCTGAAGGACTGCTGCAGTATAGGGCAGCGGTCAGCAGTGGTGCACGTCAACCCTATCTATTGTGGACCGATAGCGGTCCTTACAGAACAGCAGACTGTACCGCACTCAAGCCTATGTACCGTAGCACCCTATACCAAGTTACCAGTCCTTATAAGAACTTTTGTGGAACAAGCAGGTTGTGTGTTAGTGATTAGCAGACTGTACGTCAGTCCCTATACCGCTGAAGGACTGCTGCAGTATAGGTGAGCGGTCAGCAGTGGTGCACGTCAACCCTATCTATTGTGGACCGATAGCGGTCCTTACAGAACAGCAGACTGTACCGCACTCAAGCCTATGTACCGTAGCACCCTATACCAAGTTACCAGTCCTTATAAGAACTTTTGTGGACCAAGCAGGTTGTGTATTAGTGTTTAGCAGACTGTACGTCAGTCCCTATACCGCTGAAGGACTGCTGCAGTATAGGGCAGCGGTCAGCAGTGGTGCACGTCAACCCTATCTATTGTGGACCGATAGCGGTCCTTACAGAACAGCAGACTGTACCGCACTCAAGCCTATGTACCGTAGCACCCTATACCAAGTTACCAGTCCTTATAAGAACTTTTGTGGAACAAGCAGGTTGTGTGTTAGTGATTAGCAGACTGTACGTCAGTCCCTATACCGCTGAAGGACTGCTGCAGTATAGGTGAGCGGTCAGCAGTGGTGCACGTCAACCCTATCTATTGTGGACCTATAGCGGTCCTTACAGAACAGCAGACTGTACCGCACTCAAGCCTATGTACCGTAGCACCCTATACCAAGTTACCAGTCCTTATAAGAACTTTTGTGGACCAAGCAGGTTGTGTATTAGTGTTTAGCAGACTGTACGTCAGTCCCTATACCGCTGAAGGACTGCTGCAGTATAGGGCAGCGGTCAGCAGTGGTGCACGTCAACCCTATCTATTGTGGACCGATAGCGGTCCTTACAGAACAGCAGACTGTACCGCACTCAAGCCTATGTACCGTAGCACCCTATACCAAGTTACCAGTCCTTATAAGAACTTTTGTGGAACAAGCAGGTTGTGTGTTAGTGATTAGCAGACTGTACGTCAGTCCCTATACCGCTGAAGGACTGCTGCAGTATAGGGCAGCGGTCAGCAGTGGTGCACGTCAACCCTATCTATTGTGGACCGATAGCGGTCCTTACAGAACAGCAGACTGTACCGCACTCAAGCCTATGTACCGTAGCACCCTATACCAAGTTACCAGTCCTTATAAGAACTTTTGTGGAACAAGTGAGTTGTGAATGTTTAGCAGACTGCAGCAGAAGGGCAGCAGTCAAGTATAATATCCTTTCTATATTTGGAAGAAAGAATATTATACATGTACAAGCCTATTACTGTACCACTGATACCAGTCCTGAAAAGAACCTTTGTGGAACTAATAATAACAGCAAGTCTTTAAAATTACCCTCACTGCCTGACAACACTGCTTCCTTCCTGTCCCTATACAAATTGGCAAAAAAAGAGAACGATTAGTGGTTACTGGAACAGCTCTTTTGTGGACCTTGATAGTAACAGCTAATGATGATGATGATGATGATGATGATGAAAGACTAATCTGGCTGTCCCTGTAGCATACACCGTCCTTTCCCTTTCTCTAAACTAACAAAAGACACTCAGGCTGCTGCAAGAATCAGCAGCACAGCAAACCTATCAACACCTAACACCTATACCAGTCCTGAAAAGAACTTTTGTGTACCAAATAGCTAGTGGTTTATCTCTCCCTACTCCACACAGGAACCTGTCCCTATCGTAACAGAAGAAAGAATGTAAAATGGCCACCGGATCGGGTGTATTTATAGGTTAGGGGGAATGTCCAAGTGTCCATGTGCTGTCATGTCTCAATTGGCTGTCCTGTATCACATGATAAACGTGTCACCAAAGGTTAAAGTTCTTGTATACATTAAACACGTAAGTCCGCCGCGGCGAACGACGGAAAAAGGCGTTCGAACGTGCGGACCGCGAATGTCGGAAATTCGCCGCGAAACGACCGCCGGGCGAAACGTTCGTCCATCACTACTGACAGTTATACCACAATATCGGGAATGGCATTTTGCAAAGATGATTTACCTGGAGCACTATGGGAAGATGCCTTGGCTTGAGCACTAGGGCCAGGCGGCACATTGCTGAATAGTCCAGAATATTCCAGGAATTCCTATTGAACCAGTTTGGACCAGTTTGAATACCATATTTTACATATTTAAAGAGACAACACCAATCAACATAATAGTAATTTAAATGAACTCCTACAAATAAATACCAGGGCTGGGTGGCCGCAGTACCAATAAAGTGGGCCCAAATGTGCCCCCTTTGTACATTCCCAAGTAGACAATTGCTAAACTTTAGCATCACATGGGTGCAGGAAGAGAGTCCCTAACCCAGTTAAAGCTCCAACCAAATAGGTTTGAAGCTCACACAGGGCTTCCTATCTATGTGTATACAAGGAGGAGTGGGAAGTGCCACCATGCAAGTGGGAGGATACTTCCTCTGATGTCACATCAGCTCTTTGGAATGCAGAATTCGTTTTTGAGTTCTAGAGCGGCGTTCTTACATGCCCATATGAGGAACATTTTGTAAGTGTGCAATTTGTTTTTAAATGCTTTTTTACAAATAAAATAGAGAATTATGCTATGGATTTTTTACTGATTCTATTTCCCCACACTTGAGTAGTTTTAACCTACCAGCTGGAACCCCAAGAGGGAAGAGAAATGGCTATCTATAAACAACTGGAGGATTGCAAGCTCTTTCAATACAGGTGTTTAATCCACTATAAATTGGTGAGTGAGAGCACTTAAAGCGGAGTTCCACCCATATAAAAGTTAGCAGCTACAAAAAGTGTAGCTGCTGACTTTTATTAATAAAATACAAACCATTTTTCTTTCATTTTGGATAGGGTAGAGAATGGTTAGGAACAGCTAATTCATTTTTGCTTCTTGTGTCCTATCAGAAAGAGTGGCCATCACTTTCCATCTCAGAGATACAGCACTAAGAGGAGATCTCTTCAAAATAAAGGGGTATCCCCTCTTAGATAGCTGTCACCAGAACATGCTTCCCCATTGGAAGATCATTTGTCACCTCGGGGTCCAGTGACAATACAACACATGTGGATTACCCATTACATTCTTTACCAGAGACTGTGATCATCACAGGGGCCAATAATAAAGGCAAATCTCCAGAAAGGGAAAACGGGTAGCAAAAAAAAAACTGAAAAAGTTCTGAAATTAATTACACTTTAATATTTGTTTGAAAGAAAGCTTAGAGGGCATCATCCACCTTTTTATATCTCAAGGTGGTAAACTGTGAATCTGAGTAAGCGGGGTCAACTTTTATTCACCTACCACAGTCAGTGGTCTGTCTTTTTTATCTTCTTTATCATTCCTCCATTACTTTCTTTTCAGTAATCGACGTTCGCAGTGTGAAAATAAAAACAGGTGGCCTCATGAATATCTTCATCATCCTTGATGCCTCAAAAAGTGTTGGGCTTAAAAACTTTAACACTGCAAAGAACATCGCGGAAACTTTTATAGAGAAGGTATAAAACATTGCACTAAAGTAAAGGGACAAGAAATATAAAATGGAAAAGCAAAGAATAATATAAACTCAAAAAATCTCAAATTATGCACTGCAACCTCAGAAAGAAGGTCCAAATATGGGTACCAAACTTTATCCGACTTTAACACTTGTATAAATGTATGTATATATGTATGGATGTATGTACAGTATGTGTGTATATTATATCTATCGATAGATGTATATAATTAATGTATATAACTTCTTAACTTTCCTGGCCCATCCTCCCGTCAGCACATAACGGGTTAACACCTCCTTTGGAGCCCCCCAATGACCACATGTTCCAAGCTAAATATAAAAGACAGCCCCTCCCCCTACTAAGATGTTTTTTTTTTTTGGTCATGCTCCAGGCCACATGTTGATTGCACTTGGCAAGTAATTTGTTTTGTGCATTCCCCCCTGCCGGACCTATCCCTCTATGTTCAGCCTCTCATGGAGTTGGAAGACCCAGAATGCTGAATGTAAATCTTTCTAAAAACTGACATGCCTTGTGCCAAGACTGCGGGCAAAATGATGCTTAAACAGCATTGGTATATTGTACAGGTGTGGTATTATAAGTGCTCTGCAATGTCGTCATTGCCTCTCCCTTTGGTTTTTCCCTGCCTTTTTATATGCAGTGCACTGCACTGCTCTCCTGGCTTTATTGTGAGTCTGAGAGTGGCTGTGAATGGTGTCAGAGTGTGGGGAGATGGGCAGCACAAGATGAGAACCGCCAGACACCATGCAATGGTGTAACTGATTTTGGAGGTCTGCAATTGGGAGGGCTTCTCTCCCTCTCTGCAGTCCTTCCAGGTAAAGGACATACCTCAGATTCTGGCTGAGTCTGTACCTTTGTTGGCTGTTCTGAAGTCAAAATAAATGCATCTCTCTGGATGAACTGAGATGAATAATTATCTTTTTGGATAGAGGAGTTTTGCATTCCATACCGGCTAGCAGACTCCTGTCTCAACAACAATAATTATAATTCGCACTCCTCATCCTTTTACTATATGACTACACCATTATTTACTATACTTTGAAAATGTCTAGATTATTTATTCTACACAATGCATTAACACCTATTTATGCTTGTTTCCAGGTCTCTAGTTTCGACTTTACCCCTCGTTACTCTGTCCTCACATACGCATCAAAGCCAAAAACGATTATAACTCTCTCCGATGATGACAATGTAGAACCTGAGGAAGTCATTAAAAAAATTAAAAAATTTTCATATAAAGGTAAAGTACTACCAAGTTTGTTTCATAAGTAAGCAAGGCTAAGGAGCAAAAAGACAGCATTCTGTAGCAACCATTCAGATTTCAGTTCTTAGCAGTGGCGGCTGGTGACGTTTTAGGATGGGGGGGGGCGCCGGACCTGGTCTTTCTTTTTTGACCCCCTCCCACTTCTCATAAGCTGCACTCCTTATAGAATCCACCCCCTGTATTCCATTTGCTTCCACCCATAGTTTCAGGAGTATACAGCTCAGCATCACAAGACAGAGTAAACAGCCCCAGAATAACAGGACAGAGTATACAGCTCAGCCTCACAGATCAGGATATATACCGTATTTATCGGCGTATAACAAAACACTTTTTTCCCCTTAAATTCAGGGGAAAATCATCAGTGCGTGTTATACGCCGATAACCCCGCCGATCTGCCGTTCTGCGCTGTCTGTGGAGCGCTGCCGACATTTACCGAGCTGAGCCGAGTTTACTGTGTACTCTGCTCCGCTCTGTCACGCCCAGTCCCACCTCCCAGCCTTTACGTCCCGCCATTGGCCCGGTGTTGTGTCCATCACAGGAGTCAGGACAAGGGGCGGGACGGGGGCGTTACTATGAGCAGAGCCGAGTAGCCGAGTACCCTCGGCTCGGTCTATGTCGGCGGCGGGAGGAGCCGAAGATCGCGGCGGGAGGAGACGAAGATCGCGGCGGCGGCGGGAGGAGCCGAAGATCGCGGCGGCAGGAGCCGAAGATCGCGGCGGCAGGAGCCGAAGATCGCGGCGGCGGCGGGAGGAGCCGAAGATCGCGGCAGCGGCGGGAGGAGCCGAAGATCGCGGCAGCGGCGGGAGGAGCCGAAGATCGCGGCGGCGGTGGTAAATTTAAAACTAACCATGCTGCAATTTTGGGGAAGGCTGCAGGGGGACAGTGGAAGGCTGCAGGGGGACAGTGGAAGGCTGCAGGAGGACAGTGGAAGGCTACATTGATGGGCATTTAAAATGTAAGTTTTTTTTTTTCCTTAAACTTGCCTCCTAAACTTGGGGTGCGTGTTATACGCCGGCGCGTGTTATACGACAATAAATACGGTAGCTCAGCATTACAGATGGTGTTTATAGCCCAGCAATGCAGATAGTGTATATAGCCCAGCAATACAGATATAGCCCAGCAATACAAATAGTGTATATAGCCCAGCATTAGATAATGTATATAGCCCAGCATTACAAATAGTGTATATAGCCCAGCATTACAAATAGTGTATATAGCCCAGCATTACAAATAGTGTATATAGCCCAGCATTACAGATAGTGTATATAGCCCAGCATTACAGATAGTGTGTGTATATAGCCCAGCATTACAGATAGTGTGTGTATATAGCCCAGCATTACAGATAGTGTGTGTATATAGCCCAGCATTACAGATAGTGTGTGTATATAGCCCAGCATTACAGATAGTGTGTGTATATAGCCCAGCATTACAGATAGTGTGTGTATATAGCCCAGCATTACAGATAGTGTGTGTATATAGCCCAGCATTACAGATAGTGTGTGTATATAGCCCAGCATTACAGATAGTGTGTGTATATAGCCCAGCATTACAGATGGTGTGTGTATATAGCCCAGCATTACAGATGGTGTGTGTATATAGCCCAGCATTGCAGATGGTGTGTGTATATAGCCCAGCATTGCAGATGGTGTGTGTATATAGCCCAGCATTGCAGATGGTGTGTGTATATAGCCCAGCATTGCAGATGGTGTGTGTATATAGCCCAGCATTGCAGATGGTGTGTGTATATAGCCCAGCATTGCAGATGGTGTGTGTATATAGCCCAGCATTGCAGATAGTGTGTGTATATAGCCCAGCATTGCAGATAGTGTGTGTATATAGCCCAGCATTGCAGATAGTGCTCCACTTCCAGCACCCCAAACCCCCCTATGGTGGCTCCACTAACAGCACCCCCCTCACTAGTGGCTCCAGTGGCAGCACCCCCACCCCCACGTTGGTCTAGTGGCACCACTGACCGCATCCCCCCCACCCATGTCCAGCACTTACCGGGCTGTAGGGTGGACCCTTCTGTGTCTCCACTCTCCTCTATTCCTCAACAGTGCAGACAGCAGTGGCGGCAGAGGTTTTCATTCCACATGCTTCCTCTGCTTGCCAAAGCGCTGCTAGGCATCCAGTGGGATTGCCGGGCACTTTGGCCAACTTTGACTTTTTACTACTGTAACTTCAAAGGCCTGCTTTCAACCAGAAATTTACCTTTTTTTTAAATTTATTTTTATTCATTTAATTTTTTGATGCTAGAATGCAGTTATAGAGGAGCTCCCCCAAATGGTGAACTCATCCGGAAGTGGGAGTGGGTTCCTGTCCAAACCAGGTACCTGCTTCCCCTTTTGGGTAGAGCTCCTCTTTAACACAATTTTTTTACTCATTATCTACACCATTCCCATCTCCTTGGCTAGTTCTATGGTGGAGTGGATTTTATGAGTAAAGATTGAATGATGGTAAGCCAATTCTGCCTTTTATTTAAATTAAGTCCATCATTCATTGCACCTGGAAAAAGTGGTCTAAACCTGCTTACCAGTTCAGTTATGTCACAGTAAAGCAGGCAGTGTCCTATGCACTAAAGGGGGGGGGGGGGGGGGGTAAATGCCTTCCTTATTATAGGACCTCATCTGTATGAGAGCTCTGCCCTGCTGTGTTGTGCCTGATTGGTGTAATCGCCAGGACCCAGTTGTCCTAATTTACTCATAAAATTGGGTTCAGCAATCCTGCAAATTAATAGAAAAAGTACTGTATATACTGTATGCTATTAACATATATAGGCTATTAAATAGGTATTGAATTTATATAGACTATTTCTAATTAATACTTTATAAACACTAGAATGCTAATTGATCCAAACTATTTCCTTTCCCTTGTCCTCACTCTTTTTTTTTTTTTTGGTTACCATTCATATAGATCTTTTAATAGTGTAATTTAGTTTGCAGCAGTGCATTAAAATAAAATGTTTTTATTACATTTTTACTTAACACATAATTTTAGCATTACTATGCTGAGTCAGTTTGCAAAATAACATGAAGAAATTAAGCCTACTTAGTAAGCCATACCTGAAGTGTA
Organism: Lithobates pipiens; assembly: GCF_037356315.1. NCBI lineage: Eukaryota > Metazoa > Chordata > Amphibia > Anura > Ranidae > Lithobates > Lithobates pipiens. Next base: position 221,899,889 of record NW_027507685.1, read on the forward strand.
ACAATTGCTCAGGTCCAGGGGTACATAACTGTGGGAGATCAAGCGGTTAAAGACAATTTAATGCATAAGTCATACAGTACTTTATAAATGTCAGAGACCTGTTGTGCCTGGCAGAGTATGGAAGGACTTTCTTCAGAGCTGGATGGCCCACCAGTTGATGTCTCTCCAATCATGCTTTTAGTTTTTTTAGCATTTGTTAATATGCATTTTTTTTCTTTATTATAACCCCACAGAACACGAGGATAAGCAAGGTACTAATACAAGGTTGGCATTGCAAGAAGTCTATCAGCAGTTGTCTCTATTTCAACTCAGGAACCAAGACGTATTCCTCAACACTTCTAATGTCATCCTGCTGCTGACAGATGGTGAGAATATATCTGAAGTGCTACACATAAAATATAACATCCATCTGCTTTTACATTACATATACATCAATCATTTTGCAGCCAAAGATATACTACAAAGGAGGGAGATATAGAATGGTTTTATGTTTTCCAGTTAGAAGTTGAGGGTGACTGGGTATTGCTAAGCACTTAATAAGCATGTAACCACGGTGGGTCTAAGGAGGTTAGGTTGTCAGAGAATATCTGTTGCAGTGTTCTGAGCTGCCAAATAATGAAACAGCGTGCCTTCAAAGTCCACCAATAGGGATTTTCTTTTCTTTGCTATTGTTCTAGGATGCGGCACAACAAACCTGCACAGATATGCCATTCTGCACCCTTGTTCCAATAATGAAACCGCTAACTCTTCCTAGGACTGATCTGCCAGTGCTACTACAGTGCAGAGATGCTGAGGGCCATACCTTTTTGATGCATGAAAAGAGCGTGCTTGCTTTACTAGCTGCAGCCTGGCATTTTATAGTGTTTTTGAGTCTACTGTCTCCAAAGACCCCCAGATTTTTTCGATCCCTGATTACCCCAGAGTAGCCTCCATGATCCCCACATGCACCACTTTGTATTTTTAATTTTTTTATATTAAACCTCATCTGCCATGTAGCTGCACATTCCTCAATTTTATCTAAGCAAAAAAAGGGGGGACTTTGTGGATTTTACATGAGGCAGAGACTTGGTAAGGTCTCATGCCTCCATCCCTGTTGACATGAGAAAAAGAAGCGGGCGGGACTTTGAATGAAGCAAGCAGTCAACAGTGGGGGTCAAAGAATGGTATATTTAGTATATATCACATAAAAAAAGTATACAGTAATAATGTCACAGTATAATTGATCTGTATACATATAGGAACATGATAATGCATGACAATGGAGAGAATTAGAAACTTCACCACCTGTGGGATTCATATTGCATTAAAAATTGTTAAGAATAATACACAATTGTTCAAATGAGTAAAATTAAACACATGATCTGTTTAAACATTGTATGTACAGAAGGCTCGACACGTTCTGTGGAGTTTTCTCCACACTTCAGTAGCAAATGTGTATATAATTGCCATGTAAATAAAATGCAGCATTTAGAGACGGAAGCTCCCCTGAGGGCATCTTTTCCAGGAGCTATGGCAGCATGTAGCACAAGTGGGGCCCCCAAATGGCAACACCAGGGGAGGACAAATATCCATGAAATGGTGGTTCCTGAAGGTAATTGCAAGTGTAGCCAAAAGCATCTTGGAGAGCTTCTGGTGCTGAGTCATATGAAACTGTGATACAAAGTGGTGAGTGCTATCCATAGGGTGAGGGAGAACCAACAGGAATCTGTTGGTTCTCCCTCACCCTATGGATAGCACTCCATATGGTCTGAGCATTGATAGGCTGACCCCCCCATCCCTTCAACTTCTGCAGCAATGCCGGCTGCACTCATAGGTCTATTTCCCAAAGACAACCGCTGGATATGACACTGAGCACATGCACGCAACTTCTTTGGTCGACCATGGCAAGGCTTGTTCTGAGTGAAACCCATCCTGTTAAAATTCTGTATAGTCTTGGCCACCATGCTGCAGCTCAGTTTCAGGGTCTTGGCAATCTTCTTGTATCCTAGGCCATCTTTATGTTGAGCAACAATTCTTTTTTTTCAGGTCCTTAGAGTTCTTTGCCATGAGGTGCCATGTTGAACTACCAGTGACCAGCATGAGAGAGTGAGAGCGATACCAAATTTAACATACCTGCTCCCCATTCACACCTGAGACCTTGTAACACTAATGTGTCACAGGACACCGGTGAGGGAAAATGGCTAATTGGGCCCAATTTGTAAATTTTCACTTAGGGTATACTTTTGTTTAAGGCAGTTTAGACATTAATGGCTGTGTGTTGATTTATTTTGAGGGGACAGCAAATTTACACTGTTATACAAGCTGTACACTCACTACTTTACATTGTAGCAAAGTGTCATTTCTTCAGTGTTATCACATGAAAAGATTATAATAAAATATTTACAAAAATGTGAGGAGTATACTCACCTTTGTGAGATACTGTATATTATGATTAACTACACATCTAGGTAAGAGCAGAAAGCTATATGGGTATATAGATATATAGTTATAATATATATAGTTATAATATATACAGTTGTTCTCATAAGTTTACATACCCTGACAGAATTTATGATTTCTTGGCCATTTTTCAGAGAATATGAATAACACAAACTTTTCTTTCACTCATGGTTAGTGTTTGGCTGAAGCCATTTATTATCAATCAACTCTATAGACTCTTTTTAAATCATAATGGCAACATAAACTACCCAAGTGACCCTGATCAAAAGTTTACATACCCCAGTTCTTAATACCATGTATTGCCCCCTTCAACATCAATGACAGCTTAAAGACTTTTGTGGCATTTGTGGATGAGGCTCTTTATATGCTCATATGGTAAAGCTGCCCATTCCTCTTGGCATAAAGCTCCAGTTCCTGTAAATTCTTGGGCTGTCTTTCAACTGAGATCTCCCCAAGTGGTTCAATGATATTGAGGTCAGGAGACTGAGATGACCACTCCAGAACCTTCACTTTATTCTACTGTAGCCAATGACAGGTCAACTTGGCCTTGTGTTTTGGATCATTGTCATGTTGGAATGTCCAAGTACGTCCCATTCGCAGCTTCCTGGATGATGAATGCAAAATGTTCCTCCCGTATTTTTTGATAACATACTGCATTCATCTTGCCATCAATTTTGACCAAATTTACTGTGCCTTTATAGCTCGCACATGCCCAAAACATCAGCGATCCACCTCCATGTTTCACAGTAGGAATGGTATACCTTTCATCATAGGCCTTCTTGACTCCTCTCCAAATTAAGCATTTATGGTTGTGGCCAAAAAGCTCAATTTTGGTCTCATCGCTCCAAATGACTTTGTGCCAGAAGGTTTGAGACTTGTCTCTGTGCTGTTTGGCATATTGTAAGTGGGATACTTTGTGGCATTTGTGTAGTAATGTTTTTTTTTCTGGTGACTGAACCATACAGCCCATCTTTCTTCAAGTGCCTCCTTATTGTGCATCTTGAAACAGCCACACCACATATTTTCAGAGAGTCCTGTATTTCACCTGAAGTTCCAGAATCCAGAAATGTTGGTACAGCACTGGATGAAAGATGCAAGGGTCTGTCAGGAGTCCAGAAACTCATTAACCTTTTATACAAACACACACACACTAATTACAAGCAAACAGATCACAGGTAAGGATGGTTACCTTTTTAATAGCCATTCAACCCCCTTTGTGTCAACTTGTGTGCATGTTATTAACTGGGTACTAACATTTATAGGTAAAGTTGATCCGGGGAAAATCCGATTGCCTCTCGGGGGGATCAGGAAGAAATTTTTTCCCCTGCTTTAGCAAATTGGATCATGCTCTGCTGGGGTTTTTTTTTCCTTCCTCTGGATCAACTGTGGGTATAGAATTGGGTATATGGGATTGTATGTTATTATTATTTTTTTTCAACCTGACTAACTATGTAACTATGTTATCAGGCCAAAATCACCAGAGTATGTAATCTTTTGATCAGGGTCATTTGGGTAGTTTCTGTTATTATGATTTAAAAAGAATAAACACAGTTGATTGATAATAAATGGCTTCAGCCAAACACTATCCATGAGTGAAAAAAGTTTGTGTTATTCATAGTCTCTTAAAAATGGTAAAGAAATCATAGTCTGCCAGGGTATGCAAACTTATGAGCACAACTATCTCTAAATGCAATAATCTGTATATATAAACCATTTCTACATCTGGAATATTTCTAAATCGGATTAATACATATACGATATTATTATTACGTCGGCAAACAAGAAAAATCATAACTTTCCTCTATTTAATGAGATATAATACATAGTTATAATCTTATACTCATGCAATGTTAGGTATATGCATAGATGGTACGATTCTCAATAAAATATTGTCCTAAACATATAACCAAAATGTAATCATTCCTTTTAGGCATATTAGGCATATTATGATATTCATTATAGAATGTCGGTTGATAATAGGTGATGTATTCGAATTCCTATATGGTTTAGGACTTTAAGGCCTGATCCACACCTATGCAGTTTTTAAAACAAGAGTAGGTAGGGACTTTGGGATTTTAAAGGCACCAGTATAGGTTCAAAAAAATATAAGAAAATAATGAGTTAATATTTTTTATATAAATTTTATTCAAATATAGAAAAGACGTACATGATAGAAAGATTTAAAAAGATTTTTTGACACCGGAAATATATCCACGCATATAAAGATCTACATCAGATACACATCGCACATCAAATGATAAAATTCAAAATCTATACAGGAGAACTAGTCACCCAAAAGACATATAGATTAATGTATATGAGTGCTATGGTGAAGAGCTGATGTAGAATCCACAGAACTTGCCCGACATGTTTCGCGTTGTTAGGAAAAACGCTTCTCCTGGGGCGTGAGTAAACACTCTTAAAAATTCAAAAGAAAAAACAGAATGCATGAATACATCTTGCAACTAGGTTACAAAACTTTGAAACAAAGACATATAAATTGCTGAATGCATATTGATCAAGAATGTATATACACCGAAATAATATATACGAGAATGAAAAAACAGTACTTGTCAGAGAAGGACCATGCGGGGTTAGGGGCCATGTGTGCCGGTCATATATGGGGCACTGTGGAGGCATACACGTTATTATGAATATTGAATATTCATTGAAAAGGAATAATGCATTTATATTTATATATATACAAGTAAATCTAAAAGTTAGATGTCCTACCCCAAAACTTTCTGTAGATGGCGCTGATGATACACAATAAAGGTGGTGTTTTTATATAATGTGGTAGCTTGTTTCATGTAGATAGAACTGAAAATAAACATATCAGTATGGACAAGGAAGTTCCACAGATGCATATACAGATTAAAGGTATGTGTGTGTATATGTATGTATGTATGTATGTATATATATATATATATATGTATGTATGTGTATATGTGTATATATATATATATATATATATATATATATATATATATATATATATAGGCACTCACCGCGCTGAAAAGATAAGCCTATGCCAACCAGAAAGATGAGAAATATGCTGATGTCCTTTTTTACTTGTGCGGTGGGTAAACCTGCACAAGGCAAATCTTTTGGGATACAATATAAATGTTGATAGTAAGGTTGTCCCAGGAAAGGCAGGGGAGGGGGGGAAAAATGTAGGGACTCAAATTAAGTTGTCATATACTGAGGGAAAAAAGTGCTTACCTAATGTGTGTACTGGCGTGAGACATCCGCCATACATGTGTATAGCCTGCAGAGTGAGGAGACATCTCAGACGCTGATTGCGTCTCTCTAAGTATGTGCATGTCCCGCTCGCCATTATGTGATTGGCAGAAACGCCAATCCATAAAATGTAGTGGGCCAGCCGATTATCTTCGGGTTTGCAACACCCCGCTGGACCGCCCACACCTCCCGTGCGCCTGCGTCATGCCCAGGCGTGTAGGGGGTGGGACGCAGGGATAAGCAACGCCTGGGGGAAGGAGTCAGGAACGTCGGGTCATATGATGTAAATACGGCCCACGTGCGGACTCCTAATGGGCCAAAAAACAGGAAATACCTGTGGCGCTTACCGGCCGCACAGTGTCCAAACGGCCGGCACAGCGCCCCCCCCCACCGCAGACTCCCTGAATGACAAGACTATGATAAACATTAGAAAAAACATACTATAAATTTACCAGAGAAAATAAACTTGGTATAAGTAGGTACAAGTATATAATCCCAATGGACAGGGAGAGATGGAAGATAGATGGGAATGAATAATAAAAAAAGAAAAAACAAGGGAAGGGAGAAAAAAGTAAAGAGGGGGGGGGGTAAGTGAAAAAATAACCTAGGATAAGGGTTAATGTGTAAATGTGTTAATTACTGGAGGGGGAATGTCAGAAAGGGTGTATATTGAAGAATTTGTTGTACAATCATCCGTTTTAAAGGAACAGAGAAGCTATAATGGAAAAAACAAAAAATTTTTATAAAAAGGGTTTATAGGAATGCGATTTGTTTATTCCAGGGGGGAAATTGCATTAAGTTTTTCTATCCACAAGGTCTCCTTTCTCAAGATGGATTTATCCCAATCTCCACCACGGGGATTGGGTGGTATCACATCCAATGCGATAAATGATATCACTGATGTGTTGAATTTATGGTAGAGATCAAGGTGTCTACTGATGGATGTCACCATTTTGCCCACTGATGAGAAGTAGACATGGTCCTTTATTCGTGCCCTAAATTGTCTGATCGTTTTGACTATATAAAATGCTGAGCATTCACACGTAATAAGATAGATGACGCCTCGTGTATCGCAATCCGCAAAGAATTTTGGGGTAAAGGTTTCTCCGTTTGGCAGAACAAAGGATTGGCCAGTTCTGATCAGGGGGCAAAATGGACATTTTCCACATCTAAAAATACCATGAGATGGGCGACTCTGGGGATTCAGGCTGAAGTGACTTGCAGTAAGGATGTCTCGTAGGGATCTAGCTCTGCGGAAGGTAATTTGGGGTTTCTTTTCTATGTATTTAGCTACAATAGGGTCTTCTGTAAGAAGGGGCCAGAAGGTATCCGAAGTATTACGTAGTATTGAATGATGATTGGAAAATTTAGTTATGAAACGCACCCTATTCATCTGCTTAGACTTGTTTTGTGGTTTATATAAGAGAGTAGCACGGGCTTGGCGTTTCGCCCTATTGTATGCTTTACGCAATGTTGATTTGCTGTAACCCCTGGCTTTTAAGCGTTTTTGAAGTAATTTGGCTTGAATCTCAAAGTCAGAGGTATATGTGCAATTACGTCGTAGCCGGATATATTGAGCATAAGGAATGCTCCGCAGCAAGGGGTCTGGGTGTGCACTGGTAGCGTGCAAGAGGGTATTGCCTGCAGTCTCTTTTCGATAGAGACTGGAGGCAATATAACCACTCTCATCTTTTTTAATAATGAGGTCGAGAAAGGTAATTTGAGAGAAATCACTTGAAAAGGTAAATTTCAAATTAAAATTATTTGAATTTAGTTGTGCAACAAAGGATATGAGCTCATTCTGGGTTCCAGTCCAAATAACGAAAACGTCATCGATGTATCGGAGCCAGCAGAGGGCCTGGCTCGTATACATTGACAAAGCATCGCTGGAGAAAATGTCGTTCCCACCCCCCCAGGTACAGGTTAGCGTGTGCCGGGGCGCATACAGTCCCCATAGCCACGCCCTGTACCTGGAGAAAGTGGGAATCTCCAAAGACAAAAGAATTATGGGTAAGAATAAAAAATAACAGGTCCAATATGAACTCACAGAAGTCCCAATTGTGATTTGTTTGCTCCTGAAGGAATGTGCATGCTGTCGCGACGCCCTGCTCGTGAGGGATGCTGGAGTATAATGCCTCCACATCCAGGGTCACGAGCAGGGCGTCGGGAGGCACGATCATTCCCTCAATATGTTTTAAAAAATCCATAGTGTCCTTGACATAGGAAGGTAGTGCATGTACATGTGGGCTTAATACAGAGTCCACCAGTCTACTTGCATTCTCCGTAAGAGAACCTATGCCTGATATGATGGGCCTACCAGGAGGATTTACGGGATGTTTATGAATCTTGGGAAGTACGTAGAATGTGGCAAGTCTAGGAAATTTAATGTTTAAGAAGTCATATACATCTTTGTTGTTCAATGCCTTTTGATAAGCACGTCCAATGAGGTGTAGATATTCAGTTTTTGAAGTCTGAATAAATGAGGGTAAGATAGGTTTATACCATTCTCTATTATTCAAGACTTTTAGTGCCATAGTGGCATAAACATTTTTTGTCATAAGGACGACATTTCCACCCTTGTCGGCGGGTTTTATTTCCAAATCTGGATGGTTTTTGATACAGAAAATAGATTTGAACTGAGAGGAAGTTAAGTTATTAGGTAAAGGTGTCAATTGTAGTTTAATTGCATTGACCGTGCTTTTTTTAAAAGCCCATATATTTGGGGTTGACATTAAATCCGGGAAGCGTTGAGATTTTGATTTAAAGTTGGGAATATTCGATGATGTATGACTGGTAGATTGTAGATCTATATTATCAGGAGGTTGCTCCATTGAACTTTCCTCCAGGCGGAGGATAAGGTCACGGAGTGTTCTAAAATCTTCCATAGTATAATGTTTAATACTCTCTGAAATGTTTGTCCTGTACCGAGCGGAGGCGATCCCCATCAAAGAGATATTTGTACGTAAGATTTCGTACAAATAGATATAGATCTTTTATCACTTCGTATTTGTCTAGATCAGACGATGGACATAAATTTAGACCTAAACGTAAAACCTCTAAATCTTCCTGAGAGAAGTTATAAGGGGTAAGATTGATAATTTCCAAATGGTGGGTCAGGTCAGTGTCGGGGGGTGTAGGGATAATTGAAAATTTCCAGAAGGGGATACGTGTGCATCTAGGGTGCTTTGTCTAGTGAACATTTGAAGTTGAGTGGCAAGAGGAGGTAGGGATGGTAGTGAAGGTCGCTGATAAGGTGTTGATGTCCTGTGTGTTGTTAGTTATGGAAGTGTTCATATTAGAAGATCCACCAAGATTAACATTGGATGGAGTCTTTTTGGGTTGTTGTGAATTTAGGAGGTGAATGGCTTGGAGGGCAGTGTTGCCCAGATATTTTCCTTGGGACAAAGTGTTGGTGTCTAACAAAGGAGTGGTATCATGCAGTGATTTGTGTAGAGTAAGGGTAGTGTCATGTGTAGGGGGACGTTTCTTTGTGTATGGTGTATGAAACCCACCACCAAGATCCCGCTTACGTGTTCCAGGGTGTGAAGCATAGGAAGAACCACCACCTCTACGAGAAGAGCGCTGTGAAGGGAAAGAAGTAGAGTCTGATTCAGTTTCATCGTCAGTAGTAGAGTAATTGCCAGCATTATTTTTAGGATTACGAACATTAGGTTTATTGTATTGCCGAGGAGGAGATTGCCATCGATAAGCGAAACCCTCACTAAATGCTGTTCTATCTTTTGAGAGTTTACTGTGTTTTTTGAAAATAATATCTTTAGTGATACGTGTAATATACTCCTTAAGGTCTTGGATGCGTCTATCATAGGCCGCATGTGTTTTTAGAGGTTCACTGTTAGATTGTAGAGTTGAAATCTCAATGTCGAGAGCTTCAAGCTCAATTTTATACTGTGTGCGATAAGTTGTTTCATTAGATTAATACTACAAATGGTTAAATTTTGTTCCCATGCTATTTTAAATTCTGGGGTCAGATTATGAATCGATGGAAAAGTTTGTATACGCAGACCTATAGGAGCAATTCACACCTATGCAGGTTGCAGCTTGTATATTGCAGGTGCATTTTGCGTTTTTCAATACACGCTTTTGATCCATTGAAGTCTATGAAACCAAAAATCTGAAAAAAACCCTGGCCCTTTCCATAAAATGTACAGATGTGAACTACATCCATAGGAAACCATGTTAAATGGACTGGTAGTGTGTTTTTGCAAAACTGAAAATGCACTATAAAATGCATAGGTGAGAACCAGTCCTAAGGAGACAAACCCAATATTTACTAACTCGGTCTATTTACAATCCTTAGCCCCTGTACACACGGTCGGAGATTTCGACAACCAAATCCGTCGATTTTGTCTGTCGGATTTTGTCCATCGGATCTTGTCCGAAACTGTTGCATACACACGGTCGGACTAAGTTGTCGAAAAATCCGATCTTTCAGAACGTGATGACGTAATTTCGTTACGATGGGACTACATTCAGGCTAGTAGCCAATAGCTTTGATGTAGGAATTTGATCTGAGCATGCGTGGCACTTGGTCCGATTAAAATTCGCTACACATGATAGGCCTTGTACACACGGTCGGCGAATCCGTCGGAATGTGTCCTATCGGACCGTGTCGTCGGAAAATCCGACTGTGTGTGGTATGCATCGGACTGATTCCATCGGAATATCCGTCGGACCCAATTTTCCAACATGTTGGAAATATTTCCCGACCAACTGGGCCGGTCGGACATACTCCGATCATGTGTAGCGAATTTTGATCGGACCAAGTGCCACGCATGCTCAGATCAAATTCCTACATCAAAGCTATTGGCTACTAGCCTGAATGTAGTCCCATCGTAACGAAATTAAGTCATCACATTCTGAAAGATCTGATTTTTCGACAACTTAGTCCGACCACGTGTGTGCAACAGTTTCGGACAAGATCCGATGGACAAAATCCGACGGAGAAAATCCGACGGATTTGGTTGTCGAAATATCCGACCATGTGTACAGGGGCTAAGAAGTGTTCAGTTGGGTAAACATTCCCCAAAGTTTTCTTGTAAGGCCCCTTTCACACAAACGGACCGTTCAGGTCCGCCTGTCAGTTTTTTTGGCGGACCTGAACGAGCACTCCATGTTAGTCTATGGAGTGACGGATGTCAGCGGTGACATGTCCGCTGACATCTGACCTGTTCTGATCCGCTAAAATCAGACGGATGGCCTTACGTTCGCATCCGTCCCTGGTGGATTGGCTCGGGTGAGATCTGATGAAAATGGACATGCTGTCCGTTTTTGTCCGATCTCTCCATAGCAACCAGCGGCACTCGACACGCCCCTTCCCGCTCAGTGAGCAGAGAGGGACCTGTCATCTGCCGGCTTAGCGGAGATCAACGGAGAGATCTCCTGCTGAGCTGGCGGAGAGAGGCGGATGCCGTGGCAGCGAATCTGCATCGTGTGAATGAGGCCTAAGACTTTGACAATGGCTTTCTCTCCTGGGAAAACAATTGAATTTGCTGTGTTTCCAAACCTTTCTTGTTACTTCAAGGCTTCTCAAATGAATCTTGTTTAGAGACCATATAATATACTTTTTATATACCCAGTTTATCAGGCAACCTTTTTTACAGATCTCTACTAAGTCGGATGTTCTGTTTTGAAAAAAATCTCATGTGTCTGGCCTGAGGGTGACCTTTTTTTTATTTACTCTATCCAAGATGAACAAAAAAATTGCCTACATTTCTCCTTTTTGTGGGATACTATATTGACTGCTTTAGCAGAATTCAGTCTGACTCCAGCAGGTCTTTCACCACCATACAAAGACAGCCCTCCACCTCTATGAAAACACAGACAACCGTCCAGCTCTATGCAATCACAGCCAACCCTAACAACAATTCAGGGACACTTCCTCCCTATTTACAGACTCCTTTGTTTCCTTCCTCCTGCGCAAACTTGATTCCTCCTTGTCCAACTTCTGCTAGCTCACTCCTGGACGAACTAATAGTCCATTGTCAGTTCAGCAATGGCCCATTACAGGAAGGAACTCAGTCCCTTGGTAAAGTAACACATAAGGAGTGAGTAGCACGTCACACCACCTCCTGCTTCTCTGTGGCCACTGATCCCAGTTCCACTATTTGCAGAAGTCACTAGCCCACTTGGCTGCCAACAGCTGCACCTGGCTGCTTACCACTTCCCAGTCCTTCTGACTGACATGTACATGGAGATTCTCCAGTGTAGGGTTTGATGAAGACTTGGCCCACTGCTGTCTTCAAAAGAGACCTGCTACAGCTGACAGTCTCTCCCCTTGTCTGTACCTGCACTGTATTGATCTGCTCACTGTCTCTCCTTGCTCTCTCCGCTGCCTCTCCGGCTTGAATCCCTCCAACTGCCTTATGTGGTGGGATCCTTCAAGGCCAGCCTCCTGAGCTCCAGCCCAACGTAACCCCCCTCCCCCCGGTAAGGGATTCCTCAAGGGCCACTGACAGCCTCCCTCAGCACTGCTTCTCCGTCTTCCACCCGACTCCCCTGCTGGCATGTTTCATGTCTATTTATGGGCTCCTTGGTTCCCTTCCAGGCCCCCAACCTGAGGATTGGCCAATGGCTTATAAATATTCAAGGAACCCCTCCTTGCCTCCAACCACTATCTTCCAGAATGTTCTCCAACATTTTAGAAAAAGGGGAAGGCGCCAGAGAGCTGCCAGGATGAGTCATCCAGCCATGGCCTCTAATAACCCTGACCCAGATTGAGTAACTCAGGTTTATCCTTGGGAAACACTATAGTTAGTTTGCCTACTCTTCTAGTAGCACACACTGGAGGGTGCTACATGTACAAGAACAGCCAGTCTTCCAACGCTCTACAAGCACAGCCCCCTCCCCCCCCCCCCAATCTTTACAAGCACAATCAATCTCTTTCCATGCAAAAACAATGACTTTCCTCCTACTTATTTTTTAACGAAAGCTGAAACCTCAATCTTAGTACAAGCCCAGCTGGGGCAGTACTTCAGTTTCCAAACAAGCACAAACAGTGTCTCTGCATATATATTAACACATAAATGACTGTACCCTTAACTTGACACCATGGCTATATTTTTTCTTTTATTGGACAGGAAAGCATAATATGGGTGGAGATCCGGTTGTAGAAGTAAAGAGAATAAAGGAATTTCTGGACATCAAGAAGGATAATAATCGGGAAGATAAACTAGGTATGCAGCATCCTATCTGGGGTGAATTCCATTAACTACCATACCACCAGGGCTTAATAGGCACCCTGTCACCAGACCATTAATTTCAGCAAAAATCATTCCATGAGATTATGTGTATGTGCCTTATGTATGTTTTTAACTGTAAAACCTTTCCTGTATAGATATTAAAATGTTATAAGACTGCTGCTTGCCGCCATCCTCTTGGATGTAATGTCAGCAGTCCCAGACGCTGCCACTCACTTTTTTTTTTTTGCTTGCTTTGTCTGTTCTATTTGACATTAAAAGTGTTTAATAAGTACAAAAAATGCCTTTTAATCCTGCCAGAGATCTAATGAGCTAATAACTTCCTATACATCCTGCCTCTTCTGCTCTGTTATCAGTTAGTAATTTTCCCGGATTTCTCTGTGGCCTACAAAAACCCTCCCCTTATGTTATGGAGATGAGGAGAGAGGAGGGCTCTCTGTGGTCCTAACACCCTAGGGCTCCTCCATAGATACATTGCAGTGAATGAGCATTGTCACCCTGGAACAGGAAGTGTTACTGGCAGGATTACCAGCTAAAAAAAATAGGAAAATAGAAAATGAATGCAGCCAGCACATCTAAGGACTGGTAAGTTGTAATGTATTACATTTTTGTTTTGAGGTTTAGATATACCGTATTTATTAGCGTACAACATGCACTTTTTCCCCCTAAAAATAGGGGGAAAATCAGGGCAGGGTGCGTGTTATACGCCGATAGCGTACCTCGGAGAAGGAGGGGGGTGAGTGCTGCCGGAATAACTGAGTCGCCATGTCTAGTTCACGAGCGCCGCTGGAATCACCGAGCAGTCCTCTTCTGTTTACAGTACTCGGCTCTCTCACACACACACGTCCCGCCTCCGCCACCAGCATTGGACCAGTGTGCTGTGAATTTAAAAGATCAGATCATGTTGGAAAATTTAAGATCCAGCTCTCAAACTTTGTGCGTTGGAAATTCTGACGGAAAAAGTCCGATGGAGCCCACACAGTCGGATTTTCCAACAACGTGATCCGATCGTACATTTTCCATCGGATATTCCGACCATGTGTACGGGGCATTAGTGTGTTGGAGTGCCATTTAAAATGAATGGCAACATATGTAACTTCCTCTGCTTTTCTACAACATTAAGGTATTAATGGGTCCTTAAATACCCAAACCCTGTAAAAAGCAATCAGTACAAGTGAAACTAAATCCTACTGTCCTATTCTGCCAAGAAGTCTGTCACCTTAGCCTCTGATCTGTAACAGCCATGGTGTTGTGCACGTGATCGGTTTTGACTTTAGCCCTGTACCTACAGGGGTTGCAATTGCGACCCAGCCCCATGCTGCAGAGGGCCCCCTGTATGCCTGGATAGGAGAAGCTAAATGCCTGTGGAAGGGAGAGGAGGAGAAGCAGGCAATCAGCAGCTGCAGGATTGTTCTATATGCAGCTGCCCTGCCGCTTCTCCTATCCAGCTTCCTTCTGCTGCCCCCTTGTGCTTTCCAGCCCCCCTGTGCTCTTTCATTACCCCACCAATTCACCACAGCTCTGCTGGATTCCCCCCTCCCCTCTAGTGCCAGCTGCTGCTGAGGATCTGTCAGGATGGAGAGCAGGGAAGGGGCTGGTAAATGTGTCAATCACAGGCTTCCTTTTCCTTTTCTGAATGGCATGCCAATGATCCGTATCGATCACTGACTCACTGTCCATTCAGAACTGAGGCACAGTAAACTGCTTCTGTTTGTGAATGAACGAGAAGCTCTGTACAGAGTTATTTCTTTCCATTCATTTTGTACAGCTGAGGCTGCAGAGAAGAATATTGAGGGCTGTGTCCTCAATCTCTTTTCTCTATCTCAAAGGTGGAACATCAGAGGTCTGTTAAAAACCCCTGATATCTCACCAAACCCCCCCCCCCCAATGGGGCTCCTAAAAAATTGTAAAGCATAATTTAAAAAAAAATATTTTAAAAGAAATGGTAAAAAAATAATAAAAAAATAAAAAACTACCAACACAAGTGGTGGAACTACCAGGGTCACGAAGGTCAGGGCTCTGACCCTGGGGGTCAGGGGGGCACTTCATGGTTATTGCACTGGGGCCCTGAAGGTTCTGATTACACCACTGCTTCAGCCATTTGATGGTTTGACAGTTTGGATAAAAGCACAAGCAAATGTGACAGTTACATTTCTGGCATGCCGGGAATGTAACAGATTTTTTTGAAACCGTTAAATTGATGGGTTTAGTTCTGCTGCAACACAAATGTACAAATGTTGATGATCCTGATCAAGCAATAAGTTTTTACTCATGTTCACAGATATCTATGTGTTTGGCCTGGGTGATGATGTCAGTCTTGAGGAGCTCAATGATATTGCGTCAAAAAAGGATTCACAGAAACACGTCTTCAAGATGGAGAGTATAGATGACTTGAAGAGGGCCTTTGATGAGATAATAGGTGAGTTGGATACAGCAGGCAAAAAAACAACCATAAAATCTGATATCCTAAAAAAAATTTAAAACAATTAGCATTAATTAGAATAGATAATTTTCCAATTTTCAAGATAAGTTATCACATAGCAGATTATCAGTGTTTAGAAAGAGCTAAAGTAATACACTAAATTGAATGTGACTACCGAAGACCAATAAACACTGTGTATGAACCACCCACTCATTTCCTGATTAGTGCCAGAAGAACATGTGATCGCTGCTTACCACCGGTGTTAGAGAATATAGAGGACAGTCCTCTGTACTTGGCTTCTGGCAGCTATCTAATGGGGAGCCAGTGTCTTATTGGACACGGAGTTATTTCAGAGATTTGAGCAGCCATATTAGACCCAGGGAAGCTATAATTTAATGCCTGCTGGGTCCATCCCATTGGCTAGGGAAGTATTGTAAATACAAGTGCAAGGAAAATTTCCAATGAGTAGAAACAGTGTAGGGAGGCTCAGGAATACCCTCCAAGTTTGAAGGATTCTGTTTAAGGATGCATCTGATCTTGTGCATTTGTGCATTGTATATCGCCAACACAGCACCCTATGGCGAGGCTACTCTGCCATCCAAGGGGGCCTATTTAAGGAGCACTCAAGCACACCAGCAATCAGACCAAATTGGTCGTATTGTTCATAAAGCTTTTAATATCTACCTAAACCTCCAAAGACTTCACTTTGTAAAGCATACCCAATCAGATGCAATGATAAAAACAAAAAACTGTTTTTGCTTGCACATCATTGGATGATATACTGTAAATCAGCATTTACTAAGCTCTGGGGAAAATGAGTGCAACTGCACTTGTGAAGTGCACAGTCAATTTGTCTTTAGTATGTCCACCCGTGTCAGTGGCGGTCCATTAAGGGCGACACCCTCTGTCACACCACCCCCCTCTGTGTAGAATGGGGTGATTCCTGCATTGCATGAATCCATCCATGGCCGCTGTAGCCACCCCTATTCAGGCGCCTTGCCCCTTTTTGGATGAAGGGTGCCTGAATTCCTACGGCAGGGGTGTTTGTTGAGGCACCTGATTAGAGCCATGGGCTCTAATAGGCTTCAAAAAGGTGGCCTCAGAGTGCAAATCATTGCGCTCGCAGTCCACCCAGGTGTGTTAGCAAAGCAAATTAATATTTTCTTTTCTAACATTGAACCGCCTCTCAACCAATCAGGAGGCATGGATCTAATACCCATCACCTGATTGGCTAAAGGCACAGGCACCCTGATTGGATGTGTAACGTAACGAAAGAAGAGACACACGGGAGGACAGAGAACCATAGAGGACAAAGGAACTCACTGCCGTCACCTGCTACCTGACTTGCCACCAGGATGGGGTAAGTGTGTGCTGGTCAGAGAGTGAGTGTGGGGGTCACAGAGGCTGCATATGATGGGCACAGAGGCTGCATATGATGGGCACAGGCTGCAATAAATGGCACAGTGAGGCTGCCATTGATGTTTTTTAAGTTTGTTTGCGCCCCCCAAAAAATGTTGAGCACCAGCCGACACTTACCCCTGTATGCCATGTATTCTCTTCCCTATATTTCCAGATGAAACAGATGCGTTTGAGATGTGTGGAATATCCAAGTACCACTCCAATGAAGTACAAGAGAAATATCCGTGGATTGCTAAAGTTATAATTACTGTAAGTAGTAACCACTAACCTTTTAGCAGCATTCACTACCTGTAGACACTGTGGTAGGCACAGGCAAGCAGTTAGGTATGTACAGACAAGCGGGCACAGCCAAAAATTACTGGGTAGCCACTAACGCGCATTATGTGAAAAGTGAAGTTCAGTACCCTCAGAAAGGAGCAGTAATTGTCTCAGTTGTGTTCAGCCATCACATTTTAGGATTTGTTCAAACTGTACCACTACAACACTACAATTTGTGTGCACGTTGCCCTAATGTTATACATATGTTGTGTTCATGTTTCTGTACTGCTTTGAGGTGTGCTTTGATAAATCTAGTGCTACTTCCATAGGAGTTGCAGGATTACTGTCCAGGTCTTCCCTGCAGTCTTTGCCCTGCAGCCAGGCACATGGGCTCATTCTCACATTTCTTCAAAAAACGTCAAGGGGATGTTTTTGTGGTTTTTATTTTTGGAGAGCTTGAATAGGGTTGAGGGTAGTGATGGGTTACTCCAAGAATAAGGTCTATGTACAACTGAGGCACTTAGGTATTCTTCAGAGCAAGCTATAATGAAGTCTGGGCTTGAAACAAACAGTAGACTTCAGCCTAGTAGTAGTAGTTAGAGCCATCTAACTACTAGTCACTTTAAGTAGGAGATTAGGTGGACAAAGCACTTCAGGACAGCAGCCGGTGTACCCTTTATATAGACCCACAGCTGACTATAAAGTACCAGTGGGGTAGCTAAAGCACAAAGGTCCCCAATATCTCAGTGTTTGTGCTCAAAAGGCCCAAGGACAGCTGGTAGCCTCCATCCAACTTCCAAGTGAAACCTTACCTTGATACCAGACAGATCTTCAACAGACAGCTCCCCTCAATCAGCACCCTTTTTAGCTTCTGGGTCTCGGCATTCAAATCGCTCAGGTTGCCCACCTGAGTAATTACCAACAGTAGCTTCTGCCCGGGAGGGCAGCGTGCCCCCCAGGCTGGACTAATTCACTCTGGGAAAAGACCCAGAGCTCAGTGTTTTCACTGAATACATACAGATACCCAGCATTCCATCAGAGCCTGCCTCTCTGGGATAAGCCAGGGCTGTATCAATGTTCATGCAGCCATCTACATAGCTTCCCTCCAATTATCCAGAAACTTCTCAAGTTTCCTGGATACAGAAGAAGCTATAGGCCAGGTTGGAAACAGCTGAACACACTGAGCAGATGTTACTAGCAGACTACAGCTTAACTGGATACAGTGAGCAGAATATGCTTTTGCCTGCCAAATAAATGCAGTGTGGTAACTAAATTTACTTATTAAAAACACAACTAATTCTAACTTCTCTATTCCTAGCACCTACCGAGGAGGGTGCTACATAAATATGATCTGCTTAATTTTTTTTATGTCCTATTCCTCCTCCTACAGATGGTCTGTAAGAGGAGGAATAGGGTCCCATCATTGGTATTAGTGGGAGTAATAGTGCCCCGTCAGGGGTGTCAGTGGGAGGAATAGTGCCCCAACATTGGTGTCAGTGGAAGGAATAGTGCCCCATTGTTGGTGTCGGTGGGAGGAATAATGACACATCATTAGTGATAGTGGAAGGAATAGTGAACCATTGTTAGTGTTGGTGGGAGGAATAGCGCAACATCGTTGGTATCAATGGGAGGAATAGTGCAACATTGTTGTCGGTGGGAGGAATAATGTTCCAGCATTTCTATGAGTGGAAGAAAGTATGCCCATCATTGGTGCCAGTGTATGAAATAGGACCCCATCATTGGTGTCAGTGGGAGGAATAATGTCCCTCAATGATGTCAGATGAAAGAATGGTGCTTCATAAGTGTGGTCCACTAGGAGGAATAGCACCTTGTATCAATGAGAACAATAGTGCCTTAAGGGACGCATAAAGGCAAGTAAAGGGCCGCAGTTTGGAGACCACTGCTATTTAGGTTCAGGAATTTGCATCAGCTTCATTAATTGTTAGTTGGCACCACAGATAATTATTTATTGTTCTTTCAGCGCCCACAACAGGTGGAGAATTGTAAGGGATCCATTATAACCAAAAACTTCATCCTGACTGCCGCTCACTGCTTCCATGTAGATGATCCTGCTCACTATGTCACTGTGCAAATGGGTAAGTGCTACAGTCAAGTAAATGGCCCACGTGACAAAGCACAATCCTTTCTACAGCAAAAATAAAAAATTAATTTATTGGGATCTTCCAGTGAAGTTAACAATTGGGCAAAGAAAAAAGAGAATCAAATATTTCTTTCATTTATAACCAGCAACAATTTGTATATGGGATAGGAAAATCACTATAAAGAATATAGGAAACTAACAGCAAGAGGGACCTATTTTTAACCAGTTTGAATATATTCATAAAAACTGAAGTCTCATTTGTCCCTCATTTTGTTCTGACCTGTATAGTTAAATAAAATGCATCTTTTATGTTTCAAAAAGGGTTTCCCAGCACTAAACCGTTTATCTAATTTCTAAATTGCTGTTAAGAAATCACCCCCTGAAGTCGCCCAAAGTAGTGCAGGTACAGAGACGGCTCTAGGTTTTGTGAGGCCTAAGGCAAAACATATACATGAGGCCCCGCTCGCACCCATAATGGTAAAAATAATTCAAGCAGTAAAAAATAAGTGTGCCCCCCCCACAGTGCTGCCGGCTTTCCTTCTCTTCTCTACCACTGACGGCTGTGGGGGATCTTCAGGATGGAGGGTGGGAAAGGGGGCTGGTAAATGTCATTATTAAAGAACTCAATGATTCCAAATGCTGAGGGAGTAACCCTTTGTATAGAAGGCACTGTCAATGCGGTGCTGGGAACGGAACTAAAGGCCCTGTTACTCAGGGTGCAAACCAGTTGTAGAGGGGCCTGTTCCGAAGTCCTTTTCGGCATAACTAGAAGCTCGTGGCTGTGCCCCTTTCCACAGTCACAGTCCTAGGACGCTACGGGAGCTGGAGGTTTGAGAGAGACCGGATGCCTGCTTGAGTGAGCACAGACTGCGGTAGCTGCATGGTACCGTCGGCACAGTCGCAAACTGGTTGTACTAGTTATGGAGATGTAATGTGGTTGCTAAAGACAAGAACTGAATTCCTTTTGCTTAAAGTATCCTAAATACGCAGCCGAAAAGGACTTCGGAACTGACCCCACTACAACTTGGTGGTAATGTATGGACAAATTCTAGGAGATGCGTATCTAATGAACTTTGCTACAAGCTTGCACCCTGATTAACAGTAACTGTGAAATAAGTCATATTTTAATAGAAAGGAGCTCTCATTTATACTTGCATAGTCCTTACTGATTTAAATCAGCAGAACAAAATGCAGGACGTGATGTGTGCACACGGGCCAGAAGCAAATGTGTGGTGATGTCAAACAAATCAATGAACCAAATCTAACTACCACATCCACATTGAATAAGTACTTATCATACACTTATCCGGCAAATCAGCAGCACCTCCTCTTTGCTAAACAGGGACCTTGCCATTTCCACCTAGATGGAGATCCTGACCAGCACAAGAACTTCCTGGTGATTACAATGACTCATTTCCAGGTCAGAAGGTGAAACCACGATTAGTATTTTCTATTTTCATTTATTTTCAGATATGCACATCTGTATTTCTACATATGATATTTAAGGTAAACTTAAGGGAGTTCAATAAGAAATTATGTCCCTGGGATAGCAGCAGGTGAATTACAAAGACAAAAAGGCCCAGTTTGAACCTTGGCAGCAGGAAGAAATCGTGCGAGTTCAGCTGAACTCACGCAATTCCATTCCTACATGTGAATGAATGAGAAACTTATAAAGCGCTACAATGAACTCAAAGGCGCTGGATTTGTGTCTGTGTTGTCGAGCTTCTTAGAAGAGGTAGGTCTTGAGTTTTTTCCTGAAGGCCAGATGGTTTTCTTCCATGCGGATGTAAGTCGGCAGAGAGTTCCATAGCCATGGTCCTTGGACTGCAAATCTCCATTCTCCTTGATTTGTAATGGGATTTGGGAACGTGGAGAAAGTTTTGGTTAGATGATCGAAGGCTGTGATTGGGTGTATAGTGTTTTATTTTGTCGCGTAGGTATTGAGCGTCTCCACATGTGCATTTGTGGGTGAGGTAGAGGGTCTTGAATGTGATCCGATTCTTTACGGTTAGCCAATGTAGGCTCCTCAGGGAAGGGGAGATGGATTCCCAGGTTTTTTTTTCCTGTTATCAGTCTTGCCTCCGTGTTTTGGATGAGTTGTAAGCACGCAAGTTGATATTGGGCTAGTCCTATGTTGCGTAGTCGAGTCGTGAATTAATAACTGTTCCAACTACCGCTGCTTTGTCCTCTTTTGAAATAAAGGGGATGAGTCTACGTAGCAGGCAGAGGAGATGGTGGGATCCACTGACTACTGATCCTATTTGTGCATCCATTGACATTTCTGAGTCAAAAAGGACTCAGACTCTTGGCCCTGGTCCTTAAAGAGATTGTCCAAAGATGGTGGGTGGTTTCCAAGGGGTCTTGGTTTGGGAATTTTAGTTTGCGTGTAGGATTAGAAGCTCTGTTTTCGATTCATTGAGTTTGAGGGATGGTTATCCAGACGTCTATCAAAGTGAGACATTTTTCTAGTCGCTGATGGTCTTTTTGGTAATTCGAAAGTAGTGTTGCGTGTCATCAGCATATGAGTGGAAGCAGAGGTCTGATATTTTGATGATTTTGAGGAGTGGGCGGATGTATATGTTGAAGAGCACTGGTGACAAGGGTGATCCTTGAGGGACTCCGCATGAGATTGCCCGGGTTTCAAAGGTGAATGTTCCTAGCTTCACTGTCTGAGAACGATTTCCTAAGAAGGATGCGAACCATTGTAGATCTGAATTGATGACTCCTGCTACTTCTGTGAGGCGGATGAGTAGAGTATTGTGGTCCACTGTATCGAACGCTGCACAGAGGACCAACAGTACCAGGAGACACGATTCGCCGTCATCTGCTGCTTCGAGGGCGTTGTCCCATATCTTGAGGAGTGTCGTTTCTGTTCCATGGCCTAGGCGGAAGCCTGATTGCAGAGGGTCCAGGAGTTTGTATGTGTCCAGGTGGTGTTGTAGCTGTTGTATTACCGCTTTCTCCATAATCTTGGAGATGGTGGTAAGGCTTGCTATCGGTCTGCAGTGGTTAGGATCCTGAGGGTCAAGGTTGGGTTTCTTTAGCAGGGGATTGATGATGCCTTGTTTGAGGGCGCCCGGAACAATCCCTTCTATAAATGACTGATTTATGAGGTGAGTTATGGTGGGAGCCAAGATGTCTGAACATTCTTTCAGGAGTTTTGTGGGGATGATGTCAATTGGTGATTGTTTTTTTCTGGTGAATTGTTTTCTGGATGTTGTCGATTTTATTGATGAAAAAATCTGATAACTCATTGTAGAAATCTTGGGTTTCGTTTGCTGGGGGCTCTAAACAGGTAGGGTTCATCGATTGAGCGACTATTTTGAAAAGCTCCCGAGGGCAATTTAAGGCCGATGAGATGGTATTTGAGAAATAATCTTTTTTAGCTTTGAAGATTGCTTTGTGATATTTCTCCGTGAGTCCTTTGTAGTTTGTGTGGTTTTCCTTGGTAAGATTTCTTCTCCACGCTCTTTCAGCTCTGCTGCGTTCTTGCTTGAGTAGAGTGAGAGTGCCATTAAACCATCCCAAGTTTTTTCTCCGGATGAGTGCTCTGCATTTTGGAGCCACTGAGTCTGCCATTTGTAGTAATGCCTTGTTTAAGGAGTTGAGTGTTAGTTCCGTTGAGTGGCTTAAATTCAGTGTTGCTATTTTGATAATGTGGTTTTGAAGATTTCGGAGTGTAGTTTCATCTGTGATCTGGACCAATGAGTTGTTGCAAGTTTCCATTTTTGGAGGGTGGTGTTTGTCATGTCAGTCCCAACCGCGGGGGCAATATCAGAGACATCTGTGCAGGTTTCTGCAACATCACACCAATTAGAACGGTGCAATTGCCACTGATTTTGACATGTCAAATCGCACCAATGTGAACCAGGGCTGACACATACAACACTACCTAGCCACCAGCTAAAATTTGTTACCCGCAATTCTCCACAGCTGTTATAGATACAGATTCCACCTTTATCACTTACTTTCAGGTGTGCTGAAGCCTAGGTTTACATTAAAGCGATTTGTCATGCAATTTGAGAGATTAAATTGTATGACAAGTCGTATCCTATTAGCGGCAATTCACTGTTCCAATTGATGTGCAGATTTTGCAGCACCGCACAGATTTGCAAAAGTAGTTCCTGCGCTACTTTTGCCAATTTCGGGTGTTACTTCAATAGACATCTGTGTATAAAGCCACACAGATGTCCATGAAGTAGCACCTCAAATTGTGCTGACCTTGCTACTTTGAAATTGTGCTACATCAAGTGAAGTAGCGCGATTTCAAAGTAGCATCAACATGAACCAGGGCAAAGAGACTCGTTTTTCTTGGTACACAAATACATATAGAAAGATATTGCACTTCCCCAAAACCACCACCCCCAAAACTAATTAAAAAGAGAAAAAATAAACACACCACAACAAGCTCAATGATGTACTTTTATTTTGCCAGCAGAAACAAAATTATGTACAATCAGTTACTAGCTTAAAAAAAAAAAAAATCTACAGGCTATATGGTGCTACATTTAGCAAAACACCAATTGGATTTTAAGGGCCCTGCTCATAGGAGCTTACAATCTAAAATTTGTCTAAATCTTAGAGTGGATACAGCTTTACTTTGTGTATAACTGGCGACATCACATTTTTATCTGCAAGATTATATAAACATACTTAACAGTTATTCTTACAAAGTATTCTAACATAATATTAAAAAAGCCACATGTTCAAAATATAACACCCACCACCACGCCACAAATCCACACGCATACATCGGTGACCATGTTCTGCTGGAAGCTGAATTTCTGTGTACATAATTAAGCAATGAGATCAAACAGTAGAAGGTCAGCACATGCTCCCAAACCATGTTTGCATGGCCAGACAGGAACAATACACACAACATTGACAGCATGGCCACATAAACCTGCACAATAATTTTAGCAATCAACCCTAGTTGGGCATCTGTCAATATGCACAATATCATTCCTTCTCCCACACCACAAATCGCAGCAAAAAAAAACAACAAAACACTGGCCTTTTCAGGCCAAACGAACCCCCTTACTGCAATCCTTTATATAAGAGAGTTAGCACACTGACACACGCCCAATAGAAGTACATGCCCACCAGTATATTTCAATCTGTCTCTTCATGTATGTCTAAAGTGATTGCACCTGATGAGCAGGAAAACGTAATACTATTTGCAACTGTTAGCCCTTGGCTATGTGCATCAAATCTCCAACTACAGGCCAAAGATCGAAGTCCATTTGCATCCACATAAACAGAGCAACTTTTTTTTCTAGGTATATGCACTGAAAGTGCACTTGGAAGTCAAGTCGCTGTAGATCCGAGGGGGACAGGCAAGGAAAATAAAAAACAGCATTTTAGCTTGCACATGATTGGATGATACAATCAGCAGAGCTTCCCCTCAGATCTACAGGTACTGCACTTGTAGTGCAAAGTGGATTTGACTTTCGTAAATAACACCCATTAACATCAGTCCCTGGCTGCAATGAGCTTTCAATCTAAAGTCCAAAACAAACTCTTACATTAGAGACTATTTTGACAGGAGACAAATAAAATGCCTGCATTTCTTTGGATTGTGGCGAGAAACCCACACAGGGTGACACAAGCACTAGCATATTGGGGAATTGAACCAGCAATGCCAGTGCTGCTGTCAGAATTGCAGCCTCACGCATGTTCTCTGCATCTCTGTTGTGTGAACCAGCCCTAAGTCCATAGCAATGCTCAGTGTCACAAGCAATATACAATATATTGGCCTAAGTATTGGGACGCCTGCCTTTACATGCACATGAACTGTATTGGCATCCCTGTCTTAGTCCGTAGGGTTCAATATTGAGTTGGCCCACAATTTGCAGCTATAACAGCTTCAACTCTTCTGGGAAGGCTGTCCACAAGGTTTAGGAGTGTGTCTATGGGAATGTTTGACCATTCTTCCAAGTGTTTTTCTGAGGTCAGGCACTGATCTTGGATGAGAAGGCCTGGCTTACAGTCTCCACTCTAATTCATCCCCAAGGTGTTCTTTTGTGTTGAGGTCAGGACTCCGTCCAGGCCAGTCAAGTTCCTCCACCCAAACTCACTCATCCATGTCTTTCTTTATGGACCTTGCTTTGTGCACTGGTCCAAATCATTTGTTGGAGGAGGGCGTTATGGTGTGGGGTTGTTCAAGGGTTGGTCTTTGCCCCTTAGTTCCAGTGAAGGGAACTCTTAAGGCATCATCATACCAAGACATTTTAGACAATTTCATGCTCTAAACTTTGTGGGAACAGTTTGGGGCTGGCCCCTTCCTGTTCCAACATGACTGCACACCAATGCACAAAGCAGGGCCCATAAACACACTTGATGGGCCTGCACAGAGTCCTGACCTCAACCCGATAGAACACCCTTTGGCTGAATTAGAGTAGAGACTGCGAGCCAGGCCTTCTCATCCAACATCATTGCCTGGCCTCACAAATTCACTTCTGGGAGAATGGTCAAACATTGCCATAGACACATTAAACCTTGTGGACAGCCTTCCCAGAAGCTGTTCTAGCTGCAAAGGGTGAGTCAAATCAAATTTTAACCCTACCGACGAAGACTGGGCTGCCATTAAAGTTCATGTGTGTGTAAAGGCAGGTGTCCCAATACTTAGTTTATCTGGCAAGATTTACAATGGTGGTGGAACCCTCCTACACATAAATACTACATTTCGACATAGTTTTAGATGAAATGAGACAACTTCTCTACATGAAGCGCCATGTTTGGGATTTAGAACCCAGACACTCAGGGATGCTAAGCTGAAGTTCTCACCTCCAAGCCACAGAGCTGCCACATGTGACAGCCTCCTACATATAAATACTGCATTTCTTTCGACATACAGGTGATGGAATTACATTACTCAAGAGTTATTCTTCTTGATTTATTCTGTGATATTTGGTGATTCTTTGTGGATGAGTGTATAGTGATAGTAGTGAATAGTGATATTACCCTCAAATTTTGGGGGAATTCTATTTTGATTTCTGATGTTGATACACATCACATTTCTTGGGCTCAAATTATGATTATTTGAAAATAATAAAAAGCACAAACAATTGTGACTCATTTTAAATTTTCATCAGCAATGGAATTGTTTGTGGATTGTAAAGACACCTGAGTCAGTTTGGGTAAAGATTGTTGTGAGATGGAGAGTAAGGGCCGGTTCACACAGGGGGCGACACGAGGCGACACGACTTGCCGTGCCGCGACCTGACAAGTCGCCCCCGTTCTGTACAATGGAACCGTTCTAAGAGGAGCAACTCGAGTCGCTCCGACTAAGAAAAAAGGTTCCTGTACTACTTTTGAGCGACCTCGGGGCGACTTGCATTGACTTCTATACAGAAGTCATTTGCAAGTCGCCGCTGAGGTCGCGGCAGGGCAAGTCGTGTCGCCTCGTGTCGCCCCGTGTGAACCGGCCCTAACAAGTGAAAGTGACAGAAAATATATATTTTACCAAAACATCAAAACATTCCACATTCTAGTATTCTTAAAAACAAAATAGATGAGAAAAAACAAAATAGAAGCAGCAACATTGTTGCAAGGAACATTTATTTCAGAGAAAGATACATTTAATTTCAACATTAAAAGTATTTATTTATTGTACCATTAGAATCATGGGCTGAAACTTGCATTGGACTATAATAGCGCAGATTTTCATTCTCAAAAAACGCATTTTAGCCAAGCGTTAATTTTGGTATTTACCATAGCGCCTGGTAAAGACACTTGAGCTAAAATGAGAGCTATTTGCAGGTCTGAGCATGCTCAGTGGTGTTAGCACCAAGTTGTACAAAAACGGGGAATTTATGTCTTCTAAGAGGTAATGGTGACCCCGCCCCTTATGATGTCACAGTCCCAGCATCCCCCGGGACTGTGACATCATAAGGTGCGGGGTCACTATGTGACATCACCCAGTGACCCTGCCCCCTTATGCCTATACAAGTCGCCGCGTGACGTGTCCCTGCCATTACGGCCAGAGAGAGCATTGTGTCAACATCGGAAGAAGAGAAGGAAGAAGGCAGAGACAGCTACAAGACCGGGCCAACGCTAGTTAAAGAGCTGGAAGAAGAAAGCTGAGGCCCGGCAGAAGAAGCAAAGAGCTGGACAAAACTCCTGAAGTCAGAAGAAAACCCTCGAAGTTGGAAGACCCCCGGACGGTGGCTGTGACGAAGGAGAAAGCCGGGCTCCTCCGCTAGTAAAAGAGCAGAAGATAGCGGAGGAGCCCAGCGAGAAGACCCCAGAAAGAGTGAAGATGATGCCTGTTTAGGAGAAATGCGTTGGGAAGGGCTCATTGATGCCACTGCGTTGCCAGATTTTAATTCCATGCTTGTATTTGCCTGTAATATGCGAGTACCCATTTATGCTTTTAATGTTAATAAAAGTTTTAAACGGTATTTCACTATGAGGCTGTATTTTCTTTTTGGCCTATAATATACGTGGAAGAATCTGTCCTCAGTCACCCCAAAAGGTGGATAGCCATTTCATCTATTTTTGGGTCATCTGTCTACTCTGGTACCCATGAGAAGTTACAAGTTTGCCAGCTGTTTTCTGTGTGGATTTACATCAATAAACTCGTGTGACTCACTAGGTATATACCTAACTGGGTCCATAACATCCGGTAAGCCTCTTCTCAAGTGGTGGTGGATTTCTGAAAAGCATTCACTGAAGTCACTATAACTTCTCAAGATATTGCACTTTGTCACCATATTGTTTCACTTATGAACATGTTCACTTTGGATATACGTATATCAAATTTTTTTTTTTGTATATTTGGATATAGTGTTGTCTAAAACATAGAATCATTAATAGTGTTAATTTATGCAGAGTTTTTTATTACTATTAAAGTTGATTATATTTTTTACACTGGTAAAAGATTATATAGATATTGTCATATATATAATCTAAGCGCTGCACCTTTTTTATTTCACCAGAGTGAAGAAGACCCCCGGAGTTGACTAATAAAGTAATTTAAAAACCTGTGTTGTGTGTTTTTTATTTACACTTTTTTCCCTCAGGTGAATGGGTAGGGGTACCATGTACCCCATACTCATTCTCATAGGGTGGGTGCCGGGATCTGGGGTCTCCCCGCCCGCAGACCCCGACAACCAATGGCCAGGGTTGTCGAGAAGAGGACCTTGTCCTCATTAACATGGGGACAAGGTGCTTTGGGGTGGGGGGCACCCCCCATGTTGAGGGCACGTGGCCTGATACGGTTCAGGAGGGGGAGGTGCTCGCTCGTCCCCACCCCCTTTCCTGACCGAGCCAGGCTTCGTGCTCGGCTAAGGGTTTGGTATGGTCTTTGGGGGGACCCCATGTCGTTTTTTTTTGGCGTAGGGGTTCCCTTTTAAATCCATACCAGGCGACAGGGCTAGCGAGGTGTCAATCTCGCCGATGGAAGCAGCGACATTGACTTCCTTCGCTAGTCACGTTCAAAATTAATGGACTTTTCTCCGTGTGTGGGCAAGTCCGTTTATTTTTCGGATTTTCCGCCAAACAATTTTGAGTCAAGACTTCCAAGTCCACCGGACTTTTGGGAAGAAAAAGTCAGCCGGAGCCCACACACGGGCGAATTGTCCGGTGTACTCTGGTTCGCCGGACCAAGTCCCCCAGATAGTCCGATCATGTGTATGCAGCATAAGGGTTTGGGCGCTATTTGGTTTCAGGGAACTATAGTAAATTCGATTTTAGGAGTATTTTCTCACCAGCACTATAGTGAATACCATTTTAGCGCAAATTTGTGGTAATGCGCACTAATTGGCGCCGGGGCTCTATAGTAAATGACCCCCAGAGTCTCAAAACATCTGAAGGTCTGTCATCGGTACGTTCCAAACGCAAATAGAATAAGTAACATGCAGCTCATCTAATCATACAGAAAAAATAAAACCTTTTGGCTAGATAATCTTTTCAAGGTACATAAAACGCATGAAAGGGCCAGATTCTCAGAACAGCAAACTCCAATAGAACAAGTAATGCCCTGTACACACAGTCGGACTTTCCGACGGAAAATGTGCGATCGGATTGTGCTGTCGGAAATTCTGATCATGTGTGGGCTCCATTGAACTTTTTCTGTCGAAATTTCTGACACACAAAGCTTGAGATCTGGATATAAAATGTTCCGACAACAAAATCTGATTATTTAAATTCTGATCGTGTGTAGACCATTCCGACGCACAAAATCCCACGCATGCTTAGAATAAATTTACGAGTCGAAAGCTATTGGCTACTGGCCTCTTTATAGTCCCGTTGTACGTGTTGTATGTCATCTTGTTCTGAACGATCAGATTTTCCGACAACTTTGTGCGATCGTGTATGTAAGACAAGTTTGGGCCAAAATCCGTTGGAGAAAATCAGACGGATTTTGTTGTCGGAATGCAGCTCATCAAATCATACTCTATGTTAAACAGAAAAAATAAAACATTTTAGCTGGATATTCATTTCAAGGTACATTAAACCCATAAAAGGACCAGATTCTCAGAATAGCTGAAGGCCTGACACTGGTATGTTCCAAACCCCAATAGAACAGGTAACTTGCAGCTCATCCGCTTATAGCCAGCAAGAAGGAGAACATAGGAGGGTGCAGTAGCATTTGTATTAATTGTGTAGTTTAAAACCCAGCTACAGTTTTTTTCAATATTTTACGCTGAAGGTTTATAACGTCTAACAATGTGTTTTATTGCTGTCTATGCCTTTCTGCTCCGGTGACCTTCCCCCACCCTATTTCCTGTATGGGCATCACAGGGACAGGAAGTGAGGGAAGTCTTACTAGTGGGGTAACATGCAGAAATAAAAGTTAGCAGAAGTTTTACCTTATCCCCACTCTATCCAAAATTTAAAACAATTAGTGATTTGAGTTAGACTGTAAATGCCAGGTACATGGTGAAAAATTACAAAAATAGGACCATTAGTGGCCTGTTCTCTTCTTCTTCCTAATGTTTGAAGAAGACATTTTCAAGAAAGTTGAAGCTTTTAGATTTGTGATTGATACAACTGGAAATGAATGTTTTTATATTGGACCCGGTATAAGACAAACCATATACTTATGCTGCACCCCTTGTTACCTCACCACAGGAGGTCTATCGCGCAAAGTGAAAGACATTTATCGCCATCCAAAATATAAACCAGACAGCAAGAAAGACAAGAATGTTCCGAAATCCTTTGATTTTGATTTGGCTCTTGTTGAACTGAACAAAAAGATCGACTTTTCTACAACAGTCAGGTATCATAATCCTCCATGAAGTTATGGTTATTGAGTAGTAAAAAAGAAAAGACAGATAAAATAAAAAAGTTTTCAAGTTATTATGCAGGTTAGAGTTCTAGGTTGTGCCAGGGATGCCTGGCAGTAACTTTTCTTGCTGAGCCACCTGAGCTGCTTGACCAATACCTCTCTGATCTGTTAGACAATCTTGCCTTGTACCATGTTTCTCTTGTACCTTGAACACTTTGCTCCTCTCATGAACTTCCTATTTAATCCTTGGCTTTGCACTTCCTGTTTGCCAGATTATTGTGCTCTCCAGCCAATATGTCACTCATGTCACTCCTGCTGCCATTCATATCTATGCTACCACTCACTACCACTTGTTATTGACCTTGTCTTGTTCCTCAACTACATTTCTGCTTGATCCCAACCTGCAACTACTTGTTACCAACCTTTGGCTTGTTTACTGACTATGCTTCTGTTTGATCCCTACCTGCTATACCCACTACTGGACCCTGGATTGCTCAACTCCTGGTGGGGTGATCCTAAGGACCGCCACCTAAACCCATCTCCACCATCACAAGCTCTGATGAATACCAGTTAGTACTTAGATGCGGCATCTCGAATGAGCTCCCATCATCCACCAGAGTAACATGCTTGTATACCTATCCTGCTGGTCAGTGAGAGTAGAGAGAAAGGGAGAGTCCTGGAACCACCATTGGGGTGGGGTGAGGGGAAGATGGCTAGTGGTGGTAGGTGTCTAATTCAGAGACCTGTAAAAGCTATATAGGGTTCTTTTACCTGACATGTTACCATTCACTGGTGGTAAAAATCAATACCTGAGCTTGCTTTAACCCCTTGAATACTAGGATATTCATATACATATCTTGGTAGAAAAAAAGTTATGGCTGAAAACATATTTGAGTCATTTGCCTGCAGAAGAAAAAGTATTATTATCCTGTTGCACATAAGTGAAACATAACAGATCTGCTAGCAGGATCAATAGGCAACACAACTACAGGAGGGACCCAGAAAAACAAAAACTGCTATGTCATCGCTACTGGCAGTGTGCATCATATAGGACTCTTTTTATTTTGCCCACAGTCCACTTTATTTAAAAAATCTACCAAACTCACACAATCTATTTTAAGTGCAAGTACTTTCAAGGTGCAAAAAATAAGTTTTTCTCTAAACAAGTAACTTGTTATGGTGTTATTTCCTTACAGACCGCTCTGTCTTCCCTGCACAAGTGGAACATCCTGGGCTTTAAAGTTACGGGACAAGGCCGTGTCTTGCAGAGACCATGGTGAGTGCGTTAACTCAGTAGCTAAATGTTGGCTGTGATGCAGATCCTTTGGCTTTATTACCTATTGTATCAGTGACCTGAAACCATCATGCAACAAGTGAAGTCAAAACTAAACCAGAGCCCCCGATTTGCAAACTAATTTTGGGCGTGATTTAAAAAGTCTTGCAGCAACTAATATTTTCAGGAAATATACAGTAGGTAAGAATAGGTAATTCTCTCAGCATATGTTCCCTTTATTGCTCAACTTTTGCCCTTATACCCTATCTGATCTAACTCCACCTGCCCCCTGCTAATCACCTTTTATAATGAAAAAAACTAAACTGAAGATCCCAAATACATGCCTGTAATGGCAGTAATGTGATAAGCCTTCTGATTTTTTTTATTTTTTATTATTCTCCTCTGCAATGAGAAAAGGTCCTTTTTGCAGTGCACACAACCTCTCCTGGTAATGAGGACATGTCCTAATGGCTGACAAACTTGCCCATCACTTGGGTCTACAGAGGGACCTTTAGGCCTGGTTCACACATGTGTGCGAACTGAAGCTCAGGTTTCCCTGCAAAGAGAAAAATCAGTTCAGCATTTCACGTCCAGTTTTTGATCAGGATTAGGTCAGGATTGCATCAGGATCAGGTCAGCATTTTATCCTGTTCACAACGGAATGCATCTGCGAATCACATTCGTTCTCATAGAAGATAATGTGCTTGCAATTCACACCACAATGCCCAGAAAACACACACTTTTTTGGGCAATGCGGAGAGCGAATGCAACGCACATATGTGAACCAGCCTCATTCAAATGAACGTATTTTAAAATGTCATGCAAATTGGATGTGCAAGCCGCATCGCAGTCACAGGTGTGAACCGAGCCTCAGTCTTGAAAAATTGGCACCATAATGTCACAAAGGATAACTTTACCAATTGCGATTGGTAAATCTTCTCAACAGCAAAAAAAAAAAACAGGGGTTATAAGCCATCCCAATGCTACATAAACTAAACTTGATTCCCACTTTAGTTAGGTAAAGTTTTTAAACTTTAGTTAGGTCGATTTGAATTTAGCTCATGGTACTTTTGTGGTGGTTAAAATTAGGGATGGTCCAAATACCCCAGAAAATGCGAACAGATAAAAAAATTGTGCGAACATGCAAACCCTATTAGTCAATGGGACACGAACATGAAAAATCAAAAGTGCTAATTTTAACCGCTTGCTTACTGGGCACTTAAACACCCTTCCTGCCCAGACCAATTTTCAGCTCAGTCATGCAACACTGTACCCAAATTAATTTTTTGTCCTTTTTTTCCCCACAAATAGAGCTTTCTTTTGGTGGTATTTGATCACCTCCTGGGGTTTTTATTTTTTGGGCTATAAATGAAAAAGACCGAAAATTTTGAAACAAAACGCATATTTCTTTGTTTCTGTGACAAAATTATGCAAATTATAAATTTTTCGTCATACATTTTGCCCACTATTTATACTGCTACATGTCTTTGGTAAAAATAACCCAAATTAGTGGATATTATTTGGTCTTTGAGAAAGTTAGAAAGTCCACAAGCTGTGGTGCGAATCGCACAAAATTGATCACATCTGTACTGGTGGACTATCTCACTTCTTGCGACCCGAACAAGTCAGGAAAGTACAAATAACCCCCAAATGACCCCTTTTTGGAAAGTAGACATTCCAAGGTATTTAGTAAGAGGCATAGTGAGCTTTTTGATGCATTTTGTTTCCCACAATTCTTTGCAAAATTACGATTTTTTTTTTCCCCACAAAATTGTCATTGTAATTTCTCTCACGTGGCATGTGTATACCACAAATGACACCCCCAAAAAAATTATGCTACTCCTCCTGAGTATTACAATACCACATGTGTGGGACTTTTTTACAGCCTGGCCACATAGAGAGGCCCAACATGCAGGGAGCACGTCACGTGTTCTAGGAGCATAAATTACACATCTAACTTGTTGACTACCTATTACACTTTTGAAGGCCCTGAAGCACCAGGACAATGACACGTGGCACTGATGACAGATGGCACTTATACGTGGCACTGATGACAGATGGCACTTATACGTGGCACTGATGACAGATTGCACTTATACGTGGCACTGATGACAGATTGCACTTATACGTGGCACTGATGACAGATGGCACTTATACGTGGCACTGATGACAGATGGCACTTATACGTGGCACTGATGACAGATGGCACTTATACGTGGCACTGATGACAGATGGCACTTATACGTGGCACTGAGGACAGATGGCACTTATACGTGGCACCGATGACAGATGGCACTAATACGTGGCAATAAGTGGCATTGATGACACGTGACACTGACAACAGATGGCACATGACACTGACAGATGGCACTGATACGTGGCACTGATGACAGATGGCACTGATACGTGGCACTGATGACAGATGGCACTGATACGTGGCACTGATGACAGATGGCACTGATACGTGGCACTGATGACAGATGGCACTGATACGTGGCACTGATGACAGATGGCACTGATACGTGGCACTGATGACAGATGCACTGATACGTGGCACTGATGACAGATGCACTCATACGTGGCACTGATGACAAATGGCACTGATACGTGGCACTGATACGTGGCACTGATACGTGGCACTGATACGTGGCACTGATACGTGGCACTGATACGTGGCACTGATGACAAGTGGCACTGATACGTGGCACTGATGACAAGTGGCACTGATACGTGGCACTGATGACAAATGGCACTGATACGTGGCACTGATGACAAATGGCACTGATACGTGGCACTGATGACAAATGGCACTGATACGTGGCACTGATGACAAATGGCACTGATACGTGGCACTGATGACAAATGGCACTGATACATGGCACTGATGACAGATGGCACTTATACATGGCACTGACGACAGGGGGCACTGGGGACAAATGGCACTGACAACAGGTGGCACTAGGAATAGATAGCACTAACAGGTGGCTCTGGGGGAGGATGGCACTTTTTTTTTTTTACTTGCGGCTGCTGCAGCCGTTGATCTCTCCCTTCTCACATGCTGTCTGTGTGAGGAGGGAGAGCGGCGCTGAGAGATGATCTCATATGTTTACATATGAGATCATCTCACATTGGACATGCCGATCGCGCTGCAAATGGCTGCTGTGATTGGCCGTTTACAGCGATCTGTGGCTGGCTGTGTCCGAGGGACACGGCCAGCACAGAACTTCCCCGATGCGCGCTCATGGGACCGCGCATTGCCGAAGTAAACAGGAGGCCATTCAGGAACGGCCTCCTGGCAGTTAGCGTCCACTCTGCAGCCGTATTTCGGCTATAGGGCGGGCGCGAAGCAGTTAAAGGGTTGTATGCAAGTTTTGCCATAAAAATGGGGACCCAGGTACTGGACTAGGGGACATGTATCAATGCAAAAAAAAAAGATTTGAAAACTACAGTTTTTTCAGGAGCAGTGATTTTAATAATGCTTAAAGTGAAAAAATAAAAATGAAATATTCCATTAAATATTGTGCCTGGGGGGTCCCCTTAGTCTGCCTGTAAAGTAGCGCATCTGCGCAATGTTTAAAACGGTGCCGCAGCAAAATTACATTTCTAAAGGAAAAAATGTAATTCAAAATTGCTTGTGGCTGTAATGTAAAATCAAGGAAAAAATCCCCCCCCCCCCCAGTCAATACCAGGCCCTTCAGGTTTGGCATTGCTATTAAGGGGACCTCCATGCCAAAATGAAAAAAAAATTGGCGTGGGGACCCCCCAAAAATCCATACCAGACCCTTATGCGGGCATGCAACCTGGAAGACAGAAAGGGGACGTGAGCGAGTGCCCCCCCACCTAAACCGTACCAGGCCATATGCCCTCAACATGGGGAGGATGCTTTGGGGTGTTGATGGGGACAAGGGCCTCATCCTGACAACCCTGGCCATTGGCTGGAGGGGTCTGTTGGTGGTGGCTTATTGGAATCTGGAAGCCCCTTTTAACAAGCCCTCCCATGTGAATGGGTAGCCAGGTACATTGTACACCTACCCATTCACCAAAAAAGTGTCAAAGTAAAAACGGCAGACAGTTTTGGACAATTTCTTTATTTAAAAAAAAAGTGCATGTACATTTATCAATCACAGCGCTTACAGACTGAAAAAAAGAAAAGGTTTTTCAGCTCTTATA
Organism: Lithobates pipiens; assembly: GCF_037356315.1. NCBI lineage: Eukaryota > Metazoa > Chordata > Amphibia > Anura > Ranidae > Lithobates > Lithobates pipiens. Next base: position 221,935,661 of record NW_027507685.1, read on the forward strand.
TAGGCAAGGGCGGGGCCACCTGGTGAGGCAAAAAAGTGACCCCCACCCCCTCTGATGTCATATGATGTCAATAGGGGGCGGGGTCACCCAGTTACATCACCGGGTGGCCCTGCCCTTGCCTATATAAGAGCTGCTAAATTGAAGACCGCCCATTCGGCGAGTCGCCTCTGAAAGAGGAGGATGCATTTCTAATTTTTTTTCTCTTTTCGGTCCGTCTGCTCCGTGATTGACACGATGGATGTTTTTACTTTTTTGACACTTTTTTGGTGAATGGGTAGGGGTATGGGGGTCCAGGATCCAGGGGCCACCTTGTTAAAGCATGCTTCCAGATTCCGATAAGCCCCCTGCCCGCAGACCCCGACAACCCTGGCCAGTGGAAGAGGGCCCTGCTGTTAAATATTATTTCAAATAGTGTAATTACATGCCCCTGTTAAACAGGGGCAGAAAAATTGGGCCTTGGGTGTTGGTGCCCTATACCAAAAATATTGTTGGAAGCTAGCATCCTCAAGATTCAGGTATAGGATAGAGGCAGCATAGTCTTCAAGGGATCCCAGATCCCTAGCATGTTCAATCAGTTACATCAGCATCAGAGACTTGATAGCTGCTGATCCAGGAATGATTCATTTTTATAAATGTGAGCCTATCAATGGAGTCTGTGGACAGATGAACTCTAATCCGTTACAAACCCTCCAGCAGCACTGAATGTGCATTCAGAAAGCAGGCCATATGCAGGACAGGCCAGTAGCTCGATTGAATATTGAGCAAGTTCTGGCCAGTGGTCAATCCTCAAGACCCAGTAGCACAGTGGATGCTCAGTTGGAAAGGTCTCCAAGTCTGCATTTGCCCCTAGATATTCCTGCACTTTATAATGCAGATGCTGCCTATGGTTGCTTGAACCTATCAGCCCTGGGTGCTGAGGACTAAAAAATTGTTTAAAGGCATCGGTCAGCCAGCCACCTTCTCCACGATCTTCCTCTGACCAAATGAAAACACGTCCAATACCAGGAAATGGTAACCTCCCAGGGTCTGGAAAAGCGTTACACAAACTTTTCTTCAAGGTGTCCTGAAGATGTTTCATCCTCTGCTTGCTCTGTGAAGGCAGGATGAGCTCTGAAACTTTTCCCTTGTAATGTGGATCAAGAAGGGTTGCCAGCCAGTAATGATCCCTCTCCTTGATACTACGAATCCTAGGGTCCTTTCGTAGGCTTTGAGACATGAGATTCTGAGTCCTCTGGGTCACTAAGGACGACACTGTCAGGAACTACCTCCTCCGAGCCACGTATAACTCCTTGGGTTTCTGGGGACTTAAAACCATCCCTTGAAGACTGCTGCATGTTATCCTAGACATCCATGCTCACACAATCCTCCTCCTCCTCCTCCTCTTCTTTCTCCTGTGTGTTAAGTGGCCCCGCAGGAATGCTATCTGCCTAAAGGGGCCTTGAGAGCAAAGGAAGTCCTTCTTTTCCTCCTGCTGTTCTGCCTCAAGTTCCATAGCACCCATCTGCATGGGCAGCAGCGGAAGGCACTCCGACCGGGAGCTGAAGAGGCGTAACCTGCAGCAACCTTCTGCTGCTGCCCATGCAGATCGATGCTATGGACCAATTGACCATAATATATTCTGCATATACACCAACTTCTGAGGAAGCGAGCAGAGCTCGCGAAACATGTCGAGTACAAATTTGTATATGTATATCATTTATTCCACTACTGTAATTAACATGTCAATGGTCAAATCATGCCTGATGATGTTTTTATGCTCATTTACAATCATGTTTTTGGAATTTGAATAAATCCTTATACTTGGTATGACCTCTATGACAAACTCATTTAAAGTCCCATGGGCAAACTCGTCTTGTTGTTACTTTTTCTAATCGGTTCTTGAATTTTTTTAGATTGTGGTATGATGTATGGCTTTTTGTAATCTGTTAGCATGCTTCACTTTGTCAGACAGCTTCTATATATGTGATTTCTTGATTCAACAGGTCTGGCAGTTATCAGGCCGGAGTGTGGCAAGTGGTCCATGGCCAAAGATAAACTTTTGCCTTTTTAGAATTACAGACCGCTAATTGATTGCACAGTATACAGCTGGTAAAATAAATATTGAACATGTTACCATTGTTCTAGGTAAATATATTTCTAAAGGTGCTATTGACATGAAATATTCACCACGTCAGTAACAACCAATGCAATCCATACATACAAAGAAACCAAAACAAATAAGTTCAGAAACTAGATTAAGTGTAATAAAATGGAATGACACAGGGAAAAAGTATTGAACACATGAAGAAAGGGAGGTGCAAAAAGGCATGGAAAGCTAAGACACCAGCTGAAATCTATCAGTAATTAGAAAGCAATCCTGCCCCTTGTCCTGTTACTTTTTTGCAATTTACTGTTGCAAAATATACTGATTACATTACATTGGTTACAGAAGGATTTCTAAACTTCTGAATACTCTAGTGGGCACTGTCGGGGCCATAATCCGGAAGTAGAAAGAACATAATGTCACCATTAACTGGCCACGATCATGTGCTCCTCACAAGATCTCTGACAAAGAAGTGTAAAGAATTAACAGAAGAGTTGTCCAAGAGCCAAGGACCACTTGTGGAGTGCTTCAATAAGACCTGGAATTAGCAGGTACAATTGTTTCAAATAAAACAATAAGTAATGCACTCAACCGCCATGGCCTGTATGCACGCTCACCACGCAAAACTCCATTGCTGAAGAAAAAGCATGTTGAAGCTTGTTTAAAGTTTGCTGCACAACATTTAGACAAGCCTGTAAAATACTGGGAGAATATACTGTAGTCTGGTCAGATGAGACTAAAATTGAACTCTCTTGATGCCATAATATACACCATGTTTGGAGGTCAAATGGCACTGAACATCACCCCAAAAACGCCCCATTACCAACAGTGAGGTTTGGACGTGTGAACATCATAGCATGGGGCTGTTTTTTAGCATACGGTAATGGCAAACTTCATATCACTGAAGCACTAGGAATAGATAGCACTAACAGGTGGCTCTGGGGGAGGATGGCACTTTTTTTTTTTTTACTTGCGGCTGCTGCAGCCGTTGATCTCTCCCTTCTCACATGCTGTCTGTGTGAGGAGGGAGAGCGGCGCTGAGAGATGATCTCATATGTTTACATATGAGATCATCTCACATTGGACATGCCGATCGCGCTGCAAATGGCTGCTGTGATTGGCCGTTTACAGCGATCTGTGGCTGGCTGTGTCCGAGGGACACGGCCAGCACAGAACTTCCCCGATGCGCGCTCATGGGACCGCGCATTGCCGAAGTAAACAGGAGGCCATTCAGGAACGGCCTCCTGGCAGTTAGCGTCCACTCTGCAGCCGTATTTCGGCTATAGGGCGGGCGCGAAGCAGTTAAAGGGTTGTATGCAAGTTTTGCCATAAAAATGGGGACCCAGGTACTGGACTAGGGGACATGTATCAATGCAAAAAAAAAAGATTTGAAAACTACAGTTTTTTCAGGAGCAGTGATTTTAATAATGCTTAAAGTGAAAAAATAAAAATGAAATATTCCATTAAATATTGTGCCTGGGGGGTCCCCTTAGTCTGCCTGTAAAGTAGCGCATCTGCGCAATGTTTAAAACGGTGCCGCAGCAAAATTACATTTCTAAAGGAAAAAATGTAATTCAAAATTGCTTGTGGCTGTAATGTAAAATCAAGGAAAAAATCCCCCCCCCCCCAGTCAATACCAGGCCCTTCAGGTTTGGCATTGCTATTAAGGGGACCTCCATGCCAAAATGAAAAAAAAATTGGCGTGGGGACCCCCCAAAAATCCATACCAGACCCTTATGCGGGCATGCAACCTGGAAGACAGAAAGGGGACGTGAGCGAGTGCCCCCCCACCTAAACCGTACCAGGCCATATGCCCTCAACATGGGGAGGATGCTTTGGGGTGTTGATGGGGACAAGGGCCTCATCCTGACAACCCTGGCCATTGGCTGGAGGGGTCTGTTGGTGGTGGCTTATTGGAATCTGGAAGCCCCTTTTAACAAGCCCTCCCATGTGAATGGGTAGCCAGGTACATTGTACACCTACCCATTCACCAAAAAAGTGTCAAAGTAAAAACGGCAGACAGTTTTGGACAATTTCTTTATTTAAAAAAAAAGTGCATGTACATTTATCAATCACAGCGCTTACAGACTGAAAAAAAGAAAAGGTTTTTCAGCTCTTATATAGGCAAGGGCGGGGCCACCTGGTGAGGCAAAAAAGTGACCCCCACCCCCTCTGATGTCATATGATGTCAATAGGGGGCGGGGTCACCCAGTTACATCACCGGGTGGCCCTGCCCTTGCCTATATAAGAGCTGCTAAATTGAAGACCGCCCATTCGGCGAGTCGCCTCTGAAAGAGGAGGATGCATTTCTAATTTTTTTTCTCTTTTCGGTCCGTCTGCTCCGTGATTGACACGATGGATGTTTTTACTTTTTTGACACTTTTTTGGTGAATGGGTAGGGGTATGGGGGTCCAGGATCCAGGGGCCACCTTGTTAAAGCATGCTTCCAGATTCCGATAAGCCCCCTGCCCGCAGACCCCGACAACCCTGGCCAGTGGAAGAGGGCCCTGCTGTTAAATATTATTTCAAATAGTGTAATTACATGCCCCTGTTAAACAGGGGCAGAAAAATTGGGCCTTGGGTGTTGGTGCCCTATACCAAAAATATTGTTGGAAGCTAGCATCCTCAAGATTCAGGTATAGGATAGAGGCAGCATAGTCTTCAAGGGATCCCAGATCCCTAGCATGTTCAATCAGTTACATCAGCATCAGAGACTTGATAGCTGCTGATCCAGGAATGATTCATTTTTATAAATGTGAGCCTATCAATGGAGTCTGTGGACAGATGAACTCTAATCCGTTACAAACCCTCCAGCAGCACTGAATGTGCATTCAGAAAGCAGGCCATATGCAGGACAGGCCAGTAGCTCGATTGAATATTGAGCAAGTTCTGGCCAGTGGTCAATCCTCAAGACCCAGTAGCACAGTGGATGCTCAGTTGGAAAGGTCTCCAAGTCTGCATTTGCCCCTAGATATTCCTGCACTTTATAATGCAGATGCTGCCTATGGTTGCTTGAACCTATCAGCCCTGGGTGCTGAGGACTAAAAAATTGTTTAAAGGCATCGGTCAGCCAGCCACCTTCTCCACGATCTTCCTCTGACCAAATGAAAACACGTCCAATACCAGGAAATGGTAACCTCCCAGGGTCTGGAAAAGCGTTACACAAACTTTTCTTCAAGGTGTCCTGAAGATGTTTCATCCTCTGCTTGCTCTGTGAAGGCAGGATGAGCTCTGAAACTTTTCCCTTGTAATGTGGATCAAGAAGGGTTGCCAGCCAGTAATGATCCCTCTCCTTGATACTACGAATCCTAGGGTCCTTTCGTAGGCTTTGAGACATGAGATTCTGAGTCCTCTGGGTCACTAAGGACGACACTGTCAGGAACTACCTCCTCCGAGCCACGTATAACTCCTTGGGTTTCTGGGGACTTAAAACCATCCCTTGAAGACTGCTGCATGTTATCCTAGACATCCATGCTCACACAATCCTCCTCCTCCTCCTCCTCTTCTTTCTCCTGTGTGTTAAGTGGCCCCGCAGGAATGCTATCTGCCTAAAGGGGCCTTGAGAGCAAAGGAAGTCCTTCTTTTCCTCCTGCTGTTCTGCCTCAAGTTCCATAGCACCCATCTGCATGGGCAGCAGCGGAAGGCACTCCGACCGGGAGCTGAAGAGGCGTAACCTGCAGCAACCTTCTGCTGCTGCCCATGCAGATCGATGCTATGGACCAATTGACCATAATATATTCTGCATATACACCAACTTCTGAGGAAGCGAGCAGAGCTCGCGAAACATGTCGAGTACAAATTTGTATATGTATATCATTTATTCCACTACTGTAATTAACATGTCAATGGTCAAATCATGCCTGATGATGTTTTTATGCTCATTTACAATCATGTTTTTGGAATTTGAATAAATCCTTATACTTGGTATGACCTCTATGACAAACTCATTTAAAGTCCCATGGGCAAACTCGTCTTGTTGTTACTTTTTCTAATCGGTTCTTGAATTTTTTTAGATTGTGGTATGATGTATGGCTTTTTGTAATCTGTTAGCATGCTTCACTTTGTCAGACAGCTTCTATATATGTGATTTCTTGATTCAACAGGTCTGGCAGTTATCAGGCCGGAGTGTGGCAAGTGGTCCATGGCCAAAGATAAACTTTTGCCTTTTTAGAATTACAGACCGCTAATTGATTGCACAGTATACAGCTGGTAAAATAAATATTGAACATGTTACCATTGTTCTAGGTAAATATATTTCTAAAGGTGCTATTGACATGAAATATTCACCACGTCAGTAACAACCAATGCAATCCATACATACAAAGAAACCAAAACAAATAAGTTCAGAAACTAGATTAAGTGTAATAAAATGGAATGACACAGGGAAAAAGTATTGAACACATGAAGAAAGGGAGGTGCAAAAAGGCATGGAAAGCTAAGACACCAGCTGAAATCTATCAGTAATTAGAAAGCAATCCTGCCCCTTGTCCTGTTACTTTTTTGCAATTTACTGTTGCAAAATATACTGATTACATTACATTGGTTACAGAAGGATTTCTAAACTTCTGAATACTCTAGTGGGCACTGTCGGGGCCATAATCCGGAAGTAGAAAGAACATAATGTCACCATTAACTGGCCACGATCATGTGCTCCTCACAAGATCTCTGACAAAGAAGTGTAAAGAATTAACAGAAGAGTTGTCCAAGAGCCAAGGACCACTTGTGGAGTGCTTCAATAAGACCTGGAATTAGCAGGTACAATTGTTTCAAATAAAACAATAAGTAATGCACTCAACCGCCATGGCCTGTATGCACGCTCACCACGCAAAACTCCATTGCTGAAGAAAAAGCATGTTGAAGCTTGTTTAAAGTTTGCTGCACAACATTTAGACAAGCCTGTAAAATACTGGGAGAATATACTGTAGTCTGGTCAGATGAGACTAAAATTGAACTCTCTTGATGCCATAATATACACCATGTTTGGAGGTCAAATGGCACTGAACATCACCCCAAAAACGCCCCATTACCAACAGTGAGGTTTGGACGTGTGAACATCATAGCATGGGGCTGTTTTTTAGCATACGGTAATGGCAAACTTCATATCACTGAAGGAAGGATGAATGGGAACATGTACCATTCTTGGAAAAAAATCTGCTGCCATCTACCAGGATGATGAAGATGAAATAAGGGGTGTACATTTCAGCAAGACAATGATCCCAAAAACAAAGCCAAGGAAACTCCCTCAATTGTTTTCAAAGAAAGAAAATTAAGCTAAATTTCAGTTAGCGGGTTCAATACTTTTCCCTCTGTCATTCAATTTTATTACACATAACTTCATTTCTGAATGTATTTGTTTTGGTTACTTTGCATGTATGGATTGCATTGGTTGTTACCGGCATGTGGTGAAAATTTTATGTCAATAGCCCCTTTAGTGTTGCAAAGGAAAAGTCTGCGCTATCAAATTAGGCTGCTTTCACACTGGGGCGGGAGCAGCGTCGGCGGTAAAGCGCCGCTATTTTTAGCGGCGCTTTACCGTCGTTTTAGCGGCGGTGTGCGGGCGCTAGCGGGGTGGTTTTAACCCCCGCTAGCGGGCAAAAAGGGGTTAAACCCGCCCGCAAAGCGCCGCTGCAGCGGCGCTTTGCCGGCGGTATTGCCGCGGTGTCCCATTGATTTCAATGGGTAGGAGCGGTATAGGAGCGGTGAATACACCGCTCCTTCACCGCTGCAAAGATGCGGCTAGCAGGACTTTTTTCACCGTCCTGCCAGCGCATCGCTCCAGTGTGAAAGCCCTCCGGCTTTCACACTGGAGTTAAAGGGGGCGGTTTTTTTCAGGCGTTACACAGGCGCTATTTTTAGCGCTGTAACGCCTGAATACCGCCCCAGTGTGAAAGCAGCCTTACTCTCGGTTTGAACCAATATTAATAGGTGTAGCCATTACCTAGAAAGAGTGAATCACTACACCTTACTCTGAGTGGAAAAGTAAACAGATGCTGCAATTAAAAAACCTGAATATAAGATTTAGCTATAAATGAAAAAAAAACTTCAATCTTGCAACCTGAATAAATTAATCAAACAAGTGCTCACAAATTTCCATGCCCAAACCATTCCAAAAGATCAATAATCAGTTAAGCAGTGATAAAAAAAAATACTTGGTGTTGATGAAAAATATCCCTGTTATACCATATACCATACCATATATAAAATATATGAAAAAATATAAATCAATATGTGAAATATATGGTGAATCTGCAGACCAGCAAAAACAAAGAAAAAAAATTAATTAAATCAATAAATAGTGTCCCCTGTGTTGTGCCAAACACTCTCACTCAATAGAACTACAAGTGACAGTAAACCATCGTTAGTGGTAAATGGTATTTAATTCAGGGGTCAAGTCCTGGGGAAAAAAGTGTGGGAACTCCCACCCAAGATCCACTCCCCCACCAAAAAAATAAATGATACGTTCATATGCACGAACGCTTCAAAAGTGGTATTTTTCATCTAATTTTCGTATTGTCTGTATGAAGCTTAACTGTTAGTACAAAAAAAAAAAACAATCCTCAATAAACATGAATACGGTAATTCTCTGAATAATCAGCATTCATTCAATTGTGCTTCCATGCAAATGTGAACATCATGTTCTGATCTTTATTGGGGAATTTTATTTTGTATATGGTGAGTTTACACTTTTTTCATTGAACAGAGTTTGGATAACACGGGGTTAAATGGAAAGGTCATAAATGAACTGCACATTATCTAGACAGAACACTTGGGGAGATAGTGATGTGTTCCTGCTTAGGAGATGTATGTTAGCTTGGGGGGGCTGCAAACTCTGCAGGGCTCCAACACACACTCGCTGCTATTCCAACCTAAGTTATTTCCACATAAACTTCCCTCCTGGCATTAAACTTTGCCAGGTATTGTGCTCAACTTACCACCCCAAACTGATGTTCTTTCCTCAGCTCTCCTCTCTCCCTGTATGTCCGGTGAGCAGAAAAGCTGATCTACCCGTCAGCTAGACTTAGACCTGATCTACCCGTCAGCTAGCTGTGATTGACAGGTAGATCGAAGCGGAAGCTGTCATCGGGCCCCCTACTGGCAATGCCTGAATGGTCAGGTGTGCGGCACTTACTATTGCGAGCTGTGTCGGTGGCTGCTGGTGTAGCACCTGCCACACAGCTCGCATACCTCAAAGTATTGCAGGACACGGCTGCTAACCGGAACTGAGTTCCTGTTGTGGAAAAAGTACAGGAACTCCGTTCCCATGCGTTCCCGCAGGACTTAAGCCCTGAGGTAATTGCTCAAAACAAGTCCACATTAATCAACTAGTTATAAAGAAAGTCCATATAATGCACAGATCAAAGGGATATTGAACTTCAAACAAAGTTGTTTCTCCAGAAATGTAGCAAAAACTGACACATTAGCAACAATCTATCTTCCAGCCCTCTCTTCATGCAGCGGTAGCGCACATCTCTCTGCAGATAATAGCTTTACAGGAAAGAAATATAATCAGTTGGCCGCTTACCAGATCCAAGATTCAGATGAGCATATCTCGGACCCAAGCCTCCACACAGAGCGATGTTCACCTCCAACTCCTCTCCTCCAGCACCTTTAGAAAGAAATTTACCTAGAAAAATGGTGATGTGTTCAATACTTATTTTATCCCCTGTATCCCCATACCTCCTTCTCCAGACTGTGGAAACCATCCTCACTACCAATATGACGTCAAAAGATGTCAACAGCCTGGTCTGACTTTACAAATGGGTAGTAAGAAATAGAACAGCTGAAGGAAAATCATAAGGATTTTATCCTATTTTTTTCATTTAAAAATGACTTTTCTCCATAGAAACCTTATTACTGTCTAGTGAGTTGGTGAAAGCGATGTTCGTTTCAGAAGAAAGAAGGGACGACCTTATACAGATGGATGTGCTGATAAAACAAGGGCAAAAGGTACAAAATTAATATTACTGTTTCATTGCTGTTTGTTCCTTTTTTTTGACCTTTAGTTCATAGGGACCTAACTTTCCTACAACCCGACCTAGTGCTGCCGTTGTCATATGCAGGTAGGTGGTACTAAATATCGCTTTTGCCGTCTGATAAATTGTTTTAATACTGCCAAAAGCAGCAACCTGTTGTCTGCTCACAAAATAACAGATCCACATTAGGGCATTCAGTGTCTGGGCTCAACATTTTGAGATGTCTTCCACCTATAATTGCTCTCCTCCTCCACAGAGACTCGACTGTCTTGAAGATGCCAAAAAGGTGAAAGACTTTGAGAATGTAGCAGATATTAGAGATGCTGTGACTGATAATTTCTTGTGTACTGGAGGGATAGAGCCAGTGGTGGATCCTCAGACCTGCAAAGGTAATGAGTTATATGGCTTTCTATTTTCTTCTTTCTGTCTTTATCCCTAATTTTAAAATATAACTTTACCTTATCCCTTCTATACCCCCCTACTACAAACCTCTCATTTTAGTTGGGGACCTTGTTCACTAACCATGGTGCACACCAGCATTGGTAGTTTTATATTCAACTTCCCGAGATGGAAGACCATGGAGTACGACGTAAGCTGCCTCCCTGCATGCCCACACAATATATTCATACAGCTCTAAAGTATTACTTAACACATTAGTACAGAGAACAATTCATATTGGTCCATACCAAATATGAGGAACAATTTACTTTCCCTACCACACTCATACAAGCATACAAACACATTGTCTGGGATCAGTTTGGTTTGATGACAACAGTCTAATGCCCATGCAAAAAATGTGAATTCATACAGACTGCGTGCGGGATATATCCTTGGTAGGAACTGACACTATGGCCCCAGAAACTAGGACTGTTAGTGAGACTACCAACAATTTTGCCACCATGTTTATTCCTGTTGTTGTCTCTTGCAGGAGATTCTGGTGGTCCTTTGATTATACAACATAACAAACGTTACATCCAGGTAAGACCAGTCTGACCAGGGATGAAGTGGGAACCTTAAGACTTGGAGGGAAAAAAAACCCAGTGACCCTTTTAAGATGGGTGCCATTTTGCCTCTTCAAATACCAACTTTCTTTGTCGCCCTTGGCATTCAGTTACATGGCATTTCAGAGCTGCAAAGAAAGTTGGTGCCAGACATTGTGATCACAGGTCTGAATAGGGAGCAGGTAGGTAAAAAAAAGCACAATATGTGTTGCTGACTGTGGACTTGGTTCCGACCAGTGTTTATCACCCAGCTCCATCCTATGAGTATTGTCATTAATCGCATGATTTCTTCAGTGGATCCTCTGGATCTTCAGGGCATCCCCTGAAAATGTCATGTGATTAAAGACAACACGCATAGGATGCCTCGCAATAGAGCAAACCTTGTTGGCTGTGTCTCTATAGTGCACCAGCTATTGTAAGTGTCTTTTTTTAAATCTTTTAATAAATGATTTTAAAAGGACTACTGCACAATAGAAGCTTGTATTTCTTTTTGAGCACTTTATAATAAGTCCAATTGAAGGAGGAGGTCACATAAACGTTAACAACAGTTGGAGAGTGAGAGGAGATCTGGGAGTTGCTTAACTCTATAGAGGGCAAAAGCATTTTGTGACCTATATTTCTCATAGGTCCATATTAGAAGGTCAGAGGTGTGACACACTGGAGGTGGAGCACATGTGAAAATACTATTTGCAATCGATCACTGGAGGAAATTGGGATATTGCACTGTGAATTTAAAAATCAAAAATCAGAGACTTTGTTTTCACATTTGTGTGTACAGTGCCTTAAAAAGTATTCATACCCCATGACATTTTCCACATTTAGTCATGTTACAATCAAAAACGTAAATGTATTTTATTGGGATTTTATGTGATAAAGACCAACACAAAGTGGCACATGATTGTGAAGTAGAAGGAAAATGATAAATATTTTTCAATTTTTCTTTACAAATCTGTGAAAAGTGTGGCGTGCATTTGTATGTAGCCCCCTGAGTCAATACCATCTTTTTTTTTTTTTTTTTTTTTTTTTTTTACAGCTGCAAGTCTTTTTGGGGATGCTTTGCACATCTAAAGAGTGAAATTTTTGCCCATTCTTCTTTGCAAAATAGCTCAAGCGCTGTCAGATTGGTTGGAGAGTGTCTGTGAACAGCAATTTTCAAGTCTTGCCACAGATTCCCAACAGGATTTAGGTCTGGACTTTGACTGGGCCATTCTAACACATGAATATACTTTGATCTAAACCATTCCATTGTAGCTCTGGCTTTGTGTTTAGGGTCGTTGTCCTGCTGGAAGGTGAACCTCCACCCCAGTGTCAAGTCTTTTGCAGACTCTGATGCCCTGTACACATGACCGGTTTTCCAGTCGGAATAAACTCTGAAGGTTTTTCTGACGGAGTTCAGACGGAATTCCGCTGAAACTGTCTTGCGTACACACGATCACACCAAAGTCTGAATGTCAAGAACGCAGTGACTTACAACACGTATGATGGGACTAGAAAAAGGAAGTTCAATAGCCACTGTGCCACCCTTTGGGCTCCTTCTGCTAATCTCGTGTTAGTAGAAGTTTGGTTAGAGACAATTCACGCTTTTCAGATTCCTGCTTTTTCAGATCCTTTTACTGCTGTTCAGTTTGTGCTTGTGGGTTTGTATCTGGTTTTCAGTGTGTGCAGTCAGTTCGTATCTGTTTTTCAGTGCGTTCTTGTCCGCTCATTGCTGATTTTCAGCTTGCTCTTCACAGGCCTTGTTGTTCTTCAGTGTGTTCTGTTAAGTTCGTTCTGACCAACCGTTTGTTTGAAACCATGTTGCGGGTACGTACTCGTCCTACAGTTCCTGCTGTGTGGGGGCTTGGTGTTGAAGTTTATACTTTGACCCAAGCCCAGTCCATGAACAGGGTGAGGAGGAGTTCATGGACCAAGAATTGTTTACTCCAGCATGACTAATTCTCTCGTATGCCTCTGCTGTGTGAGATCCAGGAGAATAATCCTGATGATTTCAGGAACTTTCTCCAGATGACGGACCCCATTTTTCACCATCTGTTGGCTAGGCTCACCCCTTATATTATGAAGCAGGACACCTGCATATGGCAAGCCATCACTCCGGAGCAGAGGCTAGTCACCACCTTGCGGTACTTGGCAACTGGGAGAAGTCTACAGGACCTCAAGTTCTCGACGGGCATCTCCTCCCAGGCTCTGGGGATCATTATTCCAGAGACCTGTTCTGCCATCATTCAGGTCCTGCAGAAGGACTATATTAGTTTTATCCTTTAACTTCACATTCTATGTATTTAATGTTTGCTAATGTATTGTATTTTCCATCATTCCCTAATTACCATGATTGGAATATGCTGTGAATGTCCCCTTTATCCTCATGCATGCTGTAAGATTTGAATGCTCCTTTTTTGGCCTACATGCATATTTGCCTTCACTAACCTCCCCAGCATGCTATCCTGGGCCCATATACACCTATAGCCTAGCCACTTTTAACAATGTATTTTGTCAGCTCCTTTCTAGTGCTTTTTTTTTGGCTCCCAAAGTCACCTCAGCCCCCCCCCCCCCCCTAACATTTTTACAATTGTCCATCAGAGGGGGTGAGCAATATAAGTGATGTTGGCCAAGAATGTTTGTTTAATCTGCTTGCAATGTTATGTGCAAAAGTACTTTTTTTTTTTTATGTTTTGACTCCACAGTTTCCTTCAATGGCACAGGAATGGCAGATTGTGGTATCCTATTTTGCCTCCCGTTGGGACTTTCCCAACTGTGGAGGGGCTATAGATGGGAAGCACGTCCACATCATGCCACCACCCCATTTGGGGTCTTACTATTATAACTATATAAAGGGTTTAATAGTAGTGTTAATGGCGGTGGTGTCAGCACAATATGAGTTCCTCTATGTGGACGTGGGGAAGAATGGCCGGATGTTGGATGGAGGAGTCTTCACCCAGATGTCTCTAGACTGGTAGCCTGGCATTGCCACCTGATACGGACAATGTGGAAGGACTCCCAATCGTCTTTATTGCTGATGAAGCATTCGGTCTGGGCGAGCACCTGATGAGGTCATTCCCCCAAAGGACCCTCCCCCCAGAGAGGAGGGTTTTTAACTACCGGCTGGCCAAAGTGAGAAGAGTTGAGAATACCTTTGGGATAATGGCCAGCCAGTTCTGTCTGTTTCTGACAGCAATTCATATGGCGGACTACAAAATCAACCACATCATGCTATCCTGCTGCATATTGCACAATTTTTTAAAGAGGAAGTAAAGCCAAACTAATTAAAAAAAAATAGACCCTGCAAGGTAAAGGCATAATAAGCTAGTATACATAGCAAACTAGCTCATTATGAATAATTTACCTGAGATTGAAGCCCCTGAAGTGACCTTGGCCGGAGCCGTGGTTACGTCACTCTCGCGCATGCGTGCAGGAGCTGCCACTAATGGCATGATCGCCGTTAGCAGCGGCATGCTCATTGCGCCTGCTTGCCGCTGTCTATGGAGCATGTGCCATAGACAGTGGTGCCGGTCTTTTGCAAATATCTCCTAAAGGTTTAGGAGATATTTCTTGCGACCCATTGTTGATGAGCAAACTTTTTATTCTGTGCACATTCACACGAGCGTTTTAAAATTTTTGGGTAAAATGTATTTTTTTTTTCAGTTTTTTACAATTTCTTGTTGTAAATAGGCATGTTTAATAACATAACATACAAAACTCTGGAACTTACAAGTTCAACGTAGAAAAAACAGGCAATATTCGACATTATAGTATGTTCAAAATGTCTGGATATTGTCTTCATCAAATGGGGTGATGTCAGACCTGTAAAAGCCTAATTTTGAATATGCACACAATTTGGAAGTCAATCCCATGCTAATGTCATTATGTGCTATCTGCCATCGTGGGGGATCAATGGACCTGTTTTGGGGGTGCATCCCCTTCCTCTCATCTACTTAATTTGGGAGAAAGGGGTTGCACCCACAAAACGCATACATTGATCTCCTGGGATGGCAGATAACACATGTTGACACTGTGTGCATCTTCAAAATTTGCCTTTTACTAATTACAAAAAATTGTGTTTTTATAACAATTATTAAAATGGTTGCATTTTAAAGATCTGTTAAATTCTCCCCAACACGTCAATCATGTTCTTCATTTGTTATTCAAGAAAATTTCATTTAGTTAGTCAGTTGGGGGGTTCCTGGTGTCCTCTGTTGAGTAGTGGTCTCAGAGTCTCTGGTCCTCTGAGGATGAAAAAAAAGGTATACTTTAGCACACAGATATTTAGGCATGACCAAATGCATCTAACCTGTATCTGCCCAAAACATCATATTTAATGAGCAAACAATGTTTCATACGACCGATTTACTGTGCACACTAACCTGAAAGTTACCATTTTAAAGAGGGATTCCACCAAAAAAAAAAATATTAAAAGCCAGCAGCTATAAATACTACAGCTGCTGACTTTTAATAAATGGACACTCTCATGTCCCGGGTTCCAGCGATGCCAGCAGCCGAGGCCGATCGATCGCTCGGCCCTCGGCTGCTGCCGCCACCATTCTAGCTGAGGGAATCAGGAAGTGAAGCGAATCGGCTTCACTTCCCGGTTCCCTACTGCGCATGCCCGAGTTGCGCCGCGCAATAGGAAATCTCCGCGCTGTCACTGGGACCCGTGTGTGTCCCAGCAGACAGCGCGGCAGGGCAGGAAATGGCGTAGACTCCCACGGGAGTCTATGCCCGGAAGTGGGTGTAAATACCTGTCTTTGACAGGTATCTCCACCCCCCTCCCCCCTGAAAGGTGTCAATTGTGACACCGGAGGGGGGGGGGATCCGATCAGTGGAGGTTCCACTTTAGGGTGGAATCCCGCTTTAAAATGTCCTACAGTAAATAAAATAACATGGTGCAGCACACAAGTAATAATAATAATCGGAACACACGACAACTATTTATTTTTCTAAGCACTTCCTTGATCCTTCTGTACTGATCCAGCTCCCATAGTTTCAGGTCTGACCAGCGTTTCCTTATTAGCTCCTTTGATCATCGTACCCAAAAATTTGTGTGCAGACTCTTCACAACTTTCATCATGATTTTGTCCTTTCTCACATTCATGTTGGTGTATGGTCAATTCTTGCCATCATATTTGTTCCTCCTCAAGATGTCCACCATCTCTACTATCTCACCAAAGGACACATTTGAGGCCCTAAATCTTCGCCTCTGGGATCGGAACGTTTCAGCCTCCTGGCTTTCCTCCTCGTGGAATTATTATTAATAACAAACACCTGATGTGTCTCCGCCATGTTGCTCCTACTGCGCGTCGAAGAGAAGGGGTGGGGAATACACTAGAAAGAACGTCAGGGGTGGGTGACGTACGCAACGCATGCGCAGTGTATATAAAGTAACACGTGTGTGCCGTATTACATTCAGTGTGCTGAGGAAGGAGGGCGATCGTTCTAACGAAGGTAACATCTTCACTTTGGGACATCAGTGGCCTATACTGCTTCAAGATTGAGGCCTATATTGGGATAAGATTGAGAGTTTAGGCTGATATTAGTGTTTTTGCCTTATGTATTGTCTGACAGAAAATATGAATCACTTTAAGGACCCAGCATTTATGGCAAGTTTCATTGACAAGTACAGGGAGATGCGGAATTTGTGGGAGGTGAAACACAGCTTATATTATAATAAACAAGCTAGGAGGTCAACGCTGGTGAAACTTCTGGAATTAGTGAAAACTTAGGTTGCCGATGCAACCATTGTGTTCTTGGAAAAGAAAATTGGGTTCTTGAGGAACATGTATAAGAAGGAGCATAATAAGATCCAGAAATCACTCAGAGCAGGAGCATCAGCAGCGCAAGTGTATGTCCCCCAAGCTGTGGTACTTCAACAAACTGCGTTTTCTGGATGACCAGACTGAAGCCAGGGAATCACTTTCTACCCTTGCCTGCAGCCTTCCCTCCACCCCAGCAGAGGCTGATGAGGAACAACCTGGGCCTTCCATCCTGTAAGAAGTGGATGTGCCCAGCTGGAGTCAGGTATGTTATTTGTATACCTATTTATTGTCCTAATATTAAAGATGTTAACTAGATGTTATAATTGATAAATTAATGATTTAAAACAAAGTGATGTATACATATCAATTGAGGAGTGTCTATAAAGTGGCAGCCAGGAGGAAGCCATGCCCAGTGGCAGCCAGGAGGAGGCCGTGCCCAGTGGCAGCCAGGAGGCCGTGCCCAGTGGCAGCCAGGAGGAGGCCGTGCCCAGTGGCAGCCAGGAGGAGGCCGTGCCCAGTGGCAGCCAGGAGGAGGCCGTGCCCAGTGGCAGCCAGGAGGAGGCCGTGCCCAGTGGCAGCCAGGAGGAGGCCGGGCCCAGTGGCAGCCAGGAGGAGGCCGGGCCCAGTAGGAACCTCACCCAATCCCAGGTGCCTCCCCTCTGCCTTACAACCAAAAGGCCCAGGAAGGGGATGATGACTGAGGAGGCAGCACTGGGCTTCATTAGGGAAGCAAGTGATGTCCTCAGAAGCCCCCCAACGCTGAATAGGCCTATGGCTGCTATCTAGCCACTAGATTGCTTAAATTGGAGGAGGGCCAACGCCTCCTTTGTGAGAGAATTATTGGTTACGCCCTAAAGGGGTTGAGGGGGCCAGCTGACTGAGAACAGCTACGTATGTGAGATCGCCCATCCTCCTCCTGCCACAAGTTCACCACCAGAGCCACAGCCTTCAAGGAAGGCTGCAGGGAGGGGTGCAGGGAAGGCTGCAGGGAAGCATGGAGGGAAGCCTGCAGAGAAGAGAAGAAAGTGATAACTTGGCTTCAGTCTGGTCTGACAGAAGACGCAGGCTGGTGTAGTACCACAGCCTGGGGACAGATATGTCATCTGCTGCTGGTCCTAATCTCTGGGATTCCTGGACCAAATTGTGCTCCAAATTATATGGACTCCTCAAGCTAACAATTTTTTCTTTTCCACAGACTTGATGTGTACTCTGGGGGCCAGAAGGCTTCGCAAATTCCAAAAGTTTCTCCAGCGTTGCCTTCCTCTTTATTTTGTTACCCAGAATAAATAGAGATCTTATTTTCTGTAAATACTTGCCTATGTGTTTTTCTACAAAAAGGACAGTTTGTGAGTAGGCAGGTACATTTCTAAAAGACAATGTCAAATTGACAAGGGACACCAACCTCCTTGAGGTTAATAAAAAATACAAGATAATGTTATTGTGGTAACTTGACACTAAAAAATAAAATTATATATGGAGATCGCTAGAAAATCTTCAATAATCCAAAAAAAAGGAGATCTTGATGAAATAAAACAAATAAAAGATGTCTATAAAAAATAATTGTAAACATTATTATGGAGATCAGGCTTTCAAAAATTAAAAGATTATTCATGAGAACAGGAGAAATAATCAAGAAATAAGTTTGTGAGATCTCTGTGTGAATATGAGTAGCAAAACAACTTCATTCTTCTAGCATTATAAAGAAGAAAAGAATGCAGTGCATTAAAAGATCACAGAATTTGCTGTGTGAGGAATGTGCTAGCTCCATTATGAACGCTAGTTTTACCACACCGAACGCTTCCATCTCGTACTTGCTTCAGAGCATGCATCGTTTTTGGTCCGTCGGAACAGCATACAGATGAGTGGTTTTCCCGGTAGGAATTGGTTCCGTCAGAAATATTTAGAACATGTTCCAATACTAGGTCCGCCAGAATTTTCAACGTAATGGGGCATACACATGATCGAAATGTACGATGAAAAGCTCCCGTCTGACTTTTTCTGTCAGACATTCCGCTCGTGTGTGCGCCACATAACAGGGTTTCTTCTAAGATTGCCCTGTATTTGGCTCCATCCATCTTCCCATCAACACTAACCAGCTTCCCTATCCCACAACATGATGCTGCCACCACCATGTTTCATGGTGGGGATGGTGTGTTCAGGGTGATGTGCAGTATTGGTCTTCCGCCAAACACAGCATTTTGTTTTTAGGCCAAAAAGTTAAATTTTGATCTCATCTGACCAGAGCACCTTCTTTCACATGTTTGCTGTGTCCCCCACATGGCTTCTCACAAACTGAAATGGGACATCTTATGGCTTTTTTTCAACAAAGGCTTTTTGCCACTCTTCCATAAAGGCCAGATTTGTGGAGTACACGATTATGGGTTGTCCTGTGGACAGGGCTGCTGATAGAAATCATGGGGCCCCGTACAGCCTACCTGATGGGGCCCCCTTTAGCCACATCCCTGGCCCCGCCCCTATACCGAGAGGCTAGGGTATACAGACAGCACCCCCCACCAATTTAACACAACTAGAGGATGATCAAATGAAATGGAATCAGTATACAGAGGTTAACTTTTTCTGAGAGATATTAAAGGAACACTCTAACCACAATGACCACTTCAGTGATTTGAAGTGATCAAAGGTGGTAGGAGTCAGTATGTGGGATGGCATATGAATATACCAAGGTGGTATAATGATTGGCTTCTAACACGGAGGGCTACACATAGATCAAAATTTGTCCGATTACTGCTAAACTGAATTTTGATGTGTGTGTACCCAGCTTTACCCAACTTCTTGCTTTAGCTGGTTTCTTCCAGCGCTGAATGGTTCCCTACAGCGCTTGTGTATGTTTTACTGACTATGGTGTCCTTTTATGAAGCAGTGAAATCTATTCACTACTTCATTCTCCGGCATTCACAGAGGAGATCTTTCTCCTCTGTATGTCAGTTTATAAAGCGGAGTAGATCGCTTCACCCTTGGAGGAGTGAAGCGATCTACAAACGCTTCTAACACTGGAGAACGGCCCCTAATACTGGAATCTCGTGAGACTTTACAAGATTACAGTATTAGAAATTCACCAATACACAGAGATGTCAATTTATTAAGCAGTGATAAATTATCACAGCTCAATACACTGACACACGGTGTGATTAATGTTAGTAAAATAAAGAGTCCCCCTACATAATATATACATGTATATACACAAACATTATATATATACACACACATTATATATAAATATGACAGGGGGACATGGTTACAGTGTTGGGGGGTCTGAACGAGGCATAAGGAAGTTAATCATCTTCCTCTTTCCCCCTCAGATCCCCCCACATTCTCTCTTCACTCCCCGGTTCTCCACCTCTGAGCTGGTGAATCGGGGAATGTGAATTCTGACACAGATCGCCAGTGAAACGCTGAGATCGCAGCTTCATAAAGTGACCGTTACTGTGTCATTCAATGAGGATTCTCAGTGTGGAGATAATTGGCGGGAGAACATATTCAAACACTTCTCCCCCCCCGATTATCTCTGGTTCATAAACTGTTTATGGGCTGTGATCAGCGGCGATCCTCTGGATCACTGCTGATCACTGCTTCACAAACAGACACCTAAGCCCAGTTGCTCACACTTCAGCCCCCCTGCGATGTGATGAGGTTTGGTGGAGGAAGAGGGCTCTGCAGCTGGCTGGAGCATGGAAACAGGTAAGTGAAAGAGTCTATCCCCCCCCCCCCCCCCTCTCTCCACACACTGCAAGGTTGGACTTTATCTCATTTCCTGGAGATGGGCTTTATTATATATATGTATACACTTTCTTTGCTGTTAATACTCAACTTTATGAATATGTTAGGAATATACTGGGACTTTTCAGGTGCTATATAAATATATTCAACATACAACTATATTAAAAGAATGATTTTGTGAAATGCATCTGTGTGTAGTCCCTGAAAAGTCCCATTATTTTCCTAACATATTCATGAATTTAGCTTTCACTTCCACCAGACCTGTCCTGCTGAGGTGCAGGGCAAGTTTACAGCACAGATTTGTACAGAGGCAGAACGGGGATCACAGGAGAAGAATGCAATCTGTCACCTGTTATCTTGCCTTGAGGAGAGCTCCGGTGTTCTGTCCTTCCCGAGGAGGGGGGAGGGAGGCCCGGGTGCTGATAGGAATACACGTCCCCTCTTCTCTTATCCATAGACCCCTGTGTTATCTGAGATCCAGGCTCCTGCGGTGATGCTCTCCTCCTCCCTCGGTCAGCCCTGTGCAGTCAGACTTTTTTTCTTTTTTTTTTATTATTCTAAATGCTGTTAAGATTGCTCGGGCCCCCCCTGCTGGCTGGGCCCGGTACAACAGGGTCAGCTGTACTGGCTTATCAGCGGCCCTGCCTGTGGACAGATTATCCCACCTGAGCTGTGGATCACTGCAGCTCCTTCAGAGTTACCATGGGACTCTTGGCTGCTTTTCTGATTAATGCTCTCCTTGCCCGGCCTCTCACTTTAGGCTGATGGCCATATCTTGGTAGGTTTGCAGTTGTGCCATACTCTTTCCATTTCCCAATTATGCATTGAACACTGATCCGTGAGATGTTCAAAGCTTGGAATATGTTTTTATAACCCAATCCTGCTTTAAATTTCTCCTCAACTTTACCCCTGACATGTCTAGTGTGTTCCTTGAACTTCATGATGCTGTTTGTTCACTAATGTTCTCTAACAAAAATATGAAGGCTTCACACAACAGTTGTATTTATACTGAGATTAAATTACACACAGGTGGACTCTATTTACTAATTAGGTAACTTCTGACTGTAATTGGTTCCACCAGATTTTAGTTAGGGGTATCAGAGTAAAGGGGGCTGGAAACAAATGCATGCCACACTTTTTACATATTTATTTGTAAAAAAAAATGTCAAAACCATTTATCATTTTCCTTCCACTTCACACTTGTGTCACTTTGTATTGATCTATCACATAAAATCTCAATAAAATACATTTACGTTTTCGGTTGTAACATGACAAAATGTTGAACATTTAAGGGGTAGGAATATTGAGTTATATATGTGCAGTGGATTTTAAGTGGTACTAAAGGCTGACTTTTTTTTTTTTACCTTCATGCATTCTATCCATGAAGGTAAAAAACCTGTGTGCAACCCCCCCCCCCCCCCCCGCCCTCCCTCCTTATACTTACCTGAGCCTGATCTCGATCCAGTGATGTGCACGAGAGCAGTAGCTCTCCCGGCACTTTGCCTTCTCCTTGGCTCAGAGACAGCCATGGAAGCCAATGGCATCTGCTGCTGTCAATCACAGCCAGTGAGGAGCGAGCGGGGGACAGGACTGAGCCATGCTCTGTGTGTCTATAGATATACAGAATGTGGCTTGGGAACGAGCATGCAGGAGTGTCCCCATAACAAGGTGCTTACTATGGAGGCCCTTGACAAGGGGGGGGGGGGGGAGGAGCCAGGAGCGTCACAGGGGTACACAAGAAGAGGAGGTTCAGGGCTGCTCTGTGCAAAATCATTACACAGAGCAGGTATGTATTTTGTTTTTTTAAATACATTTTGTTGACTTTAGTATCACTTTAATTTATTCCCTTGCTTTTTTTGAGCTTTTTCTATGCACTTATCTATTTAATTATAATTTTTAAGAGAGCATCACGGCACTAATACATATATACATGTTTTTAAATGTGGGCACACATACGCCGTATAAGTGATCACATGCAACGCATATATTATATTGCCACAGTACGTCAAAGGTGTGGGTTTTTTTCCATTTTTTTCACACGATTCCTAAAGTGTAGGTAAACTCTAAGCCCTTGTACACATGGTTTGGACATTCCGACAAAAAAATTTGTCTAATTTTTTCAGATGGATTTTGTCCGAAACTGGTGTTGCATACACACAGTCGGACAAAGTTGTCGGAAAATCTGATCGTTCGGAACGCAATGACGTTTTTTACTTATGACGGGACTATGTTCAGGCTAGTAGCCAATAGCTTTGGTCTAGGAATTTGATCTGAGCATGCGTGGCACTTTGTCCGATCGGAATTCTCTACAAACGATCGGACAAAGTCCAATCGGATCATGTTGTCGGAAAATGTTTATATCCAGCTCTCAAACTTTTTTGGTTGGACAGATGAAGCCCACACACGGTCAGATTATCAGACAACACGGTCCGATCGGACATTTTCCATCAGAATGTCTGACTGTGTGTACAAGGGCTTACAATGAACTTCTATTTGTTCATTTTTGCTCAATTAAATATACCATTGGAAGAATTTTGTTTTATCTGTTTGAGAAGTGCAAAAATAGATGCATTGTTCTTGACAGAAGTTTAGACCTGTCGTGTGTCCTCTGCATACTTACTGCGTTATTTCCCACAGCTCTTCTAGTTCTAATGTTGGATTACAGAATGATTGTCCATTATGTTCTAGAGCAGGGGTCTGCAAACCTCAGTATGAGGCCCACATCTCTTATTTCCCGAATATTATGGGCTGAAAACAAATACTTTTATAAATTAAGGATTCAAATCTCAATGAATAAGTTGTGCTACTCAGCGTGATATGATTTAGGACAACAGAAAAAAGCTTCAGTAAAACACAGCAAAGAATTTCCAAATAAACTTGAGTCAGAGTCCCCATCAAAGCCCATCAGAGTTCCTCCTTAAACTAGATGTAAACCCACTCTCATCCTTTCTAAACTACTGCAATATTGGTTGTCTAGAAGGATATACATGCCCCCTGCATGTATACTTATCTGTTAAATGTCTCCCCTCTGTCTGCTGTGAGACCCAAAAAAATGCAGATTCTGTGGGTGGGTCTGTTTTCCAGGGCTCAGTGGGTGGAGTCGTGATGTCAGTAGACTCCCCATCCACCTCTACACTCCCCTTATCAACATGCATTTTCTCCTGTGTGTTTCTTACACTGAACTTCTGCTATGATCACTAACATCCAGTCAAAACCCAGAAAAGTCTCCACATGACTTCAGCATGCCAAATCATGCTGACGTGTGGATCAGCCAGTCCTTGCAGAGCTGCTGAGGAAAGGAGTGGGGGTAGGAATTAAAAAATAATGCATGTCTTAGGCTAGTGCACGAGATATGTAAATCACCTATCAATCACAGCAAGGGGGAAGAACAGACAGTTTTCCAAGTTTGTCCATTTTATTTCACTGAACAAAGATATAAGGATTGCTCAGAGCTGGATTAACTTTGTGGCAAGACTGGACACAGCTGATCTGAAATCCCGTACTCTGTTGTGCCAGACAAAAAAAAATAAAAATTCAGGTTTTTAATCCACTTTAAGCTCTCGTGCACACTGAACACGGCTTTCATTGGGATGTTCCGATTGCCGGCAATAGGCTCCGATTTGACCTGTCAAAACGCATGTCAAATCACTTAGATGTGAACAGGGGCTATATCCTGGTCCTCATCAGAGTCCCCTCTAAAATCTTGTAATGGGCTGGATTTGGCCCAAGTTTGGAGACTCCTGTTATGCATATTGGAGAGTAGAAGTCATTGCGTAATTTAGCAAAAGACACTAGGCAGGGCTGACACCACTCGGCCCACAAAAATGCTGTGTGTTGTCAGCCCAGAACAGGACAAAGGCTCCATTCACACCAATGCTTTTTTTTTATGCTTTTTGGAGAAACACGGGACAATATTTTTAACATGGGTTCCTATGGAACACATTCACATCAATGCATTTTTGGAAAGGATCAGGGACTTTTTAAATGCAAAATGACGCTTTTTTGGGTCAAAAGACTTCAATGGAGAAGCTGTAGAAAAGCATGCGATGTGTTTTTCCTGCAATTTTGTTGTGATTTTCCTTTTTCTTTTTTTAAGCTGGACTCCAGGCATCACAATTTGAATGTCTTTAGGCATAGACCACGTGCTATATACTGCTTCAGTTTAGCAAGCTTATTTTTATTACAATTTAGCAAATCAAATTGAATTTCGTGTAATAAAAAAAAAAAGCACATGAATTTAAAGTAGAATAGCAGCTTTGGTGCAGCATTCTTTCTTTCTGTGCTGCCAATCTCTCTGCCAGGCTTATACTCAACCTTTCCCCAATCAAGCCAGATATCACTGATGAGGTCACACAGTACAGGACCCACACATGCACCTTACAATCTTCATTCAAACCAGTTGAAGTTGCTCTTTAATAATGAAAAATGAAGTGTTCACTGAAAATGCATGACACTTTCTAAAGCTGGCCATACATTATACCATTTTCTTATTGAATTACCTTTAGATTTACTTTAAAATATGTAGTGCAAGGGCCCGCCTCATTGCTTACAAATTGAAAGTGTTTAGGTTTGACCTCATTTTTTTTTTTTAGGCTCGGTTCACACTGGAACCAACTGCGGGTCGCACAGGAGTGCTGTGCGTCCCTGTTCCCCTTTTCAGGGACAATCAGGGCCGAATCTTTGCCTGAATGACGCCCTGAAACTGAGCCAAAGACGCACAGCATTCCTATGCAGTGCACTCCGCAGCCGCATATATATATATATGTGAACCGGCTCCATGGGAAGCCAGTCACATTCTCCTCCTATGCGAATTGGATGCAGAGAAAGCCGCATCTAATTCGCATAGGTGTGAACCCGGCCTTAAATCTAAAAGAAAACTGTACAAGAAAATTGTATAATGTATGGCCAGCCCAAGGTCCACCCTTCTGTAAGCTCTCTCTCCTTGTCTCCTGTACAGGTGGGGGTCATTAGCTGGGGAACAGTGGTCAGCTGTGAGGGATATAAAAGGAAAACTCCAGTTCCATCCGCCTCCCGGGACTTCCATGCTGAAATTGTCCATTCTATGGACTGGATAGAGAAAGTTGTAAAGAATGAACTTATATACCTGAATTAAAGCTTTCAATCCATGAAACATTGTAAATGCAGAGAAAGAAGCACATCGTCAAAGACTGCTGTCTAAAACCAAGATTGACAGCTATTTAAAGGAATACTCCCATTATATTAAACATGGCTGATTTCTGCACAAAACATTTTGTCATGCAATGTTATTCTAAATAACTGGCAAAAATAAAATCACATTTCCATGCACTCATCACAGCAGGACTCTGTTTTCATGATGAAAGAAGGCAGGAACTTTAGCAGAGGTGAGATCAGACTGCACAGAGGTGCATGCTTCTAAAGTTCCTTGAAGCTGGGTTCACATCTATGCGAATTGGATGTGGGTTTCTCTGCATCAAATTTGCATGACAGGAGATTGTGACCTGCTCTCTATGGAGATGGTTCACATATCTCTGGGGTGACTGTGGAGTGGCTTGCACAGAAACTCTGCGTCTTTTGCTCAGTTTCAGGGTCGAATTCAGGCAAAGATTTAATTGGTCTCTGAAATGGAGAACAGGAATGGACAGCATTCCTGTGCAATCCACGGCCATCTGGCGTGTGAACCCAGTCTGGCACCTAACTCACCAAACCATGTGTTTATGGAGCTGGCTTTGTGCACAGGGGCACAGTCATACTGGAACAGGCCGGGTTCACACTGGTACCACAAACGCTCCAACATTGGGAGCTCATGTCGCATGACCTGTGAAAATCAATGATTCCTTTCCTAACTGGTAAGACACAAGTCGGTCCGACTTTGAAAATGCTCCCTGTACTACTTTGGTCCGACTTTGATCGTACGTCAGCCTATTGACTATCATTGAATTCGGATCGCTGTCTTGCATGATCCGACTTTGGCATGCGACTTGTGCTCTGATGATCTTGAGGGGGGACTCGCCAAATTTTAAATAAAAAGCCGGCATGGGTTCCCCCTCCAGGAGGATACCAGGCCCTTGGGTCTGGTATGGTTTTTAAGGGGAACCCCCTATGCTGAAAAAACGGTGCGGAGGTCCCCCCCAAAATCCATACCAGACCCTTATCCGAGCACGCAGCCTGGCTGGTCAGGAAGAGGGAGAGGGGTGGGGATGAGCGAGCACCCCCCTCCTGAACCATACCAGGCCACATGCCCTCAACATGGGGGGGGTGGGTGCTTTGTGGCAGAGGGGCACCCTGGGGCCCCCCAACCCAGAGCACCTTGTCCCCATGTTGTCAGGGTCTGCAGGCGGTGGGCTCATTGGAATCCAGAAGCTCCCTTTAATAAGGGGGCCCCCAGATCCCTGCCCCCACCCTATGTGAGTGAGTATGGGGTATATTGTACTCCTACCCATTCACCTGGGGAAAAAAAGTGTCAATAAAAAAAACACCGGAGAGCGTGGAGAAGTCAGAGCTGCCTAATAAATTACTTTAAAAACCTGTCTTGTGTTTTTTTTTTTTTTTTTTACACATTTTTTTTTTTACACATTTTTTTTCCCCAGGTGAATGGGTAGGGGTAAGATGTACCCCATACTAATTCACATTAGTGCTGGAATCTGAGGGCCCCCTTATTAAGGAAAAAAGTAATTCAAAACTGCTTGCAGCTTTTACGTAATGTCTGGTCCCGGTAATATGGATGAAAATCATTGAGAAAAATGGCATGGGTACCCCCCCCCCCCCCCCCCAGTCCAGTTTAACAAGACCCGTGGCCACTCATTAAAATAAGAAAAGAGGTTTAACCCTAAACTATGTAGAGGGTTCATTACTGTAAGAGCAGCAGGGATGTGGAATTCCCTTCCACAGGCGGTGGTCTCAACGAGGAGCATTGATAGTTTCAAGAAACTATTAGATAAGCACCTGAATGACCACAACATACAGGGATATACAATGTAATACTGACATATAATCACACACATAGGTTGGACTTGATGGTCTTTTTTTCAACCTCACCTACTATGTAACTATGTATTACCAGCCCCTTTGAGCCTTGTATGGATATTAAACAGAACCCCACACCCAAATTAAAAAAGAAAAGGCGTGGGGCCCCCAGGCCCTATATACTCTGAACAGCAGTATACAGGCGGTGCAAACAAGACAGGGACTGTAGGTTTGTTGTTAAGTAGAATCTGTAATTTTGAACTGGTACGTTTTTAAAGTGTAGCTCCAGCCAAAAAAATCAATTTTTAAGCTTTTTGGAAAACATAGGCAAGGGTTATCATCCCTGTAACATTTCTTTTGCTGTCTGTGCAACTCTTCAGAAGATTTCACCTCACTTTCTGTCCCAATGACAAATGTTTTTTCAAAATTTGGGGGTTTTAGTGAAACAAGGATTGGTGATAAAGCATCAGTGAAGAGGAGACATGTTTTTTCCCATATCAACTCTTACAGGAGAGAATTTCACTTCCTAGAGGTAAATTTCATCTCACTTCCTGTTGTCTCCTTCTGTTTGCAAGTAGGAGGCGTTTGTAAGTTGGATGTTTGAAAAGTAGGGGCCTGCCCTATATACTCTGCAGAAATTTGGGCCTCAGGTGTTGGTGTTGCCACAACACTGTAAGCCCTCACAGTTACTCTTGGTGGGCGCTGGAACGCCCTGCTGTGAACTATTATATCAAGAATTCTAATTGCATGCACCTGTTGAACAGTGGCATAAAAATTGGGCCTTTGGTGGTGTTGCCACAACACTGCAACCCCTCACAGATACTCTAGTTGGAGCACAGGAATGAGCCCTGCTGCAAAATATTACAATTTTTGATGCAATTACATGTCCCTGTTGAACAGGGGCAGAAAAATTGGGCTTTAGGCACTGGTGCCACAACACTGCAACCCATCCCCGATACTGTAGTTGAACTCAGCAAAGAAACCTCCTGCAAAATATTGCATCAAAAATTGTAATTACACGCCCTTGGTAAACAGGGGCTGAAAAATTGGGCCTTAGCCAGTGGTGGCGGCGCCCAGAACCAATCTGGAACCGATCAGACCTTGGGGCTGCGGACTAAAAAATTGTCTAAACGCATGGGTAAGGCGGCCACCTTCTCCGCCGCTCCTTCTGTGACTGACCGAAGCCTCAGCAACACGTTGTCCAGGACCAGGAATTTGTAACCTCCCAGGCTCTGGGAACACGTTGCACAAACCTTTCTGCAAGGCCTCCCAAAGATGTTTCATCCTCTGCTCCCTCTGCGATGGCAAGATAAGGTCCTCAACCTTACCCCTGTAACGTGGATCAAGGAGAGATGCCAGATGGTAATGATCCCCCTCCTTGATACCACAAATACAAAGATCCTTCTGCAGGCTTTGCAGGAACAGGGAGGCCATGCAGCATAGGTTTGCTGAGGCATTTGGTCCGGAGTCCTCTGGGTCACTAAGGAAGACCTGATCCACAGCCACCTCCTCCCAGCCATGTACAAGTCCATGGGTTTCTTGGGACTGTAAATAATCCCTTAAAGACTGCTGCTGATGCTGAGTGCTAGGCTCCACCTCCATGCTGACACAATCCTCCTCCTCCACGTGCTCTTCTTGTGTGATTGGCGGGCCAGCAGGAACATTGTCTGGATAAAGAGGACCTTGGGAGATGAGGAAGTTCTCATCTTCCTCCCTCTGTTCTGCCTCAAGTGCCCTGTTAATTATTCCATGCAGCGTGTGCTCCAAACAGGTGGACAACAGGGACAGTGTCACTGATGCATGCACTGTTCACCATCCTCGTGGCCTCCTCAAATGGTGACAGGACAGGACTCTGCTGCTT
The DNA here is from genome assembly GCF_037356315.1 of Lithobates pipiens. Taxonomy (NCBI): domain Eukaryota; kingdom Metazoa; phylum Chordata; class Amphibia; order Anura; family Ranidae; genus Lithobates; species Lithobates pipiens. The sequence continues at coordinate 221,965,009 of NW_027507685.1, forward strand.
GTGTAGCTGCTGTAGCATGACCAATGTTTAGTTCCACCTGGTGGGCATATCGCAGATTAGGCGGTTCTTGGGCAAGTTAAATTCCTTTTGAAAGTTAGCCAGCCACTGCCATTATATGACCGGCGAAAATGCACACAGACTTTCCTGGCCTTCCACAGGACATCCTGTATGCCTGGGTACCTACCCAAGAACCGCCGTACCACCAAATTAACCATGTGAGCCAAATAGGGAACATGGCTGAAGTGTCCCTGTTGGAGTGTGGAGAGGAGGTTGGTGCTATTGTCACAAACCACCATTCCTGGCTTAAGCTGGTGTGGCATCAACCACCTCTGAGCCTGCCCCTGCAGAGCTGACAGAATCTCTGCCCCAGTGCGGCTCTTGTCCTCCAGGCACACCAGCTCAAGCACCGCATGGCATCTTTCTGCCTGTGTACTTGCATAGCCCCTTGAACGCCTATGGAGCACCACTGGTTCTGAGGACAAAGCACAGGAAGAGGCCATGGAGGAAGAAGAAGAGGAGGGAGTGGAGGAGAGAGGTGTGTCAGAATTACCAGTAGTAGCATTTTGGAGGCGTGGTGGTGGAACAACTTCAAAACACTACTGCACCTTGACCTGCATCTTTCCCAGCTGCCAGCACAGTTACCCAATGCAACGTGAAAGATAGGTAACATCCTTGTCCATGCCTGTTGGACCATGAGTCAGCGGTAATTAGGGATGAGCTTCGTGTTCGAGTCGAACATCGGCTGTTCGCCCGTTCGAATATCGAACGTTATGGGCCGTTCGCACCAAATTCATGTGGCGCTCACGGCCCACAATGCACTGTGCCATCGCAGTGCATTGCTGGCTCATGATTGGCCAAGCATGCACTGTGACCCCGCATGCTTGGCCAATCACAGCGCCGGCAGCGAGGAGAGCCATGATTGGCCACAGGCAGAATGCCTGTGGCCAATCATAGCTCAGGCTGTGTAGTACACGCCCCACACTATATAAGGCCGCCAGCGCAGCAGCCTTGTGTAGTGTGTTGGCATCTGTAGGAGTTAGTGGGTGTTCTGTGTACCTTCAACACAGTATACACCGTTCGTTATCAGCCGATTTTGCGTTCTTGCTCTTCTGTAGTGGAGTATACACCATTATATCCACCTATATAGCTAGCTATCTTGCTCTTTTTAAATAGAGCTTGCAGTCAGTTGTAGGAGATTGTGCGTGCTGTCTGCATGCCCTGACCGCAGAATACACCGTTATATCCACCTACATAGCTCTTCTCTAATTGAGCCATCTGCCATCTGCAGGAGTGGGTGTTGTGTGTGCCTCCAGCCCAATATACACTACCCAATTGCTGGTTTTCCCATCTCCCTTCAGGCCATTACCATGTCTGGAAGGCCAGCAAGGAGAGGCAGACAAGCGCGAGCCGATAAAAGATGACAAGCAGGCTCTGTGTCTAGAGACAACAGTGCTGGTCGTGGACGTGGTGCATCGTCATCATCAGCACGTGGCCATGGGACACACTTGTCCTTCTTTTCGGCAGCTGGATATGTTGAGCCGCAACATGCCGAAGACTTGGTAGACTGGATGACCAAGCCCTCTTCATCCTCCTCATCCTCTCTCACCCAGTCTCAGGGTACTAGCAAAGCAGCTGCCAACGCATCGTCTTCTCTCCTCTCAATGTCATCATCAGTGACTCCTTCCCTAGACCCACCACATCCTCCTGAGGAGTCTCCTGAACTCTTTGAGCACAGTGTTGGGTACATGCTCCAGGAGGATGCCCAGTGTTTTGTAGGCTCTGATGATGATACTCAGCTAGAGGAAGGCAGTAGCGTGAGCGCAGAGAGAGGGGATGCTCAAGAAGGACAGCAATCTGGCAGTCATGTTCCACAAGCTGCAGCATACTGCCAGGTTTGCTCCAGCGATGAAGAGGGAGGGGATGATGAGGGCACTGACTCCACATGGGTGCCTGGTAGGAGAGATGAGGAGGAGGAGGCACATGTCCTACGAGGCAGGATGCCCTGCGGGGGCCAGCTTAGGGGCAGCACACTGACTGAATCACACCGCAGAGCTCCCCCTGTGCAGGGCGCTGCCTCTGCGCGTTATTCTAAAAGTTCTTTGGTGTGGGCCTCTTTTGAGACGAGTGCATCAGATCGCACCGCTGCTATTTGCAACATATGTCTCAAGCGTATCTCGCGTGGCCAAAACATCAGCCGCTTGGGAACCACATGCTTGACCAGACATATGTTGACCTGCCATGCAGCTCGTTGGCAAGCGTACCTCAAAGACCCACACCAACGAACAAAGCAGACCTCTCCTTGCTGCTCATCAGCTGGGATCTCCAACCCCACTAGACCTTCAGTCCTCTCTGAAACCTGCTCTGAGAGGAATGAAGGTGTAGAGTTAGGTGTGTCACAGCCAAGTGCTTCCAGGCACTCTGCTAGCAGTACACCCATGTCCGATTATAGCGGGCAAATGTCCCTGCCCCAGCTGCTGGACCGCCGAAAGAAGTTCACTCCCATCCATCCACATGCCCAGCGGTTGAATGCTAGCTTGGCTAAATTTCTAGCATTTCAACTGCTACCTTTTCAATTGGTAGATTCTGCCCCCTTCCGTGAGTTTGTACAATGTGCGGTTCCTCAGTGGCAGGTCCCCAAACGCCACTTTTTCTCACGGAAGGCGATTCCGGCTCTCTACCAGCATGTGGAAGGCAATGTCCTTGCCTCGCTGGACAGGACGGTCAGCGGTAAGGTGCATATTACCGCTGACTCATGGTCCAGCAGGCATGGACAGGGACGTTACCTGTCTTTCACGGCCCATTGGGTCACTCTTCTGGCAGCTGGAAAGGATGCAGGACAAGGTGCAGTAGTGTTGGAGGTTGTTCGGCCACCATGCCTCCAAAATGCTACTATTGGTTGTGACACACCTCTCTCCTCCACCCCCTCCTCTTCTTCTTCCTCCATGGCCTCTTCCAGTGCTCTGTCCTCAGAACCAGCGGTGCTCCGTAGGTGTTCCAGGGGCTACGCGGGCAAAACGATGCCATGCCGTACTTGCGCTGGTTTGTTTGGGGGACAAGAGCCGCACTGGGGCAGATGTTTTGTCAGCTCTGCAGGGGCAGGCCGAGAGGTGGTTGATGCCACGCCAGCTTAAGCCAGGAATGGTGCTTTGCGACAATGACACCAACCTCCTCTCCGCCCTCCGACAGGGACAACTGACCCATGTGCCCTATGTGGCTCACATCCTTAACTTGGTGGTTGCAGCGGTTCTTGGGCAGGTACCCGGGCTTACAGGATGTCCTGAAGGAGGCCAGGAAAGTCTGTGTGCATTTCCGCCGATCATTTAATGCCTGTGCTCGGCTGGCTGAGCTCCAAAAGGAGTTGAACCTGCCCAAGAACCACCTTATATGTGACATGCCCACCAGGTAGAACTCAACGTTGGCCATGCTGCAGCGGCTGCACACGCAGCAGAGGGCCATCAATGAGTACCTGTTGACTACGGCACCAGGACAGGGTGAGAGGAGCTCGGTTTTTTCTCACCACGCCATTGGGGCATGATCAGGGATGCATGCACTGTCCTGTCACCGTTTGAGGAGGCCACAAGGATGGTGAGCAGTGACAGTGCATGCATCAGTGACACTACCTCTTGTCCACCTCTTGGAGCATACGCTGCGTGGAATAATGGACAGCACACTTGAGGCCGAACAGAGGCAGGAAGACGAGGACTTCCTTGCCTCTGGAGGAGGACGACGAGGACGAGGACGAGCCACTCTCCTTGATCCACGGTACAAGGGTAAGGTTGCCGACCTTATATTGCCATCGCAGAGGGAGCAGAGGATGAGACATCTCCGGGAGGCCTTGCAGAAAGGTCTGTGCAAAGCGTTCCCAGAGACTGGGAGGTTACAAACTCCTGATCCTGGACAACGTGTTGCTGAGGCATCGGTCAGAAGGAGCGGTGGAGAAGGTGGCCGTCTGACCGATGCGTTCAGACAATTTTTTAGTCCGCAGCCCCAAGGTATGATCGGTTCCAGCAACCATCGCCAGCGTCTGATTTACATGGTGCAGGAATACCTAGGGGCAAGGTCAGACTTGGACACCTTTCCCACCGAAAATCCTCTGGCTTACTGGGTCTCGAGGATGGATCACTGGCCAGAGCTTGCACAGTATACAATTGAGCTACTGGCCTGTCCTGCATCCAGCGTTCTTTCGGAACACACCTTCAGTGCTGCTGGTGGCTTTGTTACCGATCACAGAGTGCGCCTGTCCACCGACTGAGTTGATCGACTGACCTTCATCAAGATGAATCAGTCTTGGATCACCCACAGCTACCAAGCACCTCAAGCTGATGTAACCGAATAATTTTTTTTGAAATATCACATCCCTTCAAGACTGCCTATGCTGATGCTGAGTGACTATCCTGTTATGTTGATTGTCTATCCTCTTCCTCCTCCGCGGATATGTTGGAAGAACATTTTTGGTTCTGGGTGATGCCACCAGCCCAATTTTTCAGCAAACAGGGGCATTTTATTACAATTTTTGATGCAATGCTTTGCAGCAGGGCTCATTCCTGCACCACAACTAGAGTATATGGGAGAGGTTGCAGTGTCGTGGCACCAGCACCAGCGCCTAAGGCCCAATTTTTCAGCCCTTGTTTAACAGGGGTGTTTAATTACAATTTTTGATATAATATTTCACAGCAGGGCCCGTTCCTGTGCCCACCGGGATTAACTGTGAGTGTTAATACCTTTTTAATACCTTTATAAATGATATAGGGCCTGAGATTAAAAGTACCATTTGTGTCTTTACAGATGACACAAAACTATGCAGTGGAATAATGTCCTTACAGGATGTCTCCAATTTACAAGCCGACCTCAATGCTCTGTCTGATTGGGCAACTAAGTGGATATTGAGGTTTAATGTAGATAAATGTAAGGTTATGCACTTGGGGGCTAAGACTATGCATGCAGTTACATAGTGTTGTGGCACCAGCACCACAACCACCAAAGGCCCAATTTTTCTACCACTGCTCAACAATGGCATGTAATTACAATTCTTGATATAATCGTTCACAGCAGGGCGCTCCAGCGCCCACCAAGAGTGACTTTGAGGGCTTACAATGTTGTGGCAACACCAACACCTTGTTCCGCCATTTCTGCAGAGCATATAGGGCAGGCCCCTACTTTCAAACATCCAGCTTACAAATGTCTCCTACTTGCAAACTGAAGGAGACAACAGGAAGTGAGATGAAAAAAAGACAGACAGCAAAACAAATTATACGGGGGTGATAATTACAAAATGATTCTACTTAACACAACAAACCTACACAGTCCCTGTCTTGTTTGCACCGCCTGTATACTGCTGTTCTGAGTATATAGGGCCTGGGGGCCACACGTATTTCCTTTTTTTTTTAATATGGGTACGGGATTCCCCTTGATATCCGTACAAGACCCGAAGGGGCTGGTAATGGGCAGGGGGGGCTACCATGATTTTCATCCATATTGCCGGAACCAGATATAACATTAAAACCACAAGCAAAGATGTTATTTCCGTTAAATGTCATTTTGTGCATGGACTGTTCTAAACACGGGAAACACGTGGCAGTTCCCAGGCATACTATAGACACCCCTCAGGCACAATATTTAAAGGAATATTTCACTTTTTTTTTCACTTTAATCCTCATTAAAATCAGTGCTCCCGCCAAAACGGCAATTTTTAAAAACATTTTAGGCATTGACCCATGTCCCCTGGGGCAGGAGCCAGGTCCCCAGACCCTTTTTAGGACAGTATCTTGCATATTAGCAATTAAATTAGCACTTTTAATTTAGAACGTTCGAGCCCCATAGACTTCAATGGGGTTCTAAAGTTCGTACGAATTTTGGGTCCGTTCGAAAGTTCTGGTGCGAACCGAACCGGGGGGGGGGGGGGGGGGTGTTAGGCTTATCCCTAGCGGTAATATAAAATATGCAGCTTACCACTGACCGCCCTGTCCAGCGAGGCCAAGACATTGCCTTTTACATGCCGGTAGAGAGCCGGAATCGCCTTCCGTGAGAAAAAGTGTCATTTGGGAATCTGCCACTGAGTAACTGCACATTCCACAAACTCACAGAAGGGGGCAGAATCTACCAATTGAAAAGGTAGCAGTTGAAATGCTAGAAATTTAGCCAAGCTAGCATTCAACCGCTGGGCATATGGATGGCTGGGCGCGAACTTCTTTCGGCGGTACAGCAGCTGGGGCAGGGAAATTTGCCTGGTACAGTCTGGTGTCAGTGTACCGATAGCATATTGCCCACAAGTACTTGGCTGTGACACACCTAATTCTACACCTTCATTCCTCTCAGTGCAGGTTTCAGAGAGGACTGAAGGTATAGTGGGGTTGAAGATCCCAGCTGATGAGGAGCAAGTAGGGGTCCGCTTTGTTTTTTTGGTGTGGGTCTTTTAGGTACGCTTGGCAAAGAACTGCATGGCAGGTCAACATATGTCTGGTCAAGCATGTGGTGCCCAAGCGAGTGATGTTTTGGCCACGCAAGGTACGCTTGAGACATATGTTGCAAATAGCAGCGGTGCAATCTGATGCACTCGTCTCAAAAAAAGGCCCACACCAAAGAACTTTTGGAATAATGCGCAGAGACAGCAGCGCCCTGCACATGTGGAGCTCTGCGATTTGATGCAGCCAGTGTGCTGCCCTTAAGCTGGCCTCTGGACCTCTGGAAGGCATCCTGCCTCGCTGGAGATGTGCCACCTCCTTCTCCTCTCAGGCACCCACATGGAGTCAGTGACCTCATCCCCTCCCTCCTTATCACTGGAGAAAACCTGGCAGTATGCTGCAGCTGGGGGAACATGACTGTCAGATTTCGGTCCTTCTTGGGCACCCCCTCTCTCTGGGCTCATGTTACTGCCTTCCTCTAGCTGAATACCATCATCGGAGCCTTCAAAGCGCTGGGCATCCTCCTGGAGCATGTACCCAACACTGTGGTCAAACAGTTTGGGGGGACTCCTCAGGAGGACATGGTGGGGCTAGGGAAGGATTGACTGATGCCATTGAGCCGAGGGAAAAGGCCATGTTGGCAGCTGCTTTGCCAGACCAAGTACCCTGAGCCTGGGTGAAAGAGGATGAGGAGGATGAGGACAGCTTGGTCATCCACTCTACCAAGTCTTCAGCATGTTGCAGCTCAACGCGGCCAGCTGCTGAAAAAAAAAAAAAGGAAAAGCGTGTCCCGCGGCCATGTGCTGATGAGGATGTACCCTGTCCACGACCAACACTGTTGCCTCTAGACACAGAGCCTGCTTTCCCTCTTTTATTGACTTGTGGCTGTCTGCCTCTCCTTGTTGGCCTTCCAGACATACTAATGGCCTTCAGAGAGATGTAGCTGCACAAAGCTGGGAGATTTTATATATTATATATATATATATATATAAAAAGTTTAACTGATTATACTGCAGCTAGCAGAATCAACTGTCTGCCTGTAGTATTATTAGTATGAGAACACCAGCAATTGTCTTCAGGTAGCTTTAGGTGCACACTGTGCAAAGGACACAGTACACTAACTGTAAATACTGCAGCTGCCTGCCTGTGGTATTAATAGGATCAGAAGAACACCAGCAATTGTCTTCAAGTATCTTTAGGTGCAAATATAAATATATATATATTTATTACACACACACGCAAACACACACACACCCTCCATACACTGTAACTGCAGCTAACTGACTCGCTTGCCTACTCTACCACGCAGGTGGCGTTATATAGTGTGGGGCGTGTACTAAACCCCCTGAGCCATAATTAGCCAAAGCCTGGCTTTGGCCAATTACGCCTCTCTGATTAGCCAAGCATGCGGGTCATAGTGCATGCTTGGCCAATCATCAGCCAGCAATGCATGAATTATGGGCCGTGACACACCACTCGAATTTGGCGCGAACGACCCATAACGTTCGCAATTCGACAAACACCCGAACAGGCGATGGTTGAGTGGAACATGGGTTCAACTCGAAGCTCATCCCTATCCGCAATGAACAAGCGGTGTCCAATTTTTAGGTCTGTTAGTGTCTCCAGGTAGAAAAGGACCACTGCTATTGCTTGATTGTGGGGAATAGAGGAGTAGAGGCTGCTTACATCAAAAGTAACCCATGAAAAATTCCTCCTGCCACTCCAGATCCTTCATAATATATAAAAGATGGTTAGTATTTTTAACCACTTAAGCCCCGGACCATTTTGCTGGCCAAAGACCAGAGCACTTTTTGCGACTCGGCACTTAGTCTTTTTAACTGACAATTGCGTGGTCGAGCGATGTGGCTCACAAACAAAATTGCTTCCTTTTTCCCCACAAATAGAGCATATTTTGGTGGTATTTGATCACTTCTGCGTTTTTTATTTTTTGCACTTTAAATAAAAAATTAGCGACAATTTTGAAATAGACACAACATTTTTTACCTTTTGCTATACTAAATAACCCCCCCCAAAAAAATGCCAAAAAATATTTTTTCCTCAGTTTAGGCCAATACATATTCTTCTTCATATTTTTGGTTAAAAAAATAAATAAATCGCAATAAGTGTGTATTGATTGGTTTGCACAAAAGTTATAGCGTCTACAAAATAAGGAATAGTTTTATGGCATTTTTATTAATATATATTTTTTTTTTTTTACTAGTAATGACGTTGATCAGCGATTTTAAGCTTTTTAACACTTTTCACAGTTACTCCAGCCACACAACAATTACTCAAGCCACTCCACCCAGTTACTCCGCCCACTCCAGTAGGTGGAGGCAAGAACACTTCACACACAATTTCCCCAGAAATTGTAGCTTTTCTAGTTAAATATTATTCTTTTTGATAATGTGGAATACTACTATGTAGAATCTAAAAAGTCCCAGCAAATTCCTGACATTGTCATGAGCATTAACAGCAAGAGACATACAAAATACAGCTAATCTCCAGGAAAGGGAAAAGTCCACCCTTGCACTGCATTAACCCTGTATGGTACAGTGAAGATGATGGAGTGCTACCACAACCTGTGAGAACTTTCACTGAAGCTACAGGGGACCAGTCACAGAATTTGAGGGAATCAGAAAAAGTAAATTTGTTCCAATTTACTATGCTTATTATGCTTCAGAGAAAGGAATTGGAGAATCCACCCCCTGTCCCTTTCTCTGTTTCAAAAGTGAGCTATCAGGGGTCTGTTTAGTCTGATATCTCACCAAATTAAAAACACTTTTTTTTTTTTTACAATTCATATTTTTAAAGTGACATTTTATTTATTAATTTAATCATAATTTATGGGTACAAGAATGCGTTTTATTTAACAATGTACCTTTCAGCCCCTCCCAATGTAATTTGGCAAACACTCACCGTCCACTGTGGCACACCTAGCGTGCTGCATTTCTACTCTCCTTGAGGCACTCAAAAGGAGTCCTAGGTCTTTTACAATCCTATGTATATAATATATATATATAAATAAGTGCCGCTGAAGTGTTCGGGTTTGGCTTGAAAAAAAGAGGTGGCAACCCTACCCGTCAGATCATGTTCAATATTGTTTTGAAACTTGGCCATATCAACAGATCTTGAATTTACTGGAAAAGAATACATTTAAATTAAATTAAACTGGTCTGACGGCATCCATACTCACCTGCACACAATCACATGTATCACCCTCCACTGCCAATTCCTCTAGGTCTGATTGCACAACGTTCCCTGAAAGAGAATGTATCATCAGCAGGTATAGTATAAATAGTTACAGATGTAGATTGTGTAGGGATACCATCATCTGTGTGATAATGTCTTTTAATTGTTAGATTCCTCACAAACCTACTGATATCCACAATCATATCAAATAGATTGAAGTGTCTCTGTGGACAAAAATTTAGTCCTGTAGATAGAAGAGACACTTAACTACTCGTGAGTGTTCTACCGGTGTCCTATCATATAAGGCCCCCCATCGGATAGTGTCCGATGTGTACTGAGTACACAGCACACAAAGATTCCGAAAATACCCGAACATGAACGGTGCCTGCGCCGTGAGTCCAGGTTCTATCCCCACCATCCAAGTGGACACAGAGTTGGAATATAAAAGAGCCGAGAGCAGCGAGGCCGAGCCCGAAGCGTGGCGAGCGAAGCTCACCCGCGAGGGGCCCTCTAATTTTCACAACCCTATGTCCGCTTGGATGGTGGGGCTACCACCTCCACTCATGGCGCAGGCGCCGTTCCTCTTCGGAGATTTTCCGAAGCTTCTTCTGCCCCGTACTGCGCATGCGCAGTATGGGACGGAGATTATATGATGGCAGGACACTATCTGCCAGAACACCGGAAAGATAAAGGACGTTAGAAAAGTCTGTTTGTCACGGATGTGATACATAAACATCCAAGCAGGTAGTCAGATCGCTGGGCTGCACCAAGGAATAGGGACAACAAGTAAAAGGAAAACAATATATTTAAGATAACGACACACGGGAACCACCAATAAACAGCAACCATAAGCAAGCAAAGAAAATACAAGACAAACCCCAAAACCACCTAACTATCTAACTAATATAATACACAAGCAAGGAAACAAGAAATAAAGCAGGAACAAAAGTATTAAGGGGACAGAAACCAGGCATAAGGGAGCAGATCAAGGAGCAGGGAACAGGACTGGATGACAGGATAATAAATGGGGTGCTGGAACAAACTGGAACAAGAGCAGATACTGGAAGGAACAAGGGCTAGCAGAGGAATTCTGAAGCACTGAGCATAGTTCATGGTGGGTCTATATAGTCCAGCAGACCCATTACAGGTGTGCTTGATGGCACGTCTGAAGTCTATGTAGGGAGACACCCACTGGTGGCCATTGGAAATACCCCTTTTGGTTCTGAACGTAATAGTGCCACCAGCAGGTGAAACCAGAAATTACACAGTTCCTGACAGTTCCCCCTCCTAAAGGAGTGGCCTCTGGAACGCTCCATTCAGCCCTGGGTACGACCATCAGAGTGGGTGCAGAAACACCCTAAAATGTTTCCCTACTGAGTCTGCGGACTTATTCACACTTTCAAGGCCAGAGTCTTTTAGTTCACTGGGGGACGTGCCACCAGAGTCTGAAAATAGGACACGCACCCCACCACCTGGGTCAGGAAGTTTGGATCCGGAGATGAAACTTAGCAGGGTAACGGACAAGAAACCATCAGAGGCAGACCACACAAGGGCATTACATTCAGGTTGGGTGACAAACAGGGTTGACACAGGGGCAAGATGGGAATCAGTCAGGAACAGTTTTAGCAGGCACCATGTCATCAGGCTGGGAAAAGGGCACCAGGCTGGGCAGAAGGCTCTGAATCGTCTGGCTGGGCAGAAGGCACCGGGTCGTCAGGCCGGGCAGCGGGCAAAGGCACATCAAGCTGGACAGTGGCACATCAAGCTGGGCAGCGGGCAAAGGCACTTCAAGCTGGGCAGCGGAAAGTGGCACTTCCGGCTGGGCAGCTGACAATGGCACCTCCAGCTGGGCAGCTGACAGTGGCACCTCAAGCTGGGCAGCTGACAGTGGCACCTCAAGCTGGGCAACTGACAGTGGCACCTCTGGCTGGGCAGCTGACAGTGGCACCTCTGGCTGGGCAGCTGACAGTGGCACCTCTGGCTGGGCAGCTGACAGTGGCACCTCTGGCTGGGCAGCTGGCACATCAGACTGGAAGGCCGGCAGCGGGACGTCAGACTGGAAGGCCGGCAGCGGGACGTCAGAATGGACAGCAGGAAGAGACACTGGCACAACAGGCTGAACAGCAGGCGGGAGTGGATTAACTGGCGTGGAGGCAGGAGTGGGTGATGACAGAATGGTATGGGTTGGGAAAAACTTTCGCTTCTTTTTGGTTTTAGCAACTGAAGATTTGTATGTGGGTACAGGGCTGTAGGTAATGGATGCAGCTGGTAAAAGTGAAGGAAGGATGGTAAAACAGAGGGAGCAGATTTTGAAGGGAGATTTAGTGGAGCTGGAAGAGGCAGCTGAGGAGAAAGGGGGGGGGGTTAAAGGCAGGATAGGTGCAGCAGGAGGAAACAAGGTACTGGTACTTCATTGGTAGGAAGGTGCATTGGGAGCTGATAGAGGCTGGGTGCAACAGACTTGACCAGGCCTTTAATAATGATTGCACCAAATCAGGTTTGCACATTGCTTGTCTGACCAGAGACTGCACGGATTCAATACAACTTGCAAGCAGCTGTTGAGGACAGGCTGAATATTATTCAAAGAAAAAGGCTGAGTCGTCCTCCAACAGCCAAACCAAAGATTCCACCTGGGCTGCATTAAAAGGGGGTGTATAGTCATCAACTCCAGGAGCAATAAATACAAATGTTTTCAAAATCCATCATAAAACAATAGCAAGTGCTCAGGCCCTAGTTCTAAGGTGCAGCTTCAGAATTCTGTCATGGATGTTATACATAAACATCCAAGCAGGTAGTCAGATCGCTGGGCTGCACCAAGGAATTAGGGTGACCACAATTCCAAACTGCTATTCAGGGACAATTTTGCCAAGGAGGGGGGGGGGGGGTGTTGAATGTAGTCTCGGGGTTGACGGGGGATTTCAGGGGAGAGTGATCAAATCATATTATTTCTATTACTACATTGTAATATATAATGAAATAGTTCAACTCACCTTAATGCAGAATCATTGGGAACCCTGAGCTTGTCACTTGCCACAAGATGCAGCGTGCCACGGTAGGCTTCCACCAGATGTGGTGTGTCACTTGCCCCCATAGCCTGCCACCAGATGCAGTGGCACTTGCCACCCTGCGCTCTTGCTGGGTAAGTCCCTTGATCCAAGTGCCTACCTGATTCCTACACCGACCTACCTGTCCACTACACTGACCCCTACACCGACCTACCTGCCCACTACACTGACCCCTAGGCTGACCTACCTGCCCACCACTACACTGATCCCTACACTGACCTACATGCCCACTACACTGACCCCTACGCTGACCTACCTGCCCACTACACTGGCCCCTACGCTGACCTACCTGCCCAGTACACTGACCCCTACGCTGACCTACCTGCCCAGTACACTGACCCCTACTGACCTACCTGCCCACTACACTGACCCCTATGCTGACCTACCTGCCCACTACACTGACCCCTACGCTGACCTACCTGCCCACTACACTGACCCCTACGCTGACCTACCTGCCCACTACACTGACCCTACGCTGACCTACCTGCCCACTACACTGACCCCTACGCTGACCTACCTGCCCACTACACTGACCCCTACGCTGACCTACCTGCCCAGTACACTGACCCCTAACCTGACCTACCTGTCCAGTACACTGACCCCTACTCTGACCTACCTGCCCAGTACACTGACCCCTACGCTGACCTACCTGCCCACTATACTGACCTACCTGACCCCTAAAATGGCATACCTGCCCACTATACTGACCTACCTGACCCCTAAAATGACCTGCCTGACCACTATAACCTACCTGACCTCTACCATGACCCACCTGCCCACTACACTGACTTCCCTGTCTCCTGCACCTAGCTACCTGACCCCCCTGACCACTACACTCCTTACTGCACTACTCACACTACTGACTACTCCCCCACACAAATATAAGGTAGATCGGTGGATTTCACTCACCACTCCAGGCCAGGATTCCATGAAGTTCATCCATAGATGTCTGCTATCCCTCAGTCGCTCCTCTGTATCCCCCGCAGGCCGGGATCTCCCCCAGCAGCCGCCATACGCTCGTCTGCATCGAGCACCGCCCCTCCCCCCTCACACACATGGGCTGCCTGCGGCCCGCACCTGAGGAATCATGGGGGACAGCCAGGGCAGGCTGGACCACTGGAGTCCCTGAGCGGGGGGGAAACCCGGGTGCTGAGGAGTATCTGCCTCATTGGAAGTGTATGGTGATTATATGGGTTGGAGCCTAGAAGAAGTCACTTGGGCTGCCCACCCCCACGGTACACCACTGGGTTGGCCCGGCCGAATGACATCATTGACATTCAGCAGTCAATGGAAAATCACAAACGGCTGCATCAGTTTCATTCCGGGACAAAATCCGACGGATTTGGTTGGCAGAATGTCCGACCGTGTGTACGGGGGCTTAGAAATATCTTTATAAATTCACAACTTTTTGTAAAAAAAAAAAAAGATTTTCATTTTCTTTCCACATTTTCTAAAGACTTGTGTAAAAAAATGAACTGTTCAAAAGACTCATTATGCATCGTAGAATAGACGTTAGGGTGTTTGCTTTCCAAAATAGGGTCATTTTGTGGGTAATTCCATTGTCCTGGTGCTCCAGGGCCTTCAAAAGTGTAATAGGTCGCTAGGAAAAAGAGGTGTAATTTATGCTCCTAGAACACCTGATGGTGCTCCCTACATATTGGGCCTCTCTATGTGGCCAAGCTGTTTAAAAGTCTTACACATGTGGTATCGACATACTCAGGAGGAGTAGCAAAATGTATTTTGAGGTGTATTCGACATGCCAGGTGAGATGTTGCCATGCTGTGCTGTGTCTGTTGTGCCTGGAAGCCAAGAGCCACACTGGCCTTGCACTCCTTTCAGCTTTGCCTTCAGAGGCAGATCAGTGGCTAACACTGCTCAATTTGACAGTTGGTAAAGTGGTGTGTGACAATGGTGCCAATCTGCTTAGCGCATTGAAACAGGGCAAAATTACACACGTGCACACGTCTTAAACTTGGTCGTGCAGCGTTGTCAAATACCCTGGGGTCCAGGACATCTTGTGGCAGGCAAGGAAAATCTCGGCCCATTTCAGAAGATCTTACACGGCCATGCCTCGCCTTGCTGACATTCAGCAGTGACACAATCTGCCTGTCAGACGTCTTATTTGTGATTGCCCAACACGATGGAACTCAACCTTCTATATGCTTGATAGGCTGCTCCAGCAGAAACGTGCAGTTAACTACTACCTGTACAAACTCTGCGGAAGAGCAGGTTCTGGGGAGCTTGGTTTTTTCACCACGCCAGTGGCTGCTCATGCACGACGCATGCAGACTTCTGTGGCCATTTGATGAGCTCACCAAACTGGTCAGTCGCAGCCATGGCGCCATCAGTGACATCGTACCCAATGCCTTCTTTATGGAGCGTGCACGGCGTCGTGTCATTGATCAAGCCGTGGAGGAGCAGGAAGATGAGGAAGTTGCAATGCTGGATGAATTCCCAGGGGGGTTACTCTATCTGAGACAAGTGAACAACAGGAGTCTGAAGAGGAGTCAGAGGAAGATGGTGTCGGAGCGGATGAGGAGGAGCAAGAAGAGCATGCTTTATACCTTTCTGGGATCCCTGTCATGGTCCGCGCATGGGGAGAGGAGAACGAGGAGGACGACATTATCCTGGATGATGAGCAGGAACCAGGCCACCACACCGCTTCCAGTTTAGTGCAAATGGGGGCCTTCATGCTCCAGTATTTTATCATGGACCCCCGTATAAAAAGCATAAAGGTCAAGGACCAGTACTAGGTGGCAACGTACTTAGACCCCCGGTACAAACACAAAATGGTGGAAATGTTACCACCATCACAGAGGGCTGTCAGAATGGAGCACTTACAGGCCTTGCTTAGAGAAATGCTGCATTCTGCTTTGCGTGCGCTGGCAGAGGAATTCCCACTCCCAGAGAAAGAGTTGCGGGGGCCAATCCAACAGCGCCTGCAAGAAGAGGGCGGTTTGAAGCTGTGTTGGCCACTTCTGATATGAGATCATTCTTTCAGCAGACCCATTGACAGGTGTCATCCGGATCCAGCATCAGGGAACGCCTAGACCGACAAGTGTCCGACTACATCCGGTTAACGGCCGATGTGGACGCTCTGAGAAGTGATGAACCTCTGGACTACTGGGTGGGCAGGCTTGACCTCTGGCCAGAGCTTGCCCAATTTGTAATGGAACTGTTGGCTTGCCCCTCGTCCAGTGTCCTGTCCGAAAGGACGTTCAGTGCAGCAGGGGGGATTGTGACCGATAAGTGCACTCGCCTAGCTCACGACAGTGTTGACTACCTCACATTTATCAAAATGAATGAGGCATAGATCTCGGATGAATTCAACACATGTGACCAGTAGACCATGTATATGCATAACTCTATAAACGATTTATATAATCTAGCACACAGACCTTTTTTCTACCTTTGGCTTACATCCTTGTACAAAAAAAGCACACCGTACTATATGCCCATCCTGTTTGAAGAGGTTGAGCGGTGTCATATTTTTAGGTCCTGCAGCGAGTTGCTGGTATCAGTGCTGGTGTCAGTGCTCTCTATCTCAGTGCTGGTGTGGTGTCAGTGCTCTCTATCTCGGTGCTGGTGTGGTGTCAGTGCTCTCTATCACGGTGCTGGTGTGGTGTCAGTGCTCTCTATCACGGTGCTGGTGTGGTGTCAGTGCTCTCTATCACGGTGCTGGTGTGGTGTCAGTGCTCTCTATCACGGTGCTGGTGTCAGTGCTCTCTCTCTATCTCGGTGGTGGTGTGGTCTCAGTGCTCTCTATCACGGTGCTGGTGTCAGTGCTCTCTATCTCAGTGCTGGTGTGGTGTCAGTGCTCTCTATCATGGTGCCGTTGTCAGTGCTATCACTCTAGCTCGGTGCTGGTGGGGTGTCAGTGCTCTCTAAGTGCTGCTGTGGTCTCAGTGCTCTCTATGATGGTGCTGGTGTCAGTGCTCTCTATCTTGGTGCTGGTGTCAGTGCTCTCTATCACGGTGCTGGTGTCAGTGCTCTCTATCTCGGTGCTGGTGTTAGTGCTCTCTATCTTGGTGCTGGTGTCAGTGCTCTCTATCTCGGTGCTGGTGTCAGTGCTCTCTATCTCGGTGCTGGTGTGGTGTCAGTGCTCTCTATCATGGTGCTGGTGTCAGTGCTCTCTGTCACGGTGCTGGGGTGGTGTCAGTGCTCTCTATCACGGTGCTGGTGTCAGTGCTCTCTCTCTCTCTATCTCAGTGCTGGTGTCAGTGCTCTCTCTCTCTCTCTCTCAGTGCTGGTGTGGTGTCAGTGCTCTCTATGACAGTGCAGTTGTCAGTGCTCTCTCTCTCTCTTTCTCCGTGCTGGTGTCAGTGCTCTCTCTCTATCTTGGTGATGGTGTGGTCTCAGTGCTTTCTATCATGGTGCTGGTGTCAGTGCTCTCTATCTCGGTGCTGGTGTGGTGTCAGTGCTCTCTATTACGGTGCTGTTGTCAGTGCTCTCTCTCTATCTCGGTGCTGGTGTCAGTGCTCTCTCTCTATCTCGGTGCTGGTAGGTTTCAGTGCTCTCTATCTCAGTGCTGGTGTGGTCTCAGTGCTCTCTATGACGGTGCTGGTGTCAGTGCTCTCTATCTTGGTGCTGGTGTGGTGTCAGTGCTCTCTATCACTGTGCTGGTGTCAGTGCTCTCTCTCTCTATCTCGGTGCTGGTGTCAGTGCTCTCTCTCTATCTCAGTGCTGGTGTGGTGTCAGTGCTCTCTATCATGCTGCTGGTGTCAGTGCTCTTTATCTCGGTGCTGGTGTGGTGTCAGTGCTCTCTATCACGGTGCTGGTGTCAGTGCTCTCTCTCTCTATCTTGGTTCTGGTGTCAGTGCTCTCTCTCTATCTCGGTGCTGGTGTGGTGTCAGTGCTCTCTATCTCGGTGCTGGTGTGGTCTCAGTGCTCTCTATCACAGTGCTGGTGTCAGTGCTCTCTATCTCGGTGCTGGTGTGGTGTCAGTGCTCTCTATTACGGTGCAGTTGTCAGTGCTCTCTCTCTATCTTGGTGCTGGTGTGGTCTCAGTGCTCTCTATCACGGTGCTGGTGTCAGTGTTCTCTATCACGGTGCTGGTGTCAGTGCTCTCTATCTCGGTGCTGGTGTCAATGCTCTCTATCACGGTGCTGGTGTCAGTGCTCTCTCTCTATCTCGGTGCTGGTGTCAGTGCTCGGTCTCTATCACGGTGCTGGTGAGGATCAGCACTGGAGTGGCACCTCCGGACCACCGCAGTGGAGCCCTGCATAGGTGGGGGTAAGGGTCGGGCAGAGGGAGGGGCTCAAGCACAGGTTGGCACACTGGGACACTGGCACAGGACTGTGCTGCCCTGACTGTGGCACTGATCATCTCCTGCACCCCCTTCATAGCCTGGCCTGACCTTGCCTCTCCTCCATGGCCTTCATGCGTTCCTGATTTGTCAAAATTTCACAGATAAAAAAAGAATGCTTGTCGTTGTCGATCCCAGATTCACTTCATACTTTTGTTATGTCAGTGTTCATGTTGTGGGACTATGTGTGCACAGCTAGTAAGTATTTTGTGGCTGAAAATATGACCTGGAGGTTTTTAAGGTTTGCCTGCCATTAAAGTCAATAGGGTCCGCCGCGAATCTTGCAGTTCGCAAACTTTTGGCCACATTCGCGGTTTTGCAAAAAGTCCCGTCGGAAGTTCGTCCATCGCTAATCTTTGACTGTCTACTTTTCAAAAAGGGGTCATTTGGGGGGTATTTGTACTTGACATTTCAGGGCCTCAAGAAATGAAATAGGCCATCAGTGCATCAGGTGTGATCAATTTTAAATGATTTTCACCATAGCTTGTAGTCTCTATAACTTTCACAGAGACTAAATAATATCCACTAATTTGGGTTATTTTTACCAAAGAGATGTAGCCGTATAAATTTTGGCCCAAATTTAAGAACAAAAATTACTTATTTGCAAAATGTTATCATAGAAACTAAAAAAAAATTGCACTTTTTTTCACAAAAAATATAAAACCTTATGGTGATTAAAAACCACCAAAAGAAAGCTCTATTTGTATGAAAAAAAATCATAAAAATGTTGTTTGGGTACAGTGTTGCATGATTGAGTAATTGGCATTCAAAGTGTGAGAGCACTGAAAGCTAAAAATTGGTCTGGGAAGGAAGGCTGTATAAATGTCCTGTACTGAAGTGGTTAAGGACCTTTTTTTTGCCACCTGTCCCCAGTGCCATCTTTCCCCAGTGCCACCTGTCCCCAGTGCCACCTATCCCCATTGCCACATGTTATCAGTGTCACGTGTCATCAGTGTTACGTATTAGTGCCATCTGTCATCAGTGCCACGTATTAGTGCCATCTGTCAGCAGTGCCACATATTAGTGTCATCTGTCATCACTGTCACATGTCATCAGTGCCGCATATTAGTGCCATCTGTTATCAGTGTCATGTGTCATCAGTGCCACATATTAGTGTCATCTGTCATCAGTGTCACGTGTCATCGGTGCCACATATTAGTGCCATCTGTCATCAGTGCCACATCAGTGTCACGTGTCATCAGTGCCATGTATCAGTGCCATCTGTCATCAGTGCCACGTCAGTATCACGTGTCATTGTCCTGGTGCTCCAGAGCCTTCAAAATTGTAATAGGTAGTCAAGAAGTTAGATGTGTAAATTATGCTTCTAGAACACGTGATGGTACTCCCTGCATGTTGGGCCTCTCTAAGTAGCCAGGCTGTGGAAAAGTCCCACACATGTGGTATTGTAATACTCAGGAGGAGTAGAATGTGTTTCGGGGTGTCATTTGTGGTATACACATGCCAAGTGAGAGAAATAACCTATTACAATGACAGTTTTGTGAAAAAAAAATCTTCATTGTGAAGAATTGTGGGAAAAAATTACAACATCAAAAAGCTCACCATGCCTCTTACTGAATACCTTGGAATGTCTACTTTGCAAAAAGGGGTAATTTGGGGGGTATTTGTACTTTCCTGGCTTGTTCGGGTCACAAGAATTGAGATAGGCATTACATCAGGTGTGATAGATTTTATATGATTTGTACCACAGCTTGTAGACTCTCTAAAGCCGCGTACACACGGGGCAGACTGTCTGGTCAACTTAGTCCGTCAGACAATCCGACGGACAGTCCGTCATACTTTCGAATGAACGGACTTGACCACACACACCACTTTTTGAGCGGACTAATACGGCGTACTAAGTCCGCCATACTATCCACCCTACTTTTGAAATAAACGGACTCGCCCACACACGCGGAGGAAAGTCCGCTCATTTCAAGCGCGTCTCTAGGTAGGCAGGGCCCGCGAAGGAGACGTCGCTGGCCCCGCTGCCTGGTATGGACTTAAAGGGGAACCCCAACGCCGAAAAAAATCGGCGTGGGGGTCCCCCCCAAGTCCACAACAGACCCTTGTCCGAGCACGCTAACCGGCCGGCCAGGAAAGGGGGCGAGCGAGCACCCCCCTCCTGAGCCGTACCAGGCCGCATGCCCTCAACATGGGGGGTGCCTTGGGGAAGGGGGGACCGCGCGGCCCCCCCACCCCAAAGCACCTTGTCCCCATGTTGATGAAGACAAGGGCCTCTTCCCGACAACCCTGGCCGCCACCGCCTGTAAAAGAGCTATAAGAAGGCGCGGTGGCCCGGCAGAAGAACCGAAGAGGGGGACAAGACCCCCGAAGTCGGGAGAAGAGGCCGGTGGCGAGGAAGAAAGCTGGACTCCTCCGCTAGCAAAAGAGCTACAAGAAGATAGCGGAGGAGTCCGGCGAGAAGACCCCCGAAGACGGAAGACCCCCGGAGCTGTGCAATAAAGTATTTTATCTCGTGTGTTGTGGTTTTTTTTGTACTTTTATTTTACAGGTGAATGGGTAGGGGTACATTGTACCCCATACTCATTCACATAGGGTGGGGGGCCGGTATCCGGGGGCCCCCTTATTAAAGGGGGCTCCCGGATTCCGATAAGCCCCCCGCCCGCAGACCCCGACAACCAACGGCCAGGGTTGTCGGGAAGAGGCCCTTGTCCTCATCAACATGGGGACAAGGTGCTTTGGGGTGGGGGGGGGGGCCGCGCGGCCCCCCCTTCCCCAAGGCACCCCCCCATGTTGAGGGCACGCGGCCTGGTACGGCTCAGGAGGGGGGCGCTCGCTCGCCCCCTTTCCTGGCCGGCCGGGTAGCGTGCTCGGACAAGGGTCTGTTGTGGACTTGGGGGGGACCCCCACGCCGATTTTTTTTGGCGTTGGGGTTCCCCTTTAAGTCCATACCAGGCGGCGGGGCCAGCGACGTCTCCTTCGCGGGCCCCGCCTACCTGGATACCCGCTCGAAATGAGCGGACTTTTCTCCGGGCGGGAAAAGTCCGCTCATTTCAAAAGTACGGCGGACTGGCACACACACGGGCGGATTGTCCGCCGAAATGCGAGTCCGACGGACAGTATTACGGAAATTCCGAAATACTTAGTCCGCCAGACTGCACACTGAAAAAGTCAGCTGAAGCCCACACACGAGCGGACTGTCCGCTGAAATGTGTTTCGGCGGACTAAGTAGGCCAGACAGTCCGCCCGTGTGTACACGGCTTAACTTTCACAAAGACCAAATAATATCCACTAATTTGGGTTATTTTTACCAAAGATATGCAGCAGTATAAATGGTGGCCAAAATTTATGAAGAAAAATTAGTAATTTGCTAAATTTTATCACAGAAACAAAAAATTTGTTTATTTTTCAGAAGTGTTGGCGGACAAACAGTATCAGAGTGCCACGCTTAAAAGAAAACTAAAGAATGAAAGACAGCAACGCAAAAAGGAAGATCTCAGTAAAATGAAAAGGATTACTGGATTTTTTACACTCATGACACCACAGCCTGATGTGCAAGCAGAGAATCCAGAGGACAACAACCCAAACCCGATGGAAGAAACGGTTGGAGATGATTTGAATTCATGAGCAGGGCAGCCCATCAATGAATCATCATCTCTTCAGTCAGAAACTGTGACCGAACAACGTCCAACTACAGATTCTTTATCCACTGATCCTGCTCGCTGGGGTAAAATTGATGAAAGCGTACGTGCTTATTGGACGCGAAAAGGTCCGGAATCCGTTGAAAATAAGGATGCTAATGTCAAGGCATCGCGAGCGCGCCGCCGGCGGGACCCCCGTGAGTCCGGTCGTGGGTCCCACGGACTCGATCGCCACGGGCACACCGGCGATCGTCTCACGGGGCGGCTGAACGAGGAGATTCCGTTGTAAACAGCATCTCCCCGTTCTGCCTAGCAACAAGTGAAGCTGATCTCTGCTTCATGTGATTGGAGCAGAGATCAGTGTTCACTAAAACAAAGCCCAGCCCCCCACAGTTAGTAACACGCCCCTAGGAACACTTAACCCCTACACTGCCACTCCTGGTTAACCCCTTCACTGCCAGTGTCATTTACACAGGAATTACTGCATTTGTATAGCAGTGATTGCTGTATAAATGACAATGGTCCCAAAAATGTGTCAAAAATGTCTGATGTGGCCGCCCTAATGTCACAGTCACAATAAAAATCGCTGATCGCCGCCATTACTAGTAAAAAAAAATTATTAATAAAAATGTCATAAAACTATCCCCTATTTTGTAAACGCTATAACTTTTGCGCAAATCAATCAATAATCGCTTATTGCGATTTTTTTTACCAAAAATATGTAGAAGAATACGTATCGGCCTAAATTGAGGAGAAAAAATATTTTTTTATACATTTTTGGGAGATATTTATTATAACAAAAAGTAAAAAATGATGCGTTTTTTTCAAAATTGTCGCTCTATTTTTCTTTATAGCGCAAAAAATAAAAAAGGCAGGGGTGATCAAATACCACCAAAAGAAAGCTCTATTTGTAGGGAAAAAAGAACGTAAATTTTGTTTGGGAGCCACGTTGCACGACAGCGCAATTGTCAGTTAAAGCGACGCAGTGCCGAATCGCAAAAAGTGGTCTGATCTTAAGCCAGCAAAATGGTCTGGTCTGAAAGTGGTTAATTACATCAACAGAGCAGCAGCTGATGGAGTTATAGATTCTCAGCTTAAAAAGCAGTTTGAGTCGCAATGCAATTATTGGAGTGAAGTTTTGCAAAGAGTGGTTGCAGTTGTAAAATTTCTGTCAGAGCGGGGATTGGCTTTCCGAGGCTCCAGTGAAATATTTGGTCAAGCTGACAATGGGAATTACATGGGAACCCTGGAACTGATCAGTGAATTCGACCCATTCTTGAAATCACACATACAGATATATGGCAATGCTGGGATAGGAACCCCCTCATATCTTTCATCAAAAACATACAATAAATTTATCGAGCTAATGAGCAATAGAGTACTTTCTGAAATCATGGCTGAAGTGAAAGTGACAAAGTACTTTTCCATTTGCATTAATTCAACTCCCGACATGACGCACATTGATCAGCTTACATTTATCATAAGGTATGTTTCATCAGAGGGCCTCATAGAAGAGCGATTCTTAAAATTTCTCCCTATATCTAGCCACACAGGGAAGGCACTCTGTGATGCAGTGTTCACAGTTTTACATGAGATGGACATAGATATCAGTAACTGCCGTAAAAAGTGCTATGATAATGCCGCAAACATGTCAGGAGTGTACAATGGGCTGCAAGCTCACATCAAAGACATTAATCCACTAGTAGAGTGGGTGCCATGCGCCACGCACACGCTTAATCTGGCTGGAGTTAATAGTGTAAACTGCTGTACAGAGACCGCTGATTTTTTTAACTTCATTCAGACTTTGTTCAACTTCTTCTCGAAATCAACAGCTAGATAGAAGATGGTAACTGCAGGTTTGCATCCTAATGAAAACCACCGCATTGAGACACTAAAATCTCTCTCTGACACCAGGTGGGCTGCGGATGCACGGGCCACCAAGGCACTGTGCAGGAACTATGCCAATATTCAAGAGTCACTGATGAACATTGCAGAAGACAGCAAACAAAACCCGACAACACAAAATGATGCTTGGTCATAAAAAAATTAACAGGCTTGAGACTGCTTTTCTTTGCACTGTGTGAAATTATGTTCTACAACGCTTTCATGGGAAAAGTGTTGCACTTCAAGCTGTGGATCTGGACCTATGCAATGCTGTTGATTTGGTGAGGTCACTGCGGGAATATATTGTTGGTTTGAGAGATGAATTTGATGTGTTTGAAGACCAAGCAAAAGCGATGTCTCCCACCGTTTCTGCAACATACAAAGAAGACACACAAAGAGAAAGTAAACGCAAGACTCATGTGGATGAGTCTGCAACACCCGAGGTTCACTTATCAGGAAGAGAATGGTTCTCATCTGGTGTGTTTCTAGTTGTGATGGATAGGCTGCTGGCTGAACTTGATCGCCGTTTTCAGTCCTATAATGACCTCAACAGCACTTTTTGTTTCCTGAACAACATATCTACCCTCTCTGCAGAACATCTTCGTAAAAAAAAAAGCAGCAGATCTACAGAAGAGATACCACACTGACCTGGAAAATTAAATTTGTGAAGAAATCATCCAGTTCAAAGAATTCATCTGCCATGATGAGCCATCATCTGCTAGGGAACTTCTTTTATGGATTAAAAAAAAGAAAACTACAGACCATCTTCCCAAACGTGGATGTCGCTCTCAGACTTTACCTGACATTACCAGTCACAAATGCAAGTGGGGAGCGCAGTTTCTCCAAACTGAAACTAGTAAAAAATAGACTTATGCCTCGTACACGCGACTGGACTTTTTGACAGCAAAGGTCCGACGGAACGAGTCCGTCTGACAATTCGATCTTGTGTGGGCTCCATCGGACCTTTGCTTGCCAAAAATCCGGCGGACTTTAGAAATAGAACATGTTTTAAATGTTTCCACCGGAACTCCGCCGGACCGAGAAATCCGTTCGTGTGTATGCTAGTCCGACGGACAAAAACCTATGCTAGGGCAGCTATTGGCTACTGGCTATGAACTTCCTTATTCTAGTCCAGTCATACGTCATCACGTTCAAATCCGTCAGACTTTGGTGTGATTGTGTGTGGCCAAGTCCGTTCATTCGGAAAGTCCGTTGGAACTCCGCCGAAAGTCCGTCGGAAAGACCGTCGGACCTAGTCCCTCGAAAATTACGGTCGTGTGTACGCGGCATAAGACCCACAGTTTTACAGCAGAAATGAAATCATCTCACTCTGATGTCAATTGAGAGTGACCTACGTAAACTGGATTTTACTGATTTGATCAAAGACTTTGCTGCAAAGAAATCCAGAAGATGCCACTTCTAAATAGTACTATGTTAATATCTTTAAAATAAGATGACATGCATGGAGTCATAACCTGATCACCTTTCTCTTTCATTCTCTACCTTGCCTTTTGTTGTTTTAAATGATCAGCCTCTGGATTCTGTTGTTGATGTAAAGCTTTCTTAAGATATGATAGTGTACTATTTGATTTTATTTTATTGACTGTATATTTCTAATTTGTGTGCATAGTTAACATTTTTTACTACCACACTCGCTTACGTACTATACACACACAATTTATCTTGCACTTTGTTCAATTAGTTATTTTGTTATATTCTTGCAATTGATTTGTTATGATTGCAACCTTACAAGGTAGTTGATTGTTTTTCAATATGTTTTCCAGGTAAATAAGTGTTTTATGTTCTCATTCTGACCAAGACATTTGTGCATTGCAATAAACACTTGATCACTTTGAACTTTTTTAATCATTATTTATTTATTGGAAAAAAGCTTTTCAAGCTTCAATCAGTGGTCATATAAATAGGTTATTTTTTTTAGCATTTAACACTGTCTACGGTACCAGTCACGTAGCTTGGCACTTCAAATAACGATTGGATCGATTATATTGTTACTGCTCCAGATGGCAACAAATGAATATAGAAGGTAGGGCTGAAAGTGACTCAAGCCCAGGGGCCCCCAGCACCCTAAGTCCTGCCCTGCATATATGGCTATATTATAGGAACCCAGATGCACTGTAGGGTAATAGAAACATGCACATAGAAGTACAGGCATAAGGAACTATATACCAAAATGTTGGGACCACTCTTATACACTATATAAAAAAATAATGATAAATTTGATAGGTTTGCTCCTTTCCTGACCAGGCCATTTTTGGGATATGGCACTGCGTCCAATTGCATGGTCGTGCAACATTGTACCCAAACAAAATTTGTGTCCTTTTTCACCCACAAATAGAGCTTTCTTTTGGTAGTATTTGTTCACCTCTGCATTTTTGCGCTATAAACAAAAAAACAGCGACAATTTTGAAAAAAAAGACACAGTATTTTGTACTTTTTGCTATAATATACAAAAATAAAAAATGACTTCATCAGTTTTGGCCGATACATATTCATCTACATATTTTTGGTAAAAAAATCACAATAAGCATATATTGATTGATTGGATGAGCGTCTACAAAATAGGGGATAGATTTATGTAAATTTTACTTGTAATGGCGGCGATCTGCAATTTTTTATCAGGATTGTGACATTGCGGCGAACAGATTGGATACTTTTGACACTATTTTGGGATCATTGACTTTTATACAGCGATCAGAGCTAAAAATAGCCACTGATTACTCTATAAATGTCACTGGCAGGGAAAAATGAAACGTCCTCTTTTCCAATTCCTCCCCCCCTCCGGTGTCCCATTTGGCACCTTTCAGGGGGGGAGGGGGAGAGCAGATACCTTTATAATACTGTATAGGTATTTGCTCCCACTTCCGGTGATAGATCCTGCGGCGATCTATGCCATGTCTGGTCCCTCCTACATCCCCCCGCTGTCTTCTGGGAGACACACAGGTCCCTGAAGGCAGCAGGGACCAGTCAGGACGCGTAGAGCGACTCGCGCATGTGCAGTAGGGAACCAGGCTGTGAAGCCACAGGGCTTTACTTCCTGATTCCATTACTGAAGATGCCGGTGCCTGCACCCGGGATCCCAGGGACAGATTGGCTTCAGGTGGGGACATCGCGGGCAACTTGGACAGGTAAGTGTCCTAATAGTAAAAGTCAGCAGCTGCTGTATTTGTAGCTGCTGACTTAAAAAAAAAATGGCAGAACTCTGCTTTAACACTAGGGTACAATCAAGGGGTTAAATATGTTACCTAGGGAGTGAGTCTAACTGTGGGGGGATGGAACTGACTGGGATAGCAGACCGATCGGTGTTCCTATATATTAGGAACTTACGATCTGTCTCCTCTCCCCTGACAGGATGTGGAACTGTGTGTTTGCACACACAGATCCACGTTCCTGCTCTGTCACAAGCGATCGCGGGTGCCCAGCGGACACGTGTATTGGCTCCTCGGTGAAGCAGCGGGCACACACGGATGGACCCCCTATGCCGACGGAAAGCTGAGGACATCATATGACTCCAGCCCAGGATGGGAGATCCCATCTGCGGACGTTATACGACTATGGGCGGGTATTGAAGTGCTTAAGGAGACCTCCACCTCAGGAGGTAACTGACACAATTAGCGGCTCCTCTTGAGCATACCTCCCAACAATTTGAGATGGGAATGAGGGATACCTACTAGCAAACTTATGTAGGCATAGGATATGCCCCCGCCACACCTCCTTAACCACTTGCCGACCAGCGCACGATGATGTACGTCGACAGAATGGCACGGGCAGGCAAATGGGCGTACATGTACGTCCTTTTAAATTTTCCGCCCTGCCATCAGGAGCGCACCACCGGCTGCACGCTCCCACGCTGGTCGGGACCCCGTGAGTCCGGTCGCAGGACCCGCGGACTCGATCGTCGCGGGCCTTCCCGCGATCGTCTCACGGATCGGCCGAATGGAGAAGTGCCGTTGTAAACAACATTTCTCCATTCTGCCTAGCAACTAGTGATGCTGATCTCTGCTCCATATGATTGGAGCAGAGATCAGTGTTCATTAAATGAAAGCCCAACCCCCCCACAGTTAGTAACACATCCCTAGGAACACTTAACCCCTACACTGCCACCCACTGGTTAACCCCTTCACTGCCAGTGTCATTTACACAGGAATCACTGCATTTATATAGCAGTGATTACTGTATAAATGACAATGGTCCCAAAAATGTGTCAAAAATATCCGAAGGGTCCCCCACAATGTCGCATTCACAATAAAAATTGCTGATCGCCGCCATTACTAGTAAAAAAAAAAATTATAAAAAATTATTAATAAAAATGCTATAAAACTATCCCTATTTTGTAAACGCTATAACTTTTGCACAAACCAATCAATAATCGCTTATTGCGATTTTTTTTGTACCAAAAATTTGTAGAAGAATACGTATCGGCCTAAACTGTGGGAAAAAAATGTTTTTTTATATATTTTTGGGGGATATTTATTATAACAAAAAGTAAAAAATAATGCATTTTTTTCAAAATTGTCGCTCTATTTTTGTTTATAGCGCAAAAAATCAAAACCGCAGGGGTGATCAAATACCACCAAAAGAAAGCTCTATTTGTGGGAAAAAAAGGACGTCAATTTTGTTTGGGAGCCACGTCGCATGACCGCGCAATTGTCAGTTAAAGCGACGCAGTGTCGAATCGCAAAAAGTGGTCTGGTCTTTGACCAGCAAAATGGTCCGGTCTGAAAGTGGTTAAAGAAGAATTAAACAAATAAAAAGGTTAATTAAATCCACAAGTGCTTTTTTTTAGCACTACTATTCCTTTATATTGGCTTTTAAAATTTACAAATGCAGCTATTTAGAATTTGGATGAAAGGTTTAGCACTGGGAAAACACTTTTTGAAAGATAAATAATGCATTTTATATACAATCAGACCAAAATGAGGGACAAATGAGGAGGAAAGAGGGACAGAGGGACATTGCTCCAAATCAGGGACAGTCCCTCAAAGTCAGGGACAGTAGAGAACTATGCCCTTGAGCACTGCCAAATGCACGTTTCACACTCACCATCTCTTTTCCAGCAACACTGAGCCTTTCCAAGTCCTTATCCGTTATACTGTAATTTTGACACTCAGCATTACTCATCTGTTTTGCTGTGGACAACACCTCTGCAATGAACCCGCCCTTATCTGATCCTTCCAACTGGGGAGCAGGGGCAATTTGAGATCATGGGGCCCCCTGTGTCTCCGACCACACTCAAGCCACACCCACACAAAACACCACCTACATATTACACTGCTAACATTACATACGTTCATCCTTTCCCCCTTTAGCTGCAGAGGCAGCAGCTGAGGATGTACACATGTTGTGGCAGGAATTATACCCCATGTTGCTTTCGGTGGGTGATTGCCACCCATTCAGGTGAATAAAGCCACTTTGCAAACACCCTGCAACTATTTGCAATGCATGCAGATGCAGCGTGCAAGTGTGGGATCCAAGGGGTTTAATCAGGTGATGAGGAGGAAATACAATCGCCTCCTCACTGCCTGCTTTAACCCTTCAGCAAATATTTTTATTTTACTTCAAGTAAAATCAAAGGGGTAGTAGTCATATGGGCAAACAAAAGCCCAAATGGTAGAAGGGATATGAATGAATGTGCGGATACACACATTCATTCATATCCCTTCTACCATTTGGGCTTCTGTTTGCCCATATGACTACTACCCCTTTGATTTTACTTGAAGTAAAATAAAAATTTTTGTTTTAAAGTAATATATTGCCTACTAAATACTTGTCCTGCCCCTTTAAAGTCCCACTGAGGCACCCTTTTTGCATCTACCATTAACTGGGATGTGGGTCAGGCCATTTTCAGACCATTTGCAGCACTTACCCCCCTCCTTTGTTTTAACCCTTCGGTCGCTATACTGCACAAGGTTGCACGACCTTTGTAATGCGGCCCCATTCACTTGACTTACGCTTGGCAGGCCCTACACATGCCAAGCATGACGCTGTGTATAATTCCTGCTGCAGCAGCGACATGTGCACACCCTACGCCCCCAGTTAAAGGGGGTGCCATTTGGGGGAGTAAAAACAGGGCTCAACTATGGGGTTTTACTGCCCCAAACTGAAAATGTAAACAAAGCCTTACTGTCCTTGTCCTGAGCCCCCTATCACAGTTGCTTTAAGGGGACCCCTTGGATGAGGACAGAGAGGGTCCCTGGGATGAGGGCAGAGAGGTGTCCTGGGATAAAAGCACCCCAACACATATGCCCTTAGCCCCCCCCCTCCCATCACTCCTCCATGTGTGCATCCTTGTTACCTGCCTCCCCCTGCCATCCATAAACTATGCACAGACCTCAGATATTCAGTGTGGCTCCTGCAATGTAAGATCTCCTAATGTACCTTCTCCTCCTCCTGTCTGTGTACATCGAGGCCAAGAAGGAGGATCCTCAGAGAGCTCTGTGTGATGTGCAGGCTGAGGGGGGAGAGAATCCAGTGACAGCTGCCACAGAGGGTGATTGCTGCATGTGGGAGTCCAGACACCCCACAGGAAATGCCGGGAAGGTATCCTGAGTACCCACATTAGCGCGCCCTTGTCAGTCCAGTAACCGGAGCTCAGTGCTCGATCTTGTTCCCGCACTGGGGTCTGGTATCAGCACAGATTCCTCGGGAAGACAGAGGTACCTCTCTTATGGGGCCCCCTACTGGCCCCGGGCCCTCGGGCAGTGCCTGAGTGCCCTAATGGTCAGTCCGCCCCTGCTGGAGAGGGTTAACTTCTGCAACAGCCAATTCACCTGTGTCTACTGGCTCGGCAGTCTCTCCATTGGCAACAGCAGCAACAGTGTCCACCTCACTATTACCCAACTTAGCCTGGTGGGGCATAGTTACTTTATTAACCGCTTAACAACCGGCCCATAGCCGAATGACGGCTACAGGGCGGTTGTTTAACTCTGGGAGGCCGTCATATGACGTCCTCCCAGAATTCCGCTGGGAATATGATGTCATAGGGGGCGGGGTCACATTGTGACATCACTCGGTGACCCCGCCCCTCATGCCTATATAAGTCAATATGCAGCGTGTCCACAGCATTACAGCGGGAAAGAGCATCGTGTCAACATCGGAAGAACAGAAGAAGGAAGAAGAAGAAGGCGGCGACAGCGATGACGAAGGAGAAGACCGGGCCAACGGTAGCAAAAGACCTGGAAGAAGATAGCGGAGGAGCCCGGCAGAATAACTGGAGAAGAGGCCGGAGAGAGCCGATAAAAGCGGCGAGATTGACTTCCTTTTCTAGTCCCATCGCAACTTATCACGTTCAAAATGAACAGACTTTCGGAATCGGAAGTCCGCCAGAATTCCGTCGGGACTCCCCCAGGAAGTCCGGCAGACCTAGTCCGGTCATGTGTGGGCAAGTGCGTTCGTTCGGAAAGACCGCCGAAATTCCGAAAGAAGTCTGTCGGACCCTAGTCTGCTGGAAAGTCTGGTCATGTGTACATGGCAGTAGTATGCTCCTTGTCCAACTTTCCACCAACAAATGTTGGATGGCAGGCTAGCAAATTTTTGGCGGACAGCATATTTTCGTATCATCTTACTGACGCCTGGGACCAAGGGCAGCTAGGTCACCAGGGGTTCTGCTGTTGAGATTTGAATTTGTATTCACATCATGTTTTTTACATGATGTGTATATTTTATGAATATTTTAAAATCAATATAAAAAGGGTTCTATAAGATAAGAAAAATTCCTATAAGAAAAATTATGGGGAAGAATAAGTTTTATTTACCTGCATGTACGCATGTGTGTGTGTCCATATGTTCATGAGCGGACTATGGTCTTATGACGTTATGGTATAATAAATTTACTCAATACCTCATAGATGGTTGAGACTGATGATGCTAAACTTGAGCCAGTAAGGTTTCAATTTTGATCCAGCATATCTGTTTCATGTGGAGGTTTTTGAGCATCCGCCAATATATGATTAACTCTGTGGAAGCTGTGTTTGATTAGTGAACTGGGATGCTTGTAGCTCTTTGTCAGAGTGTTTCCCCTTCGTACTTAGGCATGAGTACCTAGTGATATGTGCATTTATATGCACATACCAATTAGTGGTATACACACTTTTGGGGTCAAAGATGATCCATTTTGTTGTGTTTATTTTGCCGAGTACGATTAATTGGGCAGGCGCTGTGACAATGGGTTAGCGGAGTCATTTAGATGTTAAGAATTTAGGTTAATAACATACATTAACCCCTTAACCATATGCCATATATGTGGGTCAGGATTCCGGAGACATCTATAGACATGTTAGCACTTAGGCCGCGTACACACGGGCGGATTGTCTGCCCAACTAAGTTCGTCAGACAATCCGACAGACAGTCCGTCCAACTTTTAAATGAACGGACTTGACCACACACGATGAACAGACAGTCCGCTGAAAGCTTGCGCGATGACGTGTACAGCACGTACGACGGGACTAGAAATACGACGTCCAATACACTGCAATGCAACCTTCGGCGTGTAAATCCTTTCTGAGCATGCGCCATACTTAGTCCGTCCAACTTGCCTACACACGAGCGGACTGTCCGCTGAAACCAAGTTTGGACGGACAAAATTACGGAAATTCCGAAAGACTTAGTCCGTCAGACTGTCCGCTGAAAAAGTCCGCTGAAGCCCACACACGAGCGGATTGTCCGCTGAAACACGTTTCAGCGGACTAAATTGGGCAGCGTAAGGCCGCGTACACACGGGCGGATTGTCTGGCCAACTAAGTTCGTCAGACAATCCGACAGACAGTCCGTTCAACTTTTGAATGAACGGACTTGCCCACACACGGCACTTTTTGAGCGAACTAATACGGCGTACTAAGTCCGCCATACAATCCGCTCTACTTTTGAAATGAACGGATTCGCCCACACACGCGGAGAAAAGTCCGCTCATTTCGAGCACGTCTCCAGGTAGGCGGGGCCTGCGAAGGAGACGTCGCTGGCCCCGCCGCCTGGAATGGACTTAAAGGGGGCGGTGTCACATGGGTTGGTGTCACATGGTGACCCCGCCCCCTTACGATGTCATAGTCCCCATGTGACATCAACCCATGTGACCAACCCATGTGACATATACCATGTGACACCGCCCCATTGTCACTATATAAGTGGCCGCGCAGCGCGGCTCTGGCATTCCGGCCGGAGAGATCGTCGAGGCAACATCTCCTGGGGAAGAAGAAGAAGAAGAAGAAGAAGAAGAAGAACGGAAGGCGGCGGCGGGCGGCGGCGACAGCGGCGACAGAAGACCGGGCCACCGCCTGTAAAAGAGCTAGAAGAAGGCGCGGTGGCCCGGCAGAAGAACCGAAGAGGGGGACAAGACCCCCGAAGTCGGGAGAAGAGGCCGGCGGCGGGGAGGAAGAAAGCCGGACCCCTCTGCTAGCAAAAGAGCTACAAGAAGATAGCGGAGGAGTCCGGCGAGAAGACCCCCGAAGACGGAAGACCCCCGGAGCTGTGCAATAAAATATTTTATCTCGTGTGTTGTGTTTTTTTTTGGTACTTTTATTTTACAGGTGAATGGGTAGGGGTACATTGTACCCCATACTCATTCACATAGGGTGGGGGGCCGGTATCCGGGGGCCCCCTTATTAAAGGGGGCTCCCGGATTCCGATAAGCCCCCCGCCCGCAGACCCCGACAACCAACGGCCAGGGTTGTCGGGAAGAGGCCCTTGTCCTCATCAACATGGGGACAAGGTGCTTTGGGGTGGGGGGGCCGCGCGCCCCCCCTTCCCCAAGGCACCCCCCATATTGAGGGCACGCGGCCTGGTACGGCTCAGGAGGGGGGGGGGCGCTCGCTCGCCCCCCTTTCCTGGCTGGCCGGGTAGCGTGCTCGGACAAGGGTCTGTTGTGGACTTGGGGGGCACCCCCACGCCGATTTTTTTCGGCGTTGGGGTTCCCCTTTAAGTCCATACCAGGCGGCGGGGCCCGTGACGTCTCCGTCGCGGGCCCCGCCTACCTGGATACCCGCTCGAAATGAGCAGACTTTTCTCCGGGCGGGAAAAGTCCGCTC
The DNA here is from genome assembly GCF_037356315.1 of Lithobates pipiens. Taxonomy (NCBI): domain Eukaryota; kingdom Metazoa; phylum Chordata; class Amphibia; order Anura; family Ranidae; genus Lithobates; species Lithobates pipiens. Next base: position 221,998,495 of record NW_027507685.1, read on the forward strand.
ATTTCGAAAGTACAGCGGACTGGCACACACACGGGCGGACTGTCCGCTCAAACCAAGTTTGGACGGACAATCTTACGGAAATTCCGTAAGACTTTGTTCGTCAGACAGTCCGCTGAAAAAGTCCGCTGAAGCCCACACACGAGCGGACTGTCCGCTGAAATGTGTTTCGGCAGACAGTCCGCCCGTGTGTACGCGGCCTCAGTCTTCTAAATTTGAGAATTTGTCTTTTAGTAGAAACACGTATATAGGGACATGTATATGTATATGTATATATATATATATATATATATATATATATATATATATATATATATATATATATATATATATATATATCAAGCTTTATGGACACACACAATGAGACACAGGGAGGATTATAGTCCTTTTTTCCTTTTTTTACACTGGTAAAATATTAAGTGGTTTGTCCTTGATATACACATGTTTATATGTGTAAAATGGTTCACATTTAACTATTTATATCACCCATCTATTCACTCATTCATGGACACTTGATCACTATACGCCGCATTTTCTTTACAGTTAGTTACGTTAATAAATTCATCTTTGTGGTCTTTTTTCAATAATTCATTACATTATGGAATTTTTTTTAAATTATATCCTTACTCAAATTTTTTCCATATTCTTATATATCTTTATATTTTTCATTTCTCACACAATCACATTTGGTCACGTGTATTTTCACACATTTACATAATTTTTCACTTTTTGTGACACACCATTATTTATCGAGTATTACCTTCTCTATTTTTGTTTTAAAACGATATTCACTAATGTCTTATAAACGGTGTTTATTCATTCACTTAAAGTGGTTCTGCACCTTAAAAAAAAAAATATCAAAAACCAGCAGCTACAAATATTGCAGCTGCTGACTTTTAATAAATTGACACTTACCTGTCCCAGGGTCCAGCGATGTCGGCTGCAGATGATGAGCAATCGCTCGTCTCTCTGCTGCCCCCCACCGCCATCCTCTGTCAGGGAATCGAGAAGTGAAGCGTTGCGGCTTCACTGCCCGGTTCCCTACTGCGCATGCGCGAGTCGTGCTGCGCGTCTCTGCTGGTCCCCGCTGTTTCCTTGGAACTGTGTGTTTCCCAGAACACAACAGGGGGGGGGGGGGGGCTGGGCATCTGCGGCGGTCTGTCCCGGAAGTGGGTGCAGATACCTGGATTATCCAGGTAACTGCACCCCCCTCCCCCCTGAAAGGTGCCGATTGTGGCACCGGAGGGGGGGGGAGGGATCAGATAAGCGGAACTTCCACTTTAGGGTGGAGAACTGCTTTAATTTTTATTTTGTTATCATGGAGGTTTTAATTATTTCAAATATTTGATTGCTTTAATCATTTAACTAATTATTTTAATTATTCAATTAGAGATGGTACTTAATAAACTTCTTGTGCTCTGATTGTTTGCTGTGATTAAGCACTACAGCTAGTGCTAAACGTCTGCAATTTTTCCTTGTTCGATGTGTTTGTTGAGCTGTGATGTGATTTTCCAATAAAAGAAAGTGGTCTTCTGAAGAGTGCGGCAGTCCAGAGCTTGTTTTTCGTCTGTTGCTGGGACTGCATGCCCCCACTCACCGCACAGCAAACAGGGCTCTGAGTGTCTTGTCCAGGCTTCCCACACTGAATCCTCTTGCAAGCTTAGAATTCTGTATCTCCATAACTGGTCTCCTTGCACCAGTGTTGCTAGCGGCAACAGCCACCATCTGTGCACTCATTGCATCAGTGTTGCTAGGGACAACCACAGCCCTCAGTCTCCTTAGTAAACTCTGTTCAGGCATGTATGGGGCTCGATCCAGCGGTAACAATCCTTCCAGCCACAGAGCTCTGTCTCCTTAGTAAATTCTGTCCAGGCATGTATGGGGCTCGATCAGGAGGTAACAACCCCTCCAGCCACAGAACTCTGTCTCTCAGTTCCTTTTAACAGGAAAATCTGGCTGTTGGTATGCGAGTATCTGGAACTCTTCCAACCCTGCCCAAAGAAATACCTCCACCCAGGGTAGGGTTTCCACATTTTCATCAAGCCAAACTCAGATGCTTAAGCAGCGCACGCCAATTTTTTTTACATTTTTTTGTAGTACATTACATTTATGACCTCTGTACAAAGCAATGCACAGCAATTTTGTTATGTAGTATACACTATACATATATTTTTTGTGATTAAATTAATTTCTAATCATATGGAATTAATCACAAGAGTCCCCCTTTACATCAGAGTCAACAGAGTTCCCCTTTAGATCTGAATGCACAGGGTTCATTTCCCTTTACATCTGATTCTGCAGTTTCCCTTTACATCTCCAAGAGAAGAGTGCAGAGGGAAAGATGGGGGCAGTATGTACAGGAGAGGAGTGTGGTGGGTATGATGGGGGCAATATGTACAGGAGAGGAGTGTGGGGGGTATGATGGGGGCAGTATGTACAGGAGAGGAGTGCGGAAGGTATGATGGAGCAGTATGTACAGGAGAGGAGTGTGGAAGGTATGAAGGGGCAGAATATACAGTACAGGAGTGCAGAAGGTAGGAAGGGGGCAGAATATACAGTAAAGGAGTGCAGAAGGTATGAAGGGGGCAGAATATACAGAAGAGGAGTGTGGAGGGTATAATATAGGCAATATGTATAGGAGAGGAGTGTAGAGGGTATGATGGGGAATGTACAGGAGAGGAATGCGGAAGGTATGGCAGTGGGCAGTACTACAGGAGAGGAGTACGGAGGGTAGGATGGGAGCAGAATTTACAGGAGTAGTGATGGACGAACTTCCGATGGGACGTTTCGCAAACGCAAACGCAGCCAAAAGTTTGCGAACCGCAAAGTTTACGGCGGGCCCCATTGACTTTATGTGACTTTAATGGCCATATTTTCAGCCACAAAATACTTACTAGATGTGCCCACATAGTCCCACCACATGGACACTGACATAACAAAAGTATTACGTGAATCTGGGATCGACAATACAAGCATTCTTTTTTTATCTGTGAAATTTTGACAATTCAGGAGCGCATGAAGGCCATGGAGGAGAGGAAAGGTCAGGGCAGGCTATGAAGATGGTGCAGGAGATGATCACCCGAACCATGATAGAGAGCACTGACACCAGCACTGTGATAGAGAGCACTGACACCACACCAGCACCGTGATAGAGAGCACTGACACCACACCAGCACCGTGATAGAGAGCACTGTCACCAGCACTGTGATAGAGAGCACTGACACCAGCACTGAGATAGAGAGCACTGACACCAGCACTGAGATAGGGAACACTGACACTAGCACCGAGATAGAGAGCACTGACACCACACCAGCACCGTGATAGAGAGCACTGACACCAGCACCGAGTTAGAGAGCACTGACACCACACCAGCACCTTGATAGAAAGGACTGAGACCACACCAGCACCGAGATAGAGAGAACTGACACCACACCAGCACCGTGAGCACTGACACCACACCAGCACCGTTATATAGAGCACTGACACCAGCACCATGATAGAGAGCACTGACACCAGTACCGAGATAGAGAGCACTGACACCAGCACCGAGATAGAGAGCACTGAGACCACACCAGCACCATGATAGAGCACTGACACCAGCACTGAGATAGAGAGCACTGACACCACACCAGTACCGTGATAGAGAGCACTGACACCAGCACCATGATAGAGAGCACTGACACCAGTACCGAGATAGAGAGCACTGACACCAGCACCGAGATAGAGAGCACTGAGACCACACCAGCACCGTGATAGAGCACTGACACCAGCACCGAGTTAGAGAGCACTGACACCACACCAGCACCATGATAGAGAGCACTGAAACCACACCAGCACCGTGATAGAGAGCACTGACACCAGCACCGAGATAGAGAGCACTGACACCACACCAGCACCGTGATAGAGAGCACTGACATCAGCACCGAGATAGAGAGCACTGACACCAGCCCCGAGTTAGAGAGCACTGACACCACACCAGCACCGTGATAGAGCGCACTGACACCAGCACCGCGATAGAGAACACTGACACCAGCACCGTGATAGAGAGCACTGACACCAGCACCGTGATAGAGAGCACTGACACCAGGACCGTGATAGAGAGCCCTGACACCAGCACCATGATAGAGAGCACTGAGACCACACCAGCACCGAGAGAGAGCACTGACACCACACCAGCACTGAGATAGAGAGAGAGTACTGACACCAGCACAGAGATAGAGAGCACTGAAAGCAGCACTGATACCAGCTACTCGCTGCGGGACCCAAAAATATGACACTGCTCAACCTCTTCAAACAGGAGGGTACGGGCATATAGTACGGTGTGCTTTTTTTGTACAAGGAAGTGAGACAAAAGTAGAAAAAAGGTCTGTGTGCTCGATTAAATCAATTGTTTATAGAGTTATGCATATACATGGTCTACTTGTCACATGTGTTGAATTCCTCTGAGATCCATGCCTCATTCATTTTTCTAAATGTCAGGTAGTCAACACTGCCATGAGCTAGACGAGTGCGCTTATCGGTCACAATCCCCCCTGCTGCGCTGAACGTCCTTTCAGACAGGACACTAGACGAGGGGCAAGCCAACAGTTCCATTGCAAATTGGGCAAGCTCTGGCCAGAGGTCAAGCCTGCCCACCCAGTAGTCCAGGGGTTCATGACTTCTCAGAGCGTCCACATCGGCCGTTAACCCGATGTAGTCGGACACCTGTCGGTCTAGGCGTTCCCTGATGCTGGATCCAGATGACACCTGTTGATGGGTCGGCTGAAAGAATGACCTCATATCAGAAGTCACCAACACATCTTCAAACCGCCCTCTTCTTGCAGGCGCTGTTGGATTGGTACCCGCAACTCTTTCTCTGGGAGTGGGAATTCCTCCTCTGCCAGCGCTCGCAAAAGCAGAATGCAGCAGTTGTCGAAGCAAAGTCTGTAAGTGCTCCATTCTGACAGCCCTCTGTGACGGTGGTAACATTTCCGCCATTTTGTGTTTGTACCGGAGGTCTAAGTACGTTGCCACCCAGTACTGTTTCTTGACCATTATGCTTTTTATACGGGGGTCCCTGTTAAAACACTGGAGCATGAAGGCCTACATTTGCACTAAACTGGAAGCGGTGTGGTGGCCTGGCTCCTGCTCATCATCCAGGATAATGTCGTCCTCCTCGTTCTCCTCTCCCCATCCATGCACAACAACAGGGATCCCAGAAACGTTTAAAGCATGCTCTTCTTGCTCCTCCTCATCCGCCCCGGCACCATCCTCCTCTGACTCTTCTTCAGACTCCTGTTGTTGACTTGTCTCAGATAGATAACCCCCCCCCCCCCCGGGAATTCACCCAACATTGCGACTTCCTCATCTTCCCGCTCCTGCTCCTCCACGGCTTGATCAATGACATGACGCAATGCACGCTCCATAAAGAAGGCATAAGGTACCATGTCACTGATGGCGCCATGGCTGCGACTGACCAGTTTGGTGATCTCATCAAATGGCCGCAGAAGTCTGCATGCGTCACGCATGAGCAGCCACTGACGCTGTGAAAAAAAAACATGCTCCCCAGAACCTGTTCTGCCGCAGAGTTCATACAGGTAGTCGTTAACTGCACGTTTCTGCTGGAGCAGCCTATCAAGAATATAGAAGGTTGAGTTCCATCCCGTCGGGCAATCGCAAATAAGAAGTCTAACTGGCAGATTGTGTCGCCGCTGAATGTCAGCAAGGCAAGCCATGGATGTGTAAGATCTTCTGAAATGGGCCAAGATTTTCCTTGCCTGCCGCTAGATGTCCTGGACCCCAGGGTATTTGACAACGAATCGCTGCACGACCAAGTTTAAGATGTGTGCCATGCATGGCACGTCCATAATTTTGCCCTGTTTCAATGCGCTAAGCAGATTGGCACCGTTGTCAAACACTGCTTTACCAACCGTCAAATTGAGCGGTGTTAGCAACTGATCTGCCTGTGAACGCAAAGCTGAAAGGAGTGCAGAGCCAGTGTGGCTCTTGGCTTCCAGGCACAACAGATGCAGCACAGCATGGCAACATCTCACCTGGCATGTCGAATAGGTTCTGGGGAGCTTGGGCGGCGCAGCGGAAGAGACGCTAGCAGCAGAAAAGGAGGAGGCAGCCGAGGAGGAGAGGGAGGAGGATGGAGTAGGAGGAGGAGAAGAAGAGCCAGGCCTGCATGCAATCTGTGGCGGTTAAACCAAATCTACACGATGCCATGGGTTACATGCTTGACGGTCGTCAGAAGGTTCACCCAGTGGGCAGTAAATGTGATATACCTTCCCTGCCAGTGTTTGCTAGACCACGTGTCTGTGGTCAGATGTATCTTGGCACTAGTGCTGCAACTAACGATTAATTTGTCTGTCGACTAATCTATCGATTATTTTTTCGATTAGTCAACGACTATCCGATTATTTTTTTATTTTATTTTTAATGAATCTAGTGTGTTCTTTTTGTGATTAGATAATAATCCTTTGGATAACTTTACAAAAAAATGATACGTACAACTTCTAAATATGATATTTCAACTTTTATTACATTTTTTCCAAAAAGTACTTCAATGTGGTAAAGTTTTTACAGTATAAAAAAGTGCCAAAAATAAAATGTAAACAACACTTTAGCATCAGGCACGAATAATGGTTATGCCATTGCCATTAATTCAGAGCCTGAAGCATTAAAAAAAATGCCATATAAAAATGCTACAAAAGCACTGCTGCTCTGCACTGCTGCTCATGCTCAACACTGTGTAGTGTGTACAAAACACATGAAAGACATAATATACCAAAATAAAGTGCCCAAAAATAAAAAGGTAATGCTTTAGGGCATGAGGCATGAAAATTCCATAAAAATTCTGCCTAACACTTTGCAAAAGATGCATTCTGAAGGCATTGTGTGTTACCTTACTACTCAACCACACATAATGCCTTCAGAATGCATCTTTTGCAAAGTGTTAGGCAGAATTTATATGGCATTATGCCTCTTGACCTAAAGTGTTATTGTTTAACACCACAAAAATGCTAGTCAACATACAATAACACTATGTATTGTAATCATCTTTAATTGAATTAAATACATAGTGTTATTGTAGAGAGTGCTGATTGAGCAGTATTTATGTGTCGTGTTACTTTAATTCTAATGCAAAACATACCTGAGGAGGTAACATAGTTTTCAAGAAGGAGGCGGAGCCATATCCACAAAAGCACTGCTGCTCGAGTCTGAACTGCTGCTCAACACTGTGTTTTCAAAAAAAACGCAAGTGGCAAAAAATACAAGGTAACGCTTTAGGGCATGAGGCATGAAAATGCCATATAAATTCTGCCTAACACTTTGCAAAAGATGCATTTAGAAGGCATTGTGCAACAATGTGTGGTACTAACTAACCTTACTACTCAACCGCACATAATGCCTTCAGATCAGAATGCATATTTTGCAAAGTGTTAGGCAGAATTTATATGGCATTATGCCTCTTGACCTAAAGTGTTGTTGTTTAACACCACAAAAATGCTGGTCAACATACAATAACACTATGTAATTGTAATCATTGATGATTGAATACATAGTGTTATTGTAGAGTCAGAGTGCTGATTGAGCAGTATTTTTGTGGTGTGTTACTTTAATTGTAATGTAAAACATACCTGAGGAGGTAACATAGTTTTCAAGAAGGAGCCATATCCAACAAAAGCACTGCTGCTCTGAGTCTGAAGTCTGAACTGCTGCTCAACACTGTGCAAAAACACAAGTTCCCAAAAATAAAACGTAACGCTTTAGGGCATGAGGCATGAAAATGCCATATAAATTCTGCCTAACACTTTGCAAAAGATGAATTCAGAAGGCATTGTGCTGGGTAACCTTACCTTACTACTCCTCAACCACACATGCCTTCAGAATGCATCTTTTGCAAAGTGTTAGGCAGAATTTATATGGCATTATGCCTCTTGACCTAAAGTGTTGTTTAACACCACAAAAATGCTGGTCAACATACAATAACACTATGTAATTGTAATCATTGATGATTGAATATATAGTGTTATTGTAGAGTCAGAGTGCTGATTGAGCAGTATTTTTGTGGTGTGTTACTTTAATTGTAATGTAAAACATACCTGAGGAGGTAATACCGTATATACTCGAGTATAGGCCGACCCGAATATAAGCCGAGGCCCCCAATTTACCCCCAAAAAAACTGGCAAACTTATTGACTCGTGTATAAGCCGAGGGTGAGACATGCCTGTCCATCCCTGTGTGTGTGTCCGTCCATCCCTGTGTGTCCGTCCATCCCTGTGTGTCCGTCCATCCCTGTGTGTCCGTCCATCCCTGTGTGTCCGTCCATCCATCCCTGTGTGTGTGTGTGTCCATCCATCCATCCATCCCTGTGTGTGTGTGTCTCCATCCATCCATCCATCCATCCCTGTGTGTGTGTGTCTCCATCCATCCATCCATCCATCCCTGTGTGTGTGTGTGTCTCCATCCATCCATCCATCCATCCCTGTGTGTGTCTCCATCCGTGTGTGTGTGTGTGTGTGTGTGTGTGTGTGTGTGTGTGTGTGTGTGTGTGTGTGTGTGTCCAGCCTACCTTTGTCCCGAGCCTCCGTCCCGTGCCTTGCCTCCTTGCCTCCGTCCCGTGCCGTGACTTGCCTCCTTGCATCCGTCCCGTGTCGTGCCGTGCCTTGCCGCCGCCGTCCCGTCCCGTCCCGTGCCGTGCCTTCCCTTGCCTCCGTCCCGTGCCCTCTTCGTCGGCGGCCATTGTAAAGTTCAAAAGCTGCGCCGCCGCCTTCGCCTGTGATAGGCGGAACACTGAATTTCCCAGCAGCCTGTGTTCCGCCTATCACAGACGTCGTATCATCCTCGTCCGTAGTACGAGGATGATACGATGTCCGTGATAGGCGGAACACAGGCTGCTGGGAAATTCAGTGTTCCGCCTATCACAGGCGAAGGCGGAGCCGGAGGCGCGGCTTTTGAATAGAATGGCCGCTGTCTGTCTGCTCGACACGCTGATCGAGCGGGCAGACAGCGATGACTCGAGTATAAGCCGAGGGGGGCACTTTCAGCCTCAAAAAAGAGGCTGAAAATCTCGGCTTATACTCGAGTATATACGGTAGTTTTCAAGGAAGGAAGCAAGGAGGAACCAAGCCCACCAAAAGCACTGCTCAACACTGTGGCTGTGCAAAAATATGGCCAATACAACAATGAAGGCAGCCATGAGCCATCTCAACATAAATACACTAATACAGCCCAACAAGAACACAACACAGTCATGACAAGTGCAAAAGGTTGGGGGCCTGTGTTACTTCCTCCATTACAATGCTATATTTTAGCATTGCAATGGAGGAAGGTTAGCATATCAACATGCTCTGCTGTTAGGCTTGCTCTTTTTTTAGTCACAATGTTGCCAGCAACTGAGAAAAGCCTTTCAGATGGGGTTGATGTTGCAGGCACAGACAAGTAACTCTTTGCCAGCATGGCCAAGATGGGAAACCTCTTTTCATTTTCCTTCCACCATTTCAGCGGATTTTCTTCCTTTAGAATAGCCTGCTCACTGAAATACATGTGTATCTCATTCCGCACAACTTCACTGTGGGTTTCTTGATCTTGGATGTGACCAGTGTCATCCTCGCCATTACTGTGGTGGTCATCTGAATCTGAAGAACCGAGCAAAGTGTCTAACAGAGACACTTGCCTCTTCTCAGAAAATGTCATGTCTGCACTGGTTGACCGTTGTTCCTCACATCGATGTTGCGTTTGCTCTTCCTCGTATCTTCTTTTCACTTCAAGAGCAAGAGCTTGGACCTTGAGGTGAACTTTTAAACTGTCCTCTGCTGGCAGGAATTTTAGTTTGCGGAATCTGGGGTCCAGGGCTGCTGCAATAAGACATATATTTTCTCCACCATCATCTCTGAATTTAGTTTCCCGCTCCCATCTTGATGTCATCTCCTGTGCAGCAACACTTTGGAAAGCTTTAACTGCTGCTGTCTCGCAAATTGTGCTCTGTATGGATTTCTGGAGGCCCTTTACCAGAGGAGGTAGAGCAGAAGCAGTCACATAGGACTCTCCACTCAAGAAAACAGTAGCACACTCAAATGGCTGCAGGACTTGTTCCACTTCCTCAAGTAAGCTCCACTGATCATGTTTTAAATCTAGGAAGCGCTTCCCTCGTGGTGTGACATCAGGATCGGAAAGAGTTGCAGTCACAGGCCACCTCTGTTCAAGCAGGCGGCTGATCATGTGTAAAGTACTGTTCCATCTTACGGATACATCATTTATTAGTGTGTGCTCAGGGGTACCCATTTGTTGCTGCTTTGCTTTAAGCTTTGTAGTGGCCAGCTCACTTTTTTTTAAATGTTCCACAAGGCACTTTGCAGCCCTCAGGGTCTTGCTGATCTGGGGATCCCTCAAGGCATGGTTGACAACTAACTGCAATGTATGACCAGCACACCTGAGAGAAGAGATGCCATGCTTTTCTTCCAAAATACACAGAGCAGCGACAACATTTGCAGCGTTATCATGGACAACTACATTTACATTGGCCATGGATATCTCAAACTTTTCAGCTGCTTTTTCCACCCAGTTAGCAATGTTTTCAGCTGTGTGCCGATCTTCAAGTGGCATAGTGGTCAGATTGTACGATGTAAGATTCCAGTCTTCATTGATGAAGTGGCATGTGACACCCAAGTATGCCTCTGTGGCAATGCTGGTCCATGCGTCTGTGGTGAGAGCTATTTTTGATTTCACATCTTTGAGTGATGCTTTCAATCTTTCAAAATTCTCCTCATATTTCTTCTCCATCAGCTTAGTGAAATGGGACCTGGAGGGAAGTGTGTATCCTGGGTAAAACGTGTTGATCATCTCACGAAATCCTTGACCGTCTACAATGGAAATTGGTCTCATAGCTTTTACAATCATGTTGAGTATGCTATTGGTATATGCAACGGCCATTTGGGGTGAGCAAACAGTGACATCCTTTTTATGGAAGAAGAACTCCTGTACACAGCTTTGCCTCTTCCTGAGAAAAAAAAAAAAAGACACAATAATAATTAACATTTAGGAACCTGAACCAAGTTTAACCAACATGAATGCTCAATGCTGCTAATAATGTACTTGTACTGCATATTTAAAAGAGGGCACGGGTAGTGTAGTAAATGTCTGTCTGCAATTAAATTAATATTATATTGTTGCTGCTCTGTGTATTGGAAGAAAAGCATGGCATCTCTTCTCTCAGCTCATACATTGCAGGAAGTTGTCAAACCATGCCCTGAGGGATCCCCAGATCAGCAAGACGGCTGCAGTGCAAAAAGTGCCTTGTGAATGTGAAACATTTAAAAAAAACATGAGATGGCCACTAAAAAGAAATTAGCAAAGCAGCACAGCAACAAATACCCCTGGCCCCTGAGCATGCACTAATAATGATGTATCTTACTTACTAGCAGTAGCAGCATGAGCAATAATATATTAATAAATATTGACCACAAATTACTCCCAAAATGAACAAAATACTAGTAAGTAAGTAGTAAGTACTTACAAAGATGGCTCGTCCGTTTGAGGCCGTAGTGCGCCAGGATGTTTTCTTCTGAGGTGCTCGTGCATCGCAGTAGTGCTGCCGTGGTACGCCAGTTCGGTTTTGCAGAGGGAACAAAGGACCATTTTATCTGGCCTCTGTTTAAAGAATTCCCATACCTTTGAAAGTCGTGGTCCGGAACTTTTTTCCCCATTCCCGGGAGTGGGAGTGGGAGCAGGAGCAGCAGCTGCCACCGCCATTACCGCCATTTACCCGCGAGATGACACGTGCGTGACGCGTCGACGCCATTTACGCACGTCGACAAATTTTCTTAGTCGACGTAGTCGATTACGTCGACGCGTCGTGGCAGCTCTACTTGGCACCGACACTGTGTGCCAGAGATACATTCACTTGCCGCTGAACATGGCCATATAGCTCTGGGATGCCCTTCTCTGAGAAATACTTCCTTCCTGGGACCTTCCATTGTGGTGTTCCAATGGCCACCGAGTCCACCAGTTTATATGGCATTAGTTGGCGGGCTATCAGTTCTAACAAGCCAGCCGTCAACCGTTGGGCAAGAGGGTTATACGGCGTCATCATTTTTTTACGCTCGAACATTTGGCCCACGGAAGCCTGCCTTTTTCCAGAAAAACATGAGGATGGCATGATGGAAGGTGGAGTGGATGACAATTGTGAGGAGAGAGGAGAAGAAGAAGTAGAAGGCGAGGCTAGACGGTGAGAGCCTGGAGTGTGGCTTTGTGTGTTCCGTTGCTCCCACTGGGCTCGGTGATGGCAGCTTATGTGCCTTCTTAAGGCAGTCGTCCCTAGGTGAGTGTTGGGCTTACCGCGACTTATGCGTTGACTGCAAAGATTGCAGATGGCAACACTATTGTCAGCGGTGGACACGTTAAAAAAAGCCCACACTGCGGAGCCATTTTCCGGCATCCTGGGAGTGCAAGATGTGACCGTACATGGTTGATGCCTCGCTCCTGATACATTAGCAGTCTGCTTTGTCCCTCTTGTGCAATCTAAGTTCCGCCTGCTTTTCCTCCCTATCTGCTGGTCCATATCTCCCTCTGAACTCCCCTCTTCTTCCTCTCTTGTGGACACCCACGTGACATCACTAGACACGTCATCATCGATGTCACCTTCCCCACTGCTATAATTGGAGATCTCGGAGTAGGCAGCAACACCGGGGACCAACTTCCTCCTTGGGCTGATCTGGGTACTGTTGTCAAATGCTGAGTGGCGGTTGTTGCTACCTCGTCTTCCTGATCCAATGCCAAGAGTGGCTGCTCATCGGAAATATCTTGATATGGATTGGAAAATAATTCCTGTGACTCAAGCGGAAGGTATATGGTGGTGGTGGTTTGGTGGTAGTGTCTTTGGGGGTGCACACAGCAGAGAGTGAAGAGGGTGCAGATTGAGAGGATGAGGAGAGTGCAGAAGAGTAAGGCTGAGTGAGCCACTCAACCAAGTCTGGTGCGTCCTTTGACGTAATCGCACGCACCTTCTGCAATTTGCCACTTTGGCTCAAGTCTGTTGCTCCTGCCCTACCCCTACCACCCCTGCGGAAGGGCCTGCCTCTTGCTCTGCCTGTCATTTTTTAAATGACCCTGTGACAAAAGTCTCTAGAGAAGTGCAGTATGTATGTGGAAATAGGTATATAACACCCCGCTTCAATCTGTCGTTTTTGGGGGCCACTGGTCTATCACACCAGTTATAACACTTTTTTTTTATTGCGTTTGTCACTCTTTGTAGTATCGCTGCAGAACAACTCAGCAGTCACAATGCTGCACAGTGGAAATTCACTATACTATGCTTTCTATATGTGCAAGTATTTTATACGTGTATTACACACCTATATACTGCATCAAATAGTACACCTATACCAGTCCTTAAAAGGACCTTTGTGGACCTAGTAGCTAGTGATTTGCAGACTGTCCCTCAGTCCCTACACTGGCAAAAGACAGCTGCAGAATCGGCCAGCGGTGCACTCAGCAATCACCAGCACCCTATATGCTGTACACCTATGCCAGTCCCTAAAAGGATGTTTGTGGACCTAATAGTAATAGCTAGTGATTAAACTGACTGTCCCTGCTACAGGAGAGGAGTGCGGAAGGTATGATGGGGGCAGTATGTACATGAGAGGCGTGTGGAAGGTATGAAGGGGGCAGAATATACAGTACAGGAGTGTAGAAGGTAGGAAGGGGGCAGAATATACAGTAGAGGAGTGCAGAAGGTATGAAGGGGGAACAATATACAGTAGAGGAGTGTGGAGGGTATAATATAGGAAATATGTACAGGAGAGGAGTGTAGAGGGTATGATGGGGTATGTACAGGAGAGCAGTACGGAAGGTATGGCAGTGGGCAGTATGTACAGGAGAGGAGTACGGAGGGTATGATGGGAGCAGAATTTACAGGAGTAGTGATAGATGCACTTCCGACGGGACGTTTCACGAACGCGAACCGCGAACGCGGCCAAAAGTTTGCGAACAGCAAAGTTTGCGGCGGGCCCCATTGACTTTAATGGCAGACGAACCTTAAAAACCTACAGGTCATATTTCAGCCACAAAATACTTACTAGATGTGCACACATAGTCCCACCACATGGACACTGACATAACAAAAGTATTAAGTGAATCTGGGATCGACAACGACAAGCATTCTTTTTTTATCTGTGAAATTTTGACAATTCAGCAGTGCATGAAGGCCATGGAAGAGAGGAAAGGTCAGGGCAGGCTATGAAGATGGTGCAGGAGATGATCACCCGAACTGTGATAGAGAGCACTGACACCAGCACCGTGATAGAGAGCACTGACACCACACCAGCACCGTGATAGAGAGCACTGACACCACACAAGCATTGTGGTAGAGAGCACTGACACCACTGACACCACTGACACCAGCACCGAGATAGAGAGCACTGACACCAGCACCAAGATAGAGAGCTGTTTGTGTGTATGCTAGTCCGACGGACAAAAACCGATGCTAGGGCAGCTATTGGCTACTGGCTATGAAGTTTCTTATTCTAGTCCGGTCGTACGTCATCACATTAAAAATCCGATGAAACTTTCTGGATAAACCCCCAACAAACACTAGTTATTCAACGGTGGGCATACAAAGTTGTGGTACTGGCACAGTACCAAAGTATTAGCAGAAGTAATACATTACCGCTCCCAGTGATGAGTGATGCCGTCAGTCTATGAGGTGAAAGGCTATTGCTTCCAAGCTAGTCCCACACAAACCAAGTAGGGTCCACAGGGGGATACGTCGGATTGCCTCTGTCCATTTGCCATGAACCGGTGGTCATAGCCCTACCCTTGGTGCACGGGCTCAGGAGCACCACGGGGGATGTTACCATAGAGTGGCGTTCAGGCAGAACTAACATCAACTCGTTTCTCAAAAACAATGTGTAGCTTAACCTGGACATGTTAGCCCCTATCCTTTTCTGTCCCCCTCTGTTTGGGATGTTGGCAAGTGACATGTTGCATCTGGCAGCAGGTGATGGTGGTAAGTGAAATGGGGCATCTGCCAGCAGGTGACAGTGGCAAGTGACACGTGACATCTGGCAGCAGATGACAGTGGCAAGTGACCTGCTGCATCTGGCAGGAGGTGATGGTGGTAAGTGACACGTGGCATCTGGCAGCAGGTGACATGGCAAGTGGTATGTTGCATCGGAGGTGACGGTGGCAAGTGACACACGGCATCTGGCAGCAGGTGATGGTGGCAAGTGACTTGTGGCATCTGGCAGCAGGTGACGTGGTGACATGTGGCATCTGGCAGCAGGCGACAGTGGCAAGTGGCACGTGATATCTGGCAGCAGGTGACGGTGGCAGGTGACATCTGGTAGTAGATGACAGGTGGTGGCATCTGGCAGCGGGTGACATTGGCAAGCGACTTGTGGCATCTGACAGCAGGTGACATGGCAAGTGACATGTTGCATCTGGCAGGAGGTGAAGGTGGCAAGTGACACATGGCATCTGGCAGCAGGTGACGTTGCAAGTGACATGTGGCATCTGGCAGCAGGTGGGGGTGGCACGTGACACGTGGCATCTGGCAGCAGGTGATGGTGGCAAGTGACACATGGCATCTGGCAGCAGGTGACAGTGGTGACATGTGGCATCTGGCAGCAGGTGACGTGGCAAGTGACACGTGGCATCTGGTAGCAGGTGACAATGGCAAATGAGATGTTGCATCCGGCAGGAGGGGACGGTGGCAAGTGACACGTGACATCTGGCAGCAGGTGATGGTGGCCAGTGACACGTGGTATCTGGCAGCAGGTGACGGTGGCAAGTGACAAGTGGCATCTGGCAGCAGGTGACGGTGGCAAGTGACACATGGCATCTGGTAGGAGGTTACAGGTGGTGGCATCTGGCAGCAGGTGACATTGGCAAGTGACTTGTGGCATCTGGAAGCAGGTGATGTGGCAAGTGACACATGGCAACAGGTGACAGTGGTAAGGGACAAGTGGCATCTGGCAGCAGGTGATGGTGGTAAGGGACATGTGGCATCTGGTAGGTAACAAGTGTCAGTGGCCAGTGACAGTGGCATCTGGCAGCAGGTGATGACACGTGGTATCTGGCAGCAGGTGATGGTGGCAAGTGACACATGGCATCTGGCAGCAGGGACACATGGCATCTGGCAGCAGGTGACGGTAGTGACACATGGCATCTGGCAGAGGTGACGTAGTAAGTGACACGTGGACACCAAGACAGATCCCACCGGGGATAGAGCGTAAGATTCCCTGGGGCGCGGAGTCTAAGAGCCAGCAGGTGTTCACCAGAGCCTCTAGTGGTGAGGATGGACTGGGCTGTAACTGGCTCCAGCTCACGACCCCCAGGGTCCCCCCGCTCACACCCACAGTAGGAAACAGGAGGATAGGGATAGTGAGGGATAAAGCCAAGGTCGGGGGCCACAAGCAGACTGGAATAGTCAGGGGCACGCCAAAAGGTCAGGATCACAGGCAAATAGGGATAGATTACTCCCGCTTTAAAATGATTGTAAAGGTTCCTTTTTAAAAAAAATAACAAACATATTATACTTACCTCCTCTGTACAGTTGGTTTTTCACAGAGCAGCCCGGATCCTCCTCTTCTCAGATCCCTCTTTGCTGCTGCTAGCCCCTCCCTCCTTTGAGTGCCCCTCAGCCAGCAGCTTGCTAAAGAGTGCACCCAAGCTGAGTCAGAGCTCCATGTATCCATTCAAATACAGAGCCCGACCTGGCCCCACCTCCTCTCTCCCCTGTTTGGCTGACTTTAATTGACAGCCGAGGGAGCCAATAGCGCCGCTGCTCTGTCTTAGCCAGGGGGAGTGTCCTGGGTGGCTAAGGGGATGAGGGGATCGTGGACTTCGCTGGAGAGAGAAGGAGCTCAGGTAGATAATAAGGGGGTTGGTTTTTTATCTTAATGCATAGAATGCATTAAGATAAAAAAACTTCTGCCTTTGCAACTTCTTTAAATGGCATTTGAATATAACAGCTGTTCCACAATATGACTTCTAACAGCACTTGCATACACAATATCTGCTTAATCATAAATAAATGTTTTGATAATCAAAAATAAATGTTTGTTAAATAAAATGGCTATTCCATTTACCCTATTAGTAAGAAATGCTTTAAGTGGTTAAAGCATCACCTATGGAAAACAAAGGGTACAGACGTTTTTTGCCACTTAGAGGGTGCACACAAATTTAAGATTTGACATGTTGGGTATCTATTTACTCGGTGCAATCTCATCTTTTTCTATTTTACAAATGTAGCAGGGGGCTCCTGAAGAGCACGCGCTATGTTTTTCAAAGTTAAAAGCTTTACCCAAACTACAGTTTGGTTTGGGCCTATTTGACTAAATTTGGCTCTTTGTCAGTCTGACTGGACTGTGGGATGTTCAGTTTGGCCACAGGGGGCACTGTCTCTGGTGGCAGGCGTAGAACTATGGTCTAGTGAGGCCCTTGAATTATTCCCTCTCAGAATCAGGTCAGTGGGAGTGGCCCTCCCGCTGTGCCCTCAGGGAGAGGGTATTTAGGACACGGACGTCACTTGGTTCTGGGCTCCGGTCCAGTATGCTGTGCTGAGTATATGGTCCTGGTCCTCCTGACCAGCCCCCAGGAGGCCTATGGCCTGGGGTGCTGTTCCGCCCGACTTTGATGCCTCGGGGCTGGCTAGCCCAAGGCAATGGAACTAAGGAAGGACTTTGAGGTGGATGGGTGCTGTCTCCGGTCCGGGAGAGACCCAGTATACTTCGAGCATTCCAGGGGAGGACTCTTTAGAAGAATACCACACCTGAGGTTGGTTTCTTAACAAGAGCCTGGAAGGGCTGAAGTAACCGAGAGAATCTGGTCTTGGGGATATCGCCAAGTGGGCTGAAAGATCCAGGTATCCTACAAATGTTCTACAGCTTAGTTTGCCTACGTGTTCTGCTACAACGTCGGTGACAAAGACTTTGTTCCTGAGTAAGCACCTTGTTGGCTGCTAGGCCTTGTGAGAAAGGGACTGTCCAACCTGAGTGCTCATCCAGCTGCGAATGGCTATTCTCTGGATGCAGTTAAAGTAAGCAAGTTCCTTAACGTTTATAGACTTTGACATTGAGAGCACTTGAACTTTCCTTTCCAACCCTCTGATCCCAAGTTAAAAGACTGTTCAATGGTTGACGTTTGCAAATGAAATCCATTCAACTGGATCTATTGTCAGTCTCCTTCGGGGGTTAGTGCTACACAAAATTGGGTAATTTATTTTGTTTGCGTTCCCTAAAATTAGCGTGTGCAAAAACGGCTCCGGCAGAGTAGGGGCCCAAATCCAATAAAAGTAAAAATCCTCCCCTTGCAGTGGGGCTATCCCAGTACTGCAAAGGTTAATTGCACCTGGGTACATGTTTAGGGGACAGGAAAAGCAGTTTTACTCGCCCGATCCAAGCAGACAATCAAAGCAGACGGCTCTCCCCTATTCTCCTTGGTGACCATGGGCCCTGCATCAGTGGTGATGACATCAGAGGGCATCTGACCACCAGAGCATTGGGGAGAAGAAGCTGCGAGAACAGATCTAGCAGCACAAAGGAACTTGCAGGAATGGAGGATCTGATAAGTCAAATGACTTTTCTAGTCAACTAAAGACACATGTAACAGTTGCAGTGTGGGAGCAAAGGGTGGATTTAGACTTTTCACCTTTACTAAAAGCGTCACACAACATTAAACTTTTTTTCCACCTCCGAATTATAAAATGTATTGACCTTGTTTGTAGCAGTGGTTAAAAAAAAAAAGAAAAAAGGAAGGTGCTTGTGGATTTATCCAATCATATTCTGCATATTAATTATTCACTATCAACATAACAAGGTAGATGGGAGGGGTGTATCCTTTGCTTAAATGCTTTGTGCTGAAAGATATCTCTCCAAAGTGGTGAGCTAAGGTCTAAAGATGCTTTGTTCCAAGTCAGTGACTTTTTAGGTAGTAAAGATGGAAACAGGATGAGGGAACTTTACAAAAAAAAACAAGTCCGTAATGGCAGCTCTCATATATTGTTCCTTACAGGATCCCTTTAACAAATCATTTATGTGAGTGAGCATCTACAACATAAGACACCACACCCCTCCCAGAGCTTTGAACAGTTTTGCCTCGTGGATGAATTCAGCTGCTGGAATGACAAGGATGGTGAGTAGCAATTATTATTATTATTATTATTATTTTTTTTCTGTAGAATGTATATAGCGGCAAGAGTTTGCACGGCGCTTTAAACATGAGGGCAGATAGGAGGGATCAGAGGGCCCTGCTCGTTAGAGCTTACAATCAATCATACTTCTTCCCTTACGGTATGCTAAAAGTTAACTGTCTGCTTGTCGTTTTCCCGTAGATTCCTCTACAGATACTATTTTTTGTTAGTAGAGAAAATAATTTAGAGAAGTGGTAAAAAAAAGAAAAAGTCATAGTTAACATTTTTTGTACGTGGGTGAGAAGGATCAGAGAGATCCTTAGAACATGTCTGAAGGACTTTTTCGTAGTATTTGCAAGGGCGCACTTCACTTTAATTTGATGGACTGTGCTTGGAGCGTTTTAGTGTTTTCCAGATTTTCCAGATTCTCTGGCCAGGCGGGAATCTCACGGGCGTGTTTGTGAAAGGGGAATTAGGTTACGATTTTTTTTTTTTTTTTTTTTTAGGATACTTAGAAATGGTAATACAGAAGGGAAGCAACAGATGTGTTCAGAGGCATACGGGTGGTAACACAGCAGACTGTAAAGCCGCGTACACACGACCGGACTGTCCGGCAGACTAGGTCCGACGGTCTTCCCGACGGACTTTGCGAATGAACAGACTTGGCCACACACAATCACACCAAAGTCCGACGTATTCCAACGTGATGACGTACGACCGGACTAGAAGAAGGAAGTTCATGCCCTAGCGTCGGTTTTCGTCCGTCGGACCATCATACAGACGAGCGGATTTCTCCATAGGAACTGGGTCTGGCGAAGTTCCGGTGGAAAAATTTGAAACATGTTCTATTTCTAAAGTCCGTCAGATTTTTGGACAGCAAAGGTCCGATGGAGCCCACACACCATCGAATTGTCTGACTGATTCATTCGGTCGGACCTTTGCTGTCAAAAAGTCCGGTCGTGTTTACGCAGCATAAGAATTTTTCACCAGTGTAATAAAATGGATGGCTGAGCAAATTATGCTTTGTCACATTGTTTTTTTTTCTTAGATATTAATTCTTTTTGATTTTGATGTTGTAGTAGATATTAAAAGAAAGATAAAAAAAATTTCAATAAAAGAGCTGGTAAAAAAAGAAAAGGGGTTAAATAATTTCAGTTCTTTGGCTTCCTCTGTAACATAATAATGAGTTTAACCGGTTCCCGACCAGCGCACGACGATGTACGTCGACAGAATGGCACGGGCAGGCATATTGGCGTACAGGTACGTCCAATATTCAATGCTGCCCTGCCATCGGGAGCGCGCTGGTGGCGGCGCGCTCCCGCGCTGGTCGGGACCCCCGTGAGTCCGGTCGCGGGACGGCTGAATGAAGGAAATGCCGTGTAAACAGCATTTCTCCATTCTGCCTAGCAACTAGTGACGCTGATCTCTGCTCCGCGCTGGTCGGGACCCCCGTGAGTCCAGTCGCGGGACCCGCGGACTCGATCGCCGTGGGCATCCCCGCGATCGTCTCACGGGACGGCTGAATGGAGGAAATGCCGTGTAAACAGCATTTCTCCATTCTGCCTAGCAACTAGTGACGCTGATCTCTGCTCCATGTGATTGGAGCAGAGATCAGTGTTCACTAAATGAAAGCCCAACCCCCCCACAGTTAGTAACACACCCCTAGGAACACTTAACCCCTACACTGCCACCCACTGGTTAACCCCTTCACTGCCAGTGTCATTTACACAGGAATCACTGCATTTATATAGCAGTGATTACTGTATAAATGACAATGGTCCCAAAAATGTGTCAAAAATGTCCGATGGGTCCCCCACAATGTCGCAGTCACAATAAAAATCACTGATCGCCGCCATTACTAGTAAAAAAAAAATAATAAAAAATTATTAATAAAAATGCTATAAAACTATCCCTATTTTGTAAACGCTATAACTTTTGCGCAAACCAATCAATAATCGCTTATTGCGATTTTTTTTTAACCAAAAATATGTAGAAGAATACGTATCGGCCTAAACTGAGGGAAAAAATGTTTTTTTATATAATTTTAGGGGATATTTATTATAACAAAAAGTAAAAAATAATGTGTTTTTTTCAAAATTGTCGCTCTATTTTTGTTTATAGCGCAAAAAATAAAAACCGCAGGGGTGATCAAATACCACCAAAAGAAAGCTCTATTTGTGGGAAAAAAAGGACGTCAATTTTGTTTGGGAGCCACGTCGCACGACCGCGCAATTGTCAGTTAAAGCGACGCAGTGCCGAATCGCAAAAAGTGGTCTGGTCTTTGACCAGCAAAATGGTCCGGTCTGTAAGTGGTTAAACAGTAATAAACCCAAAAGTAAACATTTATTATATTGCAGCTTACCAATTCTTAGCCCTTGTACACACGGTCGGAGAATCCGTCGGAATGTGTCCTATCGGACCGTGTTGTCGGATAATCCGACTGTGTGTGGTATGCATCGGACTGATTCCGTCAGAATATCCATCGGACCCAATTTTCCAACTTGTTGGAAATATTTCCCAACCAACTGGGCTGATCGGACATACTCCGATCATGTGTAGAGAATTTTGATCGGACCAAGTGCCACGCATGCTCAGATCAAATTCCTACATCAAAGCTATTGGCTACTAGCCTGAATGTAGTCCCATCATAACGAAATTACGTCATCACGTTCTGAAAGATCGGATTTTTCAACAACTTTGTCCGACCGTGTGTATGCAACAGTTTCGGACAAGATGCGACGGACAAGATCCGACGGACAAAATCCGACGGATTTGGTTGTCGAAATCTCCGACCGTGTGTACAGGGGCTTAGATATGATGGCTGTTTTAGTTTTCTTCTTTATGCTTTCTTTCTTCTATTTTCATCTCATGCTCCTGCCAGTGACTTCAGTTTAACCATAGACCGAGCCTCTTTTTGAGATCTGTTGTTTACAAGTTAAAAACAGATTTTTTTGCTAGAAAATTACTTAAAGAGGGATTCCACCTACAAAAAAAATATTAAAAGCCAGCAACTATAAATACTACAGCTGCTGACTTTTAATAACTAGACACTCACCTGTCCCAGGGTCCAGCAATGTCGACAGCCGAGAGCGATCAATCACTCGGGTCTCGGCTGCTGCCGCCACCATTCTAGGTGAGAGAATCGGGAAGTGAAGTGTTGCGGCTTCATTTCCCGGTTCCCTACTGCACATGGGCGAGTTGTGCAGCGCACTAGGAATGGTCCGGGTCCCAGAGACAGCACGGCAGGACAGGAAACGGCATAGATTCCCGTGCGAGTCTATGCCCAGAAGTGGGTGCAAATACCTGTCTTGGACAGGTATCTGCACCCCCCTCCCCCTTGAAAGGTGCCAAATGTGACACCGGAGGGGGGAGGGTTCCGATGAGCGGAAGTTCCAGTTTAGGGTGAAACCCCACTTTAAAACCCCCAAAACTTTTTCCTTTTTTTTTTTCTAACACCCTAGAGAATAAAATGGCGTCCTTGCAATACTTTCTGTCACGGTGTATTTGTGCAGTGGTCTTGCAAGCGGAAAAATAAACTTTTTTTAATTAAAAAATAAGACAACAGTAAAGTTATCCCAATTTTTTTTATATTGTGAAAGATAATGTTAAGCCGAGTAAATTGATACTTGAATGATAATTGAATGGCGACAAACTTTTACCCTTAAAAAGCTCCATAGGCAACATTTAAAAAATTGTACAGGTTGGCAGTTTTGAGTAGGAGGTCTAGGGCTAGAATTATTGCTCTCGCTCTACCGATCACAGCGATACCTCATATGTGTGATTTGAACACCGTTTGGTTCTGCATGCAAGCTCGCCGGGACAGGGCGCGTTTAAGAAAAAAAAATTCTTATTCGTTTTACCTTTTATTTTTTATTTTGACACTGTTCTTTTTTTCTTTTTTTTTTTTAATTGTCACTTTTATTCCTATTACAAGGAATGTAAACATCCCTTGTAATAAAAGCATGACAGGACCTCTTAAATATGAGATCTGGGGTCAAAAAGACCTCCCATCTCATATTTACACTCAAATGCAATAAAAAAGAATTAAAAAAAATTGACATAAAATTTTTTTTTTTTAAACGGCCCTTTTAGGGCTATGGGTGGAAGTGAAGTTTTGATATCGATTCAGCCCTACAATGCTATGGAGACGGGTGGGGGTCATCTTCCCCTCACTTGTCTCCATGCCA
The DNA here is from genome assembly GCF_037356315.1 of Lithobates pipiens. Lineage (NCBI taxonomy): Eukaryota > Metazoa > Chordata > Amphibia > Anura > Ranidae > Lithobates > Lithobates pipiens. The sequence goes on from NW_027507685.1 coordinate 222,021,793, forward strand.
CAGAGGAGAAAGGATCCGATCACCTCCGCCGCTGCCGGCGGCTCCGGTAAGCGGCGGAGGGCACTGGAGCGCGGCGGGAGGGGGGCCCTCTCCCGCTGCGGAGACCACTACTATCAGAAACCGTACCGCCAGCCGAACAAGAAGATACCGGAGTTATGGTAGCTAGCTGCTGCCATAACAACGATATCCCTCTTCATAGTAAGGACCTATATCGGCATGCGGCAGTCCGGAAGTGGTTAATAAATCAATAAAAGCTCCAATTAATAAAATCTGATGATTGCAAACACTCCTGCCAGTGATTATTTTTCAAAAGAACAAGCTGTCTTCCAGATGTAGCAGTTACAGGGATGAGGCAAACCATTTAATACTGACAGGGGTGTTTGCAATGATCAGCTTTTATTTATTTTATAAAACATTTATCCCAAAAGAAAAAATTGGATTTTTTTATACAGCTTACCTGTAAAATCCTTTTCTTGAGAGTACATCACGGGACACAGGGGCTTTATTACATAGTGGGTTATATAGGCACCTCTGGTGATTGGACACTGGTTGACCCCAATTAAGGAGAATTCCTCCCCTATATAACCCCTCCCATATGGGAGACACCTCAGTTTTGTAGCAAAGCAATAAGAAACCACGTAAAACCCAAGAGGGGCGGGAGCCCTGTGTTCCGTGATGTACTCTCAAGAAAAGGATTTTACAGGTAAGCTGTATATAAAGATCCCATTTTCTTGATCATACATCACGGGACACAAGAGCTTCATTACATAGTGGGATGTCCCAAAGCAATGCTCAGATTGAGGGGAGGGAGACACAGATCATAATTATAGACCGCCAGGGACCGGAGGACCCAAACTGCAGCCTGCAGTACACTGCGTCCGAAGGCGATATCCTCTTGCCCTCTGATATCCACCTGATAAAATCTGGTGAATGTGTGGACTGATGACCAAGTTGCAGCCTTACAGATCTGAGCCAGGGAGGCCGGGTGATGCACTGCCCAAGAAGCACTTACAGCCCTAGTAGAGCGTGCTTTCACTGGAAAAGGATGGATTTTCCCTTTAACACTATAGGCCTGAGAAATAATCTGTCTAATCCACCTTGAGAGAGTGGATTTTATTTTTTTTGAACCATCCTGATGAGGGGCAGGAGACTCGGTAGGGAGCGTGTTCACACCTAGACGCATGGGGGAGGACCGGTTCCCCCCGCACGGCTGTGATGCAGCCATTACGCCGGGGCTGATAGCGGCCTTGGTGTCCTCGCTGTAGACTCTCCCCACTCTCCCTACGCTGCCTGTCTTGTAGGGACTTCTCATTGTGCCCCTTACCTCCGCTGTTGAGGTCCCCCGGAGCTCCGTGCGGGGGCTGGAGACGTCACCGTGGTAACGGTCGGACGGACCGGAGACGAGCGGAGCCGAGTGCATTGTTCCGGCGGGGGGGGGGGTCCTGAGTGGTGTCTCGGATGACTCCGTTAGCCCTCGGATTCCCGTTTTTTGTGGAAACAGGAATTTCGGTTTGCTGCTGCTGACTACTATGTGCTCAGATGGAGATATCAAAGCCTCTTGACAAGGTATGAAGCTAATTCTGCAAACAGTAGAAAGATCTTAACAGAGAGAAATACCAGAGTGCGGAAGAGAGAGCGTGAAGACGCGGTATGTGGACTATATATTAAGCTGTTGAAACACTGGAGACTTTCTTTTTCTTTTTTTAACTGTCTTGACAAATGGATAAATGGTCGCTAGTAGTCTTTCTAAGTGCTTACAAGGAGAATAAATCCAGAAGATAATACCGTTAACAATGTGTTCTTAAAATCCTGTAGGGATTCAACGGAAAATAATGTTAACACAGGAAATAAGAGAGACTCTGAGTGTGAAAAGTGACTTTAAACGGGTATTTTCTAATAGACATTTTTTTGTTCCGTTTGCATCGGGCTCTCTTTGCAAGTGATTGTAAAAATACGATTAATTTGAAGATGAGACTAATGTAATGAACGTAAAGGAGGAGATGGTAACGCGGTATGTGGACTATAGTATAAATTCTTGAATTATTGGAAAATCCTTAGTTTTTTTTGTTTTTTTTTGCAGACGGATAAATGGTCGCTAGTAGTCTATCAATGCAGTAGCTCATATCGCTAACAATTCTTTCTTATATATTCCGTAGCGATTGAACGGTAAACAGTAAAAGTGCTACTTGAGACTTTGAGTGTGTAAACCGACGTTAAAGTGGCATTTTCAATTGTTTTTTTTGGCTGCGTTCGCATTAGTCTCTCTTTATAAGTGAATGTAACAATCTGGTCAATACGAGAAATGCTCGCAAACGAGACTAATGTAACGTAAAGGAAGAGATGGTTCGTAAGCCTGGACAAGTCTAATAAATTCCGTTACTAAAGGTGCGGTATTTGTCAGCCCACTCCTAGTATAAGGCCTTTATGTAGTGTTTTCTAAAGGGAAGTATAGAAATATACGCAATCAAACGATAGTAAGGCAAACAACAGGAAGTTGGAATGCCCCCTTTTTTTTCTCCTCTCTATCGCTATGTAAAAGTGCCCCCGCCTGACAAACGGGGAAAGACTGTGGGATTGAAATTATATGTATAAAATATAAACCGTAATCATAATTATAAAAAAAAGGGGGGAGAATAAAAATAATACAGATTACATGGTGATAAAATAGTGACACAACAGTGATATTCTATTCTTGGGACTGAGTAAAAATATTTAGACAATGAAGGGAAAGACACCTAAGTCCGGAGCAATCCCAAAATCACCCCGGCGGAGCCTGGTCGCTAGTCCCGGCTCAATGAATAAATTTGTTACTCAAACGGGGGGTATAGAGAAACAACAACCAGAGAAGCAACAGCAAACAAGAAGCTCCCAAGCAGAAAACAAAGATAAAAAGGACAAGGAGAGGAGGGAAAAGGAAAGAAAAAGGCAACAGGACCAAAACAACTCCCTACAGGTCCAAGAGTGTATCCTGGAGGCTGACACTGATCAATCAGTAGATTTAGGCTATAAAATAGAAGATATACAGTCGCATTCGACGCAGCAGGAAAATCCTTTATCATTGCCCACAAAAAAAGAAATAATTTCTGTTTGCAGCATTAGAAAATTCCATGAAAAAGGAAATGGACAGAGTACATAAGAATCTTGCTCATGTATTGGAAAGAGTAGAAGAAATGGAAAAAAAAGCGGAAACAGAGGCAAACAAAATAAAGAAACTAGAAGCTGAAGTAATCTCCTTAAAAAAAGTCCAAGAGCAAGCATATAAAGTAGAGGGCCAAGAAAATAGGGATAGAAGGAAAAATATAAGAATATGAGGTGTCCCGGATACTTTGCAACAAGAAGATTTAACAGAAATAATATAGTATATAGTAGAGTATAAGTATATAGTATAGTATATAGTATAGTATAAGGAAACCTAAAGAATTGTCACAGGACACCCCTCGGGACATTATAGTGCTTTTTCAACAGGAAGAAGATAAAAATCAAATATGGAAAAATATAAGAGTAAAAGCACCAGTTGTTTAGGAAGGACAAAACATACAGATTTTCCAGGATCTATCCCCAGATACCTTGAGGAGAAGAAGAGCTTTAAAACCGCTACTAGCAGTGTTGATTGAGAATGGGGTGCAGTATAATTGGGGGTTTCCTGCATGCCTAATAGGCAGAAAGAACGGACGGACTGAGAGACTGAGATACATTGAAGATATAACAGAATTTTGTAAAAAACTGGATATTCCAGTCCCAAGGATTGGAGCGTTGGTTCGGGGTGGGGGGGGCGCGGGGGGGCGAAGCCAAGGGAAGAGAGGTCCCCCCTCCCCGATAATATCATATGATGGGTCAGGGATGGGGGAGGGGAAGTGGGGAGGGGGGGAAAGTTTGTTGGCCTGTTTACAGTAAGGGTAATAGGGTAATAGGAAAGATTTTAGAAGTGTAGGATGGCAGAGTTTAAGATAGTAACATATAATGTGAGAGGAATGAATTCTCCAAGGAAAAGGTTTAATATTTTTAAAGAATTGGAGGGGAATCTTGTGGATATAGTTTTTTTACAGGAGACACATCTCGCCCTGGACTCCAATATTTCGGATAGATACAGGAAAATATCCAACCTGGTACTATGCTGATTCCCCGATCAAGGGATCCAGGGGGCTAGCTATTGGGATGGCGAAAGCAATTGAGTGGAAGCTAGAAGAGATGAAGGTGGATCCGGAGGGGAGGTTTTAACTGGTAAAGGGTAATATATTAAGGCAAAAATATACATTAATTAATATCTACTGTCCCAATAAGGCCCCAAAAAAATACCTAAATGGGATACTGAAAATTATAGAGAAATATAAGCAAGGCCATGTGATTATAGCAGGGGATCTGAATTTCACCATGAAGCCATAAATAGACAGTACATCAGTTATTCCCCCTCAAGAAATTAAACAACACAGAATATAAAAAAAATAAAAAATACACACACAACAGCTTGTGGACGCATGGAGAGCATGTAATCCGGTAGAAAAGGACTATACATATTACTCTTCGGTTCACGATACCTATGCAAGACTGGACTATATAATGTTAGATCACGAAACACTAGAAAATTTAGTAAATGTCCAGATTGGTAACATTATGGTATCGGATCCTGCCCCGGTGATAGCCAACATTAGGTAGGCGGAAATAGAGCCCAGAAAGGGGACCTGGTGACTTAATGAGGCGCTGATTGAGAATGAGGAAGTTGAGAATAACATAAAAATAGAGATAGAACAATATTTTAAAATAAATGACACCAAAGAAGTCTCTAAAGCTACCTTATGGGAAGCGCATAAAGCCCTAATTCGAGGGAAATTAATTTGTATAGGCTCTGGTAAAAAAAAAGAAAGTGAAGTAAGATATAATGACTTAAAAAAAGCACTTCACGAGTTAAAACAAAATCATAAGAGACATTTAGACAACAAGATTTATAAGGAGATCATTCAAAAACGTTCACAACTAAACGATTTGATAGAACAAAAACATAGAAGTTTGTATAAAAATGTTGCTAAAGAAAGATATCTGTGGGCGAATAAGACGGGGAAACATCTGGCAAGAATAGCACGGGAAAAAAAAGCCTTAAACTATATCGAAAAGATCAAGGATGAACATGGGGAAGTGAAATTCAGAACGTCAGAGATAGCAGAGGCCTTTAAAACATACTATAAAGCCTTATATTCAAGCCCAGGCCCAGATGGCTTCACAATCAGGTATTACAAGAAATTTAAACATCAACTGGTCCCTGAATTATGCAAATATTGGAATAGTTTGGGTGAAGGGGAGAGTATGAGGAAAGAGGCCTTATTGGCAAATATAACCGTCATCCCAAAACCAGGTAAGGATGAATCCATCTGCTTCAATTACCGTCCAATAGCTTTGCTGAATACGACACAAAGCTATACGCGAAGGTATTAGCAACAAGAATAAAAAATCTGATGCCGGAATTAATTAACAGGGACCAGGTAGGATTCATCCCAGGAAGGGAGGGACAAGACAACAGTTTGAGGACTCTGCTTCTTATAGGTAAAGATAGGGAAAATAAACCCCCAATGGTATTGATTTCTATCGATGCCGAAAAGGCATTCGATAGAATAGATTGGTGTTTTATAATAGAATCTCTCCAGAACATATGTGTAGGTCCAAGGATGCTGAAGTGGATAAATAATTGATATACACAACCAACAGCTAGAGTGGGGGTGAATGGGAGTACGTCGTCCGCGTTTGAAATGCTAAATGGGACAAGGCAGGGTTGTCCACTTTCGCCCCTGCTATACGTAATTGCCCTGGAACCATTTTTGGCAAAGATTCAAAATAACGTAAATATTAGTGGGGTTAAGATGGGGGGAGAAGATCATAAAGTGGCAGCTTACGCGGACGACATACTCCTATATATAACTAAACCGAGACTGTCCTTACCTAGTTTAATAAAAGAAATCAAAGAATACGGTGCTCTCTCAAATTTTAAAATAAACCCTATAAAAACAGTTATATTGAATATAGGCTTAGATAATGAGGAAGAAATGTCATTACAACAACAATACCCCTTTACATGGGAAAAAAAAGAACTAACGTATTTAGATATAAAAATAACAAAGACGGTCCAGGACCTATATCAAGCGAATTATATCCCCATTAGTAAACGAAATTAAAACAGTGTTAAAGAATATAAGAAAGGGATCAATCTCATGGACAGGCAAAATTAATATCTTGAAAATGGTAGTTTTACCAAAAATTACCTATAAACTCCAAATGCTTCCAATTAACATTCCAAATAGTTTCTTTAAAATAATGAAAACATTTTTCTTTTAATTTATATGGCAAAATAAAAAACCAAGGATAAAGTACAATATATTAATTAGGAAAAAAAATGGAGGGATGGCACTACCAGATATTTATAGATACTATAGTGCAATCACGCTGGCGAGAATGGTGGAATGGGCAAATGTGGACACTGAAAAGAAGTGGGTAAAAATGGAAGAAGCACTAATAGGCACACAATTAAAAAAAAATTATCTGGACTCCCCCAAAATTTAGAATAGGTCGTGATAAAGTTCACGAAATCACGGTAACAACATTAAAAATATGAGATGCACTACACCGGAGAAATAAATGGATATATAATTCTCCACTAATTCCACTAGAATACATTTTTTTATTCCAGGAAAAGACACACAGTTAGGTAAACAATTGGTGAATATACAATTAAAAGATATCACTTTAGGCAGTGCCTTGATGTTAAAACAAGATATAATTAAGAAACACTGTTGGCAAAATTTAAAGGAGTGGGAGTATTTACAGATTCGACATTTTGTTAATTCAATTCCAAAACCCATAAGAGATGAGAACACATTAACACCTATAGAAAAGTTATGCAATTCTAAAGTAAAAGTAAAGCACTGTATGTCAAGAGTATATGAATTCCTGGCGGAAACTGAGGCACAAGATGCTATACCAGCTATAGAAAAATCGGAATTGGATATGGGTATTAATATAGATGAGAGGCAGATGATGGAGACAGTATATCGGCAGGTGTCAGATTCAACGTCTAGGGAGGTTAATTACAAGTGTATGATGAGATGGCATTTGACTCCTGATAGACTGCATAGAATAGATCCCTCTAGATCTATGTACTGTTGGAGGGAGTGTAAATCACCCGGAACAACATTCCACATATGGTGGGAGTGTCCTGAGATAAAGTTATACTGGCAGGAGAACTTAGCCTATATAGAAATAATAACAGGGGAAAAAATACCAGGTTGCCCGTTGAAATGTTTGTTCTATGGCGTTGAAGAAAAAAGTAGTAATCCACAAATGAAAATTGAAAAAACAAAAACAAACATGCTGGTACCTTTTTTGCTTAATGCGGCAAAAGCTCTGATACCTATAAACTGGTTACAAGCTAAAAAAAACTTTAATCAGAGATTGGGTACAGAGAATTGAACATATCAATAATATGGAATATTTAATCAAAATGGAGAATAACCAAATGAACAAATATTGGGCAACATGGAAAAAATGGAGATCATTCAAAAGGACTAAAACATACATCCAGGCACTAGAAGAATAAATAGGAGAGGAAGGGCTAACAAACACCGGGGAGGGTGGGGGGGGGAGTAGGGCATAAAGTGGGATAGAGGTCGGGAGGGTAGATTGGAAGTATGATAAAGTAAATAAGCAAGATAAGGGGGTCATGAATAGGAGTGTACAGAACATTTGTTTTTTGTTTTTTTGTTTTTTGCACCTCTTGTTCGGTGACCTTGTTGATTTGTTTTTTTTTCCCTTATGCTCCCTGCCTGTTTTAAAATGTAAAAAAACTAATAGTGATGGACGAACTTCCGACGGGACGTTTCGCGAACGCGAAACGCGAACGGGCACAAACGTTCGCGAAAACGACCGTTCGCCGCGGGCTCCATTGACTTCAATGGGAGGCGAATTTCGCAAACCTTTAGGTCGAATTTGCGGCCACGGGGTAATTATTAGGGGGTAGCACGTAGTCCCACCACCTGGACAATAGCATAATACATGTATGAGGTGAATTTGGGATCGATAACTACAAGCATTTTTTTTTTATTTGGGAAATTGTTCTGACAATTCAGGACTATGGAGCTAATGAAGGCAATGGAGGAGAGGGAAGGTCAGGGACCAGGGTAGGCAAACAAGAGGGTGCAGGAGATACAGAGCACTGACAGCAGCACCGTAATACAGAGCACTGACATCAGCACCGTGACATACAGCGCTGACAGCAGCTCCGTGACATACAGCGCTGACAGCAGCTCCGTGACATACAGCGCTGACAGCAGCTCCGTGACATACAGCGCTGACAGCAGCTCCGTGACATACAGCGCTGACAGCAGCTCCGTGACATACAGCGCTGACAGCAGCACCGTGACATACAGCGCTGACAGCAGCTCCGTGACATACAGCGCTGACAGCAGCTCCGTGACATACAGCGCTGACAGCAGCTCCGTGACATACAGCACTGACAGCAGCTCCGTGACATACAGCGCTGACAGCAGCTCCGTGACATACAGCGCTGACAGCAGCACCGTGACATACAGCGCTGACAGCAGCTCCGTGACATACAGCGCTGACAGCAGCTCCGTGACATACAGCGCTGACAGCAGCTCCGTGACATACAGCACTGACAGCAGCTCCGTGACATACAGCGCTGACAGCAGCTCCGTGACATACAGCGCTGACAGCAGCACCGTGACATACAGCGCTGACAGCAGCTCCGTGACATACAGCGCTGACAGCAGCACCGTGACATACAGCGCTGACAGCAGCTCCGTGACATACAGCGCTGACAGCAGCTCCGTGACATACAGCGCTGACAGCAGCACCGTGACATACAGCGCTGACAGCAGCTCCGTGACATACAGCGCTGACAGCAGCTCCGTGACATACAGCGCTGACAGCAGCTCCGTGACATACAGCGCTGACAGCAGCTCCGTGACATACAGCGCTGACAGCAGCTCCGTGACATACAGCGCTGACAGCAGCACCGTGACATACAGCGCTGACAGCAGCTCCGTGACATACAGCGCTGACAGCAGCTCCGTGACATACAGCGCTGACAGCAGCTCCGTGACATACAGCGCTGACAGCAGCTCCGTGACATACAGCGCTGACAGCAGCTCCGTGACATACAGCGCTGACAGCAGCTCCGTGACATACAGCGCTGACAGCAGCACCGTAAGCAGCCCCAGGAGGAAGTCAGCACAGCACAGGGATGGTGTGATCCCCTCATAATAAGAACCCCCAGGAGGAAGTCAGCACAGCACAGGGATGGTGTGATCCCCTCATAATAAGAACCCCCAGGAGGAAGTCAGCACAGCACAGGGATGGTGTGATCCCCTCATAATAAGAACCCCCAGGAGGAAGTCAGCACAGCACAGGGATGGTGGGAGCCCCTCATAATAAGAACACCCAGGAGGAAGTCAGCACAGCACAGGGATGGTGGGAACCCCTCATAATAAGCAGCCCCAGTAGAAATATGACACCGCTCAACCTCTTCAAAGAGGAGGGTAGGGGCATATAGTACGGTGTGCTTTTTTGGGTCAGGGAAGTGAGCCAAATGAATTAAGAAGGTCTGTGTGCTTGATTCCAAAAATTGTTTATAGACATATACATGGTCTACTGATCACATGTGTTGAATTCCTCCGAGATCCATGCCTCATTCATTTTTAGAAATGTGAGGTAGTTAACACTGTGGTGAGCTAGGCGAGTACGCTTATCGGTCACAATCCCCCCTGCTGCGCTGAACGTCCTTTCGGACAGGACACTGGATGAGGGGCAAGCCAACAGTTCGATTGCAAATTGGGCAAGCTCTGGCCAGAGGTCAAGCCTGCCCACCCAGTAGTCTAGGGGTTCATCACTCCTCAGAGCGTCCACATCGGCCGTTAACCCAATGTAGTCGGACACCTGACGGTCTAGGCGTTCCCTGATGCTGGATCCGGATGACACCTGTCGATGGGTCGGCTGAAAGAATGACCTCATATCCGAAGTCACCAACACATCTTCAAACCGGCCTCTTCTTGCAGGCGCTGTTGGATTGGTACCCGCAAATCCTTCTCTGGGAGTGGGAATTGCTCCTCTGCCAGCGCACGCAAAAGCAGAATGCAGCATTTCTCGAAGCAAGGCCTGGAAGTGCTGCATTCTGACAGCCCTCTGCGACGGCGGTAACATTTCCGCCATTTTGTGTTTGTACCGGGGGTCTAAGTACGTTGCCACCCAGTACTGGTCCTTGACCCTCATGCTTTTTATACGGGGGTCCCTATTAAAACACTGGAGCATGAAGGCCCCCATTTGCACTAAAGTGGAAGCGGTGTGGTGGCCTGGCTCCTGCTCATCATCCAGGATAATGTCGTCCTCTTCATTCTCCTCTCCCCATCCTCGCACAACAGGGATCCCAGAAAGGTTTAAAGCATGCTCTTCTTGCTCCTGCTCATCCGCCCCGGCACCATCCTCCTCTGACTCCTCATCAGACTCCTGTTGTTGACTTGTCTCAGATAGAGTAGCCCCCCCTGGGAATTCATCCAGCATTGCGACTTCCTCATCTTCCCGCTCCTGCTCCTCCACAGCCTGATCAATGACACGACGCAATGCACGCTCCAGAAAGAAGGCATAAGGTACCATGTCACTGATGGCGCCATGGCTGCGACTGACCAGTTTGGTGATCTCCTCAAATGGCCGCAGAAGTCTGCATGTGTCGCGCATGAGCAGCCACTGGCGCGGTGAAAAAAAACCCAGCTCCCCAGAACCGTTTCTTTCGCAGAGTTCATACAGGTAGACGTTAACTGCACGTTTCTGCTGGAGCAGCCTATCAAGCATATAGAAGGTTGAGTTCCATCGCGTCGGGCAATCGCAAATAAGACGTCTGACCGGCAGATGGTGTCGCCGCTGAATGTCAGCAAGGCGAGCCATGGCCGTGTAAGATCTTCTGAAATGGGCCGAGATTTTCCTTGCCTGCCGCAAGATGTCCTGGACCCCAGGGTATTTGACAAGGAATCGCTGCACGACCAAGTTTAAGACGTGTGCCATGCACGGCACGTGCGTGATTTTGCCCTGTTTCAATGCGCTAAGCAGATTGGCACCGTTGTCACACACCACTTTACCAACTGTCAAATTGAGCGGTGTTAGCCACTCATCTGCCTGTGAACGCAAAGCTGAAAGGAGTGCCGGGCCAGTGTGGCTCTTTGCTTCCAGGCACAACAGACGCAGCACGGCATGGCAACGTCTCACCTGGCATGTGGAATAGGTTCTGGGGAGCTTGGGCGGTGCAGTGGAAGAGACGCTAGCAGCGGAAAAGGAGGAGGCAGCTGAGGAGGAGAGGGAGGAGGATGGAGTAGGAGGAGGAGAAGAAGAGTCAGGCCTGCATGCAATCCGTGGCGGTAAAACCAAATCTACACGGGTGCCACGGGTTACATGCTTGACGGCCGTCAGAAGGTTCACCCAGTGGGCAGTAAAACTGATATACCTTCCCTGCCCGTGTTTGCTAGACCACGTGTCTGTGGTCAGATGTATCTTGGCACCGACACTGTGTGCCAGAGATACATTCACTTGCCGCTGAACATGGCCATATAGCTCTGGGATGCCCTTCTCTGAGAAATACTTCCTTCCTGGGACCTTCCATTGTGGTGTTCCAATGGCCACAAATTTGCGAAAGGCCTCCGAGTCCACCAGTTTATATGGCAGTAGTTGGCGGGCTATGAGTTCTGACAAGCCAGCCGCCAACCGTTGGGCAAGAGGGTTATCCGGCGTCATCATTTTTTTACGCTCAAACATTAGGCCCACGGAAGCCTGCCTTTTTGCAGAAAAATGTGAGCTTGGCGTGATGGAAGGTGGAGTGGAGGACAATTGTGAGGAGAGAGGAGAAGGAGAAGTAGAAGACGAGGCTGGACGGTGAGAGCCTGCAGTGTGGCTTTGTGTGTTCCGTTGCTCCCACTGGGCTCGGTGATGGCTGCTCATGTGCCTTCTTAAGGCGGTCGTCCCTAGGTGAGTATTGGGCTTACCGCGACTAACGCGTTGACTGCAAAGATTGCAGATGGCAACGCTATTGTCAGCAGCGGACACGTTAAAAAAAGCCCACACTGCGGAGCCATGTGCCGGTGTCCTGGGAGCGCCAGATGTGACCGTACATGGTCGATGACTCGCTCCTGATACATTTGCAGTCTGCTTTGTCCCTGCTGTGCAATGTAAGTCATTGCTGCTTCTCCTCCCTATCTGCTGGTCCATATCTCCCTCTGAACTCCCCTCCTCTTCCTCTCTTGTGGGCACCCACGTGACATCACTAGACACGTCATCATCAACGTCACCTTCCCCACCGCTATAAGTAGAGTAGGCAGCAACACCGGGGACCAACCTCCTCCTTGGGCTGATCTGGGTACTGGCGTCAGACTGCTGAGTAGCGCTTGTTGCTACCTCCTCTTCCTGATCCAATACCAAGAGTGGCTGCGCATCAGAAATGTCCTCTTGATATGGATCGGAAAATAATTCCAGTGACTCAAGCGGAAGGTATGTGGTGGTGGTGGTGGTGGTCGTGTTGTTGGTGGTAGTGTCTTTGGGGGTGCACATAGCAGAGAGTGAAGAAGAGGGTGCAGATCGAGAGGATGAGGAGGGTGCAGAAGAATAAGGCTGAGTGAGCCACTCAACCAAGTCTGGTGCGTCCTTTAAAGTAATTGAACGCACCTTCTGCAACTTCCCACTTTGGCTCAAGGCTGTTGCTCCTGCCCTACCCCTACCACCCCTGCGGAAGGGCCTGCCTCTTCCTCTGCCTGTCATTTTTTAAATCACCCTGTGACAAAACTCTTAGTCCCTATACCGCTGAAGGACTGCTGCAGTATAGGGCAGCGGTCAGCAGTAGTGCACGTCAACCCTATGTATTGTGGACCGATAGCGGTCCTTACAGAACAGCAGACTGTACTGCACTCAGGCCTATGTACCGTAGCACCCTATACCAAGTTACCAGTCCTTATAAGAACTTTTGTGGACCAAGCAGGTTGTGTGTTAGTGATTAGCAGACTGTACGTCAGTCCCTATACCAATGAAGGACTGCTGCAGTATAGGGCAGCGGTCAGCAGTAGTGCACGGCAACCCTATGTATTGTGGACCGATAGCGGTCCTTACAGAACAGCAGACTGTAACGCACTCAGGCCTATGTACCGTAGCACCCTATACCAAGTTACCAGTCCTTATAAGAACTTTTGTGGACCAAGCAGGTTGTGTGTTAGTGATTAGCAGACTGTACGTCAGTCCCTATACCAATGAAGGACTGCTGCAGTATAGGGCAGCGGTCAGCAGTAGTGCACGGCAACCCTATGTATTGTGGACCGATAGCGGTCCTTACAGAACAGCAGACTGTACTGCACTCAGGCCTATGTACCGTAGCACCCTATACCAAGTTACCAGTCCTTATAAGAACTTTTGTGGACCAAGCAGGTTGTGTGTTAGTGTTTAGCAGACTGTGCGTCAGTCCCTATACCGCTGAAGGACTGCTGCAGTATAGGGCAGCGGTCAGCAGTAGTGCACGGCAACCCTATGTATTGTGGACCGATAGCGGTCCTTACAGAACAGCAGACTGTACTGCACTCAGGCCTATGTACCGTAGCACCCTATACCAAGTTACCAGTCCTTATAAGAACTTTTGTGGACCAAGCAGGTTGTGTGTTAGTGATTAGCAGACTGTACGTCAGTCCCTATACCAATGAAGGACTGCTGCAGTATAGGGCAGCGGTCAGCAGTAGTGCACGGCAACCCTATGTATTGTGGACCGATAGCGGTCCTTACAGAACAGCAGACTGTACTGCACTCAGGCCTATGTACCGTAGCACCCTATACCAAGTTACCAGTCCTTATAAGAACTTTTGTGGACCAAGCAGGTTGTGTGTTAGTGTTTAGCAGACTGTGCGTCAGTCCCTATACCGCTGAAGGACTGCTGCAGTATAGGGCAGCGGTCAGCAGTAGTGCACGGCAACCCTATGTATTGTGGACCGATAGCGGTCCTTACAGAACAGCAGACTGTACTGCACTCAGGCCTATGTACCGTAGCACCCTATACCAAGTTACCAGTCCTTATAAGAACTTTTGTGGACCAAGCAGGTTGTGTGTTAGTGTTTAGCAGACTGTGCGTCAGTCCCTATACCGCTGAAGGACTGCTGCAGTATAGGGCAGCGGTCAGCAGTAGTGCACGGCAACCCTATGTATTGTGGACCGATAGCGGTCCTTACAGAACAGCAGACTGTACTGCACTCAGGCCTATGTACCGTAGCACCCTATACCAAGTTACCAGTCCTTATAAGAACTTTTGTGGACCAAGCAGGTTGTGTGTTAGTGATTAGCAGACTGTACGTCAGTCCCTATACCAATGAAGGACTGCTGCAGTATAGGGCAGCGGTCAGCAGTAGTGCACGGCAACCCTATGTATTGTGGACCGATAGCGGTCCTTACAGAACAGCAGACTGTAACGCACTCAGGCCTATGTACCGTAGCACCCTATACCAAGTTACCAGTCCTTATAAGAACTTTTGTGGACCAAGCAGGTTGTGTGTTAGTGATTAGCAGACTGTACGTCAGTCCCTATACCAATGAAGGACTGCTGCAGTATAGGGCAGCGGTCAGCAGTAGTGCACGGCAACCCTATGTATTGTGGACCGATAGCGGTCCTTACAGAACAGCAGACTGTAACGCACTCAGGCCTATGTACCGTAGCACCCTATACCAAGTTACCAGTCCTTATAAGAACTTTTGTGGACCAAGCAGGTTGTGTGTTAGTGATTAGCAGACTGTACGTCAGTCCCTATACCAATGAAGGACTGCTGCAGTATAGGGCAGCGGTCAGCAGTAGTGCACGGCAACCCTATGTATTGTGGACCGATAGCGGTCCTTACAGAACAGCAGACTGTACTGCACTCAGGCCTATGTACCGTAGCACCCTATACCAAGTTACCAGTCCTTATAAGAACTTTTGTGGACCAAGCAGGTTGTGTGTTAGTGTTTAGCAGACTGTGCGTCAGTCCCTATACCGCTGAAGGACTGCTGCAGTATAGGGCAGCGGTCAGCAGTAGTGCACGTCAACCCTATGTATTGTGGACCGATAGCGGTCCTTACAGAACAGCAGACTGTACTGCACTCAGGCCTATGTACCGTAGCACCCTATACCAAGTTACCAGTCCTTATAAGAACTTTTGTGGACCAAGCAGGTTGTGTGTTAGTGTTTAGCAGACTGTGCGTCAGTCCCTATACCGCTGAAGGACTGCTGCAGTATAGGGCAGCGGTCAGTAGTAGTGCACGGCAACCCTATGTATTGTGGACCGATAGCGGTCCTTACAGAACAGCAGACTGTACTGCACTCAGGCCTATGTACCGTAGCACCCTATACCAAGTTACCAGTCCTTATAAGAACTTTTGTGGACCAAGCAGGTTGTGTGTTAGTGATTAGCAGACTGTACGTCAGTCCCTATACCAATGAAGGACTGCTGCAGTATAGGGCAGCGGTCAGCAGTAGTGCACGGCAACCCTATGTATTGTGGACCGATAGCGGTCCTTACAGAACAGCAGACTGTAACGCACTCAGGCCTATGTACCGTAGCACCCTATACCAAGTTACCAGTCCTTATAAGAACTTTTGTGGACCAAGCAGGTTGTGTGTTAGTGATTAGCAGACTGTACGTCAGTCCCTATACCAATGAAGGACTGCTGCAGTATAGGGCAGCGGTCAGCAGTAGTGCACGGCAACCCTATGTATTGTGGACCGATAGCGGTCCTTACAGAACAGCAGACTGTAACGCACTCAGGCCTATGTACCGTAGCACCCTATACCAAGTTACCAGTCCTTATAAGAACTTTTGTGGACCAAGCAGGTTGTGTGTTAGTGATTAGCAGACTGTACGTCAGTCCCTATACCAATGAAGGACTGCTGCAGTATAGGGCAGCGGTCAGCAGTAGTGCACGGCAACCCTATGTATTGTGGACCGATAGCGGTCCTTACAGAACAGCAGACTGTACTGCACTCAGGCCTATGTACCGTAGCACCCTATACCAAGTTACCAGTCCTTATAAGAACTTTTGTGGACCAAGCAGGTTGTGTGTTAGTGTTTAGCAGACTGTGCGTCAGTCCCTATACCGCTGAAGGACTGCTGCAGTATAGGGCAGCGGTCAGCAGTAGTGCACGTCAACCCTATGTATTGTGGACCGATAGCGGTCCTTACAGAACAGCAGACTGTACTGCACTCAGGCCTATGTACCGTAGCACCCTATACCAAGTTACCAGTCCTTATAAGAACTTTTGTGGACCAAGCAGGTTGTGTGTTAGTGTTTAGCAGACTGTGCGTCAGTCCCTATACCGCTGAAGGACTGCTGCAGTATAGGGCAGCGGTCAGCAGTAGTGCACGGCAACCCTATGTATTGTGGACCGATAGCGGTCCTTACAGAACAGCAGACTGTACTGCACTCAGGCCTATGTACCGTAGCACCCTATACCAAGTTACCAGTCCTTATAAGAACTTTTGTGGACCAAGCAGGTTGTGTGTTAGTGATTAGCAGACTGTACGTCAGTCCCTATACCAATGAAGGACTGCTGCAGTATAGGGCAGCGGTCAGCAGTAGTGCACGGCAACCCTATGTATTGTGGACCGATAGCGGTCCTTACAGAACAGCAGACTGTACCGCACCCAAGCCTATGTACCGTAGCACCCTAGACAGACCAAGTTACCAGTCCTGATAAAGAGCTTTGTGGAACAAGTGAGTTGTGAATGATTAGCAGACTGCAGCAGAAGGGCAGCAGTCAAGTATAATATTCTTTCTATATTTGGAAGAAAGAATATTATACGTGTACAAGCCTATTACCGTACCACTGATACCAGTCCTGAAAAGAACCTTTGTGGAACTAATAGTAACAGCAAGTCTTTAAAATTATCCTCACTGCCTGACAACACTGCTTCCTGCCTGTCCCTATACAAATTGGCAAAAAAGAGTAGGCTGGAACGATTAGCTGGAACAGCTCTTTTGTGGACCTGATAGTAACAGCTAATGATGATGATGATGATGATGATGAAGAAAGACTAATCTGGCTGAGCTGTCCCTAAAATAGCAGCATACAGCGCTCTGTCCCTTTATCTAAACTGACAAAAGAAACTCAGGCTGCTGACCTAACACCTATACCAGTCCTGAAAAGAACTTTTGTGTACCAAATAGCTAGCGTTTTCTCTGTCCCTACTCCACACAGGATCCTTTCCCTACAGTGACAGAAGAAAGAATGTAAAATGGCCACCGGATCGGGTGTATTTATAGGTTAGGGGGAATGTCCAAGTGTCCATGAGCTGTCATGTCTCAATTGGTTGTCCTGTAACACATGATAAACGTGTCACGAAAGGTTAAAGTTCTTGTATACATTAAACACGTAAGTCCGCCGGGGCGAACGACGGAAAAAGGCGTTCGAACCCGCGGACGGCGAAAGTCGGAAATTCGCCGCGAAACGACCGCCGGGCGAACCGTTCGGCCATCACTAAAAACTAATAAAATTTAAATTATAAAAAAAAAATTAGTCTACAGGCAGAGGATTAAGGAGTAGATACTTACCTTATTCCTCACTCCAGCAGTGCTGCAACCAGTCCCCCGCAACTGTTCTCTAAGGAGTCACACCCCAGCCTCCTCGGCCTGCCATACAAGATTAATGTTCCTGTATGGTATATGATAATGCTGTGGCTCCACCAACAGAGCAGAGGAGGAGAGCACAGGAACTGGCTGGAGCGAGAGGTCAGGTAAGTGGAACTGCCTCTTCATCTCTCAGCCTAGATATAACAACCAATTACTGTACTGCTCTAGTGACAGTATGTAAAAATAAATATGAAAAAATAAATAAATAAAATGTCACCAGTGTCCTTGATCACCACCACACCAGTCAAATGATGACACTGGTTGTGAACAAGGCTGACAAGGCTGAAGCGCGTTAACATCTGCTGCGTATAACCGACTAACCGTGTCTTTTATGGAGAGCTAATAAACATTGAAGATTTAAAAGAGCAAAAAAAAAAGAGAGAGTGGATTTTGACGCCGCCTGGCCCTTCCTAGGGCCTTCCGGCAAAATAAACAAGCAATCAGTTTTCCTTATCTGAGCAGTTGCTTGAAGATATATACTGATTGTCCTAACCACATCCAAAGTGTGCAAAGATTCTTCTTCTGCGGACTGTGGGTCAGGAAAAAAGGATGGTAGGATTACGTCTTGATTCAAATAGAATCCCGAAACCACCTCAGGTAGAAAGGACCTGTTGGGGCGCATGACTACCCGGTCCTTGTGAATAATTAGATACGGCTCCTTGCTGGAAAGAACTGCTAGCTCTGACACTCATCTAGCCGTGGATATGGCTACTAAGAAAACCATTTTTTTAGTCAGGAGAACTAATGAAGCCAGATGCAAAGGCTCAAATGGTTGCCCCTGCAAAGCCGAGAGAACCAAATTCAGATCCCATGGGCATACCGGAGGTTTGACTGGTCTTATCCACATGGCCCCCTGGATAAAAGCCTGCACCAGGGAATGCAATGCAAGCGGCTTCTGAAAAAACACTAACAGGGCCGAAATCTGCACCTTGATAGTGCTTATTGCCAAATTCATTTCTAGGCCTGACTGGAGAAAGGCCAAGATCCTGCTAATGACATACTTTCTAGGATGCCATTTCCTGAGTTCACACCAGGAAACATATGCCCTCCAGATTTTGTAATAAATAAGCCTGGAGGCCGGCTTTCAGGCATTGACCAGAGTAGAAAGGACTGGCCCCGGGGGGAGTGGCCGGATGTGTAAGGTGCGGAGGGCGTGCGCGGAGATGTGAGTGAGGGACTGACAGGCTCTCTCCCTGTGTCTCCATTGCTATGCATACAGTGGCTGGGGAGATGGAGCGACTGAGCGGTTGAGCGGAGCGGTGATCGGCGGGGCACGGATAAAGCAAGGAGACAGGGGAGACTTCGGAGTTTACTGAGGGGAGCCGAGGCATTCCGAGGTTCCCCGGAAGTTGCCGAGTCCCGCCGAAGCACGCCGAGTCAAGCCGGAAGGACGCGTGGTATGAGAAACACCACGGGATACGCTATGGCCGGGTATTGAGGGTCTCGGGGACACGCTAAGAGCGTTGAGAGGAGCTACGAATGGCTGTAGAGTGGAGGAGATTAAAATCTCTAAAGTCTTGAGGTATGTGAAGGGGGAATGGGAGGATCGGACGGAGGCAGAGGAGTCAGAATACCTAACAGCAGCGAAAGGGGCTACCTGTTCCCTCTACCTCAGACCCCAGTCCTAGCTGCGCAGTGGTAAGAAGATCTGTATAAGTACACATTAGAGAGACGTTTTAGGGAAGATTCCAACTAATATATAATGTGGACTGATACTTTACCATCTCTTAACACTCCAAGCTGATTAATAATGGTCAGCCCGACTTGTGAATTACAAAGTATAAGATCTGTGTGAATGCTTGAACCGCTGGGATCTTTCTTTTTCTTTTTTTTTTTTTTCCCCTCTTCTGAAATCGCATAAGCGAGGTATAGCGAGATATATCCTGTTTACATTGGCTTCGGCATTGAATAACGTTTTTTTTTTTTTTTTAAATAAAGGAAAAATGATTGATGTTGATCAGTTGGTTATCTAGTTTGCCAACCCAGCACACGGGACTTTCTTATTTGCCCCCCTCCATTATTGCCTTCCCTTCCCCCCCTCCCTTTTACCCTGGATCTCTTTTGAGACGGTAGGGGAACATTTACTTTATTTCTCTAAGATTTTCGGGACTATAATATCGGCCTCTGGGGTTGTTTTTTATTTTTATTTTTTCTTCTCGAATAAAAGATGGCGAGGAGCCGAGGAGAAGAACATGTGCTAGTGGAGAGTGAAGGGGCTCAACATCTTCGCTCCTCAAAAGAAAAGAACTTACAAGTAGCACAAGCTGCTGCAGTAAAATTAGAGCGGTACACTCGTACATCAGGTCAGTCTCCAACAAGGGGAGAGCAACTGATATCGCTGGCTCAACCTACACATACGAAGTCGCAACAGGGGGGCTCAGTGGATAGAAAAAGCCAGGGCCAACCCTCAGCATTAAATACTACTGGTGTACCAGGCCCAAAGAATACAAGTAAACGTCAAGGGGTAACCCATGGTGAAGCGGAAATCTCTGCTAAGAGTATTATCCCCGCCGAGGAGGACCCAACCTTGAGAGAGGTTCTTCAGGCGGTTAACGCATGCAAAAAGTCATTGGGAGAGTTATGCGGTCAGTTTAAGAGTATGAAGGAGGAGATTTCACTGATCAGACAGGACATGCAAAAAGCAGCAGAAAGAACAGCACTGCTAGAAACAAGGATAAGCCAAATGGAAGATGATTTGTACCCAGTGCAGCAAGAAGTCGTTAGCATGAGGAAACAACTAGTCAATCAATATACCAGAATGGATGAAATAGAAAATAGACTTCGCAGAGATAATATAAGGATGCTGGGACTACCTGAGGGAAGTGAAGGACCTGATCCTATAAAATTCTTGGAAT
Source organism: Lithobates pipiens (assembly GCF_037356315.1). Classification (NCBI taxonomy): domain Eukaryota; kingdom Metazoa; phylum Chordata; class Amphibia; order Anura; family Ranidae; genus Lithobates; species Lithobates pipiens. The sequence continues at coordinate 222,042,315 of NW_027507685.1, forward strand.
CATGGTTTATAGAAAAGTTTGGTAGAGAAAAATTCTCAGCATTCTTTTCAATAGAAAGGGCTCATCGAGTCCCTTTCAAGCCCCCACCTACAGGGGGTCGCCCCAGGCCAATGATTCTCAAATTTTTCAACTATAATGACAAAGTGGTATTGATGCGTAGGGCAAGGGACTTGGGCAACGTTATGTATAATGATGTGAAGATTTCTTTTTTTCCAGATTACTCCCCAGAATTACAAAGACGTAGGGCTGAGTTCTTAGAGGTTAAACGTACATTACGGTCCCATGGGATTACATATGCCCTCTTATACCCAGCGCGTTTGCGAATAGCGGCGCTGGGGGGAACACAGCTGTTTGAATCCCCGGGTGATGTAGTCTTATGGTTGGAGGCTAATAAAGAGTCATTATAGACATATCAGGGGGGTGGGGGAGGTGTGATGGGGGAAGTGGGATTTCTTATGTTTCACTTTTTGTTACTGAGTATTTTTTTTTTTTTGGGAGCACGGGGAGAGAGATGAGAGTGGTCTAAATGAGGTATGAAATATTGATAGAAGGGGAGATAAGGGCAAAATTTGTGGTAATTCTTGTTACTTGTTTATCATCACTACTGGTTTTTGCACTTTCCTCGGTGGAGGAAGAAGGTTATAAGAGTGGGGAAGGGAGGGATGGGAAGGATGGTAGGGTGGAGTGTGAGAAGGCCATGTGTACCCCCTTGGGGGAGTGCCTAGATAGGTGGAGGGTTGGGGGGGTGGGGTGGGAGGGGATTATTAGAAATTTGTGGGAAGGGAGAGAGGAAGGATTGGATCAAGTAATTTTTGTGTTAGGGGATTACAAGAAGTTGAAGGTTGAACACTGTATAGAGGGTGCACAAATAGTAGTTAATTCAGAAGTTAACATCATAAAGATGACACATTTATGGGGATCTCATACTTTAGGAGGTTGGGGATGGAGCACGAATAGTGTATCCTCACCCCTCTGTTCACTTTATTGTTTTTGGATGCTGAATGATGCAGGATAAAATACTTAATGTCGCCTCCTGGAATATAAGAGGCCTGGGGACCCCAATTAAACGAGCAGCGTTTTTTTCAACGTTGGAGAGGCATGGGATCGGACTGGCTTGTCTGCAGGAGACACATTTAACAAAATTAACCATACCCCAACTTAAAAATAGGAGGTATCAAAATCAGTACCATTCTACTTATACATCTTACTCGAGAGGAGTAAGTGTGATGATAGGTACGGGTGTGAGGTTCTCTTGCAGACAGGCCAGTATTGATGAATTCGGTCGCTATGTTTTTTTATATGGTAGTTTGGAGGATAAACCTTATGTCTTAGCAGGTGTTTATGTACCGCCCCCGTTTAAGATGGAGGTGGTGTACAAACTTATGGACTTCCTGGTGGATAAGGAGGAGGCTCCAGTTATAATGCTAGGGGACTTTAATGAAGTCCTTGACAGATGGACTGATAGATTCCCCATTAAACGTCAATTGGGAGAGACAGGGTCAACAAGACTCTGTCACTTCCTGAAGGAAGTGGGACTGATAGACATATGGAGAGTGAGGAATGTGAACGTTAAGCAATACTCTTGCTTCTCAAGTTCGCATACGACACTCTCCAGAATAGATTTGGCCCTGGGAAATGAGGAAGTACTACAGGACGTAAGGAATATAGAGTATCTGCCTAGAGGGATATCGGATCACTCATTATTGAAAATAGTATTGAGTATAGGGGAAAAAAAAAGAATAATAGCGGAGGGTTGGAGAATTAGCCCATTCTGGTTGGAATTATTGACGGATGTAGAAGAAATCCCAATAAATATAAAAGAGTTCCTGGTATTCAATATAGGTACGGCCCCGGATAATATAATATGGGACACATTAAAAGCGTTTGTTAGAGGTATTTTGATCAAGCAGGTAGCTAAAATCAAACAGAAAAATAGGAGCTGGGAGGAAAAGATTAGGAAGGAAGTAATAGAGGCAGAGGAGAACTATGTTAAAGACCCTACTTGTGAAAAGAAAGGGATATGGTTGAATAAACAGCAGGGGTACAGATCTGTAATTATTAAAAGGGAAGAAAATAAGCGGCTATTCCAGAAGCAATGTCGCTTTGGAGAAGGAGAGAGTGTGGGCAGGATGCTGGCTCAGCTAGTAAAATCTAATTCCCCCCCATCTATAATCCCAGTGATCAAGTCCATGAATGGAACAGTTCTCACAAATGGGAAGGAGATTGTAGAAACATTTAGAGCCTTCTATGAGGACTTATATAGAGCCCGAGGTCAGAGAAATGAAGTTGATATGGGTGTTTTTTTGGAGAAAGTGAAACTCCCAACCCTCACACAAGAGGAGAGAGAGGACTTGGAAGCCCCCTTAACCTTGAGTGAGATACAGCAGGCGGTGTTAGGTATGGCCAATCAAAAATCTCCAGGGCCAGATGGCCTGCCGGTGGAGATATATAAAAAATATAGTGAAATCCTACTTTCAGAACTACTTAGGACTCTAAAGGGGGCAAAGTTAGAGGGGAGACTACCCGGATCCATGAGGGAGGCGACCATTATTGTGATACCAAAGGAAGGGAAAGACCCCCAAGAGGTAGCCTCATATAGGCCAATATCACTCTTATGCTCGGACGCAAAAATTTTAGCTAAGGTATTGTCAAATAGGCTAAATAAGGTAATTAAGAGGCTTATACATATAGATCAGACTGGCTTCATTGCAGGGCGATCAACCAGCATGAACATAAGAAGGGCATTTTTAAACATTCAGGCACCCCCGGTGGGCGTGGGCTCGAGGGCCATCCTGTCCTTGGACATGACAAAAGCCTTTGACAGTTTAGAATGGGAATACTTGTGGCGTGTCCTGGAGGGATGTGGGTTTGGACCCACATTCATCGGGTGGATTAAAATGATGTATAGTGCCCCCAGTGCGAAAGTAAGAATAAATAAAGAACAATCTGAAAGGATAGAAATGAGCAGAGGGACAAGGCAGGGGTGCCCACTCTCCCCAATGCTCTTCGCTATTGCAATGGAGCCATTAGCGACCGCTATTAGACTAGACCCGGGGATAGTAGGGTTTCAAATGGAAAAGGGTTGGGAGGAAAGGATTGTGTTATACGCGGATGATGTTCTCCTATTTTTAGGGGACACTGATCAATCTTTGGTAAGGGCAATTAAATTGTGGAAAATTTCGGAGGATTTTCGGGCCTAATAATAAATTGGGGAAAGTCAGAGCTGCTTCAATTAGATAAACCAGGTGTGGGAATTGCAATGGGGACCCCGCGGTTGAAGGTGGTAGAGGTAATGAAATACCTCGGCATATATTTAACAGCGGACCTAGAGCAATATGTTGATAAAAATTTGGCCCCGATAATTGGTAAATTTAAGCGAAGCTGCGATGCCTGGAGTCGACTCCCACTGTCAGTAGCGGGCAGATGTAGTCTGATAAAGATGATATGGCTGCCACAATTATTATATGTTTTGCACAATGCCCCAGTGTGGATAGGGAAAAAGTGGTTTAAAAAATTTGAGACCCTCTTCCGGAAGTTAATCTGGAGGGGGGGGACAGGCGAGGATTCGACTCCAGGCATTGCAGCAGCCAATAGATAGGGGGGGATTAGCGGTGCCTAGCCCCAGGAATTATTATTTAGCAGCTCAGATGCAACACCTGGTGGGCGGCGATCAGGAGGGAGAGGTTAACCCAAATGGTAAAGCAATGCTGATAGGTGCCCCACATAAAACCATGGTGGAAGTACTAGAGGCAAGTTATTTCCACCGTAAGGACCCCATTACAAACATGGTATGCAAAGTATGGAAAACAGCAAAAATGATGCTAGGATGTAAAGGATGGACAGATTATACCCCATTATGGGATAATATGAACCTACAAGAAGTACTGTCAATTGGGAAAATTAGTATCTGGGAGAAGAAGGGTATAACCAGGTTAAGTCAAATCTATGACGGTACAACCCTGAAAACATTTATGGATTTAAAAAGGGAATTTGATGTTCCGCAAAAAACATTTTATCGATACTTGCAGCTCCGGCACGCCCTGACAGCGCAGTTTGGCCCACAGATACCGGAACAGGATAAGACATCCCTACCCCAGAAGATAATGGAAGCAGATAAACCCCGGGGAGTTATTTCCGCCCTTTATGAACTACTATGTAAGACATCTGAAACAGAGATAGGCTTAGTCAAGCAAAAGAAGAAGTGGGAGGAGGATATAGGTGAAATCACAGAGGAACAGTGGAAGAGAATATTGGAATTAGGTCCTTGGGTATCAGTCTCCCCGTGACAGAAAGTATCACATTTAATGTTGATACACAGGGCCTATTTCACCCCTAAGAGGCTGTTACTATTTGGAAAGAGGAAGGATGCTGACTGCCCTAGATGCCGAGGATACGGGGACCTCATACACATGGTGTGGAGGTGCCCAAAGCTTTTTCGATATTGGGAAGGAATAGTAGAAATCATAAATAAAACTTTTGGGACTAAGTTAGACCTAGACCCCAAAACCTGTATTTTAGGATATAGGAAAATAACGGGAGAGCAAAAAGATACTACGTTGGCAGTTATACGGTGTTTATTTCAAGCGCGGAAATTGATCGCGCAGAAATGGAAATCTGAGAGGGCGCCTCTTTTGAGTGAATGGACCCGAGGTATCAATGATATAATCTGGAAAGAGAAGACTGTATACATACGTAGGGGAAACCTCAGGAGGTTTGAGAAAATATGGAGGCCATGGCTGAATGAAATAGGGTACCCACCTGATCAATAAAAAAATGGATGTAAAATAAAGTAATTTAAAAGCTATGGAGGGTGAAATTGGAGGCCTGTGTTCAATCTGGAGGGGGGGGGGGGGTGGCGGGGGTGGGAGGGAGTAATAAAATATTGGTTAAATAAAAATAGAAAATGCTGAAATTTTCTAACAAAAGAAATATCCGTGTTACCGGTACGCAGATAACCTGTATCTACTTTATGTACTCTTATCTTTATATCTAATTTTTTTTATTATGAAGTAAATTAAACAAAAAGATTTTAAAAGGAAAGATAATAGTATTAATAAAGGGTAAAAAAAGAAATAAAAAAAAGAAAAATGCATATGATGACTCAGCAGCCCAGCCAACTTCACACAAGTGGTGATAACAAACTGGTTATTAATACTGGGCATCCGTATTACGGCTGCTGCTGAGATCAGTATAACTTGCTGGCTGTCCTCTGATGCAAAAAAAAAAAAAAAAAAAAAAAGAAAGGACTGGCCCCGAAAGGCCAAGGTCTCTCAGAATGTGGGTCTCAGCAGCCAAACCGTCAAATTTAGACTGTGTAAAGCAGGATGGTAAATTGACCTCTTGACTCTTCCCAGGAACCGCGACAGAAGCGGGCACGGGGGGAAGGCATAAATCAGATTGTACTGATCCCAGGGAACTGTCAGAGCATCTGACCCCTGAGCAAGTGCATCTCTTGTCCTTGACACAAAATTGTCCAGTTTCCTGTTGAACCTGGATGCAAACAGATCTACGTCTGGAGTACCCCACCTGTGACATATGTTCCGAAACACGTCGGGGTGCAGAGCCCATTCTCCTGGGCACAACTGCTGGCGGCTCAGAAAATCCGCCTGCCAATTTTCCACTCCTGGAATGAAGAGTGCAGAAAGACACGGAACATGCTTTTCTGCCCAGACAAGTATGCGATTCACCTCTTTTTGCGCAACCAGACTCCTGGTACCGCCCTGGTGATTGATATAAGCCACTGCTGTGGCATTGTCGGACTGAACCCGAACAGGGAGACCTCGTAGTTTGTAAGACCACTTTATGAGAGCCAAATAAACTGCCCGGATCTCCAAGATATTTATGGGCAATAGCCTCTCGATCGCAGACCATTTCCCCTGCGAGCACGTCTCCTCCAACACTGCTCCCCAGCCTGTCAGGCTGGCATCTGTCGTGATAATCTTCCATGGAAGAGGAAGAAAAGTTTTGCCCTTCAGCAAATTCTTGGTTTGTAACCTCCAGACGAGATTCTTGCGTGTCCCTGGGGATAGACGCATAGGAAGATCCAAGGATTGGGGCTTTCTGTTCCAAGCCGCAAGGATGCATCTTTGCAGAGGCCTTGAGTGGAACTGGGCAAATGGGATGGCCTAGAAGGAGGCGACCATTTTTCCTAACAGTCTCATGCACAATCGAATGGGGGATGATCTCATGCCCAGAATTAGGTGCACCAGATCCCCAATTGCCAAGGCTTTTGGCCTTGGAAGAAACACCTTGCCCTGAGCGGTGTCCATGATCATACCCAGGTATTCCAACCTGGTGGCAGGCTGTAGGGATGACTTTTCTAGGTTTATAATCCAACCTATGCGTTCCAGGTGTTCTAGCGTTCTGGTAACGCTGTGGTTCAGGAACGCTACAGTTTTCTCTATGAAAAGTAAATCGTCTAGATAAGCCATGACAGCTATACCCTGGGCTCTTAGGTCTGCCAAGAGAGGGTCCAGAATCTTTGTGAAGACTCGAGGGGCCGTAGCAAGCCCGAACGGCAAGGCCACAAATTGAAAATGGCGCCGCTCTACCGCAAAACCTTAGAAATTTTTGGTGTGCGGAAAAATTGGCACATGGAGATATGCATCTTTGATGTCTATTGATGCCATAAATTCTCCCCCTTGCAGGGAGGAGACCACAGTGCGGATTGACTGCATTCGGAAGGACCGGATGTGTACAAACCGGTTCAGATCCTTCAGATCTAGGATAGGTCTGACACTTCCATTTGGCTTCGGAACGGTGAAGAGATTCGAGTAAAACCCTGAACCCTGTTCTTTTGGGTCCACTTCTACTATCACCCCCTGGGATAGTAAGTGATCTAAGGCCAGAAATAGCGTTTTTTGCTTTACTGGATCCCTGGGGATCCTTGACCTTAGGAAACGAGAAGGTGGAATCTCCTGAAACTCTAGCCTGTAGCCCAGAGATACCGAAGAGATCACCCACTTGTCCTCGGCCGAGCGGGGGCGCCCCTTCACAAGGAAGCTTTCGGGCTCTGCTTGGCAGGCTTTCGCCCCCAAGTCTTTTTCTGCCCCTGGGCTCGGCCCTGAGCCTTTCCTGTAAAGGAGGGTTGAGAAGGCCGTCGCCACTGCTTAGAGCTTGATGATCCGGGAGAGAGAGCACGCCTAAATGAAGGACGCTTGCTCCTTTTGACTGGAAGGAGAGTAGATTTACCTCCTGAAATTTTTTGGACGAATTTGTCTAATTCTTCTCCAAACAAATGTTCCCCTTTAAACAGGAACCCAATCAAATGCTTTTTGCATGACAGCTCAGCTGCCTAATTCTTTAGCCATAGGGCCCTTCGCATGTGTACCAACATGAGAGACAAACGTGATGCTTGTTGGACAGAATACAAAATCGCATCAATCATGAAACACAGAATATGAGGCAATTCTGCATAATTTTCTACTTCCTCACTGGGAAGGAGCCCAAGCCTCTGCTTAACCTGTTCCTTGAGGAACTGACACAACCCCACGGCTGCGACTGTAGGTTGCACAACAGCGCTAGTCATGGAAAAGGAGGTTTTTAATAAGGTTTCCAGCTTCTTATCAGTTGGATCTTTAAATACCTGCACATTATCCAAGGGACAAGTCAGGTTTTTATTCACGCAAGAAACAGCCGCATCAACAGATGGGACCCCCCACTTCTTGGAGAAACTTTCCTCCACAGGATAATGCATAGAAAACCTTTTAGGAGGAGCAAACAGTCAGGGGCTTTCCTGACTCCCAGGGAGGAAACAGAGGACGTAGGGACTTCAGCAGCCGGCATTCTGAATGTGGTACGCACCAATTCAGTATAATACTGCACCTGCTTTCTGAGCGCCTGAGAGGAGGGGACTAGGGATGGCCGAACGGTTCGCCCGGCGGTCGTTTTGCGGTGAATTTCGACTGTTCGCAGTCCGCCTGATCGGCGGACTTTTGCCGCCGTTCGCCCGGCGGACTTCCATGTTTACTGTGTAAAAGAACTTTGACCTATGATGACACATCCATCATGGGGTACAGGACAGCCAATTGAGACATTACAGCACATGGACACTTGGACATTCCCCTAACTTATAAATAGACCCGATCCGGCGGTCATTTTACATTCTTTCGTATGTCACTATAGGGAGAGGTTGCTGTGTGGAGCAGGGAGAGACTGCAGTGACCCAAATCGCTAGCTATTAGGTCCACAAAAGTTCTTTTAAGGACTGGTATCATGGTATAGGTGTTAGGTGTAGTTCAGGATATAGGTTTGAGGCACTGCTGTGCTAGTGATTGTTGCAGCAGCCTGTCTTTTGTCAGTGTAGAGAGAGGGACAGGACGCTGTGTGCAGCAGGGACAGTCAGTTTAATCATTAGCTGTTACTGCTAGGTCCACAAAAGTCCTTTTCAGGACTGGTATGGTAAAGTAGTACAGGATATAGTTTTGAGTGCTATTCAAGTTATTGTTCCAGCAGCCTGTGTTTTGTCAATTTAAATAGGGACAGGCAGGAAGCTGTGTGTGGCAGTGAGGGACAGTCAGTTTAATCAGTAGCTGTTACTATTAGGTCCACAAAGGTTCTTTTCAGGACTGGTATGGTAATAGGCTTGTACACGTATAATATTCTTTCTTCCAAATATAGAAATAATATTATACTTGACTGCTGCCCTTCTGCTGCAGTAGTCCTTTATGAGTATAGGGACTGAGGTACAGTCTGCTATTCATTCACAACCTACTAGTTTCACAAAGGTCCTTATAAGGACTGGTAAGGTATAGGGTACTACAGTACATAGGGTTGAGTGAGGTACAGTCTGCTATTCCTTAAGGACTGGTATAGGTCCACAATATATAGGGTTGAGGTGCACTACTGCTGACTGCTGCCCTACTGCTGCAGTAGTCCTTTATCATTATAGGGACTGAGGTACAGTCTGCTAATCATTCACAACCTACTAGTTCCACAAAGGTCCTTATAAGGACTGGTAAGGTATAGGGTACTACAGTACATAGGGTTGAGTGAGGTACAGTCTGCTATTTCTTAAGGACTGGTATAGGTCCAGAATATATAGGGTTGAGGTGCACTACTGCTGACTGCTGCCCTACTGCTGCAGTAGTCCTTTATCAGTTGTACAGGACGCCGTGGCTGGGTCCTGGAAGGACGCTATATTTCCCCTCTATTTCGTTTGTGATCTCTTTAAGGGAATAAAATTGATTAACGCACCTGTTAGAGAAAGTGTGTTTAAAAACAAGACAGGAAGTGGTAGATGGGTGTGGAGGAGTGGAGAAGACATGGTGGATGGTGTTTGTTTTGGGTTGCAGCAACAGAAGTGGACAGCAGTGTCCTGCTTAGAAGGCTCCTGGCAGGGGAAGCTACCTGCCATCAAGATCAAGCACTGTTTTGATAGAGACAGCTGTTCTGGACTTTGCAAGTCAGTGAGGCTAAAAACCTTTTCCATTTGTTTTTGGCTGCTGTAAAGCTGTTTAAGTTTAATAAACCCCTTGTTGTGTGAAAAGCCTGTGTCCTGCGATCTACCTGGTCCCCCGAACATTACAAGTGGTGCTCGAATGCGGGCAGTACAAAGTAACAGGCGTTTTTCTTGCTATTTTTTTTTTGCATTGGATTTGAACTGACATTTAAAGGGACAGTACAGTGAATTTATGTCCTGGGTTAAAGCTGCACAACTGTTGAAAGCTGAAACAATGGAGGAGCTAATTAAACAGCTGTCCTTGGCTAATATGCAAGCGCAGACTCGCCATGAGGAAGCTAATCAACGCTTAGCAACCCAGCTGGAGGTACTAAAAACGCACCACAACGAGGCGCTGGCCCTGCAGCAAGAAAATACTCGCCTGTTGGTGGCCCAGTTAGCAGCCCAGCAAGCGACCCAACAAGGGGTTATGCAGGCTCAGATGGCTGCCTTAAAAGAAGCAGTGCAGCAGCTTTCTCAGGGCCATGAAGAAGTGGCCGTTGCCCCTGGCAACCAGGTGACCATAAGGGCAAGCCATTTTTTGCAGAAATTGTCCCTGAGTGATGACGTAGAGGCGTTTCTGGCAACATTTGAGACGACGGCAGAGAGAGAAGGGTGGCCCCAGGACCAGTGGGCCGGCTTAATTGCTCCTTTCCTCACCGGAGATCCTCAAAAAGCCTATTTTGACCTACCACCAGAAGATGCTAAAGATTATCAAAAACTAAAGGCAGAAATACTGGCTCGGTTGGGGGTGACTACGGCTGTTCGGGCCCAACGAGTGCACCAATGGAAGTATCGTTCAGACCGGCCACCGCGATCTCAAATGCATGACCTGGTGCAACTAGTAAAAAAAATGGCTGCAGCCCGAAGTGTTGTCTGGCCCCCAAATTGTGGAGCGGGTCGTGCTGGACCAATACTTAAGGTCACTGCCAGAGGACCTTCAACGGTGGGTCAGCCATGGAGACCCCAAAACCGTGAACCTCCTTGTCGAGATGGTGGAACGATATACAGTGGTGGAGGATCTGCTTGGCCCCACTAAGCGTCAAGGGCCCACTCTGCCACAGCCTTTCCGACCAACTGCCACCCTTCGAAAGGATGTCCCCAGGAGCCCTGGAACCAACACCCCGGAAAGCCAAGAGTCACACCCGTTACCCTCTCAGCGACCTGTTCCTGATCAGAGAGGAGGGGATGTACAATATTGGCGATGTCATGCCTGGGGCCATACCCGGGCCCACTGCCCATTGCAGGAAGAACCCATGGAATGCGGGGTTCTTCGGAGAGGGTCTTTTTATGCCCATAAAGCGTGTACAACACATCTTGACCTTGGAGAGGGGAAATTTGAGTGTGAAGTCCAAGTGAACCACCACCCTGCACGGGCTTTGCTGGACTCTGGAAGCATGGTAACCCTGGTTCACCCTAGAGTAATTGGGAAGATCGGTCCGGTAAGAAAAATTTTACGGGTTGTGTGCATTCATGGGGACACTAGAGAGTACCCTCTCATCTCGGTGTCCATCTCCACAGCATGTGGCACTGGTACTCAAGAGGTGGGGGCGGTAAAGAACTTGGTACATGACGTTATCATAGGACGAGACTGTCCGTTATTTGCAAAACTGTGGGGACAAGGAGAACTATCCGAAAGGTCCAGAGACTGGGAAGAAACTAGTCCCTCTGTTCCTGTTGCTGAGGGTAATAACCCTGAGATGCTGCATGTTCATAATATGGACCCAGTTGATAAAAATGCTAAGGATTTAGTTAATGGTGATGAAAGTAGTGCTGACACTGTTAAGGATGTCAAAATGTGGGGTTCACAGACCTACCTGAATATTGAGGGGGGGGGGACCTTCCCCGCTTCAGGTAATGCTGGGGGAAGAGGATGAGGAAGTGACCTCTACCCCTGCCTTGCCAGATTTGGGTGTTCCCCAGAGGGCATTTGGTACTGCCCAGATGCAGGACCCCACTTTGGCCAGGGCACGGGAACAGGTTGTAGTAATAAATGGGGAGCCCCAAGAGCCAGGTGCAAATGAGCGGTGGCCACATTTTTCAATATGTAATAAATTGCTTTATCGGGTTACTAAAGTGAGAGAAAATGTGGTAGAACAATTATTGGTACCCCAACAGTATAGACGCAAGGTCCTGGACCTGGCCCATGATGATGTTTTAGGGGGACACCTGGGAGTTGAAAAGACGGAGGCACAGATCGCCGACCGGTTTTACTGGCCAGGCTTGAAAGCAGAGGTAAGGAGATACTGTACCTCTTGTCCCACCTGTCAGTTGACCGCTCCAGCAACCCATTTCCGGAGCCCGTTGGTCCCTCTGCCCATAATTGAGGTCCCATTCGAGAGGATAGCCATGGATATAGTGGGTCCCTTGGTAAAGTCGGCTCAAGGTCATTCTTACATACTGGTGATCCTCGACTATGCCACTCGATATCCTGAGGCGCTACCCCTGCGGAATACCTCCTCTAAGGCTATTGCACGGGAACTATTCCAGTTGTTTACACGGACACGTTTTCCCAAGGAAATACTCACAGACCAGGGCACCCCCTTTATGTCGAAGGTTATGGCTGATGTATGCAAACTGTTCCGGATTAAACAGCTACGCACATCGGTCTACCATCCCCAAACAGATGGATTGGTAGAACGTTTTAATAAGACCCTTAAGTCTATGCTCAAGAGAGTGGTACAAAGGGATGGGAAAGACTGGGACTGCCTGTTACCAGCTCTCCTGTTTGCTATCCGAGAAGTGCCCCAGGCCTCCACTGGGTTTTCGCCCTTTGAATTGGTATATGGGCGGAGACCTCGCGGATTACTGGACTTTGTTAAAGAAGAATGGGAAAGTGAACCAATTCAGCATAAGAGTGTTCTTGAATATGTCTCTCAAATGCAGGAGAGGATCCGAACTGTGGTGCCGCTAGTTAAGGAACATTTACAAAAGGCCCAGGAGGCTCAACGACGGGTCTATAATAGGGCAGCCAAAATTAGGAACTTCCAAGTGGGGGATCGAGTAGCAGTGTTGATTCCCACTGTGGAAAGTAAATTCTTGGCCAGATGGCAAGGCCCTTTCGAGGTTGTAGAAAAAGTGGGAGAGGTAAATTATAGAGTCCACCAGCCAGGCAAGAGGAAACCCTACCAGATATATCATGTAAACTTGTTAAGGCCCTGGACAGACAGGGAACCAGTGACCTCCCTGGCTAGTACAAAACTTGAGCCTCGGGTTGGGGTGGAGAGTGTCCAAGTAGCAAATACCCTGTCTAAAACCCAAAGTCAGCAGGCAAAGGAGTTCTTGCAGAGAAATAAAGAAACATTTTCAGACTTGCCAGGGCTCACTAGTTTCATAGAGCATGATATTATCACAGAACCAGGAGTCAAAGTTTTTGTCCGGCCCTACCGCATCCCAGAGGCTCAAAGGAAGGCCGTTTCAGAGGAAGTAAAAAAGATGTTAGACCTAGGGATTATTGAGGAATCGCAGAGTGAGTGGTCGAGCCCGATTGTGTTGGTACCGAAGCCCAACGGGACTCTGCGATTCTGCAATGATTTCCGGAAACTTAATGAAGTTTCCCGGTTTGATGCCTATCCCATGCCCCGGGTAGATGAGCTTATCGAGAGACTAGGTCCAGCCAGGTATATTACTACGTTAGACCTTACCAAGGGGTATTGGCAAATACCGTTGACTAAGGCTGCTAGAGAGAAAACTGCTTTTTCTACCCCAGAGGGGAGTTTTCAGTACAAAAGGATGCCTTTTGGATTGCAAACTGCTCCAGCCACGTTCCAGAGAGCAATGGATAGGATTTTACGACCTCACCGGAAGTATGCCTCAGTGTACTTGGACGATATAGTTATTTTTAGCAAAGACTGGGAATCACATTTGCCCAAAGTTCAGGCAGTGTTGGACTCTCTTTGGAAGGAGGGGTTTACAATAAACCCTGAAAAATGTGCTTTGGGAATGGAGGAGGTGAAATACCTGGGTTATATTGTGGGTAGAGGGGTAGTGAAACCGCAGGTTAACAAGATAGAGGCTATACAGAATTGGCCCCGCCCCCTCACAAAAAAGCAGGTACATGCATTCCTGGGCATGGTGGGATACTACAGGAGGTTTGTACCCAACTTTGCCACGTTGGTGGCTCCGTTGACCGATCTGACTAAGGGTCGGAAATCGGTCATGGTGGAGTGGAATGCAGACGCTGAGAAGGCTTTTTTGGAGCTCAAGTCGGCGCTGTGCCAACACCCTGTCCTGGTAGCACCTAATTTTTTAAAAGAGTTTGTTGTCCAGACTAATGCTTCCGCTGTAGGATTGGGAGCGGTGTTGTCACAGGTTATTCATGGCGAGGGACACCCGATAGTCTTCCTCAGCAGGAAGTTAACACCAGCGGAGAAAAACTACGCCATAATTGAACGAGAGTGTCTGGCCATTAAGTGGGCTCTGGAATCCCTCAGATATTACCTTTTGGGGAGGAAGTTTAGGTTGATTTCTGATCATGCCCCTTTAACATGGCTGAGACAGGGAAAAGGGACTAATGCCAGGGTTACCCAGTGGTTCCTGGCACTCCAGGAATTTAAGTTTGTAGTGGAGCATAGGCCCGGGAGACTGCGTCAAAATGCAGATGCCCTCTCCCGAGTCCATTGTTTGAGCTCCACTGTTGCCTCCACCTCCTTGGCGTTGGTGCACGGGGGGGATATGTACAGGACGCCGTGGCTGGGTCCTGGAAGGATGCTATATTTCCCCTCTATTTGGTTTGTGATCTCTTTAAGGGAATAAAATTGATTAACCCACCTGTTAGAGAAAGTGTGTTTAAAAACAAGACAGGAAGTGGTAGATGGGTGTGGAGGAGTGGAGAAGACATGGTGGATGGTGTTTGTTTTGGGTTGCAGCAACAGAAGTGGACAGCAGTGTCCTGCTTAGAAGGCTCCTGGCAGGGGAAGCTACCTGCCATCAAGATCAAGCACTGTTTTGATAGAGACAGCTGTTCTGGACTTTGCAAGTCGGTGAGACTAAAAACCTTTTCCTTTTGTTTTTGGCTGCTGTAAAGCTGTTTAAGTTTCATAAACCCCTTGTTGTGTGAAAAGCCTGTGTCCTGCGATCTACCTGGTCCCCCGAACATTACACAGTATAAGGACTGAGGTACAGTCTGCTAATCATTCACAACCTACTAGTTCCACAAAGGTCCTTATAAGGACTGGTAAGGTATAGGGTACTACAGTACATAGGGTTGAGTGAGGTACAGTCTGCTATTCCTTAAAGACTGGTATAGGTCAACAATATATAAGGTTGAGGTGCACTACTGCTGACTGCTGCCCTATACTGCAGCAGTCCTTTATCAGTATAGGGACTGAGGTACAGTCTGCTAATCATTCTCAACCTACTAGTTCCACAAAGGTCCTTATAAGGACTGGTAAGGTATAGGGTACTACAGTACATAGGGTTGAGTGAGGTACAGTCTGCTATTCCTTAAGGACTGGTATAGGTCCACAATATTTAGGGTTGAGGTGCACTACTGCTGACTGCTGCCCTATACTGCAGCAGTCCTTTATCAGTATAGGGACTGAGGTACAGTCTGCTAATCATTCTCAACCTACTAGTTCCACAAAGGTCCTTATAAGGACTGGTAAGGTATAGGGTACTACAGTACATAGGGTTGAGTGAGGTACAGTCTGCTATTCCTTAAGTACTGGTATAGGTCCACAATATATAGGGTTGAGGTTATCCTGGATGACATTATCCTGGATGATGAGCAGGAGCCAGGCCACCACACCGCTTCCAGTTTAGTGCAAATGGGGGGCTTCATGCTCCAGTGTTTTAATAGGGACCCCCATATAAAAAGCATAAGGGTCAAGGACCAGTACTGGGTGGCAACGTACTTAGAGCCCCGGTACAAACACAAAATGGTGGAAATGTTACTGCCGTCACAGAGGGCTGTCAGAATGGAGCACTTCCAGGCCTTGCTTCGAGAAATGCTGCATTCTGCTTTTGCGTGCGCTGGCAGAGGAGCAATTCCCACTCCCAGAGAAGGAGTTGTGGGTACCAATCCAACAGCGCCTGCAAGAAGAGGCCGGTTTGAAGATGTGTTGGTGACTTCGGATATGAGGTCATTCTTTCAGCCGACCCATCGACAGGTGTCATCTGGATCCAGCATCAGGGAACGCCTAGACCATCAGGTGTCTGACTACATCGGGTTAACGGCCGATGTGGATGCTCTGAGGAGTGATGAACCCCTGGACTACTGGGTGGGCAGGCTTGACCTCTGGCCAGAGCTTGCCCAATTTGCAATCGAACTGTTGGCTTGCTCCTCGTCCAGTGTCCTGTCCGAAAGGACGTTCGGCGCAGCAGGGGGGGTCGTGACCGATAAGCGTACTCGCCTAGCTCACGACAGTGTTAACTACCTTACATTTCTAAAAATGAATGAGGCATGGATCTTGGAGGAATTCAACACATGTGACCAGTAGACCATGTATATGTCTATAAACGATTTTTTTAATCGAGCACACAGACCTTCTTTCTTCATTTGGCTCACTTCCTTGTCCAAAAAAAGCACACCGTACTATATGCCCGTACCCTCCTGTTTGAAGAGGTTGAGCGGTGTCATATTTCTGCAGATCACTCTATCCCGGTGCAGGTGTCATTGCTGTATGTCACGCTGCTGATGTCAGTGCTCTCTATCACGGTGCTGATGTCAGTGCTCTCTATCACAGTGCTGGTGTCAGATCACTCTATCACGGTGCAGGTGTCATTGCTGTATGTCACGCTGCTGATGTCAGTGCTCTCTATCACGGTGCTGGTGTCAGTGCTGTATATCACGGTGCTGGTGTCAGTGCTTTATGTCATGCTGCTGATGTCAGTGCTCTCTATTACGGTGCTGGTGTCAGATCACTCTATCATGGTGCAGGTGTCATTGCTGTATGTCACGCTGCTGATGTCAGTGCTCTCTATCACGGTGCTGGTGTCAGATCACTCTATAATGGTGCAGGTGTCATTGCTGTATGTCACGCTGCTGATGTCAGTGCTCTCTATCACGGTGCTGGTGTCAGATCACTCTATCACGGTGCAGGTGTCATTGCTGTATGTCACGCTGCTGGTGATCATCTCCTGCACCCTCTTCTTTGCCTACCCTGACCTTCCCTCTCCTCCATTGCCTTCATACGCTCCACAGTCCTGAATTGTCACAACAATTTCACATATAAAAAAAGAATGCTTGTAGTTGTCGATCCCAGATTCACCTCATACATGTGTTATGTAATTGGCCATGTGGTGGGACTATGTTTGCACAGCTAGTAATTATTTTGTGGCTGCAAATTTGACCTGTAGGCTTGCAAATTTCGCCTCCCATTGAAGTCAATGGGGCCCGACTCGAACATCGGCTGTTCGCCCGTTCGGCGAATTCCGAAAGTTATGGGCCGTTCGCGCCAAATTCGTATGGCGCTCATGGCCCACAATGGCGCAGTGCATTGCTGGCTCATGATTGGCCAAGCATGCACTGTGACCCCGCATGCTTGGCCATTCACAGCGCCGGCAGCAAGGAGAGCCATGATTGGCCACAGGCAGGATGCCTGTGGCCAATCATAGCTCAGGCTGTGTAGTTCACGGCCCACACTATATAAGGCTGCCAGCGCGGCGGCCTTGTGTAGTGTTTTGGCGTCTGTAGCAGTTAGTGGGTGTTCTGTGTACCTTGAACACAGTATACACCGATCGTTATCGGCCGATTTTTCGTTCTTGCTCTTCTGTAGTGGTTGTTGTCTACGTGCCCTGACCGCAGTATACACCGCTATATTCACCTATATAGCTAGCTATATTTCTCTTTTTTAATAGAGCTTGCAGTCAGTGTTAGGAGATTGTGCGTGCTCTGAACCCAGTATACACCGCTATATCCACCTATATAGCTAACTATCTTGCTCGTTTTAAATAGAGCTTTCAGTCAGTCTTAGGAGATTGTGCGTGCTGTCTGCGTGCTCTGAACGCAGTATACACCGCTATATCCACCTATATAGCTAACTATCTTGCTCGTTTTAAATAGAGCTTTCAGTCAGTGCTAGGAGATTGTGTGTGCTGTCTGCGTGCTCTGAACCCAGTATACACCTCTATATCCACCTATATAGCTAACTATCTTGCTCGTTTTAAATAGAGCTTGCAGTCAGTGTTAGGAGATTGTGCGTGCTGTCAGCGTGCTCTGAACCCAGTATACACCGCTATATCCACCTATATAGCTAACTATCTTGCTCGTTTTAAATAGAGCTTTCAGTCAGTGTTAGGAGATTGTGCGTGCTGTCAGCGTGCTCTGAACCCAGTATACACCGCTATATCCACCTATATAGCTAACTATCTTGCTCGTTTTAAATAGAGCTTTCAGTCAGTGTTAGGAGATTGTGCGTGCTGTCTGCGTGCTCTGAACGCAGTATACACCGCTATATCCACCTATACAGCTAACTATCTTGCTCGTTTTAAATAGAGCTTTCAGTCAGTGTTAGGAGATTGTGTGTGCTGTCTGCGTGCTCTGAACCCAGTATACACCGCTATATCCACCTATATAGCTAACTATCTTGCTCGTTTTAAATAGAGCTTTCAGTCAGTGTTAGGAGATTGTGCGTGCTGTCTGCGTCCTCTGAACCCAGTATACACCGCTATATCCACCTACATAGCTCTTCTCTATTTGAGCCATCTGCCATCTGCAGGAGTTAGTGGAAGTTGTGTGTGCCTCCAGCACAATATACACTACCCAATTGCTGGTTTTCCCAACTCCCTTCAGGCCATTACCATGTCTGGAAGGCCAGCAAGGAGAGGCAGACAGGCGCGAGCCGAAAAAAGAGGGCAAGCAGGCTCTGTGTCTAGAGACAACAGTGCTGGTCGTGGACGTGGTGCATCATCATCATCAGCACGTGGCCATGGGACACGCTTGTCCTTCTTTTCGGCAGCTGAACATGTTGAGCCGCAACATGCCAATGACTTGGTAGAGTGGATGACCAAGCCCTCTTCATCCTCCTCATCGTCTCTCACCCAGGCTCAGGGTACTAGCAAAGCAGCTGCCAACGCATCGTCTTCCCTCCTCTCAATGTCATCATCAGTGACTCCTTCCCTAGACCTACCACGTCCTCCTGAGGAGTCTCCTGAACTCTTTGAGCACAGTGTTGGGTACATGCTCCAGGAGGATGCCCAGTGTTTAGTAGGCTCTGATGATGATACGCAGCTAGAGGAAGGCAGTAGCGTGAATGCAGAGAGAGGGGATGCTCAAGAAGGACAGCAATCTGGCAGTCATGTTCCACAAGCCACAGCATACTGCCAGGTTTGCTCCAACGATGAAGAGGGAGGGGATGATGAGGGCACTGACTCCACGTGGGTGCCTGGTAGGAGAGAGGAGGAGAAGGAGGAGGCACATGTCCAAAGAGGCAGGATGCCCTCCGGGGGCCAGCTTAGGGGCAGCACACCGACTGAATCACACTGCAGAGCTCCGCCTGTGCAGGGCGCTGCCTCTGCACGTTATTCTAAAAGTTCTTTGGTGTGGTCCTTTTTTGAGACGAGTGCATCATATCGCACCGCTGCTATTTGCAACATATGTCTCAAGCATATCACGCGTGGCCAAAACATCAGCCGCTTGGGCACCACATGCTTGACCAGACATATGTTGGCAAGCGTACCTCAAAGACCCACACCAAAGAACAAAGCGCACCTCTCCTTGCTCCTCATCAGCTGGGATCTCCAACCCCACTAGACCTTCAGTGCTCTCTGAAACCTGCTCTGGGAGGAATGAAGGTGTAGAATTAGGTGTGTCACAGCCAAGTGCTTCCGGGCACTCTGCTAGCAGTACACCCACGTCCGATTATAGCAGGCAAATGTCCCTGCCCCAGCTGCTGGACCGGCGAAAGAAGTTCACTCCCAGCCATCCACATGCCTAGCGGTTGAATGCTAGCTTGGCTAAATTGCTAGAACATCAACTGCTGCCTTTTCAGTTGGTAGACTCGGCCCCCTTCCGTGAGTTTGTACAATGTGCGGTTCCTCAGTGGCAGGTCCCCAAACGCCACTTTTTCTCACGGAAGGCGATCCCGGCTCTCTACCAGCATGTGGAAGGCAATGTCCTTGCCTCGCTGGACAGGGCGGTCAGCAGTAAGGTGCATATTACTGCTGACTAGGGATGAGCTTCGAGTTCGAGCCGAACTCATGTTCGACTCGAACATTGCCTGTTCGCCTGTTCAGCGAACAGTGAACAATTTGGGCTGTTCGTGGCAAATTCGAAAAGCCGGAACACCCTATACAAGTCTATGGGAGAAATCTAAAGTGCTAATTTTAAAGGGTAATATGCAGGTTACTGTCCTAAAAAGTGTTTGGGGACCCGGGTCCTGCCCCAGGGGACATGGATCAATGCAAAAAAAAGTTTTAAAAACTGCCGTTTTTTCAGGAGCAGTGATTTTAATAATGATTAAAGTGAAACAATAAAAGTGTAATATTCCTTTAAATTTCGTAGCTGGGGGGTATCTATAGTATGCCTGTGAAGGGGCGCATGTTTCTGGTGCTTAGAACTGTCCCTGCATAAAGTGTCATTTGTGCAGGAAAAAAAGTCTTTTAAAATCACTCGCGGCTATATTGTCGGCTCCCCGTAATACAGAGAACACTCAATGAGTGTTCTCTGTATTAGCCGACAATTCATTCATTCATCGATAAAAAAAAAAAGCGTGGGGGTTCCCCTAAATTCAATTACCAGGCCCTTCAGGTCTGACATGGATATTAAGGGGAACCCCGTGTCAATAAAAAATTGACGTGGGGGTCCCCCTAAATATCCATACCAGACCCTTCAGGTCTGATATGGATATTAAGGGGAACCCCGCATCAAATTAAAAAAAAAGTTGACGTGGGGTCCCCCTAAAAATCCATACCAGACCCTTTATCCGAGCACGCAACCTGGCAGGCCGCAGGAAAAGAGGGGGGTGAGAGAGCGCCCCCCCTCCCTCCTGAACCGTACCAGGCCACATACCCTCAACATTGGGAGGATGCTTTGGGGGTCTGTGACCCCTCAAAGCACCTTGTCCCCATGTTGATGAGGACAAGGGCCTCATCCTCACAACCCCAGAATCTGAAAGCCCCCCTTTAACAAGGGGACCCCCAGATCCCGCCCCACCCCGTTTGAAATGGTAAGGGGGTACAAAAGTACCCCTACCATTTCACAAAGAAAGTGTAAAAATGGTTAAATAAGACAAACACACTTTTGAAAAATTCCTTTATTAAAAATAAAAAAATAAAAAAAATTCCAGCGTTGCTAATCCACTCTTGCTATCCAGCGACGAATCTCCGGGGTCCAGCGATGGATGATCATATCCAGCGACGGGGGATCTCTCAGTCCAGCGCTGTCCATACATCCGTCTTCTGTCTCCACTGCGGAGACACTGCGGAGATCCCAGCGCTGACGTTTCTTATATTAGGAGGGCGGGGCCACCCATCACCTGACCCCGCCCCCCTGACCCAGCCCCCTCTGATGTAACGGAAACCTGCCTGTGTTACATCAGAGGGGTGCGGAGTCACCCATACGTCACGGGGAAACCCGGGTTTCCCCTTGTGTCAGAGGGGGGTGGGGTCAGGTGACGGGTGGCCCCGCCCTCCGCATATAACAAACGTCAGGCCGCCAGAATCCCTGCAGTGTCTCCTCTGTGGAGAAGATGGATGGATTTGCTGCGCTGAATCAGATCATCCATTGCTGGACCCCGGAGATCCGTCGCTGGATAGCAAGAGTGGATTAGCACCACTGGAATCTTTTTTTTATTTCTAATAAAGGAATTTTTCAAAAGTGTGTTCGTCTTATTTAACTATTTTTTACACTTTCTTTGTGAAATGGTAGGGGTACTTTTGTACTCCCTTACCATTTCAAACGGGGGGGGGGGGGATCTGGGGGTCCCCTTGTTAAAGGGGGCTTCCAGATTCTGATAAGCCCCCCGCCCGCAGACCCCCACAAACACCGGCCACGGTTGTGGGGATGAGGCCCTTGTCCTCATCAACATGGGAACAAGGTGCTTTGAGGGGTCACAGACCCCAAAGCATCCTCCCAATGTTGAGGGCATGTGGCCTGGTATGGTTCAGGAGGGAGGGGGGGCCGCTCTCTTGTCCCCCCCTCTTTTCCTGCAGCCTGCCAGGTTGCATGCTCGGATAAAGGGTCTGGTATGGATTTTTAGGGGGAACCCCACGTCAAATTTTTTTTTTAATTTGACGCAGGGTTCCCCTTAATATCCATACCAGACCTGAAGAGCCTGGTGATTGAATTTGGGGGACTCCCACGCTTTTTAAAAAAAAAAAATTTAATTTATTTTATCAATGACTTTTAATGAGTGTTCTCTGTATTACGGAGCCAACAATTCATAATAGCTGCGAGTGATTTTAAAGGACTTTTTTTCCTGCATAAATGACACTTTAAACGGCCGTTTTTAAAACTTTTTTTTTGCATTGATCCATGTCCCCTGGGGCAGGACCCAGGTCCCCAACACACTTTTTAGGACAGTAACTTGCAGAATCTTTTCTCTCTGTCAAATCTATTTTTCTCTGTCGAATATTTTCTCTATATAATCTCGGACTAATAGAGGTAAGGTTAGGCACATTCGACCACAGGTACTATAGACACAGATTGTTATTGTCAGAGTCACGTCAAATCTCCTATTCTATATCGAACTGTTATAACAACTAAAACGAAAATAAAGCATTTATTTATGTCGGATCTTTCGTTTTTTGGATTCTGTGCTTTCATTATCGTTTGTCAAAATGAAAACGAAAATAGCTGAAATTAGGACGAAAATGCATTCGGACGAAAACTAATTGTTGTACTTTTTATGGACAGTTTCCCGCACAATATTTATTAAGTAATTTTTAACGAAGATATTTTTAAGATACAAAATCAATCTATATGACACAGTCTATACATGTGAAACGTATTCACGGAGACAAGTGATCATACAAAATAGTTACATTTATTGGTTGACAAAAGACAAATATTTACATGAAATTAAAATATCGATTGCGTCACATGAACACCTTGACAATTAATGGAAACAACCACAAAATGGGAGTGTCGTACTTTGGACTTAATTATCACCATTATCACCTCTCGGTAGAATCAATAACCTTTTGATAATTGACAATTAAACAGAATGTCTGTATTTCACACGTCCAACCATTACTATACTGCAGGTAAGTAAGTGGTTAACAATGTGAAATAAATTAGACGTTTGTTTGTCAATAAAATTGGCAGCTATGCAAAAAAAAAAATTTATAATGAAAAATAGAATTTAGAGAAAATCTAAAAGGCGGTTATTGATTCGGGAGAAAGATTTTCAATAATAGAATATTCAAAACATCAATATTTAAGAGAACATAGAAGATATAATAAACAAATATTTACCCATTCCAAATATGGCTATTAGTGTGGATTGTTGGTTACCAGGATTTTTAAGATGGCTGCCAGGGCATTCAACTAGGGTTGCCACCTTTTCTTCAAGCCAAACCCGAACATTTTCACGGCGCACGGCAATTTTTTTGTAGTACACGCTATAGGATTGTAAAATACCTTGGGTTACCCAAAAAGAGTAGTAATGAAGTGTGCTACACAGAACAGTTGCTATAGCCAAATTGCATTAACAGTGGAGGGACTTAAATGGGCATGATTAAATAAAACAAAAGCATTTAGTGTACCCATAAAATATGATTCGATTAATAAAAGAAATGTCAGTGACAATAGCCTACCTTAAAATTGGACACTGTCAGCCAGCAGGGCAGTGGACAGTGTCAGTAGGGCAGTAAATGGTGTCAGTAGAGCAGTAAATGGTGTCAGTAGGACAGTGTACAGTGTCAGTAGGACAGTGTACAGTGTCTTTAGGGCAGTGGACAGTGTCAGTAGGGCAGTACATGGTGTCATTAGGGCAGTAAATTGTGTCATTAGGGCAGTAAATGGTGTCAGTAGATCAGTGGACAGTGTCAGTAGAGCAGTAAATGGTGTCAGTAGGGTAGTAAATTGTGTCAGTAGATCAGTGGACAGTGTCAGTAGAGCAGTAAATGGTGTCAGTATGGCAGTAAATGGTGTCAGTAGGGCAGTAAATGGTGTCAGTAGGGCAGTGGACAGTGTCAGTAGGGCAGTGTACAGTGTCAGTAGAGCAGTAAATTGTGTCAGTAGGGCAGTGGACAGTGTCAGTAGGGCAGTAAATGGTATCAGTAGGGCAGTGGACAGTGTCAGTAGGGCAGTACATGGTGTCAGTAGGGCAGTAAATGGTGTCAGTAGGGCAGTGGACAGTGTCAGTAGAGCAGTAAATGGTGTCAGTAGAGCAGTGGACAGTGTCAGTAGGGCAGTGTACAGTGTCAGTAGGGCAGTGTACAGTGTCAGTAGAGCAGTACATTGTGTCAGTAGGGCAGTAAATGGTGTCAGTAGGGCAGTGGACAGTGTCAGTAGAGCAGTAAATGGTATCAGTAGGGCAGTGGACAGTGTCAGTAGGGCAGTACATGGTGTCAGTAGGGCAGTACATGGTGTCAGTAGGGCAGTACATGGTGTCAGTAGGGCAGTACATGGTGTCAGTAGAGCAGTAAATTGTGTCAGTAGGGCAGTAAATGGTGTCAGTAGGGCAGTGGACAGTGTCAGTAGAGCAGTAAATGGTATCAGTAGGGCAGTACATGGTGTCAGTAGGGCAGTACATGGTGTCAGTAGGGCAGCACATGGTGTCAGTAGGGCAGTAAATGGTGTCAGTAGAGCAGTAAATGGTGTCAGTAGAGCAGTGGACAGTGTCAGTAGAGCAGTAAATGGTGTCAGTAGGGCAGTGGACAGTGTCAGTAAAGCAGTAAATGGTGTCAGTAGGGCAGTGGACAGTGTCAGTAGGGCAGTGGACAGTGTCAGTAGGGCACTAAATTGTGTCAGTAGGGTAGTAAATTGTGTCAGTAGAGCAGTTGACAGTGTCAGTAGGGCAGTGCGGTGCGGTGTGACAAGAGGGGGTGCGGTGTGACAGGAGGTGGTGCTGTGGTGTGACAGGAGGTGGTGCTGCGGTGTGACAGGAGGTGGTGCTGCGGTGTGACAGGAGGTGGTGCTGCGGTGTGACAGGAGGTGGTGCTGCGGTGTGACAGGAGGGGATGCGGTGTGACAGGAGGTGGTGCAGAGTGTGACAGGAGGTGGTGCAGAGTGTGACAGGAGGTGGTGCAGAGTGTGACAGGAGGTGGTGCAGAGTGTGACAGGAGGGGGTGCAGAGTGTGACAGGAGTTAGTGCAGAGTGTGACAGTAGGTGGTGCAGAGTGTGACAGGAGGTGGTGCAGAGTGTGACAGGAGGGGGTGCGATGTGACAGGATGGGGTGCAGAGTGTGACAGGAGGTGGTGCAGAGTGTGACAGGAGGTGGTGCAGAGTGTGACAGGAGGGGGTGCAGAGTGTGACAGGAGTTGGTGCAGAGTGTGACAGGAGTTGGTGCAGAGTGTGACAGGAGGTGGTGCAGAGTGTGACAGGAGGTGGTGCAGAGTGTGACAGGAGGTGGTGCAGAGTGTGACAGGAGGGGGTGCAGAGTGTGACAGGAGGTGGTGCAGAGTGTGACAGGAGGGGGTGCGATGTGACAGGATGGGGTGCAGAGTGTGACAGGATGGGGTGCAGAGTGATAGGAGGGGGTGCAGAGTGACAGGAGGGGGTGCAGAGTGTGACAGGAGGGGGTGCAGAGTGTGACAGGAGGGGGTGCAGAGTCTGACAGGAGGGGGTGCAGAGTCTGACAGGAGGGGGTGCAGAGTGACAGGAGGGGGTGCGGTGTGACAGGAGGGGCCCGTGCAAATACAGAGGAGGGGTGCAATTACAGAGAAATGAGGGACAATTACAGATGAAAGGGGTGCAAATACAGAGGAGAGGGGAAATTACAGAGGAGGGGGGGCAGTTACAGAGGGGGTGGCAAACACAGAAGGGTCAAAACATAAGGGAGAGAGAGGCGACAGGCAGCTGCTGGTGCAGAAGTTTTTAATAAAATAAATGCTTAAAAGCAATCCACTCACTCTGCATGTCAGAGCTGTATATGTCAGTCTGTGAAGTTGGCTGTCCCATCCTCCCCTCCGCTCCACGCTGCTCTTATCACTGAATCGGGAAACTCATGTGAACTGTCAGCCTCTGATGATGGAGGCGTGGTTAAGCCTCTGGAATGCTCCGATTGGTCACAGCATCCCAGGCTGGCAGCTCACTGCAGTCTCCCCGCAGCTCTGTATCCTCGGCTTCCTCCAGCGATTCAGTGATAAGAGCAGATCGGAGGGGGGGATGGGACGTCCAACTTCACAGACTGACATATACAGCTCTGACATGGAGAGTGAGTGGATTGCTTTTAAGCATTTATTTTATTAAAACCTTCCGCACCAGCAGCTGTCTGTCGCCTCTCTCTCCCATATGTTTTGATTGCTCTGTAATTGCTCCCCCCGCCCGCCGCTCCGATGCCCCTGCTGTCCAGGTCCCCCTGTGTGCTGGGGCTCGTAAAAGGAGGCCCCATGGTACCCCTGTCAGCTGTCCGGGTGTGAGGCAGAGGGAAACCCGGGCACAGCCTCCTAAACCCGTACTGTCCGGGTCAAAACCGGACAGGTGGCAACCCTACATTCAACATGGATTCTCTTACAGAGGAATTACTTTGTGTGACCTCCGAGTTCCAAGGAGCAGGGAAATTCATGAATGTAAAAATGTGTATTCATGCATGGTGCATGAGTATCAGTTTGTCTGGGAGTCTTCCAGTGTCCCTTCTCAGGGTGGGTCCCTAAGCTTCCTCCTATGACCCTCTTTTGTGCTTCTTAAATATACTCTTAAACAATAAGATCATAACATTATACTAAGTTCTGCCCAAAAGGTATGTGTTCCCTCCTCATTGGCAGGCAAAACGTAATGATTACCTTTCCCAGGAGCCTCGTGATTTTAAGGTAATAGCACCTTCAACCACCAGGTATCTCACATGTGTTTGGTGTTTATCTCTTTAAGTTAATATTTTATATTTATAATGTGTATTTTTTTTATATATGTTCTAATGAATATATCTCTAGTGTTCATTGATGCTAGTAACCAACATAATAGAAAATATGCTTAACATAATTATATAAAATGGTTGTATATATGTATATCAATGTATATCTATAGAAATGTAATCTATTTAGAAAGGACACAGGTTATATATATTAACCACTTCCCGACCAGCGCACGACGATGTACGTCGACAGAATGGCACGGGCAGGCATATTGGCGTACAGGTACGTCCAATATTCGATGCCGCCCTGCCATCGGGAGCGCGCCACCGGCGGCGCGCTCCCGCGCTGGTCGGGACCCCCGTGAGTCCGGTCGCGGGACCCGCAGACTCGATCGCCGTGGGCATCCCCGCGATCGTCTCACGGAGCGGCCGAATGGAGGAAATGCTGTGTAAACAACATTTTTCCATTCTGCCTAGCAACTAGTGACGCTGATCTCTGCTCCATGTGATTGGAGCAGAGATCAGTGTACACTAAATGAAAGCCCAACCCCCCCACAGTTAGTAACACACCCCTAGGAACACTTAACCCCTACACTGCCACCCACTGGTTAACCCTTTCACTGCCAGTGTCATTTACACAGGAATCACTGCATTTATATAGCAGTGATTACTGTATAAATGACAATGGTCCCAAAAATGTGTCAAAAATGTCCGATGGGTCCCCGACAATGTTGCAGTCACAATTAAAATCGCAGATCGCCGCCATTACTAGTAAAAAAATAAATAATAAAAAATTATTAATAAAAATGCTATAAAACTATCCCTATTTTGTAAACGCTATAACTTTTGCGCAAACCAATCAATAATCGCTTATTGCGATTTTTTTTACCAAAAATATGTAGAAGAATACGTATCGGCCTAAATTGAGGGAAAAAATTTTTTTTTTATATATTTTTGGGGGATATTTATTATAACAAAAAGTAAAAAATAATGCGTTTTTTTCTAAATTGTCGCTCTATTTTTGTTTATAGCGCAAAAAATAAAAACCGCAGGGGTGATCAAATACCACCAAAAGAAAGCTCTATTTGTGGGAAAAAAAGGACATCAATTTTGTTTGGGAGCCACGTCGCACGACCGCGCAATTGTCAGTTAAAGCGACGCAGTGCCGAATCGCAAAAAGTGGTCTGGTCTTTGACCAGCAAATTGGTCCGGTCTGAAAGTGGTTAATCTATATCACATAAAATTATTTTTATGGATAACTGGATAATTCTGATATATCCAATTAATATTTGTTTATCTAAACATAGGTTAAATTCTTATACAGTTATAATCACGATTATATGTTTTTCATAATACTAGTTCGTTGCTACAACACTTCTACTTATAATCACACTTTCATATATATTTTCTTTATGACAAAGTCTTTTAGATCATTAGATACTAAAATTATATTATCTCTTTTATGACCTATAAATATTATAGATAATCGAAATGATTTATGATCATAATCATAGGTACTTTGAAATATTTCTGCCTTGCATATCCATTCGCATCTCTCTAACACCATGTGTTGAGATGGACTTTGAGCAGTACAATAAATGTTTAGATATCTTAGCTGTGTCCACAAGTCCCTAACAATTCACACAATAGGTTTTGTTGGACAAGGTGTCAGCTATTTAATTTTGTCTTCATGATTGCATATTGTCCAAACAGTCTTTACTTGAGCACAATGTTTTTTCTAGTTAATTATTATTTCCATGTGATAAATACTTAGTCATTCCCTATGCAAGTTTGGTCTTCTCAATCTAACCAACAAAGATAAGTACACATCTTCTTGTTTGGTGAGAAGAGTTATCATTGTTCCAGTCTCTTGTTTCAACACAGGGTTTGTAAAACTTTAAAAGATAACTAATCCCCTGAACATTTGGAAAAACATGTGAGATCATGTATTTTGCTTTAAAGGTCTCCAAGAGGGTAACAGTTCAATAATATCAAAATTATAGTTCATCCACTTTTTTTTTTAGGCCTACTGAAATTTCTCATCTCTGCCAGTGAATATTAAATGTATTTCTTCATGAATTCACAACAGAATGCACATGTCTAGCGTAAATCGCTCATGGTGGAAGATGGCCTTTTCCCAACAATGATAGAGCATAAATCGCTTGTTGATGGAGGTTGACAGGAGACCTCGTCAGAAGACCAATTTACAGTAACAGGTTCCGTAAACTTTTATCCATATAAAATGGCTGCTGTATGTTTATGCACTGCACTTCCAAAACGCATGTAGAATGCATCAAAAACACTCATGCAGAAAGACATCTTGAATGCAGAAACTGTGGTGATCTGGCCATCAGGCTTGCACAGAATCTATACAGTGACAGATTTTGCCTGCCAACCAGCAATAGAGTTAACTTCAATATGTTTACTTCAGGAATGGCATTACATTCAACATTGGAAACTGCAAGAGAAAGAGTGGAACCTGGCAACTGACTTCTGGTTGATGCTTTTTATAGACCTAGTACAAGCGCTGGCGCACTCAGTCACTGCTAGGAAAACATTATGCCACTGGAGGGCAGGTGGAAATTCTACACAAGCCTTCGACATTTCCTATAATGGGAGGTTATTGTTCAGCCAAACCCTGAGCAATGCAATTAAGCGAATGACAGGAGGGAAAGTCTGGACTGTAGCCACAGACTAGTAAGAGGAAGCTGTCATCCTTCACTCAAGCCTACTGAACTTTAGAGGGTGCAGGAGGTCAAATCTTATAGGACAGGCTGCAGATCTAATAGATCACAATGGAGTTATCTCAATGTTACTTTTGACATGAAATAAAGCCAAAGCAGCTGCTAAGATGGCTGAAAAGTCTCTTTTAAAGGTGCTTCCAACCAATCTCTTCCAGTTGGGGCCTAAGTGAAGTGGATGATTGTAGCTTCCTTTTGGAGGGTTTGGACAACAATCGCCAAAGACCAGTGGGTCCAGAAGACAGTTGGGTGGACAATGGAGAACAGATTTCAGAAGAGAAAATGTTTGCAAGCTTTTTATGCTGCTACAAGGCCATTGATGCCGAAAACATAGAATCAACTGGGGCCTTTCTCCACAGTTTTTCTAGTACCTAAGGCAGGAGCCTCCTGACCTGTTTCATATGCATCAAGAGGTTCTAGATGGAGTTCATGCAGACAGTCACAGATACAGTTTGGCAGGAGGACCAGTTGGAATCATTCAACTGCCCGACTCATACTTCCATGTACCGATCAATGACGAACACCAGAGGAATGTAAGATTTGGGGTGGCCAAAGGTCACTTCCAGTTGTCTGCCTTTTACAGAACTGGCACAGCCCAAGGAATCTTTTTGAAGATCTTTTTGGCAGTGGTGGTACATTGGGCCAGGTGGCACATGAGGGTGTTTCAATTTGCCTTCTTTAACCAATGAGCTGGGCTGTCTATGGATCAGAAAATCTTTGTGCCTATACAAATTCAACAAGAACTAAAATTTTGGACACTGTGCTTCTTTTGGAGGCATGCCTCTCAGCGCAGGTGATAGGATGATTCTGAAGCCTGATGCCAGTCTCTGGGGCTGGGGAGTCCACCATCTGAAGGGACAAGTGCAAAGCCTTTGGAGCACAGTGAAGTGCAGAGTCCCCAAGTATCTTGAATGGAAAAAAGCCTTTTTCTAGCATTACAAGCCTTTCAAGATTTTCAAGGGGTTGACAACAAGACAGTAGTAGCCTACATTGCCTAAAAACGGGACACCAAGTCTTTTTCTTGTTGCATCTTGCAAAAAAACTTTTCGTGGGGCAGAGAATCACATAATAAGGCTGGTCTTCTTGCCAGGAAATCAAAGCCAATTATTGGTTCGGTTAGGAAGAATATTTTATTTTTCAACAAGTGCCTCATACCAATATTGGCCCTATGGGGCTTTCCAGCAGTAGCTCTCAGGGAGACTTCACTTAACATGCAGCTTCTGATATTTGTAACAGGATACCAATGCAAAGACTCCCTCATACAAGAGGTTCACAGTGCCATGGAATTCTCTGTTTGATCTTTGTCTCTGGTCAAATGAAATCCTTTATGGCAAGGTCAGTAACAACTCCCTAATCCAATAAGACTACTTTAATAGCCTGGCTATGGAATAGGCTACACTAAAGGTCCAGGGATTCTCATCTGAGGTTGTTCAGACCCTTGTGACCAGAAGATCATCCATGAACGCTACATAGGAGAGGATATGAAAGAAGTCTGTTTTGTCTGCTTAGCAAAAGCTTTCTCTCCTGTGTTCCCTGCTCTAGCCAAAATCCTCGACATTTTACAGTCAGCACTAGAGGTTGGTCTGGCATACAAATCGATTTAAGGTACAGATCGCTACCTTATCTTTTCACAGGCTGCAGATGGGTGCAAAAGCCAGTGACCAGATGCTTCTTCCAGATGACAATCCATATGACCTTGAGGCAAATCCTGGTTCCCTCTGTGTGACTTAAGCTTGGATCTGAGAGCACCCTTTTGCTCCAATAGGTTTAACTTCCACTGAAGTACCTCACGGTAAAACTAGTTCTGACAGCAACTACTTCAGACAGATATTGAAGATTGGAGAAGGGAAGAGTATATAATAGGCCTGCAATAACCCTACTCGGCGCCAGATCAAACCCAACAGTTATGATAGCAGAATCCGCACAAAGATACAGTATAGGAATAATAAGAATAAAATAATAGTATTTTTAAAACATCTTATATAAATACTAAAAGGAAACTAAGCAGCTGTTAAAAACAAATAAAATGACAACAGGTAGTATAAATATAAAAACAGTCCAAACACTGAATGTTATAGATACTAAAACAGCGCTAATAATATGGTAATATTATAAACCAGTAGAAAACACCCTAGTTGTAAATTATGTAGCAGACGGTTGAGGTAGAACAGTTTAAAGCACTGAAAACATTCAGGGTGTTTAGGGACAGTTCAAAATATCCAAGGTGTTTAAGGTAATCTATAGCTATTAGCCATTGCCCTTACCCAGAAGTGCCTGCAGTGTCTGCAAAGGAATGCATGCTCTCCTCTGACAGCTGGACATGGTGACAGAACCCTCTGGGTGATTTATATTTTGCTTGTTGATGATTTATGCAACGTACGTAGCTAGTATTAAGGGGGCTTCTGCTGAATGGAGAATTGTATCATAAAAAAACAGAATTACACTATATAGTACTATTCTTCTTGTATTTTATGGTACGTGTTTGAACCCTGCAAATGGTCGTTTTCTAGGTTGGTGAAGACCAGTGAATAAAGCAGCTGATATATACCAAACCTAAGGCTTGCATATTAGAGGCATCTGGTGAGTTTGACCCCCTGGGAGAGTGTGTTGCATAGTGATGGACAAACTTCCCACAGGACGTTTCGCGAACGCGGGCAAAAGTTTGCGAACCGCAAAGTTTGCAGCAGACCCCATTGACTTTAATGGCAGTTGAACCTTAAAAACCTCCAGGTCATATTTTCAGCCACAAAATACTTACTAGCTGTGCACACATAGTCCCACAACATGGACACTGACATAACAAAAGTATTAAGTGATTCTGGGATAGACAACGACAAGCATTCTTTTTTTATCTGTGAAATTTTGACAATTCAGGCCGCGTACACACGCGGGGACTGTTCGCTCAACTTTGTCCGCTGAACAGTGTTTCGGCGGACAGTCCGCTTGTGTGTGGGCTTTCAGCGGACAGTTTCAGCGGACAGTCTGCTGAACAAAGTTTTTCGGAAATTCCGAAAAACTGTCCGCTGAAACTTTGTTTCAGCGAACAGTCCCCTCATGTGTAGGCTTGTTCGTCAAACTAAGTTCCGCGCATGCTCAGAAAGGATTTACACGCCGAAGTTTGCATTGCAGTGTATAGGACGTCGTTTTCTAGTCCCGTCGTACGTGCCGTTCACGTCATCGCGCACGGTTTCAGCGGACTGTTCGTTCGTCGTGTGTGGCCAAGTCCGTCCATGCTAATTTTGAGCGGACTGTCCGCTGAAACTGTTTGACGGACAAAGTTGAGCGAACAGTCCCCGCGTGTGTACGCGGCCTCAGGAGCGCATGAAGGCCATGGAGGAGAGGCAAGGTCAGGGCAGGTTATGAAGGGGTGCAGGAGATGATCAGTGCCACAGTCAGGGCAGCGCAGTCCTGTGCCAGTGTCCCAGTGTGCCAACCTGTGCTTGAGCCTCTCCTTCTGCCTCTCCCTTACCCCCACCTATGCAGGGCTCCACTGTGGTGGTCCAGAGGTGCCAGTCCAGTGCTGATCCTCAGCCACGGTGCTGGCACTGCCTGCTGATTGGCTTCTCCGCTGCTATCTCCCTCACTGTCTGAAACCAGCACCGCGATAGAGACTGAGCACTGACACCAGCACCGTGATAGAGAGCACTGACACCAGCACCGTGACAGAGAGCACTGACATCAGCACCGTGATAGAGAGCACTGACATCAGCACCGAGATAGAGAGCACTGACACCAGCACCATCATAGAGAGCACTGACACCAGCACCGTCATAGAGAGCACTGACACCAGCACCGTCATAGAGAGCACTGACACCACACCAGCACCGAGATAGAGGGCACTGAGACCACACCAGCACTGAGATAGAGAGCACTGAGACCACACCAGCATCGAGATAGAGAGCACTGAGACCACACCAGCACTGAGATAGAGAGAGAGCACTGACAGCAGCACTGATACCAGCAACTAGCTGCGGGACCCAAAAATATGACACTGCTCAACCTTTTCAAACGGAAGGGTATGGGCATATAGTACGGTGTGCTCTTTTTGTACACGGAAGTGAGCCAAAGGTAGAAAAAAGGTCAGTGTGCTTGATTAAATAAATTGTTTAGAGAGTTATGCATATACATGGTCTACTTGTCACATGTGTTGAATTCCTCCGAGATCCATGCCTCATTCATTTTTTATAAATGTCAGGTAGTCAACACTGTCGTGAGCTAGGCGAGTGCGCTTATCAGCCACGATCCCCCCTGCTGCACTGAACGTCCTTTCGGACAGGACACTGGACGAGGCGCAAGCCAACAGTTCCATTGCAAATTGGGCAAGCTCTGGCCAGAGGTCAAGCCTGCCCACCCAGTAGTCCAGGGGTTCATCACTCCTCAGAGTGTCCACATCGGCCGTTAACCCGATGTAGTCGGACACCTGTTGGTCTAGGCGTTCCCTGATGCTGGATGCGGATGACACCTGTCAATGGGTCGGCTGAAAGAATGACCTCATATCAGAAGTCACCAACACATCTTCAAACCGTCCTCTTCTTGCAGTCGCTGTTGGTTTGGTACCTGTAACTCTTTCTCTGGGAGTGGGAATTTCTCCTTTGCCAGCACATGCAAAAGCAGAATGCAGCAGTTGTCAAAGCAAGGTCTGTAAGTGCTCCATTCTGACAGCCCTCTGTGATGATGGTAACATTTCCACCATTTTGTGTTTGTACCGGGGGTCTAAGTACGTTGCCACCCAGTACTGGTCCTTGACCTTTATGCTTTTTATACGGGGGTCCCTGTTAAAACACTGGAGCATGAAGGCCCTCATTTGCACTAAACTGGAAGTGGTGTGGTGGCCTGGCTCCTGCTCACCATCCAGGATAATGTTGTCCTCCTCGTTCTCCTCTCCCCATCCACGTGCAACAGGGATCCCAGAAAGGTTTAAAACATGCTCTTCTTGCTCCTCCTCATCCGCCCCGGCACCATCCTCATCTGACTCCTCTTCAGCCTCCTGTTGTTGACTTGTCTCAGATAGAGTAGCCCCCCCTGGGAATTCATGCAGCATTGCGACTTCCTCATCTTCCTGCTCCTGCTCCTCCACCGCTTGATCAATGAGACAATGCAATGCACGCCCCATAAAGAAGGCATAAGGTACGATGTCACTGATGGCACCATGGCTGCGACTGACCAGTTTGGTGATCTCATCAAATGGCCACAGAAGTCTGCATGCGTCGCGCATGAGCAGCCACTGCCACGGTGAAAAAAAAACAATCTCCCCAGAACTTGTTCTGCCGCAGAGTTCATACAGATAGAAGGTTGAGTTCTATCGCGTTGGGCAATCGCAAATAAGACGTCTGACCGGCAGATTGTGTCACCGCTGAATCTCAGCAAGGCGAGCCATGGCCGTGTAAGATCATCTGAAATGGGCCGAGATATTCCTTGCCTGCTGCAAGATGTCCTGGACCCCAGGGTATTTGACAACAAATCGCTGCACGACCAAATTTAAGATGTGTGGGATGCATGGCACATGCGTAATTTTGCCCTGTTTCAATGCGTTAAGCAGATTGGCACCGTTGTCACACACCACTTTACCAACTGTGAAATTGAGCGGTGTTAGCCACTGATCTGCCTGTGAAAGCAAAGCTGAAAGGAGTGCAGGGCCAGTGTGGCTCTTGGCTTCCAGACACAACAGACGCAGCACAGCATGGCAACATCTCACCTGGCATGTCGAATAGGTTCTGGGGACAATTAGACAGAACATCTGTATTTCACAAATTCACCGTTACTATACCGCATGTAAGTAAGTAGTTTACAACGTGAAATAAAAATTAGACGTTTGTTATGTCAATAGAGTGGAAACTATAAAAAGAAAAATTGAAGCTTAGGGAAAAATCTACAAGGCGATTACTGATTAGAGTTAAAGCGGAGGTCCACCCTAAAGTGGACCTTCCGCTCATCGGAACCCTCCCCCCCTCCGGTGCCACAATCGGCACCTTTCAGGGGGGGGGGGGTGCAGTTACCTGGATAATCCAGGTAACTGCACCCACTTCCGGGATAGCTCTCTGCGGAAAGGGGCGTAACGTACGCCCCTTTCCGCAAGTGCCCGCCCCTTCCCGCAAGTGCCCCGCTGCCTGCTGGGAAACACACAGATCCCAGAGGCAGCGGGGAGCGTCCTTATTGCGCAGCGCGATTCGCGCATGCGCAGTAGGGAACTGGGAAATGAAGCCGAAAGGCTCCATTTCCTGATTCCCATACCCAAGATGGCGGCGGCAGGACCCGACGGGCGACCTAGAGATCGGCTTCGGGTGCCGACATCGCGGGCGCGCTGGACAGGTAAGTGTCACTATTTTAAAAGTCAGCAGCTGCAGTATTTGTAGCTGCTGGCTTTTAAAATAAAAAAAAACGCGGAGTCCCGGTGGACTCCCGCTTTAAATAGTTATCCAATTGTACAATAATCAATAAGAAAATATTTAAGCTAGCACAAATGAATATAAGGTAAAAATCAACACAGCATAATTACCCATTCCTTAACGGCTACTGGTCTGAATTGCTGGTTACCAGAGATTTTAGAATGGCTGCCGTGGCTTTCAAGATGGCTACTCTTAAAGAGGA
Organism: Lithobates pipiens; assembly: GCF_037356315.1. NCBI lineage: Eukaryota > Metazoa > Chordata > Amphibia > Anura > Ranidae > Lithobates > Lithobates pipiens. The sequence continues at coordinate 222,077,982 of NW_027507685.1, forward strand.
ATTACTTCTTGCGACCTCTGAGTTTTAAAGCATAAGGTGTCAAGGAATCTTCATGAATGTGGAGATATGAGTTGATGAATGGAGTGTGTGTATCTGCGTGTCTGAGTGTCTTTTCATGGCATCCATCCTCATCCTAAATACCATGTTAGAAAATAGGATCCTAAAAATAATAATAAGCTCAGCCCAAAATGAAAGAGTTCTTTTCCATTGGTTGAAAAATATCTATTGATTAACCACTTGAGATCCGGGCCATAGCTGAATGACGGCTACAGCGCAGACCTCAATTTCCCTGTACACACTCCCTGCGAGCGCCCTGCAGCTCACTGTGAATACCAAGTCACTGAGACTCGAATGATCACCGATCCGAGTAAGGGGCCAGTCCCAGCCCCTTACCATGTGATCAGCTATCAGCCAATGACAGCTGATCACATGATGTAAACAAAAGCTCGGTAATCGTTTCTTTCCTCCTCACACTGACAGCGTGAGGAGAAAAAAAAGCCGACCACCGGCTTATGTTAAAGGGACATCGGTTCCGAAGAGGAAGGAACACAGGCACCTCATCTGTGCCAATCAGTACCCCCTGCCAGTGCCACCTGTTATTGCCACCTGCCAGTGCCCACCAGTGCCACCTATCAATGCCCGCAAGTTCCACTTATCAATGCTCACCAGTGGTGCCAATCAGTGCCCCCTATCAGTGTAAGCAATCAGTGGCCATTATTGCCACCCATCAGTGCCCATCACTGCCACCCATCAGTGTTCATCACTGCCGCCTCATCAGTGTACATCAATGAAGGAGAAAATTGGTCTGGACAGGAGGGGGGTTTAAATGCCCAGTAAGCAAATGGTTAACTTTTGTGACTTGAGGTAATATCACTTCCAACCACTGGGCATGTCTAAGGGCAGAAATATGTGTTCTGAAATATATATATATATATATATATATATATATATATATATATATATAGTTGTTCAGGGACTCTGGCAACCGGTCCAATGTACAATTTAACCAGTATCATTTTAATATCAATATCACATAAAATGATTACCTATGGATAAATGTATAACTCTTGTAGATCCTATGAATACTTATTTATCTAGGTAAAGACACATGCTATGTGGAATATGATATACTGTAAGTAAACATGATTACAATCTATATATGTCTTTCATAACAATGATTGGTATCTTAAAAAAAAATCTTACTTCTAATTTGTTCTACATCAAAATATTATATTTTTACCTTATGACAGAATTATCATTGGGTCAGTAGACACTGAAATCATAATTGGATCTATGACCTGGAATATAATATATAATTTTAATGACTTATAATCATATATATTTTGAAATAACATTATCCATTGAAAGTTGGGAAATGTATGAAGTCACGGTGACCTTTATTTCACCTCTGTCTTACCGATTTTACATCTCCATCTGAAGTTTATGAAATATATTATTTCTTCATCATAATTACAACAATGTTGCTCCAAAACTTAAGAAAAGAAGAGAAGAAAACTGGTCATGGAGGCTTCCAAGAGGCCTACAGCAACATTAAAGGAGCTGCAGGAATACCTGGTAAGTACCGGCTGTGTGGTACATGCGACAACAATCTCCCATATTCTTCATATGTCTGGGTTATGGGGTCGAGTGGCAAGACGGAAGTCTTTTCTTATGAAGTAAAACATCCAAGCTGGCTAAATTTTGCAAAAACACATCTGAAGTCTCCCAAAAGCATGTGGGAAAATGTGTTCTGGTCTGATGAAACCAAGGTTGAACTTTTTGGCCATAATTACAAAAGATATATATTTGATGCAAAAACAACACTGCACATCACCAAAAGAACACCATACCCAGAGTGAAGCATAGAGGTGGCAGCATCATGCTTTGGGGCTGTTTTTTTTAATCTGGAACAGGATCCTTAGTCAAGGTAGAGGGAATTATGAACAGTTCCAAATACCAGTCAATATTGGCACAAAACCTTCATGCTTCTGCTAGAAAGCTGAACATGAAAAGGAACTTCATCTTTCAGCATGACCACGATGCAAAGCATACATCCAATCAACAAAGGAACGGCTTCACCGGCAAAAGATTAACGTTTTGGAATGGTCCAGCCACAGCCCAGTTCTGAATCTGATTGAAAATGTCTTGAAAATCTGTGGGGCGATCTGAATAGGGCTGTGCACAGAAGATACCCTCGCAATCCTACAGATTTGGAGTGTTTTTGCAAAGAAGAGTGGGCAAATATTGCCAAGTCAAGATGTGCCATGCTGATAGACTCATACCCAAAAAGACTGAGTGCTATAATAAAATCAAAAGGTTCTTCAACAAAGTATTAGTTTAAGTGTGTGCACACTTATGCAACCACATTATTTTATTTTTCTATTTTTACTTCCCTTCACCTAAAAGATTTGTTTGTTTTTCAACTATAGGCCACATTAAAGGTGGAAAAAGTTCTGAAATTATTTATCATTGTCTAATTTTTTTTACATCACAGAAACCTGACATTTTAATGGGGGTGTATAGACTTTTTATATTCACTGTATATGTTATATATATATATATATATATATACACATATATATATATATATATATATATATATATATATATATACGCTGCACTATATAACTATAATGGTTTACGAGTATATGTGGGAACACATTAGGTACTTGCAGCAAAATTTGGGTGATTTGGTGATTTAATTTATATTATTATTATTTCTTGCTAAGTTGGAGTTGCGCACAAGGCGTATTTTATTTTTTAACTAGGCCTTTAGAAGTTGTAATAGTCTTTATATCAAAAATCCAAACCAAGACATAAAGCCTATGTGTCTGGTTCTTTTTATTGTAATTGTTTTTATAGATGGAGGTCAACTAGGACCATGAATACTAACATTCTCATGTAAATTTATTTTAATATAAAATATTTTTCTGTATTGTTGTGGTCAAGTCAACTGTTTTATATTATATCCTCTATATTCATTCCTTTTTGAGGGCATAATACATAACAATAGAGGTTACATATTGTCAGGCTATCAAAACCAGGCCACAGGCCAAATAAACATCCTCTATTATAGGTTTTTGTTTTATCCTAAGCCTAAACTCCAGCCATACATCTAAATATTTGGCTGAAATACAGTACATGCCTGAGGGATGTATCAGTTGTTTTACAATTGTGTTCAGTCAAGTCAGTCATGCGATCCAGAAGCCCAGTTCTTTCATGCAATCCAGACAAAGATCATTTTTTTCAGTCTACACTCTTCCACTTCTATTGAGAGAAATACAGGCGATATCTTGTTCTCCATTTTTCCCCTTTCTATCTCTGGTTTCTGTCATTTCAGACCCTGACCTGGAAAAAAACACAGATTTGTAGAGTCAGCATGAATTTGGGACTTGTAATTTGAATACTAATTGTAGTAACTAGAGTCTGGTGGTTTGGGAAAGTATTGAAGTTTTTTGATAAACGTGGCAGCCTCCATGTATCTGCAGCTGTATAGGACAACATAGACAGTAAAGATAACCTGTATATATTGCAGAAACTGGAAACCAGAAAACAAGGTTATGTTAGTTGCCTGGGAGAACAACATCTACAATAAAAATATGAAATATATAGATATTATTTTATTTCATAGTGTTATTATTATTATTATTATTATGAATTGCTTATTTTATTTATTGTATTTTTTTTTTTTTTTAAATAAGAACTCCAGGTATTTTATACATAACTATATTAGTCTAGCTTGGACCAAGATAATTATGCATACACCATACTTGGTCAAAGCAATTGGAAGCTGAAAATCACTGAACTAGACTAGACTGCAGTGATCTCTACTTGCTTCTGGGTCCCGTGCTGAGTGGCTGCCCTGCTGTAACACAAGAGGTTGGCTGCTCTACATGGCAAAGCATTCTTTTATTGGATGAGGTGGTTGAGTATGACATCACTGCCCCAATTCTGCACCCCGTCCAATCAGAAAATGCTTTGCATTAATTTGGAAAATGCAAAGCATTCTTTGAATGGCGCCTGCGCGAAGCAGCCAACCTCCTATGTTCAGAATACATCAGGGCAGCCTCTCAGTGCAGGGCCTGGGAGCAAGTGGAGATCACTGGTGTAGCAATGTCTACTTCAGTAATGGTGTTTTTATGAGATATTATATACATTTTAAATTTAAAGATAACATTTTTTTATTCTTTAACATTACTAGTTTAGATGATGTTTTCCCAAGCTACTTTCTTCTGGTTTCCAGTATCTTCATTTAATTTTGATTTCAGGCCCTGTCAGGAGATATATTCCTATATTCAAATTTATTATGAAACATGATATGCCCTTCCTGACTTATGTACATTAAGGGCCGGTTCACACTGCAGGCGAGGCGAGGCGACTCCGACTTGCCTCGCCGCGACCTGCCACGACCTCAGCGGCAACTTGCAGATGACTTCTGTATAGAAGTCAATGCAAGTCGCCCCGAGGTCGCCCAAAAGTAGTACAGGAACCTTTTTTCTGAGTCGGAGCGACTCGAGTCGCTCCTCTCAGAACGGTTCCATTGTACAGAACGGGGGCGACTTGCGAGAGCGAGGCGAGGCGAGTCGTGTCGCCTCACATCGCCCGCTGTGTGAACCGGCTCTTAGGCTGTCAGTTGTAATAACATAATGGAGGCACTACCCCTTCTCCAATATACAAAGAAATTTGTTTTCTTTAGCAGTGAGAAGTAAGGGTAAACCTCCAAAAGTTCCCTTTCACATGGGCAGCTGTCTCTAAGCTCTTGTACACACGGTCGGAGAATCCGTCTGTGTGTGGTATGCATCGGACTGATTCCGTCGGAATATCCGTCGGACCCAATTTTTCCAACATGTTGGAAATATTTCCCGACCAACTGGTTCGATCGGACATACTCCGATCATGTGTAGAGAATTCGGACCAAGTACCACGCATGCTCAGATCAAATTCCTACATCAAAGCTATTGGCTACTAGCCTGAACGTAGTCTCATCGTAACGAAATTACGTCATCACGTTCTGAATGATCGGATTTTTCGACAACTTAGTCCGACCGTGTGTATGAAACAGTTTCGGACAAGATCCGACGGATAAGATCCGACGGACAAAATCCGACGGATTTGGTTGTGGAAATATCCGACCATGTGTACAGGGGCTAACACCCTCTGAAAATCGATCTGTGGTGGAAGAAGGTAGAGCCACAGCTTATCAGTGGTCAAAAAGCAATGCTGTTACCTGAATGTTTTCTTTTTCTTTGGCTGATTTTTTGTTTTTTTTTGTATTGAAATATTGTATCACAACCGTGAGTCAAGCATTTGCTCACGGGTTGCTGCATGGTCTTAATGCCCTTAAAGTAGGAGTAAATTTGTGAACTGATAATTAGTGATGGGCCAAACATTCCTGGTTCGGTTCGCATCAGAATTCCAGAACATGGAAAAAGCAAATCCTATTAAATTCTATGAGACCCAAACTCCCCAAAAGTCCCCACTTTGAAGGCTTATATGCAAGTTATTGGCCATAAAATGGGTATGGGGGGCTGGGTACTGCCCTAGGGACATGTATCCATGCAAAAATGTTTTTAAAAAGTATCGCTTTTAAAGGAGCAGTGATTTTAGTGATGCTTAAAGTGAAACAATAAAAATGAAAAATTCCTTTAAATATAGTGCCTGAGGGGTCTCTTTAGTCTGCCTGTAAAGTGGCATATCTGTACCGTGTTTAGAACCTGCTGCATCAAGACTGACATAAAAAAATAATAATAATTATATATATATATATATAGATAGATAGATAGATAGATAGATAGATAGATAGATAGATAGATAGATAGATATGAAAAATGACATTTAAATTGATTTTCCCAGCTGTAAGCTTTCTTGAAAAAAATAATAGAAAAATGGGGTAAAAAAAACTTTGAGGGGGTCCCCACCCCCAATCCATACCAGGCCCTTTGGCCATATCTGCCTATAAAAAGGCTTAATAAGGCTTGCCTATAGGTACTGTAAATATCTCTGAAACATGCACTGTTTAGGAGATATTTACTGTAGATGCAGCTGGTGATGTCACCAGCGCATGGACTCTGAAGTAACAGCATACCTGTGCCATTCCTTCAGAGTCCTGTGCCGTAAACAGCATCTCCTGGGAGTATGCACAGGAATGACATAATCACAGCTCCAGCCACTTACAGCCGGAGTCTACAAACCCGGAAGGAAGATGGGGTAAAGATAGAAGCACCTTCAGTGGTGAAAGTGCCGCTGGAGGGCTTCATTTTAATTCACACAATATTCTAGTATGCGATGCCTTGCAGGTTTAAAAAAAAGCCAGCAGTTTACTACCACTTTAATGGGCATGTTTGCAGGTGGTGCTGCCTGCCAAAATTGTCAGGTTCAGTTATAAATTTGCCTTGGCCACAGTATGTCTACAGACCCCTTTGGCCTGCCATGTCCACTTGTAGGAGGGTGGTGCGGGGTGCTAAAAATGCTGCTCCCTGGCTGCCCATGTGAAAGAGACCTAAACGGGACACAGAATACAAATTAAACCCTTCCAGATGTTATATTCTTTCCTCAATCCATCAAGAACTATTTAACAAAAGTTTGGGCTGGGGTTGGGTTTGAAGCACTCTAGATGCTAGCTTATGTTATAATTGTTCTGGAGTTAATGGATAACAAATAACAGCAAAAAGTCTGACATTAAATTTCTGTTTCTTTTTAAAGGTTAACAGAAAGAGGATCTTCCTATGCATCTTCCTATGCACCCTGCTTTTTCTGTCTCTGATTTACTACTTTTATGTAAATTCTCCGATGTGAGTATAAAAATGTGTCTTCTGTTGTTTAAAGGGGTTTTGCTTCTTCAAAGATAAAGGGGAACCAGTGGCATAGCGTGGGGGGTGCAGGGGGTGCCGTGGCCCAGGCATGACATTTAGGGGCAGGGCTGCTGATAGAAATCATGGGGCCCCGTACAGACGACCTGACGGGGCCTCCTTCAGCTCCATCCTGGTCCCGCCCCTGGTCCCTCCTTTAGCCCCACCCCTGGCCCCTCCCCAGATGGTCAGAGACTGCAGACATAATACAGTAGATGATCAGAGACTGCAGACATAGTACAGAAGATGGTCAGAGACTGCAGACATAGCATAGGAAACGGTCAGAGACTGCAGACATAGCACAGGAGACGGTCAGAGAATGCAGACATACTACAGGAGATGGTCAAAGACTCCAGACATGGTACAGGAGATGGGTCAGAGACTGCAGACATACTACAGGAAATGGATCAGATACTGCAGACATAGCACAGGATACGGTCAGAGAATGCAGACATACTACAGGAGATGGATCAGAGGCTGCAGACATACTACAGGAGATGGATCAGAGACTGCAGACATAGTACAGGAGATGATCAGAGACTGCAGACATAGCACAGGAAATGATCAGAGACTGCAGACATAGCACAGGAGATGATCAGAGACTGCAGACATAGTACAGGAGATGATCAGAGACTGCAGACATGATTGATTCGGGGGATGGTCAGAGACTGCTTTTATGGCTGAACCCAGTGTACAAGTATATAGTGTCACAGGGCTGATCCACTCTATTTAAACCAGCTCTGCAATATCAAGCCAGTGATTTTCCTTTGAAAGTACAACCAAGTGACAGAAGAGAGCATCACATCCAATTTCCAAAATACACATTTTCTTACAAACAGTGAACTGCTCAGGATTAGTGGAGGGCAGTGACTAGTTAATGGGGCTGTGAAGCTTCTTGCCTTATCCAGCAGTAAATTCTCAAAAAAAAAAAACAATCTGTGCGCACACACAGCTCTGGCTAAATAGCTGATTATAAACTGAAATGGTTAACAGCTGCTGCAGAGTTTTCCAGAGATCATATCAGTGTGATCAGGCAATGTGTCAGGTTAGGCAGATAAAAGAAAAAAAAGTAACCAGCAAGACAAGAGGGAGGGGAGGCTGATCACTAACCTGTTCACTGACACAGATATCTGGAAGACACTGCAGCCAACCAGCTACATGTTACTGTGGTCCCAACTATCCTGTTTCTATTCAGCCACAGCTGTGTGTCCTGCAGAACTTGTATTGCTGTTGTCATACCTCGTGTGTCTCCCTCCTGGCTCTCACATTCAGCCCCACTCCAGCACTGTTTACAGTCAAATGTGAGTGGGCTGGAGAAGGGGAGGGAAACACTTTTATTTACTTTGCATTCTTTCATTCCCTGTTTTCAGTATATTGCCAGGCCCTGTAGTACAGGGCCAGTTGTACTGGTTTATCAGCGGCCTGTTTAGGGGGGGCCAGTATGTGTCACTACTGGCTGCCTCCTCCCTTCTCCTAATTTGAAGTTTCTGTGTCCCCTGCGCTTCGGTGGTCTGCCATTGGATAGTGTCCACCCCGTACTGCGCAGGCGCAGCGCTTGCGCAGTACGGAGGACAAGGAGACTCTGAAAGTCTCCGAAGATGAATGGCGCCTGCGCACTTGTTAGTACCTTCTGCCCTGAATCCAGGTTTAAGTCCCACCATGCAAGTGGACATATGGTAGCACTTAATAATAGGGCCGATCACTACGCTTCGGGTACGGGGTCGCTTCACTCTGCAATTTTTTATTCTAACTCTATGTCCACTTGGATGGTAGGGCTTGAACCTGGACTCAGTGCGCAGGCACCATTCATCTTTGGAGACCTTCTGCGCCTCTTGTCCTCCATACACCGGCCTCATGTTCAATGTCCGGTGCCCTGTGATTGGGCATATGGGGGTCATGTGAGGTGTAGGGCTGGCCTGTCCTGTGGTTGCTCCTGAAGTCCCGCCTCCGCACATGACCCCCATACGCCCAATCACAGTGTGCCGGACAATTAATATGGCAGCAGCCAGAGCGTGGGGAAGACAAGCAAAAATGTGTGCCACTGCGGTTGCCATCTTTTACGGGTTACGGGGGTGAGAGAAAGATGGTCAGTGTAGTGGTCAGTGTAGTGTAGTGGTCAGTGTAGTATGGTGGTCAGTGTAGTGTAGTGTAGTGGTCAGTGTTGTGTAGTGTGGTGGTCAGTGTTGTGTTGTGTAGTATGGTGGTCAGTGTAGTGTAGTATGGTGGTCAGTCTAGTGTAGCATGGTGGTCAGTCTAGTGTAGTATGGTGGTCAGTCTAGTGTAGTATGGTGGTCAGTGTAGTGTAGTGGTCAGTGTAGTGTAGTATGGTGGACAGTGTAGTATGATGGTCAGTGTAGTGTAGTATGGTAGTCAGTGTAGGGTAGTGGTCAGTGTAGGGTAGTATGGTGGTCAGTAGTGTAGTGTAGTATGGTGGACAGTGTAGCGTAGTGTAGTATGGTGGACAGTGTAGCGTAGTGTAGTGGACAGTGTAGTATAGTGGTCAGTGTAGTGTAATGTAGTATGGTGGACACTAGACATGTGCATTTGTTTTCTTCCGAATGCATTTTCGTCCGAATTTCAGGTATTTTCGTTTTCGTTTTGACAAACGATAACGAAAGCACAGAGTCCGAAAAATGAAAGATCCGACATAAATAAATGCTTTATTTTTGTTTTAGTTGTTACAACAGTTCGATATAGAATAGGAGATTCGACGTGACTCTGACAATAACAATCTGTGTCTATAGAACCTGTGGTCGAATGTGCCTAACCTTACCTCTTTTAGTCCAAGATTATATAGAGAAAATATTTGACAGAGAAAAAAAGATTTGACAGAGAGAAAAGATTCTGCAAGTTACTGTCCTAAAAAGTGTTTGGGGACCCGGGTCCTGCCCCAGGGGGCATGGATCAATGCAAAAAAAAGTTTTAAAAACGTCCGTTTTTCAGGAGCAGTGATTTTAATAATGATTAAAGTGAAACAATAAAAGTGTAATATTCCTTTAAACTTCGTGGGGGGGTGGGGAGGGGTGTCTATAGTATGCCTGTGAAGGGGCGCATGTTTCTGGTGCTTAGAACTGTCCCTGCACAAAGTGTCATTTATGCAGGAAAAAAAGTCCTTTAAAATTACTCGCAGCTATTATGAATTGCCGGCTCCGTAATACAGAGAACACTCATTGAAAGTCATTGATAAAAAAAAAAAATAAAAAAAAAAAAAAAAAGCGTGGGGGTCCCCCAAATTCAATTACCAGGCCCTTCAGGTCTGGTATGGATATTAAGGGGAACCCTGTGTCAAATTAAAAAAAAAAATTGACATGGGGTTCCCCCTAAATATCCATACCAGACCCTTCAGGTCTGGTATGGATATTAAGGGGAACCCCGCGTCAAATTAAAAAAAAATTGACATGGGGTCCCCCTAAAAATCCATACCAGACCCTTTATCCGAGCACGCAACCTGGCAGGCCGCAGGAAAAGAGGGGGGGATGAGAGAGCGGCCCCCCTCCCTCCTAAACCGTACCAGGCCACATGGCCTCAACATTGGGAGGATGCTTTGGGGGTCTGTGACCCCTCAAAGCACCTTGTCCCCATGTTGATGAGGACAAGGGCCTCATCCCCACAACCGTGGCCAGTGGTGGTGGGGGTCTGCGGGCGGGGGGCTTATCAGAATCTGGAAGCCCCCTTTAACAAGGGGACCCCCAGATCCCACCCCCCCTGTTTGAAATGGTAAGGGGGTACAAAAGTACCCCTACCATTTCACAAAGAAAGTGTAGAAAATAGTTAAATAAGACAAACACACTTTTGAAAAATTCCTTTATTAGAAATAAAAAAAATAAAAAAAAGATTCCAGGATCTGGGGGTCCCCTTGTTAAAGGGGGCTTCCAGATTCTGATAAGCCCCCCGCCCGCAGACCCCCACAACCACCGGCCACGGTTGTGGGGATGAGGCCCTTCTCCACATCAACATGGGGACAAGGTGCTTTGAGGGGTCACAGACCCCCAAAGCATCCTCCCAATGTTGAGGGCATGTGGCCTGGTACGGTTCAGGAGGGAGGGGGGCCCCTCTTTTCCTGTGGCCTGCCAGGTTGCGTGCTCAGATAAAGGGTCTCGTATGGATTTTTAGGGGGACCCCCACCTCAATTTTTTTTAATTTGATGCGGGGTCCCCCTTAATATCCATACCAGACCTGAAGGGTCTGGTATGGATATTTAGGGGGAACCCCACATCAAATTTTTTTTAATTTGACGCAGGGTTCCCCTTAATATCCATACCAGACCTGAAGGGCCTAGTAATTGAATTTGGGGGACCCCCACGCTTTTTTTTTACATTTTTTTTTTTTTTTTATCAATGACTTTCAATGAGTGTTCTATATTACGGAGCCGACAATTCATAATAGCTGCGAGTGATTTTAAAGGACTTTTTTTCCTGCATAAATGACACTTTGTGCAGGGACAGTTCTAAGAACCAGAAACATGCGCCCCTTCACAGGCATACTATAGACACCCCCCCCCCTACGAAATTTAAAGGAATATTACACTTTTATTGTTTCACTTTAATCATTAAAATCACTGCTCCTGAAAAAACGGCCGTTTTTAAAACTTTTTTTTGCATTGATCCATGTCCCCTGGGGCAGGACCCGGGTCCCCAAACACTTTTTAGGACAGTAACTTGCATATTAGCCTTTAAAATTAGCACTTTAGGTTTTGAACGTTGGAGTCCCATAGACTTTAATAGGGTTCTTAAGTTCACACAAAGTATGCTATATACTAGCTCCGTTGAATCTTCTTTATACATTCGACAGACACCATAAGCCTAAGCGTAATTCATGTGGATTTTCGGACTAATGCAATTTTTAAACGAAAAACTAAATAAATAAAAACGAATTTCGGGAGTAACTAAATAAATAAAATTTTCGGACGAAAACGAAACTCCGAAACAAAATATTTTACTCTGCACATGTCTAGTGGACACTGTAGCGTAGTATAGTGGTCAATGTAGGGGGGCGCCAGTATGTGTCACTACTGGCTGCCTCCTCACTCCTCCTAATTTGAAGTTCTTTCACTTTCGTCCTGCTGTGTAAGCAAGGAGGAGCAGGTTGTCCCCACTTTTGTATCTCACAGGCACATTCCTAAATACAGACTGTCAAAAGTTTTGGCTGTGTGAAAAAACAACTCTCCACCCCCCCCCCCCCCCCCTTTGGAAAAGAGGGGTAAAACTCCTTTTAGAAAGTCTAGAAGGGGGAAAAAAAAATTAAACATGCTTTGCATTACATTTAAATATTTAACACTGGGAGTTTTTATCCAGCATAATTACTTTTTGGAGTTTCAATTTATCCCTGCTCCTTTTTAAGCTGAGTCTCAGCTATGATCTGAGCGGCCTTTTTAAATTTTCTTGAGGTATTCTACTGTTCTGTAGAACAGCAAAAATGATGGTGCTTTCTGTTAGCCAATCCAAACCCTTTTTGGGATAGTAATCCCAGGCCATAAAAACTTTCATTTTATTTGGCCAAGCCTCCTTAACCACAAAAGCCCCATACACACTATCAGATTTTCTGCTGACTTTTTCCTTCAGATTTACCAAAACCATGTAGTAGAAGGGCCTGCCTGATTGCATACAAATTGAAATTCCTAAGGTTTGATCTCATATTATATGGTTTTGGTAAATCTGAAGGAAAAACTCTTTAAGCTTTAAGGACCAGGCCTCTTTTTCAGACTCGGTTTTTACATGTTTAAAACTGTTTTTTTTGCTAGAAAATTACTTAGAACCCCCAAACATTTTATATTGTTTTTTTTCTAACACCCTAGAGAATAAAATTGCAGTCATTGCAATACTTTTTTGCACACCGTATTCGTGCAGCGGTCTTACAAGTGAACCTTTTTGGGAAAAAATTCACTTTTTTGAATAAAAAATAAGACAACAGTAAAACTTTCCCAATTTTTTTTCAATTGTGAAAGATAATGCTACGCCGAGTAAATTGATACCCAACATGTCATGCTTCAAAATTGCGCCTGCTCGTGGAATGGCGTCAAACTTTTAGCCTAAAAAATCTCCATAAGCGACATTTAAAAAGTTCTACAGGTTGCATTTTTTGCGTTACAGAGGAGCTCTAGGGCTAGAATTATTGCTCTTGCTCTACTGATCGGGGCGATACCTAACATGTGTGGTTTGACCGCCATTTTCATATGCGGGCGCTACTCACGTATGCGCTCACTTCTGTGCGCGAGCTCGTCGTGACAGGGTGTTTTTAAAAACCTTTTTTTTTATTTATTTTAATTGATTTTATTTATTTTTATACTGTTTTAAAAAAAAATAAAAAAATGGATCACTTTTATTCCTATTACAAGGAATGTAAACACCCCTTGTAATAGAAAAAAGCATGACAGGTCCTCTTAAATATAAGATCTGGGGTCAAAAAGTCCTCAGATCTCATATTTGGACTTAAATGCAATAAAAAAAAAAAAAAGTCATTTGAAAAAATGACATTAAAAAAATATACCTTTAAGAGGTATGGGCGGAAGTGACATTTTGACGTCTCTTCCGCCCTCCTATGGTATAGAGATGAGTGGGGGCCATCTTAGCCTCACTCGTATCTATACCCAGCTAGGAAGAGGACCTGAGCGCCTTCGCCACTACCGACGGCTCTGGTAAGCAGCGGAGGGCACGGGAGGGAGGCGGGAGGGGGAGTGACACGCGGTGAACCCCGCCGCGGAGACCACCGTTATCGTACAGACGACCGGTGCCTGAAGATATGGATATCTCGGTTGTGGCAGCAGCTGCTGCCATTACCGAGATATCCCTCTTCAAAAATAGGACGTACATCGGCGTGCGCTGGTCGTTAAGTGGTTAAACATGAGTTTTTGGCTCTCCAAATCTGTGTGTTTCTTAGCCATGCTATAGGCCTCCTTAAGAACTTTTAAAAGTTCTCTGGTACTTTGATTGGGCTTAAATTTCATATGGTCCTTGCAGCTAAGGATGAGTCGAACACCCCCCTGTTCGGTTCGCACCAGAACCTGCGAACAGACCTAAACTTTGTGTGAACTTTAGAGCCCTATTAAAGTCTATGGGACTCGAACGTTCACAATCTAAAGTGCTAATTTTAAAGGTTAATATGCAAGTTACTGTCCTAAAAAGTGTTTGGTGACCTGGGTCCTGCACCAGGGGACATGGATCAATGCAAAAAAAGTTTTAAAAACTGCATTTTTTTCAGGAGCACTGATTTTAATAATGATTAAAGTGAAAAAATAAAAGTGTAATATTCCTTTAAAGTTCGTACCTGGGGGGTGTCTATAGTGAAGGGGCTCATGTTTCTGGTTCTTAGAACTGTCCCTGCACAAAGTGTCATTTATGCAGGAAAAAAAGTCTTTTAAAATCACTTTCCATTGTCGGCTCCCATAATACAGAGAACACTCAATGAGTGTTCTCTGTATTAGCCGACAATTCATTCATTGATAAAAAAATAAAAAAGCGTGGGGGTCCCCCTAAATATCCATACCAGACCCTTCAGGTCTGGTATGGATATTAAAGTGGTTGTATACCCACTTTTTTAACTTTTACCTACAGGAAAGCCTATAATAAGGCTTACCTGTAGGTAAAAAAAATATCTCCTAAACCTGTACGGTTTAGGAGATATTCCCCTCGGTATGCGCCGCTGACTGCAGCGGCGCATGCGCACAAGGGGGTTCTCTCCGTGAAAATCCGGCAGCGCTCGCCCGGCCGGATTGAAATCTCCCGCGCACAAGCGCAGGAGTGACGATATCGCGGCTCCGGCCACTCACAGCGCCGGAGCCGCGATACCCGGAAGAGACGCCGAGGGAGCATGTCGGCTCCCTCGGCGTGGATCGGGCGAGATGTCGGGGCCTCGTTCTAAGGTAAGTATTTCATAATGAGCTAGTATGCGGTGCATACTAACTCATTATGCCTTTTGCTTTGCAGGTTTAAAAAAATAAAAAAATAAATTGCGGGTTTACTACCGCTTTAAGGGGAACCCCGCATGAAATTAAAAAAAAAAATTAGACGTGGGGGTTCCCCTAAAAATCCATACCAGACCCTTTATCCGAGCACGCAACCTGGCAGGCCGCAGGAAAAGAGGGGGGGACGAGAGAGCAGCCCCCCCTCCTGAACCGTACCAGGCCACATGCCCTCAACATTGGGAGGATGCTTTGGGGGTCTGTGACCCCTCAAAGCACCATGTCCCCATGTTGATGTGGACAAGGTCCACATCCCCACAACCCTGGCCAGTGGTTTTTGGGGGTCTGCAGGCGGGAGGCTTATCAGAATCTGGAAGCCCCCTTTAACAAATGGACCTCCAGATCCCGCCCCCCCGTTTGAAATGGTAAGGGGGTACACCTACCATTTCACAAAGAAAGTGTAAAAATGGTTAAATAAGACAAACACAATTTTGAAAAATTCCTTTATTAAAAATAAAAAAAAAATTCCAGCGGTGGTAATCCACTCTTGCTATCCAGCGACGGATGATCATCTCTCCGGGGTCCAGCGATGGCTGATCTGTAGACATGTGCAGAGTAAAATATTTAGTTTCGGAATTTCGTTTTCGTCCGAAAACTTAATTTATTTAGTTACTCCCGAAATTCGTTTTTATTTATTTCGTTTTTCGTTCAAAAATTGCATTCGTCCGAAAATCCACATGAATTACGGTCGAATCTGTCTTGGAAGGCTTATGGTGTCTGTCGAATGTATAAAGAAGATTCGACGGAGCTAACTATATAGCATACTTTAGAACCCTATTAAAGTCTATGGGACTCCAACGTTCAAAATCTAAAGTGCTAATTTTAAAGGCTAATTTGCAAGTTACTGTCCTAAAAAGTGTTTGGGGACCCGGGTCCTGCCCCAGGGAACATGTATCAATGCAAAAAAAAGTTTTAAAAACGTCCGTTTTTTCGGGAGCAGTGATTTTAATAATGATTAAAGTGAAACAATAAAAGTGTAATATTCCTTTAAATTTCGTAGGGGGGGGTTGTCTATAGTATGCCTGTGAAGGGGCGCATGTTTCCCGTGCTTGTCCCTGCACAAAGTGTCATTTATGCAGGAAAAAAAGTCCTTTAAAATCACTCGCAGCTATTATGAATTGTCGGCTCCCGTAATACAGAGAACACTCATTGAAAGTCATTGATAAAAAAATAAATAAATAAATAAATAAAAAAAGCGTGGGGGTCCCCCAAATTCAATTACCAGGCCCTTCAGGTCTGGTATGGATATTAAGGGGAACCCTGCCTCAAATGTAAGAAAAAATTTGACGTGGGGTTCCCCCTAAATATCCATAACCAGACCCTTCAGGTCTGGTATGGACCCCCCGCGTCAAATAAAAAAAAAAAATTGACGTGGGGTTCCCCCTAAAAATCCATACCACACCCTTTATCCGAGCACTCAACCTGGCAGGCCGCAGGAAAAGAGGGGGGGACGAGAGAGCGGCCCCCCCTCCCTCCTGAACCGTACCAGGCCACATGCCCTCAACATTGGGAGGATGCTTTGGGGGTCCGTGACCCCTCAAAGCACCTTGTCCCCATGTTGATGAGGACAAGGGCCTCATCCCCACAACCCTGGCCGGTGGTTGTGGAGGTCTGCGGGCGGGGGGCTTATCAGAATCTGGAAGCCCCCTTTAACAAGGGGACCCCCAGATCCCGGCCCCCCCCCTGTTTGAAATGGTAAGGGGGTACAAAAGTACCCCTACCATTTCACAAAGAAAGTGTAAAAAATGGTTAAATAAAACAAACACACTTTTGAAAAATTCCTTTATTAAAAATAAAAAAATAAAAAAAAGATTCCAGCGGCGGTAATCCACTCTTGCTATCCAGCGACGGATGGTCATCTCTCCAGCGATGTCTAATCTCATCCAGCGCAGCGATCCATCCTTCTTCTGTCTCCTCCACGGAGACACTGCAGGCATTCCGGCGGCTGACGTTTCTTATATACGGAGGGCGGGGCCACCCGTCACCTGACCCCGCCCCCCTCTGACGCAAGGGGAAACCCGGGGTTCCCCGTGACGTATGGGTGACCCCGCCCCCCTCTGATGTAACGGAAACCTGCCTGTGTTACATCAGAGGGGTGCGGGGTCACCCATACGTCACAGGGAACCCCGGGTTTCCCCTTGCGTCAGAGGGGGCGGGGTCAGGTGACGGGTGGCCCCGCCCTCCGTATATAAGAAACGTCAGCCGCCGGAATGCCTGCAGTGTCTCCTCCACGGAGACAGAAGAAGGATGGATCGCTGCGCTGGATGAGATGAGACATCGCTGGAGAGATGACCGTCCATCGCTGGATAGCAAGAGTGGATTACCGCCGCTGGAATCTTTTTTTTATTTTTTTATTTTTAATAAAGGAATTTTTCAAAAGTGTGTTTGTTTTATTTAACCATTTTTTACACTTTCTTTGTGAAATGGTAGGGGTACTTTTGTACCCCCTTACCATTTCAAACAGGGGGGGGGCCGGGATCTGGGGGTCCCCTTGTTAAAGGGGGCTTCCAGATTCTGATAAGCCCCCCGCCCGCAGACCTCCACAACCACCGGCCAGGGTTGTGGGGATGAGGCCCTTGTCCTCATCAACATGGGGACAAGGTGCTTTGAGGGGTCACGGACCCCCAAAGCATCCTCCCAATGTTGAGGGCATGTGGCCTGGTACGGTTCAGGAGGGAGGGGGGGCCGCTCTCTCGTCCCCCCCTCTTTTCCTGCGGCCTGCCAGGTTGCGTGCTCGGATAAAGGGTCTGGTATGGATTTTTAGGGGGAACCCCATGTCAATTTTTTTTTAAATTTGATGCGGGGTTCCCCTTAATATCCATACCAGACCTGAAGGGTCTGGTTATGGATATTTAGGGGGAACCCCACGTCAAATTTTTTCTTAAATTTGAGGCAGGGTTCCCCTTAATATCCATACCAGACCTGAAGGGCCTGGTAATTGAATTTGGGGGACCCCCACGCTTTTTTTTTATTTATTTATTTATTTTTTTATCAATGACTTTCAATGAGTGTTCTCTGTATTACGGAGCCGACAATTCATAATAGCTGCGAGTGATTTTAAAGGACTTTTTTTCCTGCATAAATGACACTTTGTGCAGGGACAATTCTAAGCACGGGAAACATGCGCCCCTTCACAGGCATACTATAGACAACCCCCCCCCCCCCTACGAAATTTAAAGGAATATTACACTTTTATTGTTTCACTTTAATCATTATTAAAATCACTGCTCCCGAAAAAACGGCCGTTTTTAAAACTTTTTTTTGCATTGATACATGTCCCCTGGGGCAGGACCCGGGTTCCCAAACACTTTTTAGGACAGTAACTTGCAGAATCTTTTCTCTCTGTCAAATCTTTTTTCTCTGTCGAATATTTTCTCTATATAATCTTGGACTAATAGAGGTAAGGTTAGGCACATTCGACCACAGGTTCTATAGACACAGATTGTTGTCAGAGTCATGTCGAATCTCCTATTCTATATCGAACTGTTGTAACAATGAAAACGAAAATAAAGCATTTATTTATGTCGGATCTTTCGTTTTTCGGATTTTGTGCTTTCGTTATCGTTTGTCAAAACGAAAACGAAAATAGCTGAAATTCAGACGAAAATGCATTCGGACGAAAACGAATGCACGTCTACTGATCTGATCCAGCGACGGGGGATCTCACAGTCCAGCGCTGTCCATACATGCATCCGTCTTCTGTCTCCACTGCGGAGACACTGCAGGGATCCCAGCGCTGACGTTTCTTATATTAGGAGGGCGGGTGGCCCCGGCTAGGGTTGTGGGGATGAGGCCCTTGTCCACATCAACATGGGGACATGGTGCTTTGAGGGGTCACAGACTCCCAATGTTGAGGGCATGTGGCCTGGAACAGTTCAGGAACGGGGGGGCGCTCTCTCGTCCCCCCCTCTTTTCCTGCAGCCTGCCAGGTTGCGTGCTCGGATAAAGGGTATGGATTTTTAGGGGGACCCCCACGTCAAATTTTTTTTACATCTGATGCGGGGTTCCCCTTAATATCCATACCAGACCTGAAGGGCCTGGTATGTA
The DNA here is from genome assembly GCF_037356315.1 of Lithobates pipiens. Taxonomy (NCBI): domain Eukaryota; kingdom Metazoa; phylum Chordata; class Amphibia; order Anura; family Ranidae; genus Lithobates; species Lithobates pipiens. The sequence continues at coordinate 222,096,834 of NW_027507685.1, forward strand.
TATTTAGGGGGACCCCCACGTCATTTTTTTATTTTATTTGACACGGGGTTCCCCTTAATATCCATACCAGACCTGAAGGGCCTGGTAATTGAATTGAGGGGAACCCCCACGCTTTTTTTTTATTATTATTTATTTATTTTCTATCAATGAATGAATTGTCGGCTAATACAGAGAACACTCACTGTTAACCACTACAGCCCCGGACCAATAAACACCTTAAGGACCAGAGGTCTTTTTCCAATTTCGCACTGCGCTGCTTTAACTGGTAATTGCGCGGTCATGCAATATTGCACCCAAACGAAATTTGCATCCTTTTCTTCCCACAAATAGAGCTTTCTTTTGATGGTATTTGATTGCCTCTGCGATTTTTATTTTTTGCGATTATAAATGGAAAAAGAGCGAAAATTTTGAAAAAAAAAGATATTTTCTTCTTTTTGTTATAAGAAAAATCGAATAAACTAAATTTTAATCATACATTGAGGGCAAAATGTATTCAGCCACATGTCTTTAGTAAAAAAAATGTCAATAAGCGTATATTTTTTGGTTTGCGCAAAAGTTATAGCATCTACAAACTAGTACATTTTCTGGAATTTACACAGCTTTTAATTTATGACTGCCTATCTAATTTCTTGAGGTGCTAAAATGGCAGGGCAGTACAAACCCCCCCCCCCAAATTACCCCATTTTGGAAAGTAGACACCCCAAGGAAATTGCTGATGGGTATGTTGAGCCCATTGAATATTTATTTTTTTGGGATTGAATAATGACAAAAAAAAAAAAAAAACTAAATGATATATTGCTCACACATGCCATGGTTATATGTGGAATTGCACCCCAAAATATATTCCGCTACTTCTCCCGAGTATGGGGACAAAGTTGTCACTAAATTATATATTGCTCACACATGCTATGGGCATAAGTCAAATTACACCCCAAAATAAATTCTGCTGCTTCTCCCGAGTATGGGGATACCACATGTGGGGGACTTTTTGGGAGCCTAGCCGCGTACGGGACCCCGAAATCTAAGCACTGCCTTCCGGATTTAAATATAAAATGCTACCAAAAAAACTGTTAGCGATCGCAGGGATCAGGCCTGACTCTGCGATCGCTGCAGTTATGTGTTTAGTGTTTTGTAAGTGACAGTGATCGATCGATACTGCACTTGGGTGGGCTGGGCAGAGGGGCAAAACGCAGGTGCTAGCAGGTATCTGGGCTGATCCCGCTAACAATGCGTTTTTTTGGAAGCCTAAGTTGCTGGGGATGCTAGTATAGATCTGATCAGATCAGATATTGATCTGTTCAGATTCTATACCACTACGGGAGGTTTATGCTTTGCGTGTGGGTGTTAGCGGTACTGGCACTAACCTAGCGCTGCCTGGGGCGACGCAGACCCTGACCCTAAAACCTAATTGATATCACCGGCCGGGTGATCAGGGGGTTAAACCTTTATTGGGTAATAAATGGTGGGTGCCCTGATGCTATAAAAAGCAAACTAACCAGAGTCACCCGTAACACTTATACGGTGATCAGTGGTGAAAGGGTTACATTTTTATTAGGTAGTATATGGGGGTCCCTGGCGCTATATAAAAACCTGACGGGGAACCTAAATAACTAACTGGCTAACCAGCGTCACCAGTGACACTTATACTGTGATCGCAGGTGAAAGGGTTAACTAGGGGCAATCAGGGGGTTAAAACCATTATTGGGTAGTATATGGGGGTACCTATGGCGCTATGAAAACCTGGCGGTGAACCTAAAAAAATAACTAGCTACCTAACGACACTAGTGACACTAATGCAGCGATCAGAAAAACGATCACTTAGTGACACTGGCAAAAGGGGGTGAAAGGGTTAACTAGGGGCAATCAGGGGTTAAAACCATTATTGGGTAGTATATCGGGGTACCTAGCGCTATAAAAACCTGGCGGTGAACCTAAAAAGAAAACTAGCTACCTAGCGACACTAATGCAGCGATCAGAAAAATTATCGCTTAGTGACACTGGCAAAAGGGGGTGAAAGGGTTAACTAGGGGCAATCAGGGGGTTAAAACCATTATTGGGTAGTATATCGGGGTACTTAGCGCTATAAAAACCTGGCGTTGAACCTAAAAAAATAACTAGCTACCTAGTGACACTAGCGACACTAATGCAGCGATCAGAAAAATGATCGCTTAGTGACACTGGCAAAAGGGGGTGAAAGGGTTAACTAGGGGCAATCAGGGGGTTAAAACCATTATTGGGTAGTATATCGGGGTACCTAGCGCTATAAAAACCTGGCGGTGAACCTAAAAAAAAAACTAGCTACCTAGCGACACTAGCGACACTAATGCAGCGATCAGAAAAATGATCGCTTAGTGACACTGGCAAAAGGGGGTGAAAGGGTTAACTAGGGGCAATCAGGGGGTTAAAACCATTATTGGGTAGTATATCGGGGTACCTAGCGCTATAAAAACCAGGCGGTGAACCTAAAAAAAAAACTAGCTACCTAGCGACACTAGCGACACTAATGCAGTGATCAGAAAAATGATCGCTTAGTGACACTGGCAAAAGGGGGTGAAAGGGTTAACTAGGGGCAATCAGGGGGTTAAAACCATTATTGGGTAGTATATCGGGGTACCTAGCGCTATAAAAACCTGGCGGTGAACCTAAAAAAATAACTAGCTACCTAGTGACACTAGCGACACTAATGCAGCGATCAGAAAAATGATCGCTTAGTGACACTGGCAAAAGGGGGTGAAAGGGTTAACTCTAGGGGCAATCAGGGGGTTAAATCTTTATTGGGGGGGTGATAGGGGGCTACCCTGGACCTTACACTAACTGCCCTGACAGTTTTTACTGTTACAACTGACACTGAATACAGTGATCAGTAAAGAAATGATCAATGCAATCAGTGACACTGTGACTGGGGGGGAGGGGGGGCGGGGGGGATTGGGGGCGATCGGGGGGGGGGGGGGGAAATGGGGGGGGGGTTGTGTGCCTGTGTGTACCTACATATCAGTGTAGTGTTGGTGCACACTTACTTTTAGTCTTCTCCTCGTAGTCCGGTCAAAAAGACCGCCCCGAGGAGAATGACATCACTTCCTCCTTCCTGTGTAAACAATACACATTGGGAGGAAGCTTCTCATTGGCCAGGAGCGATCCAGAGGGGGTGGCCAGAAACCAACGGCCATCCCCTCATCATCCTGGAGCGAACCGGACCGCCGTATCCAGCGGGGGGGGGGGTCCGATCGGACCCCCCACCCGCTGGAAGGCAGGCACGTACATGTACGTGCTTGTGCTTGCCTGTGCCATTGCGATGACGTACAATGGCAATACGGCGGTCCTTAAGTGGTTAAAGGAATATTACACTTTTATTGTTTCACTTTAATCATTATTAAAATCACTGCTCCTGAAAAAACGTCAGTTTTTACAACTTTTTTTTGCATTGATCCATGTCCCCTGGGGCAGGACCCGGGTCCCCAAACACTTTTTAGGACAGTAACTTGCATATTAGCCTTTAAAATTAGCATTTTAGATTTCTCCCATAGACTTGTACAGGGTGTTCTGGCTTTTCGAATTTGCTGCGAACAGCCCAAATTGTTCAATGTTTGCTGAACAGGCGAACAGGCAATATTTGAGTCGAACATAAGTTCAACTCGAACTCGAAGCTCATCCCTACTTGCAGCAATAGCTGGCTTACAGGGACCAAGTTTTGTCTTCATTTCCCATATTTCTCTGATAGAAAACATCATCTGATATTTTGCAAACTCTCTGCAAAACTCAATTTCATTTTCTGCATCAGCAGGACTGGTTACACTAAGAATAACTTTAGTGTTTGTCATTTTTCAATAATGCAACTAACAATGGCAATATTATTTAAAAAAATATAAATTTTTAAAAATTAAAAATGTTTTATTTATTTTTTTCCCAAAAAAATTACAATAGAATATATATAATTTTTCACAAATATATCACTTGTTTCAAACGTCAATGGATTTCAGCAGTGCCTCCAAATATGTCAGAATGTTTATACTGAAATATTAAAAATGTATTGTAATTATGAAAATATGCAAATCCTTGATTTGGGAGAGTTACAATTTTCTAAAAATACAAACAAGAAGTCTGTTTATCTGTGTTATTTTGAAAACAAGTGATACAAATGATATTGCTTAAAAATATATATGTATTAACCAAAAAAATACAGCGCAAATAATATCAGGTATATTTTGTGAATAAAATAAATAAATGGATATACAAATGTATACTTCTACATATCAGAGATGATGATAAAGATAATCTTATTCACATTTCTATTATTCAAGTTCTTATGACAAAATACCACATTTAAATATTAGAATGATACTTGTACATTTTGAGACTTGGTAACTTGTGAATAGCTGGATACATTTTAGACTTGGTAACATTTAGAGTCGTAGCTTCCGTGACTGCACGGGCTTATGTAAACAATCTGTTTACTTTAAACTATGTGATCCTTCTCAAACAAACAGATCTCCTAATACTCTTAAATGCACAAACAAAATTGTTATATTGTGTACAGCTTGATAATTTGATCAAAGCTTCTGTTAAATTTAGAATTCATTTATTTTAAAACACATATCATGAATCGTGTGAATTGCACAGTTGCGGTATAGTGATGCTGCATTTACGGGCTTAAAACAGGTGGTGAGGAGGCAACATAATGCCTCTTTACCGTCTTTCAAATGTCTCTGAAAAGCGATCTGTGTATGGATTGCTTTTCAGAGGAGCAGCAGTCCTGGCTGCTATCACACACAAGCCCTACAAAAGCAGTTCTGATGGTACACGAATGGGGGGGGGGGTCCGGATTAAAACTAACATACACATGCAGACACATACACACATGCACACGCACATCCAGACACAGGCATACACATACATACAGACATACATACAGAGACATGCACACACACATACAGACACATGCATACACATACATACAGACATGCATACAGACGCATACACATACATACAGACACATGCACACACATACAGACATACAGACACATGCATACACATACATACAGACATACAGACACATGCACACACATACAGACATACATACAGACACATGCACACACATACAGACATACAGACACATGCATACACATACATACAGACATACAGACACATGCACACACATACAGACATACATACAGACACATGCATACACATACAGACATGCACACACATACAGACACATGCATACGCATACATACATACAGACATACATACGGACACATGCGCGCACACACATACATACAGATACATGCATACATAAACAGACACATGCATACACACATACACATACATACAGATATAAATGCATACAGACAAACATGCACACACATACATACATACAGACAAGTGCATACACACACACACACACATACAGACACACACGCACACACACACACACACACATACAGACACACATGCACACACACATACAGACACACACATACAGACACATGAATAAAGCTGTCACGTACCTTAAGGCTCGGTTCACACAGTAGGTGGCACGACTTGCAGCGCCGCGACCTGCCGCGACCTCAGCGGCGACTTGCAAAACGACTTCTGTATAGAAGTCAATGCAAGTCGCCCGAAGTCGCCGCAAAAGTAGTACAGGAACCTTTTTTCTAAGTCGGAGCGACTTGAGTCGCTCCTATTAGAACGGTTCTGTAGTACAGAACGGGGCGCGACTTGTCAGGCGGCGAAGTCATCTGGACAAGTCGCCCCTGTGTGAACCGAGCCTTAGGCAGAGCCCGGAATGGAGCGAGTGGCCTCTCATAGACCTCTGACTCAGGAACTCCTGGTAGAGATGACAGGGGCTCGAGAACACAAAGGAGCACAAGTGCCTGACTGGATGGCTGGTGTAGAGAGCAGGAAACCATAGGTGGTAGGGAGGTGTCCTGTAGTCCAGCGGCAGGATGCGGATGGCAGCAGGATACAGCAGGCAGCACCAGCCGGATACAACAGACAGCAGGGAGGTGTCTTGTAGCCCAGTAGTGGAGTGCAGACAGCAAGCAGGGTACAGCGGCAACAAGGAGGTGTCCTGTAGTCCAACAGCGGGATGCAGGTATCTGGCAGATTACAGAGTAGTTTTAACAGTCCGGGTCAAACACAGGTGGGCAGATCAGGTACCAAAACGAAATCCAAAGAATAGTCAAGTCCAAAAGCCGGGATCGGGGCAGGCAGCAAGCAGAGAAGTCAGTAACAAGCCAAGTCAGATACGGATCAAGTAATTTCAGATACAGGGTAGCAGGGTACACAGGAAACACTGTTGATCAGGCAGCAAGGCATGGATCCCCTTTAAATAGCACACATTGGCGCCAAATGCTGTCAAGACAGACGCGTGCGCCCGCACGCCGCTAATTGCGCTATTGCGCATGTGCGAGTGCAAAACGGCTTTCTTGAGCACAGGCATTCTTCTGACCCTCAGACTACTTTGATGTTTGCTGGAAAGGCTTTCCTGACAAAAGCCCTTTTAACACTAATCTAGCTTTTAGCACAGTACTGTACCTTTCCAGCTTCCTCATTCACCCGGGTACTGCACTGTAGGGGGAAGCAGAGAGCACAGCACACTCCCCTGCACTTTACTTTCACTTTTGAAGCTGACCGAGCTTCTCACAGTGCAGGGGATCGGGCTCATCTGACAGCCCTGATCCTGCGGCACACTGATTGAGAAAGGCTGGTTAGATTTCTTCCCATCAGACTCTATAGAGATGGAATCATTCCGCCATCTTCCGATCTCTCTCCCATCAGCCTCCAGATCTGTGGTTTGTAGCTACTTTTATCTCACCCTAAAAATGGGTGTGTATATGTCTCACTGTGCAGTTGATGATGTTGCTTATACATTTCCATGGCAATATGCATGCATAATTTTAAATAGAATATGAGAGGAATTATGAATAAGCCCTCTGGTTTCTGTGGCTCATTCTAGAAATGCCAATTAGGTCTGTAGTCTGTGTAATTTTGTATCGACTCCCCTTATCCTAGTTAAATAAACAAGTGTTCAAACCTTTGAATTATAACCTGGGAGATGGCACAACCAGACTTAAAACTCTTTTTAAGACATAAAATAACTTTTGTAACAATACTTATTCATGGACCATGAACTCCTGATTCAACTCTAGAGCCAAAATGGCTCCTCTCATGTCCAATATATATAAATATGTAAAATATGAAAAATGATATAATATGTGACTTTACATATGTGAATATAAACTATTTTAACCCAAAATGTTCTGACAGTAGTATGGTGGTCAGTGTAGTGTAGTATAGTGGTCAGTGTAGTGTAGTATGGTGGTCAGTGTAGTGTAGTGGTCAGTGTAGTGTAGTATGGTGGTCAGTGTAGTGTAGTGGTCAGTGTAGTGTAGTATGGTGGTCAGTGTAGTGGTCCGTGTAGTATGGTGGTCAGTGTAGTGTAGTATGGTGGACAGTGTAGTGTATTGTAGTATGGTGGTCGGTGTAGTGTAGTATGGTGGACAGTGTAGTGTAGTATGGTGGACAGTGTAGTGTAGTATGGTGGACAGTGTAGTGTAGTATGTAGATCAGTGTAGTGTAGTATGGTGGTCAGTGTAGTGTAGAATGGTGGTCAGTGCAGTGTAGTATAGTGGACAGTGTAGTGTAGTGGACAGTGTATCGTAGTGGTCAGTGTAGCGCTGTGGTCAGTGTAGTGTGGTGCTGTAGTCAGTGTAGTGTAGTGGACAGTGTAGTGGTTAGTGTAGTGTAGTGGACAGTGTAGTATGGTGGTCAGTCTAGTGTAGTATGGTGGACAGTGTAGTGTAGTATAATGGTCAGTGTAGCGTAGTATAATGGTCAGTGTAGTAAGGTAAGACACAGATCAGCTCCCCAGCTGATTTGTGACATGGGGGGTAAGGGTTTTTATACTGTACTAGTCGAAGGGACTCATTGTGTGCTTAAAGTCCACCCGTTAGGGAACACACATTATTTGTCTTGCCCCGGGAGCTGACAACCCACACTACGCCACTGTCCAGGGGCACAGGCAGTGCACCAAATCACCGCTTAATATACCATACAGGATAGCCACACCTTGATCTGAGCCTCAGATGGCAACACCAAGGTTCTCTAAGGAGCTGTATTGTAACCAAGCCTCACTCTCAATTACAAGTAGAAGGCAATTGAAAATAGAGCTATTTAAATGGCCCAATACTAACAAGACCTAACTAGCTGTTACAGGATAGAGTTAAATAGTTAAAAATAAAAATAGCCATACCAGAAAATATCCATTTTAAAAGTGTTCAAAAAGAACATAATTTCCCTCATAAGACACCTGGGACAGAGGCTTTTGGAGGGGACTGAATGCCAGCCTCTTGCCCACCGATTATGGGCCCTGGCATTTGGGGGAATGGTGCGCTTTGTGAGCTGTATGCCTGAGGACTCCTGAGGGGGTGTTTCTTGGATCCAGGTCCATGCCCCCCCCCCCCAGGACACACAGACTCTTGCTATGTATATGCCATATTAGCAATAGTGACTGAATTATACTGTTGGGACACAAACTGTTAGATGCTAATATCATCAACTCCAGCCACCCGTCTGTTGTGTAAATGAGTCTAGTCTGGCTTGTAAGAGTATTCCACACATTGTTGTTTGTGCTCATTAACCCTGTGTTAATGTTTATGGTAATATGTATTGAATAGTCAGTCAGTGAGCTAGGAGACGTAAAGTCTTACCCTGAAAAATCTTATCTCTCAGTCAACTAGCCTGGGTCAATGATTAGATAATTAGCTCATGCTAATAAGGTTAGGTTTCAGTCATCCTGCTGTATATATTTGTGTGAGATCTCAAATGGCTATTCCGGATGTACTCCAAGACATGTGTTGTCTTGTTCTTGGGGGTCCCTATAGCCAGATCCATTGGACTCGTGTGGGGGATAGGTTCTGTCACCAGGGGCGTAACTATAGGGGGTGCAGCAGTCGTGACTGCAACGGGGCCCTGTGCTGCAGGGGGCCCATGCAGCCCCCTCTACATATGGCCGGCAGCAGCATAGACAGCTAGGGGTACCAGTGCACCATGCACACGGGTGGCTGGAGGGTGACTATCAGAGCTCCATGCTCAACTATCGCACTGACTGCTCTTTAGTTGTGCATTCCCCGCATGACCTGTGTCCTCGGCTGGCTCCTCAGAGTACCCCTCTCCTGCTCCATGCATTGCCGGTCAGTCCGATGTCTGTTCTCCCCAGCCAGAGTCCCGCCCCCTTGAGTCCGGCCCACACTGCACTGCATACTTCTCCCGCGTAAACAAACTTTAAGCACACAGATGCAGTGCAGCTCTATGAGAGCCGGCTCCCGGAGGACACTGCAGGCTTGTCTGCCAGCCCCCCTCCTCCCCCGTCATACACAGATGATGAAAGGTCTTTCTGGGAGATATGCTGATCACCCGTCCAGCACACTGGATGGAGCCCAGGCCAACATGGATGAGTGCATTGCCTACAGCTTGGTCATGGTGAGTGAGAGGACCCCATCCCCCACACACCATTACTTACCCCCTCCATCTCCCCCTGGGGACAGGGGCCCCTTCTCATGTGGGGACAGGGACCCCCATCTCCCCTGGGGACAGGGACCCCTTCTCACCTGGGGGCAGTAACTTCATCTGCCCTGGAGAAAAGGACCTCATCTCTTCTGGGGACGGGGACCCCATCCTGCCTAGGAACAGTCCACCAATGGGGCACCTAAAAATTAAAAAAAACGAATAAAAAAACTACTGATGCCAGTGGTGGAACTACAGGGCTCACAAAGGTCATATCTGTGACCACGCCCTGGAATTCCACCGCCGGACTCGGAGGGAAGGGCCCCGGCTGGGGTTCAGGGGGGCCCTTCATGGTTTCTTGCATCGGGGCCCTGAAGGTTCTAGTTATGCCACTGTCTGTCATAACACCTAATTTATTAAAAACGGGGGAAAAAAACTTAAAAAAATCACCACACAAAGGACAAATGGTAATCTTCCTGAAATCTGATCAAAATACAAAGTAAAAAATGCAAACAAAAATGAATTATATAGTGATCACGAAAAACTGGAATTGAGAATAAAATCAACATGGTCTCACAACCTGAAATATTCAAGAGTGACATCTAGTGGACCAAAATCAGATCACTCTCAGCAAAAAAATAAGAACGAGAATAAAACCATATGTGTGGCCCAATACTAACTACACCTCATCAGTAGCCATAAGACAAACATATAGCTTTATAATACATTTCCCTCATAAACCACAGAATTTGTAATTAATACGGAAAAGGTTAAAAAATCACGTTGAAATCAGTGGGGTCAAAATTAAATTTATCCCCGGATAATCGTTAATAAAATCTCATTGGCTTTAAATTAATGAGAATAAATAAAAATTTATAAAAATATGAAAAAATATGTGAATCATTAAAAACGGAACGAAGAATAATGTCCACATGGTGTCACATCATGAAATGCTCCAAGATATAGATACGAGTTCACACAATCATGACAAATCAAAAACAGATAAAAATACTGGTTCAAGAATTATTTATACAGTAAATGTGTTCACGTCATTATCCACATTTAGACCATAAGGGATGTAAGATTGTAGCCTGTATATCCAAGACCTCTCTGACTTGGAAATCTCCCTAACTAGAGAACTACCTCTCCAATGAGGTCTATATCTATCTATACCCAAAAACAGGGTGTTGGAAGGGTCCCTATTATGTACTGAGGCATATTGTTTTGACAAACTTTTTATAATAACATACAAATGATTATAAAACTTTTGCAACTCATTAAAAGGCAATCGCATTTCAATAACCCAAGCAGCGCTGCTTGGATTATTGAAATGTGATTATAAAACTTTTGCAACACATTAAAAGGCAATCACATTTCAATAATCCAAGCAGAGCTGCTTGGATTATTGAAATGTGATTGCCTTTTAATGAGTTGCAAAAGTTTTATAATCATTTGTATGTATTTACTAAGACATTGTCTTTGAAGTAGCTGCTATTTTAGGTGCAAACCAACAATTTTGATTTGTTGAGTGCGATTCTTGAACTTGTAGCACTGAGGTGGGAGGAATTGAGTGGCGCATTTTATTTCATTTTTCTTTTCCCGTTTGTTTGTTTAAACTTTTTATAATGTTATTAATATGTTCATTAAGCCTCACCTGTAAAGCTCTTAGTCCTGCCCACATATTGGATTCCACAGGGGCATTGTAATAACTACACTACCCCTGTGGTGGAACATGTGATAAATGGCTCATAAGTACAAGAGGTGCGTGTAGAAGTAAAACAATTCGTTCTCCAATTCTTACACCTATTAATGGTGCACACCTGCCACTTTCTACATTGATAGTATCCCTTTAGATTTTGAAAAGAACAGAGGTTTCTAGTTGGCGAATTATAGACATCCTGAATCAAATACACTGATTGCGCTGCCTAAAAGTTTCAGTTATCAGTTGCTTTTTTTTCCAGCCACTAGATGGCACCAACAATGCAACAAATGAACAAGAACAATTGTCATCAGAGTTAATGTTGCAATTCATATTTATCACCAAGAGAGGGAATCACCCTACTAGGAACAGTAGTATTAACATTGTTCTCACTTCTTAATTGTGTTTTTACATATGTACTCTTTTTTTTTTTCCTCCCCCTCCACCCTGAGAACGTCTGATGGAAAACCAGGTATGGTTTACTCTACCAAAAGATGTCAAAAGTCTCCAGATCTACTATCATAAGTGCCTCCTGAACACCTCCCTGTGCCACTGAGAGCTTATAAAGACAACTGTGTGTAATATAAATGTCACAAATACTATGTAAGCCTACGCAAGAAAGCAGCTACTTAATCTGTTCCTTAGAATACGATATGTCACAGCTGCATAGGAATGCTTATAAAAACATAATAGTTCATTACTAGTTATATAATGTGTTTTACAACCAAACCTTTCCTTTTTCCTCTACCTTGAAAACATCAGACAAACAACATGTCCCGGTCTACTTCCAATAGAAGAATGGAAGTTTAGGATCCACTAACAGGAGTGGTCCTTGAACTTTGCTCTGTGCCACTGAGATCTTATAAAGTTAATTGAAAGTACTACAAGCAGGGCCGGTGCTACCACTAGGCGGACTAGGCAGCCGCCTAGGGCGCACTGCCGCCTAGGGCGCCCGGCCACTGGTGACCCTCTTCCCTCTCTCTGCAGCCAGTAACTAAGTCAGTCTTAACACAACAGGCAGCCGCTCCCGAGTCCCTCTGTACAGTGTCAGAGGCGCAGCGGCGGTGGAGAACTGTGTCATCCCCTGCGCCTCTGATCATCACAGTGCCAGACTGCTACGGTAGTAACCTGTCTGTCTGTGTTTCACGGTCACCACCAGTCTCTGATCATGTTTCACTACAGCCAGCTCTGCCTCTCTCTCTGCCCAGTTCCCATATGCCGCATGGTCCGTTCTCCCCCCACAACTCCGCCTCTTCCCCTCTCCTCAGCCTTTCCAGCAATGTCAATTGTCCAGGGCTCGATGCTTTTAGCCTCTACTGTGTGGGCACTCTGCAGGATCAGAGCGCTCTCCCACCGACACAACACTGCCAACATCCCCTCTCCTGGTAAGAGACCTTATGATCTCTGCTGCTGTTTCTTCTCAGCTCTGTTTTCCTCCCAGTGAGGCTGTGGTCACATGTAGTGGAGCCTGGAGAACAGGCACATGTCCCGCATGATTCTGCAGCCCAGTTAGAAGAAGGTAGCTGAAAAATATGTCACCAGGCAAACCATGTGTACTGTATAGGGTCTGAGCCAGGAAACAGGACACCAGGGGTGGCTGGGCAACTGCACATACAGAATCCTCACAGTGTGTAGTGGGATTGAGCAGCAGACTATAGCTTTGGGAAGGATGTCCTGTCACTGCTTCAGCGCCCCAACAGGTATGCAGATGCACACAGGTTGGGTGAGACACAACCAGAGTGATGGTAGTATTGCTCATAACATCATGTAATACTGACTGAACTGCACTCTACACATGTGTCAAATATAGTATTATGTCCTGCACTGGTTGACAGACATATGCTGCTTGCTGCCTCTTGTATTTATGTGTGCTTTACACTGCTTTCAACTTTGCTTTGTCCGTTTTGCTGCCAAACACAGACAGATCATGGATCCACTTAAAATTCCTTCCAGAAAGTATAAATAAAATTGGACATCCCAGTGATTGTAAGGTTAGGTGGGTAGTCTATAAAGATGTGACTCCCCCAGCCTACATACAATAAGTGTGTTTTTTAGTGGTTGATTGTGTGTTAAAACAACATTGTCTTGAGTGGCGGTGTAGAATATTTGATATTTAATATTTATTCTTTTTAGCCATTGTGCCACATTGCTTTTTAGATGGATTTTATTTCATGCTACATCTCACAAGGTAACTTATTTTATTAACAGCAGCTATTCTTTATTGCTGCTAAATTTTTGGTATTTTGGAGGGGGAAATCCTCCATAATTGTACAAATCACTGTTCAGCCATCTCTGATCTGATCTATCATCCCTGATCACTGCCCAGGCCTGGAGTACACAAAGATAAGGTGTCCAGGGATCTGTCCTGTCAATACCGCCTGGTGATTGCTGGCATATACAGAGCTGGCCCTCACACACCAGACTTTTAGCCCCAGTTCACACTAGAACGCGGTGCAGGAAAACCACCATCCATGTGCATTTCCCACACCGCATTCGGGGGGCGGCAAAATTAGGTTTCGCCTAGGGTGTCAAATATCCTTGCACCAGCCCTGACTACAAGTGATATACACTTTCTCGCATACACAGAGAAACAAATTACAACATGCTGTGTAGGAAAGGTTTATTCACCATTCAAAAAGATAGGCTTTCAACCTACAACTATTCTACATTACCCTCTCTTATTCTACAAATCACCTCAATATGAATAGAAAAGACTGGAATACGAACTCAAACACCTACACAAGAAAACAGCCGTTTAAACTGTTTTTTTTAGAATATATGTTATAGTTGCATAGAAAGGTTTGAAAAACTATATCGTTTGGTATTGGTTGTACAGTCTTACATCAGACTAACTTTATTGTGGCGAACCTTGTCCTGGGGTGTACCTCTGGCGGGTCCTTTGAGTGGGAGGCCCTTCCGGTGGAATACTCAGGACATGGTTTTGTCCATATATAGTACAGCACAGAGAACTGTTATATCTTAACCACCTCAATACCGGGCACTTAAACACCTTCCTGCCCAGACCAATTTTGAGCTTTCAGCACTGTCGCATTTTGAATGACAATTGCGCGGTCATGCTACACTGTACCCAAATAAATTTTTTATCATTTTTTTTCTCACAAATAGAGCTTTCTTTTGGTGGTATTTGATTACCTCTACGGTTTTTATTTTTTGCTAAACAAATAAAAAAGCCTGAAAATTTTGATTAAAAAAATGTTTTTTTTGTTTCAGTTTCAAAACTTTGTAAATAAGTAAGTTTTCTCCTTCACTGATGGGCACTGATGGGGCTGCACTGACAGGCACTGATAAGGCGGCACTGATGGGCACGGATTAGGTGGCACCAATGAAGTGGCACTGATGAGGTGGCATTAATGGGCACTGATAGGTGGCACTGATGGGCGACACGGATGGTCACTGATAGGTGGCACAAATTGGCACTGATAGCTGGCACAGATTGGCATGGATAGGCAGCATGAATGGGCATGGATAGGCAGCACAGATGGGCATGGATGGGCACTGATAGTTGGCGTGGATGGGCACTGATAGGTGGCACAGATGGGCACTGATAGGCGACATTGAATTGTTTTGTACTGATGGATGACAATCAGTGCCAAACAATAATGCATGCCAATCAGTGATGCCCATTGTGGGCACTGATTGGCATCCATTGTGGGCACTTACTGGCATCCCTGGTGGTTTAGGGTGGCATACCAGGTGCTGGGCATCCCTGGTGGTCTGGTGGCGTCCCTGATGGTCCAGTGTGGGCATCCTTGGGGTGCTGTGCTGATAATCGTTCAGCACAGACACCCCCCTGGCAGACGATCGTCTCTCCTCTACTCGCGTCTGACAGACGCGGGTGAGGAAAAGCCGATCACTGACTCTTCCTATTTACACTGTTATCAGCTGTGATTGGACATGGCTGATCACGTGGTAAAGAGTCTCAGTCGGGACTCTTTACCGAGATCATAGTTGCGGGGTGTCAGACTGAGACCCCGCAACAACGATCGCTGCGATGCGTGCCCCCGGGGGCACGCAGCGGCTCAAAATCCCGAGGACGTCCTATGACGTCCGGTCAGGATTTTGAAACCACTTTTCAGCCGTCATTTGCCTATAGGGTGGGCAGCAAGTGGTTAAGGTTTATGATGTAACGCATACGTCTTTTGTAGTTCTCATTATTTACAGAATTCTTGTTTACAGATCATACATGATAGTTTACAATATATGTAAAAGCTTATTCTTAATGATATCTATACCCCACATATTTACATTTTATAGTCCTATCAACATTACTGGATACAGCTTTACCAAAAGTCAAAATCACATTACCAATTGTCCCTAAATCCTCTGCCCAAACCTCATGGAGCTCCCAACCCTAACAGTAAATCTTTACCTCCTAACTTTCTCAAAATTCCTCAATCTTACCTCTACTTGTCCCCTGTAACCTTGTCCCCCCCCCCACCCCCTTAACTCCCACCTTCCTAGTTATACCTTTGAGATGACTTACTCTCACTTAGGGAAAACCCCTACTTATATCACATAATATCAACAGCCTCAATATCCCAGAAAAAAAGATCCAAGCTCCTAAAAGAACTTAAAAAAACAAGCCCATCAGTTGTCTTTCTTCAAACACACTTTAAGTGCCAAAACATAACTAAAATCACTGATAACTTCTTCACAAGATCATATCATGCCACAAACCCATTAGCCAAAACTAAAGGAGTTACTATCCTCCTAAATAAGGATACTCCATTTGAACTTGAGCAACAACTCACAGACCCTGAAGGTCGATATATCTTTCTTAAAGGAAAACGGGCAGGTTCTCCCATCACTCTAGCAAATGTCTATTTTCAGAATAAAGCCCACATCACATTCTGCAACAATATAGTGAATGAACTTAAATGTTTTGCTGAGAGTTGCATAATCTTAGAAGGGGACTTTAATATCCCTCTCTCACCACTTCAAGACACATCGACGGGTCACTCTCACGTGACGTACAAAATCCTCAAACGCATTAAAGTCCTATTACAATCTTAAGCTCTGGTTTATTCATTGAGAGAAATCCACACTACAGATCGTTATTATACATACTTCTCATCACCCCATAAAATATACTTGAGAATAGAGCTAATCTTCATCTCCCAGAGAAATCTAATTAATTTAGCTGAAGTGGAAATTGGAATCGTTGCTATAATCGGACCACGCCCCTACTGCCATCACCTTAAATTTAACCCATCAAAGCAGACTACCTTTAATTGGAGACTTAATGCTGCCTTACTTACCGACCAAACAATTCATGATGATATTCACAAATCCATTAAAAACGACTTCAAGACAAATGTAGATTCTGACACAAATCCCCTCAATAATAGGGGTGCGAGAAGAAAAAGAGAAAGGGATAAAGAAATTACTACTCTTACTAACACAATCGCTAGATTATAGACACTACATAAACAATCTCTTGCTTCCAAGGTCGAACAGGAACTCACACGATACTCAAATGACCTGAAGCAAATTCTAAACCTGAAAAACCAAAAGTCACTTTTCTTCCGGAAAAGTGTTTTCTATGAGCATGGTGACAAAAGTGGGAAACAGCTTGCCAGAGCCTTAAAAGACGCTACAACAGCAAACCACATACGAACCATGTGTAACAAAGAGGGGACTTTTGAGTATAATTCTGGGAAGATAGCAGGAATCTTCCATGAGTTTTACTCAAAATTATATAACCTACCACCTCAACACAAACCACCCAATCTAACACTCTCAAAAGAACGAATGATCCAAAAAATTTTAGAAGACAGCAAAATCCCCTCCTAATGAGAATATGAATAGCTTAGAAGATCCAAACTCCATTTTAGAACTATAAGCTGCAATCAAGGATTTAAAATCAGGGAAAAGTCCCAGTCCCAATGGATTTACATCAGAATACTATAAAATCTACACACAACTCCTTACCAAACCCCTTTTAAAGGCATTCAATCACCTAGCAAAAAACAACAACACACTTTTAATGGCAGATTTTGCTGTTATCCCCAAGCCAGAAAAAGACCACACAGACTGTGCAAACTTTAGGCCAATCTTACTTTTGAACGTTGACATCAAGCTCCTCGCAAAAATTTTAGCCAACAGAATAAAGCCCATCTTATCAAAAATAATAAGTCCTGAACAAGTTGGCTTTATGCCAGGTAGGGAAGCAAGAGACAACATAACAAAATCCCTGAACCTCATCCACTACTCCCGGAGGTCGAAAGTCGAAGGTCTTCTGCTGTCAACAGATGCAGAAAAGGCCTTTGATAGGGTCTGCCAGGACTAGATGATGACCACATGTTCACATATAGGCATAGGCGCTAATAGGTTGAATTGGATAAAGGCCCTATACCAAAACCCACAGGCAAAAATTAAAGTCAACAATATATATTCCGACCCATTAAAAATACAAAACGGCACACGACAAGTCTGTCGCCTTTCACCAGTTGTCTTTATTCTAACATTAGAACCTCTTATCAGAACCGTAAAACCAACCTCGGCAATTCATGGGATAAACATCCATAATAGGGAATACAAAACTGCGGCTTATGCAGGTGACCTTCTATTCTTCATCACGCAACCTCACATTTCAATCTCTTACCTCGAAAATGTTTTTTAAACATTTGGCTTTAAATCAAATTTCTAAATAAACCAATCAAAATCAGAAGCATTAAACCTTAACCTGTCACCCGATAAATTACACCTTATTAAAGGAAATTACCATTTTAAATGGGAACAGACCACCCTCAAATACTTGGGAATCAAATTGATGCCTAACATCAAATCTCTCTACGCAGAAAACTTCACCCCATTGTTAAACTCCATTTCCAAAGATCTCCAAAAATGGACTACTAAATTATTGTCTTGGTTTGGTAGAGCTGCAATTTTAAAAAGGACCATACTCCCTAGACCATTATACATATTCAATGCATTACCTATACCTATTCCCAATTCCTTTTTCTCTGGGCTGTTGCAGATACATAGAAAGTTCTTATGGGCCAGCAAAAAACCTAGAATAAACTTAAGACTTCTCACACTAACCCATAAAGGAGAAATAGGTCTCCCAGACTTTAAAAAATACTATTACGCCACCCACATCACCCGATTAATTGACTGGCACTGCCATAATCAAAATAAAGATTGGATACACCTTGAACTATTACATAACAAACAACAACTACTATACTACCCGTGGACTATTCATTCTAAACACACCAAAAACATAGACCATCCCCTAGTTGGCACCATGTTAAGCATTTGGCATAAAACCGCTACTCAACACAATCTAGCTTCAATCCCTGGCCCTCTGACACCAACTGCTACAAATCCAGAGTTTCTTCCAGGTCTAAATCAAAGAATACACCCACTGTCTTAGTGGTAACAAGATGAAATCTCTAGACACTTTAAAAACAGAATTTGTGGCCTCATTTCCCGACTTGTAGTTTTATATGCAACTCAAAGATTTTCTGCTCAATAGTAAACATAAAGCCTCATATTGCTTACAGCTGTCGCCCTTAGAACAAATATGCTATAAGAGATCTCCGATCTTAAAAACGACTTCAATGACCTATTTGTGGTTGATTCAACCAACTCACAGTGAAAACAAAAACACAAAGCCAGATGGGAAGTCGACTTGGGTATAAAAATCAGCAAATCCCAATGGGAAAAACCATGTATTTTGGTGCACAAATGTTCATTGAACACAAAATGCCAAGAGATATCTTATAAGATTCTTACGCAATGGCACATGACCCCACTAAAAGCTAAAAAATGGTTCACACTTCATCTGACACCTGCTGGCGGTGTGGAGAAGAAATAGGGTCCTTTCTGCATATTTGGTGGGGCTGTCCCCCAATCCTGGACTATTGGGAAAACATTTCGAAATGGATAAAACATATTACTGACACTAAAATCAGTTTAAATGCTGCAGCATGTCTGATCCATATTCTTTTATACTCAGTAAATATAAGAAATCACTCACCAGACATCTAACAACCCCAGCAAAAACTCTTAGGCCGCGTACACACGCGCGGACTGTTCGCCCAACCTTGTTCGGCAAACAGTTTCGTCAAACAGTCCGCTCAAAATTTGCATGAGCGGACTTGCCCACACACGAGCGGACTGTTTGACGAACAAGGTTGGGCAAACAGTTCGCTCAACTTTTGAAATGAACGGACTCGCCCACGTAAGGAGGAGGCAAATCCGCCCATTTCAAGCGCGTGTACAGGTAGGCGGGGCCCGCGAAGGAGACGTCGCGGGCTCCGCCGCCTGGAATGGGCTTAAAGGGGAACCCCAACGCCGAAAAAAATCGGCGTGGGGGTTCCCCCAAAGTCCACACCAGACCCTTGTCCGAGCACGCTACCCGGCCGGCCAGGAAAGGGGGGCGAGCGAACGCGCCCCCCCTCCTTAGCCGTACCAGACCGCGTGCCCTCAACATGGGGGGTGCCTTGGGGAAGGGGGGGCCGCGCGGCCCCCCCACCCCAAAGCACCTTGTCCCCATGTTGATGAGGACAAGGGCCTCTTCCCGACAACCCTGGCCGTTGGTTGTCGGGGTCTGCGGGCGGGGGGCTTATCGGAATCCGGGAGCTCCCTTTAAGAAGGGGGCCCCCGGATACCGGCCCCCCACCCTATGTGAATGAGTATGGGGTACAATGTACCCCTACCCATTCACCTGTGAAATAAAGTACAAATAAAAACACAACACAGGGGAAAAAAATATTTTATTGCACAGCCGGGGGTCTTCCGTCTTCGGGGGTCTTCTCGCCGGACTCCTCCGCTATGTGTGTGTAGCTCTTTTGCCAGCGGAGGAGTCCGGCTTTCTTCCTCCCCGCCGCCGGCCTCTTCTCCCGACTTCGGGGGTCTTGTCCCCCTCTTCGGTTCTTCTGCCGGGCCACCGCGCCTGGTCCGGTGGCCCGGTCTTCTGTCGCCGTCTTCCGTTCTTCTGTCGCCGCCTTCGGTTCTTCTGCCGGGCCACCGCGCCTTCTTGTAGCTCTTTTACAGGCGGTGGCCCGGTCTTCTGTCGCCGCTGTCGCCGCTGTCGCCTTCCGTTCTTCTTCTTGTTCTTCTTGTTCTTCTCCAGGAGATGTTGACACGTCGCTCCCTCCGGCCGGAATGCCAGAGCCGCCCTGCGCTGTGACTTATATAGTGACAATGGGGCGGTGTCACATGGTATATGTCACATGGGTTGGTCACATGGTGACCCCGCCCCCTTACGATGTCATAGTCCCCATGTGACATCAACCCATGTGACCAACCCATGTGACATATACCATGTGACACCGCCCCATTGTCACTATATAAGTCACAGCGCAGGGCGGCTCTGGCATTCCGGCCGGAGGGAGCGACGTGTCAACATCTCCTGGAGAAGAAGAAGAACAAGAAGAAGAACGGAAGGCGACAGCGGCGACAGCGGCGACAGAAGACCGGGCCACCGCCTGTAAAAGAGCTACAAGAAGGCGCGGTGGCCCGGCAGAAGAACCGAAGGCGGCGACAGAAGAACGGAAGACGGCGACAGAAGACCGGGCCACCGGACCAGGCGCGGTGGCCCGGCAGAAGAACCGAAGAGGGGGACAAGACCCCCGAAGTCGGGAGAAGAGGCCGGCGGCGGGGAGGAAGAAAGCCGGACTCCTCCGCTGGCAAAAGAGCTACACACACATAGCGGAGGAGTCCGGCGAGAAGACCCCCGAAGACGGAAGACCCCCGGCTGTGCAATAAAATATTTTTTTCCCCTGTGTTGTGTTTTTATTTGTACTTTATTTCACAGGTGAATGGGTAGGGGTACATTGTACCCCATACTCATTCACATAGGGTGGGGGGCCGGTATCCGGGGGCCCCCTTCTTAAAGGGAGCTCCCGGATTCCGATAAGCCCCCCGCCCGCAGACCCCGACAACCAACGGCCAGGGTTGTCGGGAAGAGGCCCTTGTCCTCATCAACATGGGGACAAGGTGCTTTGGGGTGGGGGGGCCGCGCGGCCCCCCCTTCCCCAAGGCACCCCCCATGTTGAGGGCACGCGGCCTGGTACGGCTCGGGAGGGGGGGCGCGCTCGCTCGCCCCCTTTCCTGGCCGGCCGGGTAGCGTGCTCGGAGAAGGGTCTGGTGTGGACTTTGGGGGAACCCCCACGCCGATTTTTTTCGGCGTTGGTGTTCCCCTTTAAGCCCATTCCAGGCGGCGGAGCCCGCGAC
The DNA here is from genome assembly GCF_037356315.1 of Lithobates pipiens. Classification (NCBI taxonomy): domain Eukaryota; kingdom Metazoa; phylum Chordata; class Amphibia; order Anura; family Ranidae; genus Lithobates; species Lithobates pipiens. The sequence goes on from NW_027507685.1 coordinate 222,118,243, forward strand.
GTCTCCTTCGCGGGCCCCGCCTACCTGTACACGCGCTCGAAATGGGCGGACTTTCCGAGCGGGAACAGTCCGCTCATTTCGAAAGTACAGCGGACAGGCCCACACACGGGCGGACTGTTCGCTCAAACACAGTTTCAGCGGACAGTTTTTCGGAATTTCCGAAAGACCTTGTCCGTCCAACTGTCCGCTGAAACTGTCCGCTGAAAGCCCACACACGAGCGGACTGTCCGCCCAAACACTGTTCAGCGGACAAGGTTGGGCGAACAGTCCGCCCGTGTGTACGCGGCCTCATTCCTATTCATTGAAAATCCACTCATGCCCCCTCAGTCAGGGATTGGTTGGACAGAGTGCAATACTTATATAAAATGGAAGAAATACTAGTGATGAAAAAAATAACATAGCGAAGGCTTTATCAAAATGTGGCAGCCATGGTTATTATTTACCTACTCGTCTGAATATCAAACACTTAGTAGGTAAAAGCTAATGTTACAATACTCTTACATTATGTATCCCATAAAATTACATATATGATATAAGTTCTTGGGTATGCTCTCAACATCTCTCTTTCCCCTCCTATACACTCCCCCCTTTCCCCCCTCCATCCCCCCTTTCCTCCCATCCATCTATCTTTCTTCCTTACAAGTGATCAAACTACAATTCCAATGTTAACAGACATTAAATTTTACCTTTTTTTTATTATTATTATTGCTTTATTAACTCATAATGTCAATGTAAACGACATTATCTTTAATAAAATTCTGGATTGACCACAGATTCAGGTAATAGAGGGTATGCCTGGATATTTATAATATATGGTGTGTATTTTTTCTTTTAGGTGATGTGCATGTTGTGGAAGAACAATCTCCTCATTTCACCAGTGCACAAAGGCTAATCCAGGACGTAGTGTGTTATAGTGACAATGGGCGTTATTAAATAATGTAAAAACCACTTGGCACTAGGAAAACTTAGGAGACAGCTTAAAAGAAACACAAGCAGTAAATCAAAATCAAGATTTTACCATATCATTTTTTTTTTTATATTTAAACATTTTCTGGCATAGCAATGCCCCCCTACCCATAAAATATTCCACACTTCACGGGTGCTTTGGGGGGGGGGGGGGGCAAGCCAGGACAGCTAGCTTCCAGGGCCATCATTGTATTTTCTGTAAGTCTAGCCTCAGGTCCAAATGAAGCTACATACGTTGGTGCATTTTGTTTTAAAAAGTTGTGCAGTAACCAGCAGCATAATACAATGTGGTTCAGTTTGTACTCCACAAGATTTATTGGTGTTAAAAATAGGAGGAACCAGCTGGCCATTATCCCAAAGGTATTCTCCATGACTCTTCAGGTTCTGGCCAGCCAGTATGGCCCTGTTCTCGGGGGGAGGGTCCTCAGGGGGAATGGCCTCATCATATGATCACCCAGACCAAATGCTTCATCAGCAATAAAAACAAATGGGAGTCCTTCGACATTCTCTTCTGCAGGTGGCTGGAGACGTCGGTAGAACTCGTTCTGAGCAAAGACTCCACCATCCGATATCCAGTAATTTTCCCCCACGTCCACATAGAGAAACTCATATGTCACCGACACCACTGCCATTAATATGATACTATGAAACCCCTTATAGTTAAAATAATATGGCCCTGAATGGGGTGGTGGGACTATGTAGACATGTTTCCCATCAATTGCCCCTCCGCAGTTGGGAAAGTCCCAACATTCGACAAAGTGGGATGCCACAGTCTGCCATTCCTGTGGCGTTGAAGGAAACTGTGAAGTCAAAACAGGAAAAAAAATAGTAATTTTTCACATAACATTGCAAGTAGATTAGACCCAAACATTCTTGGCCAACATCAGCATAACATTTTATTTGAAGGAGTCTCTAAAGACAAAAATATAAGGTCCACTTATCAGATTCCCCCTGCAAGTGCTGCTCTGATGTGTATATATATATATATGTATTCATTGAATGTATTAACCAATCAGTTGAGACCACTATGTAGTGTCTAATTGATATATATTTGATGTATTCTTAATGCTTATATTGCATGCGCACATACATATGTGTGTGTGAATAATTCACAGAATGACATGTATTACAATGTTTTTTCTTCATGTGTGCTTGATACAGTTCTTTATGACCAATATATATTTTATTCCATCAACCTCCACCTTGTCCATAGACTTCATTTAAAGTCCCAAATTTCCCACTTTATCTTCTGAACCAGGGATGGAGGCACACCACATATGTGCCTCATTTAAAGTCCCAAAACTCCACCTTCTTAATCTTAACAAACAATGCGTTCTAACATAAATAGGTGCATCCAAACTAGTTTTAAAACATAAACCAACTAATTGATTGCACATAGCGCTATTACTGGTGTTACCTGTCAGCACACACTACCTAAACTCCTAAGGGGTGGTTGTTCTTTATTTATACCACACTCACGAGTGGAGAGATGGAGGCTATAAATTATCTAACCTCACGGCAGATTAATCCAAACAGTATTTTTTCCAATAACCATGAAATGATGGAGGAGGAGGAAGACATCACATGCCTTTTGAAGACTTTAGATCATTTATTAGAGAAACAGGTTAAGACCTGGTGGGATGTACTCACATTTGAACAATATTTAAAAGAGGGTCTCATTTTCAGGAGTCTGAGATGGGAAGTTTGTCCACAAGATGGCCTAAGTGACCAGACGTTTATGGATGAATGGTTGACTTTTTTTTAATAAAATGGGTATGGAGCTACAAGCTCTAGTTTTAAAAAGGAAAGAGATAAAGTTGGCCAAATTAAAAGAACAGATTGAACAGATGAAGATTAAATTAGAACCTCTGGGAGACACTAACCAAATGAGGGAGTTTAATGATACAATGAAGAAAAAATTGGAAAAATGGGATAAAGATATTCAAAAAAAGAAGGTTAAGAAATATAATAGAGATGTAACTGATTTTAAAAACAATAAAATTTATTTGTGGCAATTAAATGTAGGAAATGATACAGAGATTCAAGAATCTACCATAGGGAGTGAACCCCCAATAAAGGGAAACATCAATTCGAAGTATGGTGGTAAAGGAGGAGAAGGAAAGGGGAGGACTAATAATAACAAAAAAGCTCCCATAACTCAGACCCCTGGTCAGGGGTATAACAGTACACAACAGGGTAGAGCGAACTCCTACGGTGATTACTATTCACCAAGACCACCCCCAAGGGAAAGGGGAAATGATTATCAAGCAAATTATTATGATTACCAACCGCCCTATGGGGATAGAAATTTATACCAAGCACAATTTGCACCCCAAGGTAATCAAAGGTGGGTACAGGAATATGGGTATGATGGTGATCGGGAAAGGGGAAACCCGATACCATTACATAATAGGTTCATGCATCTGGTATATGATGATGGAAATAGAAGGATGAATGAATCTGGGTTCCCACCTCGGGCTCTTCCCCCTCCACCTTTTTTGAATCAGAGGGGGAGAGGGGGAAGGGGGGGAGGGGTGACCCTAAGAGGGCACACACCAGTAATATCCAATGGACAGAGAAATGGGTCCATTCAACAAGGAGGTCCAATGGGAAGAGGAGGAGGGGATGTCGGGCAGGACGGAGGAAACAATCCAAGAAAGAGACTGAGGGACACTTAAACAATGGCATTTTTAATTTAAGTAAGGTGGAATTGAATAATAAGGAACTGAATATTCTGAATATGGGACTTAAATGTGCCCCACGACAGAGTATGAAAAGGTTTGATGTATACATAGATATACACAAATATATTCGCACCCTAAATATTAAGAAACATTTTTTGATGCACCCCAATACCCCGAAATTGGGGAGTAGTAACCCTAATAGTCAAACGGATAGTGGACTGAGGAATCGGTCATTATTTAATCCCCAGTTAGCTGGTAATCATCTTGTAGAGGTCTTTAAGAATTTGGTGTTAATTGATTTAGAGAAACTCCCCGTAAGTAAGGGTGTAAATCCAAGATATATTAAAGAGGGGATTAAATCCCTAGAAGAAAAGAAAGATATTATTATACGCCCAGCGGACAAGGGGGGAGGGGTGGTGATCCTTGACAGGTCGTTTTACCACGACCAGTTGGAGGAACTGTTGGGAGACACCACTACCTATAAAAAGTTAAATTTAGACCCTACAGATGAATATAAAAATCAATTGGAAGCTCTGGTGGAGTGGGAATATGGAAAGGGAGTGCTTAATATGAAGGAAAATAAATATTTGATCCCTAGTGCCTGTAGAATACCGGTGATCTATACTTTGCCCAAAATTCACAAGGACGTGGTGGCTCCCCCACCACGTCCTATTGTGAATGGGATAGGATCAGTCACCTCCAGATTGGGACAATATCTGGATAAATCTCTCCAACCCAGTGTAAAAAACACGAGAGCGTATTTGAAGGATACGACAGATCTTTTAAAAGCCCTCAATGAGATTTCCGTCCCCTCGTCTACGGAAGTGTATTTAGTTACGGCTGACGTAGCTAGCTTATATACTATCATTCAACACCAGGATGCCTTGTTACCACTTAACTGGGCCATGAGCAGGAGGGATGACATTTCACATGCCCAGAAGGTGTTTGTGGGCCATGCATTAGAGTTTTGCATGACCCACAGCTACTTCTGGTTTGATGGGACCTTCTATGCCCAGTGTGTTGGCGTGGCAATAGGGGCTAAATATGCCCCTAGCCTCGCCAACCTATTCATGGCTGAGTGGGAGGATAGATATGTTTTTGGAATTAATTGCCCACAGCTCATCTTTTATCGAAGATTTATAGATGATCTGTTTTTCATATGGGAGGGAACAAAGGCGTCAGTCATGAGCTTCTTGGAGAGACTGAACTCCAATTCTAATGATATTAAATTGGAATTCAATATTAGTTCCACTATGGTGAATTTCCTTGATCTCCTGAGAGAAAGGATAGCAGGTTTAATACAACAGTATATTTTAAAAGCACGGATCGTAACAGCTATTTAACAACTAGGAGTGGACATCACCCGTCCTGGATTAGAAATATTCCTAAAGGGCAATTTTTAAGGGTCCGCCGTAATTGTACAACCAAAGATGATTTTGTGGCCCAATCCCAAATTTTGAAAGAGAGATTAATACAGAAAGGGTATGAAGAGACCGACTTGGATGAGACTATTAGGGCGGTTATGAATATCCCAAGGGAAACTTGTCTTGAGGGGAGAAGAAAGGAAGGAGTGGGGGCACAGCATCAATTAAGATTTATATCTAGATTCCATCATCAGTTTAGAGAGGTAGAACAGATTTTTAAGGAACATTGGCATATTCTGGGTAGGGATAAACATCTGGGGGGCTTGTTACCCAAATCCCCCGGGTTCATTTATAAACGGGCACCCAATTTTGGGGATAGGGTTGTAAAAAAGATCTTGGACCCCCCATACGACAAACTATTTCGGGTGAACTGAAAGGATTTTATGCGTGTAGAAGATGCATTTGTTGTAGAACTGTACGCCAGGTGAACAGGGGAATCACCTCAGTAACTAATAGTGAGGGAGAAACATTTAATATTAATGAGTTTATGACATGTAATATGTCACATGTAGTGTACCTGCTGTGGTGCCCCTGCAATTTACTCTATGTAGGACGCACAAAAAGATTGCTGAGAGTACGGATCTCTGAACACTTGGCTAATATCCGAAAGGGTTATCAATATCCTAGCGTGTCATTACATTTTAAAGAATGCCATCAACAGGACCTGAGTTTACTACAGTTCTGTGGAGTAGACTGTGTTCACCCCTCTTGGAGAGGTTCTAACCGAGTTAGAGATTTATCCCAGAGGGAAACTAAATGGATCTTCTCGTTGAAGAGCCTCTCCCCGAGGGGTATGAACATAGAACTGGACCTAAACTGTTTTATTAGTAATTTCTAATGAATCAGATATGGATATTAATACTGCATTATGTGTAATGAAAAAAAGCTCCCTAGATTCGAAAGTAGGAAATGCCCTGAAATAGGTGGTGGGTTTTAACGTTCACTCAAGATATATGGAGTGGGGGTTGAAACTTTTAGATGGAAGTGTACCGGAGGTTACTAATTATGGATTATTTTTTAATGAGACTTTCCACCTATATATAGGTGTGAAGTTTTGGATGAGAGGTGATTTAGGATATTATCTTAGTGGAGCCAATTAACCGGAGGGTATCTCTTTTTAAGAAAGCATCAACTTTTTCTAATGCTGTTATCATTGTTAAATTTTTATATATTTTTTTTATATATCATTTTTATTATACATTTTTATATATATACTTTTTAGTATGTTTGTTTAATAAAAGGATTTTATTTTGGATTCACTCGTTCAGTAATGAATACTTGAACTAATTTGGATAATATAAGGTAAATAGTGACCATTATTGTAAACGTTGGCGCATTGGTGACACAGCGGTATATTAGTAGACCAGTATGAAACTGGGGATATACTGGATTATTTACTATGTATTAGCAAGTCTGACACACGAGCTTTGTGCATGCGTAATAACCATGGACTGAGTACATAGTGCACAAATAGGTTGATGGTGTAGAGAGACACTGTTCGCATGGATGGAGGGACACTATGAATGTAGAGGGATGTTATCAGCGGGAGCGCGTTAATTACTCTGCATATATGGTGACGGCGTGTGGGGACACGGAATCCACTGTCTGTATATTGTGTGGATGGGGACATGAAGTCCCGGGATCTGCGCACACGCAATCCGGGAGTTTGTCTTCTGTGTAAGCATTTGAGACCAGAGCGGACTCTACACAATGTCGAATGTTTAATATCTAATGTCGAATGGGCTTCGACGCACGCGTCTGAGATCGGAGCGAACATGTTGAATGTGCAACACTCAATGTCGAATGCGCATTCTGTGAATGGGGACATCGAATGCCGTGATCTGAGCATGCGTGGACCAGGGATTTGGTTTCGGCGTGCAATCTGGACGCCGGAACACACTATATCGAATACTGGTGTGAAAGACGGACAGGGAAGGGAGGGGATTGGATGATAGGAAAATAAAAGGTGGGATGCCAGACCAGATAGCCAATCTCATGATTAAGTCTGGTATGACGAAACATGTCGGGGGCGTGGCTATCTGGCGAACATTGAGCTGACATACACGGAGCTGGGAAGGAGGTTTTTAGACTAAGAGGACTAGATCATTAAGCTAAAAGGCGCCCTTTTCAAACGGACCTGCTGTGTGGGACCAGGCGGGACGCACGAGGAGGGGTGAGAGAAAGCGATCCAGCACCTTACTTAATAAGTCCGCTGTGACCACCAATGCCCTGACGTATTTAGAGCATTTTATGAAGTGCAAGTGTGAAGTGATTTTTTACCCTTTTGAAGTGATTTAATCGTTTTTTGTTCATGTGAGTGCATAAAGAGTGAGATTTTTAAAGATTAAAGAGTGGTTACAGTATTACACTATTGGGGGCACCCTCTTTGATTTCTTTTGAGGTGTATACATATACATTGAAGTGCCTAAGTGGAGGATATCTAATCGGATGTGCTGGTGTGTTTGAACCATCTCATGAGAGGTTTTTGAAAGTTCCTTTAGCCTGACAGGAGAGTGTAAGGCTTAACAGCCGGTGAGTGTATACGTGGCGTCACCATAGGTACGACGGAACACAAATACGCGGCTTACGCGGACGATATTTTGTTCTACGTGCAACAGCCTCTGATCACCCTTCCAAATCTTATGTCTGAGTTTTTGGCCTACAGCGCGGTGTCAAACTTTAAAATCAATATGTCCAAATCGGAAATGTTAAACATCTCTGTCCCCGCCAAACAGGTATCCCACCTGAAAAAGAACTATCCCTTTAAATGGCAGCTGAGTTCCATGAAATATTTGGGCATTCACCTCACGCCCTCACTATCGTCTCTTTTCCGCGCTAACTTTCTGCCTTTGCTCAACACTCTTAGGTCCGATATCCAAAAGTGGTCCCAGCTACGACATTCTTGGCTGGGCAGAATTGGTCTGGTTAAGATGAACTTGCTGCCCAGGGTGCTCTTCATGTTGCAGATGGTCCCGTTTGGGATACCGGTGGGGTTTTTTACAATTTTGACATCTATGGTATACCGGTACATATGGAATAGGAGAAGGCCCAGGTTGAATAGAACACTCCTCATCCGCCCTAAGTGTAGCGGGGGTCTGGCTGTGCCAGACTTCAAGCTCTACTACAGGGCCGTTGTGCTGACCAGGCTCTCTGACTTGAAGTATTGCAAGGACACGAAACTCTGGGTAAATGTGGAAACAGACCTTTGTGGAGCTGAACCCTCCACACTGATGTGGATACCGAGGAAGTTCCGGACCCTTTTGCCTACCACGTCACCACTTACACACTCCTCCTTGCTGGTATGGGACTCTATCTGTAAGAGGTATGGCTGGCTGTATAACTCCCCCCTGATGCCCTTGGTGGGTCATAACTTTTTCCCACCGGGTAACATGGACCCTCAGATTCACCCGTGGCGGCTGGGCACTAACACTTATCTACATCAGTTCACCGGCCCATCCGGGGTGCTACCTCTTTCTTCCATTATGGGTGACTCCTCCATTTCCTACATGGATCGCTGGAAACATCATCAACTGTTGAACTTTGTTCGCATGCTCCCAAAGCCCCTACGCACCTTGGCGGAGCTTACACCTGTGGAAACCGCATTTGCTGAACCGGACCCGATTGAGCGGCCGGTTTCGTATTTCTATCAGGCCTTGTTGTCCCTCACTTCTACGGGTACCCCCTCCTTCCTACGGTACTGGGAAAGGGAACTACAAATGGCGCTGTCTCCGTCCCAGCAGTCACAAATCCTAACACTGGCTCATGCCTCCTCTGGATCCTCTAAGACATCAGAAATGGCGTACAAACTTTTGACCAGATGGCACTACACACCGGTTGTTTTACATAGGTTTTCTCCCCAGTCCTCCCCACTCTGTTGGCGGGAGTGCGGGGAGGTAGCCACTCATGCCCATATTTGGTGGTACTGCCCGAGGATCCGCCCATTCTGGTTGGCGATCTTATACACAATTAAAGAAATCCAGGGGTGGGAGGTACCCAATGACCCGTGGTATGTGCTGTTCCATTGCACGGGGAGGCCGACAGGCCCCTACAAGAGGTCGATTACACCACATCTCTTAAACGCTGCTAAAACCCTCATTCCTCAGTTTTGGAAGCTGAAGACGATCCCCACGCTCCGGCGTTGGTTGCTCAACGTGGATACCACATATTATATGGAAGATATGACTCTTTCCCTCCGGGGTAAATCTGAGTTGTCAACAAAGATCTGGGCCTGTTGGGTTGCCTTTAAATATTCCTCGAGTTATGCAGCCATAATGTCTCAACCAGAGTGAGGTGAACATGACGCTTGTTCTTACTATGTTTACTGTTATTTTGCAATAGGTTGTCTGACGGTGGTCTGCCCCCTCCCCCCCCCCCTTCTCCCCTCCCCGCCCCCCCCCCCCACACCCCCCCCCCCCTCCCTTCTTTCTCTCTCTCTCTCTCTTTCTGCTTTTTTTTTCCCTTTCCTTTACTCTCCTTCTAATTCTGTCTACTATATTCCCTCTTTCATAATAGAAGAGGTGGGTGTATATTTCTGTGCCCATGTAACTAACGTTATAATGTTGTTGATCTTGCTATTGGTTTCTATATTGATCGTTATGCTCTGTACACGCTTCTCTTCTTTAATAAACATTAATTATAAAAAATAAAAAAAAAAACAGCCGGTGAGTGTTTTCACGAAGGGGGGGATCACAAACACGGATGGTGTGGTGAAGGAGTTACTTTTAAAATGGATTTGGACACTGGAGATTTGCTTACGCACTTATAGAAGGACTTTGGAGTCTGGAAATTTAATTATTTTCTGGTGGATGGACTATATTCACTTTTTGATTATACCAGTCACTTATTTTATATTTTAGATGTGAACTAATATATTCACTTAGCGACAGTGATTTGTGTAATTCATGTGATTTTTGTTTATAATTTATAGCACATTGATCCACACAGGATCACTTAGGAGTTTAGGTAGTGTGTGCTGACAGGTAACACCGGTAATAGCGCTACGTGCAATCAATTAGTTGGTTTATGTTTTAAAACTAGTTTGGATGCACCTATATATGTTTGATATTTTTTGGAAAGTAGCAGCTAAGTTTTAGAATTGGGGTAATTTGAGCGCTGTGATGATACACTAGGTGGAGGGATTGTGATTTGTGTATGCATAGAAATATAAAACAATGCGTTCTAGCAGAAACAAATTTCTCTGAGCCCAGCAGCAATGCTCTGAGGGCAAGGTTTATGTTCAGTAAATATAAACCTGTCATATTGGCATTTTCCCAGAAGCGGCTTGGACAAGGGTCATTTTTAGTGAAGGTGCAGTTTTGAATTTTTCCAAGTAACATTAAATGTCATTCACCTAGAGTGTCACAGTTATATTCACCCTTTTTATAACACAATAATTGTGTACCAGGTGAATGTAGCAGCCAATGACCAGCTGTTGGGTGCCAGGGGTACATCCTGCAGACAAATATGCAGGTAGACGCTCTCCATTGTGCTGAAAACATGTTTATACAACGTTCCAGCACTGGGAAGGTTAACTGTAATTTATACTCACCGGTCACCTTATTAGGTACACCCGTTCAATTGCTTGGTGACACAAATTGCTTATTAGCCAATCACATGGAAGTAACTCAATGCATTTAGGCATCTAGATGTGGTGAAGTTCAAACTGACCATCAGAATGGGGAAGAAAGGGGCTTTAAGTGACTTTGAATGTGGCATGGTTGTTGGTGCCAGATGGGCTGATCTGAGTATTTTAAAACATTGCCTGGTCTGATGAGTCTCGAGTTCAGCTGCGACATTCAGATGGTAGGGTCAAAATTTGGCATAAATAACATGAAAACATGGATCCATCCTACTTTGTATCAACGTTTCAGGCTGGTAGTGGTGGGGAATAATGCACCATGTCACAAAGCTTTCTTGAACATGACAATGAGATCACTGTACGCCAATGGCCTCCACTGTCACAAGATCTCAATCCAATAGAGCACCTTTGGGATGTGGTGGAACAGGAGATTCGCATCATGGATGTGCAGCTGACAAATCTGCAGCAACTGTGTGATACTATCATGTCAATATGGAGCAAAATCTCTGGGAAATGTTTCTAACACCTTGTTGAATCTATGCCACGAAGAATAAGGCAGTTCTGGGGTGCAGGGGACAGAGGACACTACAGTGGGGTGGGATGCAGGGGACAGAGAACACTACAGTGGGGTGCAGGGGACAGAGGACACTGCAGTTGGGTGCAGGGGACAGACGACACTGCAGTGGGCTGGGGTGGGGTGCAGGGGACAGAAGGCACTACGTGGAGTGCAGGAGACAGAGGACACTGCAGTGGGGTGGGGTGCAGGGGACAGAGGACACTATGGTGGGGTTGGGTGCAAGGGACATTGCAATGGGGTGGAGTGCAGGGAACAATGGACACTACGGTGGGGTGGGGTGCAGGGGACAGAGGACACTACAGTGGGGTGGGGTGCAAGGGACATAGGACACTACTGTGGGTTGGGGTTCAAGGGACATAGGACACTGCAATGGGGTGGAGTGCAGGGAACATTGGACACTATGGTGGGGTGGGGTGCAGGGGACAGAGGAAAGTGGGGGGTGCAGTGCTGGACACAGGTGAGACTGCGTTCCTGGGCACAGGTGAGGCTGCATTGCTTGGCACTGGTGAGGCTGCATAGATGGGCAAAGCTGAGCCTTGCATTCTTTATGTAGCCATCTCCTGAACCCTGGGGCTCTCTGGAGACCCTGATGTTAGGGGGGGCTCTTTGCAGACCCTGATGTAAGGGGGGCTTTGGGGACCCTGATGTAAGTAGGGAGGCTCTCTGGAGACCCTGATGTAAGGGGGGGCTCTCTGGAGACCCTGATGTAAGGGGGGCTCTCTGGGGACCCTGATGTTGGGGGGACCCTGATGTAAGTAGGGAGGCTCTCTAGGGACCCTGATGGGGGAATCAATGGTGGAGAAAGATTTGGGGGTTTTGGTAGATCATAAGCTCAATAATAGCATGCAATGCCAAACTGCGGTTTCCAAAGCAAGCAAAAGAGGTATGGACTCCAGAGAGAGAGATATCATTTTGTACAAATCATTAGTAAGACCTCATCTGGAATATGTAGTTCAGTTTTGGGCACCAGTTCTCAAAAAGGATATCGGGGAACTGGAGAAAGTGCAGAGAAGGGCAACCAAACTGATAAGAGTCATGGAGGAGCTCAGCTATGAGGAAGGATTAGAGGAACTGAATTTATTCACTCCTGAGAAGAGGAGATTAAGGGGGATATGATCACCATGTATGAATATATAAGGGGTCCATCCATATAGAGTGAACTTGGTGTTGAGTTATTCACTTTACGGTCAACACAGAGGACAAGGGGGCACTCTTTACATCTAGAGGAAAAAAGATTGAATCTCAAAATAAGGAAAGATTTCTTCACAGTAAGAGCTGTGAAAATGTGGAATAGACTCCCTCCAGAACTGATTCTGGCCAGCTCATTAGACTGCTTTAACCACTTCAATACAGGACACTTTTGCCCCCTTCCTTCCCAGCCCAATTTTCAGCTTTCATCGCTCTAGCGCTTTCAGTGACAATTGCGCGGTCATGCTACACTGTACCCAAATGAAATTTTTATCATTTTGTTCACACAAATAGAGCTTTATTTTGGTGGTATTTATTCACGACTCCATTTTTTATTTTTGCGATATAAGCGCAAAAAAAGCGGAAATTTGGAAAAAAAACAATATTTTCTTTTTTCTATTTTAAAAGAAATCCAATAAAATCTAATTTTGTCATAAATTTAGGCCAAAATGTATTCTGCTACATGTTTTTGGTAAAAAAAATTCCGTTAAGTGTGTAATAATTGGTTTGTGTGATCACGGACATATGTACGCAAATGATCATGTACATATGTGTGCAGGTGATCACGTACATATGTGTGCAGATAATCATTGGGACATGTGATTTTAGTGGGACATATGTGGGGAACATGTTTTTATTATTAGGGACATGTGTTTTGGGGACATGTGTATTTATTATTTGGGGACATGTATGTTTTGGGGACATGTGTGGGGACATTGTGTTTATACTGTGTGGTGTGTTTACACTGTGTGGTGATTTGTGTTTACACTAGACTGGTGATCAGTGAGTAAAAAGCTGTAAAAAACAGCTCATACTCACTGATCATCAACCGGCTGCAGCGATCTGCTCTCCTCTCCTCAGTGATGACTTCTGTGTGAGGAGAGGAGGAGCCGATTGCCTAGCAACCGGATGTTTTGTTTACATCACATGACGGCCGTGATTGGACACGGCCGTCATGTGATCAGGAGGGCCAATCTGGGTGACACGGGCGCATCGGGATCGCGCCGCTGCGCGGGCACGCGCGCGCGCGATCCCGCTCCTTCTGATGGACGCTCCTGAACGTCCTATCAGAAGTAGACAGCTCCCACCCAGCAGTATATGTGCATTGGCTGGGTGGGAAGTGGTTAAGAAAGGCCTGGATTCTTTCCTAATTTTTCATAATATAACTGGGTACTAACATTTATCAGTACTGTTGATGCAGGGAAAATCTGATTGCCTCTCTGGGATCAGGAAGGAATTTTTCCCCTGCTGTAGCAAATTGGATCCTGCTTTTCTGTTTTTTTTTTTTTCCTCTGGATCAACTGTGGGTATATGGGATTGTATGATATTTTTTATTACATTTATTTATTTATTATGGTTGAACTGGATGGACTTTTTTCGACTTGACTAACTATGTAACTATGATGTAAGGGGGGCTCTCTGGGGACCCTGATGTAAGGGGGAATCCACACTCAGATATGTAACGATATTATATATAGACACACACAAGTACTGTATATTATATACATGTGTATGCCCGCTCAAGCGTATTACTTTCTTTACTTCATTGCTTTGGGCTCTAGCCCCGTATCTTTTGTAGACCTAGAAACACCCCTGTTGGGGGGTCCCTTGCTGTGGAATGAGGGAGATTTCCTTGGCTGTGGAATGAGAAGGGGGTCCCTTGCTGTGAAATAAGGAAGGAGGTACCTGGCTGTACAATGAGGGGGGTCCCTGGCTATTGAATGAGGGGTCCCTTTGCTGTGAAATGGGGGGGGGGGGGGCTGGCTGCTGAATGAGGGAGGGGATTCCCTGGCTATTGAATAAGGGGGTCCCTTGCTGTGAAATAAGGGGGGAGCCCTTACTGTGGAATGAGAAAGGGGATCCCTGGCTGTGGAATGAGGGAGTCCCTCTCGGAATGGGGGAGGTGGCTGTAGAATGAGATGGTCCCTCTTTGAATTGGGGGGGGGGGGGGCTGGCTGTGGACCATCTCCTGTTGCATGTCTGCAGTCTCTGATAGTTTTCTGCAGCATTACATTCACTAAATATTATGTGTGGCCCAGTGGTGATGTCAGGGGATATTGTCTGCACCAGTCATATGCATCAGGAGACTCATCTAGTATCTACAACAACTGTTATTAATCTGTAGCAGTAATCTAATATTGCTTGTGTCACTGAGTCATCTCATGTCCTTTCAGCTGCTTTCCTAAGGTACCCACTGCAACATCTTGGGGAGCTCCCATCGTGTGGGAGGGAGCCTACGACTTTGAGGAGGAAAATCGATTCCATCAGAAACAAAGGACCGTGGTTGGACTCTCAGTTTTTGCTGTAAATAAGTGAGTGTTCTTACATAGTTACATAGTTAGTCAGGTTGAAAAAAGACACAAGTCCATCCAGTTAAACCACAAAAAAATATATATATAATAAATATCATACCAGCCCATATACCCAATTCTATACCCACAGTTGATCCAGAGGAAGGCAAAAAACCCCAGCAGAGCACGATCCAATTTGCTAAAGCAGGGGAAAAAATGTCTTCCTGATCCCCCGAGAGGCAAACGGATTTTCCCCGGATCAACCGTACCTATAAATGTTAGTACCCAGTTATATTATATACACTTAGGAAATAATCCAGGCCTTTCTTAAAGCAATCCACTGAGCTGGCCATAACCACCTCTGCAGGGAGTCTATTCCACATTTTCACAGCTCTTACTGTGAAGAAACCTTTCCGTATTTGGAGATGAAATCTCTTTTCCTCTAGATGTAAAGAGTGCCCCCTTGTCCTCTTTGTTAACTGTAAAGTGAATAACTCGACACCAAGTTCCCTATATGGACCCCTTATATATTTGTACATGTTGATCATATCCCCCCTTAATCTCCTCTTATCAAGAGTGAATAAATTCAGTTCCTCTAATCTTTCCTCATAGCTGAGTTCCTCCATGCCTCTTATCAGTTTGGTTGCCCTTCTCTGCACTTTCTCCAGTTCACCGATATTCTTTTTGAGAACTGGTGCCCAAAACTGAACTGCATATTTCAGATGAGGTCTTACTAATGATTTGAACAGGGGCAAAATGATATCTCTCTCTCTGGAGTCCATACCTCTCTTAATACAGGAAAGGACTTTGCTTGCTTTGGAAACCGCAGCTTGGCATTGCATGCTATTATTGAGCTTATGATCTACCAAAACCCCCAGATCCTTCTCCACTATGGATTCCCCCAGTTGTACTCCCCCTAGTATTTATGATGCATGCATATTCTTAGCCCCCAAGTGCATAACTTTACATTTCTCAACATTAAACCTCATCTGCCACATAGTTGCCCAATTAGACAGAGCATTGAGGTCGGCTTGTAAATTGGAGACATCCTGTATATAAATCCTGAATAATAATAATAATAATAATAAGGACGTTATTCCACTGCATAGCTTCGTGTCATCTGCAAAGATGGAAATGTTACTTTTGATCCCAGACCCAATATCATTTATAAAGATATTTAAAAGAAAGGGTCCCAGCACTGAACTTTGGGGTACACCACTGATAACCTTAGACCATTCAGAGTAAGAATCATTAACCCCTACTCTCTGAATTCTGTCTTTTAGCCAGTTTTCTATCCATTTACAAACTGATATTTCTAAACCTGTAGACTTTACCTTACACATGAGCCATGTGTGCGGAACTGTATTGAACGCTTTTGCAAAATCCAAGTATATCACATCCACCGCCACCCCTCTATCCAAGGTTTTACTTTCCACCTCATAAAAAGAAATCAGGTTTGTCTGACAACTTCTGTCTTTCATGAATCCATGCTGTCTGTTGCTCAAAATATTTTTTTCCTGCAAGAACTCGTCTATGTGGTCTTTTATTAATCCCTCCAGTATCTTCCCAACTATAGAAGTTAAACTAACGGGTCTATAATTACTTGGTAAAGACTTTGTTCCCTTTTTAAATATAGGCACCACGTTGGCCCTGCGCCAATCCAGTGGTACTATTTCTGTCATTAATGAGTCCCTAAAAATTAGATACAATGGCTTTGAAATTACAGAGCTCAATTCTTTTAGGATCCGTGGGTGGATGCCATCAGGTCCAGGTGCTTTATCCACCTTTTATTCTGTCCAAATATTTCTGGACCATATCACTTTTGAGCCATTGTGGATTTGGGGCTGCATCAGTACCACCCCCAACCCAAGTACCATCTTCTGATCCTCGGTACAATGCCCTGCCAATACTCTGCAATAACCAGCAATGCCCTGCCAATACTCTACAATGCCCTGCCAATACTCTGCAATACCCAGCAATGCCCTGCCAATACTCTGCAATGCCCTGTCAATACTCTGCAATGCCTTGTCAATACTCTGCAATGCCCTGCCAATACTGTGTAATGCCCTGCCAATACTCTGTAATGCCCTGCCAATACTCTGCAATGCCCAATACCCTGCCAATACTCTGCAATACCCTGCCAATACTCTGCAATGCCCTGACAATACTCTGCAATGCCCTGCCAATACTCGGTAATACCCAGCCATACCCCGTGATACTCTGCAATACCCAGCCATAGTCGGTAATACCCAGCCATACCTGGTGATACTCTGCAATACCCAGCCATACTCGGTGATACCCTGCAATACTCGGTGATACCAAGCCATGCTTGGCTGTACTCAGCCTCTGTATGTTGCCAGGCTGTGGAAGTCTCACACATGTGGTATCGCCGTACTCAGGAGGAGTAGGAGAATCTATTTTGGGATGTCATTTTTGGTATGTACATGCTATGTGTTAGAAATATTGTATAAATGGACAACTTTGTGTTAAAAAAAAAATGCATTTTAACCACTTCCCGCCCACCGGCCGTCATATGACGTCCTTGAATTTGTGTGGAGATATCTGAAAGATGCCTGTAGCTACAGGCATCATTCAGATATCAGCTTTTTCAGCAGGAGATTTCCTACACCATAAGAATGACCATTGCGGCTGTTCCGCTGCTTGATAATTCTTACAGGAGGTGAGAGGGGACAAATCCCCCCTCCCACCGCCCTCTGGTGCTTCTACCGACTCGCCAATACGATCAAAGCCAGAATCGTGTTTTTTTATTTCAGGCTTCCCAGCCTAGAGGTGAGATGTGGGGTCTTATTGACCTCATATCTCACTGTAAAGAGGACCTGTCATGCCATATTCCTATTACAAGGGATGTTTACATTCCTTGTAATAGGAATAAAAGTGATCAAAAAAATTATTTTTGGGGAAAAAAGTGTCAAACTACAATAAAGTAAAATGAACAATAAAATATATATTTTTTTAAAGCACCCCTGTCCCCATGTGCTCGCATGCAGAAGCGAACGCATACGCAAGTCCCGCCCACATACGAAAACTGTGTTCAAACCACACATGTGAGGTATCACTGCGAACGTTGGAGCGAGAGCAATAATTCTGGCCCTAGACCTCCTCTGTAACCCAAAATATGTAACCAGTAAAAAAATGTAAAGTGTCGCCTATGGGGAGTTTTAAGTAACGACGTTTGGCGCCATTCCACGAGCGTGTGCAATTTTGAAGGGTGACATGTTAGGTATCTATTACTCGGCGTAACTTCCTCTTTCACATTATGCAAAAACATTGGGCTAACTTTGCTGTTTTGTTTTTTTTAAAGCACAAAACTGTTTGTTTGTTTTTACAAAAAAAACGCATTTGAAAAAATTGCTGCGCAAATACCGTGCGAGATAAAAAGTTGCAACAATCACCATTGTATTCTCTAGGGTCTTTGATAAAAAAACATAGATAATGTTTTGGGGTTTTATGTAATTTTCTAGCAAATAAATGATGATTTTTACATGTAGGAGAGAAATGTCAGAATTGGCCTGGGTGCTCCAGAAGGCTTGATGGTGCTCCCTGCATGTTGGGCCTCTGTATGTGGCCACACTGTGTAAAAAAATTGCCATACTCGGAAGTAATAGCAGAATGTGTTTTGGGGTGTAATTTGTGGTATGCATATGCTGTGTGTGAGAAATAAACTGATAATATGACAATTTTGTGAAAAATAAAAAGGAAAAAAAAATCTTGATTTTGCAAAGAAGTGTGGGGAAAAATGACAACTTCAAAAAACACTCCATGCCTCTTACTAAATACCTTGGAATGTCTTCTTTCCAAAAAGGGGTCATTTGGGGGGTATTTGTACTTTTCTGGCATGTTAGGGTCTCAAGAAATGAGATAGGCCGTCAATACTTAAGATGTGATCAATTTTCAGATATTGGCACCATAGCTTGTGGACTCTATAACTTTCACAAAGACCAAATAATATCCACCAATTTGTACTTATTTTTTACCAAAGATATGTAGTAGTATACATTTTGGGCAAAATTTTTGAAGAAAAATTACTAATCTGCTAAATTTTATAACAGAAACAAACATTTTTTATTTTTTTAACAGAATTTTCGGTCTTTTTTCTTTTATAGCTTAAAAAATAAAAAACCCAGCGGTGATTAAATACCACCAAAAGAAAGCTCTATTTGTCTGAAAAAAAGGACAAAAATTTAATGTGGGTACAGTGTTGCACGAGTAATTGTCATTCAAAACGTGAGAGCACCGAAAGCTGAAAATTGGTCTGGTTATTAAGGGTGTTTAAGTGCCCAGTGGTCAAGTGGTTAAATAAAAAACACTTACAACTATCAAAGTTGGAAAGGGCAAGGCCACAGCTTTATTAAATCCAACACATAACATGTGAACACTTTTCAAACGGTGCCAGTCACAGTTGTACTGTGAGCACACAATTCCAAAAGAGGGGGAAGGGGGCCTGTCCTTACCATAAGTGCTGGACAGACCGCCTACTTCCTATTTCCATTACGGGCATATACCTTTACAGCCATTTTATGCTGCCAAGGTCAAGAAACCGCAGCAAGGTGTGACATACCATAGAAAAAAGGGGGCGGGAGGGTGGTCAGCTCTTACAACCACGTTTCCTGAAAGACCCAGAATCCCTTGGGGCACAACTTTTACAGAGCTCAGGCCCGAGCCCGTCCCCCCTAACAACCAATCCTTGGTGACCCCTTAGTCACCTTGTCACCCTCTGGTCATGCCCCCATCAGTCAAGGATCACGGATATCTTTCTCTAAGGGGCCCAAGAGGCAATGAGCCCAGGTACATAGATGTATAGACAAACCTTCCTCCTTGTCTCCTCACCCCATTAAATAAAAAACACTTACAACCATCAAAGTTGGAAAGGGCAAGGCCACAGCTTTATTAAATCCAACACATAACATGTGAACACTTTTCAAACAGTGCCAGTAACAGTTGTACTGTGAGTACACAATTCCAAAAAGGAGGTGTGAGAAAAGGGAGCCTGTCCTTACCAGGCCGCCTAATTCACATTTCCATCAAGGGCATATCCCATTACAGCCATTTTATGCTGGCAAGGTCAAGAAACCAACACCCGCCTATCAGTGGATAACTGACGGGCGCCCCACCACAGCCAGCACCAGTTCCAAACCACGTTGAAGGCCAAGGTTAAAGATATCCAATGTCATTGAGGTGGACGCCATCCGATCTCAGCAGATCATCATTAACACCTTCTAAATCCTTGTGCCGGATCACAAACCCCCTGATCTGCCATACAAACTTGGCGACCTGTGTGTTAACTTTTCAACGGAAGTGTTCCAGGCGGGGGCCAGGGATCTCCCGAGCCCATAGCAAGCGGGGCACGATTTAAGACCAAATGAGAATCAAGTTGGTAAAGACTGCATAACACTGGGCGATATCTCGCTTAATAGTGGAATATAAGTCCACAGAACGTGTATAACCAACGTCATTCCCACCAGCATGAAGAACCAAGATGATAGAACCAGAAACATGAGCATAAAGGTGAAAACATTCCGGGAGGACCTGAGGCCAGCATAACCCACGGAGCCCAAACCAGCAGATCCTGGCGAGATCATAGGTGAAACCCAAATTTTTCCCGTAGGTCCGAACTTCCGCCTGACGAGTGGCCTAGTAGATGTAGGAATCTCCAATTATCCATATCAGAGCCGGGTGACAACCTGAAAAATTAACACAGCAGATGTGGGCGGATGTACAACGAAAAACAAGATGATTGCCAACGACCCAGACGCTGGAGTTCCATATCAGAGAAACCCATATCAGAAGCCACGGAGGCAGCACCGATGCGAAATGAGTGGGTTGAGAAATCGCGCAAAGGGAGGCCCATGATCTCGAGGCAACGATGCAAAACCCGTAATAAATGGAACCTGCTCAGGGAGGAAGAATCATGAACGAAAAAGGTGGGAGACGTAGGGAGCGCAGACAAGAAAGGAGAGGCTAGTGACACAGGGCAAAAGGGGCCACCACAAGGGTAAATAACAACCCTTCTACCCTTGCCAAAGCCATTGGTCTTCGAGGTCCGCAACAACACCATCACGCGGTGCTCAGAGAAGGAAACATCCTCCATCAGCATGCCATCCACCGATGACGTGGATTTAGAAACCAATTCACCAGTGCGAAAGGCACCGAAAAACGCCCAAGACAAGGCCACGCGAAAAAGAAGAGTCTCAAATGTAGAGGAGCACACGGACAGCAACAGGGAAAGAATACCGGAGAGGATCTGGAGGGAAAACTGGCGCCGCGAATCGGGAGAATGGGTAGCACGTTTCCAACCCCGCAATACCTGTTGAACAGGAAATGCTTTTCTGATGTCCTCCCACTCGAGGAGTTGAAACCAAAAGGACAATGCAGACATGGTCGAGGAAACAGTGGACCCCAAAACACCTCTCTGCAGCAAATAAACTAGGTAAGCAAACAAAGCCATACGTCTCTTGAAGAAGAGAGTGAAACCTCACCGCCCGACACTTGGACCCATTCATCCCACACACGACAGTACGACGCCCACGTCCACGGGGAAAGCGATGCCCGAAGGAGGTCTAGTAGGCATCGGAAACGAGGTTCCACAAGTGGCCGGACAGGGGAGGCCCTCCAGGGAAGCCGACGGGGCAACTACCCATTCAAGGAAGCTACTGAAGAGCTCAAAGAAATAACATGAGATGGCGCAACCCATGGGGAGGCAAAAAAGATGTCAAAAAGTAGCTTCCCAGAAAGTAGCAGCCCAGGAGATGGAAGCATTCTGGGTGGACTCAATGTCCGCCTTTGCCAGCAAAGCTGACTGACCGGCAGCCCTAACTAATTGGAACGCCCTATTAAAAGAGGCTTAGTGGACCCTGGATTCCGCCTTGTCGATGCCATCATTGACCGAGGAGCCAGAAGGGTAGGATAAGCGGTGAATAAGGCGAAATTTTCTCTCTGCCTTTTTTGGGACGACACCGAGGGGGGACACCCTCAGGTTGTGGAAAGGGGAAAGATCAAATGGGCCTGCCATAACCCAACTCCAGCTCCTTCTGAAGCTTCTCAGCCACAATGGACTCAAATTCAACTGTGGATTTCAAATGAGGCATCATGGTATGCACGTCTGAAGGGGAGAAGGGTATCCAAAAACCACAATCCAGGCCATCTCTCAAGATCAAGGCCTCCCTATGAAGGGGGTACTGGTCTAGCCAGGGAAGCATCTCTAAGATGTTCACTGGCGTTATCTGGTTTAGAAGGGTCAGGCTTGGCTCCCGGCCTGGGAAGTGGTTGTTTTCCCTTCCGGAAGCAACGGCTGGCGGGATGAGCACCCCCGCAACTAGAGCACTCATGCTTAAAACGGCACGTGGTGTACCATTTGCAGCGACTCTCATTTAACAGCCAGAAAATAGCCTTTTGTGGAGCGGCTGACGCTCTGGAGGGAGTGCCAGCCAGGGACTGAAAGGACGAAGGCCTGTGGGGCACATAAGCAATAACCACAGGCTACAGTCTTGACAATCAAAACTAAACTCCTTACGTGCCGCGATTTTTTGGCAAAACTGGGTGTCATAGTGAAACCAACACTGGGCCCCGTAAACCTTATATGTGGCCCAAATAAGGTCTAAGTAGCAAAAGAGAGATGCGGCCAACTCCGGGAACCGCTCACAAAGCACTCCTGCTTAAGTGCAGAACCCTTGCAGCCAGTTCCCGAATGTCCTAGGAAGCTGTTTTGGTTTGTTGCACTGCACAGCGACATCAACACGACGAGATTTGTCAATCGTCTCCCTGTCAGGTGGGACCAGAGCAATAAATTTGTGACGCCATATCTTGCCCTTTATCTCCTCCATGAAGTGCGTGCCAGTAGGTGAAACCACCCACAAAGCGCCACCGGAGACAGGGGGGGCTAGCCGCCGAACCCGATACCCCCATACTGGAAAGAACTAATTTGACGACCAAAGCTGTGCAATCACCTGGCGGGCCCAATACGGAAGCATCAGTGGACCTACCCCAAATTAAATCACAGTCATACTCACTTACGCGCATAGGCAGAGCTGACGAAGGGCAACCAGCAGCAGGTCCAGGCGGAACATCCGGTGCAGGCTCGACCATGGTAGACAGCTGCCTGAGACGACCATCTCCTGGAGGAACGGTGACGCCTGGTGAGGCAGGATTGTGATGACGGACAGAGAGGTCCAGGGGCAGGGGTCCAACCACTGACCCTGAGGAGTCCAGATGGCCAGGGATAGCGACTGAGCACAAGAGCACCTGTTGACTCCAGAGGGATGACCCAGGGCGGGTGCAGCCGACATCCCGGGCCTGGAGTAGGAGTCTCCTGCCCTGCCAGGCGCAGGGAGACGAGGCTGAGATGTGGTGGCGAGCAGGCCGCGGGGACCTCCTGCCCGGCCGGGCGCATGTAGGTGCGGGTATACAGGAGTCCGAGGTGAGGGGGGGAGGCTGGAGCAGAGTGACCATCACCGCCCTGCTGGGCGCATGGAGATGCTGGTGGGCACAAGTCAACTGGAACGGGTGGGTGGCAGGCGTGGAGTGGCCATCTGCTGCCCAGCTGGGCGCAGGGAGACCTTGGCCATGGGGAGATAAAAGTGCTGTGTGGGCAACCTGGGAAACATACTGATCCCCACCCAGAAGGACGCAGGGGGATTCAGGACTGACATCCCTGGCTGAGCGGAGATCATTGGCACATTTAGATCTCCCACCCTGCTGGGCGCAGGGAGATTCTGCATTGGCAATAAAGGCTGAGCAGAGTTCATTGTCATATTTAAAGCGGGAGTCCGCCGGGACTCCGCGTTTTTTTTTTTTTTTTTAAAGCCAGCAGCTACAAATACTGCAGCTGCTGACTTTTAAAATAGTGACACATACCTGTCCAGCGCGCCCGCGATGTCGGCACCCGAAGCCGATCTCTAGATCGTCTCTCGGGTGCTGCCGCCGCCATCTTGGGTATGGGAATCAGGAAATGGAGCCTTTCGGCTTCATTTCCCGGTTCCCTACTGCGCATGCGCGAGTCGCGCTGCGCAATAAGGACAGTCCCCGCTGCCTCTGGGATCTGTGTGTTTCCCAGCAGGCAGCGGGGCACTTGCGGAAAGGGGCGGGCACTTGCGGAAAGGGGGCGTAATCTACGCCCCTTTCCGCAGAGAGCTATCCCGGAAGTGGGTGCAGATACCTGTACTGTACAGGTATCTGCACCCCCTCCCCCCTGAAAGGTGCCAATTGTGGTGCCGGAGGGGGGGAGGGTTCCGATGAGCGGAAGGTCCACTTTAGGGTGGACCTCCGCTTTAAATCTCCCGCCCAGACAGGCGCAGAGAGAGAAGGAGCCACTGGGGGCAGCAGCGCTGACGTAGGCAGAGCTGCGGAACCGCCAGCAGGGAAATGAGAATGGGCAGCTGGAGAGGAGACCGAAGAGACTATCTGGCGGTGCTAAGTCCGCCGCCCAGACTTGGCAGAGGGCACTCGGGCAGAATGGCATGGACCCCCGCCAGCTGCCACTCCCCCCGCATGCTAGGAGAGTGGGAGCGGGATCAGGTATGGCCGCAGCAGACACCTCCCATGTGTGTGACGGGAAAGGGAAGTGCTGTAGCTCCCGCCCGCCCGGGCGCAAGGAGGCAGTCAGAAGAGGCACCAGGAGGTGTAGCCCGAGTGGACCGGATCGCAGCTCTAGGGCTCCGCGAGTGGGGATAGCAGGAGGAGACTCGGGCCCGCCGGGCAGGACCCCGGCATTAACGGGCGGAGGTACCATGTCTCTTATTAAGGAAAGTGGTAGCACCTGGGTCGGGAGTGTCTTCAGGGGAGCAGGGGGGACAGGAAGTCATGTAGGAGGACCTGGAAGGACTGGTACTCAAACAAGAAGGGGGTGGGCCCGCCTCCGAGCCCTGGGAGTCGGGGGCCACGCAGCAGTGTCCGCAGGTGAAGTGGGGGAGAGGGAGCTGTCTCAGGAGAGAGGAGAGCGAAGAGCCAGTCAGCCTGACCTTAGAGAGCCAGTTTGCGGACCTTGACCAACAGGAGCTCAGTGTCCATGGCTGGGGAACAGGGTCAGCTCCAGCTCTTCCAACTACGTTTCACAAAAGACCCAGAATCCCTTGGGGCACAACTTTTACAGAGTTCAGGCCCAGCCCATCCCACCTAACAACCAATCCTTGGTGACCCCTCAGTCACCTTGTCCCGCCCTGGCCATGTCCCCATCAGTCAAGGCTCTCTTTCCCTAAGGGGCTCAAGAGGCCTTCATTTGCTGCACATGATCTGTGGCTAAACATAGGCATGAGTCAACCTTGGATAAGCACAAGTCACTTGAGATTTTGTCATTTTGCACCACTAAAGATTGTGCTTTATAATTTATAAATTACTTTTACGTCTATATACAGTATATATTTTTTTTACTTTTGATTATCATTTTTTTCGTGCACATTTATATTTTTTTCTGTGATGAATTGTTTAGGATGAAATCTGACTGATCTATGCATATGTATATATATATATATATATATATATATATATATATATATATATATATATATATATATATATATATATATATATATATATATATATATATACATATATAGGACTTTTCCAAAGCCTCTCCAATCCTATGGAATGCCCTACCCCAATCTGTCCGCCTATCTCCTACTTTATTAGCTTTTAGACGATCCCTGAAAACACTTCTCTTCAGAGAAGCCTACCCTACCCACACCTAACTGTATTTTAATTTTCTTCATCAGCTCACCCCCCCACAGTTATTGCCTTTTGTTTCAACTTGACCCTCCCTTCTAGATTGTAAGCTCTAACGAGCAGGGCCCTCTGATCCCTCCTGTATTGATTTGTATTGTAAGTGTACTGTCTGCCCTCATATTGTAAAGCGCTGCGCAAACTGTTGGCACTATATAAATCCTGAATAATAATAATAATGAATAGTAATATATATATATATATATATATATATATATATATATATATATAATTTTTTTGATGAAACTTCTTATTCATCTGAGAAGAGTGACTCACTAGAAAGATCACTTTTTAGGTGGCGGTAGTGTCTACTATGCATCTGTAGCACTTTCACCAGAGAAGAATTACTCGCTGTGGAGGATTACTCTTCAGGTGACTGGCAGCACCACCCACCCCATTTTTCATACAACCTCTTTCCAATACTGGTGCTCCAATTGGAGCTCCTCAGAGGAGGCAGCAGCCCAGCCTATACCTAAGCGCGGAATACAATAATTTATATATCACTGGCAAGAAGGATATTCCGCACTACATCACCACCATAAATGCCAGAGGAAAGGATTTGAAGTTGCCAGATCCCAGGTATTACTGGCAAATACTACAGATACTCACCGAATCTTGTGGATTACAAATGTGTGCTCTGTGGAGTTAAGGACGCTATGCTGGAAGCCACTTCACCCCTGTAAAGAGGTTATTACTAGTGGAGAACATGCATGATTGGCTGTACTGCTGAGATTGTGCTTGACTGAATGCTGCTGGCAGATACAAGAAGTGCCCATTTGAGTAGCACTGGCCAGTGCTGTGGAATTGCCAGTGCGGTTCCCTCTGAAAAGTGAGCTGTGATGTTCAGCAGGTTGTTTCCTTCAATTGATGAGGGGATCTATCTCAGTCCCCAGCTGTCATGCGGACAGACTGAGACTATCCTTGCAAGGGAACCTGTGTTCGGGAGTGCTGTCCCTTGCACCACGGCCTGGCTGCTTGTTGCCTGATTGCAGCTGTGCCTCCCATCCCCGGAGTTATCCCTAAGAAGAAGGGAAACTTCTGGGAAATATGTTTCACCCAAGTGATAATATTGATGGACTCTGGTGATTCAAAGGCACCGGGGTGTTGTGCCGCGTACACACGATCAGAATTTTCGATGGACTAGGTCCGACAGTTATTCCCGACGGACTTTCAACCTAAGTCCGACTGACTTTTACAAACGAATGGACTTGGACACACACGAACGGACTAAGTCCGTTCGAAGGTCTGTTCGTTTTGAACGTGATGACGTTAACGGGACTAAACAAGGAATAGCCAGCAGCCAATAGCTTCCCTTGCGTCGTATCTGGTCCGTCGGACCAGCACACAGACGAATGGTTTTAGTCCGTCAGACAGATTTGAGACATGTTCTATTTCTAGGTCCGCCGGATTAAAAAAAAAAAAAATGATCAGACTTATCCCTTCGGACGTAGTCCGCCGGAAAGTCCGATCGTGTGTACACAGAATTAGTTAGCTAGATAGGATAGGCTCTGGTAAGAAAGGGGGTGAAAGTTCTTACAGTGTCTACTGAATAATGGACTGCCCAGTGTCGCATGTTGGCCACCAGGTGGTGTGAGAAGTGCCAGCCCGAGTGAGCCCTCATTCATATTATGTGTTAATCTATAGTACATACTAAGAAAGTTTGTAGGAGTGGAATTCTTGGATGAGAATGAGGCCCACTTTCATTCATGTGTGTATGGTTCAGATCGGACACATTTTTGGGACCACTGACAATTATACAGCGATCAGTGCTCTATAAATGCACTGATTACTGTGTAAATGTCACTGGCAGGGAAGGGGTTAACACTAGGGGGCGATCAAGGGATTAACTGTGTTCCCTAGTGTGTGTTCTAACTGTAGGGGGGTGGGAGTGACTGGGGAAATTACAGATCGTTGTTCCTAGCTAGTATGAACTCACAATCTGTCTCTCCTCTCCTCTCCTCACAGAACATGGATGTCTGTCCCTGTTCTGGCTCTCGTGACCGTCAGTCATCAGCACCCCCACAGTGCAGTGGGTGCGTGTGCACGCCTTTGGCAGCGGACCGACATACAGCTACGATGGTTCGCAGGATCATGCCGACCTGCCACAGTATATTGACGGTGGCCGGTCGGCAAGCGGTTAACTGCAGCAGAGAAAAATCTATTTAAACATCAACAAAAACACATTAAAGTGTATGTAAGCCCTAACAATGAATTTATCCTATTTGCTTGGTTTTGATCTGTTAAAGAGGAGCTCCAGGCTCCACACCAAAAAATCACCAAATACAAATACTGTAGCTCAGTGGCGGCCCGCACATAGGGGGCGCCCGGGCGCCGCCCCCCCCCCCCCCTCCCTAGGTGTAAAAAAAAAAAAAAGGAAAAAAAAAAAAAAAAAAAGGAAAAAAAAAAAAAATATATATAAAAAACGGGCCCTTTAAGACATTAAAAAAAAAAAAAAAAAAAAAAAATATTTCATTTAACAATTTAACACAGTGTACTGTGGCGCCGGTCACAGTGCACTATGAGAAGCGCCACGTCGATGCAATCACAAGATTGCATCCATGGCGCTTCATTTGCGGGTTAAAAACCCGCCTTGCGGCGCACTGCAGAACGCCGACTAGCTTCCGCCCGTAAAATCACTGTGATTCTACGGGCGGGAGCATTGTCATTCTTAGACAGGCAGTCACTTCCAGCTTTCGGCTGCTTCACGAAACCCGGAAGTGACGTAGGCAGCTCCGTTCCTTAGCCCGAGCGGAGCTGCCAGACAGTGAGAGGTGAGTCACCGCATAAAGGCTTTCTAGCTTCTACTTTGTGGAGAATGTTCGTGCATTTAGCTGAATGAATGCAAAAAGCTTTCACAGCCAGAAAGGTTTCCCCAGGCCAGGCGACTTTTGCCGTGGCCAATCAGAGAATGAGCTCTGAAGGGGGAACTCCACGCCAAATTTCTGAAAAAAAAATTGACGTGGGTTCCCCCTCCGAGAGCATACCAGGCCCTTAGGTCTGGTATGGATTCCAAGGGGAACCCCCTACGCCGAAAAAACGGCGTGGGGGTCCCCCCAGATCCACACCAGACCCTTATCCGAGCACGCTACCCGGCCGGCCAGGAAAGGGGGTGGGGACGAGCGGGCGGCCCCCCCCCTCCTGAGCCGTACCAGGCCGCGTGCCCTCAACATGGGGGGGTGCCTTGGGGGAGGGGGGGCGTGCGGCCCCCCCACCCCAAAGCACCTTGTCCCCATGTTGATTCTTCCCGACAACCCTGGCCGTTGGTTGTCGGGGTCTGCGGGCGGGGGGCTTATCGGAATCCGCCACTGCTGTAGCTGCTGACTTTTATTATTAGGGGACTTACCTGTCCAGAAACCCAGTGGTGTCCTCACCCAAGCCAGTTTTTCTTTTATTTTTATTTTTACATTATAATTTTTATAAGAATTTTTAAGATGATACAAAATATGTACACGATTAGTATAGTATAGTATATAAAACAGGAACAAGATAGATTTCCTATAAAAACCTATAGTAGTAAATGTGAATTCATAACAAAAATCATCTTTGATTTTTAGGCTACTTTCACACTGAGGTGATTTACAGGCATTTTAGCGTTAAAAATAGCACCTGCCCGAGTGCTTTCACACTGGAGCAGTGCACTTGCGGGACGTTAAAAAAAGTCCTGCAAGCAGCATCTTTGGGGGTGCTCCTAAAACATCCTGCCCATTGAAATCAATGGACAGCACCGCCGAAGCGCCTGCAAAGAGCTTCAGCAGCTTTGGCACTATTAACTCCTTCATCGGCCGCTAGGGAGGGTTATAAGTGCTCCGCTAGCACCCGAAAAGCACAGCTAAAACATGAGTAAAGTGCCGCTAAAATATCAGCGCTTTACTGCCACGGCCCCCCGCCCCCCGGCCCAGTGTGAAAGTGCCCTTACAGTATCAATCTGAATATAGTGAAGCCATAGGAGAAGGATACATGAATTGGGGAGGATATATAATAACACAAAATACATAAATAAAATTATTTGTAAAGGGGGATGATGACTAATAATATCAGCATGTCCTATAAAGGTACTGTATAGTAAAAACAATAACATAAGGAAGTTTGTGGAGTGTTATTTGAGTCAAGTTTTATCAAAATTGAATTTTACGGACAGTCTCAACCATTCAATCCAAATATTCCATTAACGTTTAGTAATAATGGTGGTTGAGGACAAAGGGTGTGACCTCAAAAGTAAGAAATTGTTCCTATTGCTCATGTTTATGTGCCCATTATGAGCTTATAGTTATCTGAATATCTGAATGTAACCCAAGTATTCCAAACTTTATTATAGTAGTCTAGACCAGTGGTTCTCAACCGGGGTTCCGCGAGAAGTCCCCAGGGGTTCCGTGGCGATCTGACTGTCAGTCAGGCAGCTGACAGGAGGATCTCACAGACACAGGCAGAGATAGGCAGGGAAGCGTCTGGCATCCTATTGGCTGGAGCACACTGTTCCCTGCAGGCCCCTTCTCCCCTGTATCCTTCCAGAGTACGTGACATCATCTGGGATGGACAGGATAGGAGGAGGGACAGAGGGGGAACAGCACGCCACTGGAGGAGAAATGAAATGTGCTCTGAAGCCAAAAAGCCACCGGTACTGTGCCCAGCTGTGTCCCCCCCCCACAATGTACCCAACAGTCTGCCGCATGTAATGTCCCCCACCCCATGTAATGTGGCCTGTCCCATATAATGTCCCCTGTCATGTGCCCTGCCCCATGTAATGTGCTCTGTCATGTGCTCTGCCCCATGTAATGTGCTCTGCCCCATGTAATGTGCCCTGTCCCATGTAATGTGCCAGACCCTCCAGGGATTGGATATGGATTCTCTGCGGATTCTCTTCTCCGGGGGTCCAGCGAAGGGTGATCTCTTCTCCGGGGTCCAGCGATGGGTGATCTCTCCCAATGACGTCCAGCGCAGCGCATCCTGTCTCCACCGGAGACACCAAAGAAATCCTGGCAGCCTGAAAGGTCTTAGCTGAGGAGGTTGGGGCCACCCGTCAGCTGACCCCACTCCCTGTGACGCAAGGGGAAACCCGGGCTTCCCCAGTGACATGCAGATGACCCCGCCCCCCTCTGATGTAACGGAAAAAAAAAATATATAAAAAACGGGCCCTTTAAGACATTTAAAAAAAAAAAAAAAAAAAAAAAAATATTTCATTTAACAATTTAACACAGTGTACTGTGGCGCCGGTCACAGTGCACTATGAGAAGCGCCACGTCGATGCAATCACAAGATTGCATCCATGGCGCTTCATTTGCGGGTTAAAAACCCGCCTTGCGGCGCACTGCAGAACGCCGACTAGCTTCCGCCCGTAAAATCACTGTGATTCTACGGGCGGGAGCATTGTCATTCTTAGACAGGCAGTCACTTCCAGCTTTCGGCTGCTTCACGAAACCCGGAAGTGACGTAGGCAGCTCCGTTCCTTAGCCCGAGCGGAGCTGCCAGACAGTGAGAGGTGAGTCACCGCATAAAGGCTTTCTAGCTTCTACTTTGTGGAGAATGTTCGTGCATTTAGCTGAATGAATGCAAAAAGCTTTCACAGCCAGAAAGGTTTCCCCAGGCCAGGCGACTTTTGCCGTGGCCAATCAGAGAATGAGCTCTGAAGGGGGAACTCCACGCCAAATTTCTGAAAAAAAAATTGACGTGGGTTCCCCCTCCGAGAGCATACCAGGCCCTTAGGTCTGGTATGGATTCCAAGGGGAACCCCCTACGCCGAAAAAACGGCGTGGGGGTCCCCCCAGATCCACACCAGACCCTTATCCGAGCACGCTACCCGGCCGGCCAGGAAAGGGGGTGGGGACGAGCGGGCGGCCCCCCCCCTCCTGAGCCGTACCAGGCCGCGTGCCCTCAACATGGGGGGGTGCCTTGGGGGAGGGGGGGCGTGCGGCCCCCCCACCCCAAAGCACCTTGTCCCCATGTTGATTCTTCCCGACAACCCTGGCCGTTGGTTGTCGGGGTCTGCGGGCGGGGGGCTTATCGGAATCCGCCACTGCTGTAGCTGCTGACTTTTATTATTAGGGGACTTACCTGTCCAGAAACCCAGTGGTGTCCTCACCCAAGCCAGTTTTTCTTTTATTTTTATTTTTACATTATAATTTTTATAAGAATTTTTAAGATGATACAAAATATGTACACGATTAGTATAGTATAGTATATAAAACAGGAACAAGATAGATTTCCTATAAAAACCTATAGTAGTAAATGTGAATTCATAACAAAAATCATCTTTGATTTTTAGGCTACTTTCACACTGAGGTGATTTACAGGCATTTTAGCGTTAAAAATAGCACCTGCCCGAGTGCTTTCACACTGGAGCAGTGCACTTGCGGGACGTTAAAAAAAGTCCTGCAAGCAGCATCTTTGGGGGTGCTCCTAAAACATCCTGCCCATTGAAATCAATGGACAGCACCGCCGAAGCGCCTGCAAAGAGCTTCAGCAGCTTTGGCACTATTAACTCCTTCATCGGCCGCTAGGGAGGGTTATAAGTGCTCCGCTAGCACCCGAAAAGCACAGCTAAAACATGAGTAAAGTGCCGCTAAAATATCAGCGCTTTACTGCCACGGCCCCCCGCCCCCCGGCCCAGTGTGAAAGTGCCCTTACAGTATCAATCTGAATATAGTGAAGCCATAGGAGAAGGATACATGAATTGGGGAGGATATATAATAACACAAAATACATAAATAAAATTATTTGTAAAGGGGGATGATGACTAATAATATCAGCATGTCCTATAAAGGTACTGTATAGTAAAAACAATAACATAAGGAAGTTTGTGGAGTGTTATTTGAGTCAAGTTTTATCAAAATTGAATTTTACGGACAGTCTCAACCATTCAATCCAAATATTCCATTAACGTTTAGTAATAATGGTGGTTGAGGACAAAGGGTGTGACCTCAAAAGTAAGAAATTGTTCCTATTGCTCATGTTTATGTGCCCATTATGAGCTTATAGTTATCTGAATATCTGAATGTAACCCAAGTATTCCAAACTTTATTATAGTAGTCTAGACCAGTGGTTCTCAACCGGGGTTCCGCGAGAAGTCCCCAGGGGTTCCGTGGCGATCTGACTGTCAGTCAGGCAGCTGACAGGAGGATCTCACAGACACAGGCAGAGATAGGCAGGGAAGCGTCTGGCATCCTATTGGCTGGAGCACACTGTTCCCTGCAGGCCCCTTCTCCCCTGTATCCTTCCAGAGTACGTGACATCATCTGGGATGGACAGGATAGGAGGAGGGACAGAGGGGGAACAGCACGCCACTGGAGGAGAAATGAAATGTGCTCTGAAGCCAAAAAGCCACCGGTACTGTGCCCAGCTGTGTCCCCCCCCCACAATGTACCCAACAGTCTGCCGCATGTAATGTCCCCCACCCCATGTAATGTGGCCTGTCCCATATAATGTCCCCTGTCATGTGCCCTGCCCCATGTAATGTGCTCTGTCATGTGCTCTGCCCCATGTAATGTGCTCTGCCCCATGTAATGTGCCCTGTCCCATGTAATGTGCCAGACCCTCCAGGGATTGGATATGGATTCTCTGCGGATTCTCTTCTCCGGGGGTCCAGCGAAGGGTGATCTCTTCTCCGGGGTCCAGCGATGGGTGATCTCTCCCAATGACGTCCAGCGCAGCGCATCCTGTCTCCACCGGAGACACCAAAGAAATCCTGGCAGCCTGAAAGGTCTTAGCTGAGGAGGTTGGGGCCACCCGTCAGCTGACCCCACTCCCTGTGACGCAAGGGGAAACCCGGGCTTCCCCAGTGACATGCAGATGACCCCGCCCCCCTCTGATGTAACGGAAACCTGTGTTACACTCACGGGAAACATGCGCCCCTTTACAGGCATACTATACACACCCCCAGGTACGAAATTTAAAGAAATATTACACTTTTATTGTTTCACTTTAAGCATTTTTAAAATCAGTGCTCCTGAAAAAACGGCCGTTTTTTTAAAGTTTTTTTTGCATTGATCCAGATTGATCTGGGGCAGGACCCAGGTCCCCAAACCCTTTTTAGGACAATAACTTATTATTATTATAACATATTATCCTTTAAAATTAGCACTTTTGATTTCGAACATTCGAGTCCCATAGACTTTAATAGGGTTCTAAAGTTCACGCGAATTTTAGGTCTGTTCGCAGGTTCTGGTCCGAACCGAGGAGTGTTCAGCTCATCCCTACTCCTGAACACGATTTTATGGCGTTCAGAAAACAGCCCATAAACTCCACTGCTGATAAATGTCCAAAAACGTACATCCATGTGTGCATGGACACATAGGATAACATAGAGGGGAGTTTATGGGCTGTTTAAAAAAACGCCCAAACTCCCAAAAATGGCCGTCTAAGAGCTTCAGTGTGCGTGGAGCTTTATAGTCTACCTTTAATTATGTTTTACTGGCATTCTAATGTGAGGTCTTCTTGTTCTCTTCTCTCCTGCCAGGTATCTGGAATGTTACCTCGCTGACTTCCTTGTTTCTGCCAATATTTACTTTATGCCAAACCTCTCCTGCGTGTTTTACATCCTCACCGATCGCCCAGATGATGTGCCTGATATTGAACTGCGTCCCGGAGTTTCCAAGGTCATCCTCCAGGTTCCCAAGAGAGGCCGCTGGCAGGATATCTCTATGCTACGTATGAGGGACTTGCTTGAGCTTGTCTTGCCTCAGGCTGTAGAGAAAGTGGATTACCTCTTCTGTATGGATGTTGATCAGGTAAGTCAGATCCAGTGGGCTGAGGATTCCACAACCTACATGGAGGCTTATATAACATTACTATTAGCTAGATATGACATACTCCTTTTGGCTAGCTATTTTTTCATGTTGCTTTGAAAGCCCTACTACTTAGAAGGCATTCTTCTTATTCATTGCAGTTTTAAAGAAATGCCTCTATAATAATATGTTGTATGTCCACTTGACCACCGGAAGATTTACCCTCCCCATTTAATGACCAGGGCGATACGGCACTGTGTTACTTTAATTGACGATTGAGCGGTCATGCAACGCTGTACGCAAATAATTTTTTCCCCCACAAATAGAGCTTTCTTTTGGTGGTATTTGATCACCAGTATGGTTTTTATTTTTTGCACTATAAACAAAAAAATGCTGACAATTTTGAAAAAAAAATCGAATTACTTCATCAATTTAGGCCAATATGTATTCTGCTACATGTTTTTGGTAAAAAAAAAAACAACAATAATCGTACATCAATTGATTTGCCATTTGTCAATGCAATCACGTACTCATTAAAAATTGACAATACTGCTGCGCACAAACCTTGCCAGTTATATTCTGATCTTATCGTTCTAGAAAGCCGCTCACATGTATAAAACATGTTCTCTACACTCTTGAAAGAATACGAATAAGGGGGGGTTTTATGTGGCGCTACCAAAATATAAGTGAATCCCAAAAGGATCTCAATCGATTGCAATCTCACAGAAAAACTACTATATGAAGTGACTAAATCTAATCCATATACATTTACGTAATAATAAAATGATAATTAAATATAAATAAATAAAGTGCAATAACTTGAAATCGCATACATAAAAATAGAATAGATTCCATAAATAAATATGTGCAATGGTGCAAATCGCATACACAAAAATTAAATAGATTCCATAAATAAATCAAGACCTTGAAAATCTTAGATTGTGTTACTCCCAATTCAAAGTGCAAAAGATATGTAAGTAAGTCCATTAAAATCTTCTTCATAAAGTGTAAAAATAAGTCCAAAATAGTAACCATGCGATGTGAACAACAAGTGCAAATCCACCGCTCCTCCACACTTCAGTGCTTACAGTGCACCCCTTGTTTCCCCCAGCCTATCACCTCTATACAAGGTCCCTAGGGACCGAATCACACTTTAGAGACAATGGGCTGCGATCTTCCACCTCCTCACATCCATACACTCCGGAACGCCAGCATATAAACTGCAGGCATGTCTTTCCAACAGGCGGACTCTCCTAGTGGTAGGGGATAAGGGACTGTAAAGCCTGCCCGCTCCTCGCACTGCCAGGATATTCCAGTATCTCCCTGCTGCTCACTTCCCTGCTCCGCCCCGCCCATTCACAGACTGACACGGAGACCGACCTGAAGTCGGGAAGTGAGCAGGAATACTGTGTAAAATCTACATAAAAATTAAATGCAATGATTTGCAAATCTCATAAACCCGTATTTTATTCACAATAGAAAATGGAAAACACATCAAATGTTTAAACCGAGAAAATGAATTATATTAATCATTTAAGGACTGCCTTTTTTTGCAGTCCAGCAGCACTGCTGTGCTGGATCACATACATGTACGTGATACAGCATTTCCGGGTAAAGTGCGCATGCGCATTCACTGCCTGAACTGTGCTGTAATTCGGTACAGCACAAGTTGGTCAGCAGGTCCTAGCCAATAATTTATGACTGGGACCTGTTACTTGGCTTAGTGAATCACAGTACAGTACCCTGTTTTTAGTAACATGGGCTCTGTACAGAGAGCAGCAATGTGGCTGTGTTTTCTCCCTGCAAAGCAGGGAGAAAAAATTCCACATCGATTAGTAAAAGCAGCACATATTACACATTGTTGGATACACAGTTCATTTGATTTCCCCTAGATGTTAACCCCTTCCCAGCCAGTGTCATTAGTACAGTGACAGTGCATAGTATCGTCACTGTTTTAGTGTCACTGATGCTGCGTACACATGATCAGACTATCCAGCGGACTTAGTCTGGTGGACAAACTGCCGTAAAGTCCGCCGGACTGTCCGAACGAGCGGACCTGCCCACACACGGGACTTTTCTGGTGGACTAGGTCGTACTTTTGAAATGAACGGACTTGCCCACACACACACACGGAGGAAAGTCTGTTCATTTTGAGCGCGGCTCCAGGTAGCGGCGACTTATATAGGGACATCGCTGTGCAATAAACTATTTTTAACCCTTGTGTGTTGTGTTTTATTTACATTTTTTCACAGGTGAATGGGTAAGGGTACATTGTATCCCATAGCCATTCACATATGGTGGGGGGCCGGGATCCGGGGGCCCCCTTATTAAAGGGGGCTCACGGATTCCGATAAGCCCCCCGCCCGCAGACCCCGACAACCAACGGCCAGGGTTGTCGGGAAGAGGCCCTTGTCCTCATCAACATGGGGACAAGGTGCTTTGGGGTGGGGGGGCTGCACACGGGCGAATTGTCCGGCGGACTTGAGTCTTTCCAACAGGCGGACTCTCCTAGTGGTAGGGGATAAGGGACTGTAAAGCCTGCCCGCTCCTCGCACTGCCAGGATATTCCAGTATCTCCCTGCTGCTCACTTCCCTGCTCCGCCCCGCCCATTCACAGACTGACACGGAGACCGACCTGAAGTCGGGAAGTGAGCAGGAATACTGTGTAAAATCTACATAAAAATTAAATGCAATGATTTGCAAATCTCATAAACCCGTATTTTATTCACAATAGAAAATGGAAAACACATCAAATGTTTAAACCGAGAAAATGAATTATATTAATCATTTAAGGACTGCCTTTTTTTGCAGTCCAGCAGCACTGCTGTGCTGGATCACATACATGTACGTGATACAGCATTTCCGGGTAAAGTGCGCATGCGCATTCGCTGCCTGAACTGTGCTGTAATTCGGTACAGCACAAGTTGGTCAGCAGGTCCTAGCCAATAATTTATGACTGGGACCTGTTACTTGGCTTAGTGAATCACAGTACAGTACCCTGTTTTTAGTAACATGGGCTCTGTACAGAGAGCAGCAATGTGGCTGTGTTTTCTCCCTGCAAAGCAGGGAGAAAAAATTCCACATCGATTAGTAAAAGCAGCACATATTACACATTGTTGGATACACAGTTCATTTGATTTCCCCTAGATGTTAACCCCTTCCCAGCCAGTGTCATTAGTACAGTGACAGTGCATAGTATCGTCACTGTTTTAGTGTCACTGATGCTGCGTACACATGATCAGACTATCCAGCGGACTTAGTCTGGTGGACAAACTGCCGTAAAGTCCGCCGGACTGTCCGAACGAGTGGACCTGCCCACACACGGGACTTTTCTGGTGGACTAGGTCGTACTTTTGAAATGAACGGACTTGCCCACACACACACACGGAGGAAAGTCTGTTCATTTTGAGCGCGGCTCCAGGTAGCGGCGACTTATATAGGGACATCGCTGTGCAATAAACTATTTTTAACCCTTGTGTGTTGTGTTTTATTTACATTTTTTCACAGGTGAATGGGTAAGGGTACATTGTATCCCATAGCCATTCACATATGGTGGGGGGCCGGGATCCGGGGGCCCCCTTATTAAAGGGGGCTCACGGATTCCGATAAGCCCCCCGCCCGCAGACCCCGACAACCAACGGCCAGGGTTGTCGGGAAGAGGCCCTTGTCCTCATCAACATGGGGACAAGGTGCTTTGGGGTGGGGGGGCTGCACACGGGCGAATTGTCCGGCGGACTTGAGTCTTTTCCACCGGATTGTTTGATCATGTGTGCGCGGCAT
This sequence comes from Lithobates pipiens, assembly GCF_037356315.1. NCBI lineage: Eukaryota > Metazoa > Chordata > Amphibia > Anura > Ranidae > Lithobates > Lithobates pipiens. The sequence continues at coordinate 222,156,179 of NW_027507685.1, forward strand.
GAGAATGTCAGTGTCAGTTCCCACTCTCCTTGCTGCATTCACACAGTCCCACTATAAGTCACTGGTTACCACCATTATTATTATAAAAAAAAAAAAACAATTCCAATATATACACTGTATACCATAGTTCGTAGACACAATGGGGTTGATTTACTAAAGGCAAATAGACTGTGGACTTTGCAAAGTGCAGTTGCTCTAGAGATTAGTGAATGAGCAAAAGCTCAGCTGACTTCCATCATCCAATTATGTGTAAGCAAAAATGCATTTTTTTTTCCTTGCATGAGATTGGGTATTCTATGCAAAATGAAGATTTACCTGATTTACTAAGCTCTGGAGCAACTGCACTTGCAGAGTGCACAGTCTATTTGCCTTTAGTAAATCAACCCCATAACTTTCACACAAACCAATTATATTTCAATAATTTTTATTGAAGTTAGTAATAATACAAAAAAAGTAAAGTAAAATAGAAATACAGTGCTAACATTGCTTGCAGCAGCCATACAGTCCACAGTAGGTGCATTGACTAACCAACAAATTTTAGGACTGGATATAATACTAAGGTATAACAGTAGAAAAAATGAATATCAGTCCTCAGGGACTAACCTCTTTCCAGACACCCCATATGGGATCTCACTGTGTCCAGGATTGAGGTTCAATCTCCGATCAACATGTAGTTAGGAGGGTAGCAGTAAAAATTATCCCTGAGGTTGTAATTGGACGGTTCAAATCACATTAAACTGATTTTAAGAAGAGACAGATAAAATATCCAATCACTCAGGATGAAGCAAGCATAACATCAAATAACAGATAACTTAAGTGCACCCGGATGTGGGTAGGTATAAGATATAATGAGCTACGAGCTTGGTAATGGAAAATAAGACAGAGATAAAAAAAAAAAAAAAAAAACAACAAAGGGGAGGGGGGGGGGGGACCTCTCTTCTTTTTTCTCTCTCTGTCTCTCTCTCCCCGATGGGGGGGGGGGGGGGGAGAGGTCCAGGAAGATGATAGAGTAAGGGTTGAAAGAGTGGGTAAGGAAGCCTTTGCCAAGTCGTAATTATCAGATAAGTAAGGGTTGGGAATTATTGAACCACTCTATCCACGCTTTCCACAGATTCGCAGTTTTGGGTAGATGTCTCTCTGCAGTGGCATACATACATTCATATATCCCATGCAGGTGAGTGGTTCTTACAACGTCAGCACAGGAAATCAAGGTGGGGGATTTCCAATTTCGGGTCACTGTTAATCTTGCCGCTAGGCAAATATGCGTTACTATGCATCTAAGCCTGTGACGGTAATGCTCAATGCCGATGGTGAATAAAGCTAGAGCAGGGTTTGGTAGGGTAACAATGTGCGTAATTTCTGATATGAGATTAAATACATCTGTCCAAAAAGGGACCAGTTTGGGACAGGACCAGAGGATATGATAAAGGGTTCCTGGGAGGCCACATTGTCTCCAGCAGGTTGAGTCTGTAGTTTTATAGTATGTGTGGAGTTGGGTTGGGGTGAGGTACCACCTAAGATTAATTTTGTACGTGAGTTCCCAGAGATTAGCAGATTTGGTCGCTGAATTAACAGCTTTTATGGCAAGTGACCATTGGTGCGATGAGTATGAGGTGTCCATGTCTTGTTCCCATTGTACCATGGGGGGTAGTTTGGCAAAGGTTGTCTTTTCGTTAAGTGTGGCATAGAACAGAGAGATACCTTTGGTTGATGTATTATTACCTTTGAGATATTGCCAGGTTGGCCTTGGTATACGTATGTGGAGATGGGGATTCCGTAGTAGGCAATGGGTTATTTGGAAATATTTGAAATAGTTGCGGGGGGGGGGGAGATTAAATTCCTGTTGCAAGGAGGCAAAGGGTTTTAGGAAGCCATCGTTATAAAGGTCCGCTATGTGTGTGATCCCAGTGTCTTTCCAAGAGTGCAGATGCATGTCAGAGATCAGTAGACCAATTATATCAATTGGGAGAGGGACATTGCAATTGATGATGTTCGTGTGTGTGTGTTTGACCAAATAGGCGAATGCTATCACTGATGCTCTTATGGGAGGGGAGAGGAGGGTATCATTCGCCCTTATTTTAGGTGCAGAGAGGAGCCACGTTTGTAAGTTTTTACCAGGTATTTGGCAGGTTTCTATGGAGCTCCAATGATTGTTGGGGTCAGGATTAAACCATTCTTTGAGTTGTGCTAGTATGGCTGCGTTATAGTAATCCATAATATTAATATAACCCATACCTCCCACCGCCTTGTGTTTCAATAGGGTATTGTATGCTATTCTAGCTTTTTTTCCTTGCCATACAAATTTCCTGAGTAATGTTTGGGTTTGTGTGAAGAAGGGTGTAGGTAGGGGGATTGGTAGTGCTCTAAACAGATACAGTAGCCAGGGAAGTTGGAGCATTTTAAATGCTGCTAGTCTACCTGAGCTTGTGAGCATCAATTTAGACAATTTATCTAGTTCTGATGGGAGTTGATTGAGAAAGGGGGTGAAATTGGCCTTGAATAAGTCTTTAGGACAAGAGGTGAGAGTGATACCTAGGTAGGTCAGAGAGTCAGCGGCCCACGCATAATGGTAATGGTCTTTCAGGGACAGACATTGTTGTTCTGGCATGAGTAAGGGAAGTGCATAAGACTTAGAAACATTCACTTTATAATATGAAACAAAGCTGAATTCATCAAGTACCTGTTGTACCGAAGCCAGGGAGGATGTGGGACGAGTCAGAGAAAAAATGACATCATCAGCAAAAAGGCTGATTTTGTGGTCTGTATTGCCAATGTTAATACCGAAAATGTTGGGATGGGATCTAATTTTAGCAGCCAGGGGTTCAATCATTAGGTCAAAGATCAAGGGTGACAGGGGGCAACCTTGGCGGGTGCCGTTGGTAATATGAAATTAAGTCGATAACATTGAGGAGCAGTAAACTTGGGCCGAAGGGTTAGAGTAAAGGGCTAGAATAGCTGAGAGGATATGGTCTTGAAATCCAAATTTCTCTAAGGTCAATTTTAAGTAATGCCAGTGAACCCTATCGAATGCCTTCTCCGCATCCAATGAAAGAAGCAGAGAAGGCACTCGATGGGCCACTGCGTGATGGACAAGATTGATCATGCGCCGGGTAGCATCTGAGGTTTGGCGACCTTTAACAAATCCCGATTGGTCAGGATGGATCAACATTTGGCAATATGTCATTCAGTCTCCTTGCAATAACTTTCGCGTACAGTTTCATATCATGGTTCAATAGTGAGATGGGGCGAAAATTTTGATTTAGATTAGGTTCCTTCCCTGGCTTTGGTATCGTTACAATTAACGCTTTCAACATCTCTTGTGGAAAGGAGGCAGAGGAGGCAGCAGAATTAAACAGGGGTGTCATATGTGCGGTGAGGATTGGACTAAATTGCTTGTAGTACTCTCCCACAAAACCGTCTGGGCCAGGCGCTTTACCATTAGGTAGAGTTTGGATAGCGGATTGAATTTCCGTTTGCGTGAAAGGGGCATTGAGTACCTCCAGTTGTTGTGTAGTCAGACGGGGGAGGTTCGCTGAGTCTAAGAAGGTTTGTATCTGCGAATGAGTGGGTTGGGTTTGGTTGGGATCAGTTTTCAGATTATATAGTTTACCATAATAAACGTTAAAGGCATTAGCAATGTCTTGCAGGTTAGTCAGTTTGGAGTTAGAGTCAGGATGGTGGATATAAGGAATGGGAGATCTAGTGATATGACCTTTAATTTGGTGGGAGAGTAGTTTGCCAGGTTTGTTACCTGCAGCGTAAAATGTCATTTTGTGTCTCCTTTGGATTTTGTCATGGTTCTCTAGTAAAAGAGCCTTAAGCTCCAGTCTTAGTGAGATTAGTTCAGATCTAAGTGTCTGGGTAGGTTGGGCTTTGTTAAGCAAATCAACAGTTTGGATACGCGTAAGAAGGGTGTCCATCCGCTGCCTCCTCTGCCTACCGTCCCTAGCCCCAAGTTGAATAAAAATTCCCCGCATAAATGCTTTATGCGAGGCCCACAGAATATGTGGATCTGCAACAGAGTCTTTGTTACGAATGAAATATTCCTCTAATTCATCTTTCAGTATTTGAGCATAGGGTTCCGTTTGTAAAATCCTGGAATTCATTCTCCAAAGATACGCTGGTGAGTGCTTGATTTTGTCTTCCAAGGTTATACTCACAGGGGAGTGGTCCGACCATGTAGTTAGATGTATGGTAGAAGAGGATATGTTTTGAAGAGTCCAGGGGTCTGTTAAAAAGAGGTCAATTCGGGAGTAGGAGTTATGACCTGGGGAAAAGTACGTATAGTCCCTCTCTTCTGCGTGTTGACATCTCCAGATGTCTAGAAGTCGTAAATCAATCAACAGAGGATTCAGCGCTAGCCTACTTCTCTTGGGCTGGAAGGTCGAATCCAGATCAGGATCAGGAGTGCTATTGAAATCTCCACACCATATTGTAGCTCCTTGTTTTGGTGCTTCAACTTTTTTATATAGCTTACGTAAAAAACGAGTTTGGTGTGTATTAGGCGCATAAACAGTAACAAAAGTATAGGGAGCACCATTGATGGTACAAGACAAAATTATATAGCGACCATCAGGATCTGCAGTGCACTGGACAAGTTGAAATGCTAGAGTGTTTTTGAAGGCTATAAGTACCCCTTTCCCTTTTTTTTCCGTGTTGGCGGTAAAGATATTGCTGAATTCTCTGTGAGTGCATACAGGGGGATTGCTTGCTTGAAAGTGCGTTTCTTGTACGCACAGAATGTCACACTTGGTGTGTTTGGTTAACGTCCACAGAGATCGTCTCTTGGCAGGGTGGTTAAGCCCCTTTGCATTGATTGCGACAATCGTGATAGGCATGTGGGGTGCACGAGCAACAAAAAAAAAAAAAAAAAGAGCTGATAAAGTTGTTACCTTGGAAGGCAGTGGCCCAGAGGGATCAGAGATTTCAGTTAGCTGTGATGGAGGCAGGGGTAGATCCAGAATAGGCACGTCCAGTCAAGTGGATTGAGGCTCCCAGGGTGCTGTGTAGGGTAGAGAGACAAGTAGGGAAGGAAGAGAAGTGGGAAGGGGGAGAGACAAAAAAAAAAAACACACAATCGTATTTGGGCGGACCAAAAAGCAGAGAGATTTGCAAGTGGTCGTAGCTTGGAAAGCTTTAAGGTACTAAAAAAACGTAAACTGCAAAAAGTGTTTCTGTTGAGGATACACCTCAGCGCTACAGCGCCTAGAAACACTAAACTGGGGTAACGAGTCTTAAGACCTGGCGTGAGCAGATGGCATCACCAAACGGCAAATAGAGTGCATGGACCCATTCCTTAATGTTAAAGGGAAGCATTATTTTGGCTCCTGGGTGGTAGAGATTGGGCTATGATAGAGCCCATATTACTTTAATCCAGAGGCGCTTTGTCAGGGGAAGCAGGGATGATGCCCCATCTCTGTAATAGATGTAATCCTTGTTGCAGAGACGTTACTACATATTTCCTCCCTTCGCGGTGGACGGACAACTTGGCTGGTGCTATCCACTGGTATTGGAGCTGGTGATTGCGTAGGGCTTTGGTGATCGTATTAAGCTGCCTCCTTCTGCTTAGAGTATGCTGTGAGAGGTCAGCGTAGATTTGGAGACGATTGTACGGGTCTGGTAAATTTTCCATCCCCCGCACCTTGTGCATGAACTGCTCCTTGATGTGATAAAAATGCACTCTAAGGATGACATCTCTAGGCACAGCGTCTGGTAAAAATGCGGGTTTTGGTAACCTGTGAATGCGATCAATGACAAGCTCAATATTTTTTGCCTCAGGGAGCACTGTTTTAATAAGACCTTTCGCATAGGCAGGTAACTCAGTGTTTTGGACAGATTCTGGGACCCCTCGGATTTTAAAGTTATTACGTCTGGCCCTGTCCTCTAAATCCGCCATTTTGTCCTTTATCCAAGTAATATCCTGAGTTTGCACCTCCTGAGTATCAATAATGTCATTCACTGTACCTGTGATATCACCTAAAGTAACTTCCATTTGCGTAATCCTGTCATCCATTGCTCCTATTTTGCTGCCAAAACTGTGCATGAGGGAGAGCATGTCTGACTGCAGCAAGCTCCTTAGAGACATGAGCATGTCCTTTAAGGTGGTGTCTATGACAGTCTGCCCAATGGTAGGGAATGCTGCTATGGCATCAGGCTGTTGACTCTGCTGAGGGAAGGCCTGAGGCAGCCCAGTAGCGGGATCTCTGCACTGGGCCGTGCTTGTGTTGTCCAGGCGCATTTTAGCCTTAGCTGGGCTTTGGGCTGTGGGTGTCCCTGGCGGTGAAAGGGAAGGATCCCCCCTGCTTACCAGAGGATGTGTCGCCAGGCATGATTCTCCCCCTCCGTCCGTATGAATTGCGGCCTCTGCCTGTATGCTCCGTGAGTCCGCACCGGCGCCATTTTGGATCTTCCACGCGGACGGCTGGTACATGAAAGCCGTTAATTTGCGGGGATCGTCCTTGCGCTTCAGCGACATCACTGTGAGGTGGAGCGGGTGTTCCCCCAGGATGCCAGGAGCTGAAGAGGCAGTTTGGGTTCGCCAAATGTCGCTTCGGATGCCGTTGGTGTGGAGAGCGCTCTCCTCAAGCTGCCATCTTAGTCACGCGCCGGCCACGCCCCCCCACACAAACCAATTAATATAACTTTATTAGGATTTTTTAAACAAAGACATATAGCGGAATAAATTTTGTTCTAAATTTATGAAGACATTTGATTTTTTATTGGATATGTTTTATAGCAGAAAGTAGAACAAAAAAAATAAAAAATAAAAATATATATATATATATATATATATATATATGTATGTATATATATATATATCTATCTCAAACCTCGGGAAGGTTACTCTCCTGTTGATCCGTTTGGGTGTTCAGAACAGCGCCAGGTGGAACTTCCAATCATCCACCAGTAATCATTCAGGAAAAAGACAGGACAACTACTCTGATGCAATAATTTCCTTTTTTACTTCAGTATTTTGTATCAAGCATAACAACAGCAACAGCCACTGTACAGTTGCGAGCGAAGACGCAAAGATATATTTATTTATTTTTAAATGTTTGGTTTTTTCATTTATTTAATAAAAACCCAGTGGTGAAAAAGGAAGAAAAAGCTCTATTTGTGAGAACAAATGACATCAATTTCATTTATGTACAGCTTTGCATGACCTCGCAATTGCCAGTTACCTACTTCCCAGCCGTTTTGTGTACATTGGCCGGGTGGGCACTCTCTCCTTCTGGGTGGACATTCAGGTACGTCTCTCAGAAGGAGGGGGATCGCTCGCATGCCTGCACAGTGGCGCGATCCTGGTGCGCTCGTGTCATCTCCGATCAGCAGGAGGGCTCTGTGATTGGCCTTTCTGATCACATGACGCCCGTGTCCAATCACAGCCATCATGTGATGTAAACACAGAGCCGGTTTCTAGGCAATTGGCTCTCCTCTCCTCACACAGAAGTTGTCGGTGAGGAGAGGGGATCGCTGTAGCCGGCTGGTGATCAGTGAGTATGAGCTGTTTTTTACAGCTTTTTAATCACTGATCACCAACTTAGTGTCACCACACAATGTCCCCAAAACACATGTCCTCAAAACACATGTCCCCAAATAATAAAGACACCTGTCCTCCACATATGCCCCACTAAAATCACATTTCCCAATGATTATCTGCACACACATGTCCGTGATCACCTGCGCACATTTGTACATGATCATTTGCGTACATCTGTGCATGATCACACAAACCAATTAATATACACTTAACAGAAATTTTTTGACCAAAAGCAGAATACATTTTGGCTTAAATTTATGAAAAAATTTGATTTTATTGGATTTCTTTTAAAATAGAAAGAAGAAAATATAGCTTTTTTTTTACAAATTTACGCTCTTTTTTCGCTTATAGCGCAAAAAATAAAAAACGGAGTCGTGAATAAATACCACCAAAAGAAAGCTGTATTTGTGCAAACAAAATGATAAAAATTTAATTTGGGTACAGCGTAGCATGACCGTGCAATTGTCATTGAAAGTGCGAGAGCGATGAAAGCTGAAAATTGGTCTGGGACGGAAGGGAGCAAAAGTGCCCAGTATTGATGTGGTTAAAGTAGCGCAGTGCCAAATAGCAAAAAATGGCCTAGTCATGAAGGGGTTAAAACCTTTCGGAGCTTAAGGGGTTAAGAAAAAAATAAGGTCATTTTGAAATTGATGGCAGTAACATGTCTCAAAAAAGTGGTACTAACAAGGTAGAGCTGGAGGCTGGGTTAACACAGCAGGAGATTGTGACCAGCTCTCTATGGAGCCAGTTCACATATATCCGCAGTGGCTCCTATGCGATTTTCACAGTTGTCCTGTGCGTCTTTTGGTTCATTTTAGGTCCGAATTTAGCCAAAAATTCGAGCTGAAATCGGACCTGAAACAGTGAACTTTAGTTTCATTGGCAACAGGTCAGTAACATGACTGGGTGTAAAAAGAGCATTTTAGAGAGTCAGAGTGTCTCAAAAGTAAAGCTGGACAGAGGTTCACCAACCTGTGAACATCTGTATCTAAAAACTGAAAGTTTTAACTGGTTACTTTCCATAGTACAGACTAGGGTTGCACCAATTCTGTTTTTTTTGTCAGAGAGTAGGTGAGTTCTAACATTTTTAAACTGCCCACTAGATGGCGCTTTAATCCCTTTATATACAACTGTGGCCAAAAGTTTTGAGAATTACACAAATATAAATTTTCTCAAAGTCAGATGCCTCAGTTTTTATGAGGGCAATTTGCATATAGTGCAGAATGTTATGAAGAGTGATCAAATAATTTTCCATGAAAATGATGTTAATCCCATAAAAATCATTTCCACTGCATATGTGAAGAAGACTTCAGAGCACCCCAGAAAGTCCAGCAAGTGCCAGGACCGTCTCCTACAATTGATTCAACTGCAGGATTGGGGCACCACCAGTGCAGAGCTTGTTCAGGAATGGCAGCAGGCAGGTGTGAGTACATCCGCATGCACAGTGAGGAGAAGACTTTTGGAGGATGACCTGGTGTCAGAAAGGGCAGCAAAGAAACCACTTCTCTCCAGGAAAAACATCAGGAACAGTCGGATATTCTGCAAAAGGTACAGGGACAGGATTGCTGAGGACTGGGGTAAAGTCATTTTCTCTGATGAATACCCTTTCCAATTGTTTGGGTCTTCTAGAAAAAACCTTGTCTGGAGGAGAAAAGGAGAGGGCTACCATCAGTTCTGCCATGTCAACAGTAAAGCATCCTGAGACCAATCTTGTGTGGGGTTGCTCCTCAGCCAAGGGAGAGGGCTCACTCACAATTTTGCCCAAGAACACAACCATGAATAAAGAATAATCCAAAAACATCCTCCGAGAGCAACTTCTCCCAACCATCCAAGAACAGTTTGGTGAGGAACAATGCCTTTTCCAGCATTATGGAGCACCTTGTCATAAGGTAAAAGTGATAACTAAGTGGCTTGGGGAACTAAGTATACAAATTTTGGGTCCATGGGCAGGAAACTCCCCAGACCTTAATCCCATTGAGAACTTGTGGTAATTCCTCAAGAGGCTGGTGAACAAACCCCCCCCCCCCCCCCACAAATTCTGACAAACTCCAAGCATTGATTATGCAAGAATGGGCTGTCATCAGTCAGGATGTGGCCCAGAAGTTGATTGACAGCATGCCAGGGAGGCTTGCAGAGGTCTTGAAAAATAAGGGTCAACACTACAAATATTGACTCTTTGCATAAACTTAATGTCATTGTCAATAAAAGCCTTTGACACTTATCAAATGCTTGTAATTACCGTATTTATCGGCGTACAACACGCACTTTTTCCCCCTTAAAATCGGGGGAAAGTCGTGGGTGCGTGTTATACGCCGATCCCCACTGTCTGTGAGTCTAAAATACAGAGCGCCGCCGAAAAAGACAGAGCGCCGCAGAAAGAGACCGAGCGCCGCCAAAAAAGACCGAGCGCGCCGAACAAGACAGAGCTGATTGCTCGGCTTCGCTCGTAGTCCCGCCTCCCTGCTGTTTCTGGAGCGAGCGCTGCCGAAAAAGACCGAGCCGACTGTACTGTGTACTCTGCTCGGCTGGGCTTGCAGTCCCGCCCATACTATGAGCAATCGGCTCTGTCTTGTTCGGCGCGCTCGCCCTTTTTCGGCGGCACTCGCTTGGCCTGTCTCGGCGGCGTTCGGTCTGTCTCGGCGGTGCTCGCTCGGTCTGTCTCGGCGGTGCTCGCTCGGTCTGTCTCGGCGGCGGGAAATTTAAACATGGGCAAGACTGCAAAAGGCGCTGGCCAAGCTGCAAATGACACTGCAAAGCTGCAAATGATGCTGGGCAAGCTGCAAATGACACTGATCATTCTGCAATGATGGACAAGGCTGCAGATGCACACTGATAAGGCTGCATTGATGGGCATTTAAATGTAAGTTTTTTTTTTCCTTAAACTTCCCTCCTAAAACTTTTTTCCTTAAAATGCCCTCCTAAACTTGGGGTGCGTGTTATACGCCGGAGCGTGTTATACCCCGATAAATACAGTATACTTCAGTATACCATAGTAACATCTGGAAAAAGATCTAAAAACACTGAAGTAGCAGACTTTGTGAAAATTATTATTTGTGTCATTCTCAAAACTTTTGGTCACAGCTGTACATCCACACAGGGGCGGCAGGGGATATAGCATGTGATTCGGACCACATTCCTGTTCAAATAGCATGCTTTTCTTTGCAGGGCAATTTGCGCCCATGCATTTTCTATTGACGCAAATCGCAAATGTAGCGGAGATATAATTGTGTATTAATGCAATTAATGTGAAGTACAATGCAACTCTATGGGCAATGTTATTCACTAGTATTGGATGCCATCTAATGACCAAAACTGGAAATGGACTTTAGCTATTTTCCTTTGTATGGTGTTGAAAAGATAACAGGAAGTGACTGTGTTTACTTTGCTCATCTGACCTCATTTACCCAGGAGTTTGTGTGACCTAACCATGAACACTTTGATATGCAGTGAATGCTGGGTGGGGTATAAAAGGGACTGTAGCGGCCATATTTGGTCTCTTGGAACCATGTTAAATTTTGTGAAAAACAGTGTAGCGCTTATGAGCTTATAAGCGCTACACTGTTTTTCACAAAATTTATTACGTCACATTTGTACACCTAGATGTTGTGTTAGCTGCTGTTTGTATATTGGTTACACATTTGAATAGCGCAGTGTTTTCGGATTGTTTTGAAATCTTGGAACCAAGTTGCCTGCCTGTGCGGAAGTGTGTGTGAGGTTCCCGGACGCATTGGTAGACAGTCACCATGGAGTGCAAACTGGACTGTGACTGGGTGACTTCATGGAGCCAAGAGCTGGTGATTAGACCGATGGGGATCGGAGACGCTTCTTGGAGCATCGGAGAGGCGGATCCAGACGGTGGAGTGACACGGAGCATCTGGTCTAGTCAGCAGAAGCAAGCTGCAGCTGTAGGACTCGAGCCATCACTCAGAACTCTGATCCGATTGGTGAGCGGGTTGCGGCCCACCGTTTAGTCTATTACACGTACTTAGACTTACTAATAGGCCTTGCTGGAACCTGTTGTTCCACGGAAGCGTAATTGAGAAACTGACACTTAGTAGGCTCAAGGCCCGTTATACTTTGATACCTAAGTGTGATTACAAGTTTCTGGAGTTATACCTGGAGTGTTCTAAGTTAACTTTCTCTACTTACCCCTTTGGATTACAATTAGTAATGCATAGTAGTCCATTATGCTTTACCTTTGCAGGGAATGAAAGAGTAAGTAAACCCATAAGGGTTTACTTCCTCTTTAAGTGAGGCCTCATGTTAGACTTTAAATAAGGGGAGCTCCCAGGTCTAGATATTAACATACTTGCATGTTGTTTGTTGTATTTGCCTGTTGACTTATGTTGTGCTGACGTTCTACGCTAGAACGACAGTGCAAAATCTGTAACCATCTATTTGCTATATTTTCAGTAAAGTATTCTTGTTTAAGAGTACAAGTGTGTGGTTTACTGTCTTTCCCTACCAGGTGGAGCCAGAGGATCCTGAGGGATAGGTACATTATATTGTTTACACTTATTGTATTATTATTGCACCACAGCTGTGCCAAGGGGACAGAGTCATTCAGAAGGGGGGTTTCTCAGTAGAGTACAGGCCCAATTCAAATCAGCAGCTCCTTCAGGAGTCAGTGCTACACGTGGGGGCTCGTCCGGGATAACTGTCACTCTGCAAGCAAGCCCACCCCCTTGGAGCCAGTATGGACCCCACCACAGTGGTCCAGTGGTGCGAAACGGAAGGCGCACGCTCAGATGTGAGCATGGCAATTGAACTCCCTGGCGAGGCCTGGAACGAAGAGGAGGTCAGTAGAGTTGTAAAGTTACTGTCCCCAGACAGAAAAGCATGGGTGATTGCCATCAAGCAACATACTGAGACTTCTCGCGCTCATGCATTGTTAGAGTGGAAGAAGGGAGTACCCGAAAGCTTCAGAGGCAAAAGTGTACAACTAGGAAACAAATCCAATTTTTACTTAGTACACTCAAGAGAGCCCTTCAGTGTTGATCAGGTAGAGCCAACCAAAGAAACCGTCACCTCCTCATCACCTCTGTGTGGAGACTGGATACAGTAAGTTGAGGATCTTCTCAGGAAAGCAGCCTGGGCTGGCTGGGGAGGAAGAATTTGATGTTTGGATAGAGCAGGTCATGCAGGCCCTGGAAGAATGGGAACTGCCAGAGGCCCAAAAGAAACAGCATATAAGTAAGAGCCTGCGATGAGCTGCCGCAGAAGCTGTCAGGAACTTGAGGTTCAGCAATACCACCTGCACAGCCTATGAATAACTAATCATTCTGCAAGAAGAGTTCGGGCAGTTAGAAAAGGAGGGTGATTTAATCTACCAGTTTGTACACACCCTTCAGCATCAAGGAGAGCGTCTTTCTGAATACATCAGGCGTCTGAAGGAGTCAACCGGGTGCCCTGTAGTGTCGGCTAACTCCAAAAAAAGTAACGAAATGAAGAAAGCCCCAAAGGAAGGATCGAGACCCATAGTGAAATCTCCTGACATGGTCTCAGAACCACCCAGCATCCCAGCCTCCCCGGCTCAGACTAAGAGGCATCGGCAACCCAATGCATGCCAGACTCACAGGGTACTACAGGAAACCAAGCGTAACTCAAGCCCCTACAAGAAGGGAGTACAGGTCCGCTCCAACAAGCGAGTTAAACCAACCACCTTCTCCAAAGTACCTCCCAAATTAGTGAGACCTTCCCCAGATGTCACCATCCAGGTGGAGGGGATCTACAAAAGGGCCTTCTGGATATGGGAGCCTAAGTGACAATACTTTATAGGGACTTCTATGATAAGCACCTCCAACATCTGCCACTCCAAGAACTAGAAGAATTGAAGATCTGGGGCGTTGGGACTCAAAACTTCCCCTAGGATGGGTACTTGCCAATCAAACTAACTTTTGACCCCTGTGTAGCTGGGAAGGCAGAAACATTTTATACTCTAGCAGTGGTTTGCCCTCACCCTCCAGGTGCTGGCATGAACTCTATCATTTTTGGAACCAATACTGACCTAGTTCGGAGGTTACTTATGCCACTTGTACAGGAGAAGAGCACCTTTTCCCTGAAAATGAACCCCATGCTAACACAGGTGTACCAGAATCTTGTACAGGAGTAGAAGGCCCCATCAGGAGTGGGAAAGATCTGGCATCTGGACAAAAGTGAAAAGCTGGTACAACCGGGTGAGGTAGTCTGCCTAAAGGCCTTCGTCAAGCTGAGTTGGAAACAGCCTGGTCCTTTCATTGTCCTTGAGACAGACAGGACAGAGGAAGATAAAGGCCTGGAGGTTATTCCCGAGGTGCTTCATCACCCCAGTGGGGTTCTTCGAGTTTAACCGGATGCCTCAAGGGTTGTTTGGGGCCCCAGCAACTTTCCAAAGGCTTATGGAGAAGACAGTGGGTGACATAAACTTGATAGAAGTGCTAGTTTACCTGAATGACATAATAGTCTTCGGAAGAACACTGGAAGAACATGAGGCACGTCTGGAAAAGGTCCTGAAGAGACTACACAAAGATGGTTTAAAGCTTTCCATGGAGAAGTGTCAATTCTACCACCCCTCAGTGACTTACTTGGGATATGTCGTGTCCAAAGAGGGTGTAGCAACTGACCCGAAGAAGCTAGAGGCTGTCACTTCTTGGCCCAGGCCCTCCAACGTGACTGAACTCAGGTCATTGCTGGGATTCTGCTCATACTACAGAAGATTCGTGGAAGGTTTGCAAAAATAGCCCATCCCCTCACTGAGCTCTTGAAGAACCAGGAAGAGGCTGGTGAAGACTCACAACGGTCTGGGAAGCTGAAAGAGGGACCCAGTAAGAAGAAAGAGTCAATGGACCTCAGAGTGAGAAGAGGCCTTCAGACGGCTGAAGTGGAGCCTCACCACTGCTCCGGTATTTGGCGTATGCAGAATCAACCAAGCCCTACGAGCTCCATGTGGACGCCAGTCGAGACAGACTGAAGGGAGTACTCTACCAAGAACATGAAGGGTCTTTGCGACCTGTCGCCTATGTGAGTCGAAGCCTGATTCCTGCAGAAAAGAGCTATCCGACTCGTAAGCTGGAGTTCCTGGTCCTGAAGTGGGCAGTGGTAGACAAGCTTAACCACTTGCCGACCGCCGCACGACGATATACGTCGGCAGAATGGCACGGGCAGGCATATGGGCGTATATATAAGTCCCTGCCTGCCCGCGGGTGGGGGGCCCGATCGGGCCCCCCCCCGGTGCCTGCGGCGGTCGGCATTCCTTCGAGAGCGATCCGGGATGAGGGGGCGGCCATTCATTCATGGCCACCCCCTCGCGATCGCTCTCGACGAATGGAAATCCCCCGTGACATCACTTCCTCTCCTGTAATGTAAACACAGGAGAGGAAGTGATGTATTCTCTCCTCCGTGTCGGTATTTTTCGTTCCGACACGGAGGAGAGCGGATCGGTGAGTTGCACCAACACTCTACACACACAGTAGAACATGCCAGGCACACTCACACCCCCCCTTTACCCCCCGATCACCCCCCCAATTACCCCTGCCCCCCAGTCACAGTGACACCAATGTCATTTTTTTTTTTTTTTTGCATTGGTGTCATTTGTGACTGTAATAACTGTTAGGGCAGTTAGAGTTAGCCCCCTTTAGTTCTAATGTACCCCCCTAACCCCCCCAATAAAGGTTTAACCCCGTGATCACCCCCCGTCGCCAGTGTCACTAAGGCTGGGTTCACATTGCAGCGGTTTATGAGAACGAATGTGATTCGCACCGCACTGCAGTGCAAATCACATCCGATCTCTATGCGATTCGAGTTCAGCCATTCGCCGCACCCGCCGCACCCGCCACACCCGCCGCACCCGCCGCAAATTCGCACGGGACCCTTTTTTTGGCCCGCAGCAGAATCGGATCGCATGGGTGTTCACACCATGCGATCCGAGTTTGCAGATCGCACTGCGATATGCAAACTGATCTGGGGGTGTCAGTAACATTTCACTGACACTCCCAGCAGTTCGCATAGGGCAGTGTGAACTGCCGCCGGGAGGCATGCGATGCGGGAACCCGCCGCGGATTCATGGCGTTCCCGCATCGCTCCAGTGTGAACCCAGCCTAATAAGCGATCATTTTTCTGATCGCCGTATTAGTGTCACAGGTGACGCTAGTTAGGCAGGTAGGTATTTAGGTTCGCCGCAGCTTTTTATAGCGCCAGGGACCCCCATATACTACCGCATAAAGCCCCCTGATTGCCCCCTAGTTAACCCTTTCACCAGTGATCACCATATAACTGTTACAGGTGACGCTGGTTGGTTAGTTCTTTTTTTATAGTTTCAGGGCACCCGCCATTTATTACCTAATAAAGGTTTAACCCCCTGATCACCCGGCGGGTGTCATTTGTGACTAATAACTGTTAGGGCAGTTAGGGTTAGCCCCCTTTAGTTCTAAGGTACCCCCCTAACCCCCCCAATAAAGGTTTAACCCCGTGATCACCCCCCGTCGCCAGTGTCACTAAGGCTGGGTTCACATTGCAGCGGTTTGAGAACGGATGTAATTCGCACCGCACTGCAGTGCAAATCACATCCGATCTCTGTGCGATTCGAGTTCAGCCATTCGCCGCACCCGCCGCACCCGCCACACCCGCCGCAAATTCGCACGGGACCCTTTTTTTGGCCCGCAGCAGAATCGGATCGCATGGGTGTTCACACCATGCGATCCGAGTTTGCAGATCGCACTGCGATATGCGAACTGATCTGGGGGTGTCAGTAACATTTCACTGACACTCCCAGCAGTTCGCATAGGGCAGTGTGAACTGCCGCCGGGAGGCATGCGATGCGGGAACCCGCCGCGCATTCGTGGCGTTCCCGCATCGCTCCAGTGTGAACCCAGCCTAATAAGCGATCGTTTTTCTGATCGCTGTATTAGTGTCACAGGTGACGCTAGTTAGGCAGGTAGGTATTTAGGTTCGCCGCAGCTTTTTATAGCGCCAGGGACCCCCATATACTACCGCATAAAGCCCCCTGATTGCCCCCTAGTTAACCCTTTCACCAGTGATCACCATATAACTGTTACAGGTGACGCTGGTTGGTTAGTTATTTTTTTATAGTTTCAGGGCACCCGCCATTTATTACCTAGTCTCACTAGTGTACCCCTAAATTTAGGGGTGTCTACTTTCCAAAATGGGGTCATTTGGGGGGGGTTTGTGCCATCTTGGCATTTTATGGCCTTCAAAACTGTAACGCCCTTAGAAAGCCTGAAGGCGGTGCTTGGTTTTCGGGGCCCCGTACGCGGCTAGGCTCCCAAAAAGTCCCACATATGTGGTATCCCCGTACTCAGGAGAAGCAGCAGAATTTATTTTGGGGTGTCATTTCACATATGCCCATGGCATGCGTGAGCAATATATCATTTAGTGACAACTTTGTGAAAAAAAAAAAAAAAAAAAAAGTTTGTAATTTTCCCGCAACTTGTGGCAAAATATAAAATATTCCATGGACTCAACATGCCTCTCAGCAAATAGCTTGGGGTGTCTACTTTCTAAAATGGGGTCATTTGTGGGGGTTTTGTGCCATCTTGGCATTTTATGGCCTTCAAAACTGTAATAGGTAGTGAGAAGTGAACTCAAAAATTTACGCCCTTAGAAAGCCTGAAGGCGGTGCTTGGTTTTCGGGGCCCCGTACGCGGCTAGGCTCCCAAAAAGTCCCACATATGTGGTATCCCCGTACTCAGGAGAAGCAGCAGAATTTATTTTGGGGTGTCATTTCACATATGCCCATGGCATGTGTGAGCAATATATCATTTAGTGACAACTTTGTGAAAAAAAAAAAAAAAAAAAAAAGTTTGTAATTTTCCCGCAACTTGTGGCAAAATATAAAATATTCCATGAACTCAACATGCCTCTCAGCAAATAGCTTGGGGTGTCTACTTTCTAAAATGGGGTCATTTGTGGGGGTTTTGTGCCATCTTGGCATTTTATGGCCTTCAAAACTGTAATAGGTAGTGAGAAGTGAACTCAAAAATTTACGCCCTTAGAAAGCCTGAAGGCGGTGCTTGGTTTTCGGGGCCCCGTACGCGGCTAGGCTCCCAAAAAGTCCCACATATGTGGTATCCCCGTACTCAGGAGAAGCAGCAGAATTAATTTTGGGGTGTCATTTCACATACGCCCATAGCATGTGTGAGCAATATATCATTTAGTGACAACTTTGTGTAAAAAAAAAAAAAAAAATTTTTTTTGTCATTATTCAATCGCTTGAGGCAAAAAAATAAAATATTCAATGGGCTCAACATGCCTCTTATCAATTTCCTTAGGGGGTCTACTTTCCAAAATGGGGTCATTTGGGGGGGTTTTGTACTGCCCTGCCATTTTAGCACCTCAAGAAATGAGATAGGCAGTCGTAAACTAAAAGCTGCGTAAATTCCAGAAAACGTACCTTAGTTTGTAGATGTGACAACTTTTGCGCAAACCAATAAATATACAATTATTGACTTTTTTTTTACCAAAGACATGTGGCTGAATACATTTTGGCCTAAATGTATGACTAAAATTGAGTTTATTGGATTTTTCTAATAACAAAAAGTAGAAAATATCATTTTTTTTCAAAATTTGCGGTCTTTTTACGTTTATATCGCAAAAAATAAAAATCGCAGAGGCAATCAAATACCATCAAAAGAAAGCTCTATTTGTGGGAAGAAAAGGACGCAAATTTTGTTTGGGTACAACATTGCATGACCGCGCAATTACCAGTTAAAGCAGCGCAGTGCCAAAGTGTAAAAAGACCTCTGGTCATTTACCAGCAAAATGGTCCGGTCTGAAAGTGGTTAAAGACTACCTGTACGGGGCTGAGTTTGTAGTGCAGACGGACAACAACCCCCTCACCTACTTGCTCACTACTGCCAAGCTGGATGCCACTGGCCACAGGTAGCTCACAGCCCTTTCGGCTTTTACCTTTAGCCTGAAATACAGACCAGGAGTTGGCAACCATGATGCGGACGCTCTATCCAGAAGACCTCATGACCCCCTGAATTCCCCAGAAGACTGGACTCAACTCACTCCAAAAGGAGTCAGAGCCCTATGTGAGGGGACAAGTCACTATGGGAAAGGAGGGGCCAGAGCCGAAGTAGTAGGAGTGTCTGCAGCAGGAGTCCCCAGATGTTATTGTAATGTATCTCAAGTAGTGCAAGAATGCCTTCCCAAGCTGTCCAGGAAGGATCAGGAAGAAGACCCATTGTGTGGACTGGTGAATAAGGCACTGGAATGTCAACAACCTAATGTACTTCAGAAAAGTCCTTGTAAGGAAGCCAAGCTACTGCTGAAGGAATGGGATCGGTTGCAGCTGCAACAGGGAGTGGTCTACCGAAGGGGCCCTTCCGACGATTCCGAAGGAAAGTGGCAGTTGCTCCTGCCGGAGAAACACATAGAGAGGGTACTAATTGCTCTACATGACCACCATGGTCACCTGGGAGGCAAAAGGACTTTTCAGTTAGTGAAAGACAGATTTTACTGGCCTCACATGAGGAGAGAGGTAGAGAGTTACTGTCAGGTGTATACAACGGAAGATGCTGCCACAGAGGGCTGCCCCAATGGGCCATCTGGAAAGTCAGGGCCCAATGGACCTGGTCTGCATAGATTTTCTCTGTCTGGAAAACGACTTGAGTGGAGTAGGGGACATCCTAGTGGTGACAGACCATTTCACCCGGTATGCCCAGGCTTTTCCCACTAGAGATCAACAAGCAATCACAGTGGCAAAGACACTTGTTGAGAAAGTCTTTGTCCATTATGGATTACCCCAAAGGATACACTCAGACCAGGGAAGAGACTTTGAAAGTAGACTAATAAAAGAACTACTGGGATTATTAGGCATACGGAAGTCGAGGACCACACCCTATCACCCACAAGGGGATCCTCAGCCAGAAAGGCTCAACCGGACCCTCCTGAATATGTTGAGTACGTTGACCGCATAACAGAAGCCTTACTGGAGTAGATACATCGCTGCATTAGTCCATGCCTATAACAGCACCAAATGCGATGCCACGGGTTACTCGCCCTATCGATTAATGTTCGGTCGGGAAGCCCGACTACCAGTGGATCTGGCATTTGGAACCTCTCTGTATCAAACTTCAGAGTCTTACCACAAAGGATATGTGAACAGACTGAGAAAGAACTTGCAAATTGCCCACGAGCAGGCCCAAGCTACTTCAAGTTCCAGGGAGAGCAGAAATAAAAAGAACTTTGACTTGAGAGTGAAGATTCAAGATCTTCAAATGGGTAACCAGGTACTGCTGAGAAATTTGGGCATTCCAGGGAAACATAAGCTGGCCGATCGCTGGAAGTCGCAGCCTTATGTTGTGTGTGGAAAACTCCCAGCCATCCCCGTATATGAGATCAAACCAGAGGGGAGCACTGGACCTGTGAAAACCTGGCACCGGAACCACCTGTTGCCCCTTACAGAGGCGGTTAAACAAGTATGGAGAAGGAACTCCCATCCACATCCAGTGAAGTCAGTAGGCCGACAACCAGATCTCAGTCAAAGTCCTTGGAGGAAGAAGATGAAGACTTAAGCCGCGTACACACGGGCGGACTGTATGGCCAACTTAGTCCGTCAGACAATCCGACGGACAGTCCGTTCTACTTTCGAATGAACGGACTTGACCACACACGGATGCACAAATAGTCCGTCGAAAGCTTGCGTGATGACGTGTACAGCACGTACGACGGGACTAGAAATAGGAAGTCCAATACACAGCAATGCAACCTTTCGCCGTGTAAATCCTTTCTGAGCATGCGCCATACTTAGTCCGTCGAACTAGCCTACTCACGAGCGGATTGTCCGCTGAAACCAAAGTATGACGGACAGTATTACGGAAATTCCGAAATACTTAGTCCGCCAGACTGCACGCTGAAAAAGTCCGCTGAAGCCCACACACGAGCGGACTGTCCGCTGAAATGTGTTTCGACGGACTAAGTTGGCCAGACAGTCCGCCCGTGTGTACGCGGCTTTAGGGATTTGGTTGTGGCCCATGGAGGCTCTGGAAATTGATATGGAGGTCCTGCCTGAAATAGAGGACGGTCATACTGAAACTCTTAGAGCAGAGGCCCCAGAGTTTGTGCCAGCAGTTGACCCTATTGAAGAGCTGGATACCTCTAGTTACTCTCCACTGGTTGAGACTGAAAAAGGGGTTAGAGATACCTGTCAGTTCGAAATGGAAACCCCAAGAGTTCCAAGAGAAAAGAGAGACATTCGCCCACCCCGCAGACTGACTTATGACACATTGGGCAAATGTTCTGAGTCATCGCAGTACATTAGTAAAAGAAACTCTGAACTGCCTGGTCTCTCTACTACTGATTCAGTAGGGTACAACCCCACCTCACCCCTTGGCACATCTGTACCTAACATGGTAATCTCAGCTGTGAATGCACAGGACAACTCCCCACCATGTGACAACTGGCGGGAGACTCCTCTATCCGTTTTGTATAGTCAAATAGATGATAAAGTGCAAAGCCTCTTTGGGGACCAAAGAGTTCAAGTGGGGGGAGTGTGTAGGGGGGATATAATTGTGTATTAATGCAGTTAATGTGAAGTACAATGCAAATCTATGGACAATGTTAATCACTAGTATTGGATGCCATCTAGTGACCAAAACTGGAAATGGACTTTAGCTATTTTCCTTTGTATGGTGTTGGAAAGATAACAGGAAGTGACTGTGTTTACTTTGGTCATCTGACCTCATTTACCCAGGAGTCTGTGGGACCTACCCATGAACACTTTGATATGCAGTGGATGCTGGGTAGGGTATAAAAGGGACTGCAGCAGCCATATTTGGTCTCTTGGAACCACGTTGCCTGCCTGTGCGGAACTGTGTGTGAGGTTCCCGGACGCATCGGTAGATTGTCACAGAGGAGTGCAAACCAGACTGTTTGCTGGGTGACTTGATGGAGCCAAGAGCTAGTGATCAGACCAACGGGGATTGGAGATGCTTGTTGGAGCAGTGGAGAGCCGGATCCAGTCGGTGGAGTGACACGGAGCATCTGTCCTAGTCAGTGGAAGCAAGCTGCAGCTGTAGGACTCGAGCCATCACTCAGAACTCTGATCCGATTGGTGAGCGGGTTGCGGCCCACCATTTAATCTATTACACGTACTTAGACTTACTAATAGGCCTTGCTGGAACCTGTTGTTCCACGGAAGAGTAATTGAGCAACTGAGTAGGCTCAAGGCCCGTTACACTTTGATACCTAATGCCGCGTACACACGCATCAGACTATCCGGCGGACTTAGTCTGGCGGACTGTCCGCCAGACTTTCCGAAAGAGCTACCTGTCCACACACGGTACTTTTGCGGCGGACTAGGTACGGCGGACTAAGTCCGCCGGACTATCCACTGTACTTTTGAAATGAACAGACTCGCCCACGCACACGGAGGAAAGTCCGCTCATTTTGAGCGCGGCTCCAGGTAGCCGGGACCAGCGAAGGAAGCATCGCTGGCCCCATCACCTTCGCTGGTCCCGGCTACCTGGAGCCGTGCTCAAAATGAGCTGACTTTTCTCCGGGAGGGAAAAGTCCATTCATTTCAAAAGTACAGAGGACTGGCACACACACGGCCGTACTGTCTGCTGAAATGCGAGTCCGGCGGACAGATTGATGTGCAAAACTCCAATCTTAGTCCGCCGGACTTTTGGGTAAAAAAAGTCAGCCGGAGCCTACACACCGGCTGATTGTCCGGCGGACTTGAGTCTGCCGGATTTTCCACCGGATTGTTTGATCGTGTGTATGCGGCATAAGTGGGATTACAAGTTTCTGGAGTTATACCTGGAGTGTTCTAAGTTGAGTTTCTCTACTTACCCCTTTGGACTACAATTATTTGAGGAACTATTTAAGCTAGCGAAGAAAGAAGATAAAGGAGGAAATACATTAAGTGAGGCCTCATGTTAGACTTTAAATAAGGGGAGCTCCCAGGTCTAGATAGTAACATACTTGCATGTTGTTTGTTGTATTTGCCATTTGACTTATGTTGTGCTGACGTTCTACGCTGGAACGACAGTGCAAACTTTGTAACCACCAATATTTATATTTTCAGTAAAGTATTCCTGTTTAAGAGTACAAGTGTGTGGTTTACTGTCTTTCCCTACCAGGTGGAGCCAGAGAATCCTGAGGGATAGACATTATATTGTTTACACTGTATTGTATTATTATTATTATTGCACCACAGCTGTGCCAAGGGGACAGAGTCATTCAGAAGGGGGGTTTCTCAGTAGAGTACAGGCCCAATTCAAATCAGCAGCTCCTTTGGGGGTCAGTGCTACACAAAGTATCGGTTTCAATATCGGGAGCATTTGGGCGAGTATCGATACTAGCTCAAATGCTTGGTAATCAGTGCATCCCCAGTACAGACCATAATTTCAGACACATATAATTGAGACCTTGGTCAGAATCCATCACAATTATTGATTGATATCATTTCTATATTTGCAGATATTCACTTCCAATTATGGCCCTGAGGCTCTTGGTGAGCTGGTGGCTCAGTTACACTCTAGCTTCTACCTGGCCAACAAAGAAGACTTCACCTATGAAAGGGACCCTCGATCTGCAGCGTACATACCTCCAGAAAAGGGGCACTTTTATTATCACGCTGCCGTGTTTGGCGGCACGCCGTCGCGTCTCTTTAACCTTACCTCCAGCTGTCTGAAGGGCATCTTAAGGGACAAGGAGAAAAATATAGAGGCAGTGTGGCATGACGAAAGTCATCTCAACAGATATTTTGCCTTGGAAGAGCTGCCACAGAAGGTACTGTCACCAGAGTATTGCTGGGACAACATATTGTGGTTGAAATTTCATAAACTGGTCTGGGAAGAAAAACTATATTCAATATTAAGGGTATAACTCAGACAGATGAAGATAATTCATGACAACTAAGTGACAAGATCATATAGCCATAAGGACCTGTGGATTTGGGTACAAAACAAGAAAGGGTTTTGATTGGAGTTCTACTTTAAGCCTAATAGATTCTGATTGGTTGCTATGCTAATGGGCAACACCAACACTTTTCCTATCATAAAGGTATCAGTTTTTGCTGGCCAATGTATTTCTAGGGGCAGGTTGAATTTTTGCCCCAAATGATTACCAATCAGACACAAATGCCTTGTCCCACCCCTTGCACACCCCATTGGAATGCTGTCTTCTCCTGGTCTTCTTGTCAGGTTCCGACTCCTTCGGCAACATGATTGGCAGGGCCACGATGATGCACACAAGTCACATTTTCATGGTACAGAGCTGCACCATAAATGTATGCTGAGTTGCGCATTAATGACTCAGTGTACACCAACACGCTGACAGGCAGGGAGAAAGATTTATGACAGAAGGGGCCAATAAGATTTCATCTATTATAAAAAAAAATCCAACCTGTCATTATTTTTCTTTTTTAAGTTTAATTTCATTTTAAACTCTAAATTTACTAAAATGGGTGCATGCTGAATCTGGTGCAACTATCACTGTGCATAGTAACTGATTAGGCTGCTTTCACACTGGGGCGGTATTCAGGCGTTACAGTGCTAAAAATAGCGCCTGTGTAACGCCTGAAAAAAACCGGCCCCTTTCACTCCAGTGTGAAAGCCGGAGGGCTTTCACACTGGGGCTGTGCGCTGGCAGGACAGTGAAAAAAGTCCTGCTAGCCGCATCTTTGGAGCGGTGAAGGAGCGGTGTATTCACCGCTCCTAAACCGCTCCTACCCATTGAAATCAATGGGACAGCGCGGCAATACCGCTGGCAAAGCGCCGCTGCAGCGGCGCTTTGCGGGCGGTTTTAGCCCTTTTTTTGGCCGCTAGCGGGGGTTAAAACCACCCCGCAAGCGCCCGCAGACTGCCGCTAAAACGACGGTAAAGCGTCGCTAAAAATAGCAGCACTTTACCGCCGACACCCGCACCGCCCCAGTGTGAAAGCAGCCTTAGCTTCCAGGTTTTATTGTCAAAGCCTTATTCAACAAGCTGATTGGTTACTATGCACAGCTGCACCAGACTTTATGTGCACCAGTTTTAGTAAATCTTCCCCACAGTGTTGTCATCTCCCCACCCCCTACCCTGCTGATTAGTCAGTGAGAGGACAGCAGAAGATTGATGAGCTCATCCTTCTACTCAATTCCTATTATCATGTTCCTCATCCGCTCAATATAGCACTTCTCATGGACTTTCTGTTCTGCCCCTCTCTCTCCTAGTCTGAGTGCTGCTTTACAAGGACACCAGGTCAAATGTAGGCACTTAAACTGCTTGCATTAAAAAAGATAATGTTTTAATAAATACAGAGCTGCAGGTAAGTGTGTCATTTATATCATAATGGAGATCTGAAGATCCAAAAAAGACAGTGATTAAAGCGGGGTTCCACCCTAAAGTGGAACTTCCGCTCATCGGAACCCTCCCCCCCTCCGGTGTCACAGTTGGCACCTTTCAGGGGGCAGGGGGGTGCAGATACCTGTCTAAGAAAGGTATTTGCACCCACTTCTGGGCATACAATCCCACGGGAGTCTATGCTGTTTCCTGTCTCGGCGCGTTGTCTGCTGGGACACACACGGGTCCCAGAGACAGCGCGGACCATTCCCATTGCGCTGCGCAAATCGCGCATTGCACAGTAGGGAACCAGAAAGTGAAGCCGCAGTGCTTCACTTCCTGATTCGGTCTCGGCTTCCGACATTGCTGGACCCTGGGACAGGTGAGTGTCCATTTATTAAAAGTCAGCAGCTGTAGTATTTATAGCTGCTGGCTTTTAATATTTTTTTGTAGGTGGAATCCCTCTTTAAGCCTAGGTTCACATTGGAGTGGGTTAGAAATCGTGCGAGTTCAGCTGCACAGATGTCTAAACAAATCACCCCCAGAGTAGTACGGGAACTACTTTTGAGAACCGGTGCGGTGCCACAAAGTCGGCACCGCTTCGGACGGTGCCATTGCAATATCTGCCGATTTGGCATGCAATATCTGCTGATTTGGCATGTCAAATCGCATGCCAAATCACTTCAATGTGAACCTAGGCTTAAAGAATAAAAGAGATTAGGGAGATTTAAAGTGTAACTCCACTTTTGATAAAAACACAAAAAAACAAAAAAAATCCCTTCTGGGTGATAAAGGCTCATTGCAAGGATTTTACCAAAATTGTTCATTATAACCACCATCTGGTGTAGGGATGCAACAATACCATTTTGCTTTTGGGTGAGTACAAGTACCAATACTTTCGGTCAAGTACTCGCCAATACCGATACTTTGCGCTGCAATTTGCGTTAATACAAAATAAATGGGCGCAAATAGCACTGCAAAGAATCAAATGCAATTTAAACAGGAGTGAGGTGCGATTCATGTCTGAGTCACATGCGATTTCCCCCTTCGCTCCTGTCTGTGTGTATAGAAAGGGAAAATCGTCATCTAGTGGGTAGTTTATTAAAAATGTGCTAACTCACATTAAAGTGGTAGTAAATGCTCTACTACTTGTATCTATAGGTAAGCCAGTAATAAGGCCTACCTGTAGGTACTGTGAATATTTCCTAAACCTGCACTGTTTAGGAGATATTCAGAGTGCATGCAGACGATGACATCATCGGCACATGAACTCTGAAGGTCCGGCTTACAGTGCTGGACCTTCAGAGCATGTGCCAGAAACGGTGGCTCCCATGCACATTCGAGGGATTGCCGTAATTGTGGCTCTGGCCAATCAAATAGCTGTAGCTCACGAACCCTGAAGACAGACCACCCTCTTAGCGGTGACTTTACAGCGCTGGAGGGCTTAGTTCCAAGGTAAGTCTTTAATAATGTGCTAGTAGGCGATGCCTGCTAGCACATTATGCCATCACCTTGCAGGTTTTTTTTTTATTTTGAACATCGTCGGTTTACAATTGCTTTACGTACAGTTCAAATGCAAAATCTACATAGGTGTCCTAGGCCCACCGAAGATAGAAAATGGCCACTGGAGGTGCTCACAGGGCTGTATTTTTTTTTATAATTTACAAGGATTATTTTTGTGATATATTGGTTAGCAGTAGGGATGAGCCAAACACCCCCCTGTTCAGTTCGCATCCAGAACATGCGAACAGGCAAAAAATTTGGTTGAACACGCAAACACCATTAAAGTCTATGGGACACGAACACGAATAATCAAAGTGCTCATTTTAAAGGCTTATATGCACGGTATTATCATAAAAAGTGTTGGGGACCTGGGTCCTGCCCCAGGGGACATGTATCAATGCAAAAAAAAGTTTTAAAAACTGAATTTTTTTTCAGGACCAGTGATTTTAGTAATGCTTAAAGTGGAACAATAAAAGTGTAATATTCCTTTAAATTTTGTAGATGGGGGTTGTCTATAGTATGCCTGTAAAGGGGCGCATGTTTCCCGTGTTTAAAATAGTCTGACAGCAAAATGACATTTCTAAAGGAAAAAAGGTAATTTAAAACTACTCGTGGCTATAATGAATTGTCGGTCCGACAATACACATAAGAGTTCATTGATAAAAACGGCATGGAATTTCCCCACAGGGGAACCCTGCGCCAAAATTTTTAAAAAATTGCGTGGGGTCCCCCCAAAAATCCATACCAGACCGTTATCCTAGCATGCAACCTGGCAGGCTGCAGGAAAAGAGGGGGGGACGAGAGAGCGCCCCTCTTCCTGAACTGTACCAGACCACATGCCCTCAACATTGGGAGGATGCTTTGGGGTAGCGGCCCCCCCAAAGCACCTTGTCCCCATGTTGACGGGGAGAAGGGCCTCATCCCCACAACCCTTGCCCAGTGGTTGTGGGGGTCTGTGGGTGGGGGGCTTATCAGAATCTGGAAGCCCCCTTAAACAAGGGGACCCCAGATCCCTCCCCCCTGTATGAATTGGTAATGGGGTACCCCTACCATTTCACAAAAAAATTTCAAAAGGGTTAAAAAACACAAGAGACGGTTTTTGACAAGTCCTTTATTCATTTCTTCTTCTTTTCACTTCTTCCATCTTATTTCTTCTGGTCTTCCTTCTGTGTTCTTCTTCTTTCTCCATCTTCTTCTCCATCTTCTTCATATTCTTTCTCCACGCTTCTTGTCCCGAATCTTGCTCCGGCTTCTTCTCCGCTCCGTCCACATGATCCACCTCAGTGGACGTCTTCCACCGTGTGACGCTTCGGTTCTTCTGACACTTCTTATATAACGGAGGGTGGGGCCACCCGGTGATCCTCTGTTATAAAAGTGTCAGAAGAACAGAAGCCGGGACAAGAAGAGCGGAGGAAGAAGATGGAGAAGGAGAAGATGGAGGAAGAAGAACACCGAAGGAAGACCAGAAGAAAGAAGATGTAAGAAGTGAAAAGAAGAAGAAATGAATAAAGGACTTGTGAAAAAATGTCTCTTGTTTTTTTAACCCTTTTGACACTTTTTTGGTGAAATGGTAGGGGTACATTTGTACCCCATTACCAATTCACACAGGGGGTGGGATCTGGGGGTCCCCTTGTTAACTGGGCTTTCAGATTCTGATAACCCCCCGCCTGCAGACCCCCACAACCACCTGGAAGGATTGTGGGGATGAGGCCCTTCTCCCCATCAACATGGGAACAAGGTGCTTTGGGGGAGCCGCTATCCCAAAGCACCCTCCCAATGTTGAGGGCATGTGGCCTGGGACAGTTCAGGAGGAGGGGCTGCTCTCTCATCCCCCCTCTTTTCCTGCTGCCTGCCAGGTTGCGTGCTCAGATAAGGGTCTGGTATGGATTTTTGGGGGGACCCCACACATTTTTAAGAATATTTTTGGTGCAGGGTTCCCCTTAAAATCTATACCAGACCTGAAGGGCCTGGTATGGAATTTAGGGGCCCCCAATGCTTTTTTTTTTTTTACATTTTAATTCATGGTTCCCCTGTGGGGAAATCTCATGCCATTTTTATCAATGAACTTTTATGTGTATTGTCGGACCGACAATTCATTATAGCCACGAATAGTTTTAAATTACTTTTTTTCCTTTATAAATGTCATTTTGCTGTCAGACTGTTCTAAACACGGGAAACATGCACCCCTTTACAGGCATACTATAGACACCCCCCAGGTATGAAATTTAAAGGAATATTACACTTTTATTGTTTCACTTTAAGCATTATTAAAATCACTGCTCCTGGAAAAATGTCAGTTTTTAAAAACAATGTTTTGCATTGATTCATCGTCCCCTGGAGCAGGACCCAGAACACTTTTTATGACAATACTATGCATATAAGCCTTTAAAATTAGCACTTTTGATAACTCCCATAGACTTTTAAAGGGTGTTCTGTGGCTTTCTAATTTGACGTGAACACCCAAAATTGTTCGCTGTTCGGTGACCTGGCAAACAGCCAATGCTCGAGTCGAACTCATGCACACACAGTTTTCTGGCAGAGACTCCGGGGGCATGTGTGCGCATGCGTGGTATCACATAAACTGCCTCTTTGGATGTGACATGCCACCCCAGGAACTGTTTACAAGATGTCGCGTGTGGCCCACCATGGGAGTAAAATATACAGACGAGATCGAGTGCCTATGCTGGAAGGAGGGCCTGACATCATCCCTGTGGGGCACTCTGTGGGTCCTTGCAAGGCAAAGATGCTGAGAGCACAGGAGAGGATGGGCATGCAGAGGTATACATCATCAGCAAAAATAAACACAAAAAAATTAGACAGGAGAATATTTAGAAAAAACAGAATAACTTTTTAATAATACTTTTTTTTTTACTGCTTTAACCACTTCAGCCGCGCAAGGTTTTACTCCCACTACCCCACCCCCCCACCCCCACCCCCACCCTCTTCCTGACCAGGCCATTTTTTGCGATACGGCACTGCCTCACTATAACTGACAATTGTGTGGTCGTGCGACGCTGTACCCAAATAAAATCAATGTCCATTCATATGCTCAGTAGCATGTTGATAGGAGGAGAGAGCAGCAGAACAGAGATATCTGTGTAGCTTCCCCTTTCGCTGTGCTTTAACCGGCCAAGGGCAGGTCCAGGATGATCGGGCTCAGAGGAAGCCAGTTGAATGATGCTGGCCAACAGACTAGGGACATCCTGTGGCAGAAAAAATGTACTGCAGGGGATCTCTGGATCGAAGTTGAATATTGCAGCAAAAGCTGGTTTTCTTATTTGATCTTTTTTTGCACTATTCATTTGTATCTTATTTTTGTCTGGAGCCCTGCCGAAAAAAAAAAAATATATATATATATATATATATATATATATATATATATATATATATATATATATATATATATATATATATATATATATATATATATCAATGTTTTTTATTTGTCTGATTCCCTGTTGAAGATTTTCCTTTACTTCCTGTCTGGTAAAAATTGTTTTCAGCCAGACAGGAAATGGGTGAAAATCTCTCCAATGGGTCCCCAAGTGGCAGCAAAACCTGGGGGTTCTAATCCTTCTATAGTCCATCAAAAACTGGAAAAATATTTCTGCTTGGCATACCCTTTAAAGCATTATTAAACCCAAACCAAAAATGTATTATGTTGCAGCTTACCAATCATTAGATGTGGTGGCTGCATTGGTTTTTATTTATTTAGCTTTTATCCAGCTGTTTTCACCTGGTGATCTAGCCAGTAACACACATTCTGTATTAGTGAGAGACAACTCTGTATGAATAAGCACAGGAGGCACAGCAGACAGCAGCATTGTCTTTCTGGGGAGAGGGGAGTGTTAAATGTATTAGCAAATTTAAATACACTAACAAACTAAAGCCTAACTCCAACTCACACTTTATAATCGGTTACAGCAAACAGTTTTTTTATCTTTTGGGATAAATGTTTTACAGGACTAAATAAAAGCTGATAATTTTAACCACCCCTGCCAGTGTTAAATGGTTTGTCTCATCCATGTAAACTGATACATTCTGCAGGAGAACATAAAGTGTTACTAAACCCAGGAGCCTTCATTCACTATATCTGATCTCCCACAGTACACAGAACATGGTAATGCAATTATTTTAGTAAATATAAACTGTTAAATATCTTTTCTCATCAGCAATATATAGCAGTCTGGTGACTTCTATCAGTTCCTGGTAAAGCTTGTAGGAGGAGTTTTCATATTGCACTGAGCTCTCCTATCTGGATCTAGGACCTCTGACCCACTATTTGGACAGTGCTGATTGGCCCTGTGCTGATCAAATGCACCCTCCCAAAAAAAACAAAAAAAACTCCCTAGCAATACACACCAAACTGAGCATGTGCAGCCTGACTCCAAAGGCTCTGTCTTATCCGGAAATGTTCTGGAGTCAGTGGAAGAAGAGGAGGATCTGTGCATACGCGATCAAGCAACCTTTTTACACAATGAGGAGGAATAACCCCTTTGGTTCCACAGTGAGTATAACAAGCATGCTTCACTGCATATACAGACTGATTTTACTGTTGAGGGTTTAGTAACACTTTAAGCTTCTGAACAATAATAGTCTTGCTGGCTGGATCACTAGATGAAAATAGAAGAAGGAAAGCCTAAAAAAGAAAACCAATGCAGCTATCACATCTAAGAATTGGTTCCCTGCAATATAATAAATGTTTGCTTTTGGGTTTAATACCACTTTAAATCTTCCCCGCTCTTGCCAAAACCAAAGAAAAGGATTTGCCCATAAATAAGCTTTAACTATTTTTATACAATAACATTGATGCAATATCTTTTTTCAGTGTCAATAGGAAAAGCTCCCCATGGGGTTTTGAATTGCAGCAACAAGATACAAAAAAATAGTAAAATATATGTAGCACTACCCCCGAAGGAGCTGCTGGTAAGATTTGGCTTACCGTTACCTTCTGCTCTCCTCGTTTCAGTTCTTGGGGTGTCCCGTGGTAGATGGCCCAGTAACTCGAGAGACTGACAACAGATCCACTTGAATGGATTTTTATTTTCAAAATGTAGGCAATGAACAGTCTCTTAAATTGGGATCAGAGGGTTGGAAAGGAAAATTCAGGTACTCTTAAGCCCCGTACACACTATCAGATTGTCTGCTGAGTTTTTCCTTCAGATTTACCAAAACCATGTAGTAGAAGGGCCTGCCTGATTGCATACAAATTGAAACTCCTAAGGTTTGACCTCATATTATATGGTTTTGGTAAATCTGAAGGAAAAAGTCAGCAGACAATCTGATAGTGTGTACGAGGCTTTAGTGTCAAAGTCAAAATGTTGAAGAACTTGCTTACTTTGACTGCATCCAGAGAATAGCCATTCGCAACTGGATGATCACTCAAGTTGCACAGTCCCTCTCTCACAAGGCCTAGCAGCCAACAAGGTACTTACTCAGGAACAAGTCTCTGCCACAGACATTATTGTAGAACGTACAAGATAATGTCTCTGCCACAGACGTTGTTGTAGAACACGTAGGGAAACTAAGCTTGAAGAACATTCGATACCTGGATATTTCAGCCAGCTTGGCTGTATCCACGATACCGGATTCTCTTGGGTACTTCAGTTATTCCAGGCTCTTACTAAGAAACCAACCCATACGTGGTGTTCTTCTAAAGAGTCCTCCCCTGGAATTCTTGAAGTCACTGGGTCTCTCCCAAACTGGACACGGCACCCAATCACCTCAGAATTCTCCTTTAGTTTCCTTGCCTCGGGCTAACGAGACATCAAAATCGGGTGGATCTGCACCCCAGGCCATAGCCTTCCTGGGGGCTGGTCAGGGGGACCAGGACCATGAAGTCAGTACATCATTCTGGACCAGAACCCCCGAACCACGTGACATCCGCATCTTAAATACCCTCTCCCAGAAAGCACAAAGAGAGCACCACTCCCACTGGGTGGGCTCCGAGAGAGAGTAACTTAAGCACCAACCAGACCATAGTTCCATGACTGCGAGAAGAGACAGTGCCCCCAGTCAGGAGCCGTCGCTACATATATAATTTTATTTAGGAAAAATTGTTACATCAGGCCGCGTACACACGGGCGGACTGTTCGCCCAACTTTGTCCGCTGAACAGTGTTTCAGCGGACAGTCCGCTCGTGTGTGGGCTTCAGCGGACAGTTTCAGCGGACTGTTTGACGAACAAAGTCTTACGGAATTTCCGTAAAACTGTCCCCCCACCCTATGTGAATGGTTATGGGGTACAATGTACCCCTACCCATTCACCTGTAAAATAAAAGTACCCAAAAAAAAACACAACACACGAGATAAAATATTTTATTGCACATATATATATAAAATGTTTGGGGGTTCTAAGTAATTTTCAAGCAGAAAATACTGATTTTAGCTTGTAAACAATTATCAGAAAAAGGTTCGGTCTTTAAGTGGTGACGACAAACTAACCTCATTTACACACAGAAGTTCATTCCTTTGATCTGAAAGATATCAGAGATGCAATGGGGCTGATTTACTAAATGTTTGCGCCATGAGTTGAGGCGCACGGCGAGGTGCAATGCACATTTTCATATTTACGAAACGTTTGCGCCGTTAACAGAGCACTAATCCCCATTTACTAAAGCGATTTCGGCGCACGGGAGAATGAAATCTGAGCACCACTATGGACATGGCGCACAGCATCTTCAATTCAATATTAACAGAAGATAGAGGTGCCAATATTATGGGGTGATGTAATAAATATGCCCAAAATAGAATGCAAATGCAATTGCATGGGTTAAATGGGCGCAACTCTAAACTTGACATTTTTTTTTTTTTATGCTGGTTCACTATTATGTATTTTTTTAAGGAGATTTGCACGCAGGTCATGTTAGCATGTTACGTTGCCAACGTGTGACATGTACCTTGTTAAAATTATGTAAAAAGACTCTCACTCCTCTAGCTCCTCCTAAAAGGGCATTTAACCTTCCCCCTCTAATGCATAGGATTTCCTTGAGCTAACTTTTCCTTTTAAAGGGGAACTCCACACTCCATTCTCCAATGCTCTTGTCTCCCCCCTCAAACCCCTTATATTTCCATGGGCTAACATTTGCTCTTCAAGGGGAACTCCACACTCCACTCCATTCTCAAAAGGCTGTGAGCTGCCTTCACCAATCCAAACCACATCTTTTTTCAGAGCATACATTAGGGTCAGCTAGGAACCCAACACCCTCCTGAACCAGGACTGCCTTTGGGGCATGTTGGGCTCAGCCCAATACCAACCACAAAGCACCTTGTACCCACTAGTTTAAAGGGGCTTTCCACATTCCGTAAAAAGCCCCCTGTCTGCAGCCCCCCATAACCCCAGTCTAGGGTTGTGTGGAAGAGGCCCTTGTCCTCCTGAACATGGGGAGAAGGTGGTTGACTTTTGGGGTGCCCGAGCCCCTCCTGCCCCCAAAGCATACACCCCCCTTTCATGGGCTGGCTTGCTGTGTGTTTGGCTAGGGGTTTGTTAGTGTGTGGGAGGGGCACAATATTTTTTTATTTTGGGGTGGGATTTTTCACATGGGGGGGTTCTCAGTTTAAGCCTTTACAAACCCAAATGGTCTTGAATGTATTGGGGGGTGGGCAGGCTATTTTTGGTTGGGTTAAAATCTTGTAGCTGTAATGTAGATTTGTATGTTTTCTCTAAAGCTGTACATCTTTGAAGCAGCATTTTGGATACACGCTACAGATGAACCACTTTACAGGCAGATTAACCCCCCCCCTCCCCCCAAGTTACTAGCTTTAGACCCCTTTTCGGCCGCTAGCGGGTGGCTAAAATTGCCCCTCTAGCAGCTGAATAGCGCCGCTAAATTGATGGTAAAGCGGTGCTAAAAATAGCACCGATTTACCGCTGACGTCCTAGGCACCTCGGTGTGAAAGTGGTCATAGGGCTACTTCACACCATAGAAACGCAGTCCAGGTGCGTTCCAGATGCTTTTCTGCATGTGCGTTTCTGATGTGTGTTTTGTGTGTTTATGATACGTTTTTTGGTGCATTTATGACACATTTTTGATGCAGTCCAGTACTTTTTTCCACCTTCTTTTTTCTTAACCTTAACCACTAAGCCCCGGACCATTTTCCAGCTAAAGGACCAGGCCCCTTTTTGTGATTCGGCACTGCGTCGCTTTAACTGAAAATTGTGCGGTCGTGTGACGTGGCCCAAAAACACAAATGGCGTCCTTTTTTTCCCCACAAATAGAGATTTCTTTTGGTGGTGTTTACTCACCTCTGCGTTTTTTATTTTTTGCGCTATAAACAAAAATAGAGCAAAAATTTGGAAAAAAATGCAATATTTTTTACTTTTTGCTATAATAAATATCCCCCAAAAATATATAAAAAAAATTTTTTCCCCAGTTTAGGCCGATACGTATTCTTCTACATATTTTTGGTAAAAAAAAATCACAATAAGTGTATATTCATTGGTTTGCGCAAAAGTTATAGCGTCTACAAAATAGGGGATTGTTTTATGGCATTTTTATTAATAATTTTTTTTTGTACTAGTAATGGCGGCGATCAGCGATTTTTATTGTGATTGCGACATTATGGCAGACACGTCGGACAATTTTGACACATTTTTGGGACCATTGGCATTAATACAGCCATCAGTGGGATTAAAAATGCTTTGATTACTGTAAAAATGTCACTGGCCGTGAAGGGGTTAACCACTAGGGGACAGTGTAGGAGTTAAGTGTGAGTGTGTGTGTTTTTTTACTGTAGGGGGGGTGGCTTGGCATGTGATGTCACTGATCGTCTTTCCCTATAACAGGGAACAGACGATCAGTGCAAGCCACACTAGGAAGCACGGGGAGAGGTTTGTTTATACTTACCTCTCCCCGGTCTTCAGCTCTGTGACCCGATTGTGAGACACCAGCGGCGATCACGTCCGCGGGTCACGGAGCTCAGGACCGGGTCGCGAGTGTGGCGGCGTGCGAGCGACCCATGGCTGGGCTCTTAAAGGGCAACGTGCCTGTGCCCAGCCGTGCCATTCTGCCAACTTACATCGGCGTGAGGCAGTCCTTAAGTGGTTAAATAAGGCCATGCTGGATGATGTGCTTAATTTTGGACAGGGGGGTGACTTATTTTGTGCTAGCTGCATTTGGGTTGGTCTGGGCCTGCTCAGGGACGTGGCTTTTTTGTTGTGCTTTTTGTGTGCGAACAGCACTTGGATGTTTCTGGGCATGCTCAGAGAGTGTGTTTTTTGGGTTAGTAATTTAAGGACATCCATGACAGGTGTACCCCCTTTGAAGTTCTGTCTATATATTGGGTGAACCAGTGCCGGGACAAAGCCATATAAAGCCCAGGGTGACCAAGCCAAACTGCACCCCCCCAAAAAAAACGCTATGTGTCAGCAATAACCCCCCCCCCAAAAAAATAACTAAGCGCTAACTTTCATGTTTACCCCTAAGCATAAATAAATTCCCCCCAGGACAAATCCACTCCACTGCTGAAATTGCCCCTCCAAACACAAATCTTTGCCCCCCCAGCTAAAATTCTCTCTCTCTACAAACTCCCCCCCTATAAAAAGAAACACTCCTCTTAGCACTCTACCCCTCAAATTTCCCCTTCAAATCCCCTCCCTCCTCGACCACATTACCTGTTCTAGCACAAATCGTCTTTCCCCAACCTCCCTCCCAATACAAATCCCCCCCAAATAACCTTTACTAGCCCACCCCCGCCCAAATTTCCCCTCCTAGAACAATTCTTACTTCCTTCTGCCCTCCAAATTCCCCCCACCCAACTCAAATCCCCCTCTCTCCCAAACTCCTCATGGTGCCCCCAGCCCCCCCCCCCCCCACCCGATACCACAGTGCCCAGGGCAGCCGTCCCGGCCCTGGGGTGAACTTGCATTTTGTGTGGTTCATGGACTGTGCATGTGTTTTCAATTGCCTCATTAGCACACAAACCAATGTTATATAAAGCTTGCAGATAGCATGTTTTACCTTGCCCTGGGGAGAGGGGGATTTGTGTAACATGTGGATTTTCTGTTTGTATTTTGTTTGTTATGTCTTTGCAAAACAAATGCGGTTTCAGCAAGTTTTTTTACTTTGATTTATTGTATTTTTTGGGTGGGGGACATTTTCCCCTGAAATTTTTTGTTGTTGTCAATGTGTATAAATACTTAACCACTTCCCACCCGGCCAATGCACATATACGGCCGGGTGGGAGCCGTCTACTCCTGATAGGACGTTCAGGAACGTCCATCAGGAGGAGCGGGATCGCGCGCGCGCGTGCCCGCGCAGCGGCGCGATCCCGATGCGCCCGTGTCACCGGGACACGGCGCATCTCAGATCGGCAGGAGGGCTCTGTAATTGGCCCTCCTGATCACATGACGGCCGTGTCCAATCACGGCCGTCATGTGATGTAAACAAACAGCCGGTTGCTAGGCAATCGGCTCCTCCTCTCCTCACACAGAAGTCATCGCTGAGGAGAGGAGAGCAGATTGCTGCAGCCGGCTGATGATCAGTGAGTATGAGCTGTTTTTTACAGCTTTTTACTCACTGATCTTCAGTCTAGTGTAAACACACAACACACCACACAGTGTAAACACAGTCCCCACATATGTCCCCATAACACACATGTCCCCAAAACATACATGTCCCCAAAAAATAAAAACACATGTCCCTAATAATAAAAACATGTCCCCCACATATGTCCCACTAAAATCACTTGTCCCAATGATTATGTGCACACATATGTACGTGATCACCTGCACACATATGTACATGATCATTTGCGTACATATGTCCGTGATCACACAAACCAATTATTATACACTTAACGGAATTTTTTTTACCAAAAACATGTAGCAGAATACATTTTGGCTTAAATTTATGACAAAATTTGATTTTATTGGATTTCTTTTCAAATAGAAAAAAGAAAATATTGTTTTTTTTCCAAATTTCCGCTTTTTTGCGCTTATATCGCAAAAAATAAAAAACGGAGTCGTGAATAAATACCACCAAAATAAATCTCTATTTGTGCGAACAAAATGATAAAAATTTCATTTGGGTACAGTGTAGCATGACCGCGCAATTGTCACTGAAAGCGCTAGAGCGATGAAAGCTGAAAATTGGGCTGGGAAGGAAGGGGGCGAAAGTGCCCTGTATTGTAGTGGTTAATAGATATCCATTTGTGGGTGCAGTCCTTTTAACTCCTGTTCATTCCAATAAAAAAAGGATCAGACCTCAAAAACATATTCTGTTAGTGTCTCAAATTAAAATTTTTTGTTTTCCTTGTTCTTTTCCAAGTCCTGTTTTGTTGAACAATAAAATTTGTAGCAAATTTTTGTTTTATGTGTTTTTGTTACTTTTCATGCAACAGATTTGCCAGCTGCAGTTTAACTAGGCTGATTGGCATGGCAAATCAAAAAAAGGTGTGTCTAAAAATTACTTTCCAGGGGTCTTCATGGTAGCGTATGTATGGATTGTGTGTATGCTGCTGTGGATAGGCACTAGGAAAGGAAAATTTACAGAGCGGTAAGTATTCAATTTTCCATTTTAACACAGTTTCAGCCTGGGTCTTCAAGTACCCCTAACAGGACGTGTTTTGGGAATTTATCTTGGCTAAAATAGCTATCCGAAATACAAATCCATTGACTGTGATTTAAAGCACCTGGGCAAGATGAAGGAAAACCTGCAATCATGGCCTGTTGGGGGTACGTGAGGACAAGGTTGAGAAGCACTGATTTAGAGCACTGAGCTAAAATCAAGCTACAAACAATCCTATTCTAATTGTGGGCATTTGAGGGAAACCAAGTTTTAGAACCCCTGCTTGTTTTTTTTTTTTTTTGGTTGGGCTTTGTGTCCCTTTTCTTAAAATTGGCTTCGCTTCCTGTCACATAGCCAAACAAGAAGTGAGGGTTAAAACCTACCGATGTCTTTCCTAGGAGATGCGCAGGTCAATCTGACTAGTGTCCCCATTAGGCAAATTGCACTCTTGCCCTTTGTTGTGTACACCCCACATTATTAGATATTTTGCAGTTTATTAAAGGCAGATCTACTCTGCAATACAAGTGTACTTGCTGTAAATCTGAGGGGAGACACTGGTGATTTTATTATCCAATCATGTCGAAGCAAAGATGCTTTTTATTTTCCTTTCATGTCCCCCTCAGATCTCCAGCAAGTGCACTTGTAGTGCAAAGTGAATTTGCCTTTAGTAAATAAACCCCAAAGTCCAAGATGCCTAATAATTTGGGGTGTACAGAGCAAAATGCTAGAGTGCAATTTACCTAATGGGGAAATTAGATTGACCTGTGTCCCCAAGGAAAGACATTGGTAGGGTTTTACCCTCACTTCCTGTTTGGCTATGTGACAGGAAGAATACATTTGAAAGAAAACGTGGCAAAATCTGGGTGTCTTCACCCTATCAGAGGTGCAGACATCCCCAAAAACTGACAAGACTTCTAATCCCTCGGCACTCTATCCCCAAACAAAAATAAGAAAGGATTTAATTTAGTTTAACTTTGCAAACACACATTCCTAAGTTCAACTGTGATGCATGTCAATGGCCCATTTAAACCTTGTTTAATAGAAAACACCAGTTGCCTTTCACTAGAAACGTTTGTTAGTCCAGTCCTGGAAATCTGCATCTGATTTACTATTAATTTACTGTACATCCAAATATGGATTCCTGCAGCTAAATGCACCTATATGCGTGACTGCTGTCGATGCGTGAGTGTGCATAGGTATGTGCCCGTGGCGCATATCTGGTTCCCGGAAACAGCGGACGGCACACAGGAATGGCATCACGCCCCTACAGGAAGTTGCTTGTACTGCTGCTAATTTCTTCCCACTGCCATGCCCTGCTCACTGTTCTTTGAGGAAGAACAGTGAGCAAATTATGATTTATTTATTTTTTTAACATGGGGTGGTGTTTGTATGGATCCCTAACACACATTCAGACATAGTAGGGGGAATTTAGACAGGATCGGATTTACCTACCAGCATGTTTTTAGAGTGTGGGAGGAAACCCATGCAGGCACAGGGAGAAAATGCAAACTCCAGGCAGATGGTGTGGTGGGTGGGATTTGAACCAGTGACCCTTTTTGCTACTAGGACTAGGTGAAAGTTCTAACCACTACACCACTGTGCTGCCCAAATATACATCTATACATGTAGGTTCTTGTGTCCACCAGCAAAGAGAATTTGGGCAGATGCCACACTTCCAATTCTGGAGGCATAATAATGGTCTAGCACAGGGGTCTTCAAACTACGGCCCTCCAGTTGTTTAGGAACTACAATTCCCACCATGCCTAGTCATGTCTGTGAATGTCAGAGTTTTATAATGCCTCATGGGATGTGTAGTTCCGCAACAGCTGGAGCCATAGTTTGAAGATTCCTGATCACTCTAGCATGTCTTGAAAAAAGGTGGGTTCTCATGTGTCTTGTGTAATACCCAAGAAATATCAATAGGAAAATACAAGTGGGTCACGGCACATATACATTCCAAATTTGGCACTTAAGATAGTCATGCACTATGCAATCTGATTGGCCAATTTCTGTACAACTCAATATTTTGGCAAACTAGGTAATAGGAAGATGCACTTGAACAATTAATTCAAATGATAGGAAATCAATCACGCTCTTGCACTAAATCTATTTTTTTTAAGCTCTAACTGATTGCAGCGTATGGTCACCTTTAAATATCAAGATCGGAAAATATTAATTTATTGGGTTTAGAAACACTTCTCTGTTCTTTGTAATGTATTGAAAGATTTGGGTAAAAATAGAAAAAAAAAAATTTCAAAGATATATTAGAAGTAATAGGAATGAGAGCATCAAAAGGGTTAATTCACGGAGAACACCTACTAATTGCCTAACAAGACACATCCAATGAGATGAAATTAACCAATTGTATTATGCAGGCCATACATGGTCGAATTTCGAACAAATTTTCTTTTCAAAATCAGAAAATTCAGGTTTTTTTGTGATCCAATGATACCACCATTGATTTTCAAAATTCGCCCGACCAAGCCTTCAATTTCACCTCATGTTGCTACAGAAAAAAAAATTTGTGGCCGGGAATCTTCTTTTCTCTCAGTAAAATTTTCTTTTCTTATTACATTTCTCGCACGATTCTCCCATCATTGATTAGAAAATCATTTGTTTTTCAAAAGATTTCCAACATGTCCAATTTCTCAAATTTGATTTTGACACGAAAATCGACTGTTACTACAGCCCACTAATGGTGCGAAATTCATACGAAAATTCTTAGATACGATTTTCAAAAGAAAATTATTTTTTGAAATTCGAACCGTGTATGGCCGGCATTAGGCATGCACTATTACCAATGAGAAAACCTCAGTTACCCTAGCACCAGTTACATATTTATTATCGTTTTGCGCTTCAAAGTGCGCTGGTTCGCACGTTCGGTTAACAATTGGTGCAGATGTCTGCAGTGCCCATGATGCTTATACCATTATCATAAAATGCATGTTCCAATGCATAACGTCAGTCTCATTGGTCATTGGGTAATATATCCCACATTTATTCCATAATGAGAAATACTTTTGAACTGCCCAGTCCCCGAACCTTATAAAATTGGAGAAACAAGGAACAAGAAAAAGGAGGAACACCACGTTTCCCTAGAAAATAAGTGGAGAGAAAAGCAGCATGTGAGTACCAGAGATGGAAGACTGAAGATTAGTGAAGAGGGAGAGGGGAGTGAAGAAAAGGAAAAAAAAAGGAGGGGTGTCTCAAACCCAGAGGCGATGAATTTGCTTCTACTACATGGAGCAATAAAGCCGGTATTGACTCTCTGTTCATGGTCCAAGTCAGGGCCAGATTAACGTAGGGGCTATTGGAGCTGCAGCTCCAGGCCCTTACCTTAATATAGGTCCAGCAGGGACGGACTGACCATTTGAATACTGCACTGCATGAGATGCTCCTTGTACCTCCTGCAGCAGGGGGAATCTGAAAGTTGGGGGTGATCGGTGCTGCGGGAAATCACAAGCACCATCACCATGACAGTCTCTATGGCTCTCCATGAAGCAGCTGAAAGCCACTCCACCTCCTCTAGAGGGAGATCGGTGCTTGTAATTGCCCCTCCCCCCATACTGATCACCCAAGACTGTCCATTAGATTCCCCTTGCTCTGGGCCCCCCATGTGTATGCAGTACCGACACCTTCCACTGCTCCATTCTCCCGAAAAAGTATTGTGAAAAAAAATGTAAAAAATAAAAAAAACTCCAACAAATAATAATTAATGAAGAAAATAATTCAAAAATGTAATGAATTATTTAAAAAAATTAAGGGCTCATTCACATGGGTTCTATTGCGCATACAGTGTGAATGAGTTGTTTGTTTAAAATATTTTATTTACTTTAACAAAAAACATTTTTCATTTTATTTATTTCCATAAAAAGGCCCATCAAAATCCTCAGCACCAGGCCCATGATACATCCGGCCCTGGTCCAAGTAGTGACATACCTTTTTCGTACAGATCAACGATTTTAAAGAAAACCTAATTATGTTTTTTATTTTTGGGTTACAGTAAAGGAGCGTTGTAGGTCCGTCTCCCACTTCTGTAAGAAAGACAAGTGTGGTTGTTCTGCTGGGGTCTTAAGCAGAGTGTAAGTTTTGGATAATACTTGTGGTAAAAATCCCCTCATCCAGACAATAGTTCTCAAAGGTTGTCAGAGTTTGACTGAATTGGGCTGGATTAGCCAGTGAGTGTAGGAAATGGTGTATGCGCATTGCTTTCCAAAACGGAAGTTGAAAGTGACCTGTTTCACTGGTGAATGGCTGGACTGAGGGCTATTGATTGCCTTCTAGAAAATGAGAAGCACGGTCTCTGCCTGCCAAAGAAGAGTTTCATATTTGCAGTGGCGGCTGGTGAAGTTTTAGGATAGGGCAGCACAAGACCACGCCCCCTCAGAATTGGCCCCTCCCACTTCTCACAAGCCACACCCCTTAGTGAATCAACATCCTATACCAGGCTGCACATTATACACAGGGCTCTGCTAAAGTAGATGAATCATGCCTATCTTGTGTATAACCACATCAGGCACCTTTTCTGCAACCTGTAAATCGCACATATATGAAATCTGCAACCTGTAAATCACACATGTCTGCATTCTGCAACCTGTAAATTGCACATATCTGCATTCTGTAAATTGCACATATCTGCATTCTGTAAATCGCACATATCTGCATTCTGTTAATCGCACATATCTACAACCTGTAAATAGCACATATCTGCATTCTGTAAATCGCATTCTGTAAATTGCACATATCTACAACATGCAAATCGCACATATCTACAACCTGTAGACTGCACATATCTACAACCTGTAAAACGCACATATCTACAACCTGTAAATCACACATATCTACAACCTGGAAATTGCACATATCTACAACCTGTCAATTACACATATCTACAACATGCAAATCCCACATATCTACAACCTGTAAATAGCACATATCTGCATTCTGTAAATCGCATTCTGTAAATCTCACATATCTACAACCTGTAAATTGCACATATCTACAACCTGTAAATCGCACATATCTACAATCTGTAAATCGCATATATCTACAACCTGTAAATTGCACATATCTACAACATGCAAATCGCACATATCTACAACCTATGAGTAGCACATATCTGCATTCTGTAAATCGCACATATCTACAACCTGAAAATTGCACATATCTAACATGCAAATCGCACATATCTACAACCTGTGAATAGCACATATCTGCAACATGCAAATCCCACATATCTACAACCTGTAAATAGCACATATCTGCATTCTGTAAATCGCATTCTATAAATCTCACATATCTACAACCTGTAAATTGCACATATCTACAACCTGTAAATCGCACATATCTACAATCTGTAAATCGCATATATCTACAACCTGTAAATTGCACATATCTACAACATGCAAATCGCACATATCTACAACCTGTGAGTAGCACATATCTGCATTCTGTAAATCGCACATATCTACAACCTGAAAATTGCACATATCTAACATGCAAATCGCACATATCTACAACCTGTGAATAGCACATATCTGTAACATGCAAATCACACATATCTGCAACCTGTGAATAGCACATATCTGCATTCTGTAAATCACATTCTGTAAATTGCACATAGCTACAACCTGTAAATTGCACATATCCACAACATGCAATTCGCACATCTCTACAATCTGTAAATTGCACATATCTACAACCTGTAAATTGCACATATCTACAACATGCAAATCGCATATATCTACAACCTGTAAATATTATATATCTGCATTCTGTAAATCGCATTCTGTAAATCGCACATATCTGCAACCTGTAAATCGCACATATCTACAACCTGTAAATCGCACATATCTACAACCTGTAAATTACACATATCCTCAACATGCAAATCACACATATCTACAACATGCAAATCGCATATATCTGCAACCTGTAAATAGCACATATCTGCATTCTGTAAATTGCATTCTGTAAATTGCACATATCTACAACCTGCAAATCGAACATAACTACAACCTGCAAATCGCACATAACTACAACCTGCAAATCGCACATATCTACAACCTGCAAATCGCACATATCTACAACATGCAAATTGCACATATCTACAACATGCAAATTGCACATATCTACAACCTGCAAATCGCACATATCTACAACCTGTGAATAGCACATATCTACAACACGCAAATCGCACATATCTGCAACCTGTGAATAGCACATATCTGCATTCTGTAAATCACATCCTGTAAATCGCACATATCTACAACCTGTAAATCGCACATATCTACAACCTGTAAAATGCACATATCTACAACATGCAAATTGCACATATCTACAACATGCAAATCGCACATATCTACAACATGCAAATCGCACATATCTACAACATGCAAATTGCACATATCTACAACCTGTAAATTGCACATATCTACAACATGCAAATCGCACATATCTACAACCTGTGAATTGCACATATCTGCCTTCTGTAAATCGCATTCTGTAAATTGCACATATCTACAACATGCAAATCGCATATATCTACAACCTGTAAATAGCATATATCTGCATTCTGTAAATCGCATTCTGTAAATCGCACATATCTGCAACCTGTAAATCGCACATATCTACAACCTGTAAATTACACATATCCTCAACATGCAAATCACACATATCTACAACATGCAAATCGCATATATCTACAACCTGTAAATAGCACATATCTGCATTCTGTAAATTGCACATATCTACAACCTGCAAATCGAACATAACTACAACCTGCAAATCGAACATAACTACAACCTGCAAATCGCACATATCTACAACCTGCAAATCGCACATATCTACAACATGCAAATTGCACATATCTACAACCTGTAAATTGTACATATCTACAACCTGCAAATCGCACATATCTACAACCTGTGAATAGCACATATCTACAACACGCAAATCGCACATATCTGCAACCTGTGAATAGCACATATCTGCATTCTGTAAATCACATCCTGTAAATCGCACA
Source organism: Lithobates pipiens (assembly GCF_037356315.1). Classification (NCBI taxonomy): domain Eukaryota; kingdom Metazoa; phylum Chordata; class Amphibia; order Anura; family Ranidae; genus Lithobates; species Lithobates pipiens. The sequence continues at coordinate 222,201,019 of NW_027507685.1, forward strand.
TATCTACAACCTGTAAATTGCACATATCTACAACATGCAAATTGCACATATCTACAACATACAAATTGCACATATCTACAACATACAAATCGCACATATCTACAACATGCAAATCGCACATATCTACAACATGCAAATTGCACATATCTACAACCTGTAAATTGCACATATCTACAATCTGTAAATCGCATATATCTACAACCTGTAAATTGCACATATCTACAACATGCAAATCGCACATATCTACAACCTGTGAATTGCACATATCTGCTTTCTGTAAATCGCATTCTGTAAATTGCACATATCTACAACATGCAAATCGCATATATCTACAACCTGTAAATCGCACATATCTGCATTCTGTAAATCGCATTCTGTAAATCGCACATATCTGCAACCTGTAAATCGCACATATCTACAACCTGTAAATCGCACATATCTACAACCTGTAAATTACACATATCCTCAACATGCAAATCACACATATCTACAACATGCAAATCGCATATATCTACAACCTGTAAATAGCACATATCTGCATTCTGTAAATCGCATTCTGTAAATTGCACATATCTACAACCTGCAAATCGAACATAACTACAACCTGCAAATCGAACATAACTACAACCTGCAAATCGCACATATCTACAACCTGTAAATCGCACATATCTACAACCTGTAAATTGCACATATCTACAACATGCAAATCGCACATATCTACAACCTGTGAATTGCACATATCTGCCTTCTGTAAATCGCATTCTGTAAATTGCACATATCTACAACATGCAAATCGCATATATCTACAACCTGTAAATAGCATATATCTGCATTCTGTAAATCGCATTCTGTAAATCGCACATATCTGCAACCTGTAAATCGCACATATCTACAACCTGTAAATCGCACATATCTACAACCTGTAAATTACACATATCCTCAACATGCAAATCACACATATCTACAACATGCAAATCGCATATATCTACAACCTGTAAATAGCACATATCTGCATTCTGTAAATTGCACATATCTACAACCTGCAAATCGAACATAACTACAACCTGCAAATCGAACATAACTACAACCTGCAAATCGCACATATCTACAACCTGCAAATCGCACATATCTACAACATGCAAATCGCACATATCTACAACATGCAAATTGCACATATCTACAACCTGTAAATTGCACATATCTACAATCTGTAAATCGCATATATCTACAACCTGTAAATTGCACATATCTACAACATGCAAATCGCACATATCTACAACCTGTGAATTGCACATATCTGCTTTCTGTAAATCGCATTCTGTAAATTGCACATATCTACAACATGCAAATCGCATATATCTACAACCTGTAAATCGCACATATCTGCATTCTGTAAATCGCATTCTGTAAATCGCACATATCTGCAACCTGTAAATCGCACATATCTACAACCTGTAAATCGCACATATCTACAACCTGTAAATTACACATATCCTCAACATGCAAATCACACATATCTACAACATGCAAATCGCATATATCTACAACCTGTAAATAGCACATATCTGCATTCTGTAAATCGCATTCTGTAAATTGCACATATCTACAACCTGCAAATCGAACATAACTACAACCTGCAAATCGAACATAACTACAACCTGCAAATCGCACATATCTACAACCTGTAAATCGCACATATCTACAACCTGTAAATTGCACATATCTACAACATGCAAATCGCACATATCTACAACCTGTGAATTGCACATATCTGCCTTCTGTAAATCGCATTCTGTAAATTGCACATATCTACAACATGCAAATCGCATATATCTACAACCTGTAAATAGCATATATCTGCATTCTGTAAATCGCATTCTGTAAATCGCACATATCTGCAACCTGTAAATCGCACATATCTACAACCTGTAAATCGCACATATCTACAACCTGTAAATTACACATATCCTCAACATGCAAATCACACATATCTACAACATGCAAATCGCATATATCTACAACCTGTAAATAGCACATATCTGCATTCTGTAAATTGCACATATCTACAACCTGCAAATCGAACATAACTACAACCTGCAAATCGAACATAACTACAACCTGCAAATCGCACATATCTACAACCTGCAAATCGCACATATCTACAACATGCAAATTGCACATATCTACAACATGCAAATTGCACATATCTACAACCTGTAAATTGTACATATCTACAACCTGCAAATCGCACATATCTACAACCTGTGAATAGCACATATCTACAACACGCAAATCGCACATATCTGCAACCTGTGAATAGCACATATCTGCATTCTGTAAATCACATCCTGTAAATCGCACATATCTACAACCTGTAAATTGCACATATCTACAACCTGTAAATTGCACATATCTACAACATGCAAATTGCACATATCTACAACATACAAATCGCACATATCTACAACATGCAAATCGCACATATCTACAACATGCAAATTGCACATATCTACAACCTGTAAATTGCACATATCTACAACATGCAAATCGCACATATCTACAACCTGTGAATTGCACATATCTGCCTTCTGTAAATCGCATTCTGTAAAATGCACATATCTACAACATGCAAATCGCATATATCTACAACCTGTAAATAGCATATATCTGCATTCTGTAAATCGCATTCTGTAAATCGCACATATCTGCAACCTGTAAATCGCACATATCTACAACCTGTAAATTGCACATATCCTCAACATGCAAATCACACATATCTACAACATGCAAATCGCATATATCTACAACCTGTAAATAGCACATATCTGCATTCTGTAAATTGCACATATCTACAACCTGCAAATCGAACATAACTACAACCTGCAAATCGAACATAACTACAACCTGCAAATCGCACATATCTACAACCTGCAAATCGCACATATCTACAACATGCAAATTGCACATATCTACAACATGCAAATTGCACATATCTACAACCTGTAAATTGTACATATCTACAACCTGCAAATCGCACATATCTACAACCTGTGAATAGCACATATCTACAACACGCAAATCGCACATATCTGCAACCTGTGAATAGCACATATCTGCATTCTGTAAATCACATCCTGTAAATCGCACATATCTACAACCTGTGAATAGCACATATCTACAACACGCAAATCGCACATATCTGCAACCTGTGAATAGCACATATCTGCATTCTGTAAATCACATCCTGTAAATCGCACATATCTACAACCTGTAAATTGCACATATCTACAACATGCAAATTGCACATATCTACAACATACAAATCGCACATATCTACAACATGCAAATCGCACATATCTACAACATGCAAATTGCACATATCTACAACCTGTAAATTGCACATATCTACAATCTGTAAATCGCATATATCTACAACCTGTAAATTGCACATATCTACAACATGCAAATCGCACATATCTACAACCTGTGAATTGCACATATCTGCTTTCTGTAAATCGCATTCTGTAAATTGCACATATCTACAACATGCAAATCGCATATATCTACAACCTGTAAATAGCATATATCTGCATTCTGTAAATCGCATTCTGTAAATCGCACATATCTGCAACCTGTAAATCGCACATATCTACAACCTGTAAATTGCACATATCTACAACCTGTAAATTACACATATCCTCAACATGCAAATCACACATATCTACAACATGCAAATCGCATATATCTACAACCTGTAAATAGCACATATCTGCATTCTGTAAATCGCATTCTGTAAATTGCACATATCTACAACCTGCAAATCGAACATAACTACAACCTGCAAATCGCACATATCTACAACCTGTAAATTGCACATATCTACAACATGCAAATTGCACATATCTACAACATGTAAATTGCACATATCCTCAACATGCAAATCACACATATCTACAACATGCAAATTGCATATATCTACAACCTGTAAATAGCACATATCTGCATTCTGTAAATCGCATTCTGTAAATCGCACATATCTACAACCTGAAAATCGCACATATCTACAACCTGTAAATCGCACATATCTACAACCTGTAAATCGCCCATATCTACAACATGCAAATCGCACATATCTACAACCTGTAAATTGCACATATCTACAACATGCAAATCGCATATATATACAACCTGTAAATAGCACATATCTGCATTCTGTAAATCGCAATCTGTAAATTGCACATATCTACAACCTGTAAATCGCACATATCTACAACATGCAAATTGCACATATCTACAACATACAAATCGCACATATCTACAACATGCAAATCGCACATATCTACAACATGCAAATTGCACATATCTACAATCTGTAAATCGCATATATCTACAACCTGTAAATTGCACATATCTACAACCTGTAAATTGCACATATCTACAACATGCAAATCGCACATATCTACAACCTGTGAATTGCACATATCTGCATTCTGTAAATTGCATTCTGTAAATCGCACATATCTACAACCTGTAAATTGCACATATCTAACATGCAAATCGCACATATCTACAACCTGTGAATAGCACATATCTACAACATGCAAATCACACATATCTGCAACCTGTGAATAGCACATATCTGCATTGTGTAAATCACATTCTGTAAATTGCACATATCTACAACCTGTAAATCGCACATATCTACAACCTGTAAATTGCACATATCTACAACCTGTGAATTGCACATATCTGCCTTCTGTAAATCGCATTCTGTAAATTGCACATATCTACAACCTGTAAATTGCACATATCTACAACCTGTAAATTGCACATATCTACAACCTGTAAATCGCACATATCTAACATGCAAATCGCACATATCTACAACCTGTAAATCTTGTTTGGGGGGCAGGTATGGGGGTTAATGCTGTCGACCACGCAGCATTAACCCCCATTTCTGCCCCCCCAAACAAGATTTAAAAAAAGGGTTAATATCGGTGGTCGGCAGCATTAACCCCCACCCCGCCCCCGCTAAACAAGATTTTAAAAATAAGGGTTATTATCAGTGGTCGGCAGCATACCCCCCCCCCCCCCCGAAAAGATAAAAAAAAGGGTTATTAATAATAACCCTTTTTTTTAAAGCTTCTTTGGGGGGTATGGTGCCGGTCACTGATAACACTATTTCTTTAAATCTTGTTTAGCAGGGGGTGGGGGTATGCTGCTGAGTGCGACCACCATAAGATAGATCGAAGTGGAGGGGTACCGGCGGCTGGGCGGAATAAATGATCAAGAAGATTGTTTAAGCTGCCATGCGGCAGCCCCTTACCTGATCCAGTCTCAGGCGGGCAGGAGAGAGAAGTGCCGTGCCAACGTCACTTCCTTGAGTGAAGCACCGCCCACCGCTCACTCGAGTGCAAGTCTATGCACTTGCTCGACCAGTCGATCACGCCGGAAGCTGTGGCGCAATCGGCTGCGCCACAGAGCGCTCCTTTTTTGGACAAATGAAGCGCCTCGTCTGCAATCTTGTGATTGCATAGACGTGGCGCTTCCTATATTGCACTGCGCACGGTGCCAGTGCACATAGCGAGGGAAATGTAAAAAAAAAAAATTCTTAAAGGGACATGTTTAAAAGAAAATTTTTTTCTTTTACTTTTATTTTTTTTTACTACATGGGGGGGGGGGGGGGGGGGCGGCACCCTGGCGCCCCCTATGGACGGGCCTCCACTGATATTCAGATTGTCCAAGTCTTAGAGGGAACGCTGGGTTGCCCAATACAGAGAAAAGAGGGGATTCTCTAGTAGTGAGAGAAGCTTTAAATGCAGTCAGACATCCCACTCAGAGAGTCATGCTTAATATGGGGTGTGATTTCAGTTTCAAAGGTAGTTAGTCATTGCACCATAGAGCCCCTTTCAACTTGACCCTAGCTTGGGCCTGTTCTAGCTGTGACCAAAGTTTAGTTTTATAGTGTTGGTTCAAATCAATGACTCTCCCAAGGTGCACAGTAATAGTTTGGCAAGTCTGGGAGAGCTAAGCCTCCATAGTGTTTTGGCAAGGGTGAGGTATTGTCTGGAGAGACGAGGTTTCGAGTGTGCCCAGGTAAATTTAACGAAGAGTGAATGTACTCATTTAAAGTAGTGGAATGGGATCTTTATCGGTAAGGCCTGAAACAAGAATAAAAAGGTGCGGGTCAGGTCCCCAGGGGTGAAGGTCCCTAAATATTGGAGACTGCAATCCGACTATTTGAATTTAAACTGTGTTTATAAGGCACTTAGGGTAGTCTGGACAACGTTAACACCCAATGCTGCTGATTTATCAAAATAGATTTTTAGATTAGAGAGTGAGCCATACTTATTAAATTCTTTAAGAAGGTTTGGGAGGGACACCACTGGGTTAGTTAGGGAGAAAAGGAGGTCATCAGCATAGGCCAAAATCTTGTAATGGGAATTACCCTTGGTTCGGGATTTGCACATACTGTGCAGAGGAAGGGTTCTAATGATAGGGCAAAAAGAAGTGGGGATAGAGGACATCTCTGTCTAGTACCATTTGAGATGGGGAGGGGATCTGAGAGGATACCATTCTTTAACTTGAGCCATTGGCATGGAGTAAATTTGGGATTTCCACTGAAGCATATTGCCTCCCAGACCAATATGTTTAAGTACTGAGGTCATAAACATCCAATTAACTCTGTCGAATGCTTTCTCAACATCCATGCTGAGAAAGATGCAGGGTGTCTCAGTCACAGAGGTAATATGTACCAGGTATTGTCCCTAGCTTCTCTGGAGGGGATAAAAACCACCTGATCTAGTGGAACTATGTCCTGTAAGTGTCGAGGGAAGTGAGTGGCCAAGATCTACGTAAAAAGTTTAAAATCTACATTTATAAGGGAAATGGGTCTATAGCTGCTGCAGGAGGATGGATCTTTACCTTCTTTAGGTATAATGGATATGTGGGCCTTAAGAGTATTACTAGATAAATTTACTCCCGAAGTAATGGCGTTGAATAACTTCAGCATATAAGGGCCTGAGGAGTGGCAGGAGAGTTTGGTAGTATTGTAATGTGAACCCATCAGGGCCCGGGGCCTTTCCAGGTTTCATCACACCAATTGCTACTTGCAGCTCCTCCAGGATGATGGGGGCTTCCAGTTTCTCACCAGCCTCTGCAGTGAGTTGAGGAAGTCGGGACGAAGCTATGTAATCCACCATTGCCTCCTCATTTGGCAACCCTATTTGAAGGTTGTAAAGGGACGAGTAGTATTCCCTAATTTCCTGTGCAATCTGGGTGGGGAAGACCTTTCTTTGGCCCGAGGGAGCTATAATTTGGGGTATATATGTTATAAGTCTATGATCTTTTACTGACTTTGCTAATAGTTTCCCACACTTATTGCCTACCTCATAAGAGAGTTTCCAACAGAATTGAAGTGATGCTTTAGCCCTGTAATGAAGTAAGTCTACTGTCGGAGGCTATCGGTGTCTGTTTATGCTGGGATTCAACTTCATGTATCTTTTTAGGGAGAAAACGCAGTTGTTCAACTCGAGGGATATGCACACCGTGTTTAATTAAAACCCCTCTAATGACTATCTTATGGGCTTCCCATAGAATGCCCAGGTCACACTCCGGTCTGTCATTAGTTTGGAAATAGTGCTTCAATTTGTTTGCAATATCGGTCAGTACCGTAGGGGTCTGTAGTAAATAGTGATGGCCGAACAGTTCGCCCGGCGGTCGTTTCGCGGCAAATTTCGGCTGTTCGCGGTCCGCCCATTCGGCGGACTATTGGCACCATTCGCCCGGTGGACTTCCGTGTTTTTACTGTGTAAAAGAACTTTGACCTGATGACACATCCATCATGGTGTACAGGACAGCCAATTGAGACATTACAGCACATGGACACTTGGACATTCCCCCTAACTTATAAATACACCCGATCCGGCGGCCATTTTACATTCTTTCTTCTGTCACTATAGGGAAAGGTTGCTGTGTGGAGCAGGGAGAGATAAATCGCTAGCTATTTGGTACACAAAAGTTCTTTACTGCAGCAGTCCTTCATCGGTATAGGGACTGAGAGTTTTGTCACAGGGTCATTTAAAAAATGACAGGCAGAGGAAGAGGCAGGCCCTTCCGCAGGGGTGCTATACAGGGGTGGGTCATATTTCTACTGGGGCTGGTTATTATGAGGGGCTCCCACCATCCCTGTGCTGTGCTGACTTCCTCCTGGGCCTGCTTATTATGAGGGGCTCCCACCATCCCTGTGTTATGCTGACATCCTCCTGGGGCTGCTTATTATGAGGGGCTCCCACCATCCCTGTGCTATGCTGACATCCTCCTGGGGCTGCTTATTATGAGGGGCTCCCACCATCCCTGTGCTATGCTGACATCCTCCTGGGGCTGCTTATTATGAGGGGCTCACACCATCCCTGTGCTATGCTGACATCCTCCTGGGGCTGCTTATTATGAGGGGCTCACACCATCCCTGTGCTATGCTGACATCCTCCTGGGGCTGCTTATTATGAGGGGCTCACACCATCCCTGTGCTATGCTGACATCCTCCTGGGGCTGCTTATTATGAGGGGCTCCCACCATCCCTGTGCTATGCTGACTTCCTCCTGGGGCTGCTTACGGTGCAGGTGTCAGTGCTGTATATCCCGGTGCTGCTGTCAGTGCTCTCTGTCACGGTGCTGCTGTCAGTGCTGTATATCACGGTGCTGATGTCAGTGCTCTCTGTCACGGTGCTGCTGTCAGTGCTGTATATCATGGTGCTGGTGTGAGTGCTTTATGTCACGCTGCTGATGTCAGTGCTCTCTATCACGGTGCTGCTGTCAGTGCTGTATATCACGGTGCTGGTGTGAGTGCTTTATGTCACGCTGCTGATGTCAGTTCTCTCTATCACGGTGCTGTTGTCAGATGACTCTATCACGGTGCAGGTGTCATTGCTGTATGTCACGCTGCTGATGTCAGTGCTCTGTATCACGGTGCTGCTGTCAGATGACTCTATCACGGTGCAGGTGTCATTGCTGTATGTCACGCTGCTGGTGATCATCTCCTGCACTCTCTTCTTTGCCTACCCTGGTCCCTGACCTTCCCTCTCCTCCATTGCCTTCATGCGCTCCACAGTCCTGAATTGTCACAACAATTTCCCATATAAAAAAAGAATGCTTGTAGTTGTCGATCCCAGATTCACCTCATACATGTGTTATGTCATTGGCCATGTGGTGGGACTATGTTTGCACAGCTAATAATTATTTTGTGGCTGCAAATTTGACCTATAGGTTTACGAAGTTTGCCTCCCATTGAAGTCAATGGGGCCCGCCGAGAACGTTCCGGTTCGCGAACTATCGGCCGCGTTCGCGGTCCGTGTTCGCGAAACGTCCCGTCGGAAGTTCGTCCATCACTAGTAGTAAACTTTCGTTCAACCTCCAAAACTGGGTTCTGGTGGTTGACACTGTGGAGAGGGTATATCTTATAGCAGGAGCATGGTCAGGCCACGTGATTTTACCTAAGCCAGAGTTGCTCACTGCTTCCAATTGACTATGAGGGATCATGAAGTAATCTGTTGTTGAGTATACCCTATGTGGAAAGGAATAAAAGGTATAGTCCCTTTCTCCAGAATGATGCAGTCTCTAAACGTCTATCAGTTGGGCTTTGTGTAAGTCTTGGGTAATGCGTTTATGGATGCCAGGACGGACAGAGGAAAGACCCAACGAGGTGTCCACAGAGGGGGACAGGGGTATGTTGAAATCACCACCTACGATCAGCTGACCTTCCAAAAATTCCAAGACCATGCCTAGTCCCCATTTTAGAAAGGTATACTGATGGGCTGTCTGCAAGTACAGTAGGGGTCACTGCCCTCAAGCACTATGTGCGTTTTGGTGTGGGCGCACAGGGAAGACCTTAAGATATGGCACGCATTCCTGGCTAATTTCAACGGCAGGGCCTGTGGATGTCAGGGACAGTTAGCAACTTTGACTTAGAGCTTTATATGGATGCGGCTGGTTCGGCAGGTATTGGAGCCTTTTTCCAGGGTAAGTGGAGTGCGGGGCCTTGGCCGGAGGCGTGGAAGGAGGCAGGGCTAGTAAAGAATATGTTGCTACTAGAACTGTTTCCAGTGGTTCTGGCAGTTGAGTTGTGGGGGGATCCTTGAGAAACCTGAAAGTGAGGTTTCATGGGGATAACCTAGGGGTGGTGCAGGAAATTAACAAGGTGTCGGCGGCATCCCCGCCAGTGGTCAGGTTGCTCAGACACCTTGTCTTGTGATGCCTACAGCTGAACGTATTCATTTATGTGGTCCACCTCCCAGGAGTGGACAATGTCATTGCTGATGCTCTGTCTCGCTTTCAGTGGGACAGGTTTCGGGAGTTGGCACCGGAGGCGGAGCAGTGCGGGGTCCCGTGTCCTGAATGGATGTGGAGGATTGCCTTGGAAGAGTATCCGGATGGATAAGGCGACATGGTCAGCGTACAATAGGGTATGGCGGGAATGGGTTACCATGGTACAGCAGGTCACAGAGGAGCAAGAAGTGCAGGATTTGAGGTTGTTAGTTCTTTACTTTGTGTCGAGAAATTTGGAAGAGAGGGTGTCGGTGTCTGGGTTGGAAAAGAAATTAGCGGGATTGGCATTTTGGCTCAAATTTTATAGTTTCCCGGACTTTATGAAGGATTTTTGGGTTCGCCAGGCATTGAAGGGTTATCGGCGGTCTCAACCAGGTAAGGACTCTAGGCGCCTGGTTTCATTTGAGTTACTGGGCAGGATAGTGACACAGTTAGGTAGGATATGTTAATCAGAGTACGAGGTGGTGTTATTTAAAGCAGCATTTGCCCTGGCATTTTTTGGGGCATTTTGGCTTAGTGAGCTAGTTAGTCCATCTAAGAAGGCTTCGGGGGATGTAGGCATGGCGGAGTTCAGCTGCGACGTGGACAGGTTGTCCTTAGTGGTGTGAAAATCTAAAACAGATCAGCGGGGCAAGGGAAAGACGGTGCAGGTTTTTTCACTGCCCATGTGCCCTTGTGCCCGGTAGAGGTGGTAAAGAGGTTCCTCGCAATATGCCCTGAAGTGACAGGGTCCTTCCTGGTGCACCAGGATGGTAATTCCTTGTCACGTTTTGAATTTATTGCTGTTTTTAGAAAATGCTTGGAAGCATTGGGTTTGGGGGGCCAGAAATTTTCTTCCCATTCATTTCGCATTGGGACGGCTACAGGGGCAGTTAAATGGGGATTGGACGAGACCGTGGTTAAAATGGATTGGGAGATGGGAATCTCGAAGATCTAAGTCTTATGTTCGCCCCCACTTGTTGCCTGTTTAAAGGGGCAGGGGATATGTGGGATGGAAGATACGGGGCTGTGTTTTGTTTAAGTGAATTTGGCTGTTATGGGGGTTTGTTTTTATCTTCTTATCTTTCAGGAAGAACACAGGGCCTGGTCTGGATAGTAGGCCATTCATATGTTTGTTGGGGGGCAAGGAGAGGAGATGTACGGCACGATGGGAGACAGCTAGGAAACTCCAGACAGGAAGCATGCATTAAGTGGTTGGGGGTGCCTGGGATGCTTTAGGGGAAGGCAGTTCCAGAAGTGCACAGATTTGCACGGCTTAATAGTCCACCTGATGTATTAGTCCTGCACGTGGGCGGTAATGATTTGGGGAATAGATCAATGTTAGACTTGGTGCAAGATGTCAAGTTTGACTTCTGGCGACTTCGCACGGCTTTTCCAAAGATGCTGATAGTGTGGTCAGATATTGTAGTGAGGACCAATTGGCAGTTGACGAGGTCAGTGGAGAAGATTAACAGGGCCAGGAAGAAGGTGAACAGGGAGGTCAGTAGTTTTGTGGTTAGGAACTGGGGTCTGGCGATTAGACATCTGGAGCTGAAGCTGGATACCTGGCTGTATCTACGCAGGGATGGAGTGCATTTGAATGATGTGGGAATTGACTTGTGGGCTTTGGGTTTACAGGATGGGATTGAGAGAGCGTTAAGGGTTTGGCGGGGCACACAAGGGTAAGGTTTTACCCTAGTGTGTGCCGTGGCGTGGTGTTGGCCTTTGCGGATGAAGGAAGAAATCCCCGGATATGGAAGAGTTCGGGAACCATTGTGGTATGGGTCCCGATGGTGATATTCCAGCTGTGGTTTAGGTGGAATTTGTTTAATGGAGGCACTGCGGTCAGTGGTTTGTTGTCTCCAAGCTAGTAAGTCAGCTGGAGGCCTTAGTTAAGTTTAAGGTACCACAGTGCAGGAGTAGATCAAGTGGCAAGATTGGGGGGGTTTTTTCCTGCAAAGACCAACATGAGTATTTAACTGATGGGAATGGTTTCTAACAGATGTTATACAGTTAATGTTACTTTTATTTGAGTTATAATAAAAGAAAACGGCTGCTATGGCCAATATTTACTCCAGCTTGGTGTGGTCTCAGTTATTGGTAAAAATATTGGGGAATAGCAGCTGGAGGGTTGAATGGTAGTAGATGGTAAAAAGGTCACATTTGTTATACAATAGTCAAGAAAAGCCCGGAGTAAAAGAGAAGAAGCAATAAACAGAGGGCGGGACATGACAGGGTTAACAGGGGCAAGCTGAAAACAAGGGAAATGTAAAAGTAGTTAGGATTGGATAGGAAGAAGAGGGGGTGGAGCAGAGAGGAATTTAGAGGAAGTGGGTCCCTCCCCAGCTCAGTTGGCAGCAGGAGGAGCGAGCTTTCCACCCTCCCTGATATCGGTGAGTATAGTGTGGTTGATTAATGCACATGTTTTTGCATTTACAGAGCAGTGGATGTTGTGGCAGTGGCAGGGTGTTGGTCTTTGCGGGTGAAGGAAGAAACCCCAGATATGGAAGAGTTCGGGAACCATCGGTGGTATGGATCCCGTTGGTGGTATTCCAGCTAACGGTGGTTTAGCTGGAATTTGGTTAATGGGGGCACTGCGGTCAGTGGTTTGTTGTCCCTGAGCTAGTATGTCAGCTGGAGGCCTTAGTTCAGTTTAAGGTACCGCAGCGCAGAAGTAGATCGAGTGGCAAGATTGGGGGTTTTTTTTCCTGCAAAGACCAACGTGAGTATTTAACTGATGGAGATGGTTTCTAACAGATGTTATACAGTTCATGTTACTTTTATTTGTGTTTTAATAAAACAAAATGGCTGCTACGGCCAATATTTACTCCAGCTTGGTGTGGAGGGTTGGCTGGTAGTAGATGGTAAACAGGTTACATCTGTTATACAATAGTCATGTATAAACGCCACATCAGCATGTGATTTTTTTTTTTTTTTTTTTTTCATTAAAGAAAAAGTTTATTAGCAAAGTACAAAACACGTTAGAACAGAAATTGCATAATACCACATATACATTTCAGAACAGAGAAAGTGCTCGAAAAGTATACAAGATGAGAACATTGACTATAAAGGTAAAACATATCAGATTGTGGTCATAACAGAAGGTGTACAGACCTAATCGACACTTTGAAGCTACATCAAGCCATACACATTCAAATACCGGCCTAACTGAATTTCCTATTCTTTGCGGTCCAAAGAGAAAGAAACAAGAGCAGTTAGAGGAAAAGTAAGGAATATAGAGAAAAGGAAAGAGAGAAAGAAAGAGGAGCAAGAGTGTAGGGGGAAGTACCACAAGGGTCCCCTCCAGCGGTAGCAGAATGATTCTAGGTGTGAGATCGGATAGACCAGCATATGTATCAACTAGCGTCTAGGGACGATCTGCCCCTTGATGCCTCGGAGTCCCCCCCGGTTACTCTGACAGTTCAAGTTTGTGACTGCAACATAGTGTAAGCCTGAGAGAATCTAAATGCAAACCACGGAGACCAGGTGTTGTGATAGCGGGTCACCAATTCGTTGGACTGTGCCGCTGTGTCCTCCATTTCACAAATGTAGGACACTTTATTCAGCCAGTCCCTCAAGGTGGGAATGGTTGTAGATTTCCAGAAAAGGGGAATGAGGGAATTGGCTGCGTTTATCATATGTCTTGAGAGCAAATTTTTATACTTCCGGAGAGAGAAGTTTGAAATATGTAAAAGACAGCATGCAGCGTCTAATCTGAGCCTAGTCTCCGTGATCTGTGCGATCGTCTCGACTACCTTGGACCAAAATGGTACCAGCCTTTCACATTGCCACCATATATGGAGCAAGGTGCCCTCTTCGGTGCCACACCTCCAGCATCTATCTGACGTTTGCGGGTACCACTTATGAAGTTTCACTGGCGTTGCATACCAATGAGACAGTAACTTAAAAGCTGTTTCTTGCATTCGTGTGCTTAGGGAGCACCTGTGGGCCAGGATACATGCTGTCTCCCACTGTTTGTCAGTGATCGCAACTCCCAGTTCCCCTGACCATCTCTCTCTGAGTCTATTGTCGTCCCGCGGTCTCAAGTCTTGTATCCAAGTGTAGGAGATCGAAGTCGATCTCGGAACAGGTTCACCCTTCCAGCAGACCGATTCTAGTTCAGTGAGTTCTCTTGTGAAATGAACCCTGTGATCTGAGGAGTTGACAAAGCTACGTATCTGGAAATATGACCAAAGGGGCATGCGTGGAGTACCGTTGTCCGTTTTGAAGGGCATAAAATCTTTCATTTTCCCGTCTGAAAAGCAGTGCTTTGCCAGAAGGGGCTTCTCCAAGCCCTGTGGATTCAAGAATTGGTTGCTAATCCCAGGCGGAAAGTCAGGATTATCAAGCAGGGGTGTAAGAGGGCTTAAGGGGGTAGAAAATTTAGAATGTTTGGTAAGCTCGTGAAAAATTTTAAGTGTGGTGCCAATAAGCGGATGTGTCTTCACTGCCGAAGGATATTTAGATATGGGTATCCAGGGAGAGAAACGTAGGGGGATTACGCGTGCCTCGTTTTCAATGTTGACCCAGTCTTTAAAGCGATGGTGACAGTGCCAGTCTATTATTCGTGCTATATGTGCGGCTTGATAGTAACCTTTGAAATCAGGGATACCCAGACCCCCCCTGGCCTTAGGTCCCATTAAAAGAGTGGATTTCAGCCGAGGGGGCCTGTGTGCCCAGATAAATCTCATCTGTGAAGCATGTAGAGCTTTAAAAAAGCTTTGGGGTATTTTAATGGGTAAAGTGCGGAGTAGGTACAGAACTTGAGGGAAAACTGTCATCTTGCAGATGGCTGCCCTGCCAAACCATGAAAAATATTTGGGGTGCCAGTCCCGTAGCCGTCCCTCTATAGTTTTAAGGAGAGGGGGAAAGTTACGCTCAAAGACTGAGGATAGATGTGGTGTCAACCAGATTCCTAGGTATTTTAAGGCGGACCTAACCCACCTAAAGGGGCTGTTAGTCTGAGTCTTAGTCAAGCAATCCGGACTCAACGTGACGTTCATGGCTTCAGACTTAGAGTAATTTATTTTAAGGTTGGAGAGGGAACCATAAATAGAGAACTCCTTCACCAGGGACGGGATGGAGACATGCGGGTCAGTTAAATAAAATAGCAGATCATCAGCATATGCTGCTACTTTAAACACCCGTTGGTTGATCTGGAAACCATGAATAGAGTCATTCGACATGATGTGTAGTGATGGACGAACTTCCGACGGGACGTTTCGCGAACGCGAAACGCGAACGGACACAAACGTTCGCGAAAACGACCGTTCGCCGCGGGCTCCATTGACTTCAATGGGAGGCGAATTTCGCAAACCTTTAGGTCGAATTTGCGGCCACGGGGTAATTATTAGGGGGTAGCACGTAGTCCCACCACCTGGACAATAGCATAATACATGTATGAGGTGAATTTGGGATCGATAACTACAAGCATTTTTTTTTTATTTGGGAAATTGTTCTGACAATTCAGGACTATGGAGCTAATGAAGGCAATGGAGGAGAGGGAAGGTCAGGGACCAGGGTAGGCAAACAAGAGGGTGCAGGAGATACAGAGCACTGACAGCAGCACCGTAATACAGAGCACTGACATCAGCACCGTGACATACAGCGCTGACAGCAGCTCCGTGACATACAGCGCTGACAGCAGCTCCGTGACATACAGCGCTGACAGCAGCTCCGTGACATACAGCGCTGACAGCAGCTCCGTGACATACAGCGCTGACAGCAGCTCCGTGACATACAGCGCTGACAGCAGCACCGTGACATACAGCGCTGACAGCAGCTCCGTGACATACAGCGCTGACAGCAGCTCCGTGACATACAGCGCTGACAGCAGCTCCGTGACATACAGCACTGACAGCAGCTCCGTGACATACAGCGCTGACAGCAGCTCCGTGACATACAGCGCTGACAGCAGCACCGTGACATACAGCGCTGACAGCAGCTCCGTGACATACAGCGCTGACAGCAGCTCCGTGACATACAGCGCTGACAGCAGCTCCGTGACATACAGCGCTGACAGCAGCTCCGTGACATACAGCGCTGACAGCAGCTCCGTGACATACAGCGCTGACAGCAGCACCGTGACATACAGCGCTGACAGCAGCTCCGTGACATACAGCGCTGACAGCAGCTCCGTGACATACAGCGCTGACAGCAGCTCCGTGACATACAGCACTGACAGCAGCTCCGTGACATACAGCGCTGACAGCAGCTCCGTGACATACAGCGCTGACAGCAGCACCGTGACATACAGCGCTGACAGCAGCTCCGTGACATACAGCGCTGACAGCAGCTCCGTGACATACAGCGCTGACAGCAGCTCCGTGACATACAGCGCTGACAGCAGCTCCGTGACATACAGCGCTGACAGCAGCTCCGTGACATACAGCGCTGACAGCAGCTCCGTGACATACAGCGCTGACAGCAGCACCGTGACATACAGCGCTGACAGCAGCTCCGTGACATACAGCGCTGACAGCAGCTCCGTGACATACAGCGCTGACAGCAGCTCCGTGACATACAGCGCTGACAGCAGCTCCGTGACATACAGCGCTGACAGCAGCTCCGTGACATACAGCGCTGACAGCAGCTCCGTGACATACAGCGCTGACAGCAGCTCCGTGACATACAGCGCTGACAGCAGCTCCGTGACATACAGCGCTGACAGCAGCTCCGTGACATACAGCGCTGACAGCAGCTCCGTGACATACAGCGCTGACAGCAGCTCCGTGACATACAGCGCTGACAGCAGCTCCGTGACATACAGCGCTGACAGCAGCTCCGTGACATACAGCGCTGACAGCAGCTCCGTGACATACAGCGCTGACAGCAGCACCGTAAGCAGCCCCAGGAGGAAGTCAGCACAGCACAGGGATGGTGTGATCCCCTCATAATAAGAACCCCCAGGAGGAAGTCAGCACAGCACAGGGATGGTGGGAGCCCCTCATAATAAGAACACCCAGGAGGAAGTCAGCACAGCACAGGGATGGTGGGAACCCCTCATAATAAGCAGCCCCAGTAGAAATATGACACCGCTCAACCTCTTCAAAGAGGAGGGTAGGGGCATATAGTACGGTGTGCTTTTTTGGGTCAGGGAAGTGAGCCAAATGAATTAAGAAGGTCTGTGTGCTTGATTCCAAAAATTGTTTATAGACATATACATGGTCTACTGATCACATGTGTTGAATTCCTCCGAGATCCATGCCTCATTCATTTTTAGAAATGTGAGGTAGTTAACACTGTGGTGAGCTAGGCGAGTACGCTTATCGGTCACAATCCCCCCTGCTGCGCTGAACGTCCTTTCGGACAGGACACTGGATGAGGGGCAAGCCAACAGTTCGATTGCAAATTGGGCAAGCTCTGGCCAGAGGTCAAGCCTGCCCACCCAGTAGTCTAGGGGTTCATCACTCCTCAGAGCGTCCACATCGGCCGTTAACCCAATGTAGTCGGACACCTGACGGTCTAGGCGTTCCCTGATGCTGGATCCGGATGACACCTGTCGATGGGTCGGCTGAAAGAATGACCTCATATCCGAAGTCACCAACACATCTTCAAACCGGCCTCTTCTTGCAGGCGCTGTTGGATTGGTACCCGCAAATCCTTCTCTGGGAGTGGGAATTGCTCCTCTGCCAGCGCACGCAAAAGCAGAATGCAGCATTTCTCGAAGCAAGGCCTGGAAGTGCTGCATTCTGACAGCCCTCTGCGACGGCGGTAACATTTCCGCCATTTTGTGTTTGTACCGGGGGTCTAAGTACGTTGCCACCCAGTACTGGTCCTTGACCCTCATGCTTTTTATACGGGGGTCCCTATTAAAACACTGGAGCATGAAGGCCCCCATTTGCACTAAAGTGGAAGCGGTGTGGTGGCCTGGCTCCTGCTCATCATCCAGGATAATGTCGTCCTCTTCATTCTCCTCTCCCCATCCTCGCACAACAGGGATCCCAGAAAGGTTTAAAGCATGCTCTTCTTGCTCCTGCTCATCCGCCCCGGCACCATCCTCCTCTGACTCCTCATCAGACTCCTGTTGTTGACTTGTCTCAGATAGAGTAGCCCCCCCTGGGAATTCATCCAGCATTGCGACTTCCTCATCTTCCCGCTCCTGCTCCTCCACAGCCTGATCAATGACACGACGCAATGCACGCTCCAGAAAGAAGGCATAAGGTACCATGTCACTGATGGCGCCATGGCTGCGACTGACCAGTTTGGTGATCTCCTCAAATGGCCGCAGAAGTCTGCATGTGTCGCGCATGAGCAGCCACTGGCGCGGTGAAAAAAAACCCAGCTCCCCAGAACCGTTTCTTTCGCAGAGTTCATACAGGTAGACGTTAACTGCACGTTTCTGCTGGAGCAGCCTATCAAGCATATAGAAGGTTGAGTTCCATCGCGTCGGGCAATCGCAAATAAGACGTCTGACCGGCAGATGGTGTCGCCGCTGAATGTCAGCAAGGCGAGCCATGGCCGTGTAAGATCTTCTGAAATGGGCCGAGATTTTCCTTGCCTGCCGCAAGATGTCCTGGACCCCAGGGTATTTGACAAGGAATCGCTGCACGACCAAGTTTAAGACGTGTGCCATGCACGGCACGTGCGTGATTTTGCCCTGTTTCAATGCGCTAAGCAGATTGGCACCGTTGTCACACACCACTTTACCAACTGTCAAATTGAGCGGTGTTAGCCACTCATCTGCCTGTGAACGCAAAGCTGAAAGGAGTGCCGGGCCAGTGTGGCTCTTTGCTTCCAGGCACAACAGACGCAGCACGGCATGGCAACGTCTCACCTGGCATGTGGAATAGGTTCTGGGGAGCTTGGGCGGTGCAGTGGAAGAGACGCTAGCAGCGGAAAAGGAGGAGGCAGCTGAGGAGGAGAGGGAGGAGGATGGAGTAGGAGGAGGAGAAGAAGAGTCAGGCCTGCATGCAATCCGTGGCGGTAAAACCAAATCTACACGGGTGCCACGGGTTACATGCTTGACGGCCGTCAGAAGGTTCACCCAGTGGGCAGTAAAACTGATATACCTTCCCTGCCCGTGTTTGCTAGACCACGTGTCTGTGGTCAGATGTATCTTGGCACCGACACTGTGTGCCAGAGATACATTCACTTGCCGCTGAACATGGCCATATAGCTCTGGGATGCCCTTCTCTGAGAAATACTTCCTTCCTGGGACCTTCCATTGTGGTGTTCCAATGGCCACAAATTTGCGAAAGGCCTCCGAGTCCACCAGTTTATATGGCAGTAGTTGGCGGGCTATGAGTTCTGACAAGCCAGCCGCCAACCGTTGGGCAAGAGGGTTATCCGGCGTCATCATTTTTTTACGCTCAAACATTAGGCCCACGGAAGCCTGCCTTTTTGCAGAAAAATGTGAGCTTGGCGTGATGGAAGGTGGAGTGGAGGACAATTGTGAGGAGAGAGGAGAAGGAGAAGTAGAAGACGAGGCTGGACGGTGAGAGCCTGCAGTGTGGCTTTGTGTGTTCCGTTGCTCCCACTGGGCTCGGTGATGGCTGCTCATGTGCCTTCTTAAGGCGGTCGTCCCTAGGTGAGTATTGGGCTTACCGCGACTAACGCGTTGACTGCAAAGATTGCAGATGGCAACGCTATTGTCAGCAGCGGACACGTTAAAAAAAGCCCACACTGCGGAGCCATGTGCCGGTGTCCTGGGAGCGCCAGATGTGACCGTACATGGTCGATGACTCGCTCCTGATACATTTGCAGTCTGCTTTGTCCCTGCTGTGCAATGTAAGTCATTGCTGCTTCTCCTCCCTATCTGCTGGTCCATATCTCCCTCTGAACTCCCCTCCTCTTCCTCTCTTGTGGGCACCCACGTGACATCACTAGACACGTCATCATCAACGTCACCTTCCCCACCGCTATAAGTAGAGTAGGCAGCAACACCGGGGACCAACCTCCTCCTTGGGCTGATCTGGGTACTGGCGTCAGACTGCTGAGTAGCGCTTGTTGCTACCTCCTCTTCCTGATCCAATACCAAGAGTGGCTGCGCATCAGAAATGTCCTCTTGATATGGATCGGAAAATAATTCCAGTGACTCAAGCGGAAGGTATGTGGTGGTGGTGGTGGTGGTCGTGTTGTTGGTGGTAGTGTCTTTGGGGGTGCACATAGCAGAGAGTGAAGAAGAGGGTGCAGATCGAGAGGATGAGGAGGGTGCAGAAGAGTAAGGCTGAGCGAGCCACTCAACCAAGTCTGGTGCATCCTTTAAAGTAATTGAACGCACCTTCTGCAACTTCCCACTTTGGCTCAAGCCTGTTGCTCCTGCCCTACCCCTACCACCCCTGCGGAAGGGCCTGCCTCTTCCTCTGCATGTCATTTTTTAAATGACCCTGTGACAAAACTCTTAGTCCCTATACCGCTGAAGGACTGCTGCAGTATAGGTGAGCGGTCAGCAGTGGTGCACGTCAACCCTATCTATTGTGGACCTATAGCGGTCCTTACAGAACAGCAGACTGTACCGCACTCAAGCCTATGTACCGTAGCACCCTATACCAAGTTACCAGTCCTTATAAGAACTTTTGTGGACCAAGCAGGTTGTGTATTAGTGTTTAGCAGACTGTACGTCAGTCCCTATACCGCTGAAGGACTGCTGCAGTATAGGGCAGCGGTCAGCAGTGGTGCACGTCAACCCTATCTATTGTGGACCGATAGCGGTCCTTACAGAACAGCAGACTGTACCGCACTCAAGCCTATGTACCGTAGCACCCTATACCAAGTTACCAGTCCTTATAAGAACTTTTGTGGACCAAGCAGGTTGTGTATTAGTGTTTAGCAGACTGTACGTCAGTCCCTATACCGCTGAAGGACTGCTGCAGTATAGGGCAGCGGTCAGCAGTGGTGCACGTCAACCCTATCTATTGTGGACCGATAGCGGTCCTTACAGAACAGCAGACTGTACCGCACTCAAGCCTATGTACCGTAGCACCCTATACCAAGTTACCAGTCCTTATAAGAACTTTTGTGGAACAAGCAGGTTGTGTGTTAGTGATTAGCAGACTGTACGTCAGTCCCTATACCAATGAAGGACTGCTGCAGTATAGGGCAGCGGTCAGCAGTAGTGCACGGCAACCCTATGTATTGTGGACCGATAGCGGTCCTTACAGAACAGCAGACTGTACCGCACTCAAGCCTATGTACCGTAGCACCCTATACCAAGTTACCAGTCCTTATAAGAACTTTTGTGGACCAAGCAGGTTGTGTATTAGTGTTTAGCAGACTGTACGTCAGTCCCTATACCGCTGAAGGACTGCTGCAGTATAGGGCAGCGGTCAGCAGTGGTGCACGTCAACCCTATGTATTGTGGACCGATAGCGGTCCTTACAGAACAGCAGACTGTAACGCACTCAGGCCTATGTACCGTAGCACCCTATACCAAGTTACCAGTCCTTATAAGAACTTTTGTGGACCAAGCAGGTTGTGTGTTAGTGATTAGCAGACTGTACGTCAGTCCCTATACCAATGAAGGACTGCTGCAGTATAGGGCAGCGGTCAGCAGTAGTGCACGGCAACCCTATGTATTGTGGACCGATAGCGGTCCTTACAGAACAGCAGACTGTAACGCACTCAGGCCTATGTACCGTAGCACCCTATACCAAGTTACCAGTCCTTATAAAAACTTTTGTGGACCAAGCAGGTTGTGTGTTAGTGTTTAGCAGACTGTGCGTCAGTCCCTATACCGCTGAAGGACTGCTGCAGTATAGGGCAGCGGTCAGCAGTGGTGCACGTCAACCCTATCTATTGTGGACCGATAGCGGTCCTTACAGAACAGCAGACTGTACCGCACTCAAGCCTATGTACCGTAGCACCCTATACCAAGTTACCAGTCCTTATAAGAACTTTTGTGGACCAAGCAGGTTGTGTATTAGTGTTTAGCAGACTGTACGTCAGTCCCTATACCGCTGAAGGACTGCTGCAGTATAGGGCAGCGGTCAGCAGTGGTGCACGTCAACCCTATGTATTGTGGACCGATAGCGGTCCTTACAGAACAGCAGACTGTAACGCACTCAGGCCTATGTACCGTAGCACCCTATACCAAGTTACCAGTCCTTATAAGAACTTTTGTGGACCAAGCAGGTTGTGTGTTAGTGATTAGCAGACTGTACGTCAGTCCCTATACCAATGAAGGACTGCTGCAGTATAGGGCAGCGGTCAGCAGTAGTGCACGGCAACCCTATGTATTGTGGACCGATAGCGGTCCTTACAGAACAGCAGACTGTACTGCACTCAGGCCTATGTACCGTAGCACCCTATACCAAGTTACCAGTCCTTATAAAAACTTTTGTGGACCAAGCAGGTTGTGTGTTAGTGTTTAGCAGACTGTGCGTCAGTCCCTATACCGCTGAAGGACTGCTGCAGTATAGGGCAGCGGTCAGCAGTAGTGCACGGCAACCCTATGTATTGTGGACCGATAGCGGTCCTTACAGAACAGCAGACTGTAACGCACTCAGGCCTATGTACCGTAGCACCCTATACCAAGTTACCAGTCCTTATAAGAACTTTTGTGGACCAAGCAGGTTGTGTGTTAGTGATTAGCAGACTGTACGTCAGTCCCTATACCAATGAAGGACTGCTGCAGTATAGGGCAGCGGTCAGCAGTAGTGCACGGCAACCCTATGTATTGTGGACCGATAGCGGTCCTTACAGAACAGCAGACTGTACCGCACCCAAGCCTATGTACCGTAGCACCCTAGACAGACCAAGTTACCAGTCCTGATAAAGAGCTTTGTGGAACAAGTGAGTTGTGAATGATTAGCAGACTGCAGCAGAAGGGCAGCAGTCAAGTATAATATTCTTTCTATATTTGGAAGAAAGAATATTATACGTGTACAAGCCTATTACCGTACCACTGATACCAGTCCTGAAAAGAACCTTTGTGGAACTAATAGTAACAGCAAGTCTTTAAAATTATCCTCACTGCCTGACACACTGCTTCCTGCCTGTCCCTATACAAATTGGCAAAAAAGAGTAGGCTGGAACGATTAGCTGGAACAGCTCTTTTGTGGACCTGATAGTAACAGCTAATGATGATGATGATGATGATGATGAAGAAAGACTAATCTGGCTGAGCTGTCCCTAAAATAGCAGCATACAGCGCTCTGTCCCTTTATCTAAACTGACAAAAGAAACTCAGGCTGCTGACCTAACACCTATACCAGTCCTGAAAAGAACTTTTGTGTACCAAATAGCTAGCGTTTTCTCTGTCCCTACTCCACACAGGATCCTTTCCCTACAGTGACAGAAGAAAGAATGTAAAATGGCCACCGGATCGGGTGTATTTATAGGTTAGGGGGAATGTCCAAGTGTCCATGAGCTGTCATGTCTCAATTGGTTGTCCTGTAACACATGATAAACGTGTCACGAAAGGTTAAAGTTCTTGTATACATTAAACACGTAAGTCCGCCGGGGCGAACGACGGAAAAAGGCGTTCGAACCCGCGGACGGCGAAAGTCGGAAATTCGCCGCGAAACGACCGCCGGGCGAACCGTTCGGCCATCACTAATGATGTGTCTAATAAATGGCTCCAATGATAGAATGAAAAGTAGGGGGGACAAGGGACACCCTTGTCTCGTCCCATTTCTAATGTGGACCGTGTCCGAGAGCGTGCCATTAATCTTGAGTTTTGCGGAAGGGTTCTGATAGAGGGCCGATATCCAAGCCATCATATTGGGGCCTAGACCCGCATGTCTACACGTCTCCAACATGTAGTCCCATGCTACTCGATCGAAGGCCTTCTCCGCGTCGGTCGATAGGAGAAGACCCTCGATCTTTCGCTGGTGAGCCAAGTGAAGTAGGTTCAGTGATTTCGTCACGTTGTCTTTGGCCTCCCTACCAGGCATGAACCCAGCCTGGTCGGGACCTATCAGGTCGGAAAGCAGAGGCCTCAGCCTGTTAGCCAAGATTTTGGCCATGAGCTTCACGTCGATATTAAGTAGGGAAATCGGCCTATAGCTTGAACAAACCAGGGGATCCTTTCCCTCTTTGGGTAGCACCGTAATATACGCCGCCAAGAAATCATCTGGGACATGGTCCCGTCTGGACAGGTCTCCCAAAGCGTTCTGGAGAGGGGGAATTAGTAGGTCCAAAAACGTCTTGTAGTAAATGGCCGTAAGGCCGTCTGGGCCAGGGCTCTTACCAGGTTTCAGGTCTCTAATGGCCGATCGAAGCTCCGCTATGTCTATAGGTCTTTCTAACAGGGCGGCATCGTCGGCACTAAGGGAAGGGAGATTGGCGGACTGCAGATACTCTTTTATAACTTGGCACCTGTCAGGCTGCGCTTCTGACGATTTATGTCGGGAAGGGAGGTTGTAGAGGTTCGTATAGTATTCATGAAAATGTCGAGCTATGCTGGTTACGTCCCTAACAATTCTACCTTCCCTGTTCTTGATGCCCGTAATGTTATTCCGTGTCGGAAGGGTCCTCAAAGCTCTGGCCAGTATCTTGCCCGTCTTGTCTCCGTGTTCGTAATAAATCTTTTTTTTAAAGAAGAGAAATCTCCTAGTATTGGTGTCCAGAATTTGTTTAAGGGACCGTCTAGCTTCTAATAGGGCAGTTGCGGTGTCTATTGCAAGGGACTGTTTTTGAAAAGATTCCAGGGAGCGAATTCTATCCTTCAGTCTTTTTATCTCTTTATTTCTTTCCTTCTTTTTGTGTGTGCCTATTCGGATCAATTCACCCCTAATAAAGCACTTGTGGGCCTCCCAAATCGCCATGGGGCTAGCCTCCGGAGTTGTGTTGCGCCTAAAAAAGTCTGATAAGGAAGAGGTGAGATAGGAGAGCACCTCTGGGTCCGTCAACAGGGAAGAATTCAATCTCCACATATTTGGTTTGGGTGGGGGCGTAAATAAGTTCAGCGTAATGGAAATGGGAGAATGGTCCGAAATGGTTTGTAACCCAATATTGGCTCCCGTCAACAGAGGAATATCCCTCTGCGTTATAAAAATGTAGTCTAGTCTTGAGTGTCTGCCGTGGGGGATAGAGAAAAAAGAGTAGTCTCTACCTTCAGGATGCAAGTAACGCCAGGTGTCAATCAGGTCCAACGAGTGTAAGAGCTGCTTGAGTCTTTTAAGAACTCTATAGGTAACTATCGACTTCCCATTAGAAGTATCCTCCGTTGGGATCAAGGGAACATTGAAATCCCCCCCTAGAATCAAACAGCCCCTACAGAAACCCGTCAGCTCGTCGATTAATTTGTGGCAAAACGTAAGCTGGGCAGTGTTGCGGAAATAAGCGTTCGCCAGCGTCAGGGGAACCCCTCTACAAGACCCCCTGAGGAAAATAAACCTCCCACCCGGGTCCACCAGTTTGTCCGAAAGCTCAAAATCGGCCTCCCTGCTTACCAGGACCGAGACCCCCTTTGACTTAGAAGTCTCGTTCGTGGCATGATGTGCTTCCACAAAGAAGGAGTCAGTAAGCCTGGGTACCTTATTTGTCTGGAAGTGCGTCTCCTGAAGAAAGACAAAACTTGGCCTACCTTTCCTGAGCTCTCGTAAAAGGGTGGATCGCTTCTCAGGAATGTTGAGACCTTTAACGTTATGGGAAATGACTGTGGGCCTGCCGCCGAGATCGGAGTACGCCATTATAGAGACTCAGAGAGAGAGGGTTACCCGCACCTGTAATCAAGCCTTAGAGGAAAACAATATCAAACAGACCGTAATACAAATTTAAATCTTAACACTCTATAGCCCCAAGTTATATACAGAGAGAGAAGAGAGAAAATAGGTAAGAGTAGAAAGGCACGATAGAAAAAGAGTGGAGGGTATAAGTCACTCCCTCCGCGGGCGAATAGTTCGTCCTGGAGGGTCAAAGTTAGTGTATACGGGCGGGCCCAACTGGATCCGCCCGAGGCACTATTGTGGGGTCAATGTAGACACCCAACGAGAACAGCAGCAACTACTGTGCGTGACACACACAACAACCTACTTGTGTGTTCCACCCAGCCTGAGGAGGTTAATCAATCTTATAGCTAAACAAGTAAAACTGTAATAATCTAGGAACGGAAAGTCAGGCCGTGGCCCAACCAAGCCCATGAATGCTCAAATGTCCAAGTTGCACTGCAGGGGGGGGGGTAAAAAAAAAAGGAAAAAAGGGGAAACCTTTAGATAACATGGGGGTAAAAGGTGATCTGCCATGCAGTTCTGTGCAGCCATCAGGGACTGTGAGATATGACCTTCCACTGCCGGATAATGGGTCCATTACTCTATCAGGTCTGTAAAGCGACAGTCAGTCTCATACAATTCCTTATCAGCTGAAGACCCAGTGTGAGGTGGTGCTGTGTATAAGAACACTAGTGGAGCATGGAAGCTAAACACAAAAACCCCCGAAACAAAAAGGGGGAAGAAAAATGATATAAAGGCTAAAAAATTATAAAATGAAATAAAATAGAATAAAGAAAAATAAAACATGGGGATCAAAAGCAGAGGCTAAAATCAGACCAAAAATAAAAGAAAAAGAAAAAAGGGAACAAGGAGTCTCAAATTGTGGAGCTCCGGCCAGTCAAATGGGAATCAGAAGGAGAACCTTAAACCGATGAGGGCCTGCCACGGTATGCGCCATGCAAGCTTGTCAATCTTCCATCAGGTTCCTGGAGGAATGAGGACGGCCCCGAGGAGTGCCCGACCCCAGTGTCTCATGGCGGCCTTGTCTCATTTTCTTAGAGTGATGTTTCTCCGGGGAGGTCAGAGGCGAATGAGGCGGACTCCTATCTTTGGGCGGTGGGTAGAATTCTTGGTACCAGTCCGGTAAATCCAGCGGTTCAAGTTGGAGCACTGTGCAGAACTCTGGAAGATCCTCAGGGGTACGCAGGATGTGTTGTTTACCCCCATGCGTGACCGACAGGGCAAAGGGAAAGCGCCAAGCATAGCGTAGCTCCTTTTCTCGCAACTTTTCCAGGAGAGGGCGCAAAGCCCTGCGATTTTTCAGGGTGATTTGCGAGAGGTCCTGAAAGAGCTTGATATTTTCCCCGTTGAAAATGATCTGCTCATTCCTGCGTGCTCTGGACATGATATCCTCTTTGAGGGAGAAGCTCTGCAAGCAACATATAATGTCCCGAGGGGGTAGCGTATCCGGACCCCGAGCTCTGAGGGCTCTGTGGGCCCTGACAAATTCAATACCCGTGTCCTCCGGCCTGTCCAGCACAGTGTTGAAAACTCTCTGCAACGCAGCGGGAATTTGCTCGGCCATGACCGATTCCGGTATACCACGCACCCTAATGTTATTGCGCCTTCCCATGTTGTCCAAGTCCTCTAAATGTCTGTTTATCTCAATAAAATGCACAGCATGAGCACTTGCCACCCTGTCCAGTCTAGAAATCTGTTTGTCTCTATGCTTCCCAGCCGTCTCTGAAGCAGCCATCTTTTCCTGAAGAACCAGGAAGCTGGTCTTCAGGTCTGTAATGGCGGCGGAGAACGAGGCTTTAATGTCCGCCGCAAAGCCGGACATGTCCTCATAGGTAAGGGGGTGATTAGTGCGGGTACCTCTCCTGCTGGCGTCCTCCGTCGCCGACTGCAAATCCTCGCTGAGGTCGTCCTCGGCGTGCATCGGCGCCATCTTGTCTTCCTCCGCGGCAGTCAGGGCAGCCGCTTGATGTTTAAAGAGATCTGAGATGTTTCTCTCTCTGCCTGCGATCCCGGAGCGGCGGGATCGAGTGCGGTGTGAATTCTGGTGCTGTTTGTTCATCCTCGGATAAAAAGCAGTGCAGTTAGACGTGCCAGGGCCACGGATCCGACGGAGCTCCTCAGTTATGCTGCCATCCCCGCTGCGCGCCAAGCCACGCCCCCTAGCATGTGATCTTTTATGGTCATTCAGAAGCAGAAGTTTTTCGGGTATGTTCAGACCCTTTGCGTTGAGCAAAAAAAAATATTAATAGAATCCATCTCTTCCGGGTCTACAGAGACAAAAAGGGGGGGGGGGAGGTAAAGGGTGAAGGGGAAGAAGACAGGAGGATAGCAAGAAGAAAAGAACAAGAGAAAAGTGAAAATACAAAAAGGGGAAAAAAGGAGTAGAGCAGTAAAAGGACAGTATACTACCGTTCCGTTAGCTAAGTATTGCAAGAAGGTCTTGCAAAAAAGCACACCTCAACTTTTACTGAGCATGGTGCTTGAACCTATTGGGGGGAAATGGGTAGACTAAACCAAGAGGAGCACTCCCAACCCCTCCCAGCCACCCCTGCTTGAAAACATAAACCAAACCAAGATACGCTAAAAGAAAAAAACCTAAGGGAAAGAACTACGTTGATAATAGTTTAATCTCCAACATTACTAGTGTATCACTAACCCCCGAAGGAGCTGCTGGTTGTTTTTGGGCTTACAGTTACCTTCTTCTCTCCTTGTGGCACGTCTAGGGGATGTTCCGTGGTAAATAGCCCAGGACTAGAGACTGACGACAGATCCACTTGAATGGATTTTATTTGCAAAACTCAGTCAATTAAACAGTCTTTCAACTTGGGATCAGAGGGTTGGAAAGGAAGTTCAGGTACTCTTATGTCAAAGTCCAAAAACATTAAAGAACTTGCTTGCTTTGACTGAATCCAGAGGATAGCCATTCGCAGCTGGATGATCACTCAGGTTGGACAGTCCCTCTCTCACAAGGCCTAGCAGCCAACCAGGTGCTTACTCAGGAACAAAGTCTTTGTCACAGACGTTGTTGCAGAACATGTAGGGAAACTAAGCTTTAGAACACTTGTAAGATACCTGGATCTTTCAGCCTGCTTGGCGATAGCCACAAGACCGGATTCTCTTGGTTACTTCAGCCCTTCCAGGCTCTTGTTAAGAAAATCAACCCGTACGTGGTGTTCTTCTAAAGAGTCCTCCCCTGGAATGCTCGAAGTACTCTGTGTTTCTCCCGAACCGCAGACGGCACCCAACCACCTCAGAATCCTCCTTTTAGTTTCCTTGCCTCGGGCTAGCCAGCCCCGAGACATTAAAGTCGGGTGGATCCGCACCCCAGGCCATAGCCTTCCTGGGGGCTGGTCAGGAGGACCAGGACCATGTAATCAACACTTCATACTAGACCAGAACCCCCGAACCAGGTGATGTCCACATCTTAAATACCCTCTCCCAGAGGGCACAGCGAGAGGGCCACTCCCACTGACCTGGCTCCGAAAAAGAGTAACTTAAGCGCCTGACCAGACCCTAGTTCCACACCTGCCACAAGAGACAGTGCCCCCTGTGGCCAGGCTGAACATCTCACAATCCAGTCAGACTGATGCAGAGGTCCAATTTAGACAAATAAAACCCAAATCAAACTGCAGTTTTGGTAAAGTTTAACTTTAAAACCGCATAGCGCATGCTCTTCAGGAGCCGTCCCTACACTAGTATACATGGAAAAAATAAGACCTACAATTATACACAGGTAAGTAAAATGCAGTGCATCCGTCACCGTACATAGTATCCCACGCCTCCCCACGTGACATAAGCTGGTTCACAAACCTGGTAACATCAACAAATATTGCCCCCTTTCAGACATCCAGGACTGTGGCATGCCTATAGACCCCCACTATTCAGGATCCTTTGTGAGAGGGAAGACACCACTGCCCTCAAACATCAGAGGGTTGTGTCCCTGTCATGGTAGCTGTAGGTGCCTCTTTGCCTCCATGTGCGGGATATGCACCAAAGGGTAACCCCCCGCCCCAGCTGGGCATACTTCTCATCCCCAGGCTACATATCAGGGGAGGGGGAGAGGTCAAAGGCTCCCAATACCTCATCCTAGTCTTAAGAGAAAAACGCATATAGTCTGCGTCTGACATCTGACAATTGAGCGATGTGCCAGAGAGGAGCCAGCCAGCGGCCTCAAAAAATGTCCATGTCTACCTGTCAGCATACAATGCTGACAGGTATCAGAGTTCATAAATTAAAAATTAAGGCTTTAAAACCTTTACTAGCTTAGACTATTAGCCCTGCCTGACCTTCTCCACAGCACATAGCCTCCCGCAGCAGACTCAGACACATTATGAATGCAGTTTCAGTTTAGAACTCCTAATGTAGACACCGCTCAGGATGTCCTGAAACATTATACAGTAAAAAGTGGGACAGTAGACATTTATATGCACCACAGATGTGGATTAGTGGCACATCCCTAAAATATGAAGGCTCAAAGACCTTGAGTTTATCAGTGAAGGGACGACAGTCCCGCAGCCTGTGACCAGGCACCCAAAGTTCAGCAGGGAAAGAAGATCATTTCTACATCTAGTCCTTGTGTGCTGCCAGACCGCAGCGCATAGCAGAATCAGTTCCAGGGGGCGGTAACCCAACCTAATGATAGAACAGTATCCTCATGTATTGAGTGTCCATTCATGGCTGCAGACAGCCAACTGTGGGGGCCATGTGTGAATCTGGGAAAGAACCTGCAGGGTGGCAGCAACATGGGGTATAGGAGGTAACTTAAAGGGCAATAGAAGAAAGAAGTGGAGGATACAGAAGCTCACGATTCCTCTGGCATTTATTAGATCTCCCGTGTATCCTCGGATGAGGCGATGCGAGAACGTTGCCGACTCAGCTGCGGTCTGGGAGACCGGGTTCTCCTCAGCCCCGATGAGCCAGAAAGAGCAGGAAAATGTTGCAGTAGCTGAAGCCAGACAGGGACCTCGATAGGGACGGTTTCCATAAATGAGAACAAAGCAGGGAGTTCCACAGGTGTGAAGAGGGTGAAAAACCGCTGAGCCTTCCTGAAGATCACAGAGAGGAGAAACCCCCCAATGGTAAGTAATCCCCACCTGTTGAGCCCTCTCTAGCACTGGTTTCAATAGAGCCCATCGCTGCAGAGTCACCCTGGAGAGATCAGGTAGAAATTAAATTTATCCCTCTCCCGTGCTTTCCGCAGGATGATCTCCCTATGGGGATAATGGTGCACCCCGAAGATCACGTCCCGCGGTCTGTCCACGTCAGAAGAGCGGGGGCCCTGGGCCCTTTGGATCCGGTTGAAAGTCGGGTTGGCTGGGAATGTATCCCCTGCTAAGTCACGAAATATGGCCAGAGTGGACTGCGCTAGAATCACATTTCTTTATTTTCAATAAATGTTGGCCAAATTGTATTCTGCTACATGTCTTTGGTAAAAAAAAATCCATACTTGTTTTTATTTGAATGTTGATGATATGATTTTATTTTTAGTTTTTTGGATGAAGGTGAAATTTTACAGTGTTATCACTTGCTTGCATTTGTAATGCAAGTGATAACACTGTAAATCTCACCTTCATAAAAATAAAACACAAAACAAAATCGATAATGACAAACACACTTACCTGCTCTGCCTCTGTGTAATGGTTTTGCACAGAGCAGGCCAGTCAACTGTTTTTGCCATGTCCCCCGCCGTCCAGGGCCAGATTAAGAGCATAATGGGCCTGGTGCTAAGGATTTTGGTGGGCCTTTTTATGAAAATAAATAAAATGAAAATGCAAACAATTTTTTGTTAAATTAAAGAGGGGGGGGGGGGGGTGATACCGAGATAGGGGGCTGAACGAGAGGGGATGAGAGGGAGGGGAAAAGAGAGAGAGAGGGGGTGAGAGAAAGGGGAATAGAGAGAGGGTGGTGGGAAAGAGGGGGTTGAAGGGGGCAAGAGAGAGAATGGGGGATGAAAGTGGTGAGAGAGAACAGGGTGAAAGAGAGGGAATGAGAGATAGAGGGGGTGAGAGTGAGGGGGAGAGTCTGTGGGGGGGAGGGGGCAGCACAGCATAGTACATTACACGGGGGGGATAGCCCAGTACATTACATGGCTGGCACAACACATTGCATGGTGTATACATGGATACAGAACATTTTAATGGTGGGCAAAGCACAGCAAATTACATAGTGGGCACAGCACATTACATGGTTGGCACTGCCCAATACAGCACATTACAAGGTAGGCACAGCACATGACATGGTTAGTACTGCACAACACAGCACATTCCATGGTGGGCACAGCACATGCACAAGGTGGGCACAAGACCTTATATGGTGGGCACAGCACATGACATGGTGGGCACAGCTGAGCACATTACATGGTGGGCACTGCACATTACAAGTGGGCACTGCACAGCACGTTATATGGTGGGCACAGCACGTTATATGGTGGGTACTGCACATGGCATAGTGGGCACTGCACAGCACATGACAAGGTGGGCACTGCATGGCACAGCACAGCACATTACATGGTGGACACCGCACATGACATGGTAAGCCCTGCACAACACAGCACATTGCATGGTGGGCACAACACAGCACATGCACAAGGTGAGCACAGGACCTTATATGGTGGGCACAGCACATGACATGACAGGCACAGCTGAGCACATTACATAGTGAGCACTGCACAGCACATTATATGGTGGGCACAGCATATTATATGTTGGGTACTGCACATGGCATAGTGAGCACTGCACAAAACAAGACGGGCACTGTATGACACCACATGACATGGTGGGCACTGCACGACACAGCACAGCACATTACATTGTGAGCACAGCACATTAAATGGTGGACACCACACATGACATGGTGAGCCCTGCACAGCACATTCCATTGTGGGTACTGCACGACACATGCCATGGTGGACAATGTACCGCACATTACATGGTGGGTACAGCACATTACATGGTAGGCACTGCATGGCGCAGCACATGACATGGTGGGCACTGTATGACACATCACATTACATGGTGGGCACTGCATGGCACAGCACATTACATGGTGGGCACTGCATGGCATAGCACATTTCATGGTGGGCAATGCAACTGCACATTACATGTTAGGAACGGCATATTAAATAGTGGGCACTGCTGAACAGCACAGCACATTACACAGTGGGCACAACGCACTACATGCTGAGCACAACACATGGCATGGTGGGAACTGCACATGACGTGGTGGGCACTGCATGGAACAGCACATGACATGGTGGGCACTGGGGGGCGCATAACATGACATGGTGGGCACTGCACATTACATGGCAGGCACTGCATGGCACAGTACATGACTTGGTGGGCACTGCATGGCACATGACATGGTGGGCACTGCATGGGACATGACATGGTGGGCACTGCATGGGACATGACATGGTGGGCACTGCACATAACATGGTGGGAACAGCACATGACATGGTGGGCACTGCAAGGCACAGCACGACATAGAGGGCACTGCACATCACATGAAGAGCAATGCAATGTACAGCACATGACATGGTGGGCACTGCACGTTACATAGTGAACACTGCAATGCACAGCAAATGACATACTGGACACAGCACATTTCATGGGGGCACTGCAATGCACATGACATGGTGGGCACTGCACATGACATAGTGGGCACTGCACATGACATAGTGGGCACTGCACATTACATAGTGGGCACTGCAATGCACAGCACATGATATGGTGGGCACTGGGCACAAGAGAGCACATGACATGGGGTCACTGGGTACAAGAGCACATAACATGGGGGCACTGGGCACAAGAGCACATTACATGGGGGTCACTGGGTACAAGAGCACATTACATGGGGGTCACTGGGCACAAGAGCACATTACATGGGGGTCACTGGGTACAAGAGCACATTACATGGGGGTCACTGGGCACAAGAGCACATTACATGGGGGTCACTGGGCACAAGAGCACATTACATGGGGGTCACTGGGCACAAGAGCACATTACATGGGGTCACTGGGCACAAGAGCACATTACATGGGGGGCACTGGGTACAAGAGAGCACATGACATGGGGGAAGCAGCAGTGTGTCCCCTAGCACAATAATTACACAACACTTTCCTAACACTTTTACTAACCTCATGTCAACAGCATGGGAGATGTGCTTCCTCCCGGGCTCCTGCTGGATATGACAACATCAGCGCCCCTCCCCCAGACACAGGGGATCTGTGTGAGTGTAACAGATCCTG
Source organism: Lithobates pipiens (assembly GCF_037356315.1). Classification (NCBI taxonomy): domain Eukaryota; kingdom Metazoa; phylum Chordata; class Amphibia; order Anura; family Ranidae; genus Lithobates; species Lithobates pipiens. Next base: position 222,235,179 of record NW_027507685.1, read on the forward strand.
TGATAGGCGTCAGATATCTACAGAGACAAGATTCGGCTGCAGAGACTTACACTTATCTCCTCCATGTGTGCAGTGCACAGAGGGCTCCTCTTCCTTCAAGAAGGCTACAGATAGTGATAAGCCACTGGCATGGGCCTATATTGAGGGAGGGGCCTGGAGCTGCAGCTCCACAAGCCCCTATGTTAATCCGGCCCTGCCGCCGTCACCTTTCCTTCTAGCAGTGCCCCCACAGCAAGCTTCCACAGTTGTTGCTTTGCTTGCATGACATTGTCTAATGTCTTGTATTTTTCTTCCTCTAGGTATAAAGATCAGTTCTTTTCAAATGCAGATGCTGGCAGGCAGGCCAAAGAGATGTTTGTGTTGGAAATGCAAGAAATATCTTCTGTACAGGTACTACAGGCACAGGCAGCTGCACCTAAGGTGCTTGAGAAACCAGCTACCAAAAGGCCTCGCACTGAGCAACAGCCAGGTACCAGTGTGACTGTGGACAGTGTTTTCCAAGAAATTGCTTTTTCATATACATTTGAGAACAGTGCACCCACAGCTGCTACCATACAACTAGAAGCATATCTTGGAGAAGTCACTGTGCCTCGTTCGGACAAACCTCTTGAGTACTGGGCAGTCAATAAACTGTGATTTCCCACTCTAGCCCAAATGGCACAAAAATATCTTTCAGCTCCTTGCAGTAGTGTGGAAAGTGAGAGATTGTTCAGCGCAGCGTCACACATTCTGACTGACACCAGAAACCGACTTCTAACTGGACATGCAGAGATTATCCTGTTTCTTAAAAAAAACTTGCCACTTGTGTTTTAATTGTAAAAGTAATCTACCGCCTGTTACTGTCCAACTGTAAGGCATCATGCACAGTTGCACGCTGCAGCTCAAAGCAACTGCTCCATCTGGCATTTGAGCGTTTTTTTTAGTTTGTTTCCTCTGCCTGTTAACTCCCCCCCATGTTGGGCTTTAAAAAAAAAATGTTTTGCCTTTTTAACTCCATGCCACTAACTTTTTCCTTAAGTGAAAAAGTGAATCACCTATGGTGTGCACATTGCACACTATAGATTATTCAACGTGCAATGCATGGGGGACACATAGCCTAATATGGAACGGCATAGAGTTAACACTACAGGCAAATGAAAGACTCAAAAATCTGTAGGAGCAGCTACTTTGAGCTTTATTATGCATGTGGCCTTACTGCTGCTAAGTCCTTGGATCCTTGGCCTTGTTATCCTGGAATGAACCTAATTTTGGTCTGTGAAAAATATTTTTTCACGAGTTTCATAAGAAGTTGAACTAGAAGTTAGCACTTTTTTATTTTTATTTAAAAAATGTTTACAAAATAATGTTAGTTTTGAGGTACTGTTCAGTTGTTCCTCCTCAAGCCTAACATTATTTAACAGTATTGCACTTGGGTTGGTTGATGTGATGACGTGAACTTGTGATGTTTGTTTTATACGTGGCATCTTCAACAATGATATTTCATGTTCTGTGACATTTCAGCTTTTCCTTTTCAAGGCATAATGCCTGTACAATGCAGCTAAAAGCATCTGCTCCTCAAGGAGTTTGAGCTTTTTTCCTGCCTGTTAATGCCTCCCCTCCATGTCAGCCCATTGCGCACTAGTTTCAGGAGTTTAGTGGCAGGAAAAAAATCCAAAGATTTCTATTTCCAATTTCTTTGGATTTTTTTTCTGTCTGCTGCCTGTAAGCTGCCCTGCCACTAAACTTCTGAAACCACATAGTGTTCCTTGGCCAATGGCCATGAATGAACACATAGGCTAACATGGAGGGGAAGAGGTGACAGGTAAAGGGGAAAAAAAAGCTCAAAAGAGCTAAAACACATGGAGAAGCAGCTGCTTTGAGCTGTGCATGAGGCCTTACTGCAGCCTACATGCCAAACTAATACACATCCTTCCTTGCCATCCTGGAATGTTCTATCTGTGAAATGTGTTTATCTTACACATGTGTAAGAAGCTGAACTGGAAACAAACAAGGTCAGAAGCGTCTTTCCTGGGCGTTAAAGAAAAGCAGACCTGGGCTGTTGTTCATTGGTCCAAAGTCCTCTTTTCTGATGAGAGCAAATTCTGCATCTCATTTGGAAACCAAGGAGTATGGAGGAAGAATGGAGAGGCACACAGCGTAAGATGCTTCAAGTCCCGTGTGCAGTTTCCACAGTCTGCGTTGATTTGGGGAGCCATGCATCTGCTGGTGTTGGTCCACTGTGCTTCATTAAGTCCAGGGTCAACGCAGCCGTCTACCAGGAGATTTTGGAGCAATTCATGTTTCCTTCCGCAGACGAGCTCTATGGGAATGCTGATTTCATCTTCCAGCAGGACTTGGCACCTGCCCACACTGCCAAAAGCACCAAAACCTGGTTCAATGGCCATGGGATTACTGTGCTTGATTGGCCAGCAACCTCGCCTGACCTGAACCCCATAGAGAATCTATGGGGCATTGCCAAGAGAAAGATGAGAGACATGAGACCGAACAATGCAGAAGAGCTGAAGGCCGCTATTGAAGCATCCTGGTCTTCCATAACACCTCAGCAGTGCCACAGGCTCATAGCTTCCATGCCACGCCTTTGAGGCACTAATTGCTGCAAAAGGGGCCCAAACCAAGTACTGAGTACATGCTTATACTTTTCAGAGGTCCAATATTGTTCTATGTACAATCCTTGTTTTATTGCTTGCATGTAATATTCAAATTTTCTGAGACTGTGGATTTGGGGTTTTCATGAGCTGTAAGCCATAATCATCACAATTAAGACACATCACGGCTTGAACTATCTTGCTTTGCATGTAATGAGTCTATCTCATATATTAGTTTCACCTTTTAAGTTACATTAGTGAAATAAATTAATTTTTGCACGATATTCAGATTTTTAGAGTATCACCTGTACTTCACTGTAATGACCTGTACCTTAACAGCGGAGCTGGGGGGATTTTCACCAGTCAAGATACATTCTGGGATCCAGTAGGTCATTAAACTATCTCTATACAACAGTAGCCCTTTCCTTTACTAAGCCTAACTGAGCCTGACAAGACAGATTTCTCTCCCTACCTACAGTACTTCCACACTGTGGGTTCCCAGTAATGACTTTATATAGTGTTCCTGTGTCTAAGATGGTCACCCAAATCTCAGTAAAACGTTAACACTTCCCTGCTGTGTACAAAACTAAAATAAAGTTTGGCTGGAGTTGTGCTTCAGGACCAGAACTGACTGCCGTATGTTGACATATAGTACTACAAGCCATATCATTTTACTTTTTGCTAGTTAAAGTAATTCAATAAACTGCTGCAAGCAACCCCCTGTGGTCCGTGTGCAGAGGGGTAGCCTCTTAGCCCAGGAACCAGAAGATTGCAGTGATTGCTGTAGTAGCACTACAATGATTATCAGTTGAAACACCACTACCTAAATTATTAAATTAGCATATGTACATTGGTCCAAGCTAGAAAAATGTAAATATGCCATTAAGATCATACCTGGAGCTCAGCTTTAATCCCTCCCCATTGCTCTTACATGCCTCTTAATAATTTAGTGGCCCAACAAAAAAGTAAAGCCGGCGCGTAAAAAATCTCTTTTGTCGTTTAATGTTTCATCAGATTGTTAATGACTCATTATTTATGTTTTGTCAGATTGTTATTGACCCATTATTTATGTTTCGTCAGATTGTTAATAACCCATTATTTATGTTTCGGCAGATTGTTAAAATGACCCATTATTAATGTTTCGTCAGATTGTTATTGACCCATTATTTGGGATTAGAAGAAATGTTCCAACATCAATAAGTAATACCTGAGTTGGGTTCATGGATCATTTTACTCTTCCCAACAAAACTGAACTTCATAACCCAGAACACAAGTAAAGGATTTGTGTAGGCACTAACCAAATTTACTTCCAACTCCCCCCAGATGGTGTCCCAGCATTAAAATACAGTATACTTTTACCTTGTTTCTTTATTTAAAAACATAACACGTCTTAATCACTTGCCTACTGGGAACTTAAAGTGGAGTTCCACCCCAAAAAAATGTCATTAATTTGCTTGAAAAAATAAAAAATAAAAACATTTGGAAAAAACGTTTTTTTTGTACTTGCCTTATAATGCCTGTTGCTATGTGGTCCTTCGTAGTCTGCCTCCTTCAGCACCTGGGCTCTTGACGTCACTTCCCTCGGCACAGGAAAGGAGAGCGCCTCTCCCACCTCCCTCTGTCAATCATCTGGGACACGTGACAGGTCCCAGATGATTGCGTGGCCAGTCACAGCGGCTCGGGCATGCGCAGTGGGTGCCCGGCTGTGAAGCCGAAGCCGGGCGCCCACAGTTAAAATGCTGCTGCCGCCGAGCAGAGGGGGAAACGTGCGGGGCTTCCTTCCCCCGCATTGCTGGACCCTAGGACAGGTAAGTGTCCGATTATTAAAAGTCAGCAGCTGCAGTATTCGTAGCTGCTGACTTTTAAAAAAATTTTTAAGGGGAACTCGGCTTCAAACCCCCTTCCTGCACACCAATTTTCAACTTTCAGTGCTGTCGCATTTTGAATGACAATTGCACAGTCATGCGACACTGTATCCAAATAAAATGTTTATCATTTGTTTTTCACACAAATAGAGCTTTATTTTGGTGGTATTTAATCACTGCTGGGTTTTTTATTTTTTGGTAAAAAAAAAAAAAAAGAAAAAAGACCGAAAATTAAAAACAAAAAAAAACTGTTTCATAATTTGTTATAAAATTTTGAAAACAAGTAATTATTCTCCTCCATTGATGTGCGCTGATGAGGCTACACTTATGGACACTGATAGGCGGTACTGATAGGTGGCACCAATGGGCACTGATGAGGCGGTACTGATGGGTGGCACTGATGGGCACTCATAGGCGGCACTGATAGCTGACACTGATGGGCAGCACTGATCGTTGTCACTGATATTCATTGATTGGCAGCACTGGTGGGCAAAGGTAGGTGGCACTATGGGCACTGGTAGGTGGCACTGATGGGTACTGATAGGTAGCACTGGTGGGCACTGTCAGGTGGCACTGGTGGGCACAGATAAGGCAGCGGTGGCTCTCTGTGTGAGGGACCGATGTAGCGCAAGGGAGGAAAAAACAATTACCGATCTTCTGTTTACATCACATGATCAGCTGTCATTGCCTGATAGCTGATCACATGATTAAGGTCGGAGGGACGCGCATGCTTAGGAGGACGTCTATTGATTGTCTCCCGGTAATTAAGGCCTGCACTGTAGCTGTCATTCGGCTATAGCGAGGACAGGAGGGGGTTAAAGTAGAATTATGAAACATACCTAACTAATCTTAAAAATGCTACTCCCCCCTCCTAACACCTATGCTGACTAACCTGTGTAAGAAAGATCTTTATACTTTCCTATTTTCAGCTAGCTCCACTCCAATCACATGATCCAGCTCCCCTGTGTCAACCGGTGGTGGCTGCAGGGGAGCACAGACAATGGATGGGTCATTGTAAGTCTATGGTTGATGTCACAATCACAGGCATTGCCAGCCATTGTTAAGCGCGGTCTCCTGTAGTTGGCGCTGGCTGACACAGTGGAGACCATGTGACCAGAGTGGCCTGAAAATAGGTGTTAGAAGGGTTCATTTTTAAGATGAGTAAGGTATATCTCAGAATTAAACTTTAATATTACCCCGTGACATCTTCATCAGCTATGTAAAATTCCTGTAGTGGCAGCTTCTTGGAGGAAGAAATATCAGGGGGAATTGGGTCAGTTTTTATTGTCCCCCAGCAACACATCTTCCAAGAACCCTTTCCCAAGAGGCAAGACAGTAGCATTGTTTTGCTGGGAAAAAAAAATCAATGTATACATGTGGAGGGGGGATAGAAGAAGGCTGGGGGGGGGGGGCGTCTGTAGTCCAGAAGAGGAGAACTCCGGGAAGGGCTGACAACACTGTTTTGGGATTGGGAGCAGAGATACCATGTTTTCAGCTAATTAAAGGAATGCTAATTTTTTAAAAGAAAAAAAAGGATTGGGTATTGGGAATTGGACAAATGTACTGCATTTTTTCATTTTTAATTTTTTTTTATTTTACCCAGAAATACAATTTAAAGTGGTTGTAAACCCTTACAGACCACTTTTACCTACAAGTAAGCCTAGATTAAGGCTTGCCTGTAGGTGCAAGAAATATCTCCTAAACCGGGTAGGTTTAGGAGATATTTGCAAAAGACAGGCATGCTCCGTAGACAGCGGCGCACAGGCGCACTGAGCGTGCCACTGCTAATGGCGATCATGCTGTTAGTGGCGGCTTCCACGTGCATGCGTGAGAGTGACGTCATCGCGGATCCGGCCAATCACAGCACCAGAACAACAATATTCAGAAGGAAGATGGACGCTATATGGAAGAGGGGACAGCGATGACATCGTTGGCTCATGTGTTAGGTAAATGACACATAATGGGCTACCATGGGATGCATAGTAGCCCATTATGCTTTACCTTTGCAGGGAAACGAAGAGGAAGTAAAACTCATCAGGGTTTCCTCTTTAATAATGTGTTCAATGATAGTCTCCCAAAAGCTCTTTACTGTGCAAGGATAGCAAAGTATTGTACCTGTCGCAAATAGTAGTTATGTATTACTAGTATGTTAATGTTTAATAATCATTGTGTCACTTACTGCTGCCAAAAATAATTTTTATTATTGTAGCCTTTTATATTGTTATAGTGATGTGTTCTAAAAATATTTTTTTGGGTAGGGTAGTAAGCCTGACTATTGCTATAAAAGTAATCAATTATATTTATAACTATTGACTAGAACCCTTGTTTCAAATTCTATTTTAGAGTAACAAGACTTACCTGTATATTGTATATGTTACAGGTAGGTTACAATGAATAAGACTGCATTTAACAAGAGCAAATCCAAAGGCCATATAGAACATAATTCATATTTTTTTTATTGACTGGAGATATTTACAAAAGTTATTGCACTGACATTTTTCAGTGTTTTTCACGAATAAGCAAAGTGAATATTTGACTGTAATGATAAAAAGCTAGTATGCATTTTTACAAAATGTCGACATGTTTTAAGAAAGAAACTTGGTTCCATTTTGAATGGAGTGTGATGAGGGCAGGCTGTATGCAGGCTATACTTTGTAGATTGTTAGATACCTCTAGCTTACCCCTACTTCACCTGTCCACACAGTTCCCACATTTCTGGTAATGAGAGGATACAGGTAATCACTGAAATAGTTGGGGCAGACGTGTTATTTAAAGAAAGTATAAAATGGCATTGGACCCATGAGATTATCTTGTAGGTATTACTATCCTATCTTAGGGACCTTTCACACTAATCAGCCTTACCAAAAGCAGAAGAAAAATACATGACCATTAAATGCTCGGGAAATCTTCACACCAGTCAGTTGTTGGGTCAGTTGCACAAATGCATGCTGCATTTTTGATGCATGTTTGGTGCAGTAAAAAGAAATGCACCAAAAATGCACATCCCCATTGAAATGAAAAATGCTGCAATAACATATCACAAATGCACCCGCGGTTGCATTTTTGGTGCATTTTGAGTCATGTGTCCTTTTTCACAGGAGGAAAAAACCCAGCAAAAAAGCATATGCATTTTTGCAACGGAGTAGTGTGAAAGCAGCCTTAATGTAACAATGTTATGTAGGTGATATGGTTCCCTGGCCAGAAGCTTCTACACCCAATAGGATCTCCACATTCTCCTTGGCTTGTAGTGTAGTATAGCAAAAATGTGAATTAAAGCACCACACCACTGCTGAAAGGTCTAGATACGACTTTATTCCAGTAAGGGTAGGAGGGACAATCAAAATCGTATCCAACACATTTCAGGGGTCCAAAAACACCATCTTTATCATAGCTTGAGATAGAAAGCAATGCATTTGGGAAAGATGTTAACTGTACCTTTTAACAGTATATTTTCCAGCGTGATTATATGCACAGATCGTGTCTGCTGCTAGTTTGACATGTTTTTAAATAAGTGAGGATGACTGGACCAGGGAAGGAGAGAAGATCTGAGAAGGAACCTTGGTGTTCAGGATCTCATTGGTGAGGCTGTTAAACTCAGACTACCCCCATCGCTCTAAACCAAAAATTCTATGATGTTTTTGGTAGCCTTAACACTTAAACTGAACCTATTGTGAGGTATAAACCTATTTTAATTGTCTTGTTTAGATGGCTAAATTAGGAGTAATATAAGGACTGAATTACTTACCACTCCAGTCTCTCCAGTCATAACTGGTCACTTAATTTTTTAATTTTCTGTTGACAAAATTGTAGCCACTGCCTGCCTTTCTCTAGATGAACTTTTAGATAGATCAACCTCAAGCAGAAACCAGGTGACCATGACCAGTGCCGCAGCATTGATCATGTGATCAGCTGGCTGCCAAAGTTCCACGACTTTAGGCAAAGATAAGAATTTCAGAGCTTGCTATACCTTTTTTATCCATCACTCAACCATGTAATCTGGAATGTATAGGTCTATTTTAGGGAAAGCCCTTCCAAAACATTTATATCTATTATGACTGGATGCTAGTAATTTTACTCATTGGCTTATTTTCTCCTCCCTCTAATGCTATTATGGATTCTAGCTCCTCCTGATGCTCTGGATAACGTAGAGTGAGGCCGCGTACACACGCGGGGACTGTTCGCCCAACTTTGTCCGTCAAACAGTTTCGGCAAACAGTCCACTCAAAATTAGCATGGACGAACATGGCCACACACGACGAACGAACAGTTTGCTGAAACCGTGCGCGATGACGTGAACGGCACGTACGACGGGACGAAAAATACGACGTCCTATACACTGCATTATAACTTTCGGCGTGTAAATCCTTTCTGAGCATGCGCGGAACTTAGTTTGACAAACAAGCCTACACACGAGGGGAATGTTCCGAAAAACCTTGTTCAGCGGACTGTTCGCTGAAACTGTCCGCTGAAAGCCCACACACGAGCGGACTGTTTGCCGAAACACTGTTCAGCGGACAAAGTTGGGCGAACAGTCCCCGCGTGTGTACGCGGCCTGATGCAAAGATTCAACAAAGAGATTGAGAGCTCCTCGTGAGAGAAGCTTAAGTACAGAGTAAATGTCAAAAGTCCCCAAGAGCATTAAGATGGTGGCCAATATTCAAAGCTGAAATATCAGTAAGTTGTCACACAGTCGAGATTGAGTCTTATTCATTCTTCTATGCCCACAAGGTGTGGAACATTCACTTCAGGTATATAAGTTCATTTTGTATAATTTCTTCTATCCACGCCATCCCAGGGATAATGCCAGCATGGAAGTCTCGGGAACCTGCAGGGACTTGATTCCTTTTATACCCGTTACAGCTGTTCACTGTTCCCCAACTTATTACTCCGACCTGTAGAAGCAGAAAAGTGGAAAAGATTTCAAAAAGTTATTGCAAAATACGTTGAACTAGACATCCTTCTGCTCTGCCCTCAAAATTGTAAGTATAATTTGTATTTTGCAAAGTGCCAATGGCCAATACTGTCCACCTGCTTGGCCATGAGTCCCTGTATATACTGGTGAGTGGGTTGTCTCTTTGACAGCTTGTTATTACCAGGGATTATGTAGGAGATTATAAAGGGCTCCTGCTGCTACAGAGGCAGCAATTTGCAAATGTTGAAGTGGTAGCTGCAGCGCTCTTCTACAACAGCTAATTAAATACATATAACATATGGAAAACCAGTGTTATAAATAAATAGTTAGTGCTACCCAAATTGCTATATAGCTATTGCTTTACAAATTACACGTGAAATAATCCACATAGAAAATACTAGCTAAATGTTAAAATATTTGAAAAAACATATATATATTCTGTGTTGCACAACTGAGTGCTATAAAAAGTGCTGCGTGTGTTCTGTGCTGCACAGCTAAATGCTATCAAAAGTGCTGCGTGCTTGTTAGTGCAAAAACGTGCTAGTAGAGTTTTTATATAATCCTAACGCATTAAAATTCCATCCAAAAAAAAAAAGTGAAATCGCAAAAAGACAAAAACACAAAAGGTCCAAAGAAACACAAAAAGTCCGAAAAAAAGGACGAGTGTGTCCCATGGCCACATGCTGATGAGGATGCACCATGTCCGTGACCAGCACTGTTGCCTCTAGACACAGAGCCTGCTTGCCCTCTTTTATTGGCTCGTGACTGTCTGCCTCTCCTTGTTGGTCTTCCAGACATACTAATGGCCTGCAGGGAGATGTAGCTGCACAAAACTGGGATGTATATGTGTGTGTGTGTATATATATATATATATATATATATATATATATATACATATACTGATTATACTGCAGCTAGCAGAATCAACTGCCTGCCTGTAGTATTATTAGTATGAGAACACCGGCAGGTAAAGCTTTAGGTGCACACTGTGCAAAGGACACTAAAACAAAATACTGCAACTCCCTGCCTGTATTTGTATGAGAACGCCGGCAATTGTATTCAGGTAAAGCTTTAGGTGCACACTGCGCAAAGAACACTAAAACAAAATACTACCACTCCTGCCTGTTTTTGTATGAGAACGCTGCCAATTTTATTCAGGTAAAGCTTTAGGTGCACACTGTGCAAAGGACACAATACACTAAGTGAAAATAATGCAGCTCCCTGCCTGTCAGTATATTATGAAGAGAATAACAGGAACGGATCTAGCTAAACTGAATACAATGTAAATATATATACAAGACACCTGGGATGCATATATGTCCTCTACACAGTTGTAACTAACGCTAACTGACTCGCCTGCCTATTCTATCTAACTTAAATAAAATGGCATTCCTGATTGAAGAAGTCACAGATGTCGATCGCAAGGCAAGTGCAAAAGCTGTATGTCATTGTCCACTTGCCACAAGTTGTGTATTTGTCCACTTGCCACGTCACCTGCCACAAGTTGTGTATTGTTCACTTGCCACGAGTGCCATGTGACCGGCTACGAGTGCAACGTGACCAAGTTGTGAATTGTCCACTTGCCACGTCACCTACCACCAAGTGACCCCAGATATGGGCAATATGCCAAGTACTTTTCTGCAGCAGAAAATGACATTTTGTGACCCGAATTTGGGGCCACATATCTCGGGGTCACTTATAGCTAGAAACACCAAATTTGGTATGCAAACACAATAGAACTAGCACTACAAGGTATCCAAATTTCTGGTTTCTAGCACCAAGTGACCCCGAGATACGTGGCCACAAAGTCAGGTCACAAAATGTCAAGCACTTTTCTGCAGCAGAGAATTACATTTTGCGACCCGAATTTCGGGCCACATATCTCGGGGTCACTTATAGCTAGAAATCTTTTCTATCCAAATTTAAAATTAATTAAAAAATTTGAATTCATACTGTTCGAAATTCAAATTTATTCTATTTGAAATTTGAATTTCAGAAGATGGTTGTATATTCTTTCTATTTCATTCTATTAAATTATATTTTTTTGTAATCTTTTCTATTTGAATTAGAAATTTTGGAAGATGGTTAGTTACTTACTTATATACATCTGTCACATCAACTTCTCATACTTGCAGTGTACCAGTGCAAAAAACACACACATCTTATTTCATTTATATTTATCACATCAATGAAGTTGTCAGCATGCCTGATTGAAGAAGTCACGGATGTCGATCGCAAGGCAAGTACATATGCTGTATGTCATTGTCCACTTGCCACGTCACCTGCCACAAGTTGTGTATTGTCCACTTGCCACATCACCTGCCACAAGTTGTGTATTGTCCACTTGACATGACACCTGCCACGAGTGCCACGTGACCTACCACGAGTGCCACATGACCAAGTTGTCGATTGTCCACTTGCCACGTCACCTGCCACAAGTTGTTTTCTAGCACCAAGTGACCCTGAGATATGGACAATATGTTAAGTACTTTTCTGCAGAAGAGAATGACATTTTGCGACCCGAATTTGGGGCCACGTATCTCGGGGTCACTTATAGCTAGGAACCCCAAAGTTGGTATGTAGACACAGTAGAACCAGCATTACAACATCTCCAAATTTGGAGTTTCTAGCTCCAAGTAACCCCATGTTACGGGGCCCCAAATTTGGGTCGCAAAATGTCAAGCACTTTTCTGCAGCAGAGAATGACATTTTGCGACCTGACTTTGGGGCCCCGTAATTCAGGGTCACTTGGAGCTAGAAACCCCAAATTTGGAGATGTTGTAGTGCTAGTTATACTGTGTTTGCATACCAAATGCATACCAAATGGGGTTTCTAGCTTTTTCTAGCTTTTATTTTACAGCTTTTATTTTGGGCCGGTATCCGGGGGCCCCCTTATTAAAGGGGGCTCCCGGATTCCGATAAGCCCCCCGCCCGCAGACCCCGACAACCAACGGCCAGGGTTGTCGGGAAGAGGCCCTTGTCCTCATCAACATGGGGACAAGGTGCTTTGGGGTGGGGGGGCCGCGCGGCCCCCCCTTCCCCAAGGCACCCCCCATGTTGAGGGCACGCGGCCTGGTACGGCTCAGGAGGGGGGGCGCGCTCGCTCGCCCCCCTTTCCTGGCCGGCCGGGTAGCGTGCTCGGACAAGGGTCTGTTGTGGACTTTGGGGGGACCCCCACGCCGATTTTTTTTCGGCGTTGGGGTTCCCCTTTAAGTCCATTCCAGGCGGCGGAGCCCGCGACGTCTCCGTCGCGGGCCCCGCCTACCTGCACACGCACTCGAAATGAGCGGACTGTTGCCTCGTGTGTGGGCGAGTCCGCTCATTTCAAAAGTTGCGCGGACTTAGTACGACGAACAAAGTTTGCCGTATTTGTCCGCTCAAAAAGTGCCGTGTGTGGGCGTGTTCGTTCATTCAAAAGTTTGAGCGGACTGTTTGACGAACTTAGTTTCGGCAGACAGTCCCCGCGTGTGTACGCCGCCTTAGAATATCTATCCTTTCCCCATCCCAAACCGACAAAAACACTTTTGGATGGAGTTGGGATGTACATTTCCTCCAAAAGTTTAAAGGGAAAATGTTAGCTTACATCTCTTTTCCTCTCTTTTGCCAACAGATCGAATGACCCAATATTGGAGAGATACATGAGTGTTTGGTAAAGAGAATTGGATATTTGCACTCTTGAATAGCTACACTGTCTGGAAAATCTGCTGCATTTCACAAACTTCCCATGGTGCCCTAGACATTGCTGTGTGCCCTGCTTTCATCCACTGGCTATAGTAGAGCTGGCCATAGATTAGTAGGATTTTATTTAAAGAGGAGCGCCACCGGCAAAAAAAATTAAAAGTCAGCAGCTACAAATACTGCAGCTGCTGACTTTTAATAAATGGACACTTACCTGTTCCGGGGTCCAGCAATGTCGGCAGCAGATGACGAGCAATCACTCGTCTCTCGGGCTGCCCCTGCCGCCATCCTCTGTCAGGGAATTGGGAAGTGAAGCACTGCGGCTTCACTGCCCGGTTCCCTACTGCGCATGCGCGAGTCGTGCAGCACAATGAGACCGGTCCCCGTTGTGTCCTGGGAACTGTGTGTTTGCCAGAACACAATGGGGAGGGGGGGGGGGCAGGGCATCTGCGGCTAGCTGTGGCTAGCTATTAGTGGGTGCAGATACCTGTATTATACAGGTATCTGCACCCCCTCCCCCCTGAAATTGTGGCACCGGAGGGGGGGAGGGTTCCGATGAGTTAAACAAATGTGCATATACTCCTCTATTACTATACAATTACAAAAGATGATATCTCAGCACCTATTTATATAAGTGAAAACATATTGTTTGACAAGAAACCACCTTGAAAATGAATAAACTACACAGTGTGACCAAAAATTCATAAACAATATTACATAAAATAAAAGTGAAAGATAAAAAATAAATAAACATAAAAAGTCTACTCCCAGTGTCCAATTACAGTGCAAAAGTGTCAAAACGCTTATAATATGAATGCTGTGAGCTATGACCTACGCATGCAGTGCTCCCAGATCACTAAATAACCAGAAGTGCCACCTCCTTGCCAGATTACCAACATCTCTAAGAAAAAGAGATCAAAAGCACTTGAACACATATGTAAGATCATTCCCAGGGTCCAACACTTTCCAAACACATCCAATCAATTCAAAGTTTGCAAGAATGCCTAGCATGTCCTCAGGGATAGTACTAAGAGAACAATAGAAGACCATAGAGTAGTAACACTAAAGCCTTGCCATTTATTATATATACTTTCTTTAACAAAAATCACAGTGTACATAAAGAATCTAACGCCTTGGCATTGTCACTGGCGGATGTAAATATGGCACAGGCCGCTGACCCCAACGCGTGTTTCGTCTACAAATGGACATCTTCAGGAGACAAGCAAGAGGGCTTGCTTGTCCCCTGAAGACTCCCATTTGTAGACAAAATGCACGTTGGGTGTTGTCAGTGGCTTGTGATGTATTTACATCCACCAGTGATTTTTGTGAATATAATGTATATGTATAAATTGGGATCAGACCCCACAGAGGTATATAGAACCCAGTTGGATTTGTTAGTCAAATGGGGTTAGGGCATTAATGCCCTTAACTCCAAAGAAAGATGGTACTTGGTTGCTAGTGCGTGCAGGATCCCCATAATTTATACGTTCCCTAAGATGCATAAGAATATACAGCATGTCCCACTGTTAATGGGATAGGATCGGTAACGGCATGACTAAGGGAGTATTTGGATAAATTTCTCCAACCGAGTGTTAAGGAGACCAGGGCTTATTTGAAGAACACGTCGGACCTGCTACAGTTATTGGATGGGGTTCAACTGAGCACTACATCTGAAACATTTTTGGTAACAGCTAATGTGTGCTCATTGTACACCATTATCCAACATGAGGATGCAGCTTTGGCGTTAAATTGGGCACTCAGTAGAAGATATGATATTCAACATTCACAGAAACACCCTTTTTAGGACATGCATTAGAATATTGCATGTCACACAATTACTTCTGGTGGAGTGGACAGTTCTTATCGCAACAGGTTGGCGTGGCTATGGGTGCTAAATATGCTCCCAACCTAGCCAACCTATTCATGGTAGAATGGGAAGATAGATATGTTTTTAGTAAAAGAATTTTATCAGAGATTCATAGATGACCTCCTATTTATCTAGGAGGGGTCACATGAATCCGTTGTGGAATTTTTAGATGGTCTAAACCGAAATAACAACCATATAAAGCTGGAATATCAAATCAGTGAGAATAGTATTAACTTCTTAGATATAATTATTGAAAAAGATGGTAATAAAGTAAATATTAAAGCATATTTTAAACCAACTAACCACAATAGTTATTTGTCAATTAGAAGTGGTCACCATCCCTCATGGATTAGAAATATACCTAGGAGGCAAATGTTAAGAATTCAACGTAACTGCACTAAGTTAGCTGATTATCATCAACAATTACAAGTTCTGAAGATGACATTTTTGCAGAAGGGCTATACAGAGGAGTCTTTGAATAGAACCATCCAAGAAGTATCTGACATCCCAAGAGAATTATGCCTAAAGAAGAAATCTGAGGTCCAGAGGCCGAATAACCAACACCAACTGGGTTTTATATCTAACTTCCACTGTCAATACAAAGAAATAGAAAGTATATATAAGAAACACTGGCATATACTGTGTAGGGATAGACACTTAGGCGAGGTTCTGAATAACCAACCTAATAATTTTTTTACAGGCGGGACACAAATTTTGGAGATCAGATAGTTAAAAAAAATACTGGACCCTCCAAACCAACAGGCTTTAAAAATTAACCTGAAAGGTTTCTTTGCTAGAAAATATATATGTTGTAGGACTGTGAATATTAGTAATAGGGGTAGAACAGAAATTTGTAACAGGGATGGAGGATCTTTTGACATCAAGGAATTCATTACCTGTAATTCCTCACATGTAGTGTATTTAATGTGGTGCCCATGCGGGTTACTATAGGTGGGAAGAACCAAAAGACTGTTAAAAGTCTGTATAGCTGAACGCCTGGCTAATATAAGGAAAGGCTTCCGCTATCACAGTGTATCATTACATTTTAAAGAAAAACACAATAAAGATCCCTCTTTGTCATAATTTTGTGGGATAGATACCATCCATCCATCTTGGAGGGGGTCCAATAGGGTAAGGGATTTGTCCCAAAGGGAAACCCATTGGATTTTTCTGATGAAATGCCTTGCTCCTAGAGGGTTAAATAATGAGGTAGACCTCAATTGTTTTATTAATCATTTTTGATTTTACCATTATTTGAGAGATATACTGAGTCATGTAATAGTTATTGTCCTTAAGCCACTTTCAGCTTCATTATAGCACAGTTATATCACCAATTTTGAGGGTAGTTTCAATCACTAACGAATGTGGGGCATGCAAATTTTTGCAATTTTATTGCTAGTTTTCGCGATTTGTTCTATGTGATTTCTCCCATGCAATTTTTTGTGATTTTCTTTGTTTTTTACTCCGTTTTTAATAGCTCCAATCTATATGTTATATAAAGGGGTCTTAATTGATCTATCTAGATATAGGTTGGATTTGTATACTTGAATTTTAAATATTGATCATTTTAATGCTTGTTTTTATGGATAGATCATCCACTATCAGAGTAGTTTGCAGTGATAAATATTTTTTATATAAGTTAATATAAGATGTATCTCCTTCTCTATAATGTTCAGTTTTAGATCTTATACACCAATGCTTTAAAGAGTAGTGTTGTAAAGGTGGGGTTAATTACACACCATTGCCAAATAAGATGTTCGCTTTTTATTATATACTTCCCAGACAAGCTTGCTTAAATGTGAGTTCCACCCGAGTATTACGGCCGTGGGGACAGGAGGTGTTCGCAATCATGCGTGAGTTTGGAAGTCACATGACCTGTATAGGGAAGAGTAGAAAAGAGTTGATTGAAGGGCCGTGTAGCCAATCCCATGAGGAAGTCAGAGTGACGAAACACGTCGAGGGCGTGGCTACACGGCAATCAATCTTACTGACGTGAGACGCCGCTCAACTGAGAATCAATATCATGATACCGAGAGCACATACCTAGGAGTGGGTGAGAGACACATTGTGAATGCACACTTCAGGTCCGCCGCGGCCGCAGTACACCGCTGAGCAATCTTCTTTTGTTTGCTGTGATTTTACATTGAAGGCTATTTTTTATTGTGTGAAATGTGAGTGTAATTATTGGAGTGTTGGTGTGATTTTATTAAACTGGTTGAAACTATATCATGCTATGTGGAGCACTTCTTATTTTTATTTTTCACATATGGAGATATCTTGATATTAATCATGTGGATAAAGTGAATGGTCGTTGTTTAACCCAGTCGTGGGTAAATTACACTTGAGCCGAACTCGAGAGTGGGAGGCAATTGAAGTTGGTGAGTGTGTTTTTCAGAGGGAGAGGTGTCACAAGCACATTGGTGTGGTGGAAGATTCAAGGATTTAAGAAGATTGAATTTTTCAAATTTCATTTTTTTATATGGACTATATATTTATTTAAATATTTATGCCACTTTTCACTGGGTGATATATGTGACATTTGCATAAGAATCACTGATTTCAACTGTGATTTATTTCACTAGTGCTACTAGTTTTTCCTATTTCTTTATTTATTTGGTTATAGGTTGAATTTCAGCTATTATACACAATTTGATTTGAAGTAGCAGCTTTTCTCACATTTATTGGCGCAGTGGTGATATAGGATATCAGGGGCCGTTATATATCATTTACCAACAATACATAATGTATATATAATAAATGGCAAGGTTTTAGTGATACTACTCTATGGCATGGGCGTCCGCAGGTAGGGGCAAGGGGAATCAAGTGCCCACCCCTGGAATCAGGGATCTGATTGGCACATTCAGCACAGTGGCGTTGCTATGGGGGTTTGGGCAGTCAGCGGGGTGACATCATGAAGGTGCTGTCAAGCCCCCCCCATCAGTGTCGTGTGACTGCGGGCTCTTTTCCCAGCTCAGTCCAGCAGAGAACTCGGTGGCACTGTGTCAGGAAAAAGGTGAGCTGCGGGTTGTCAGAGGTTTCCCCCGCTTGCCTCCCCCTTTCGCCTGTCAGGGAGAAGAGCCGGTGGCTCTCATCAGGTTTCGCGCCCAGCTTCCTGCCCGCTCTGTTCCTTCCCCATTGACCATAACTGAGGGCCAATAAAAGGAGACTAGGAGAGGAAAGCATCATGGGACATGTAGTCCTGAAGAATGGTGGCACCATTTTCCACAGGGAGGAGGCTACAGCTTGATCAAGAGACAGATTGAGAGACTGCAACCTGGAAAAAAGCTGAGGGGGAGAGTGCTACGGGACAAAGAAAGAGGTGTGTGCTGGGAGGAAGCCAGCGAGAGCCACGCTGCCCAGTGCCAGAGAGAGTCACACTACCCACGCGCCACCAGAGAGAGAAAGACTGAGCCCCTACCAGCGTGCAGACATGCTACACTACTGATCAGGGAACAATCGTCTAGCCAGAGGGATCACTGCTGTAGTTTCGCTGGGTCTGGTATGAGGGTCTGTCGGCCATTATCCATTACTTATCCTAGGGACTGGACTACACCTGCTGTCCCGGACCATGATAATGTTATGACATTGTTGAAAAGGGGCGGTGCACAAGTGACCCTAAAATGATGCCCCCCCCGCAAAAATTTCTGCGGACGCCCATGCTCTATGATCTCCTATTTTTCTCCTCCTACTAGCCCTAAAAAAAGCTGGGTGTTCTTGCAAATTTTGGATTGATTGGACGAGCTAAGATCTAAGATGTCTCACATCTCCCTTCATCCTTCATCCCTTTCTTCTAGGGGCAACAATCTCTAAAATGTCTTTAACCACTTCTTTACTGGGCACTTACCCCCCTTCCCGCCCAGGCCAATTTTCAGCTTTCAGCGCTGTCACAATTTAAATGACAATTGTGCGGTCTTGCAACACTGTACCCATATGAAATTTTTATCATTTTTTTTCACATCAGGGGACACAGAGCCATAGTAATTACTATGGTTATATATCAGACCAACAGGTGCTGGACACTGGCACACCCCTAAGGCGTGTATTTTCCCCATATAACCCCTCCCATTACTGGGAGTCCTCAGTTTTGTAGCCAAGCAATACAAGTGTATAAGAAGAAGGGAGGGACCTCTGTGTCCCCTGATGTACATCAAAGAAAAGGATTTTACAGGTAAGCTGTTTTAAAAATCCTATTTTCTTTTCTTACATCAGGGGACAAAGAGCCATAGTAATTACTATGTGGGATGTCCCATAGCAATGGCAACTGAAGGGGGGGAGACAGAAAAAAAAACAGGAGGCCAGAGGACTCATACTGCAGCCTGCTGTATATACTGTGCCCAAAGGCAATATCCTCATGACCTTTAACCACTTCGTGCCCACGCTATAGCCAAAAGTGCCTGTCCATCCCCAGTGCCACCTGTCAGTGCCATGTGTCCCCAATGCCACCTATCAGTGCCATCTGTCCCCAGTGCCACCTATCAGTGTCATCTGTACCCAGTACCACCTGTCCCCAGTGTCACCTATCAGTGCCACCTATCCCCAGTGCCACATGCCACCTGTCCCCAGTGCCACCTGTCAGTGTCACGTGTCATCATTGCCACGTATCAATGCCATCTGTCATCAGTGTCAGGTGTCATCAGTGCCACATATTAGTGCCATCTGTCATCAGTGCCACGTATTAGTGCCATCTGTCATCAGTGCCATGTACTAGTGCCTTCTGTCATCAGTGCCATGTACTAGTGCCTTCTGTCATCAGTGCCACGTACTAGTGCCATCTGCCATCAGTGCCACTTATTAGTGCCATCTGCCATCAGTGTCACGTCACATCAGTGTCAGGTGCCATCAGTGCCACGTATCAGTGCCATCTGCCATCAGTGCCACGTGTCATTGTCCTGGTGCTTCAGGGCCTTCAAAAGTGTAATAGGTAGTCAACAAATTAGATGTGTACTTTATGCTCCTAGAACATGTGATGGTGCTCCCTGCATGTTGGGCCTCTCTAAGTGGCCAGTCTGTGAAAAAGTCCCACACATGTGGTATCGTAATCAGAATCAGAATGTAATCAGAATGTATTTTGGGGCATTATTTGTGGTATACACATGCCATGTGAGAGAAATCACCTATTACAATGACAATTTTGTGGGGAAAAAAATAAAACATTTAAAAATCTTCATTTTGTAAAGAATAGTGGGAAAAAATGACAACACCAAAAACCTCACCATGCCTTCTTACTAAATACCTTGGAATGTCTACTTTCCAAAAAGGGGTCATTTGTGGGATTTGTAATTTCCTGGCTTGTTCGAGTCGCAAGAAATAGGCCACCAGTACATCAGATGTGATACATTTTTTATGATTTGCACCACAACTTGTAGACTCTCTAACTTTCACAAAGACCAAATAATATCCACAAATTTAGGTTATTTTTTTACCAAAGATATGTAGCAGTATAAATTGTGGCCAAAATTCAGGAAAAAAAAAATTAATAATTTGCAAAATTTTATCACAGAAACAAAAAAAAGCGTTTTTTTTTTCAAAATTTTCGGTCTTTTTTCATATATAGCGCAAAAAATAAAAAACCCAAAGGTGATCAAATGCCACCAAATGAAAGCTCTATTTGTATTAAAAAAAGGACAAAAAATGTATTTGGATACAGTGTTATATGACTGAGTAATTGTCATTCAAAGTGTGAGAGCACCGAAAGCTGAAAATTGGTCTGGGCAGGATGGGGGTTTAAGTGCCCAGTAGGCAAGTGGTTAATATCGATTTGATAAAATCTGATAAACATATGAACCGAAGACCAAGGTGAGGCCTTACAGATCTGAGCCATAGAGGTCTGATGAGGCACTAATCGCCCTGGATGAGTCTGCTCTTAATATGAAAAGGAAAATGTTTCTTCTTTAAGCTGAAGCTTGAACAATCACGCTGCTTGTCCACATCTTGGACCCTCTGGCAGTACAAACAAAACCTGTGTCTTGCGAACCTGAGCGGTCGCTTTAAATAGACTCTGAACGCTCTTACTATATCAAGAGAATGTAGTGCTTTCTCTTCCCCAGATTAAGGCTCTGGGGAGAAAGAAGGAAGAATAATATCTTGGTTTAAATCAGGGATATGTAATTAGCGGACCTCCAGCTGTTGCAAAACTACAAATCCCATAAGGCATAGCGAGGCTCTGACAGCCACAAACATGACACCTAGAGGCAGAGGCATCATGGGACTTGTAGTTTTGCAACAGCTGGAGGTACGCTAATTGCATATCCCTGGTTTAAATGAAAACCTGTTACCACTTTTGGTAATTCAGGATGAGAACATAAAACCACCTCATCTTCATGCATGATGAAATATGGCTCTTACAAGACAGAGCTGTTAGTTCCAATACTCTTCTAGCAGAAGAAATGGCAAACAGAAAAGATTATCTTTCTTGTTAAAGAAACCAAGGGAATTACTCGTAAGGTTCAAACGGCTGATTCAGCAAAGCCCATAAGACCAATTTTAAATCCCAAGGATTTAGAGGTGCCTTGATAGGGGGAATAAACCATGTTATCTCCTGAATAAGTTATGCACCAAGAGTGGAAGCAATAGGCCATAGGAAAAACATTGACAAGGCCGGGATCTGGCTCTTGTTAGAAGTCAAGGCCAGCTTCATTTCAGATCCCATATGCAGGACATCAGGAATCCTGCCTATGACATACTTCCTGGGGTGCCAACCCCTGGATCCACACCAAGAAACATATGCCTTCCAGACTCTATAGTAAGTAATTCTGGAAGCCGGCTTCCTGCCATTAAAGTAGACACTACCAAAGGAGATCACCCACGATATTTTATAGAGTGGGATTCAACAGTCAGACCTGTTAAATCTTTTGTCCGTAAGGTAGGATTAAATACCGGACCTTGTGCAAGAAGGTCTGGCTATAATGGCAGAGACTGAAGGACTCCTACTGCCATCTTTATGATCTCAGTAAATCTTCTGGGACCTGCTGGGGCCACCAGAATCACCCCCTTTCATTCCTGCTTAATCCTGCGGAGAAGGCACGGAAGTAGCAGGACTGGAGGAAAAGCATAGATCAGGGAAAACTGATCCCATGGGAAAACGAATGCGTCTGCCTGCTAGCAGACCCCTTGTTCTCGACATAAAGTTGTCGATAGGGATGAGCCGAACACCCCCCGGTTCGGTTCGCACCAGAACTTTCGAACGGACCCCACGTTCGTTACGAACGTTAGAACCCCATTGAAGTCTATGGGACTCGAACATTCGAAATGGAAAGTGCTAATTTTAACGGCTAATATGCAAGATACTGTCCTAAAAAGGGTTTGGGGACCTGGCTCCTGCCCCAGGGGACATGGGTCAATGCCTAAAATGTTTTTAAAAATGGCCGTTTTGGCGGGAGCACTGATTTTACTGACGATTAAAGTGAAAAAAAAAAAGTGAAATATTCCTTTAAATATGGTGCTTGGGGGGTGTCTGTAGTATGCCTGTGAAGTGCCACGTGTTTCCCGTGTTTACAACAGTCCCTGCACAAAATGACATTAAACGGAAATAACACCATTTAAAACTGCTTGCGGTTTTAATGTTATATCTGGTTCCTGCAATATGGTTGAAAATCATTCAGAAAAATGGCATGGGTAGCCCTCCCTGCCCATTACCAGCCTATTTGGGTCTTGTACGCATATTAAGGGGAACCCTGTACCCATATTAAAAAAAGGAAATGCGTGTGGCCCCCAGGCCCTATATACTCAGAACAGCAGTATACAGGCGGTGCAAACAAGACAGGGACTGTGTAGGTTTGTTGTGTTAAGTTGAATCTGTTTGTAATTTTCAACTGGTACATTTTTAAAGTGTAGCTCCAGTCAAAAAAACTATTTTTAAGCTTTTTGGAAAACATAGGGAAGGGTTATCACCCCTGTATAATTTGTTTTGTCGTCCATCTTTTTTCATCTCACTTGCTGCTGTCTCCTTGCGTTTGCAAGTAGGAGATGTTTGTAAGTTGGATGTTTGAAAGTAGGGGCCTGCCCTATATGCTCTGCAGAAATGGCGGAACAAGGTGTTGGTTTTGCCACAACATTGTAAGCCCTCAAAGTGACTCTTGGTGGGCGCTGGAGCGCCCTGCTGTGAACGATTATATCAAGAATTGTAATTACATGCCATTGTTGAACAGTGGTAGAAAAATTGACCTTTGGTGGTTGTGGTGCTGGTGCCTATACACTATAAGTCCTCACCGTTACTCTGGGTGGGCACAGGAAGGGGCCCTCCTGTGAAATATTATATCAAGAATTGTAATTACATGTCCCTGTTAAACAGGGGCAGAAAAATTGGGCCTTAGGCACTGCTGCTGGTGCCACCACACTGCAACCTCTGCCATATACTCTAGTTTTATTGCAGGAATTAGCCCTGCTGCAAAGCATTGCATCAAAAATTTTAATTAAACGCCCCTGTTAAACAGGGGCAGAAAAATTGGGCCTTAGGCACTGGTGCTGGTGCCACCACACTGCAACCTCTGCCATATACTCTAGTTTTGCATGAAAAATTGGGCTGCTGGCATCACCCAGAACCAAAAATGTTCTTCCAACATATCAGCGGAGGAGGAAGAGGATAGACAATCAACATAACAGGACAGTCACTCAGCATCAGCATAGGCAGTCTTGAAGGGATGTGGTATTTAAAAAAAAATTATTTGGTTACATCAGCTTCAGGTGCTTGGTAGCTGTGGGTGATCCAAGACTGATTCATCTTGATGAAGGTCAGTCGATCAACTGATTCGGTGGACAGGCGCACCCTGTGATCGGTAACAAAGCCACCAGCAGCACTGAAGGTGCGTTCCGAAAGAACGCTGGATGCAGGACAGGCCAGTAGCTCAATTGCATACTGTGCAAGCTCTGGCCAGTGATCCATCCTCAAGACCCAGTAAGCCAGAGGATTTTCGGTGGGAAAGGTGTCCAAGTCTGACCTTGTCCCTAGGTATTCCTGCACCATGTAAATCAGACGCTGGCGATGGGTGCTGGAACCAATCATACCTTGGGGCTGCGGACTAAAAAATTGTCTGAAAGCATCAGTCAGACGGCCACCTTCTCCACCGCTCCTTCTGACCGATGCCTCAGCAACACGTTGTCCAGGACCAGGAGTTTGTAACCTCCCAGTCTCTGGGAACGCGTTGCACAGAGCTTTCTGCAAGGCCTCCCGGAGATGTCTCATCCTCTGCTCCCTCTGCGATGGCAAGATAAGGTCGGCAACCTTACCCTTGTACCGTGGATCAAGGAGAGTGGCCAGCCAGTAATGGTCCCTCTCCTTGATCCGAAGAATACGAGGATCCTTCCGCAGGCTTTGCAGGATCAGGGAGGCCATGCAGCGTAGGTTAGCTGAGGCATTCGGTCCGGAGTCCTCTGGGTCACTAAGGACAACATGATCCGCAGCTACCTCCTCCCAGCCACGTACAAGTCCACGTGTTTCTTGGGACTGTAAATCATCCCTATAAGACTGCTGCTGCTGCTGCTGATGCTGAGTGCCAGCCTCCACCTCCATGCTGACACAATCATCCTCCTCCTCCTCTTCCTCCTCCTCATCCTCTTCCTGTGTGATGGGTGGCACAGCAGGAACACTGTCTGGATAAAGGGGGCCTTGAGAGGCAAGGAAGTCCTCCTCTTCCTGCCTCTGTTCTGCCTCAAGTGCCCTGTCCATTATTCCACGCAGCGTATGCTCCAAGAGGTGGACAAGAGGTACAGTGTCACTGATGCATGCACTGCCACTGCTCACAATCCTTGTGGCCTCCTCAAACGGTGACAGGACAGTGCATGCATCCCTGATCATGCCCCACTGGCGTGGTGAGAAAAAACCAAGCTCCCCTGACCCTGTCCTGGTGCCGTAGTCGCACAGGTACTCATTGATGGCCCTCTGCTGCGTGTGCAGCCGCTGCAGCATGGCCAATGTTGAGTTCCATCTGGTGGGCATGTCACATATAAGGCGGTTCTTGGGCAGGTTCAACTCCTTTTGGAGCTCAGCCAGCCGAGCACAGGCATTAAATGATCGGCGGAAATGCACACAGACTTTCCTGGCCTGCTTCAGGACATCCTGTAAGCCGGGGTACCTGCCCAAGAACCGCTGCGCCACCAGGTTAAGGACGTGAGCTACACAGGGCACATGGGTCAGTTGTCCCTGTCGGAGGGCAGAGAGGAGGTTGGTGCCATTGTCGCAAACCACCATTCCTGGCTTAAGCTGGCGTGGCGTCAACCACCTCTCGGCCTGCCCCTGCAGAGCTGACAAAACATCCGCCCCAGTGTGGCTCCTGTCCCCCAAACAAACCAGCGCAAGCACGGCATGGCATCATTTTGCCTGCGTACTTGCGTCGCCCCTGCAACGCCTACGGAGCACCGCTGGTTCTGAGGACAGAGCACTGGAAGAGGCCATGGAGGAAGAAGAAGAGGAGGGGGTGGAGGAGAGAGGTGTGTCACAACCAATAGTAGCATTTTGGAGGCGTGGTGGCGGAACAACCTCCAACACTACTGCACCTTGTCCTGCATCCTTCCCAGCAGCCAGAAGAGTGACCCAATGGGCCGTGAAAGACAGGTAACGTCCCTGTCCATGCCTGCTGGACCATGAGTCAGCGGTAAAATGCACCTTACCGATGACCGCCCTGTCCAGCGAGGCAAGGACATTGCCTTCCACATGCCGGTAGAGAGCCGGAATCGCCTTCCTTGAGAAAAAGTGGCGTTTGGGGACCTGCCACTGAGGAACCGCACATTGTACAAACTCACGGAAGGGGGCTGAGTCTACCAACTGAAAAGGCAGCAGTTGAAGTGCTAGCAATTTAGCCAAGCTAGCATTCAACCGCTGGGCATGTGGATGGCTGGGAGTAAACTTCTTCCGCCGGTCCAGCAGCTGGGGCAGGGACATTTGCCTGCTATAATCGGACGTGGGTGTACCGCTAGCAGAGTTCCCGGAAGCACTTGGCTGTGACACACCTAATTCTACACCTTCATTCCTCTCAGAGCAGGTTTCAGAGAGGACTGAAGGTCTAGTGGGGTTGGAGATGCCAGCTGATGAGGAGCAAGGAGAGGTCCGCTTTGTTCTTTGGTGTGGGTCTTTGAGGTACGCTTGCCAACGAGCTGCATGGCAGGTCAACATATGTCTGGTCAAGCATGTGGTGCCCAAGCGGCTGATGTTTTGGCCACGTGAGATACGCTTGAGACATATGTTGCAAATAGCAGCGGTGCGATCTGATGCACTCGTCTCAAAAAAGGCCCACACCAAAGAACTTTTAGAATAACGCGCAGAGGCAGCGCTCTGCACAGGCGGAGCTCTGCGGTGTGATTCAGTCGGTGTGCTGCCCCTAAGCTGGCCCCCGGAGGGCATCCTGCCTCGTTGGACATGTGCCTCCTCCTCCTCCTCCTCCTCCTCCCTCCTTCCAGGCACCCACGTGGAGTCAGTGCCCTCATCATCCCCTCCCTCTTCATCGCTGTAGCAAACCTGGCAGTATGCTGCAGCTTGTGGAACATGACTGCCAGATTGCTGTCCTTCTTGAGCATCCCCTCTCTCTGCGCTCACGCTACTGCCTTCCTCTAGCTGAGTGTCATCATCAGAGCCCACCAAACACTGGGCATCCTCCTGGAGCATGTACCCAACACTGTGCTCAAAGAGTTCAGAAGACTCCTCAGGAGGACGTGGTGGGTCTAGGGAAGGAGTCACTGATGATGACATTGAGAGGAGGGAAGACGATGCGTTGGCAGCTGCTTTGCGACTACCCTGAGACTGGGTGAGAGAGGATGAGGAGGATGAAGAGGGCTTGGTCATCCACTCTACCAAGTCGTTGGCATGTTGCGGTTCAACATGTCCAGCAGCCGAAAAGAAGGACAAGCATGTCCCATGGCCACGTGCTGATGACAATGCACCGCGTCCACGACCAGCACTATTGTCTCTAGACACAGAGCCTGCTTGCCCTCTTTTATCGGCTCACGCCTGTCTGCCTCTCCTTGCTGGCCTTCCAGACATGGTAATGGCCTGAAGGGAGTTGGGTAAAACAGCAGTTGGGTAGTTTATATTGTGCTGGAGGCACACACAACTTCCAATAACTCCTGCAGATGGCAATTGGGCTCAAATAGAGAACAGCTATGTAGGTGGATTATAGCGGTATGTACTGGGTACAGAGCACGCAGACAGCACGCACTATCTCCTAACACTACTGACTGCAAGCTCTATTATTAACGATAGATCACTAGCTATATAGGTTAGGTGAATATCGCGGTGTATACTGCGGTCAGGGCACGCAGACAATAACCAGAAAACAGCAGAGATAAAGGGGTATATACAGATGTATACTGTGCTGTGCTGGAGGCACACACAACTTCCAATAACTCCTGCAGATGGCAATTGGGCTCAAATAGAGAACAGCTATGTAGATGGATTATAGCGGTATGTACTGGGTACAGAGCACGCAGGCAGCACGCACTATCTCCTAACACTACTGACTGCAAGCTCTATTATTAAAGATATATAAATATAGTGAAGTGAATAGTGAATATAGTGGTGTATACTGCGGTCAGGGCACAGACAATAACCACTACACAACAGCAAGATAGGAAATCAGCCAAAAACGATCGGTGTGTACTGTGTTGAAGGTACACAGAACACCCACTGCTTCAGATGCTAACACACTACATGAGGCCGCCTCAATGGCGGCCTTATATAGTGTGGGGCATGCACTACACAGCCTCAGCTATGATTGGCCACAGGCATCCTGCCTGTGGCCAATCATGGCTCTCCTCGCTGCTGGCGCTGCGGTTGGCCAAGCATGCGGGGTCACAGTGCATGCTTGGCCAATCATGAGCCAGCAATGCACTGCGCCATGGCAGTGCATTGTGGGCCGTGAGCGCCATGCGAATTTTGACGCGAACGGACCAAGTGTTCGGATTTCGCCGAACAGACGAACAGCCAATGTTCGAGTCGAACATACGTTCGACTCGAACACGAAGCTCATCCCTAGTTGTCGACCTTGTTAATGAATCTGGCCACGAATAGGTCTATGTCCGGAATACCCCATCTTCTGACATATCGCAAGGAAGATGTTGGGGTGAATTGATCATTCTCCCGGAAATAATTGTTGGAGACTCAAGTAGTGTGCCTAAAAAATTAGAATTGCTGATAGGCAAGCAGTGTTGGGTTCTGCCCAAGCTAGAACATTATTCACCTCTTTTTGGGCTGCATGACCTCTCGTGCCCCCCTGGTGATTGATGTAAGCCACCGTCGTGCCCCTTGTCAGACTGAATCCTGTCAGGACAGTCCTTTAGTCTGACCGCAAGATTCTAGGGCCAAACGTACTGCTTGAAACTCCCCAAAAAAAAAATTGATAGGCAAGGTCCATCTCCCCTGGACAGAATCTTCTTCCAGGGCTGCACTAGAGTCTAGAAGGCTGGCATCTGTTGTTAACACCTTCCAGGATAAAGATTTTCCCTTTTGCTGGATAACAACCACCAATTTAGGCTCTGACTATGTCGGGAGCCAAGCGTATTGGAAACAAACAAGGCCTGAATTTTTATTCCAGACCAACAGGATGGTGTCTTGAAGCAGTCTTTGAGTGAAACTGTGCGTAAGGGATGGCCTTGAAGGAGGCCACCATTTCCCCAAAAAATCTCCTGCACAGCCGAATGAAGGAACTTTCCTTTGTTTTGATAAGTTGAATTAGTCCTATAATGAAACTGATTTTTGTCTGGGGCAACAATACCTTCTTTTGTATGGTATCTATAACCAGCCCCCAAGTACCGTAATCTCCTTGATGGTTTTAAAGGAGAATCTTCCTAGGTTGAGAATCCAACCTAGATTTCAGATATTTATGGCTGAGATCAGACTCTGGTTTTAGACCTGAGACTGAATGATCTATTAAAAGTAGATCTTCTAATAGGCTAGGACCGCTATGCCTTAAGCCCTTAACCTGGCTAAAGGAGGTGCCAGAATCTTTGAGAACACTTGTGGTGCTGTGGCTAAGCCGAAAGGCAGGGCCACAACTGAAAAAAATATTTTATATTTCAAACCGCAGAAATTTCTGGTAAGCGGGAAAGTTTGGCACATGGAGATATGCAACTCCCCTCCTTGCAGGATGGACACAGCCGATCAAATTATGAAATAATCGGATGTTTAAGTGCCGATTCAGCTCTTTGAGATCTAGAACGGGTCTTCCCTCTGTTTGGTTCTGGAACCTTAAAGGGGTTTAGACAAAAAAACCTGTTCCACTAAGGCAGGGATATGCAATTAGCAGACCTCCAGCTGTTGCAGAACTACAACTCCCATGAGGCATTGCAAGACTCTGACAGCCACAAGCATGACATCCAGAGGCAGAGGCATGATGGGACTTGTAGTTTTGTAACAGCTGGGGGTCCGCTAATTGCATATCCTAAGGGAACCTTCTGATATCACCGACTGGTATAACAGCTGATCCAGAGGCCAGAAAGAAAGACTTCTCTTTTCTCTGGATCCTTAGGAACATTCTCAGAGGAGACAGACCCGAACCCCGGACCCTCAGATCATAAGCCGACTGAGCCATCTGGGCTCTCTGAACTCTAGTCATAACCTAGAGAAAAAATTGCAGAAATCCCTCTGCTCTTGACATTGTTCCTGCCAGATCTTGAGAATCGCAGGACCTTTTCCCTCATCCAAACGAGTGGGGGTGCTCCTTCATGAGAAGGCTTTAGCATTCTGCTTTGTGGGCTTTCTGCCCCCAAGATCCTGGTGCTGCCCTTGGGGACTCTCTTTTAAATCTGACGATTAAGACCATTGAGACGGTGCCGCAGGCATAGGAGAGGCAGCACGATCAAAGGAGAAATGTTTTTACTGGTAAAGGGAGCTTTACCCTTTTGGATGTACTACTTATCCACTTTAAATAGCCATACCCCAGGAAGGGAAAGAAACTGGTTAAGAGCTTTCACATGGTGCTTCAGCTGATTAATATTTAAGCCACAGAACTCTGCGAGAATGCACTAGTCCAAGCATAAGCCACAAGGCTTAAACGTTAGTCTTTCATAGCATCTACTATGAGACATAGTGCGTCAGATACACCAGACCATTGCCGGGCCTGCTGATTAGGCAGAATCTCAGGTATCTCCACAAACTGTTCCTTAACCCTTTGAAGTCCACATTTTTCAATGAGTTAGCGACTCAAAATGTGCTCCGCCAAAAGGTTGGAGCAGACGTTAAAGGGTTAAAGGACTGAGATACACCAATTCAGGCAAGGACTGCAAAAGACATCTTGTCTTTAAAAGGAAGTTTCAACTTTTAATTTGCTGGATCCTTAAACATCAATGCATTATCCACTGGACATGAGGAGGTGATTGCAGCATTAATTGCTGGAACCCCCCATTTCTTCATAGAAATGTTCCCATTCAGAATACATAAGCTATGCATGAATAGGAAAAAACATCCCAGGTGGGGGAGGTTCAAATGAACCTTATTAGAGGTAGATGCCTCAAGAGCCTGTGCTACAGGCAATAACAGGGTAAACCACTTAAGGACGCCGCATGCCATTGTACGTCATCACAATGGCATGTACAGGCACAAGCACGTACATGTACGTGCTTGCCTTCCAGCAGGTGGGGGGTCCGATCGGACCCCCTCCCGCTGGATACGGCGGTCCGTTTCGCTTCAGGAGCGATCCGGGATAAGGGGATGGCCGTTGGTTTCTGGCCATCCCCTCTCGATCGCTGCTGGCGAATGAGAAGCTTCCTCCCACTGTGTATTGTATACACAGGCAGGGAGGAAGTGATGTCATTCTCCTTGGGGCGGTCTTTTTGACCGGACTACGAGGAGAAGACAGAAAGTAAGTGTGCACCAACACTACACTGACATGTAGGCACACACAGGCACACAAACCCCCCCCAATCCCCCCCGATCGCTACGTTACGGGTGACTCTGGTTAGTTTGCTTTTTATAGCATCAGGGCACCCACCATTTATTACCCAATAAAGGTTTAACCCCCTGATCATCCGGCGGGTGATATCAATTAGGTTTTAGGGTCAGGGTCTGCGTCGCCCCAGGCAGCGCTAGGTTAGTGCTAGTACCGCTAACACCCACACGCAAAGCATAAACCTCCCGTAGTGGTATAGAATCTGAACAGATCAATATCTGATCTGATCAGATCTATACTAGCATCCCCAGCAGTTTAGGGTTCCAAAAAAACGCATTGTTAACGGGATCAGCCCAGATACCTGCTGGCACCTGCGTTTTGCCCCTCTGCCCAGCCCACCCAAGTGCAGTATCGATCGATCACTGTCACTTACAAAACACTAAACACATAACTGCAGCGATCGCAGAGTCAGGCCTGATCCCTGCGATCGCTAACAGTTTTTTTTGGTAGCGTTTTATATTTAAATCCGGAAGGCAGTGCTTGGTTTTCGGGGTCCCGTATGTGGCTAGGCTCCCAAAAAGTCCCCCACATGTGGTATCTCCGTACTCGGGAGATGCAGCAGAATTTATTTTGGGGTATAATTTGACTTATGCCCATAGCATGTGTGAGCAATATATCATTTAGTGACAACTTTGTGCAAAAAAAAAAAATTGTAATATTCCTGCAACTTGTGGCAAAATATAAAATATTTCATGGACTCAACATGCCTCTCAGTAAATAGCTTGGGGTGTCTGCTTTCAAAAATGGGGTCATTTGGGGGGGTTTTGTGCTATTTTGGCATTTTATGGCCTTCGAAACTGTGATAGGTAGTGAGGAGTGAAATCAAAAATTTGCACCCTTAGAAACCCTGAAGGCAGTGATTGGTTTTCGGGGCGCCATACGCAGCTAGACTCCCAAAAAGTCCCACATATGTGGTATCCTCGTACTCAGGAGAAGCAGCAGAATATATTTTGGGGTGCAATGCTACATATAACTATGGCATGTGTGAGCAATATATCATTTAGTGACAACTTTTTGTAAACTTTCTTTTTTTGTGTCATTATTCAATCACTTGGGACAAAAAAATATTCAATGGGCTCAACATGCCCCTCAGCAATTTCCTTGGGGTGTCTACTTTCCAAAATGGGGTCATTTGTGGGGGGTTTGTACTGCCCTGCCATTTTAGCACCTCAAGAACTGAGATAGGCAGTTGTAAATTAAAAGCTGTGTAAATTCCAGAAAATGTACTCTAGTTTGTAGACGCTATAACTTTTGCGCAAACCAATATATATACGCTTATTGAAATTTTTTTTACTAAAGACATGTGGCTGAATAAATTTTGCCATAAAAATATGACTTAAATTGACTTTGTTCGATTTTTCTTATAACAAAAAGTAGAAAATATCTTTTTTTTCTCAAAATTTTCGGTCTTTTTCCATTTATATCGCAAAAAATAAAAATCGCAGAGGCAATCAAATACCATCAAAAGAAAGCTCTATTTGTGGGAAGAAAAGGACGCAAATTTAGTTTGGGTACAACATTGCATGACCGCGCAATGACCAGTTAAAGCAGTGCAGTGCGAAATTGTAAAAAGACTTCTGGTCCTTAGGCTGAAAATTGCTGAAGTGGTTAAGTGCTACTCTTTCTTCCTTGGTAATATTGGCATGCCATGTTGTTTCACCCTGTTGTTTTTGGTGTCCCAGGCCTGTCAGATCATGTTCAATATTAAAATATATATAAAATTAAACTGGTCTGACGGCATCCATACTCACCTGCACACAATCACATGTATCACCCTCCACTGCCAATTCCTCTAGGTCTGATTGCACAACATTCCCTGAAAGAAAATGTATCATCAGCAGGCATAGTATAAACAGGTACAGATATAGATTGTGTAGGGATACCATCATCTACTGTGTGATAATGTCTTTTAATCGTTAGATTCCTCACAAACCTACTGATATCCACAAATTGTATCAAATGAATTGAAGTGTCTCTGTGGACCAAAATTTAGTCCTGTATATAGAAGAGACACTTCACTATTCATGAGTGTTCTACCGGAAAGATTAAGGACATTAGAAAAGTCTGTTACAACCTGCGAGCTTGACGTCGGGATGGATATCTCATCTGTTCCTCGGAGCCCGTTTGTCCTCCTGTATTCCTGTGGCCGCCCTGGCCCCTTTTGTTCTGGTGGAGTCTTTTGCCCCTGTTTTTTGGGGGAATCAGGGTGGACCTATCCATTTGGCTACTGGTGGATGGGCGGGTCGGTGATGGTTTCCGAATCAGAGGCAGCAAGAGTGTCATCCCATCATTCCAGTTCTGTGTCAGAAAAACTGACATGCTTTTTTGTTCCATTATTGGATTGGGACACTCCACTCCAGTTGCGTCTGCATTTCCACATGTAAACATTGTATTGTAATCAATCTTATCTCATAACATTTTTTCTTTCTTATTCGTAATTTTTTTCCTAAATGGTTTAATTCATTATTTAATCTTTAATCAAGGTGTGTGAATTCCCTCGTACCCTGTAATGGTTTTAGAGCTAATTGGAGCTCCGAGATTTCCCCCCTGTAGGACGTCCGTCTCCATTTTTTTGTAATTATGTTCATCAGGGTCTTTGAGTATAAGGACAGGGCGTCCGTCCATTGTGTTTTGAGGGACTCATCATAAAGTTCAAAAGTAGGAAATTTCTTTACCCTTAGTCCTCGTGGTATACATTCAGTTAGCAAATATTCAGACAGGGAACTCGATTCCCAGAATGCCCTAATTTCCTTAGTCATGCTTCTCTCCAATTTTCTAAACAGCAATCGTATTGAGCCAACTTTATTGTCATTTTTGTTATTGAAACTCTCACATGCGTTGGTTCTCAATGGATTGTTGCCCAATAGGTGCGGCTGGTGTTGGACAATATGGTGTTATCCGTCATTGTGCAAGGTAAGGTAGCAACACTCACCAACAATAAAGTCCGTACCAGTGGCGGCTGGTGAAGTTTTAGGATGGGGGGGTGCCAGACCCTTCCTTTTTGACCCCTCCCACTTGGTGAAAATGGGCATGGTTTCAGCAAAATAGTGGGCGTGGCTCTAAGGTGGTGTGGTTAGCATTTGAGATGAATGAGGGGTGGAGGGATAGGGAGAGAGAGATGGAGGGACAGCAGGCCAAGATCCTACACAACAAAAGAAATATGTGTTTTCTAGAAAGTTTAACAATCAGCAGATAAAGATACTCCAAACACCCGGTTAGCAATTCAATCATCCCGGTACCATGGTTGTTATGGTGTCAGGATGATTGAAGCACATTATTTCTATTATTACATTGTACTATAACATGAAATCATTCAACTCACCATAATGCAGAATCAGTGGGAGCCTGCAACCAGATGCCATCAGGTGCCCCCAGCAGAGTCCCTCCTTACATCAGATGCCCCCAGAAGAGTCCCTCCATACATCGGGTGCCCCCAGCGGAGTCCCACCATACATCAGGTGCCCCGAAAGAGTCCTTCCATACATCAGGTGCCCCCCGGCAGAGTCCCTCCATACATCAGGTGCCCCCGGCAGAGTCCCTCCATACATCAGGTGCCCCCCGGCAGAGTCCCTCCATACATCAGGTGCCCCCCGGCAGAGTCCCTCCTTACATCAGGTGCCCCCGGCAGAATCCCTCCATACATCAGGTGCCCCCGACGGAGTCCCTCCTTACATCAGGTGCCCCGACGGAGTCCCTCCTTACATCAGGTGCCCAGACGAAGTCCCTCCATACATCGGGTTCCCCCGGCGGAGTCCCTCCTTACATCAGGTGCCGGCGGCAGAGTCCCACCATACATCCGATGCCCCTGGCAGAATCCCTCCATACATCAAGTGCCCCCGGGCAGAGTCCCTCCATACATCAGGTGCACCCGGCAGAGTCCCTCCTTACATCAGGTGCCCCCAGCGGAGTCACACCATACTTTAGATGCCCCTGGCAGAGTCCCTCTATACATCAGGTGCCCCCCGGCGGAGTCCCTCCTTACATCAGGTGCCGCTGGCAGAGTCCCACCATACATCCGATGCCCCTGGCAGAATCCCTCCATACATCAAGTGCCCCCCGGCAGAGTCCCTCCATACATCAGGTGCCCCCGGCAGAGTCCCTCCTTACATCAGGTGCCCCCGGCAGAGTCCCACCTTACATCAGGTGCCCCCGGCAGAATCCCTCCTTACATCAGGTGCCCCCAGGAGAGTCCCTCTTTACATGAGGTGCCCCCGGCAGAGTCGCTCCATACATCAGGTGCCCCCAGCAGAGTCCCTCCTTACATCAGGTGCCCCGATGGAGTCCCTCCTTACATCAGGTGCCCCGACGGAGTCCCTCCTTACATCAGGTGCCCGGACGGAGTCCCTCCATACATCGGGTTCCCCCGGCGGAGTCCCTCCTTACATCAGGTGCCGCCGGCAGAGTCCCACCATACATCCGATGCCCCTGGCAGAATCCCTCCATACATCAGGTGCCCCCAGGCAGAGTCCCTCCATACATCAGGTGCCCCCCGCAGAGTCCCTCCTTACATCAGGTGCCCCCAGCGGAGTCCCTTCTTACATCAGGTGCCCCCAGCGGAGTCACACCATACATCAGATGCCCCTGGCAGAGTCCCTCTATACATCAGGTGCCCCCGGGCAGAGTCCCTCCATACATCAGGTGCCCCGGAAGAGTCCCTCCATACATCAGGTGCCCCGGAAGAGTCCCTCCATACATCAGGTGCCCCCCGGCAGAGTCCCTCCATACATCAGGTGCCCCCCGGCAGAGTCCCTTCTTACATCAGGTGCCCCCGGCAGAATCCCTCCTTACATCAGGTGCCCCTGGCAGAATCCCTCCTTACATCAGGTGCCCCCGGCAGAGTCCCTCTTTACATGAGGTGCCCCCGGCAGAGTCCCTCCATACATCAGGTGCCCCCGGCAGAGTCCCTCCTTACATCAGGTGCCCCGGCGGAGTCCCTCCTTACATCAGGTGCCCCGACGGAGTCCCTCCTTACATCAGGTGCCCAGACGGAGTCCCTCCATACATCAGGTGCCCCTGGCAGAGTCCCTCCATACATCAGGTGCCCCCGGCAGAGTCCCTCCATACATCAGGTGCCCCCAGCGCAGGCTCTCCTTACATCAGGTGCCCCCAGCAGAGTCCCTCCTTACATACAGCCTGTGCCCCATCAAATGCAGCCTGTGCCCCATCAAATGCAGCCTGTGTCACATCAAATGCAGCCTGTGTCACACACATCAAATGCAGCCTGTATCACATCAAACCCCCCTCCCCCTTTTCTCTGCAGAAGCACAGCGGCACTTACCTTGCTGTGTTGTCCTCTCCTGCGGTGTCTCCTTCCACTGGCAGCGGCGATGGATGAGTCTGCTCCTCATACTTGCGGTTTTCTCTCTCTCAGGTGCAATGGGAGAGAGAAAACAGGAAGTGACATCTAACTCAGATGTCAATCAAACCGCCCGGCCGTAGTAATAGATACTAAAAGTGCCAGGCAGAAGCTACTCGGCCCTTCGGAAAGCGCCACAAGGCAGGACAAAAGCCCGCAAATGAAGCTCCGTGTCTGCAATCTCGTGATTGAATAGACATGGCACTTCCCATAGTGCACTGTGTCCGGCGTCCAAACAGTGCACCTAACCACTTCAATACCGGGCTATAGTCATATGATGTCCGCAGATGGGATCTCGCATCCTGGGCAGGCGTCATATGACGTCTTCCGTATCTTGCCACTCCTGCGGCAATCGTGGATGAGGTGTGTCCCTCAGACACAGCCCATCCCAGATCAGGGTAAAGAGCCAATAAAAAATGGCTCTTTACCACGTGTCAGAAACCATGAAACAGACTGAGACAGAAGTACAATCAAATCACACTTGTTTATTAATAAAAATAAAAAGTTAAATAGGAAAAAGCGTAGTCAAGCATAGCCAGAGTCCAGTAGCCAGATCGGGTAGTCATCCAGTCCAAAGTTCATTAACCAGATCGGGTAATCAGCCAGGCCAGAAGTCAGGGATCCAAGGAGAGCAACTGCAAGCAGGATAAGAAGCCAGGAGGGATGTCAGCAAGCCAGTCTTGAAACAAACAGCAGGAGATGGTTCCTTGTGATGTGACCAAAGGAAAGAGTGAGCTGGAAGGCTTTAAATAGGCAGTTCTGACGAGCATCATCAGGAGCAGCTGGTAACTGTGGAAAGAGAAGAGAGCTGGCAATTAGCCAACAGCTGAGCGGCCAGCCCAGAGGAGGAAGGGCTAAGCCAGCCCTGACACCACGTGACTGGCTGTATCCAATCACAGCCGGTCACATGTATTGTCCACGTGCACGGACATGCACAGAGCAGCGATCAGGGACACGACTTGTAACCCTGACACAGCACAACCCCGATCGCAGTAAAGAGCCAATGAAATTGGCTCTTTAAGACGTGACCAGCTGTGTCCAATCATAGAATGTAAACAAACCACGGTAACGAGATGTTACCAGGTGTGTGAGAAGGACATATCGTTACCACTTACAGTACACACCAACCACACTGATTGCCCCCCCTAATAAAGAGCCAGTCATCAAAGTACCTGTCACCACCCATCAGAGTAGCTGTCATCACTAGTGATGGACGAACTTCCGACGGGACGTTTCGCGAACGCGGACCGCGAACGTGGCCGATAGTTCGCGAACCGGAACGTTCGCGGGGGGCCCAATTGAATTTAATGGGAGGCGAACTTTGCAAACCTACAGGTCAAATTTGCAGCCACGAAATAATTAATAGCTGTGAATCTGGGATCGACAACTACAAGCATTCTTTTTTTATATGGGAAATTGTTGTGACCATGCAGGACTGTGGAGCGCATGAAGGCAATGGAGGAGAGGGAAGGTCAGGGTAGGCAAAGAAGAGGGTGCAGGAGATGATCACCAGCAGCGTGACATACAACGACACCTGCACCGTGATAGAGTCATCTGACAGCAGCACCGTGATAGAGAGCACTGACATCAGCAGCGTGACATACAGCAATGACACCTGCACCGTGATAGAGTGGTCTGACACCAGCACCGTGATAGAGAGCACTGACATCAGCAGCGTGACATAAAGCACTAACACCAGCACCGTGATATACAGCACTGACAGCAGCACCATGATAGAGAGCACTGACATCAGCAGAGTGACATACAGCAATGACACCTGCACCGTGATAGAGTGATCTGACACTAGCACCGTGATAGAGAGCACTGACATCAGCAGCGTGACATACAGCACTAACACCAGCACCGTGACATACAGCACTGACAGAAGCACCGTGATAGAGAGCACTGACATCAGCAGCGTGACATAAAGCACTCACACCAGCACTGTGATATACAGCACTGACACCAGCACCGTGATATACAGCACTGACACCTGCACCGTAAGCAGCCCCAGGAGGAAGTCAGCATAGCACAGGGATGGTGGGAGCCCCTCATAATGAGCATAGCACAGGGATGGTGGGAGCCCCTCATAATGAGCATAGCACAGGGATGGTGGGAGCCCCTCATAATATGCACAGCAGAGGTACAGCCCCAGGAGGAAGTCAGCACAGGGATGGTGGAAGCCCCTCAAAATAAGCAGCCCCAGGAGGATGTCAGCATAGCACAGGGATGGTGGGAGCCCCTCATAATAAGCAGCCCCAGGAGGAAGTCAGCACAGCACAGGGATGGTGGGAGCCCCTCATAATATGCACAGCAGAGGTACAGCCCCAGAAGGATGTCAGCACAGCACAGGGATGGTGAGAGCCCCTCATAATAAGCAGCCCCAGTAGAAATATGACACCGCTCAACCTCTTCAAAGAGGAGGGTACGGGCATATAGTACGGTGTGCTTTTTTTGGACAAGGAAGTGAGCCAAATGAAGAAAGAAGGTCTGTGTGCTCGATTAAAAAAATTGTTTATAGACATATACATGGTCTACTGGTCACATGTGTTGAATTCCTCCGAGATCCATGCCTCATTCATTTTTAGAAATGTGAGGTAGTTAACACTTTTGTGAGCTAGGAGAGTACGCTTATCGGTCACTATCCCCCCTGCTGCGCTGAACGTCCTTTCGGACAGGACACTGGATGAGGGGCAAGCCAACAGTTCGATTGCAAATTGGGCAAGCTCTGGCCAGAGGTCAAGCCTGCCCACCCAGTAGTCCAGGGATTCATCACTCCTCAGAGCATCCACATCGGCCGTTAACCCGATGTAGTCGGACACCTGACGGTCTAGGCGTTCCCTGATGCGGGATCCGGATGACACCTGTCGATGGGTCGGCTGAAAGAATGACCTCATATCTGAAGTCACCAACACATCTTCAAACCGGCCTCTTCTTGCAGGCGCTGTTGGATTGGTACCCGCAACTCCTTCTCTGGGAGTGGGAATTGCTCCTCTGCCAGCGCACGCAAAGGCAGAATGCAGCATTTCTTGAAGCAAGGCCTGGAAGTGCTCCATTCTGCCAGCCCTCTGTGACGGCGGTAACATTTCCGCCATTTTGTGTTTGTACCGGGGGTCTAAGTACGTTGCCACACAGTACTGGTCCTTGACCCTTATGCTTTTTATACGGGGGTCCCTATTAAAACACTGGAGCATTAAGGCCCCCATTTGCACTAAACTGGAAGCGGTGTGGTGGCCTGGCTCCTGCTCATCATCCAGGATAATGTCGTCCTCTTCATTCTCCTCTCCCCATCCGCGCACAACAGGGATCCCAGAAAGGTTTAAAGCATGCTCTTCTTGCTCCTCCTCATCCGCCCCGGCACCATCCTCCTCTGACTCCTCTTCAGACTCCTGTTGTTCACTTGTCTCAGATAGAGTAGCCCCCCCTGGGAATTCATCCAGCATTGCGACTTCCTCATCTTCCCGCTCCTGCTCCTCCACAG
This sequence comes from Lithobates pipiens, assembly GCF_037356315.1. Taxonomy (NCBI): domain Eukaryota; kingdom Metazoa; phylum Chordata; class Amphibia; order Anura; family Ranidae; genus Lithobates; species Lithobates pipiens. The sequence goes on from NW_027507685.1 coordinate 222,274,795, forward strand.
CTTGATCAATAACACGACGCAATGCACGCTCAATAAAGAAGGCATAAGGTACCATGTCACTGATGGCGCCATGGCTGCGACTGACCAGTTTGGTGATCTCCTCAAATGGCCGCAGAAGTCTGCATGCGTCGCGCATGAGCAGCCACTGGCGCTGTGAAAAAACCCCCAGCTCCCCAGAACCTGTTCTGCCACAGAGTTCATACAGGTAGACATTAACTGCACGTTTCTGCTGGAGCAGCCTATCAAGCATATAGAAGGTTGAGTTCCATCGCGCCGGGCAATCGCAAATAAGACATCTGACCGTCAGACTGTGTCACCGCTGAATGCCAGCAAGGCGAGCCATGGCCGTGTAAGATCTTCTGAAATGGGCCGAGATTTTCCTTGCCTGCCCGCAAGATGTCCTGGACCCCAGGGTATTTGACAACGAATCGCTGCACGACCAAGTTTAAGACGTGTGCGTCATTTTGCCCTGTTTCAATGCGCTAAGCAGATTGGCACCGTTGTCACACATCACTTTAGCAACTGTCAAATTGAGCGGTGTTAGCCACTGATCTGCCTGTGAATGCAAAGCTGAAAGGAGTGCCGGGCCAGTGTGGCTCTTGGCTTCCAGGCACAACAGACGCAGCACGGCATGGCAACGTCTCACCTGGCATGTCGAATAGGTTCTGGGGAGCTTGGGCGGCGCAGCGGAAGAGACGCTAGCAGCGGAAAAGGAGGAGTCAGCCGAGGAGGAGGAGAAGAAGAAGAGTCAGGCCTGCATGCAATCCGTGGCAGTAAAAACCAAATCTACACGGGTGCCACGGGTTACATGCTTGACGGACGTCAGAAGGTTCACCCAGTGGGCAGTAAAAGTGATAAACCTTCCCTGCCCGTGTTTGCTAGACCACGTGTCTGTGGTCAGATGTATCTTGGCACCGACACTGTGTGCCAGAGATACATTCACTTGCCGCTGAACATGGCCATATAGCTCTGGGATGCCCTTCTCTGAGAAATACTTCCTTCCTGGGACCTTCCATTGTGGTGTTCCAATGGCCACAAATTTGCGAAAGGCCTCAGAGTCCACCAGTTTATATGGCAGTAGTTGGCGGGCTATGAGTTCTGACAAGCCAGCCGTCAACCGTTGGGCAAGAGGGTTATCCGGCATCATCATTTTTTTTACGCTCGAACATTAGGCCCACGGAAGCCTGCCTTTTTGCAGAAAAACGTGAGCTTGGCGTGATGGAAGGTGGAGTGGAGGACAATTGTGAGGAGAGAGGAGAAGGAGAAGTAGAAGACGAGGCTGGACGGTGAGAGCCTGGAGTGTGGCTTTGTGTGTTCTGTTGCTCCCACTGGGCTCGGTGATGGCTGCTCATGTGCCTTCTTAAGGCGGTCGTCCCTAGGTGAGTGTTGGGCTTACCGCAACTAATGCGCTGACTGCAAAGATTGCAGATGGCAACGCTATTGTCAGCAGCGGACACGTTAAAAAAAGCCCACACTGCGGAGCCATGTGCCGGTGTCCTGGGAGCACCAGATGTGACCGTACATGGTCGATGACTCGCTCTTGATACATTTGCAGTCTGCTTTGTCCCTCCTGTGCAATGTAAGTTATTCCTGCTTCTCCTCCCTATCTGCTGGTCCATATCTCCCTCTGAACTCCCCTCCTCTTCCTCTCTTGTGGGCACCCACGTGACATCACTAGACACGTCATCATCGACGTCACCTTCCCCACTGCTATAAGTAGAGATCTCGGAGTAGGCAGCAACACCGGGGACCAACCTCCTCCTTGGGCTGATCTGGGTACTGTCGTCAGACTGCTGAGTAGCGGTTGTTGCTACCTCCTCTTCCTGATCCAATACCAAGAGTGACTGCGCATCAGAAATGTCTTGATATGGATCGGAAAATAATTCCTGTGACTCAAGCGGAAGGTATGTGGTGGTGGTGGTGGTGTTGTTGGTGGTAGTGTCTTTGGGGGTGCACATTGCAGAGAGTGAAGAAGAGGGTGCAGATCGAGAGGATGAGGAGGGTGCAGAAGAGTAAGGCTGAGTGAGCCACTCAACCAAGTCTGGTGCGTCCTTTAAAGTAATTGAACGCACCTTCTGCAACTTCCCACTTTGGCTCAAGCCTGTTGCTCCTGCCCTACCCCTACCACCCCTGTGGAAGGGCCTGCCTCTTCCTCTGCCTGTCATTTTTTAAATGACCCTGTGACAAAACTCTCATTCCCTATACTGATGAAGGACTGCTGCACTATAGGGCAGCAGTCAGCAGTAGTGCACCTCAACCCTATGTATTGTGGACCTATACCAGTCCTTATAGAATGGCAGACTGTATCTCACTCAACCCTATGTACTATAGCACCCTACACCAGGTTATTACCAGTCCTTATAAGGACCTTTGTGGAACAAGTAGGTTGTGACTGATTAGCAGACTGTACTGCAGCAGTCTTTAATCAGTATAGGGACTGACGTACAGTCTGCTAATCAGTCACACACAACCTACTTGTTCCACAAAGGTCCTTATAAGGACTGGTAACTTGGTCTGTCTAGGGTGCTACAGTACATAGGGTTGAGTGAGGTACAGTCTGCTATTCTATAAGGACTGGTATAGGTCCACAAAACATAGGGTTGAGGTGCACTACTGCTGACCTCTGCCCTATACTGCAGCAGTCTTTAATCAGTATAGGGACTGATGTATAGGGCAGAGGTCAGCAGTAGTGCACCTCAACCCTATGTTTTGTGGACCTATACCAGTCCTTATAGAATAGCAGACTGTACCTCACTCAACCCTATGTACTGTAGCACCCTAGACAGACCAAGTTACCAGTCCTTATAAGGACCTTTGTGGAACAAGTAGGTTGTGTGTGACTGATTAGCAGACTGTACGTCAGTCCCTATACCGATGAAGAATTGCTGCAGTATAGGGCAGCGGTCAGCAGTAGTGCACCTCAACCCTATGTATTGTGGACCTATACCAGTCCTTATAGAATAGCAGACTGTACCTCACTCAACCCTATGTACTATAGCACTCTACACCAGGTTAATACCAGTCCTTATAAGGACCTTTATGGAACAAGTAGGTTGTGTGTGACTGATTAGCAGACTGTACGTCAGTCCCTATACCGATGAAGGACTGCTGCAGTATAGGGCAGCGGTCAGCAGTAGTGCACCTCAACCCTATGTATTGTGGACCTATACCAGTCCTTATAGAATAGCAGACTGTACCTCACTCAACCCTATGTACTATAGCACCCTACACCAGGTTATTACCAGTCCTTATGAGGACCTTTGTGGAACAAGTAGGTTGTGTGTGACTGATTAGCAGACTGCAGCAGAAGGGCAGCAGTCAAGTATAATATTCTTTCTATATTTGGAAGAAAGAATATTATACGTGTACAAGCCTATTACCATACCACTGATACCAGTCCTGAAAAGAACCTTTGTGGACCTAACATAGTAACAGGTACTGATTAAACTGACCCTCACTGCCTCACACACTGCTTCCTGCCTGTCCCTATATAAAGTGACAAAACAGAGGCTACTGGAACAATAACTGGAATAGCACTTTTGTGGACCTGATAGTAACAGCTAATGACTAAACTGACTGTCCCTGCAGCACACACCGTCCTGTCACTTTCTCTAAACTGACAAAAGACACTCAGGCTGCTGCAACAATCACAAGCACAGCAAACCTATATCCTGAACTACACCTAACACCTATACCAGTCCTGAAAAGAACTTTTGTGTACCAAATAGCTAGCGATTTGGGTCACTGCAATCTCTCCCTGCTCCACACAGCAACCTCTCCCTATAGTGACAGAAGAAAGAATGTAAAATGGCCGCCGGATCGGGTATATTTATAAGTTAGGGGGAATGTCCAAGTGTCCATGTGCTGTAATGTCTCAATTGGCTGTCCTGTACCCCATGATGGATGTGTCATCTTAGGTCAAAGTTATTTTACACAGTAAACATGGAAGTCCGCCGGGCGAACGGCGCCAATAGTCCGCCGATCGGGCGGACCGCGAACAGCCGAAATTCGCTGCGAAACGACCGCCGGGCGAACCGTTCGGCCATCACTAGTCATCACCCATCAAAGTACCTGTCACCTAGACAGGGAAGAATGCGTCCTAGAGTGACAGGAATACTGTTTTACCGTGGGATTCCATCTCCTTCATATATCAACAAGCCCTGTCTCCTCACAGAATTGGAATAGTGGGCCACTAGGTCCCACCCTTCCAATTGCCTTTTGTGGGAACCTATCTATGTTTTGATCCATTGTCATATTAAAATCTCCTGCCACTAGGGATGAGCCGAACACCCCCCGGTTCGGTTCGCACCAGAACTTTCGAACGGACCCCACGTTCGTTACGAACGTTAGAACCCCATTGAAGTCTATGGGACTCGAACGTTCGAAATGGAAAGTGCTAGTTTTAACGGCTAATATGCAACATACTGTCCTAAAAAGGGTTTGGGGACCTGACTCCTGCCTCAGGGGACATGGGTCAATGCAAAAAAAAAGTTTTAAAAACGGTCGTTTTGGCGGGAGCACTGATTTTAATGACGATTAAAGTGAAAAAAAAAGTGAAATATTCCTTTAAATATGGTGCCTGGGGGGTGTCTGTAGTATGCCTGTGAAGTGCCACGTGTTTCCCGTGTTTAGAACAGTCCCTGCACAAAATGACATTAAACGGAAATAACACCATTTAAAACTGCTTGCGGTTTTAATGTTATATCTGGTTCCTGCAATATGGTTGAAAATCATTGAGAAAAATGGCATGGGTAGCCCTCCCTGCCCATTACCAACCTATTTGGGTCTTGTACGCATATTAAGGGGAACCCTGTACCCATATTAAAAAAAGGAAATGCGTGTGGCCCCCAGGCCCTATATACTCAGAACAGCAGTATACAGGCGGTGCAAACAAGACAGGGACTGTGTAGGTTTGTTGTGTTAAGTTGAATCTGTTTGTAATTTTCAACTGGTACATTTTTAAAGTGTAGCTCCAGTCAAAAAAACTATTTTTAAGCTTTTTGGAAAACATAGGGAAGGGTTATCACCCCTGTATAATTTGTTTTGTCGTCCATCTTTTTTCATCTCACTTGCTGCTGTCTGATGTTTGTAAGTTGGATGTTTGAAAGTAGGGGCCTGCCATATATGCTCTTCAGAAATGGCGGAACAAGGTGTTGGTTTTGCCACAACATTGTAAGCCCTCAAAGTGACTCTTGGTGGGCGCTGGAGCGCCCTGCTGTGAACGATTATATCAAGAATTGTAATTACATGCCATTGTTGAACAGTGGTAGAAAATTTGACCTTTGGTGGTTGTGGTGCTGGTGCCACAACACTATAAGTCCTTACCGTTACTCTGGGTGGGCACAGGAAGGGGCCCTCCTGTGAAATATTATATCAAGAATTGTAATTACATGTCCCTGTTAAACAGGGGCAGAAAAATTTGGCCTTAGGCACTGCTGCTGGTGCCACCACACTGCAACCTCTTCCATATACTCTAGTTTTTTTTGCTGGAATTAGCCCTGCTGCAAAGCATTGCATCAAAAATTTTACTTAAACGCCCCTGTTAAACAGGGGCAGAAAAATTGGGCCTTAGGCTGAGGTGAATATCGCGGTGTATACTGCGGTCAGGGCACGCAGACAATAACCAGAAAACAGCAGAGATAAAGGGGTATATACAGATGTATACTGTGCTGTGCTGGAGGCACACACAACTTCCAATAACTCCTGCAGATGGCAATTGGGCTCAAATAGAGAACAGCTATGTAGGTGGATTATAGCGGTATGTACTGGGTACAGAGCACGCAAACAGCACGCACTATCTCCTAACACTACTGACTGCAAGCTCTATTATTAAAGATGGATCACTAGCTATATAGGTGAGGTGAATATCACGGTGTATACTGCGGTCAGGGCATGCAGACAATAACCAGAAAACAGCAGAGATAAAGGGGTATATACAGATGTATACTGTGCTGTGCTGGAGGCACACACAACTTCCAATAACTCCTGCAGATGGCAATTGGGCTCAAATAGAGAACAGCTATGTAGGTGGATTATAGCGGTATGTACTGGGTACAGAGCACGCAAACAGCACGCACTATCTCCTAACACTACTGACTGCAAGCTCTATTATTAAAGATGGATCACTAGCTATATAGGTGAGGTGAATATCACGGTGTATACTGCGGTCAGGGCATGCAGACAATAACCAGAAAACAGCAGAGATAAAGGGGTATATACAGATGTATACTGTGCTGTGCTGGAGGCACACACAACTTCCAATAACTCCTGCAGATGGCAATTGGGCTCAAATAGAGAACAGCTATGTAGGTGGATTATAGCGGTATGTACTGGGTACAGAGCACGCAGACAGCACGCACTATCTCCTAACACTACTGACTGCAAGCTCTATTATTAAAGATATATAAATATAGTGAAGTGAATAGTGAATATAGTGGTGTATACTGCGGTCAGGGCACAGACAATAACCACTACACAACAGCAAGATAGGAAATCAGCCAAAAACGATCGGTGTGTACTGTGTTGAAGGTACACAGAACACCCACTGCTTCAGATGCTAACACACTACACGAGGCCGCCTCAATGGCGGCCTTATATAGTGTGGGGCGTGCACTACACAGCCTCAGCTATGATTGGCCACAGGCATCCTGCCTGTGGCCAATCATGGCTCTCCTCGCTGCTGGCGCTGCGATTGGCCAAGCATGCGGGGTCACAGTGCATGCTTGGCCAATCATGAGCCAGCAATGCACTGCGCCATCGCAGTGCATTGTGGGCCGTGAGCGCCATGCGAATTTTGACGCGAACGGACCAAGTGTTCGGATTTCGCCGAACGGACGAACAGCCAATGTTCGAGTCGAACATACGTTCGACTCGAACACGAAGCTCATCCCTAGTTGTCGACCTTGTTAATGAATCTGGCCACGAATAGGTCTATGTCCGGAATACCCCATCTTCTGACATATCGCAAGGAAGATGTTGGGGTGAATTGATCATTCTCCCGGAAATAATTGTTGGCGACTCAAGTAGTGTGCCTAAAAAATTAGAATTGCTGATAGGCAAGCAGTGTTGGGTTCTGCCCAAGCTAGAACATTATTCACCTCTTTTTGGGCTGCATGACCTCTCGACACAGAGCCTGCTTGCCCTCTTTTATCGGCTCGCGCCTGTCTGCCTCTCCTTGCTGGCCTTCCAGACATGGTAATGGCCTGAAGGGAGTTGGGTAAAACAGCAGTTGGGTAGTTTATATTGTGCTGGAGGCACACACAACTTCCAATAACTCCAATAACTGAGCTATGATTGAGCTATGACTGAGCAACTTCCAATAACTGAGCTATGATTGGCCACAGGCATCCTGCCTGTGGCCAATCATGGCTCTCCTCGCTGCTGGTGCTGCGATTGGCCAAGCATGTGGGGTCACAGTGCATGCTTGGCCAATCATGAGCCAGCAATGCACTGCGCCATCGCAGTGCATTGTGGGCCGTGCACGCCACACGAATTTTGACGCGAACGGACCAAGAGTTCGGATTTCGCCGAACAGACGAACAGCCAATGTTCGAGTCGAACGTACGTTCGACTCGAACACGAAGCTCATCCCTACCTGCCACTATAACTGGGACCCCCGGCTTATCCATACTAAACCTCATCAGCTCACATAAGATTTCTACATTAAATGGTGGAGGAATATACACATTATCAATCACACATTCTTTATCTTCCATCCTACAAAAAAGAAAAAACATATCTACCCTTATCGTCTACCATGCTCTGTCTGCAGGATAAGCCTATTCCAGGATCTATCAGGATACTCACCCCTCTTGAATAGGGGGATATACGTGAAATGATATTGTATCTTATATTTCCTGTGTTTTAAAACGCAGGTTGTATCTTTTTCAAGATACGTCTCCTGCAGGCAGAGCATACCATAACCACCTGTGCTACCCATAGAAAAAATTGCCCGTCTTTTGGCTTGATCTTTTACCCCCCCGTACATTCCATGAATATATTTTAACTCTTTTAGTGAAATTTACAACCTTACTTCTCAATTCTTTATTTACTCTCAGTTCATCATTTTCCACTTGTTAACAACAACTTCCCTGTCTAGGATCAATTTGGTATTATGTAATGAAGAGGCACTGGAGATAATGGAAAAGGTGGAGGAGTATGAACCGAGGGGAATCTCAGACCACTCACCAGTAACTCCTTCAATAAAAATAGGGAGAAGTTGTAGTAGAAATTAGTGGAAGGTAAATCCTTTTTGGTTAGAGATAATGGAGAATATGGAGGAGGTGACCGTTAATTTGAAGGAATTTTTAAGTGTAAATGTAGGATCTATGTCATTGGGGATAATGTGGGACACTTTGAAAGCATTCCTTAGGGGGGTACTGATCAAAAAAATATCTCAGGTTAAGAAACAGTCAATAGCTAAAGAAACAACAGCGAAAGAGAGGGTAAGGTGGGCAGAAGAAAGGTACTTGAGGGCACCATCGGTAGATGGCTATAAGGAGTGGGTGGAGAATCAAGTAGAATATAAGAGATTGATATTGGAGAAAGAGGAGAAGAAAAGGTTATTTCAGAGGCAGATTTTTTTTGGGGAGGGGGAACAGGTCGAGAGAATTTTATCTTTAATAGCCAAGGTAAATAGCCCATCTGCCATTGTGTAGGTGATCCTGGATAGGGAAGGTAATATAAAGAGGTCAACCCCTGAAATAGCGAAGGAATTTAAAATATATTACGAGGAATTCTATAATGTCTCAAATTCCAATGTAGAAGGCAAAATGCTGGAATTTTTGGGGAAAATAAAAGTACCCCAATTAACGGAGGAAGATAGGGAAGGATTGGAGGCTCCACTGAAACTAGAGGAGTTGCAAAAAGTAACAGCAGAAATGGCAAATCAGAAAGCTCCGGGACCGGACGGATTGCCAATAGAGATTTATAAAAAATTTGGGGAAATATTATTACCTAGTCTCTTACAGGTGTTCAATGGAGCCTTTGAAGAAGGGAAGTTACCGTTATCAATGACCGAGGCTACAATAGTGGTTCTGGCAAAAGAAGGAAAAAACCAGCTGGAGACAACATCATACAGGCCTATATCATTACTGTGCTCAGATGTAAAAATCTTGGCATTAGCAACAAGAATAGATAAAATAATAGCCAAAGTGGTGCATTCAGACCAGATGGGTTTTATCCCAGATAGATCTACATGCACGAATGTAAGACGAACGTACTTAAATTTGCAGATACCATCAGAAAACGAGGGAAATAGAGCGGTCTTGTCCCTTGATGCGACTAAGGCTTTTGACAGCCTGGAATGGGATTATTTATGGAAGGTCTTAGCAGAGTTTCAGTTTGGGCTGAGGTTCGTACAATGGATAAGACTGCTATATATGGGGCCCAGGGCAAAAGTGAGGATAAATGGAGAGTGTTCCGAATGGTTCCAGTTGAGGAGGGGGACAAGACAGGGGTGTCCACTGTCGCCCCTGCTTTTCGCCCTTGCAATGGAGCCATTGGCCATTGCTTTAAGAGAGTCACAGGAGATACAGGGATTTAAAAGAGGTCAAGAAGAGGAAAAGGTTGCTATGTATGCAGACGACGTGTTATTGTTCCTGGGGGATACGGGGCCCTCATTGGTGGCAGCAACGAAAAAGGTTAAAGAATTTAGATATTTTTCTGGACTAGAAATCAATTGGGGAAAAAAACAGTACTTTTGCCAATAGACCCCTTAAAAGAACCATTGCCAAAACAGGTATCCCAAATTAAAATAGTTGGCCAAATGAAATATTTAGGAGTGAATATGACAAGAGACCCAGGGCAGTATACAACAGGGAACTTAGTCCCACTTATGACGAAGTTGAGGCGTAAAATCAGAGTATGGAAAAATCTCCCCCTCTCAGTTGCTGGCAGGTGTAATTTAATTAAAATGGTGTGGATGCCACAAATATTATATGTGATACATAATTCCCCAGTCTGGATCCCAAAACACTGGTTTAAGAAAATAGAAAGTATGTTTAGAGAATTAATATGGAAGAATGGGGTGGCAAGGATTTGCTTACATGCGTTGCAAAGGTCAAGGGAACTGAGAGGCCTGGCATTACCAAATATGAGATACTATTTTTTGGCAGCTGAACTACAGTACATGAAAGGAAGTAACTTATTGGTAGAAGGGGAGGCAGGTAATAAGCTTTTGCTGAATGATACCCCGCATAATACAGTTGTGGGAGCGGTAGAGGCTGACTCGTTCAGGTCCAGATGTCCAACAGTGCAATTTATGGTAAAATGTTGGGAATCGGTAAAGGTTATGTTGGGATACAGTGGATATTCTGAATTTTTCCCAGTTTGGGAAAATAAATACTTAGCCCTTGTACACACGATCAGAGATTCCGACAACCAAATCCGTCGGATTTTGTCCGAAACTGTTGCATACACACGGTCGGGTGAAGTTGTCGGAAAATCCGATCGTTCAGAACGTGATGACGTTATTTCGTTACGACGGGACTATGTTCAGGCTAGTAGCCAATAGCTTTGATGTAGGAATTTGATCTGAGCATGCGTGGCACTTTGTCCGATCGGAATTCTCTACACATGATCGGAGTATGTCCGAAGGGAGCATTTTGTTGGAAAATATTTCCGGCAAGTTGGAAAATTTGGTCCGACGGAAACAGTCCGATGCAGACCACACACAGTCGGAATATCCAACAAAACACTCCGATCGGACACATTCCGTCGGATTCTCCAATCGTGTGTACAAGGGCTAAGAGGAAATCAGAATAATGGGGAAAATAGAAGAATGGGACCGGAAAGGCATTCACTACCTATCACAACTGTATAAGGAAGGGAGGTTGAAATCATTTCAGGAACTAAGGGATGAATATGAAGTATCCAGTCGCTCATTTTATAGTTATATGCAAATTAGACATGCATTGAAGGCACAATTTAGAGGGAAGAAATTAGAGTAAGATGCCCGCTCTTAGGAAAATCTTTTTTAGAAAAAATTATGGAATTTATTGCATTATGACGACCAGCCATTCTCTGTTGTGGAGGACATTGAATTCCGTAGGCTCATGCAACATATTGAGCTGCGTTACTCACTACCAAGCAGGTGCTACTTTGCAGATACCTGTCTACCTAAATTGTTTTGCAGTGTTAGAAAACACGTTCATGAGCTCATGACTACCGACATCAAAGCAATCAGTTTTACTACCAACATTTGGAGTTCAGACGTCATTCCAACGACCATGTTTCGCCTGACAGAGCAGTGGATAGATGACAATTTTCAATTGCAAAACATCCTTAACGCACGTGAGTTTGTTGGATCACATACTCGGGCAGCAATAGCTGACACTTTTAAAATCCATGCTTGACACTTGGCACATTGAGAAGTCTAAAGTGCATTTGATTGTCCGAGATAATGTGTGGAACATGGCAAAGGCAATGGAGGACAGTGAACTTAAAAGCATACCGTGTATGGCACATATGCTGCATTTGGCTGTGAATGAAGGATTGCGGAGTCAGCGCAACATATCTGATATTGTAACAAAAGGAAGAAAAATTGTGGGTCACTTTAAGCATTCACCGCTTGCTTATTCCAGATTACAAGCTTTGCAGATACAGTTTGGAATGCCACCGAAATGACTGCAGCAAGATGTAGCCACTCATTGGAACAGCACCTACTATATGCTGCAAAGTCTTTTTGAACAAAAGCGTGTTTTAGCTGTATACATTGCAGATTACGAGCTGCCGGCAACACTGAGTGCACATCAGTGGATGTTAGTTGAAAATAGTTTGTCTCTTCTATCTCCATTTGAACAGTTAACAAAAAAAAATAAGCTCAACTAATTCTTCCATTTCTGAAGTTATTCCCTTGATTGCCGCACTGAAGCGTCTCGTAGGAAAAGAGATAGAAACAGACGGCGTTAAAACGGCTAAAACCACACTACTGGAGGCTGTTACCAAATTGTTTCAAGACACCGAGTGCAACCCTCTGTACTGCATTGCAACAGTTCTAGATCCTTGATTTAAAAAGCATTATTTTAATGTTGAGAAAAAGCAGTGTGCACGGGAAATGATACAGGCACAAATGGAGGTGGTGGAAGCATCTGGTGAAGGAGTTTTGAGGTGTAGCACAGAGGAAAGAGAGAAGAAACGGTTGCATACAAGTGAAGAGGAACACGCTCCCTCCATATCTGATATGTTTGAAGAAATTCTGCATGAATGCACACTGGTCCATAGCAGTGCAACAACAAGTGCAGCTACCCAACAGCTGAACATTTATTTAGCTGAACAGCCTATCACCAGAAGTGACAATCCCCTTGTGTACTGGCGCATCAACAAACAACGTTTTCCTTTGCTTGCACAGATTGCACGCAGATATTTATCTGCCCCAAGCACCAGTACAGAGTAAGAGACTATTCAGTCTAGCATCTCATATTCTTGATGAGAAGAGAAACCGTCTCTCCTGTGAGAAAGCGGAGCAACTTTTGTTCTTAAAGCGAAATCTGCCACTTTTACTGAAATAGATTTATAAATCCATAACATAGACCAATTCATTTACCATGTTGTTGAACATAGTAAATGAATTGGCATTGGACTGTGCTATTGGACAATTGGAACATACAACATAGTATGACTGACTACCAGTATGTTCCAATTGTCTAGTTGTGCCATACTGCCATTAGTTGGTTATTGTAGTTCTTCTAATTTTTTTTTTTGCACTTCTTTAATTTAAGAGAACACTCCAGCTTTTAATCTAGTACTGTACATAACTACATACATAGTTTGTTGCTGTTGGGCCAAACTATGTCTCTCCATAAGCGGTCAGCCCGTTGCATGTGCAAATGTAAAACTGTATGTTCTACATACTCCAGTACTATACACTATACCACACTGTGTTCCAGATATGGGCGGAGACTTCCATAAACACAGTCTAGTCTACATTGCTTGCTGTGATTGGCTGAGCACCGCTGCTGTAGACCAGACTGTAGACTAGTCTGTGTTATGGGATGTCTCTGCTCATACCCGGGGGCCGGAACACTACATACATACACTTTTATCGCACATGCAGCTGTTGACACCTTAGGGAGAGAGAACTGAATTACTAGTTCTGATTTAAGTTGAAAATGAATAGTCTTCTTAGGCCGCGTACACACGGGCGGATTGTCTGCCCAACTAAGTTCGTCAGACAATCCGACAGACAGTCCGTTCAAAATTTGCATGAACGGACTTGACCACACACGATGAGCAGACAGTCCGCTGAAAGCGTGCGTGATGACGTGTACAGCACGTACGACGGGACTAGAAAAACGACGTCCTATACACTGCAATGCAACCTTCGGCCGTGTAAATCCTTTCTGAGCATGCGCCATACTTAGTCCGTCCAACTTGCCTACACACGAGCGGACTGTCCGCTGAAACAAAGTTTGGACGGACAAAACCAAGTTTGAACGGACTGTCTTACGGAAATTCCGTAAGACTTTGTTCGTCAGATTGTCCGCTGAAAAAGTCCGCTGAAGCCCACACACGAGCGGATTGTCCTCTGAAACACGGTTCAGCGGACTAAGTTGGACAGACAATCCGCCCGTGTGTACGCGGCCTTAGACTTAGTCTTAGTCATTTTATTTTTATATTAGTTATTTATTTATTTTTATAAATTGTTTTATTTTATTTTGTTGTTATGGTTCAATGTGCACTGACTGCAGTCTGCACTGCAGGATATGCTGTATTAACTGTAATTTATAATTTTGTATTTTATTTGATTTTATGATTTTATCTTCTGTGTCCACTGTCCAATTTATTTGGGTTGCTTTATTAAAGTACTTATTTACATTACTGGACTATTCTTTTATTCATAAAATTAATGATTCAGTTGAATATGAATACTATAATGAATAATAATATACCGTATATACTCGAGTATAGGCCGACCCGAATATAAGCCGAGGCCCCCAATTTACCCCCAAAAAAACTGGCAAACTTATTGACTCGTGTATAAGCCGAGGGTGAGACATGCCTGTCCATCCCTGTGTGTGTGTCCGTCCATCCCTGTGTGTCCGTCCATCCCTGTGTGTCCGTCCATCCATCCCTGTGTGTGTGTGTGTCCATCCATCCATCCATCCCTGTGTGTGTGTGTCTCCATCCATCCATCCATCCCTGTGTGTGTGTGTCTCCATCCATCCATCCATCCATCCCTGTGTGTGTGTGTCTCCATCCATCCATCCCTGTGTGTGTCTCCATCCATGTGTGTGTGTGTGTGTGTGTGTGTGTGTGTGTGTGTGTGTCCAGCCTACCTTTGTCCCGAGCCTCCGTCCCGTGCCTTGCCTCCTTGCCTCCGTCCCGTGCCGTGCCTTGCCTCCTTGCATCCGTCCCGTGTCGTGCCTTGCCTTGCCCCCGTCCCGTCCCGTGCCGTGCCGTCCCGTGCCCTCTTCGTCGGCGGCCATTGTAAAGTTCAAAAGCTGCGCCGCCGCCTTCGCCTGTGATAGGCGGAACACTGAATTTCCCAGCAGCCTGTGTTCCGCCTATCACAGACGTCGTATCATCCTCGTCCGTAGTACGAGGATGATACGATGTCCGTGATAGGCGGAACACAGGCTGCTGGGAAATTCAGTGTTCCGCCTATCACAGGCGAAGGCGGAGCCGGAGGCGCGGCTTTTGAATAGAATGGCCGCTGTCTGTCTGCTCGACACGCTGATCGAGCGGGCAGACAGCGATGACTCGAGTATAAGCCGAGGGGGGCACTTTCAGCCTCAAAAAAGAGGCTGAAAATCTCGGCTTATACTCGAGTATATACGGTAACACAATTTGATATAAATAATTTTTTGTTTAATATATAAAAAAAAGCCATTTTCGATATCGGTGCTGTTTCGGTATCGGTTTTGGTTTTCGGCCTAGTGTATTTTTCATTTTCGGTATCGGTTTCGGCACCAAAAAACCCAATCGATGCATCCGGCTGTCTGGAGGTGAAGAGGGAAGGAGAGGACGCTGGCGTGGCCTGTTGCTTGTTCGCCGCTTCTCCGCTCCCTGTTGTTTCTCCGCTTTGGTGGGCGGGTTCCAGCCGGCGCTTGTGTGTTCCATTTGTGTGTCCTGTGTCGGGCTGGAGACGAGGAGGGGACGAGGGGAGGACGAGGAAGGAGGAGCCCTATGACATCTGTTGCCAGCGGAGGGGCCGGCCAGTCGATTCCAGAGCCATCGATCAGGCGGGCAGCCGAACGGCCGAGTGCCCAAACAGCTTAGCGGCCGAGTATTCAAACAGCCGAGCGGCTGAAATCAGCTATCTGGAGATGTGGAAGGAAAATGGAGTGACGAGGAACAGCTGAATACTATCACTGGCAGAGAAACTGAGTAGCAGAGTGTTTGAATGGCTGAGCAGGTCCTCTCCCTTAAGCTACACAGTTTTGTTGCTCTTGTTTGAACTTGGAAGCTGGTAAGCAGGTGCGGGGACTTGGATTATATTTTTTTTTAATTCTGCATTTTCCTTACTGTATTTTGCAATTTTTCACATAAACTGGGAACAGTGCAATTCTGGAAGGACTACAGTGTATTTGGCCTAAAATGAACTCCTGCACTATGTGGTAGCTATCCAGGGTATAGATTAATATAACCCTGATTGTATTTTATTTGTATTCCTTCATAGACATTTCGTGCATTGCACTTTAGTGCTACGGATATTTATTTTGTGCTTTTAAAATGCTGCCATTGGTACCATTATTACGTCTGAGTTATTCAGTTAAACAGCTGAAGAATTATACCAGTTTTTTGGCTCCACCATGTATTGCGGTGATTAAACAGCTGGGACTACTCCGCCGCCCACGTTATATCCATAGAAGCTCTCGGCGAAAGTTTGTTTGTTCACAGACTAATCATACCATCCCGACTTTTTGGTCAGCAATACGAACTGTTCAGGGGTCAAGTCCTGGGGAAAAAAGTGTGGGAACTCCCACCCAAGATCCACTCGCCCACTTAAAAAAAATAAAAAAATAAATGATACGCTCATATGCACGAACGCTTCAAAAGTGGTATTTTTCATCCAATTTTCGTATTGTGTGTATGAAGCTTAACTGTTAGTACATAAAAAAAAAAAAAACAATCCTCAATAATTCTCTGAATAATCAGCATCCATTCAATTGTGCTTCCATACAATTGTGAACATCGTGTTCTGATCTTTATTGGGAATGTTATTTTGTATATAGAGTGTTTATGTGGTGAGTTTACACTTTTCATTGAACAGAGTTTGGATAACACAGGTTTAATCGGAAAGGTCATACATGAAGTGCACATTATCTGGACAGAATACTTGGGGAGATAGTGATGTGCTCCTGCTTAGGAGATGTATGTTAGCTTGGGGGGCTGCAAACTCTGCAGGGGCTCCAACACACACTCGCTGCTATTCCAACCCTTCACATATTTCCACATAAACTTCCCTCCTGGCATTAAACTTTGCCAGGTATTGTGCCCAGCTTACCACCCCAAACTGATGTTCCTCCCTCAGCTCACCTCTCTCCCTGCATGTCCTGTGAGCAGAATAGCTGTGCTCCTCCTCTGGGTTCTCTCATCATATGGCACTGAAGATAGAGGAGGGGGGGATTCAGAGACACACAGAGCAAGTATGCAGGAGACTTGGGGGGGCGGGGAGATGAGGAGACAGAAAATCGGGAGGGGGGGAGCATCACGAGAGGTCTGACTAAATACAATCTCTTAGCATCAGGGACCTGATCTAATCATCAGCTAGCTGTGATTGACAGGTAGATCGAAGTGGAAGCTGTCATGGGGTCCCCTATTGGCAGTACCTGAATGGTCAGGTGTGCGGCACTTACTATTGCGAGCTGTGTCGGCGGCTGCTGGTGTAGCACCTCCCACACACCTCGCATACGTTAAAGTCTTGCAGGGCACGGCTGCTAACGGGAACTGAGTTCCTGTTGTGGAAAAAGTACAGGAACTCTGTTCCCATGCGTTCCCACAGGACTTGAGCCCTGGAACTGTTACTTCACGCATGCGTCAGCGGCGCGCTGGTGATCATCAGTTATGTGGTTTAAACATTTCTATGGCAACATCGCTTGCTGAGTTGAAGGAGAAACGTGGGGTGGATTTTAGTCTGTTGCGACCGGTGCGAAGATGTGTTGCGTTTTCAAGTAGCAAAATTGAACTTTTAAATGCACAATCTATTACAAACAAATCGTGTTTTATTCATGATCATATTCTGGATAAATGTTTGGATTTTATGTTCATTACAGAGACTTGGCATCAGCCAAATATTTTTTCTTCTTTAAACGAGAGCTGTCCTAAAGGGTATAGTTATCTTGAAATAGCCCGTAGCACAGGGCGAGGTGGGGGCCTGTTAGTTATCTACCGCAGCCATTTGGAGCTATCTTTGCAATTAGTACCAGATTTAGTGTCATTTGAATGTCTTGCTTTTAAATGTAAAATTCCTTTCCCTGTGTTGTTCATTCTTGTTTATAGGCCACCGAAAATTAGCTCATCATTTATTGCTGAGTTGTCAAATCTTTTAACAACCTTTTGTATATCAAATGTAAATGTTATTATTTTAGGAGATTTAAATATTCATGTTGATACCCCTTCGTGCCATCCCGCAGCGGAATTTCTTCAGCTGCTGGATTGTTTTAATTTAAAACAACTCGTTAATGTCCCCACACATACTAGGGGGCATACCTTGGATCTGGTCATTACGAATTTTGCTCCTTTGACTAATTTGCAGGTGTATGACCTAGGTGTGTCAGACCATATGGCTATTTCAATGGATTTGACATCATCATCCAGTTGTTATAAGCCCAAGCGGGACATTTGTTTTAGAAACTTAAAAAATATAAATCCTGAACTTTTGGCAATGGATTTTCAGCATCTATCTACACAATTTTGCTCTGTTGATGATGCGGTGGCTTATTATAATAGCCAGCTTAGCAGTCTGTTGGACTTTTATGCCCCACTTAAAACGAGAGCTGTTACTTTTACTCACTCAGCCCCGTGGTATACAGATGAGCTTCGTAAGATGAAGGCAGTGGGACGGGTTCTTGAACGGCGTTTTCGAGCCTCTGGCCTCACTGTCCATAAACAAATTTACCGGGAGCATCAACATCTATATGCACAGCCCCTTAAGGTGGCTAGGTCGCAGTTCTATTCTAAAGTTATACGAAATAGTTCAGGAAATTCTAAGCAGCTCTTTTCAACTATAAATCAATTGCTTAAGCCAAATTCGCCATCGACTACTGCTATTTCGGAAGAGCGGTGTAATGAATTTATGGATTTTTTTAGATCCAAGATTGATCATATCCGTTCCTCTCTGTCTGGTCCTTTGGCTCAAACTGTCCATTTAAACTGTTTTGTGCCCCGACAAATGGATCATTTACCAGAGGTGTCGTTGGAAGAGGTACAGGGTATTGTTAAGCAAATGAAGCCCACAACCTGTTCCTTGGATCCTTTTCCAACTCCACTGGTAAAAACGTATGTTTTAGTTTTAAGTCCATTGATTACTGCTGTTGTTAATTACTCTTTTCGAACTGGCCATGTTCCTTCCATTTTAAAAAGTGCTGTTATTAGACCACTGCTTAAAAAATCCACTTTTGATCCGGAAGTCCTTTCTAATTATAGGCCTATTTCTAATCTTCCCTTTTTATCTAAGGTACTTGAGAAAGCAGTTGCAAGTCATCTTCAGGATCATCTCAAGCATAACAGCCTTTTTGAAAAATTTCAATCAGGCTTTCGTTTTGCTCATAGTACGGAGACCGCTCTTGTTCGGGTTACAAATGATCTTCTTATGTCATCTGATGCCGGTTCTCCGTCTTTACTTATTATGTTGGATTTGTCAGCTGCGTTCGACACTGTCGATCATGGCATTCTTTTAGATAGTCTTCGTTATAATGTTGGACTAAAAAATTTAGCCTTCAGTTGGTTCGAGTCATATCTTACAGATAGGATTGAACAAACTACATTGGGTCATTTTAAATCTAAACCGTATATGGTTACCTGCGGAGTTCCCCAAGGGTCAGTGCTTGGCCCGATTTTATTTATTCTATATCTTACTCCCTTGGGCCATATTATAAATCGTTATAATATTTCTTTCCATTGTTATGCTGATGATACACAGCTTTATGTAAAAGCTGCAGCTGAAACTCCTTCAGTGCAGTCACCCCTTTCAGTCCTTACCGCCTGTCTGGAGGAGATAAAGGAGTGGATGGAACAACATTTCTTGCAACTAAATAGCTCCAAAACTGAGTTTATTATGATTGGAACATCTCACCAGATTAAATCATCGCTGATAACAAGTATTGCCTTTTCAGGCTCTAAAATTCCAGTTTCGTCTGTTGTCACTAATCTTGGTGTAAAAATGGATTCCCAACTCACTTTTGAAGCTCATATAAATCAAGTATGCAAGACTTCTTTCTACCACCTTCGTAATATCTCTAAACTTCGTCCTATCCTTTCTTTTTCCGATGCTGAAAGATTGATTCATGCCTTTGTCTCCTCCAGGCTGGATTATTGCAACGCACTTCTCATTGGGATTCCAAGAAAGAGCATGCAGAGGTTGCAATACGTTCAAAACTCTGCAGCAAGGATCCTAATGAGAGTGCGGAAGCATGAGCATATCACTCCAATTTTAAAATCTCTTCATTGGCTGCCGGTCTCTACAAGGATTGAGTATAAGGTCTCTCTTCTTGTGCATCAATGCATACATGGACAAGCTCCACCTTATCTTAAGGAACTTCTTAGATTGCAAAATCTACCGCGTTCTCTTCGCTCAACTAATTTGAATTGTTTAGGAGGTTCCAAAAACGAGGTTGAAAACCATGGGAGATAGGGCCTTTTGTGCTGCTGCCCCACGTCTGTGGAATGCTTTGCCTGATAGTCTGAGGGTTTCTCAGTCTACTGAAAATTTTAAAAAGGGGTTGAAGACTTTTCTTTTTAGCAAATGTTTTGTAAATTAAGCGGTTTGTTTGTTTTTATTGTAATTATGTAGCACTTTGAGGTCTTTTGATGGAAAGTGCATTATAAATAAAATTTATTATTATTATCCCTATAATGTCCTGTATTGATGTGGTTAAGGACCTTTTTTTTTGTATTTTTTCGTTTTTTTAAAAGGGCCAGTTAAAAAAAAAATTGAATTGCTGCTCAAGGTGTATGATGGGAGACTGGGGAGTCTCGTAGAGTGCTAGCCCCGGCCCGCCTCCGTGGGAAACTTGGAAAGAAGAAAGAAATGGCTGCACATCTAGAACTCCCGATTGCCTTTTATTGATCACAAGGATAACACCAAATACACCAACAAATGGTCATGTAGATGCATTTCACACATACATCTTATGCGTAATCATTACAATGACTGAAAAAACTGATGGAGTTTAAATAGATCGCCCAGTAAGTTGTGGGTGTTCTAGGGGCGGTACTAATCAGTAATACACCACAACCAGGGGCGGACTGACTCATCGGTCATTCGGTTGCCGTCCGAGGGCCCGGAGCCATTAGGGGCCCGTGGCCGGCCCAACGAGAGGCCCCTTAAAGCGGCTGTAATAATACCGCTAATGGCGCACTGCTCCCCGCCGGCCCCTCCTTCCCTCCCGTCCATCCCAGGTGCTTGCACAGTACACTACATCTCCTAGGACGGACGAGAAGGGAGGAGGGGCCAGCGGGGAGCAGCGTGCCGTTAGCGATATTCTTACAGACATCGGGTGACCAGGGTTAGTGAAACTTTATTCTTTTACTGGAGGTCTGCCATCTAAAGGGAGGGGGCAGTACAGCTGTATGGGGCCCAGTACAGACTTCAGTGTGCTCTCCCCCCTCCCCACACTACCCCCCGTATGCTTCCCCCTCAGTGTTCCCCTGTGTGCCCCACCCCCCAGTGTTCCCCTGTGTGCCCCACCCCCCAGTGTTCCCCTGTGTGCCCCCCAGTGTTTCCATGTGTCTCCCCCCAGTGTTCCCCTGTGTGTCTCCCCCCCGTGTTCCCTTGTGTGTCTTCCCCCCAGTGTTCCCCTGTGTGTCCCCCCCCAGGGTCCCCCTATGTCCCCTCGTGTGTCCCCTCCCCCCACTACCCCCCGTATGCTTCTCCCCAGTGTTCCCATGTGTGCCCTCCCAGTGTTCCCCCTGTGTGTCTCCCCCCCAGTGTTCCCCTGTGTGTCTCCGCCTCCCCAGTGTTCCCTTGTGTATCTCCGCCCCCCCCCAGTGTTCCCCTGTGTGTCTCCGCCCCCAAGTGTTCCCCTGTGTGTCTCCGCCCCCCCAGTGTTCCCCTGTGTGTCTCCTCCCCCCAGTGTCCCCCCGTGTGTCCCCTCCCCAGTGTGTTCCCCGTGTGACCCCCGTGTTCCCCTGTGTGTCCCCACAGTTTGTCCCACTGTGTTCTCCCCCCCTCCCTGTGTCCCCCTGTGTGCTCCCCACCCCCCACAGTGTCTTCCTGTGTGCTCCCCCCAGTGTCCCCCTGTGTGCTTCCCCCCTCCCCAGTGTCTCCCCCTCCTCAGGGTCTCCCTGTGTGCTCCACACCCCCCACAGTGTCCCCCTGTGTGCGCTCTCCCCCTGTGCCCTCTCCCCCTCTTCAGGGTCCCCCTGTGTGCTCCACACCCCCCACAGGGTCCCCCTGTGTGCTCCCTACCCCCACCCCCCACAGGGTCTTCCTGTGTGCGTCCCCCCCACAGTGTGTTCCTGTGTGCTCCCTACCCCCCACAGCGTCTTCCTGTGTGCTTCCCCCTCCCAGGGTCTCCCTGTGTGCTTCCCCCAGTGTCCCCCTGTGTCTTCTCCCCAGGGTCTCCCAGTGCGCTCCCCCCCAGTGTCCCACTGTTTGCCCCCCCCGTGTCCCCCTGTGTGCTCTCCAACCCCACAGTGTCCCCCATGTGCTTTCCCCCTCCCCCAGTGTCCCCCTGTGCCCTCTCCCCTTCCCAGGATCTCCATGTGTGCTCCCCCAGTCTGTCCCTGTGTGCTTCCCCCCTCCCCAGTGTCCCCCTGTGTGCTCTCCAATCCCACAGTGCCCCCCGTGTGCTTCCCTGTCCCCCTGTGCCCTCTCCCCCTCCCAGGGTCTCCCTGTGTGCTCTCCCCCAGTGTCCTCTCCCCCTCCCAGGGTCTTCCTGTGTGCTCCCCCCAGTGTGCTTCCCCCCTCCCCAGTGTCCCCCTGTGTGCTTCCCCCCTCCCCAGTATCCCATTGTGTGCTCACCCCCACAGTGTCCCTCTGTGTGCTGTGCTTCCCCCCAATGTCCCCCTGTGCAGGTGTGGCTTGGGACGCAGGGGGCCCCATGATCTTCTATTGCCCGGGGGCCCCATCAGTGTCAGTCCGCCTCTGACCACAACCTGATCAATCATCAAGCTTCAGCCCCTAGGAGCCTCCAATTGGTGATTAGAGTAAAAAAATCTAATTGGAGATCCAGGTCTGCATGCACAGAGAAAATTCACCCACACATGCGAGATGGTGGACCAACATTCACTTAGAAACAAAGTGATACACATACAAAACACCATTTGAAAACATTGAGCAGGGGTAAAAAATTATGATGTGTAGAAATGTGAACAATTATATGTAGCACTAACCCCCGAAGGAGCTGCTGGTTTTATTTGGGCTTACCGTTACCGCTCGGCCTCTTCATCTTAGGGGGGGTCCCGTGGAAAGTAGCCCAAATGATGATAGGTCAGACACGTGGTCCTTTTTGAAGATTTATTTAGGGATGATACCAAAGAAAGACACAAGACACAGTCCTTCAATAGAGGGTTAGAGGATAAGGGGAGTTCAGGCACCCAGTAATTGCGGGTTAGAGGTATTAGTCAGATCCAGAGGAAAAAAGGCTCCACAGACTGGATCCAGCAGTCACCGGATAGGCCCCTCTCACTTGACCTAGCAGCTGATGAGATGCCAAACAAAGTCTCTGCCATAGAATTGTTTTTTTTAAAAGGTGTTTATTTTTAAAAAAAAAAAAATTTTAACACACATACAGCATATAAGGCAAACAGTACACAAGTCAAAGAGTCTCCCTCCAGAGGTGAATACAGAGGCATCGATAAAGACACCTCGTTGGAATAAACCAAACTGCTACCATTATATGCAAAAACACAGAAAAACCCCAACAAAACAAAGACACAACAACAGACATGCCAACATTCGCGCACACACACCCATCACTCTCACACCTGTCACCGTCCCCCTATGCAGTATCATTTCAACATAAATAGCTGCCACATAAGGTCATACAGTAGCAGATTACCACCCTGTTTCGTTCCCCCCCCCCCCCCCCCCCCCCCCCATACCCGGAACCACCATCCACAAAGCCCGAGCCTCCGGCCCTACCCCCGCAGCCCCCCCAGGGGGTCCTGCGAGGATAGGACCGTCCCCCAGAATGAACCAGAGAAATCCAATCATGGTTGTCACACCTTATGAAACTTTTTCAAGCAAGCTCTGTGTTTATACACTATTTTAAATTTAGGGAGTTCACCATTAATAATACCATACAGTGATTGAATTTTGGGAGGAACATTTTCTTTCCAGTGCAATAAGATCACTTTACGTGCATAAAATAAAATGGTACGCAGAAGAGTCCGTTCTGACGCCCTGTGAACAAAGTCATTCAATATACCCAGTGCCCCACCACAGGGGTTTGAGGCACCAGGAGAGCAAGATGATCATCAAAGAATGTGAACAGGTCCGTCCAATACACATTTAGTCCAGGACAACTCCAAAACATATGAAATAGATCAGCATTATCGTGAGTACATCTAGGACACAAGGCCTCAGTTTTCAAACCCATTCTAGCCAGTCTAGCCGGAGTGTAGTGCAGCTGATGAATAAACTTAAACTGAACATATTGGTCGGAAGTGCTGATAATATCCTGGAAGCAGGTTTCAGTAGTTTCCTCCCATCCCTCCTCTACCAGGGCAGGTATCAAACGCTTCCACTTCACAAATGAATTGCAAAATGGGTCTGCTCCTACCCTGGAGAGGTGATCATAAAAAGTTGTAACCTGTTTAGTAAGATCCGGGTAAGACATCAGGTCCTCCATAGGGGACTCCTGAAGCTCTATGTGCAAGGAACCAAACTGCGCCCGAATGGCATGTCTAAGAAGTAGATACTTATAGAAAAATGTATTATCTATTGAGAAGGTACCCCGTAAGTTTTCAAAGGATTCAAGCTAATTTCCCTTGATGATATGGGACAGGCGCAGAACATGCAGCCTAGCCCACCATTGGGAGTCTGGGTGCCCCTGCAGTTCAGGTATACTGGGATTGTCCCATAGCGGTGTTTGCGGTGACCTGCCCGGGGTAGAAATAGAAAGGAGTTTCTCTCCCTCTCTCCAGGCCAGTAGACCCACCTCCATAGGGGAAAATCTAGAGCATTTAGAATGTAGAGCCCTGTGCAGCACGTCATTAACCGAGTCAAACGGGGCATGGAGGATTGACATGAGAATGGCGGAGGGGGGCTGGGGGTTGGAATGCAACCAATCATATATATATGTCAGTTGGGAGGCAAGGAAATACTTGCCTAGGTTCGGGTGGGCCAGGCCTCCTTTCGATTTAGAGGATTGAAAAGATGTCTTGGCAAATCGCGGATGGGAGTTTTGCCAGATAGAGGAGGACACACTGGATTCTATTTTCATAAATACCTTTTTTGGGAGATAGAACGGGGCAGCTCGAAAACAGTATAGAAATTTTGGGAGGAATATCATTTTAAAGATGTTAATACGACCTATTAAGTTGAGAGGGAGAGTTGCCCATGCTTGAAATCTGTCAACCATCTGTTTTGTGATTGGGGTAATATTCAAGGCTTCATATTTGGGGAGCTCGTTATGTATCTGAATGCCCAGATATTTGAATGACTGGGACGTCTGAAGTTTAGACGCGTTCAAGTAATCATAGGAGCAGCGAGGGCCAATGGGAAAAGCTATCGACTTATCCCAACCTACCCTCAGACCAGACACATCCCCAAATTCCTCAACCACCCGCATGAGACCATGGAAGGAGCCTTCCTTACCATCTAAATAAATCAAGGCATCATCTGCATACAAAGATATCTTTTCCTCCAGTAATCCTACTCAGATGCCCCCTATCCCCGAAGCCTGCCGCACCGCCAGGGCCAGGGGCTCTATAGCGATGGCGAACAGGAGCGGGGACAGGGGACACCCTTGTCTAGTCCCCCTAAACAACCGAAATGGTGACGAGATATCTCTATTAGTTCTCACCCTTGCACTCGACCTAGCGTATAGCAAGCGGACCCATTTTGTAAATAGTGGGCCAAAGCCCATGTTAGCCATTGTCTCCCACAAAAATGACCAACGCACCATATCAAATGCCTTTAACACATCTAAGGACAATACCAAGCCACTATGTTTATCCCTACAAGCTCTATGGATATGTAGATATAATCTGCGTATATTGTCAAAAGTGCTATGTCCAGGCATAAACCCAGCCTGATCTGGCGAGATTAATGTAAGTATAACTTTTTGCAAACGAAGAGCCAATATCTTGGCCAAAATTTTTGCGTCATGGTTTAGGAGGGAGATAGGACGGTAGGACTCACATAGCAATTTGTTCTTGCCCGGCTTGGGCAAGACTACTATCAGGGCTTCATTCATGGAGTCAGGAAGAGATCCCATGCTCAAAGACGCTCTGTACGTGAGGAGTAGCTTAGGGGCTACCAGTTCAGTATAGGTCTGGTACCACGCCAAAGGGATACCGTCAAGGCCGGGAGCCTTCGAGGGCGGTAGAGAACCTATTGCTGCCTCCACCTCCTCAAGAGTAATCTCCTGCTCAAGGAGGTCTCGCTGGGCCTCCTCCAGTCCAGGAAACACCAACAACGAGAAAAAACCCCGAAATGTAGCCTCCGATGGGGGCACTGGATCATCATAAAGTTTGCTGTAGTATGAGGTAAATTCCTGATTTATCGCCCCCAGGTCTTCAGTAGTAGAACCATTGGGCAGTTGTATGGCAGAGATGGAACTATCCAGATAGCCTCCCATTCTTACCCCCGTGTTCATGTAGTTTTGCTGTCAGGTTTAGTTGTTGTATTTTAGTCGTGTCCACAAGATGTAACTGCAACAGCTTGTGGGCATTCGTCAGTTCACCTCGAGTAGTCTCAGTCGGGTTGAGTATATGTCTACGTTTAGCCTCCTCAAGGGAACGTTTGAGATCCAGTTGATGGGCCCTCCCCGCTCGTCTATGATGCTTAATACGGGATATGTACGAACCGCGCAATACCGCCTTAAAGGCATCCCAGGTAGGACCCGCTGCCGTGGTGCCAATGTTCGTGGACCAGTAGTCTGTCATATCTGAGGGAATGGCCTCTTGTATCCCCGGTGTGGACACCCACAAGGAGCTAAGTTTCCACACCCTAAATGAAGGACAGTGTCAGAGAGTTGCCCGTAGCGGACTTGTCACTGGGCGCGCTGCGGGGCGTCGGTGTGTGCTGGTGCGCGCTGGCGCTGCTGGGCGCGCGCCAGCGCGTGCGCGGTTGCGCGTGCGCGTCGGTGCGCGTTGGCGCCAATCGGCCTACTTAAGTGTTCCCCCGTGGTGTGCTCGGTGCTGTCCGATCTGCAGCTTCCTGTGCCCTGTGACTTCGCTTGTGTTCCTGAACTCCTGTTTACCCGGCTCATCCCTTGGATTTCCCTGTCTGCTGCCTGCCTTTGACCTCGGCCTGTCTCTGACCTTGCATCTGCCTGCTCATTGTACCACGCTGCCCACCTGTTGCCAACCCTGCTTGTGACCCGGACTCGAACTTGCTTATCCCTTTTCTGCACTACCTGCCTTCTGTCATCTGTGCCTGTGGCTGGACCTGCTCCCACCTTCTGCTTGCATCTGCTCCTGCATCTAGCCGTGAGGGACTGTCTACCTGTCTGAACCCTGCCGTCGGATCCCTCCTTCAGCAACTAACCCGCCAGGCTCTCATACCCGTCTGCGCTCCCGTGCCTCCTGTCCATCCTATCAGGGGCCGTGAACCAGACCCGTAAGGGAGACCTTCCCCTGCTATTTCGGGCTCACCTGTCAGGTACGTGGGTCTGACAGTATCAGACAGCCATGTCTGAGCCTGAGCAGGGAGCCTTCCCCATGGAGGAATTGTGCAGACACCTGGCGGGTCTTACTCAAGCCGTGAAGAGTCTGCAAGAAGGCTACACCAGACTGGAAGGCCAAATCCAGGTACTGTCATCTCCTGCACACCAACCAGGAGCTTCCGCTGCCGGACCAGCACCCTCCGTAGTAATGCTGCCTCCCGAACCCAGGGTACCTACTCCAGAGAGATTCTCTGGTGACCGCGGTAGGTTCTGGTCCTTCCGCAATGCTTGCGAGCTTTACTTCGCTTTACAACCTCGCACCTTCTCCCTGGAAGCGACTAAAGTGGGCTTCGTGATTTCTCTTCTGTCTGGTGAACCCCAGTCCTGGGCCCATCGCCTGCTTGAGCAGAAGTCGCCCTCTCTTGACAGTCTGGATACCTTTTTCGCCACAATGTCCCAGCTCTATGAGGATCCCCAGCTGAGAGCAACTGCGGAGGCTGCCTTGCATGTCCTACAGCAGGGGCGCAGGGCGGTTGAGGACTATGTGGTGGACTTTAGACGTTGGAGTTCTGATACTGAATGGAATGACGCCGCCCTGCGCTACCAGTTCCGCATGGGTTTGTCTGACTCACTCAAGGACGAGCTGGCACGGGTCAGTGTCCCTCAGTCTCTGGAAGAGCTCATCAACCTCTCCATCCAAATCGATCGACGCCTTAGGGAACGTCGTTCTGAGAGGTCCTCCAGCCAGTTTCGGCCTACGTGGGTCCTCCCCAAGGTTCCTAGTGCTTCCAGCTTTTCTCGGCCGTCCACCCTAGCTCCTCCGGCTCCGGGACCTGAACCTCCTGAACCCATGCAGCTGGGTCTCATCCGTCCTTCCCTCACTCTGGAGGAACGGCAACGTCGAAGAGCCAGTAACCTGTGTATGTACTGTGGGGAACCAGGTCACTACGTGAGATCTTGTCCTAACAAGACACGTAAGTCTCTTCCGATTCCTTTCAAGCATGCTCCTAATCTGCTTAAGTCTACTTCTCACCTTGCTCTCTCTGTTGTTCTACAGCTTCCCGACAAGGATATCCCAGTTCCAGTCATAAATGGTTTCCGGAGCCTGTAGTTGTTTTATTGACCAGACATTTGCTGCCAATCACCGCATTCCCCTCCGACCGAAGTCCCAGAGCCTGGCGGTGCACCTTGCCGATGGCTCCATCCTAAGTTCTGGTCCTGTCACCCAGGAAACCATCCCCTTGCTGGCCACCATGGGTCCTAACCATCGTGAACTCCTTTGCTTGGACGCCATTTCTTCCCCTCTTTTTCCCCATTATCTTGGGAATGCCCTGGCTACAAGCCCACAACCCCAACATCGACTGGGCCTCAGGGAGGGTCGAGTTTCTTTCCGGCTACTGCCAACAGCACTGCCTTCTTGAAGTCCCTTCCACGTCCACTCAGCTTCTCAGTCTGGACTCTGATCCTGAGTCCCCTCAAGCAATTCCTGAGCCCTATCGGGATTTTGCGGATGTGTTTAGCAAGAAAGGAGCAGAAACCTTACCCCCGCACAGATCTTACGACTGCCCGATAGAGCTTTTACCCGGAACTGGGGTCCCATTTGGAAGGATTTTTCCGCTAACTGAGCAAGAGCTGGAAACTCTGAAGGGCTATTTGGATGAAAACCTCAAGAAAGGCTTCATTCGCCCATCTACTTCCCCAGCTGGGGCCGGAATCTTTTTCGTTGAAAAAAAAGACCACTCTCTTCGACCTTGTATTGATTATCGGGAGCTAAATAAAATTACCATCAAAAATCACTACCCGCTACCCTTAGTGCCTGAACTCTTCCAGAGACTGGGATCCGCTGTTGTGTTCACCAAGTTAGACCTCCGTGGTGCCTACAATTTGATTCGCATTCGTGAGGGGGACGAGTGGAAGACTGCCTTCCGTACGCGGTTCGGGCACTTCGAGTACCTCGTTATGCCCTTTGGTCTGTGTAATGCACCCGCCACTTTCCAACACTTTATAAACGACGTCTTCCGTGACCTGTTAGATTTATATGTTATCGTTTACTTGGATGACATCCTAATCTTCTCTTCCTCAGTCTCTGACCATCGCAGACACGTCCGAAATGTGTTGACCCGCCTTAGGCATCATAGACTTTACGCCAAGTTGGAAAAGTGCGAATTTGAGCTCCAAAGCATACAGTTCCTTGGCCTGGTTATCTCTGTTGATGGCATCAGGATGGACCCTCGGAAAGTGTCCGCTATTCTGGATTGGCCCGCTCCTACCGATAAAAAGGGTGTCCAGCGTTTTATTGGCTTTGCCAACTTTTATCGGAAGTTCATTAGGGGCTTCTCAGCTATAATCGCCCCCATCACTGAATTAACCAAGCAAGGAAACCATTTCTGTTGGTCCCCTAAGGCCCAAGTTGCTTTTCAGAAACTGAAGGAACTTTTTACTTCTGCTTCCATCCTAAAGCACCCGGATCCTGCCCTGCCTTTTGTCCTTGAGGTGGACGCTTCGGAAATCGCGGTAGGGGCTGTACTCTCCCAGCAACAAGGTTGCAAGGCCCTTCTCTTCCCTATGGCCTTTTACTCTCGCAAGCTTTCCGCAGCGGAGAGGAATTACGATGTGGGGGACTGGGAACTACTGGCTATAAAGGCAGCTTTGGAGGAGTGGCGTTACTTACTGGAGGGTGCTGCACATCCAATCCTGGTCTATACCGACCATAAGAATCTGGAGTATCTGAGAACGGCTAAAAGATTGAAACCACGGCAGGCGAGGTGGGCATTGTTCTTCTCCAGATTCCACTTCCACATCACGTACAGACCCGGCTCCAAGAACATCAAGCCAGATGCCCTCTCCCGCATGTTTCTGCTTCTTCAGGGGGATCTCCTGTCCCGGATTAGACAAGCTTCTGTGGGGTGGTCCCCGCCAGTTGAGAATGTTGTGAGGTCACAAGATGGCATGTACAGCGACAAAATCCTAGTACCGGATGATGTGAGGATGGCTGTTCTGGAGCTCTGCCATGACCACAAACTTGCCGGCCACTTTGGCACGTTGAAGACGGCGGACTTGGTACAGCGTGCATTCTGGTGGCCGCAGCTAACTAGTGATTGCAGGAAGTACGTAGAGTCCTGCACCACCTGTGCCCGGAACAAGACTAGCCGGACAAGATCCTGGGGTCTACTAAGACCCTTGCCAGTTCCAGAAAGACCTTGGAAGATGATTTCAATGGATTTCATCGTGGAGTTGCCCCCGACGGAACGTTTCTCTACCATCTTTGTGGTGGTCGACAGACTGTCTAAGATGGCCCATTTTCTGCCCATGAAAGGCACACCTTCGGCCTTGGAAACTGCAAAGGTGTTCATTAAAGAAGTGGTGAGGTTGCATGGAGTTCCCTCAAGCATTGTATCCGACCGGGGTGTCCAATTTACCTCCAAGTTTTGGAAGGCTCTGTGCAGTTCCCTTGAGATTGAGTTAGCGTTTTCTTCTGCCTATCATCCCCAGACGAATGGGCAGACGGAGAGGACTAATCAGACCTTGGAACAATACCTCCGCTGTTTTTCTGCCTTCTCACAAGACGACTGGGTCTCTCTTCTGCCTCTAGCCGAATTTGCCTATAATAACTCATTGCATTCTGCTATCAAACAGACGCCTTTCTTTGCAAATTATGGTTACCATCCATCCTTCTTGCCCGGTTCGGTTCCTGAGTGTGCCATTCCTGCAGTTTCAGAGACAATTGACTTTTTTATGACCAACAACAAATTGCTACAGGAGGCTATGGCCAAGACCCAGGATTATAACAAGAGGATTTTTGACAGAAAGAAGCGAGGAGAACTCATCCTTGTACCGGGCAATCAGGTCTGGCTTTCTACGGCTAATCTGAAGATGGCTTGTCCCTCAAGGAAGCTGGGTCCTAAGTTTTTGGGTCCCTTTGCGGTCAGAAGGAAAATTAACGATGTTACATATGAGTTGGACTTGCCCAGTTCCCTAAAGATTCATCCAGTCTTCCATGTATCTTTGTTAAAACCTGTTACTCCTAATCCTTTCACTGGCCGGAACTCGGGCCCACCTAAACCCGTAATCGTTAATAATGAAGAGGAATTCGAAGTGGAAGTGGAAGCGATTTTGGACTGTAGAAGGAGGGGTAACCAAATCCAGTATTTAATCAAATGGAAGGGGTACGGTCCGGAAGATAACTCCTGGGAACCTGAAAGCAATTTACATGCGGAGGAACTGCTCAGTGCTTTTAAAAGTGCCCACTTGGATAGATTGGCCCGGATGGGCATCCGGAGGCTGTCCTTGAGGGGGGGGCACTGTCAGAGAGTTGCCCGTAGCGGACTTGTCACTGGGCGCGCTGCGGGGCGTCGGTGTGTGCTGGTGCGTGCTGGCGCTGCTGGGCGCGCGCCAGCGCGTGCCCGCGCGGGTGCGCGTTTGCGTGTGCGCGCTGGTGCGCGTCGGCGCCAATCGGCCTACTTAAGTGTTCCCCCGTGGTGTGCTCGGTGCTGTCCGATCTGCAGCTTCCTGTGCCCTGTGACTTCGCTTGTGTTCCTGAACTCCTGTTTACCCGGCTCGTCCCTTGGATTTCCCTGTCTGCTGCCTGCCTTTGACCTCGGCCTGTCTCTGACCTTGCATCTGCCTCCTCCTTGTACCACGCTGCCCACCTGTTGCCAACCCTGCTTGTGACCCGGACTCGAACTTGCTTATCCCTTTTCTGCACTACCTGCCTGCTGTCATCTGTGCCTGTGGCTGGACCTGCTCCCACCTTCTGCTTGCATCTGCTCCTGCATCTAGCCGTGAGGGACTGTCTACCTGTCTGAACCCTGCCGTCGGATCCCTCCTTCAGCAACTAACCCGCCAGGCTCTCATACCCGTCTGCGCTCCCGTGCCTCCTGTCCATCCTATCAGGGGCCGTGAACCAGACCCGTAAGGGAGACCTTCCCCTGCTATTTCGGGCTCACCTGTCAGGTACGTGGGTCTGACAGACAGTGCCCCAGGGAAAGGGTAACCTGCAGTAGTGAGTGATCCGAAACTGTTTGAGAGATATATTTAATTGCCCTGACGACCGGCAGGAAACTCCCGGTGGCCAGTGCATAGTCCAGTCTGGACAGAGAGCCATACGTTTTGGATTGACAGGAGAATACCTTTACCCCCGGGAATTTCCAACGCCAAATATCAACATATCCATAGGCCTCACACCATTTACTAAACAATCTTGATTCGTTCCCATGGGGTTTCAACCGATCCAGATCAGGCTGTAGCACCGAGTTGAAATCCCCCACAATAAACGTAGGGCAAACAGGTAACAGTGATAACTTAGTACTCAAATCGGAGAATACCGTGGCCGTGGCTGGCGGAGGAACATAAATTGTGACCAGAATGACAGGAGTTCTCAGCACCGTGGCATGTAACACTAAAAATTGACCCCCGGGGTCCGAGACCACCTGATGGCACTCAAACTGTAGCCCTTTGCATATTAAGATGGCCACCCCACGAGCATAGTTGGAGTAAGTGGAATGAAAGTTGTGAGCCACCCAACACTTTTTTAACGCAAGGATTTTTGAGCCCACCAGATGAGTCTCCTGCAGACAAAGAATATGCGGGTGCAGTCGTTTAATCTGCTCAAACACCAATGCATGTTTAAATTTAGAATTCAGCCCCCGAACATTCCAGGAGCATATGTTTACCTCAGCCATGTGAGGGTTGGGAATAGTGTAAAAAACGTGAACAAGCGGGTGCAGCACGCCCAGGAACCCCAAAACAGTCCCTCACCAGACAGCCAGAGCCACAGTACCTCCAGGGGGACAAGGTGACACATACATACTCCCATCCATCCACACACCACACACTCCTCACCCATACAACAGACAACAAATAAAGAGCTGCCAATTAGCAGCAACAACCCTGCCCTGCTCCCACGGAAATGGAGCGGGCTTGTACCCAAAACTGGGGCCATGCGTGGGGCGCATGGCCTGATAGCCATGCAATTATCCGCAACTAGTTAACTTCACCACAATGTGGCTCAAGATCATTCTGCCTGGAGCAGCTCCCAGGTACTCATCCAAAAAATGGAGGAGAAAAAGAGTCCCGCAACATAAAAAAATAAATCTTGTTAGTCCCAACATGTTTCAATAAGAGCAGCAATAAGAGCAGCAATAA
The DNA here is from genome assembly GCF_037356315.1 of Lithobates pipiens. Classification (NCBI taxonomy): domain Eukaryota; kingdom Metazoa; phylum Chordata; class Amphibia; order Anura; family Ranidae; genus Lithobates; species Lithobates pipiens. Next base: position 222,307,878 of record NW_027507685.1, read on the forward strand.
GAGCAGCAGAGACCTGTAAGGGCTTACCTAGATTGGAGTCCATGTTGCAGAGATGTAGGCTCACCCTTGCAAATAAACACAGCCCACAGTAACAAACAGATAAGCTACCTGGGCTGTGAATCTGTGCACGGGGGCTTGACAGGAATTTGCCAAAGGATTGTCCAGGTAAAGCCGTAGTCAGGGATTCCAGAAGACAGAATAAACGATATACAAGCCAGGGTCGGTAGCCGGGGTCAGTCTTGGAACTCAGGAACTCAGGAACCTTTGGCAACAAGAGACAATGAACTGACAAAGCCCTCAGAGTGAGGCAGTGTTTTATATCCTAGCTGATTAGGTAACCTGCCACAGCTGATCCAAGAGTGAAAGGTACAAACAGAATTGCCCACAGTACTAATGCAAAACTAGACATGGCTGGAAAGCAGGCAGAATAGAACTGAGGTGTGGCTCAGAGGTAATGTAACGGGAACAACTACTGGCAGTCATGAGTTCAATACCACCCAGAGCCACTTGAGGCGTGACTACACCTGGCTGTCCAAAATACACGGTAGGGACCGTGACAAGACCCGCCTCCCTGACCGAAGGCAGTTGCAAAAAAGAAAAAGGGGGGGGGGGGCAAAGAAGAAAATAGAATGATAACCATCCAGGCCATTATCCTTCAGGCAGGATCTTGAGGGGGTTGGGGTAGGGATTCCCACCATGCAAGGACGTTCTTGGGTGACTGGAAGAAAAGAACCTTCTCCTGATAGACAATGCGTAGGGTAGCCGAGAATATCATAGAATTCTTCACTGCGTGTTCTCTCAGCTTTTGTTTAACAGACTGGAATTGCGCCCGTTGGTTGCGAACAGCCACAGAATAATCTAGATACAGTGACACAGCAGCATTATTGATCTTCAAGCTGCCTTTCACTCTGGCCGCCCGCAGTATAGCATCTCTGTCTCTGTAGTTCAGCAACCTAATAACCATGGTACGTGGCGGATTGCCGGCGGGGAGAGGTCTGCCCGGGACTCTGTGAGCCCGTTCTATCACAAAGCAGGGGGACAGGGTGTAACGGCCAAACTCCTGCTCAAGCCAACTTTCCAAAAAGGCCACTGGGTCAGACCCCTCTACCCGCTCAAGAAGACCCACCAGCCTCAGGTTGTTACGTCTGAGGCGGTTCTCGAGGTTGTCCATCTTGTTTTCCAGGGAGGCAATTTTACCCCCCGCAGTATTGAGTTTAGGCCATATAGGGTCAACTGCATCCTCCAAGTCACTAATACGTTTCTCAGTCTCATCCACCCTTCTGCGTATTTTCTGAACATCCTGTCTCAGCAATGTAAAGTCACTTCTAAGTTCAGCCACAGTCCCCATTAGAGCCGCATGGTTACCTTAATGGTGTGCAGCACATCGGCAAGCGTCGGGTCCCGGCCGCTCCCCTCCGCCTCCTCTCCCTCCGAGATCTGTGACTCCAGGATCGGGGGGTCCGGATGTCCCGGGGAGGACGGCGGAGAGGATTCCCCAAAGAGATCCGGCGTGGAGGCCGGAGAATCACAGAGCTCCGCGGTGGTGGTCCGGCGGCCATCTTGGCCCGAGCGTGTGTGCGCAGACATTCGCGCCGGCGGCTGCCTTCTGCGTTTGCCCATCCGCCGATATCACCTACCAGGGAAGCGGGGGGGTCCTCCGGTGCAGTCGGTGTCTTTCAGTCGGCGATTAGTGTGGGATTAACCCAGGATGGAGCAGGATTGTAGCGGGAGAAGACGGAGCTGCTCAGAAAGACGTCCGCTCACATGACCACCTAGGCCACGCCCCCCTCCTGCCATAGAATTGTTAATTGAACTTAGTGGTTTTGAATGTAGATGCACAATAAAGTTTCTGCCACAGACTTGTTAACTGAACTTAGAGATTTTTGAGAGCTTTTAGGAAGAACTACCATACAGTACCAGATTCTTTCAGCCGACCGGCTATAATATAAGGATATTGATCCGGGATGCGTCCTCAAACTGAGTTTCCAGGCTCCTCCAGAGACACCAGCCTTGCACTCAGTGCTCCACTGGAAAAGCCCTACCCTGGATCCTCCAGCTTTTCTTGGCTTTTCCCCGCAGGCGACACAGCACAGGACCACCCCTGGATCAGCAGGCCCCAAGACATTCCTGGACCTACACTCTCAGCTGTGAAGCCTCGGGCCAGCCAGCCCCGAGGTGCAAAACCATGCGACACAGACCCCAGGCCAGGAGGGCCCTGGGGTTGGGATCATGGACCCCATAAAATGAACCAAAAAAATGGCATCCGCACCCTAAATACCTTCTCCCAGAATGCACAGCAGGGAAACCACACCCACTGAACCACCCCAGAGCAAGAGGCGGCACTCAACGCATCCAGCCTGCTGCTGTTCCACACCCACTGACGGTGACAGCGACACCCACGGTCAGGTGGGAATCAGTGCAACCCAACTGGACCGGAACAGAAACCAGAACCCCCAGAGAAATCAGTCTGAGCCAAACTACAGCTTCAGATAATTAAATATAAAAAAAACAATAGCGTCTGCTCATCAAGAGCAGGGCGCTACATATATAAATATTGACATGAGTAAATTCATTCAGTATAAATACATAAACATAGCAAAATCAACTATAATGAAACATGACCCCATTTTCCCATATACATGTGTATGCATGTGTGGGCGCACATATAATATGAACCCGCACTAACATGCAGAGAACGCATATCATATCATTATACCCTCCACATAAGACCAATGAAGAATCCACCCTGATAAAATGTACGTATATACATACAGACATATATGGCCAGGCCCGGACTGGGACAAAAAATAGGCCCAGGCATTTTGCATTGAGCAGCCCATGACATGTTAACCGGCCCCTTCCCCACTCTACTCCCTGACAGATCCCCTGAGAGGGGGAGTGGGAACCCACCAGAGGTGTGGGGGAGGGGTGAGGTGGGACCAGGAAAGAGCATGGGGGGTTGGAGAGCACAAGGAAGAACCTTGAGAACATGGGGTGGGGCGAGAGCACAGGGGAGAGGTATAGAACACAGGAAGGAGGAGGAGAGCACAGGGGGGCAGCATAGAGCATAGGGGGAGATGGAGAGCACAGGGGGGCATTGGAGAGCATGTGGGGAGGTGGAGAGCACAGGGAGGGCGGCAGAGAGCACAGGGAGGCTGGCGGAGAGCATGGGGGTTGGCAGAGAGCATGGGGGTTGGCAGAGAGCATGGGGGTTGGCAGAGAGCATGGGGGTTGGCAGAGAGCATGAGGGTGGCAGAGAGCATGGGGGTGGCAGAGAACATGGGGATGGGGGGAGGTGGAGAGCATGGGGATGGGGGGGGAGGTGGAGAGCATGGGGGGGTGGAGAGTATGGGGGGATGGCAGAGAGCATGGGGGGAGGTGGAGAGTATGGGGGGATGGCAGAGAGCATGGGGGGGTGGCAGAGAGCATGAGGGTGGCAGAGAGCATGGGGGTGGCAGAGAACATGGGGATGGGGGGAGGTGGAGAGCATGGGGATGGGGGGGAGGTGGAGAGCATGGGGGGGTGGAGAGTATGGGGGGATGGCAGAGAGCATGGGGGGAGGTGGAGAGTATGGGGGGATGGCAGAGAGCATGGGGGGGTGGCAGAGAGCATGGGGGAGGTAGAGATTATGGGGGGATGGCAGAGAGCATGGGGGGTGGAGAGTATGGGGGGATGGCGGAGAGCATGGGGGGTGGAGAGCATGGGGGGTGGAGAGCATGGGGGGATGGCAGAGAGCATGGGGGGTGGAGAGCATGGGTGATGGCGGAGAGTATGTTAGGATGGCAGAGAGCATGGGGGGATGGCAGAGAGCATGGGGGGATGGCAGAGAGCATGGGGGGGATGGCAGAGAGCATGGGGGGATGGCAGAGAGCATGGGGGGATGGCAGAGAGCATGGGGGAGGCGGAGAGCATGGGGGGGTGGCAGAGAGCATGGGGGGTGGCAGAGAGCATGGGGTGTGGCAGAGAGCATGGGGTGTGGCAGAGAGCATGGGGTGTGGCAGAGAGCATGGGGTGTGGCAGAGAGCATGGGGGGAGGTGGAGAGTATGGGAGGATGACAGAGAGCATGGGGGGTGGAGAGTATGGGGGGATGGCAGAGAGCATGGGGGGAGGTGGAGAGTATGGGGGATGGCAGAGAGTATGGGGGGATGGCAGAGAGTATGGGGGGATGGCAGAGAGTATGGGGGGATGGCAGAGAGTATGGGTGCGGTGGAGAGCCCAGGGGGGAGCAGCAGAGAGAACCAGGATAGGAGGAGAGGTGGGGGCGGCTGCATATAGAAGAATAATTCTCTCCATCTTCCTCCTGCTTCTCCTTTCCCTCTCGCAGGCATTCCACTACTGCAGGAGAAAGATGGAGACAATTATTCTTCTATATGCAGCCGCCCCCACCCTTCCTCCTATGCAGTTTACAGGGGGGCTGAACCCACGGTTTCTTTTCAGGCACTTCCGAAGGTGTCTGCTCTGGCTCCTCCTCCCGCCACTGACGGCTGACATATACGGGTGGCCGTGCAGCCGCGCAGAGGCTGCCGAAGGCGTCTCATCTACCCCCCCCCGGCGCCGATGGCTGAGTTTAACTGCCAGTCGAGCGGCCGAGGAGAGGCTGGATGAGCCCCGCAAGGTCTTGCAGCCTGGCGGCCCCGGCAGCCGCGGCCCACCGGGCAAGTGCCCGGTTTGCCCTATGGCCAATCCGGGCCTGTATATGGCTATATCATAGGAACCCAGATGCAATGTAGGGTAATAGAAACATGCACATAGAAGTACAGGCATAAGGAACTATATACCAAAATGTTGGGACCACGCTTATACACTATGGTGTCCTTTTATGAAGCAGTGAAATCTATTCACTGCTTCATTCTCTGGCATTCACGGAGAAGATCTTTCTCCTCTATGTGCCAGTTTATGAAGCGGAGTAAATCACTTCACCCTTGGAGGAGTGAAGTGATCTACAAATGCTTCTAACACTGGGGAACGGCCCCTAATACTGGAATCTCGTGAGATTTTACGAAATTACAGTACTAGAAATTCACCGATACACAGAGATGTCAGTTTATTAAGCAGTGATAAATTATCACTATATAAAAAAATAATGATATATATATTTATGGTCCAGAGCCCTCTGACCGATACGGATAAGGATGACAAACAAGGTTAACAAACTCGCTTACTTGAAATGGACCTGAAAGTGTGCCCTGGTCTGACGTACGGTATACCAAAATAAGGGGGCATACCTTAGATAGAGAAGTGGGTGATAAATGAAATGAATATGAATGGAGTGAAATGAGTACTCTCATGAGGAGTATAATGCTTGAGAAATGCCCTGAAAAAGGGGATGGGTGGGTGGGTATCGCGCACCGGAACCGACGAGGAGGATAGGCGAACGGGCTGGTTATATACTCCACCGGGCTCCTCCCATAATTTCAGGCCACCATACTGGCCTTTCTATTTATGGTCCAGAGCCCTCTGACCGATACGGATAAGGATGACAAACAAGGTTAACATAAACTCGCTTACTTGAAATGGACCTGAAAGTGTGCCCTGGTCTGACGTACGGTATACCAAAATAAGGGGGCAAAAACATTCAGGTAGGGGTTTCATTTTATTGATTCAAGTTTGTTACTGGGTGAGCTCGACAAAGGCCTGGGCCATCTCCACTAGCAGATTGGGTATGTAGCGGGCGAAACAGGTGGACCTCCATCTGCCCAACCTCTCGATAACGTGGTCCGGGACCCCCTGGCGGGATGCCGCCGAAGCTGCTCCGATACGGAATGAATGTCCGGAGTAGTGAGTAGGATAGAGGTGAAAGATACCCAGGAGTATCCTGAGATGTTCCATAAAGCGGGCAGCGTTCAGAGGCTTAGTGTGAAATGGCAGAAGCGGACTAGTTCCTGGTTGATCAGCCAAAAGGGTCAACAAGCGGGTGAGAATGGCGACCGGGTACCAGCGGTTGTAGGACTTATAGAAGTGTATGTCCATACCCGAGCCAAGCTGCTGTGTCTTGGAGACTGCTAAGTGTAAGACGAAATGGTCTTTGTATCGGACCAGGTGGTGCTTGCACAGCATGCGTGCTGTGAGGCTACTACAAGTAAACTCGCTTGGCCGTAAGAAGCCGAAGAAGGCCGGGTGTATGGCTGCTTGTAAATGACACTAATGTGGAGACCGAAAAGGTGAAGTGGCCAGGATATCTGACATATTTCTAAAACGTCTCCTGTGGTAGGCAGTCGTTTGGTGCCGGCCATCGGCTGGCGCTTCTGGATACCGCGCATAACAGCCTGAACGGCGTGGTAAAAATAAGGAGGGTACGGTAGGGTCCTGGAGGGAGGTGAAATGTTATACACCGGTCAGGTATAGCTGGATCGTATTAAAGGATAACGCCAACTGCGAGCGGCAGTAGGAAAAGAAGGCTATGACTTGCTTGACACGGGACGTCTCTGTGCTGTGATACGTGATGAAGCGGTTAAAGGCCCTCCAGGCTTATTGATAGGCCTTGAGGGTACTGCGGGAAAAGGGAGTGATCAATGAGTTGGGTAGCCGCTAGGAGGTGAGGGGCTAATCCAGGGTCAGTTGAGACCAGTCCGGGATAGCTGCTGATGTGGGTCCGGCTCCGGGTACCTGATCGGAAAACGAGATGAGGTTAAAGCGGGAGAGGGCGTCCGCTGCCTGATTGAATTTACCGGGGATAAAGGAACAACGGATGTTGAACTGAAACAACAACAAGAGCTGGACCAGTCGACGTAGGAAGGACATAAACAACAGAGAGGACGCCTTGGCGCAGCCAGGAATTGCCAGTAACTGGGGAGGCCAGGGAGCTGCGAGCCAGAGGTGGCCAAAAACAGCCGCAAGCCCGTGGAGGCCGCTGCGTCGGTCATCACCTGGGGAGAAAGGGAAGACACGGAGGGAATGAACAGGGAGACACCATTCCCAGACGATAGGAATTCCTCCCGCATAGCAAGGACTGCTATTGCCGCGGGATCCAGGCTGAGGACTTGCTCTGGATCCTGTGAGAGGGACAGTAAGGCCAATAGGCGTGACACAAAGGGGCGCCCCTGAGGGATGATGCGCATAGCGAAACTCGACATGCCGTGTAGGGACTGTAGGTGTCTTTTGGATGACTAGACTGGGGAATATGCGAGGATATTATATGCCCCTAAAGATGGTAGTTGTGATGGGCGAGCGTTTGTCGTTGGCTATGGGCTGATGCCTCTGGATGCCTCGTAGTGGGGATCTTGCTGTATGGGCCGAATGACAGATGGCTCTCCGTGCACTGTAAGGATAAGAAATGCTGAACGCTGGCTAGAAATAGCCTGGGCGTGCTACAGGAAGAAGCCAGTTGCGTGTGTCAACATGATCCTGGTGCGGGACGGAAGTTGAACTCAACTGTCCTAAGGAAGAGACGGGTAGGCAGACAACAGTGAGTGGTTTGTAAGAAAAGCCACAGGAGACGAGTGGCCAATTAAGTGCTGCTGAAAATGACGTGTAGCCAGTTCGTGTGCCACTGAGAACGTGCTTGCCAACGAATGATTGCAAGAAGTTATGCTAAGTCGCGAGCCTTGGCATGACCAAAAGTGTGTTAAACGTGTGCTTGCGACAATTGCCCGGGAATTTGTCACTGGAGATGTGTACGTAGTGACTGTGAGCCATTCGTGTTACCGCATGTGCACTGCGAAGACTGCAGGAGTTGTGCTTGAATGTATGTTTGGACGCGTGCTTGCGATGATTGCAAGATATTACCCAGGATGCGTGCTTGCTATGATTGCAAGATGTTATGCTAGGATGCGTGCCTGCAACTAATGCGAGGAGTTATGCCAGGACTCGTGCTTGCAACGATTGCAAGGAATTATGGTAGGTCACATGGGTAGCCAGGCCGGAAAGACAGAAGTCCATCCAGTCCCACCACAAATCAAAATAAATAAGGTATCACACAACCCGACACACCCAATTCTACGCCCGCAGCTGATCCAGAGAAAGGCAAAAAACCCCCAACAGAGCATAGCCCAATTTGCTACAGCAGGGGAAAAAATTCCTTCCTGACCCCTCGAGAGGCAATCGGATTTTTCCCTGGATCAACTATACCTATAAATATAAGTACCCCGTAATACAACGTACCTTTAGGAAGGTATCCAGGCTTTCCCCAAAGCAATCTATCGAGCAGCCAGAAGTGCCTGCCAACAATGATTGCCATAAGTTGTGCCTGGACATCTGCCTGCAACGATTGCAAGAGGTCTATGCTCGAATGCGTGCTTGCCATGATTGCAAGAGGTCTATGCTCGAGTGCGTGCTTGTAATGAGTGCAAGAGGTCTATGCTCAAACGCGTGCTTGCGATGATCGCAAGAGGTCTATGCTCGAATGCGTGCTTGCAATGATTGCAAGAGGTCTATGCTCGAATGCATGCTTGCAATGAGTGCCAGAGGTCTATGCTCGAATGTGTGCTCGCAATGATTGCGAGAAGTCTATGTCTGGATGCGTGCTTACCATGATTGCAAGAAGTCTACGCTTGGATGTGGAGAAAACAGCGAGACCCGCCTAAACGAAGCTGTGTTTCCCTTCCGAGGCAACTAATAATGAAATGAGGCCGAGGAGCAAGGCCCCCGGTAGGCGTCCAAACATTGAAGAATCAACTGGACCCCAACCGGGAAGCGGTATGTGACAGTGAAATGAGAGAACCTGCCATGACAGAGATCCAGATCGCCATGCCACAACTTGCGACCGAGCACGAAACGGATTCTGGAGCATGTACTGAAATGAGGCCATTCCTGGGGCACGCCGAGACTAATTTGGTACACAGATGTGACTATTCGTACCGGAACGTGATAGGTGAAATGAAATGAAACCCATGACAAAGACAAGAATCAGAGGACGAGCCCATGAACCAAACAGATGAATCCTGTCTTTGGAGCATGTACTGAAATGAGGCGTAGCAGCTGGGCACACCAGAACGAATCAGTGCATAAAAACAAAATGCGACAGGATTCGAATTGGAGCGTAATAAGTGACAGAAATGATATGCCATGACAGAGACAAGATTCAACGACTGGACTGATGGTTACAACAAAGAATCCATCTCTGGAGCATGTACTGAAATGAGGCGTAGCAGCTGGGCACACCAGAACGAATCGGTGCATAAAAGAATGCGACAGGATTCGAATTGGAGCGTAATAAGTGACAGAAATGATATGCCATGACAGAGACAAGATTCAGCGACTGGACTGATGGTTACAACAAAGAATCCGTCTCTGGAGCATGTACTGAAATGAGGCGTAGCAGCTGGGCACACCAGAACGAATCGGTGCATAAAAGAATGCGACAGGATTCGAATTGGAGCGTAATAAGTGACAGAAATGATATGCCATGACAGAGACAAGATTCAACGACTGGACTGATGGTTACAACAAAGAATCCGTCTCTGGAGCATGTACTGAAATGAGGCGTAGCAGCTGGGCACACCAGAACGAATCGGTGCATAAAAGAATGCGACAGGATTCGAATTGGAGCGTAATAAGTGACAGAAATGGTATGCCATGACAAAGACTAGAATCAGGGACCGTGCCTGATCCTGCGAGTGACTCAGTCTCTGGAGCATGTACAGAAATGAGGCCGAACCCTGGGGCACTTCGAAGCGAATCGGTGCATCGGAGATGCGACAAGATTCGCACCGGAGCGCGGTAAGTGACAGAAATGATGAAATGATTATTCGAATTGGAACGGTCCGACCGGTTTACGGCTTGAAAACAACGTGAAATTGCCATTGTCGGGACTGCTTGATTTAACGTAATGAGCAGTCGGCTGTGATTTCGAAACGATTCGATCGATTCGGATATAGAGAAATGATCGGGGAGTCGTTCGGCTTAGAAATGACGTGCCTACGAAACGAAGTGCCTGATGTGGCACGATCGACATGTCCCGAAAAGGTGATAACGACTTCTTCCGAAAGAAAGGGGGTAGTGACATGAGGTAACGAGTACGAGTGCCACAGTTTAAAACGTTCGAAAAAGTACCAGTTACTTACCGGTAACTGTCTTTCTGGGAAATCTTCCAGGATGGCACACCTGAGAGATGAGAGGCTCCTCCCTACAGGAAACACAATCAATCGACAGCTGTTTTAAGTCCCCACCCTTCCCCTTGATCCTCAGTTTGTAGAGAAGTAACTCCTGAACCAGGTTCACAAGGGAAATCATTCCTCATAGGTACTCACCTTCTAGTGTTCTAGAATTTTCCCTCCTCCAACGGGCGGGAAGTAGGCCTGCCGTCCTGGAAGATTTCCCAGAAAGACAGTTACCGGTAAGTAACTGGTACTTTTCTCAAGTCATCTTCCAGGACGGCACACCTGAGAGGATAAACAAGTACCTCAGGCCTACCTTAGGGTGGGGCCACTGCAAAACCCTCTTGGCGAACCTTGGCTCTGCAGTGAGCTTTACCTCCATTCCATACGCTCATATGCTTGATGAAGGCATCTTAGCTGGATCATGCGGCTGATCTGCAGGTCTGCTCCACAGATGTTCCTGCCTTTTCCGCTTCAGATGCAGTATCTAGGTGAAATGGGCTCTTAAAAATGGAATCAGAAAACATGTTAAACTTGTAGGTTAGCAATGTTGCCTATCTCACACATCTAACAACCATGGCCTATTATGCCTGTAGGTGCTACTTAGAACCACTAAAAAGATAAATAAGAGACCTGTGTAAGACAAGGACACTACATTAATCAATAAGAGGGCCTGTCTTAACACTATCCTGTTGAGGGAAATAAAACGGCTTCCTTTTTATCTTTATGTCAGCAAAAGACTAAAGGGAAGCCTACTTAAGGGAAATAGATTAACAGAAGCTTGAACCCTGGGTTTAAGGCACGCCCAATCTATGTCCTTACTTACGCGTGAGAGCCTTCTTCAGGAGATTAAAGTCCCTAGCAGGAGTAGACTACCCATATTGCTATGTCTAGTTTTGCTAAAAGGGCAAAATGAAGGCCATGCACCGAGCCGAAACCTATTCGATCGGGTATACATCTTTATACTTCATCCTTAGGCCCTAATACTCCTCTGAACAGAACTCTCCAAGTTCTTACTAAACAGGGCGAATCATTATCCCCTTCCTCCAGTGTCCCATAACCCTACATGGCTTCAACCCTAGGAAATGGTTCTGGCATCCCTGAATGCAAGTGCTCAAGGTTTTCTGACATGTGGCAGCTGCAGCCCGAACTCCTGGCCCCTCCATGGAAAAGAAGGCTGAAATACAAAAAGGTGATACATGCATTATTAATATCACAAATAAAATGATCATAGATTGTGGGCACGGCACAATAGATTTAGACAGAAAGGACACAAGCATAGACAACAATGTTGTGTGCCTGAGTGTGACTAGCTAAACCAATATATCAAATATGGGAAGAGACCCAAATCTGAACCTCAACGTAGACAAACAGTCCTCATAGTCTGGTTTTCTGATGTGCTGCCAAGACGTAAAAACATTAAGACTCAAGCAAACCCTAAATGCTGCGTATTTCTTTAGTGCAGCTAGCTAGGTCATAACTGATATATAAATACGGAAAGGACAGGAACCCCCTTTACTGTTGTGCTTTACCCATGTACAGCAAAACAAGGCTATAAAGACAGAAAGACCCAAACTTCTATGTTGTGTATTTCTGACAAACCACCACAGTTATAAGATTAATATGAACACCAACTCCCGTGTTGTGCATTTCTGCTATGCCACAGGGAAAAATATGGAACACAAGACAATCCTTTCTGTCATGCACTTCTGTAGTGTAGTTCAGATAGAACCAACACTGAGAAAGGACACAAGCAACCTGCAGCATTGTGTTTTTCTGAAACAGAAAGCACCAACAAGCTTCAATCTTGAGTATTTCTGCTGTGCAACAACATAAAAGCAGACACTGAGGAAAAAGACAGACAGCCTTTACAGCTGCAATCTTTCTGGTCTGCTGCAAAATAAAACAATAACGTCATGATGAGTATTCCTGCTGTGTAGCAAAACCTCAATCAGAAGGGACAGATAAGTTTAGGGTTCCCACACCCGTGCGACCCAACCTGCGACTTGGGACTGCAAGACGCATGAGAAGTCATATACTATGGCTTCCAATGGGTACCATTTGTGTCTGTGCGACACCAGCAGTCCCCGATTCCTGGATCCACAGACCTCAAGATTACACAGGTCGCAGGGAAAAAAAAACAAATAGCAATTTTCAGGTCGAACAAGTAAGGGGTCCCCAATGCTGTGACTCCCTGGAGGATTGCAGCCAACAAACCCCTGCTGTGTATCCCTAAGATGCAGAAAGGTAGATCCATGAGAAACACTGCTTAGCCTGATATACAAACGATAAGGCAGTAAATATAGGACATACAGGACACAAACATTCAATCTTTGTGTATGTCTGATGTGTAGTAATATACCAATACTGAGCAGAGAGGCCACCATCCTCAATGTGTCTCTCAGCTGAGCAGCAAAAACAAAATCAGAAAAAGACAAGCAACCTTCACTGCTGTGTCCTTTCTGATATGCAGCCAATAAGGCAGTATATGCAAGACATAAAAGGACAGACAACCTTCAATCTTGTATATGTCTGATGTGCAACAATATAACAATTCTGAATAGAGATAGCACATCCATATTGAAGCGATTTGGCCTTGCGACTCAACATGTCAAATCGCATGGCTAAAATCAGCACAACACCACTTTGTGGTGCTACATGGATTACCAAAGGCAGTATATGTACTACACCTGGCAGGGGTTCAATTTGTATTTCTGCTATGTAGCCCAACAAATTCGAACCATCAATTTTCACTGCTGCCTTTCTGATAAGGCAGTAATACAGGACACAAAACCTCACAGACCTTAATGCTGTATAAATCTGATGTGCAACAATAAAACACTATGAATAGAGATAGCACATCCATATTGAAATGATTTGTCATGCGACTCAACATGTCAAATCGCATGTTTAAACTCGGCAGCCATTGCTGTTAATAGCACTGTCTGAATCAGCACAGCGCCACGCAAATCAGGACCATCAGACTTCACTGCTGCCTTTCTGATAAGTAACCAACAAGGCAGTAAAACAGGACACAAAGCCCCACAGACAGACCTCAATCTTGTGTATGTCTGATGTGCAGCAATATAACCATTATGAGCAGAGATGTCACCAGACTCAATGATGTGCATTTCTGCTGTGCAACACAAAACCAGAAAGTACAGACCACCTTCACTGTTGTATTCTTCTGATCTGTAGCCAAACAAAGCAGTACCTTTAGTATATAAAGGACAGAAAACAAGCTTCAGTGCAGTGCATTTCTGATGTACAGCAATATAGTCCTTATTAAGCAGAGATGTCACAAATCTCAATGTGTATTTCTGCTGTGCCACAAAAACATCCCAGCAAGCACAAACCTTCACTACTGAGGTCTACTGGTGTGCAGCCAATGAGGAGTCATGGTCTATCCCTTTATGAAATAACCAACAGGCAATTTATTTCATAGGCATAGCCTGGGCTGTAGATACTAAACCTTCACCACCAGAGAAGGAACAGATCCTAAAATGGTTGGACACCCTACTATTAGTAGTAGTTGTTGTCCTACCTTACCTCCATAGACTGAGCAAACGCTAGCCAGCACATATCCAGGTGGTGCTGATTAGCAACTAAAGTCTCAATGAGCCCAGCCCTAGAGACCAATTTAAGACCTCTCTAGAAGAGGTGGTTACCAGTTTAGCCTGGGAGGTAAAATAGCTATTTGCAGGCTTCAAGCAATCAATTATGTAGCTCTTGCATAGGTTTGCACAGAAAATCCTCAATTAAAAGGATGTAGGGAGCGATCTATGGTGAATCGCCTTTAGATCTGCCACTGAGTGGATTGTAGCCCAAACCAATAAAAAAAGTTTCTTCTTACCTCCTACACTATAATATAAACACAGTGTAAAGGTGGAGTGGGAGGTTGGAGCTTATGAAAGTTAACTATAGCAGGCAACCCCCAAAAGGAGGATCTGTGACAAGGGAACCCCTACTGTGCCATACAGTAGCTTGGTCTCTGCCCATCCTTGAATGTTAGGTCAGCTTTTAAACATTGTGAAGCAACTTCAGATTCCTAGCAGCTGGGCTAATAGGGCCGGTAACCTAGTGCACCTGCTGACCAGGGGAGCTTCTGAATCCACCAACCACTGCCCAATTAATAACCTGTTCAGTGGTATACCTGGCCTGTAAGTAACTTTGTATCTACCAGGTCCCCTCTGTACGCTATATTCATCCCTACTAAATGTACCACAACTGGGCATGTAGGGAGAGGCTGGCAACCTACTGCTGCGATAACCACAGTGTCTCTGCTGTAAGAGGGAGCTGTGGCTGGTGGTTTTAGCAGTGGCGTCTGCGCTATTTGTATCCCGACCCCAAGTTCTGCACTGCACCAGTCAGTATATACACGGGGAAGGGGGAGCAATGGCCTACCTACCTCTTTCTCATCTGAGGTGGTTTAGGCACACTCGTTCCTCTGCACCACCTGTCCACCATACAGCTTCTCTGATGTAAGAGGGGCTGCAGCTGGTGTTTTTAGCAGAAGCTTAAGGGCTATTTGAATCCAGACCCCAGGTGAGATCTCAAATGCCCAGAAACCCTCTGGCTGGAATTGGGGATTTTGCAGCTAATTTCCCACGGCAAAAGGAAAGTAAAGTACTCACCGTTGTCGTCTTCCTCTTTTTGCCACAGCCAGCGGGCTTGCTTTTCCATCCTTATGGTCCACACGCAAGGAGGATAGCCGCCAAAGTGCTCCCCCCCCCCCAACTGCTGTCCCCATAGGGAGGTGCTAGGTTAGGCTGTGTCCTGCACTGTACCAGTCAGTCAGTCTATATACATGGGGGGGGGGGGCAATGCCTTCCATTCCTCATTCCCATCTTCATATCTGAGGTGGTTAAGGCAGACATACACCGTAGTAAACTGGTGCCTCCTCGCTCTAGAGAAAGGAGGATGTGGGCGCCTGCTCCTACTGACTCTCAGCCTTCCCTCCTGGGTAAGAACGCCGCTGCCATTTTCCCGAAGTTTGAAAATGACGCGGGTGCTTGTTGCCACGCCCTCTCCGGCAGCCCACGCGAGCTACCGGGGACCCAGGAGTCGGGGACAAGATCCCCCTGGAAAGAACCGATGGCCAGCACCCCCGTCTGAACAGCCACCTGTACAGGTAAGGAGGGGGAGACAGGATAATGGCCCCTGAAGTTCTGGGTACACCACTGTACTCAGGGTCCTTCAGCTCTCAGGGGGGCTCTTCCAATTTCTGCTGCCCGCCCTGAGGAAAAGATAGGGGAACCCCCCAGGAAGGACAAGAATATCCTACCAGACCCAGAGGCTTCCCAGGCTTGTGGTCCGGCTCCCAGGGGGAGACCACCAGCCCCAGGCTTCGGGTCATTTGGAAAAAAACAAACAGTTTCGCTGTGTAGGGAGAAACACAATCAAAAACTGAGGATCAAGGGGAAGGGTGGGGACTTAAAACAGCTGTCGATTGATTGTGTTTCCTGTAGGGAGGAGCCTCTCATCTCTCAGGTGTGCCGTCCTGGAAGATGACTTGAGAAAAATGAAAGTGAGAGGTTCGTGAGTCCAGGGAATCTCGTTTGCGTGACATTGTAACACGTGAACTGAAAAGGGTGCCGAAGCCCTACCTGCGACAGCCGGCCCAGACGTGTTGTACGACAACAGAAAATTTCGTTGAGTATAGCGACACTCGGACGGCAAACACACGGACGCTGACGAATGACAAGACGACTTGTCAAAATGCGAAGGCGAACGGACAACGCGGGAACTCACGAACACGGCTCACTACGTTTTGGTCTCGAGGATAGTCGGCCCTTGATTTCTGACGCATCAGATATCGCGCACCGGAACCGACGAGGAGGATAGGCGAACGGGCTGGTTATATACTCCACCGGGCTCCTCCCATAATTTCAGGCCACCATACTGGCCTTTCTATATATGTTGAAAGGCCAGTATGGTGGCCTGTATTTATGGGAGGAGCAATTGATCAGCCCGTTCAGCTGTGTTCCTTATCAGCCAGTACGGTGGCCGGAATTTATGGGAGGAGCCCGGAGGGGTATTTAATCAGCCCATTCTGCTGTGTTCCTTGTCGGTTCCTGTGTGCAATACGGCCGGTTCCTGTGTGCAATACCACAGATCTAGGGCCGACTATTCGAGACCGTTCGATAGAAGGAGTGCAGTGTTTGTGAGTTCCGTCTTCATTGAAGTCCTGTCTTCATCCTCGTGTTACAGTCGGTTTTGCCGTCGTGAGCGTTCGTGTATTGTCTGAGGCGCAACAACTCGAAACTTGCCGGTATCGTGCAACGCATCTGGTTCGGCGGTCACGGGTAGGGCTTCGGCTCCCATTTCTCATTTCATGTTATTTCATGTCACTAAACTGTGATCTGTTGAACTCACGAACCACTCACTGAAATATCACCTTCGTATTTTTCCGATATCGTTCACGCATCCGTTACCTCTAAACATTTGTGCTCCTTGCTTCTCGAAAGAAGTCGTGGTCATCCGTTCGTGACACCACATCGAGCATTTCATTTCACAAACCCGCTATACCGACCAAATCACTGGTCTACTGAAATGTCCGAATCGTCCGGTTCATTTCGAAATTCCCAATCAGATGTTCTAAATTCTAAGTAACCGGCTCATTTTAATCATTTTAATCATTGCATTTCATTTCATTCTTCTCGAAAGAAGTCGTGGTCACTCGTTCATGACTCCACATCGAGCATTTCATTTTTCAAACCTTCCGCATACCGACCAAATCACGGGTCCCTACGTCCGAATCGTTCGGATCATTTCGAAAATTCCCAAACAGACGTCCTAAATTCGAACTAACCGGAGAGTTTCGATCATTTCAATCATTTTCGATCATTTCAATCATTTCAATCATTTCAATCATTTCATTTCATTTCGGTCACGAGTCGCGCTCCGATTCGAATCTAGTCGCATCTCCGATGCACCGATTCGCTCCGGTGTGCCCCAGTTGTCGGCCTCATTTCAATACATGCTCCAGTGACAGAATCATTCGCAGGTTCAGCCACGGTTTTCGATTCTTGTCTTTGTCATGGCATATAATTTCTGGTCACCTATCACGCCCCGTTACAAATCCAGTCGCATTATATCGATGCACCAATTCACCTCGGTACGCCCAGTTGTTTGGCCTCATTTCTATACATGCTCCAGAGACGGATTCTTTACCGAATCGGTGGGCCACTCGTTGATTCCGGTCTCTGTCATGGTATGTCACTTATTACGCTCCGATTCGAATCCTGTCGCAGTTATGTGCACCGATTCGTTCCGGTGTGCCCAGCTGCTTCGCCTCATTTCAGTACATGCTCCAGAGACAGGGTTCACCGTTGATTCTTGAGCGCAGCCGTTGATCCCTGTCTTTGTCATGGGTATCATTTCGTTTCACCTATCACGCTCCGACACGAATAGTCACACCTATGTTCTAATTCGTCTCGGCGTGCCCCAGGACTGGCCTCATTTCAGTACATGCTCCAGAGTCCGTTTCGTGCTCAGTCGCAAAGTTACGGCATGGCGATTCGGGCCTCTGTCATGGCGGATTCACTAATTTCACCCATCTCACTGTCACCTCCTGCACCTCGGTTCAAACCCAGTTGTTTTACAAATTCGGGTTCTGGACAGGGGGCCATGCTCATTTGGCCTCATTTCACTAATTGCCTCATTTCAGTACATGCTCCAGAGTCCGGCTCGCTGTCAGTGGCGCCTGTGACACGACCGAGCTGCGCTTCTGCCATGGCAGGTTCTCATCAAAGGCAACATTTCGTTTATGTTTGTTCGTCTCATTTCATTTCATTTCATTTAAAAAAAAAAAAAAGGGGGGGGAAAGGAAGAAATAATAATAGGAAAAGAAAAAAAATATATATATCTAAAAAAAAAAAAAAAAACATTTCATTGTGTTTGTTTGTCTCATTTCATTTTATTTTATGTCATTTCGTTTCATTTCAAAGCTCACCACTCCCATTAGGAGTCACCATTTGGCCAGTTGTCTATGACAGGTATGGAATCCTCAACTGGTTTGGCCTTTGTGTTTAACAGGTCAGTCAAGTCCAGTAGCACCCTCCATGCACTGATTCATCGAGGCATGCCCCAGGTGTCTTGAACTCATTTCGTTCTGTGATCCGCAGTTCCAACTCATCATTAATCATAAACATACCAATTCTTGTCTACATCACGGCAAACATTTCATTTATTTCATTCCACATATTCATCACTTACCAACTCAAATCCCTCAAACCAGCAACGCATTAATCCGCCCCAGGCACAAACGTAGTACTATCCTTGCTGGCAGGCAGTTCTGGCTGGCTCAGTGCATTGCTGGGTAAGGCCTGGATATCTTCCTAACGTACGTAGTATAACGGGGTGCTATATTGTAGGTAGGTTGATCCAGGGAGAAATCTGATTGTCGCTCGAGGGGTCAGGAAGCAATTTTTTCCCCTGCTGTAGCCAATTAGAGCATGCTCTGCGGGGGGTTTTTTGCCTTCCTCTGGATCAGCTGTGGGGATAGCATTGGGTGTGTCGGGTTGTGCAATGTTGTTTGTCTAAATTGTTGATTTTGTCGTGGGCTGGGTGGACTTTGTCTTTTCAACCCAGCTAACTACGCATCCTAGCATAACTTCTTGCAATCGTAGCAAGCACGCATCTTGGCATAACTTATTTAGCCTTTTCAGGTCATACTGCTCACAGCCCTGTGTCCGGACGTCTGCGACACCACGAGTCCAGCCACCACAAACACATCTCCAGTGACGTTAACTCCCTTGCTATCATTGTGTGCACACATTTAAGCGCAACACTTGCTATCACGGCTAGGCGTGCAACTTAGCATAATTTGTGATCGTTGCAAGCATTTTGTTGGCACTCAGCCACACATCATTTTCAGCGGTACTCATTTGGCCACTTAGCTCATTCCTCCCGTTGGGCAGTTGAGTTCAGCTTCCGTCCTACACCAGAGGTCGAGTTGCCACACGCAGCTGGCTTCTTCTCGTAATACGGTCAGGCTATATCTAGCCAGCACCTGACATTTCTATCCTTACAGGACCCCGGTGAGCCGTCTGTTGATGGCCCATACAGTAAGATCCCCTCTAACGGGTATCCAGAAACATCTGCCCGTAGCCAACGCTAGACGCTTGCCCATCACAACTGCCATCTTTAGGGACATGTAGAACATCCTCGCACGCCAGTTTCCCCCTTGACAAGCTGACCCTATCAGGTCAGTTTTTCAAACACTTCACCCACACACAGGGGTATACCTAGAAGCAGCTTCAGTCTGTTTCGGGTATGCTCAGTTCTGCAATATGGTCATTCCCCAGGGTTGGTCTTTATGTCATGCATCCTCGTCTTCCCCTCCCAGATTCAGGGCCCCTGTCAGACCCTTAATCTGGATGCCACGGATCTTTCAATATCAGAGGTTCCGTACTACGTAGATCGGTATTTCATGTTTATACCGTCTATCTCGCCCCTATCACCCCAGCTAGGGACAGATGTAGCGACCATCACAGGCTTCGCTGCAATTTTTGGCCACCATCAGGCAACCAGCAGAGATTATTGCAAGATAGGTCTAAATCCCTAGCAGTCATGTCCTGCCTGGGTAGGCTGGTACAGCTGTCATTATAATTCAGTTAAAGTTGACTATACATTGTTCCTGGCCTAGAGCAATCTCGTAGCAGATGCGCTGTCGTATTTGACTGGAGCCGATCCAGTGTCAGCCATTGTCCTTGGTCGGTCTCACCTAAACCCCGGTTTAGTACAATATCTACAAACAGCGACCAAACTCGTAAACGTCTCACTTTCTCGCAACATGCTCAAACTACCAGACAGCCTGGAGGGCCTTCAGAAATTCCGGATACACCACTCCTATGAAACCTCCAACATCAGGCAGTTACCGGCCTTTCCCTCATACTGTCATACTCAGCTGCCTATCCCATAACACTGTTCGGCTATACCTAGCCGGCAGGCAACATTTCTTGTCCTTGCCGGACCCCGCAAACCTTCTTTATTCATGTCCCACGCTGGTTGAACCGTGCTTCGTGAAGTCCAGGAAATCCAACCGATGGTCGGTGACAAATGCTTACCCGAACGGGTGACATCCTTAAGGGTATTCCGACCATCCTGACTATCCCCTCGTTTGTTCTCTCCCCTAGCATGGTCCTACAAGCAGCCAGGTGTTGGCCTACTACAGGTTCCTGTGACCTGGAAAGTTCACCTGCGGTAATCCAGCAGGCCGAGAGCTATGTAGACGCTACTTAGCCTGATACAAAGATCACTTCGTACTTCCCCCTAGCGGTTTCAAAGAGCAGCAAGTAAGCTCCAGCGTAGACATCCACTTTTACAGAATCGGTAACAGCGGGTCCCCAGACAATGTCATTGAATAGCTAGGCAGGTAGGAGTCTGCCTGCTTCACCCAGTACAGCCACAATCCTCAGGTGGAAATAGCTCAGGCATCTGTTAAACTCACTCAGCAATCAAACTCAATCGATAAAGAGCAATTCCCTACCAGTATGTTTTTGCCCCCTTATTTTGGTATACCGTACGTTAGACCAGGGCACACCCTCAGGTCTATTTCAAGTGGTAAGTTTATGTTAACCCTATTTGTCATCGTTATACGTATCGGACATAGGGCTCTGAACCATAAGTTGAAAGGCCAGTATGGTGGCCTGTATTTATGGGAGGAGCCCGGAGGAGTAATTGATCAGCCCGTTCAGCTGTGTTCCTTATCAGCCAGTACGGTGGCCGGAATTTATGGGAGGAGCCCGGAGGGGTATTTAATCAGCCCATTCTGCTGTGTTCCTTGTCGGTTCCTGTGTGCAATACCCACCCTCCCATCCCCTTTTTAGGGCATTTCTCAAGGCATCATACTCCTCACAGAGTACTCATTTCACTTCATTTCATGTTCATTTCATTTAATCCTCATTTCTTATCTAGGGTATGCCCCCTTATTTTGGTATACCGTACGTTAGACCAGGGCACACCCTCAGGTCTATTTCAAGTGGTAAGTTTATGTTAACCCTGTTTGTCATCGTTATACGTATCGGACATAGGGCTCTGAACCATAAATTATATATATATATATATATATATATATATATATATATATATATATATATTTATGGTTGGAGCCCTCCGCTGTAAGAGATATGAAAGAACACATAAACACGTCACAAGACTAACAACATAAAAAATAGACCTGAATTGTGCCCTTGGTCTGCTGTAAGGTAAGCCCTGGTGAGCTGGGCGGTGAGCCCTGCTCTGCTGGGCGATATGCCAAGAGAAGGCTGCATACCTTAAGAAAGTAAATGGATGTTTCTGTAGAGAAACGTGTTTTAAGTGAAGTACTCTAAGAAGGGAAATGGGTGGGTGGGTACCTTGCACTGGAACCGACACAGACCGTTGTGGGTGGTCTGATTATATACCCTCCGGGCTCCTCCCATAATTACGGGCCACCATACTGGCCCTCTTATTTATGGTTGGAGCCCTCCGCTGTAAGAGATATGAAAGAACACATAAACACGTCACAAGACTAACAACATAAAATAGACCTGAATTGTGCCCTTGGTCTGCTGTAAGGTAAGCCCTGGTGAGCTGGGCGGTGAGCCCTGCTCTGCTGGGCGATATGCCAAGAGAAGGCCGCAAAAGATTTGGTGTAGGGAGGTAATTATTAATTTATGTACAGCAAGACACTACGGGGCAAAGTTTCTGAAGGCTCAGGACATTTCTACTTGTGGATTGGAGATGTATCGAGTAAAGCAGGTGGATTCCCGCCTGCCCATCTTTGATTGCGTGGACTGGGACCCCGTTTCGTGAGGCTGCTGATGCTGCTCCAATGCGAAAGAATGTCCAAGAAAATGACCAAGGTCCTGGCCTAATGTGCTCAAAAGGAACCTGACGTGACTAATGAACTGGTTGCTGCCTGGGGTACTAATCGAGAATGGTAGTAATGGGCTGTCCTGCGAGGGATCAAACATATGGGCCAAAAATTGATCTAGGATGGACACGGGGCACCAGGCTTTGAGAGTTTGGAAAGGTTTTAGGTCAACCCCTGGACCGGACTATTGTGTTTTGGACACGCTGAGGAGCAAGATGAAGTCTGATGGCGTGTGAGGTGGCGTCTATGTAACACTTTACAACTGGGATGGTGACAGTATTCACTGGGGCGTAAGAAGCTGTAGAAAGCCAGGTAGATGGCTGCTTGAAGGACCAGGCTGAATTTAGCCAAAAGGGGAATGTGACAGGATGAAAGACATGTCTCGGAATATGGCGCTGGTGACGGGTAGCCGTTTGATACTGATTTGGGGTCATTGCCTGTGAATACCACACAACATGGTCTTGACCGTATGGGCGGCGAACAAGACGGTTTGTTAGGATCTCATAAGGGGATGAAATACTGGATGTCAGCTGAGTGGGATCTAAGGTATTGTGTGACAATGCCAACTGTGTGCGGTGGCATAATATGAAGACCAGGATGTGATGGAGAACTCTTGGTATTGCTCTGGGGTTTGAGGCTAGTAACCTGACATAGAACCTCTAGGCTGCCCGGTAGGCCTTCAGGGTGTTGTGAGATAGTGAAAGATTAATAAGGCAGGTAGCGTCGTGAAAGTGTTGTTTGAATCCGAGGTTAGCTACGACCAGTGTGGGATAAGAGACATGGTCGGGTCGGTTCCAGGTTCCTGCAAAAAATAACGAAGCAAAGTTAACGGGTAGTGCGTCGGCCAGATTATTGCATTTGTCTGGGATGTGGACGCATAGGACGTTAGATTGGTGCTGTGGGGATAGTGGCACCAGCCTGCACAGGAAGGCCACGATGGCCAGCTACTAGGACCTCCTTTATTGGTTTATTGGCTTGGTTGTCTGTGGCGAACGTCACTGTTTGTCCTGCCCAGTTGTTGCACCAGACTTGAGCTGCTGCGACAATGGGGTAGAGGTCGAACAAAGAGGAGGACTAACTGAACCCAGGAATCAAGAGGATTTCTGACGGCCATGGCCCTATAAACCCAATTTGACCAAAATTGAGGCGAGGACCTGTGGAGGCTGCGGTGACCATGACTACCTGAGATGAAAAGAGAGATGCTGAGGGAATACACATTGGCATGCCATTCCAATTTGTGAGAAATTCGACTCTCATGGGCAGATCTGCTATAGCTGGCACATCTTAATTTAAGGATTTAGTCAGGGTCTTTGCCTGGAAGAGAAACACTAAAAGATGGAAGGTAAAAGATCCCCTTGAGTCTGGCTGCTGCCTTGGCTGAAAATGAGCAGTGATAGTCAAAGGATGGGCACCCTGCGTACTTGTGACCTGCTGCGTGCAGATACTGGTCCAATTCTACCCTCCTGTTGGGGTTGCTCTGCCTAGCATGTCTCTGACTGTCCCCAAGGCCCGCACAAACTCTGTGACAGTGAGCTTGCGATTAAGTAAAGGGTCTCTGGTCTTCAGGATGACGGAGACATCTCCCTGCGAATACGATTTGTTCTAGGCCAAGTTGTGTACTGCTATGAGGAGGGATGCTAAGTTAACGTCGTTGTCATCCAAGATGTCCTCCTAGATGCCCTGCTAGGACAAGGTGTGCAGGGAAGACGATGGTGCAGAAGTTGGGTGTATCTGTAAGTGAAGGTACGGGAATGACGGTGGTGACTGGAGCTGGTAGGGGCATGGCTGGGCGTACCTCCAGGGCTGTCACTCTGCTTGGACTTCGGCGACTGCTGCTGACAGTGTGGTTACCCAGGAGTGCAGCTGAGTAGTCGCAAAGAAGATAGACTGAAGTGGTGCCTGGAAGGGCTGCCACTGGTGGTGGAAACAGTAGCCTAAAGGCTTGGTTTCCTGGCTGCAGCAGGGTAGGATTTACTCCTGCGACACCGTTCTGTTATGAGTTTATATATATATATTTTTTTTTGTTTTGTTTATTTGTTTTTTATTGGTCCAAGCTCTTGTGAGACTAAACCGCCGCTTGCTGAGCCTGTAAAGGGTGATGGCAGGGCTGAGGCAAAGTCCTCACTGTCTGCCTGCGACATGGCGTCAACTAAAAGCAAGGGGGGGTATGTTTGAGGTAAGTTGCAAAGGTAGGAGCGGATAGTTGCGTTGGGTAGATAAGATGAAAGGCGGAAGGAAACAAGAAGAATAGGACAAGGAACGACAGCCATAGTGACAGTTGGTTTGCGCTCGAGCGCTGTTGAGTGTGACTTTAGAAAACTCAAAAGAATGCGTAACAACCGAGGTGAGCCAGGAGGTGACTGGCTAGGTAACCGATAGCTCGGGTGTCAGTCTGTGCTCGGCACAGACTAATGAACCAGAGCGCCCCAGGGCGGACTGGGGTGGGTAGCTGAAGTCTGGTATACTAAGTAGGAATGTTGCGATCTGTAGTTAATTGACGTGGGTTCGGTCTACTAATGCTTGCACTGCCAGC
This sequence comes from Lithobates pipiens, assembly GCF_037356315.1. Taxonomy (NCBI): domain Eukaryota; kingdom Metazoa; phylum Chordata; class Amphibia; order Anura; family Ranidae; genus Lithobates; species Lithobates pipiens. Next base: position 222,332,306 of record NW_027507685.1, read on the forward strand.
AAGTATGGAGATTAGGCGACCTTGTCTGCGTATTGAAGGCTTGTGCTTCGAAAACAGAGTGAAGTGCACAGAAGTATGTGACAGTTGCTAACGCCTCAGGAGCAGGTCAAATTCTGTATGTGAAGTAAAAATATGTAGTGAAAGAGTGTTTAAGAGAAAGGGGGAATCCCATTGAACTACACACCTGACTTTATGTCCTAGTTGTGAAGTCGACTGGTTGGTGGTCGAGAACTGAGTTGACCGGGAGCCTGTAGTAAGGTGACATGAGAATTTCGTTTTGACGATGGGGATTGCAAAGAGCTGTTTGGGGCAAAGCTGGCCCCCTGGTGAAGATGCAAGCCCTCGACAATGTTTTTTTTTTTTTTTTTTTTTTTTGGGAGATACTGTCCAAACCTGGTGCAGGGTGGACTAACTGGTGTTCTAACTGGCCTAAAAGGGGAAAGCGACAGAGAAAACGATGAGCAGCCGTGTTGCTACTGGAGACGATGAGTGGCAGTTTGAACCATTTGCTGAAATGCTTGCAGCGATTGCAAGGAAGCGGCCTTATTTGAATTATAAATTGAATTATGAGGTGAGAATGAATGAATGAATGAATGAGGTGAACAGCTGTGTTGCTACTGGAGACGATGAGTGGCCGTATTAAGCTATTGCAGAGATGCTTGCAGCGATTTGCAAGAAAGCAGCTTTATTTGAATCTATAAATTTAATTATAAGTGTGTAGGAATGAGGAGAGCAGCCGTTTTGCTACTAGAGATGAGATTTGAAAGGTGAAAGCAATGTTTTGCGGATTTATAAGTGTGTAGGTATGAGGTGAACAGCAGTGTTGCTACTGGAGACGATTGGCAGTTTTGAGCCAAATGCAGAAAAGACTTGCAGCGATTGCAAGAACGCAGCTTTGTTGAAAGGCGAAAGAAAGGTTATAGAGGAAATGTGATTATGTAGGAATGACCGTGCGCAATACTGAGCAAATTGGTGGAGAGAATTGTGTACGATCATGTATGGATAGACTGAGAAGGTCAAATGTAAGTACTGCTGAATTCGTACAGTCGATGTGACTAGTTTGAACTGGGCTATAGCTATGGAATAGTCTGCGAAAGATTTGACTCATTTGAGTCGGTGATGCAACAGGATTCGGCTTGGTTGTTAGAGTTGCATTTGGCAAGGACTGGAATCGTTGCGCCGACGCTGCGACTAAACTCGAATCCTCCGTAGATGCGACTGAGAGGCTCGTATATGGGATCCGACCGTATCGCTGAGGATATGGCTGGGTTCGGATTGATTGAATTGTGATGGTGGTTGAAGGGGCTGGTGATTGTCAATGATCCGAAACATAGAAGCGAAGTTGCGACTAGATTCGAAACGGCCGTAGATGCGAGGTGACTACAGGGCTCGTATGACAGATCTGCCCGTGTTGCAGATGATATGGCTGGGTTTGAATCGACTAAATGGTGATGGCGGTTGAAGGGGCTTGTGACTGCCAAGGATCCGAAACATAGAAGCGAAGTTGCGACTAGATTTCAAATCGGCCATAGATATGAGGTGACTACGGGGCTCGTATGACAGATCTGACCGTATTGCCGATGATATGGCTGGGTTCGAATCAACTAAATGGTGATGACGGTTGAAGGGGCTTGTGATTGCCGAGGATCCGAAACATAGAAGCGAAGTTGCGACTAGATTTCGAATCGGCCGTAGATGTGAGGTGAGTAAGGGGCTTGAATGTCGGATTTGACCGCATCGACCGTGAAGTGATCGGCTCGAGTAAACCCGCGTTGGGTAGAAAGGATGAAATACATGAAAGATGACATAGACTTACGGTGGCGTAAGTGCGACTTTGCAAAACGAACATGATAAGGTAACTATTGGAGTTTAGAAGAGCGGTAACAACAAAGTCCTACCTGCGACAGCGAGTGTGTAGCGGTCCGAGCGTGGGACAATCGATGAAGATATACGACCGATCTCGAAGGTACAACTACGTGGACATGCAGTGAGTTGGCAGAGTCAGCCTCTGCAATGCATTTGACACGAATCAGCTCAAAAATGTATGAGATGAATCTGATATAAATTGGCAGCAAGGAGTATCTGATACGAATTGGTTGTAGAGTGTATGCCCTTCCTTACTGTGAAACCAAACCTATCAACCACCCATCCCCCCAGGCTAGTCAAGTGCAGGTAAGACATCAGGTGGGTTTAATTACACCTCAATCAGCCACAGAAACCCAAACAATACCTGTTTATCTCAAAAAAGGATGAGAACAGTGAATTTTATAACCAGTGAAGCCTATGGCGAGTGATAACGAGGAACAACTGATAGCGACTCGGCTGTGCCGAACAACGTCGGGACATGAGTGTCAACAACTCAGAGGTAGGTTTTGCAAAAGGGATGCAGGATAGTAAGCATGATAAGCCGCAAGTTTGCACATGATATGAAAAGATTCGGATACTACTTATCTGCGACCATGAGCGGGAACCGCCGACGAAGACCACGAATGAAGAAGCCGAAGTGCACCTACGATTGGACACACAGATAGACGACCGTGAGGGAGCTGAGAAGAGTCGGCCCCTTGATGTGCAGTACCTTGCACTGGAACCGACACAGACCGTTGTGGGTGGTCTGATTATATACCCTCCGGGCTCCTCCCATAATTACGGGCCACCATACTGGCCCTCTTATATATATATATAAATAATGATAGATTTTCCCCTTTCCTGACCAGGCCATTTTTGGGATATGGCACTGCGTCGCTTTAACTGACAATTGCGCGGTCGTGCAATGTTGTACCCAAACAAAATTTGTATCCTTTTTTTCCCCACAAACAGAGCTTTCTTTTGGTGGTATTTGATCACCTCTGCATTGTTTTCGTTTTTCCTCTATAAACAAAAAATCAGGGACAATTTTGAAAAAAAAGACAATATTTTGTACTTTTTGCTATAATATGCAAAAAAAAAAAAATTACTTTATCAGTTTAGGCCGATACATATTCGTCTACATTTTTTGGTAAAAAAAATCACAATAAGCTTATATTGATTGATTGGTTTGAGCATCTACAAAATAGGGGATAGATTTATCTCAATGTTATTTATTTCTATATTTTTTTTTACTTGTAATGGCGGCGAACTGCAATTTTTTTATCAGGACTGCGACATTGTGGCGGACAGATTGGACACTTTTGACACTATTTTGGGACCATTGACTTTTATACAGCGATCAGAGCTAAAAATAGCCACTGATTACTGTATAAATGTCACAGGCAGGGAAAAATTGAACTTCCACTTTTCCAGTTCCTCCCCCCCTCCGGTGTCACATTTGGCATCTTTCAGGGGTGAGCAGATACCTGTATAATACTGTATAGGTATTTGCTCCCACTTCCGGTGATAGATCGCCCCAGATTCTGTTGCGATCTATGCCATGTCTGGCCCCTCCTCCGTCCATCCTGCTGTCTTCTGGGAGACACACAGGTCCCAGAAGGCAGCGGGTACCAGTCAGGACGTGCAGAGCGACTCGCGCATGTGCAGTAGGGAACCAGGCTGTGAAGCCGAAGGGCTTCACTTCCTGATTCTCTTACTGAAGATGCCAGTGCCTGCACCCAGGAGCCAAAGGACTGATTGAATTCGGGTGGGGACATCGCGGGCACCTTGGACAGGTAAGTGTCCTAATAGTAAAAGTCATCATCTGCTGTATTTGTAGCTGCTGACTTTACAAAAAAATTGGCAGAACTCTGCTATAACACTAGGGGGCAATCGAGGGGTTAAATGTGTTAACTAGGGAGTGATTCTAACTGTGGGGGGATGGAACTGACTGGGATAGCAGACCAATCGGTGTTCACATATACTAGGAACATACGATCTGTCTCCTCTCCCCTGACAGGATGTGGAACTGTGTGTTTGCACACACAGATCCACGTTCCTGCTCTGTCACAATTGATCGCAGGTGCCCGGCGGACACGTGCATTGGCTCCTCGGTGACACAGTGGGCACGCGCGGGCTGGCCCTCTATGCCAACGGAAAGCTGAGGACGTCATATGACTCCCGCCCAGGATGGGAGAGCCCATCTGTGGACGTCATATGACTATGGGCGGGTATTGAAGTGGTTAAGGAGACCTCCACCTCAGGAGGTAACTGACACAACTAGCGGCTCCCCTTGAGCATACCTCCCAACATTTTGAGATAGGAGCATCTACCAGCAAACTTATGTAGGCATATGACACGCCCCCTGCCACACCTCCTTAAAGAAGAATTAACCAAATAAAAAGGTTAATTAAATCCACAAGTGCTTTTTTTACCATTACTATTCCTTTATACTGGCTTTTAAAATGTACAAATGTAGCTATTTAGAATTTGGATGAAACACTTTTTGAAAGATAAATAATTAATTGTATATACAACTATATAGATTAGACCAAAATAAGGGACAAATGAGGAGGAAAGAGGGACAGAGGGACATTGCTCCAAATCAGGGACAGTCCCTCAAAGTCAGGGACAGTTGGGAACTATGCCCTTGAGCACTGCCAAATGTACGTTTCACATTCATCCTCTCTTTTCCAGCAACACTGAGCCTTTCCAAGTCCTTATCCGTTATACTGTCATTTTGACACTCAACATTACTCATCTGTTTTGCTGTGGACAACACCTCTGCAATGAACCCACCCTTATCTGGTCCTTCCAACTGGAGAGCAGGGGCAATTTGAGATCATGGGGCCCCCTGTGTCCCCGTCCAGACTCAAGCCACACCCACACAAAACACCACCTACATATTACACTGCTAACATTACATACGTTCATCCTTTCCCCCTTTAGCTGCAGAGGCAGCAGCTGAGGATGTACACATGTTGTGGCAGGAATTATACCCCATGTTGCTTTTGGTGGGTGATCGTGACCCATTCAGGTGAATAAGGCCACTTTGCAAACAGCCTGCAACCATTTGCAATGCACGCAGTTGCAGCCTGCAAGTGTGGGATCCAAGGGGTTTAATCAGGTGATGAGGAGGAAATACAATCGCCTCCTCACTGCCTGCTTTAACCCTTCGGTCGCTGTACTGCACAAGGTTGCACGACATTTGTAATGGGGCCCCATTCACGTGACTTACGCTTGGCAGGCCCTACACATGCCAAGCACGATGCTGTGTATAATTCCTGCTGCAGTAGCGACATGTGCACACCCTACACCCCCAGTTAAAGGGGGTGCCGTTGGGGGGAATAAAAACAGGGCTCAACTATGGGGTTTTACTGCCCCAAACTGAAAATGTAAACAAGGCCTTACTGTCCTTGTCCTGAGCCCCCTATCACAGTTGCTTTAAAGAGACCCCTTGGATGAGGACAGAGAGGGTCCCTGTGAGGAGGGCAGAGAGGTGCCCTGGGATGAGGGCAGAGAGGGGCCCTGGGATGAGAGCAGATAGGGGATCCTGGGACTGGGGCAGAGAGGGGCCTTGGGATGGTAGCAGAGAGGGGCCCTGGGATGAGAGCAGAGAGGGGATCCTGGGATGGGGCAGAGAGGGGCCCTGGGATGGTAGCAGAGAGGGGCCCTGGGATGGTAGCAGAGAGGGGTCCTGGGTTGGGGGCAGAGAGGGGTCCTGGGTTGGGGGCAGAGAGGGGTCCTGGGATGGAAACAGAGATGGGCTCCTGAAATGAGGACAGAGAGTGGCAGGTAGCATCTCTTTGATTTGGGGGAGGAGGGGGTGTGAGGATATGTGTTAGGGGTGCTTTAGGACGGGAGAGAACCCCACCTTCCAGCAAAAGTTATTTCCCCTCTAAAAGCACCCCCAACACATATGCTCTTACCCCCACTCTCCCATCACTCCTCCACGTGTGCATCCTTGTTACCTGCCCCCCCCCCCCCCACCATCCATAAACTATGCACAGACCTCAGATATTCAGTGTGGCTCCTGCATTGTAAGATCTCCTAGCGTAACTCCTCCTCCTCCTGTCTGTGTACATCGAGGCCAAGAAGGAGAATCCTCAGATAGCTCTGTGTGATGTGCAGGCTGAGGGGGAGAGAATCCAGTGACAGCTGCCACAGAGGGTGATTGCTGCATGTGGGAGTCCAGACACCCCACAGGAGATGCCGGGAAGGTGTCCTGAGTGCCCACATTAGCATGCCCTTGTCAGTCCAGTAACCGGAGCTCAGTGCTGGATCTTGTTCCCGCACTGGGTTCTGGGATCAGCACAGATTCCTCGGGAAGACAGAGGTACCTCTCTTATGAGACCCCCCGGGCAGTGCCTGAGTGCCCTAATGGTCAGTCCGCCCCTGCTGGAGAGGGTTAACTTCTGCAACAGTCAATGTACCTGTGTCTACTGGCTCTGCAGTCTCTCCATTGGCCACAGAAGCAATAGTGTCCACCTCACTATTACCTAACTTCATGGGGCATAGATACTTCATTAAATATTGCAAGTACTTCTCTGTGCCACCCCTCCCAGTCTTCCCTGTCTGTGCTCCAGTCACTGTCAATCACATGACTGAGGGACCTGCAGAGTGTAGTGGCTCCGATTATCTATAAAACATTAAACACTTGACCAATCCCTCCTTCCAAAATGACCAGACGACACATTTTAATTGGAGTCGAATGGCCAGAGCAGCCTTTTATTACAAACCATTAAATACAACATTCATAAGAAAACAAGTTTAATGCATATGTAGCGCTGATATCCTTGTCTTCTGATGTGTATTAGCATTATAATGAAGGTCTATGGACGGTTCTATAGCTTAGTGTTTGGCGCCATCTAGCGGCCAAATACTAAAAGTGAACTTAAATGATATTTGGCTTTCCAGCATTGAACTATTTACAGGAAGTGACCGTTATTTACATTGGAAAGTTGACCCCTTTACCCAGGATGCTCAGTGACCTACCCATGGACAACCTCTCCTGCATTGCATGCTGGGTAGGAGAAAAAAGGACCCTGAGCGGCCATTTTAGCTCTCTTGGGAATGCATGGCCTACCTGTGAGGACTTTTGCAGAGGCCTCCTGGAGGAAGAGACTTATTGCCTGTGCGGAGTGCAACCCTGCTCGGTTGTGGAGTGACCTGAAGTGCCAACGACTCAGAGATCGGATTGAGAGGATCCAGAGACACTCGTTTGAGCATTGGAAGACCAGGACCACCTGATTGAAAAGGGCGGACTGACGGAGCCGTCTGGTGCAGAAGCAAGTTGCAACTACCGGACCAAAATTACCATACCAAGGTTTCCGATCCAGTTGGTGAGCGGGTTGCTACCCACCGTTTTCTAAACCATTGCACCTAGTCAGACTTATATGCAGGCCTCGCTGGGATACTTAGTCCCACCCAGGAGGAGCATAGCAACTGATGCAAGGCAGACATAAGGCCTACTTACTATCACACTTCAAGCACTGTATAATATTTGTGGAAGCAACACTATGATCATTCTTAACTCAACTTTAACTGCTTTAACCTTGGATTACAAATTTATATGGAGTCACCCTTGCTAGTGAAGATCTGTAGATAAAGACTGAGTACTTTAAGTGAGATCTCACGCACAGCTATAAAAGTAGAGGGAGCTCCCATATATATATATATATATATATATATATATATATATATATATATATATATATAGTTTGCAACTGTTTTACCAGAGTTCATTGTCCTGTCAATCTATGTTGGATGACAGTATAATTGTTGTAATCACCTATTTACAAATATATATAGTAAAATATACATTGGTTAAGTACCTCATTGTGTGGAGTATTGTTTTCTCCCAGCAGGTGGAGCCAGTGGATCCTGAGAGGACAATACAGGTATATTGTGATATATTATATTGTACTGTATTGTATTGCACCACAGCTGTGTCAAGGGAACTAAGGCAAGTTAGTGGGGTTTTGTTACTAGAGTGCAGGCCCAATTAAATCAGCCGGTCCTTCGGGAGTCAGTGTTACACGTGGGGGCATCGTCCGGGATCCTGTCATTCTGAAAACAAGCCCACCCCAGCAGTGCTAGTATGGACCGCCTCACAGTGGTCCAGTGGTGCGAAGCGGAAGGCACACACTCAGAAGCGAGCGTGGCCATTGAACTCCTGGGAGAGGACTGGGGAGAAAAACAAGTTAAAGAGATTGTGCAGGCATTGTCCCCAGACAGGAAGGCCTATGTGGTCGCAGTAAGACCAGATGATAGGACCGATTGCTCTTACGCACTACTAGAGTAGAGGAAAGGCGCCCCTAAGAATATCCAAGGTACCAGCGTGAAACTGTCTAACAGAAACAAATTCTGCCTGACACACCCAGAGAGGCAAAGTGAAGGTCCTGTCAGCTCCAACTAGGAGAAGTCAATCAAAGCAAAAGTTCCCTCCTGGTCACATCCCACCACGATTGAGCCAGAGTTTCTTACAGCTCTAGGAGACTTTGTGGCAAAGTGTCAGAAGGGGAACCCTGCATACCCTGGAAATTCCTACCAGAAACTCAGTGTTTTCTCAGGAAGGCAACCCATACCCCCAGTGGAAAGTAACTTTGAGGAATGGTTGGAGCAGACCACACAAGCCCTGGATGAGTGGGACATCCCTGACACACACAAAAAACAAAGGATAGCAGAGAGCCTAAGAGGGCCTGCTTCAGAAGCTATCCGAAATCTCAAGCTCAGCAAGCAGAACTGTGTGGCTCAGGACTACTTAGATATCCTACAGGATGTGTTCAGATGGACAGAGAAGGTCTCCGACCTAATTTACCAATTGGAGCACACCTATCAACAAGCGGCAGAAAATCTGTAAGAATACATAGGACGGTTGGACAAAGTCCTGCATCAGATCTTGTTGAAGAAAGGACTAGATCCCAGGGAAGTGGATGGAACGAGGGCAAAGCAAGTCCTGAAGGGTGCCCAACCATTAGACCCCATCATGCTCCAATTAAGGGCCCGTCAAGACGGTGGCATTCTAAAGTACCCATATCTGATCCAGACTGTGCTGGAAGAAGAGGAGGCCATTCCTGAGTGGAAAAAGGAAAAAATCCAAGGGCCAAAATCAGTGGTTGAAATCAGGGCGGCTGGTGCCACCAGTGGCGACCCTGAAATAGAACTTCTCCAGACACAGGTGGCACAGTTGATGGAAATGATGGCTCTGTTGACCACCCGGCACACCACCTCCCCCGATAGGGGAGTTCAAGCACCCAAAGAACTGACAAGTCTCACAGCGGTGGTAGAAGAACCCATGACCTGTTTCAACTGTGGAGGAGTCGGACATCTCAGGCGAGCCCAAGCCCGAGAAAGTGGACAGAATCCCAAAAGCCGGCTTTAAACTTCAAAGGGCCCCAGTGAAGGAGTCAACTGGGTGCCCAGTTATCAAAAGAAACTCCAATCCAACCCGTACGCACCAGACCCCTGAGACTGCAGTCAAGTCAGGACGGAAGAGGGAGAGGCTGCCAAAGCCAACTGCAAAGGTACAAGCCACTAAGCAGACCAAAAGTGCCACTTCCCGTGGACTTCCTCCCAAGTTAGTGGGGCCCTCTCCAATTGTCCCCATCCAGACAGGGAATATACACCAAAGCCCTGCTGGACACTGGAGCACAGGTGACATTACTCTACAGGGACTTCTATGACAAGCATCTCAAGCACCTGCCGTTACGGAAGCTGGAGGAGCTGGAGATATGGGGGTTAGGGACCCAGAACTTCCCATATGACGGTTACCTGCTGGTCAAGTTCACTTTCGACCCGAGTACAGCAGGGAGGGCAGAAACCTTTGACGCCTTGGCCGTGGTGTGCCCTCGCCCTCCAGGAGCTGACAAAAGTTCCCTCATCATTGGAACAAACACTGACTTGGTGAGAAGACTACTTGCACCGCTTGTAAAGCAGGAAAGGATTCTCCCCACAAAAATACACCCAATGCTAGCCCAGGTATACAGAGACCTTAAACATGAAGAGAAGGCCCCAGAAGAGGGAGTGGGAAAAATCTGACTTCTAGACCGGAAAGAGAGACTGGTTCAGCCAGGTGAAGTAGTCTGCCTGAGAGCTTCCATCAAGTTAAGCTGGAAAAGACCGGGCCCTTTCATTGTTCTTGAGACTTCAAACCAGGAAGAACACAGGGGGTTAGAACTTATCCCTGAAGTATTGCCAACCAAGGCATTGAAAAGGAATCACGGCAAGATTTCAGTCAGTGTCTGCAACACAGCAGCTGTGCCAGTGAGGGTGCCAGCCAGAAAATGGTTGGGACAGGACAGCCCAGCAACTCCAATCTCGCCGTGTGGCTCCATGGGAGAACAGGCCGGAGAGACTCCCCAAGAAGAATTCTCCCTGAAGAACGCACCTCTTACCCCTGCCTGGATGGAGAGAGCTAAAGCCTAACTCCTGAGATGGAAGTCAACTTTCTCTACAAGTGAGTTTGATGTGGGGCTGGTGAAGAGTGCTACCCACCGGATTCATCTGGAAGAAGACAAGCCCTTTCGGGTGAGAGTCAGACAAATCCCACTGGGGGACCTCAAGACTTGAGGGAACAGCTGGCTGAACTCAAAAGGACGGGCATTATTAGAGAGTCTCGGAGACCTTACGCCTCCCCAATAGTGGTGGTAAGGAAGAAGAATGGGTCCCTACGCCTGTGCATTGATTATAGGACCCTGAACCGGAGAACCATTCCTGACCAGTACAAAACACCTTGGATAGAAGATGCCTTGCAGAGCCTGTCGGGGGCGAATTGGTTCAGTGTGCTGGACTTAAAAAGCAGGTATTATCAGATCCCCATGTGTCCTGAAGATAGGGAAAAGACAGCTTTTATCACTCCTGTGGGTTTCTAGGAATTCAATAGGATGCCACAAGGCCTGTCTGGAGCTCAAGCAACCTTCCACAGACTAATGGAGAAGACAGTGGGCGACATGAACCTGATTGAAGTGCTGGTATACATGGACGATATCATAATGTTTGGGAGAACGTTAAAAGAGCACGAAGAACACCTGGAGAAAGTCCTAAAGAGGCTTCATGATGAAGGCCTGAAGCTCTCCATGGAAAAATGCCAATTTTACCAACCTTCAGTGAACTACTTAGGACACATTGTGTCTGAAGAGGGAGTAAAAATAGATCCTGAGAAATTGGAAGCCATTACTTCTTGGCCCAGGCCTACAAATGTGACCTAACTCAGGTCGTTCCTAGGGTTCTGGTCATACTACAGGAGGTTTGTGGAAGGGTTTGCCAAAATAGCCCACCCACTCACTGAGCTTCAGAAGAACCAGGAAGAAGCTGGTGCAGACTCAGATCAGTCTGGGAAGCCAAAGGAAGGGCCCAGGAAGAAGAAAGAATCCATACAGGACCAGTGGACTCCAGAATGTGAGGAAGCCTTCAGGCAGTTGAAGTGGAACCTTACCACTGCTCCGGTCCTGGCCTATGCAAACCCGGGCAAACCGTATGAGCTGCATGTGGATGCCAGCCGAGACGAGCTAAGAGGAGTGCTCTATCAGGAATATGACAGACGTCTGCGGCCCATTGCCTATGTGAGCTGAAGTCTTCTTCCTGCCGAAAGAAGCTATTCTACTCACAAGCTCAAATTTCTGGCTCTGAAGTGGGCAGTGGTAAACAAGTTAAAGGATTATATTTATGGGGCAGAGTTCTTAGTCAAGACGGACAACAACCCCCTCTCATACTTGCTCACTACCGCGAAGCTGGTCGCCACTGGCCACAGGTGGCTGGCTGCTCTCTCTGTGTTTACCTTCAGCTTGATGTACAGACCAGAGGTTGGTAACCGAGATGCGGATGCACTGTCAAGAAGGCCCCATGACTCCCAAAACCTCTCATAAGACTGGATTCAACTTACCTCTGAAGGAGTAAGAGCTCTCTGTGAAGGGTCAAGCCAGCAAGGGAAAGGTGGGGCCAGAGCTGAAGAAGTAGGAGTGTCCTCAGTGGGAGTTATTGTAATGTCTCCCAGATTATGCAAGAGGGTCTTCCCAAGCTATCAAAAATGGATTTTAGGAGAGATCAGGAGGAAGATTCACTCTGTGGGTTAGTGCTGAAGGCAATGGAGAACAAATAGCTTGATCTGCTGCAGAAGAGCCCTCGCAAACAAGCCCGGCTACTACTGAAAAAGTGGGATCGGCTGCAGTTACAACAGGGGGTGGTCTACCGAAGGATTCCGTCTGAAGATCCCAAAGAGAAGTGGCAATTGCTTCAGTCGGAAAAGCACAGAGAGAGGGTTCTGATCTCTCTGCATTACCACCATGGTCATTTAGGAGCCGAGAGGACTCTTCAACTCATAAAGGACAGATTTTAGTGGCCTCACATGAGGACCGAAGTGGAGAGCTATTGTGATTCCTGCCTCAGGTGCATACAATGGAAGACTTTGCCTCAGAGGGCTGCCCCAATGGGTCACTTAGAGAGCCAAGGGCCAATGGATCTAGTCTGCATAGATTTTCTGTGCCTGGAACCCGACCTGAGTGGACAAGGGGACATCTTCGTGGTTACAGAACATTTTACCTGCTATGCCGATCAAGCAGCCACAGTAGCAAAGACTCGTGGAAAAGTTTTTCATCCATTATGGTCTACCTCAACGGATACATTCGGACCAAAGAGACTTTGAGAGCAGGCTGATAAAAAGACTGTTGGATCTATTAGGCATACAAAAGTCCAGGACTACTCCCTACCACCCACAAGGGGGCCCTCAACCGAAAAGGTTCAGTAGAACCCTCCTGAACATGTTGGGGACTTTGACTGCAGAGCAGAAACCCCATTGGAGTAGGCACATCACTGCATTGGTGCATGCCTGTAACAGTACCAGGAATGACGCTACTGGATACTTAGTCTGGCGGACTGTCCGCCGGACTTTCCGAACAAGCTACCTCCCCACACACGGTACTTTTACGGCGGACTAGGTATGGCGGACTAAGTCCGCGGACTATCTGCCGTACTTTTGAAATGAACGGACTCGCCCACACACACGGAGGAAAGTCCGCTCATTTTGAGCACGGCTCCAGGTAGCCGATACCAGTGAAGGAGGCGTCACTGGCCCCGTCACCTGGTATGGACTTAAAGGGGAATCCCTACGCCGAAAAATTTGTGTGGGGGCCCCCCCTAGGTCCATATCAGATCCTTATTTCCAGCAACACTGTGCCTTTCCAAGCCCTTATGCCTTATACTGTCATTTTGACACTCAACATTACTCATCTGTTTTGCTGTGCACAAAATCTCTGCAATGAACCGGCCCTTATCTGATCCTTCCAACATCTGCAACAGCCAATGTACCCGTGTCTACTGGCTCTGCAGTCTCTCCATTGGCCTCAGCAGCAACAGTGTCCACCTCACTGTTACCCAACCTAGCCTGGTGGGGCATAGTTACTTAATTAAATATTGTGAGTACTTCCCTGTGCCACCCCTCCCAGTTTTTCCTGTCTGTGCTCCAGTCACTGTCAACCACATCAGATTGTGACAATGCATGCATGCTCCATCATTCTAGCTATTACCCCATTTTGTTCCACCTGAGCAGTATCAGAGCTGTCCTGGACCTCGGCCGGCACCAACACAGGGAGTCCTTGTGAGATTTCCAGGGACAACTCTGCAGCACTGCTTATGGTTACCATGGGAGACACCAAACCATCAACATTGTTAGTAATACACTTTTCAACATCGGTATTATCCACATTCCTGCCTTGTATAGGCGGCGTTAGCACATTAGCAGTTTGAGATTGTAGGATATTTAGTACATCACTTTTCACCTCATGTGAAACACACTTGCCCATCGGGGAGGCGACACAGTTGTCCTGGGAAACCCCGTGCTCACCATTAGCTCCTGTATGGTCTCCAGGGACACCTCTGTTGCACCTGTCACAGTTGCTAGGGGCAATGGCACACATTTTTCAGTGGTCACCCCTGACATCTCTGGATGCAATACCACATTTTCACCATCAGCATTTTTAATCTCATTAGTGAGCATCACATTATATAAATTTTTACCACTTGGCTTCCTGCTGCACAGTACAGTTGTCGGTCTTACTGTGGGTTTAGCATTAATGCTTCCCCCCTGAAAAGCAGCAAGTTATTGTTAGTAGCGTATCCTCTCACCGGACTTGCCTAAACTTCACCAGCATTAAACGCAAACTCAGTCTCTCTCACACATGAAATCGAAACAGTCTTACCATAGGGGCACTTTCACAATGGGGCGATGACAGCGTCGGCACTAAAGCACCGCTAGTCTTAACAGCGCTTTACCATCGTATTAGCAGAGCTTTTTGGCCACTAGCAGGGTGCTTTTTACCCTCGCTAGCGGCCGAAAAAAGGTTAAAAGTGCCTGCAAAGCATTGATTTCAATGGCAGGGGCGGTTTAGGAGCGCTAAATACAGTGCTCCCGCATGGCCCCAAAGATGCTGCTTGCAGGACTTTTCTTTTTGTAATGCAAGTGCACCGCCCCAGTGTGAAAGCACTGGGGCTGCAGATAAGGCAGTTTTCAGGCGATTTACGGTCGCTATTTTAGCGCTAAAGCGCCTGAAAAACACCTCCAATGTAAAAGTAGTCTAGAGCCTCGTACACACGATCGGATTTTTGGCAGGGAATTGTTTACTGACAGACTGTTTACCTAAAATCTGACCTTTATGACCGCTCCGACAGAACATATCCGTTGGACATTCTGATCGTGTGTGGACCTTTGCATGCCAAAAATCCGATGGACTTTAGAAATAGAACATGTTTTAAATTTTCCCGCCAGAACTCCGCCAGACTCAGTTCCTAGCGGGAAACCCGTTCGTCTGTATGCTGGTCTGACGGACCAAATACGATGCGTGGGAAGCTACAGCACCTGCCTGCGAGAATGTTTCCAGCGCGATCCTATCGCGCTGGTTCTCAGTGACAGGGTACTGTACATTTCACTCTGATTGCAATAGAAAAAGCACATTTTCCTATCGCAGCGAGCGTGAGGGGGAATGCCCTTCCAAGGCCCTTAGGTCTGGTATGGATTTTAAGGGGAAGCCCCTACACTGAAAAAACAGTGTGGGGGTCCCCCCAAAATCGATAACAGACCCTTATCCGAGCACAAAACCTGGCCGGTCAGGAAAGGGGGTGGGGACAAGCGAGCCCCCCCTCCTGAGCCGTACCAGACCGCATGCCCTAAACATGGGGGGGTGGGTGCTTTGTGGAAAGGGGGTGCCCTGCGGGCCCCTCACCCCAAAGAACCTTGTGCCCATGTTGATGAGGACAAGGGTCTCTTCCCAACAACCCTGGCCGTTTGTTGTCGGGGTCTGTGGGCGGGGGGCTTATCTGAATCTGGGAGCCCCCTTTAATAAGGGGGCCCCCAGATCCCGGCCCCCCACCCTATGTGAATAAGTATGAGGTACATTGTACCCCTACCCATTCACCTGGGGGGAAAAGTGTCAATAAAAAAACACATTACACAGTTTTTTAAAGTAGTTTATTAGGTAGCTCCGGGGGTTTTCTTCTGACTTCTCCGTGCTTTCCAGTTCTTCTCCCGCTCTCTGGCCTCTTCTCCCGATCTCCGGTTCTTCTGCCGGGCTCCTCCGCTATCTTCTTCCAGCTCTTTTGCTAGCGTTGGTCCAGTCTTCTCCTTCATCATCGCCGTCTTCTTCCTTCTTCTGTTCTTCCGATGTTGACACAACGCTCTCTCCCGCTGTAATGCTGTGGACACGCTGCGTATCAACTTATATAGGCACAAGGGGCGGGGTCACCAGGTCATGTCACACGGTGACCCCGCCTCTATAATGTCACAAGCCCGGGAGAGAGCGTTGTGTCAACATCGGAAGAACAAAAGAAGGAAGAAGAAGAAGACGGCAAAAGTGCAGACGAAGGAGAAGATCATGCCAACACTAGCAAAAGAGCTGGAAGAAGATAGCGGAGGAGCCCGGCAGAAAAACCGGAGAGCGGAAGAAGAGGCTGGAGAGCGGAGAAGAACCGGAAAGCGCAGAGAAGTCATAAGAAGACCCCCGAAGTTTTTTTTTATTGACACTTTTTTCCCCAGGTGAATGGGTAGGGGTACGATGTACCCCATACTTATTCACATAGGGTGGGGAGCCGGGGGCCCCCTTATACCGGATTCCGATAAGCCCCCCGCCCGCAGACCCCGACAACCAATGGGCTGGGTTTTTGGGAAGAGGCCCTTGTCCTCATCAACATGGGGACAAGGTGCTTTGGGGTGGGGGGCCCACAGGCCGCCCCCTTCCCCAAAGCACCCACCCCCCCATGTTGAGGGCATGCAGCCTGGTACGGCTCAGGAGGGGGGGGGGGGCGCTCGCTCGTCCTGACCAGCCAGGCTGCGTGCGAGGATAAGGGTCTGGTATCGATTCTGGGGAGAACCCCATGACATTTTTTCTGCGTAGGGGGTTCCCCTTAAAATCCATACCAGGCGACGGGGCTCGCAAGGTGTCAATTTCGCCGATAAAATCGGCGAGATTGACTTCCTTTTCCAGTCCCGTTGCAACTCATCACGCTCAAAATGAACGGACTTTAGTCCTTGTGTGGGCAAGTCCGTTCAATTGGAAGAATTCTGTCGGAACTCCCCTGGGAAGTCCGGCGGATCTAGTCTGCTGGAAAGTCCGGTCATCTGTCGGCAAGTCCGTTCGTTCGGAAAGTCCGCCAAAATTCCGTCGGAAGTCCGTCGGACCCTAGTCTGCTGGTAAGTCCGGTCGTGTGTACATGGCATTAGTACGCTCCTTGTTCAAATTTCCACCAACAAATGTTGGATGGCAGGCTAGCAAATTTTTGGCGGACAACGTATTTTCGTATCATCTGTACACAAGTCCATCACACAAAAGTCCAAAGTACAAACACGTATCCTCGGAATAAATGTTCGCCAAACACAACATTAGCAGAAAGTGCCCAAAGGGTGGCGCTCAAGAGCTGAAATTCCATGTAGTACGTCACTACGTTCATGTTTGTTGGCTGACAATTGTGTGCCGTTATCATGCAAGACAAGTTCTTGGCACACACCCTTTGGACAAAAGTCTGATGCTCTGTTGGCCAACAATACGATCGTGTATACAAGGCTTTACAGTTGTCAGGTGATGAACACTTCAATTGAGGGTATAGTCCCTTCTTGGTTGTGCTCTCACAGGCTAATACCCCCACATGGACACAGGGCAACATTGTGGCCTTCTTGGACACTCCAACATCCCCTGCAGGAAAAACAGCTTCTCTGTTGCCAGCAGCAACAGCCACCATCTTGAAACATGAATCTGGGATTGCAGGTACTGGTTTTTCCTCAAAATCATACGCTCAGCTGTATTCCAGAATCTGGGGGTACTTGTAAAGTAAAAATACTGTGCGTTATGCCGCTTACACACGGGCGGACTGTATGGCGTACTTAGTCCGTCGAAACACATTTCAACGGACAGTCCGCTCGTGAGTGGGCTTCAGCTGACTTTTTCAGCGTGCAGTCTGGCGCACTAAGTATTTCGGATTTTTCGAAATTCTGTCCGTCATACTTTGGTTTCAGCGGACAATCCGCTCGTCAGTATGCTAGTTCGACGGACTAAGAATGGCGCATGCCCAGAAAGGATTTACACGGCGGAAGGGTGCTTTGCTGTGTATTGGACTTCCTATTTCTAGTCCCGTCGTACGTGCTGTACACGTCATCGCGCAAGCTTTCGACGGACTGTTTGTGTATCCATGTGTGGTCAAGTCCGTTCAGTCGAAAGTATGACGGACTGTCCGTCGGATTGTATGACGGACTAAGTATGCCATACAGTCCGCTCGTGTGTACGCGGCATTACTTGACCACATTCCAGGCATGGAAAAACTTCACTCCCGTCTCTAAGGGAAAGCAGAGCCACTTCTCTGCTGTAGCTCCTCCTTTCTGCAAACAGACTTTCTCTGGTTGCTATGGGAAACGGTGCTCTTCTAGCTGCAATTTGTTGGCTCTCCAAAACATGTAGATTTCTCTCTACACAAAGCGGTGTTGCTTTAAACTTGCCACAATCCTCTTGTCTTGCGGTCCACAGACCTGACATCACAGGCGTTTCTATGGGTAACCACACTCCTCTCAAACTTCTGGTAAGCCTGTTGCTCACTTCCCAAACACAGATACAGACCTTTGCTTTTCTAGGTGACTTTTTACTAATGCCTGGGACCAAGGGCACTTGGAAACTGCATGTTCCCACTCACCGCATCACAAACAGCGCTCTAAATGTCTTGTCCAGGCTTCCCACACTGAATCCTCTTGCAAGCTTAGAATTCTGTATCTCCATAACTGCACCAGCATTGCTAGCGGCAACAGCCACCATCTGTGCACTCATTGCACCAGTTTTGCCAGGGACAACCACAGCCCTCTGTCTCCTTAGTAAACTCTGTTCAGGCATGTATGGGGCGCGATCAGGCGGTAACAACCCCTCCAGCCACAGAGCTCTGTCTCATTAGTAAACTCTGTTTAGGCATGTATGGGGCACGATCAGGCGGTAACAACCCCTCCAGCCACAGAGCTCTGTCTCATTAGTAAACTATGTTTAGGCATGTATGGGGCGCGATTAAGAGGTAACAACCCCTCCAACCACAGACCTATGTCTTTCATCTCAGCAAAAATTGCTTTGTTTTTTGGCTTTGGCCGCCCCATCTCTGTAATCAGGCACAGTTCCTTTTAACATAGGAAAATCTGGCTGTTGTTAGGCAAATATGTGGAACTCTTCCAACCCTGCCCAAAGCAATACCTCCACCCAGGGTAGGGTTGCCACATTTTCATCAAACCAAACACAGATGCTTAAGTAGCGCACACCAATTTTTTAAACTTTTTTTTGTAGTAAATGTATTACCTCTGTACAAAGCAATGCATAGCAATTTTGTTATGTAGTATACACTGTACATATATTTTTGTGATTAAATTAATTTCTAATCATATGGAATTAATCACAAGAGTCCCCCTTTACATCAGAGTCAACAGTGTTCCCCTTTAGATCTGAATCCGTAGAGTTCCCCTTTACATCTGAATGCACAGGGTTTGTTTCCCTTTACATCTGATTCTGCAGTTTCCCTTTACATCTGCAGGAGAAGAGTGCAGAGGGAAAGATGGAGGCAGTATGTACAGGAGAGGAGTACGGAAGGTATGATTGGGGCAGTATGTACAGGAGAGGAGTGTGGAAGGTATGATGGGGGCAGTATGTACAGGAGAGGAGTGCGGAAGGTATGACGGGGCAGTATGTACAGAAGAGGAGTACGGAAGGTATGATGGGGGCAGTATGTACAGGAGAGGAGTGCGGAAGGTATGATGGGGGCAGTATGTACAGGAGAGGAGTGCGGAAGGTATGACGGGGGCAGTATGTACAGGAGAGGAGTGCGGAAGGTATGAAGGGGGCAGAATATACAGTACAGGAGTGCAGAAGGTAGGAAGGGGCAGAATATACAGTAGAGGAGTGCAGAAGGTATGAAGGGGCAGAATATACAGTAGAGGAGCGTGGAGGGTATAATATAGGCAATTTGTACAGGAGAGGAGTTTGGAGGGTATGATGGGGTATGTACAAGAGAGGAGTACGGAAGGTATGGCAGTGGGCAGTATGTACAGGAGAGGAGTACGGAGGGTATGATGGGAGCAGAATGTACAGGAGAGAAGTGTGGAGGGTATAATGGGGGCAGTATATACAGGAGAGGAGTGCGGAGGGTATAATGGAGGCAGTATGTACAGGAAAGGAGTGTGGAGGGTATGATGGAGGCAGCATCTATAGGAGAGGAGTGCCGAGGGTATGAAGGGGGCAGTATGTATGGGGAGGAGTGCGGAGGGTATGATGGGGGCAGTATGTATGAGAGAGGAGTGTGGAGTTTATGATGGGGGCAATATGTACAGGAGAGGAATGCGTAGGGTATGATTGGGGCAGTATGTATGGGAGAGGAGTGTGAAGGGTATGATGGGGCAGTGTGCATGGGAGAGGAGTATGGAGGGTATTATGGGGGCAGTATGTACTGGAGAGGAGTGCGGAAGGTATGACAGTGAACAGTATGTATAGGAGAGGAGTATGGAAGGTATGAGGGGGGCAGAATGTACAGGAGAGAGTGCATGATGGGGGCAGCGTGTACAGGAGAGGAGTGCGGAGGGTATGAAGGTGGCAGAATGTACAGGAGAGGAGTGTGGAGGGTATGATGGAGGCAGTATGTACAGGAGAGGAGTGCAGAAGGTATGATGGGGGCAGTATGCATAGAAGAGGAGTGCGGAAGGTATGATGGAGGTAGTATGTACAGGAGAGGAATGTGGAGGATATGAAGAGGGCAGTATGTACAAGAGAGGAGTGTGGAGGGTATAATATAGGCAGTATGTACAGGAGAGGAGTGTGGCGGGTATGATGGGGTATGTACAGGAGAGGAGTGCGGAAGGTATGATGGAGGTAGTATGTACAGGAGAGGAGTGCGGAAGGTAAGAAAGTGGGCAGTATGTACAGGAGAGGAGTGTGGAGGATATGAAGAGGGCAGTATGTGCAAGAGAGGGTATAATATAGGCAGTATGTACAGGAGAGGAGTGTGGCGGGTATGATGGGGTATGTACAGGAGAGGAGTGCGGAAGGTATGATGGAGGTAGTATGTACAGGAGAGGAGTGTGGAAGGTATGACAGTGGGTGGGCAGTATGTATAGCAGAGGAATATGGAGGGTATGATGGGGGTAGTATGTACAGGAGAAAAGTGTGGAGGTTATAATGGAGGCAGTATGTACAGGAGAAGAGTGCGGAGGGTATGATGGGGCAGAATGTACAGGACAGGAGTGCATTATGGGGGCAGTATGTACAGGAGAGGAGTGTGTAAGGTTGGATGGAGGCAGTATGTACAGTAGAGGAGTGCGAAAGGTATGACAGTGGGCAGTATGTACAGAAGAGGAGTGCGTAGAGTATAATTGGGGCAGAATGTACAGGACAGGAGTGCATGATGGGGGCAGTATGTACAGGAGAGGAGTGCATGATGGAGGCAGCATGTACAGGAGAGGATTGCGGAGGGTATGATGGGGACAGTATGTACAGGATAGGAGTGCGGAGGGTATAATGGGGGCAGTATGTAAAGGAGAGGAGTGCGGAGGATATGATGAGGGCAGAATGTACAGGATACGAGTGCATGATGGGGGCAGTATGTACAGGAGAAGAGTGCATGATAGAGGCAGCATGTGCAGGAGAGGAGTGCGGAGGGTATGATGGGGACATTATGTACAGGATAGGAGTGCGGAGGGTATAATGGGGACAGTATGTACAGGATAGGAGTGCAGAGGGTATAATGGGGGCAGTATGTACAGGAGAGGCATGCGGAGGGTATGATGGGGACAGTATGTACAGGAGAGGAGTGCGAAGGGTATGATGGAGGCAGTATGTACAGGAGAGGATTGTTGAAGGTATGACAGTGGTCAGTATGCACAGAAGAGGTGTGCAGAGGGTATGATGGGGGCAGTAGGTACAGGAGAGGAGTGCAGAGGGTACGATGGGGTCAGTATGTACGGGAGAGGAGTGCGAAGGGTATGATTGGGGCAGAATGTACAGGAGTGCATGATGGAGGCAGTATATACAGGAGAGGAGTGCAGAGGGTATGATGGGAACCGTATGTACAGGAGAGGAGTGCAGAGGGTATAATGGGGGCAGTATGTACAGGAGAGGAGTGCGGGCGGAGGGTATGATGGGAGCAGTATGTAAAAGTGAAAAACAAATACTCCTAAACTTTGCAGCTTTCCTTCCTAGGAGACTTGTCTCAGAAAAAAAACCTCAGCTTACCTCCTCCCTGCATGTAGTGTGAGCAGCAGCCAGCCTGACAGGAGTACAGTGATCTTCACCTCCCGATTCTCTCAGCACACTGCACTGGGGATTGGAGGGGGGAGAGAGAGAAAGGAGCTTTGGAGCACATAGCAGCTGCTGTTGTCACACAGTGACAGGTGTGCTGATGCCACACCCTCGAATGGTCTGTCCCTGTTCTGAATCATGTGCCCGAGTTACAGGCAGTACAAAACCCAGGCACATGATTTGAGACCCTACTGTCTGGGTGAATCCCAAACAGGTAGCAACCCTAACCCAGGGTCGGTACAAGGCAGGGGCGGAAGGGACGGATGCCCTGGGTGGTACAATTTGGTGGGGGGGGGGGGGGCGCAGGTGAAGTGCAGCAGTATGCTTCACAACTGTGTGTGTGACTGTATACCATAGCCGCGAGCGCCGCTAATCAGGGTGGATCCATCATCCTAGGCAGGTGCCACGAGCAAAGGCAGAGGGAGAGGGGTGCCGAAGCCCAGTTGCCATGGACCCCCCTCCTGCATGCTCTCCCCGCTGGGAAATGATTGGAGCAGTGAGCAGGTGCGAGGAGGAGAAACTGTGCTGCACCCTCCCCCCCTCGAGCCGCCACTGTACAGGAGAGGGCTCGCTGTTTCCTGCCCATTCCCCCTCTCTCCTTTGGTCAGCAGCGGGGAGAGTGGCTGTCCCTTTGTGTAGACAGAGCAGCTGTGGAATTGTCTTTCCCCCCTTCATATGCTGTTTTACTCGGGAGCGGGAAGCGGGAAGTGGTGCCCTTTCCTTCCTATTGGGTAGAAGAAGAAAAAAAGAAGCACAAAGGAGGATCATGGGACAGGTAGTCTTGAGGACTGGCCCATTGCGATCCTAAGAGGGAAACTGCGGCCCCCCCAGCATGCCCAACTGAAGGAGAGGGAGAGAGGCAGGCTGTGGATGGCAAGTGACACGTGGGATCTGGCAGCAGGTGATGATGGCACGTGGCATCTGGCAGCAGGTGACAGTGGCAAGTGGCATCTGGCAGCAGGTGATGGTGGTAAGTGATATGTGGCATCTGACAGCAGGTGACAGTGGCAAGTGACATGTGGCATCTGGCAGCAGATGATGTTGGCAAGCGACACGTGGCATCTGGCAGCAGGTGACGGTGGTGAGATGTGGCATCTGGCAGCAGGTGACGGTGGTAAGTGGCATCTGGCCGCAGGTGACGGTGGCAAGTGACACATGGCATTTGGCAGCAGGTGATGGGGGCAAGTGACATATGGCATCTGGCAGCAGGTGACGGTGGCAAGTGGCATCTGGCAGCAGGTGACACAGGGCATCTAGCAGCAGATGATCTTGGCAAGTGACGTGTGGCATCTGGCAGCAGGTGACAGTGGCAAGTGACACAGGGCATCTGGCAGCAGGTGACAGTGGTAAGTGACATGTGGCATCTGGCAGCAGGTGATGGTGGTAAGTGTCATGTAGCATATGATAGAAGGTGACATTGACAAGTTACACGTGGCATCTGGCAGCAGGGGATAGTGGCAAATGACACATGGCATCTGGCAGCAGGTGATGGTGGCAAGTGACACATGGCATCTGGTAGGAGGTGACGTTGGCAAGTGAAACATGGCATCTGGTAGGAGGTGACGGGTGGTGACATGTGGTATCTGGCAGCAGGTGACATTGGCAAGTCACTTGTGGCATCTGGCAGCAGGTGACAGTGGAAAGTTACACGTGGCATCTAGCAGCAGGTGATGGTGGTGACACGTGGCATCTGGCAGCAGGTGACGGTGGCAAGTGACACGTGGCATCTGGTAGGAGGTGATGGGTAGTGACATGTGGCAGCAGGTGACAGTGGGAAGTTACACGTGGCATCTTGCAGCAGGTGATGGTGGTGACATGTGGTATCTAGCAGCAGGTGACGGTGGCAAGTGACACATGGTATCTGGTAGGAGGTGATGGGTAGTGACATGTGGCATCTGGCAGCAAGTGACGGTGGCAAGTGACACGTGGTATCTGGCAGCAGGTGGCGGTGGAAAGTTACATGTTGCATCTGGCAACAGGTGAAGGTGGCAAGTGACACATGGCATTTGGCAGCAGGTGATGGTGGCAAGTGACACATGACATCTGGCAGCAGGTGACAGTAGCAAGTGACATTAAAATAAGTAAAATAAGAGAAGGGTGACTAATGCGCATAACCTCACTAAGCAAGTAATAGGAAGAAGCTGCCAACATAAAAGTGGTCTCACACAATAAATAAAGTAGATATATGAT
Source organism: Lithobates pipiens (assembly GCF_037356315.1). NCBI lineage: Eukaryota > Metazoa > Chordata > Amphibia > Anura > Ranidae > Lithobates > Lithobates pipiens. The sequence continues at coordinate 222,356,134 of NW_027507685.1, forward strand.
ATGTGGTGCTTCCTACCCTACAAAGAATAAAGACATACTAAAATACTAAAATAATATAATAATAATTCCCAATTCAGCAATCTTCTAAAGTGCATTGAATGTGCAAAAATCCACAGTAATAATCAAAAATACCATGAATTTGTGCACATTCATTGCACTTTTGAAGATTGCTGATTTGGGAATTATTGATATATTATTTTTGTATTTTAGTATTTCTTTATTCTTTGTAGAGTAGGTAGTGTCACATATCATATATCTAGTAGCAAGTGACATGTTGCATCTGGTAAAAGGGAACGGTGGCAAGTTACACGTGGCATCTGGCAGCAGGTGATGGTGGCAAGTGAATATGTATAGAGACAGGAGGCTTGATTAACCATGTAAACACAATATACCAAGTATTGTAATGACTGAAATTCAGCCCCTGGAAAAACTATAACAGGTATCTGAAATAGAGGGGGACAGAAAAGGATAGGGGCTAACCGGATGACAGTAAACACTAATAAAACGCCAGGTAAATTTGTGTCGGTCTAACCCATCACAGTAAGGTGGAGTATCCAGCAGGTGCTGAGTTCAGGGTAGATAACGCTGCATACACACGACTGGACTTTGGCAGCAAAGGTCCGACAGAACAAATCTGGACAATTCAATCTTGTGTGGGCTCCATCGGACCTTTGCTGTCCAAAAATCTGACTGACTTTAAAAATAGAACATGTTTCAAATTTTTTCGTCTGGAACTCCGACGGACCCAGTTCCTATCGAGAAATCTGTTTGTTTGTATGCTAGTCCGACAGAGAAAAACCAACGCTAGGGCAGCTATTGGCTACTGGCTATGAACTTCCTTATTCTAGTCAAAATCGTACGTCATCACATTCAAATCCGTCGGACTTTGGTGTGATTGTGTGTAGCCAAGTCCGTTCATTTGGAAAGTCCATCGGAACTCCGCCGAAAGTCCGTCGGGAAGACCGTAGGACCTAGTCCATGGAAAAGTCCGGTCGTGTGTACGTGGCATAACACCAAACCCCCTGGGGGCTCCAGCCAGCGGAGGAAAAAGGGAGGGGAATGGAAGGAAAGGGGTCAGAGTCCTGTAATGGCTATGTGTGGGAATGGTCCTGTGATATGGCCACTTAAAGCAAATTGATTGCCAAGACTGTTGAAAAATCCAGAGGGGAGACAAAGTCCATTAGTGCATACAAATTCCTATGCAGGGGTATACATATACATCCTGCATGAGATGAAACTTTCTGGATAAACACCCAATAAACAGTAGTTATTCAGCGGTGGGCATACAAAGTTGTGGTACTGGCACAGTACCAAAGTATTAGCAGAAGCAATACATTACCGCTCCCAGTGATTAATGATGCCGTCAGTCTATGAGGTGTATTTTTCTTGGGTGGTGCACCCTAATTCATTTATTCATCTCCCGGGAAAACAATGGACCATCGGGGAGGTATTGTGTAGAAGAGTGCTTTATTGCAGAGCCAAAAGGCTATTGCTTCCAAGCTAGTCCCACAGAAATCAAGTAAGGTCCACAGGGGGATATGTCGGATTGCCTCCGTCCATTCGCCGTGAACCGGCGGTCATAGCCATACCCTTGGTGCACAGGCTTAGGAGCACCACGGGGGATGTTAACGTAGAGTGGCGTTCAGGCAGAACTGTGAAAAAAAGTCAGATAGAATTGGCGCTATACCCTTAAATAAAATGTGTGTCAATGTGTGGAACCCTATTAATTAATAAAATTATTCCTAATCCGTGCAATTGGTTAAACAGTTATACATCCATACCAATAAAGGTTGTGAAACAATAAAAAAAAAAAAAAAAAGAAAAGAAAAAATTGGTAATATACACCTAGTGAAAAATACTGAAATAAATAAATAAATGCAATATTATTATCCTATAAACATAAAATGCCGACAAGTCCTTTGTAATATATTAAACAGTTCATAATCCAAATGGTGCCTGGTGCAAATATCCAAAGAAAATCCCCGGTGCGCTTTGGTGAAAATGAATTATATTGCGCTCACCAGATCTTTACCCCTACTGGGGGAAAACTGCCTTCACAGTGTATAGCCCCTGTGTTGCTCTCTGGCATCTCCCTGGGAATTTGATTATTCATCCATCCACAGTTTAGAAAAAAGAGAGAAAAAGAACTGCGCAATCCCTAATGTTTGATATTAAGGTGTGAATATCTTTTCACTGTAGCGCAGATCTCTTTTCTTTCTTTTTTCTAGTTTGCCATCCACAGTTTAGATTCTCATTTAAACGTTGCATGTAAAAAGGAGGAGAATCCATAGTGTAGTATGTCTTTAAAGAGGAAGTAAACCCTTCCAAACAACTTGGACCTATAGGTAAGCCTAGATTAAGGCTTACCTGTAGGTCCAAGCAATATCTCCTAAACCTATATGGTTTAGGAGATATTTGCCCGAAAATGGGCACCGCTGTCTACGGCGCATGCGCCGTAGACAGCGGCGCGCAGGCGCACTAAATGCGGCAAATCCAAGAATGGATTTGCCTAATTTGTCGACTCCCGTGCGCATGCACGGGAGTGACGTCATCGCGGCTTCGCCGTATGGCAGCGGCGGAGCTGCGAGACGCGACTCCCGTGCGCATGCGCGGGAGTGACGTCATCGCGGCTGCGCCGCTGTGATTCGTCGGAGCTGCGAGACGCCACCAGCAACATGGATGCGGCGGACTACAGGGGACAGCGGCGACTTCGCTGGCTCCTGTGTCAGGTAAGTGACACATAATGAGCTACTATGCGATGCATAGTAGTCCATTATGCTTTACCTTTGCAGGGAAAAAAAGAGGAAGTAAACCCATCAGGGTTTACTTCCTCTTTAACCACTTCAGCTCCGGACCAATAAACACCTTAAGGACCAGAGGTCTTTTTGCAATTTCGCACTGCGCTGCTTTAACTGGTAATTGCGCGGTCATGCAATATTGCACCCAAACGAAATTTGTGCCCTTTTCTTCCCACAAATAGAGCTTTCTTTTGATGGTATTTGATTGCCTCTGCGATTTTTTTTTTTGCGATATAAATGGAAAAAGAGCGAAAATTTTGAAAAAAAAAGATATTTTCTTCTTTTTGTTATAAGAAAAATCGAATAAACTAAATTTTAGTCATACATTGAGGGCAAAATTTATTCAGCCACATGTCTTTAGTAAAAAAAATGTCAATAAGCGTATATTTTTTGGTTTGCGCAAAAGTTATAGCGTCTACAAACTAGAGTACATTTTCTGGAATTTACACAGCTTTTAATTTATGACTGCCGATCTCATTTCTTGAGGTGCTAAAATGGCAGGGCAGTACAAATCCCCCCCAAATGACCCCATTTTGGAAAGTAGACACCCCAAGGAAATTGCTGATGGGTATGTTGAGCCCATTGAATATTTATTTTTTTTGTCCTAAGGGATTGAATAATGACAAAAAAAAAAATTTTTTTTACAAAAAGTTGTCACTAAATGATATATTGCTCACACATGCCATGGTTATATGTGGAATTGCACCCCAAAATATATTCCACTACTTCTCCCGAGTATGGGGATACCACGTGTGTGGGACTTTTTGGGAGTCTAGTCGCGCACGGCACCCCGAAAACCAATCACCACCTTCAGGATTTCTAAGGGTGCAAATTTTTGATTTAACTCCTCACTACCTATCACAGTTTCGAAGGCCATAAAATGCCAAAATAGCACAAAACCCCCCAAAATGACCCCATTTTGGAAAGTAGACACCCCAAGCTATTTACTGAGAGGCATGTTGAGTCCATGGAATATTTTATATTTTGCCACAAGTTGTGGGAATATTACAAACTTTTTTTTTTTTGCACCAAGTTGTCACTAAATGATATATTGCTCACACATGCTATGGGCATATGTGAAATGACACCCCAAAATACATTCTGCTGCTTCTCCCGAGTACGGGGATACCACATGTGTGGGACTTTTTGGGAGTCTAGTCGCGCACGGCACCCCGAAAACCAATCACCACCTTCAGGATTTCTAAGGGTGCAAATTTTTGATTTAACTCCTCACTACCTATCACAGTTTCGAAGGCCATAAAATGCCAAAATAGCACAAAACCCCCCCAAATTACCCCATTTTGGAAAGTAGACACCCCAAGCAATTTACTGAGAGGCATGTTGAGTCCATGGAATATTTTATATTTTGCCAAAAGTTGCGGGAATATTACAAACTTTTTTTTTTTTTGCACAAAGTTGTCACTAAATGATATATTGCTCACACATGCTATGGGCAGAAGTCAAATTACACCCCAAAATAAATTCTGCTGCTTCTCCCGAGTACGGGGATACCACATGTGGGGGACTTTTTGGGAGCCTAGCCACGTACGGGACCCCGAAAACCAAGCACTGCCTTCCGGATTTGAATATAAAATGCTATAAAAAACAAACTAACCAGAGTCACCCGTAACACTTATACGGTGATCAGTGGTGAAAGGGTTAACTAGGGGCAATCAGGGGGTTCAAATTTTTATTAGGTAGTATATGGGGGTCCCTGGCGCTATATAAAAACCTGACGGGGAACCTAAATAACTAACTGGCTAACCAGCGTCACCAGTGACACTTATACTGTGATCGCTGGTGAAAGGGGGTGAAAGGGTTAACTAGCAGCAATCAGGGGGTTAAAACCATTATTGGGTAGTATATCGGGGTACCTAGCGCTATAAAAAACTGGCAGTGAACCTAAAAAAATAACTAGCTACCTAGCGACACTAGCGACACTGATGCAGCGTTCAGAAAAATTATCGCTTAGTGACACTGGCAAAAGGGGGTGAAAGGGTTAACTAGCGGAAATCAGGGGGTTAAAACCATTATTGGGTAGTATATCGGGGTACCTAGCGCTATAAAAACCTGGCGGTGAACCTAAAAAAATAACTAGCTACCTAGCGACTGTAGCGACACTAATGCAGCGATCAGAAAAACGATCGCTTAGTGACACTGGCAAAAGGGGGTGAAAGGGTTAACTAGCGGCAATCAGGGGGTTAAAAACATTATTGGGTAGTATATCGGGGTACCTAGCGATATAAAAACCTGGCGGTGAACCTAAAAAAATAACTAGCTACCTAGCGACACATGCAGCGATCAGAAAAATGATCGCTTAGTGACACTGGCAAAAGGGGGTGAAAGGGTTAACTAGCGGCAATCAAGGGGTTAAAACCATTATTGGGTAGTATATCGGGGTACCTAGCGCTATAAAAACCTGGCGGTGAACCTAAAAAAATAACTAGCTACCAACGACTGTAGCGACACTAATGCAGCGATCAGAAAAACGATCGCTTAGTGACACTGGCAAAAGGGGGTGAAAGGGTTAACTAGCGGCAATCTGGGGGTTAAAACCATTATTGGGTAGTATATCGGGGTACCTAGCGATATAAAAACCTGGCGGTGAACCTAAAAAAATAACTAGCTACCTAGCGACACATGCAGCGATCAGAAAAATGATCGCTTAGTGACACTGGCAAAAGGGGATGAAAGGGTTAACTCTAGGGGCAATCAGGGGGTTAAATCTTTATTGGGGGGTGATAGGGGGCTACCCTGGACCTAACACTAACTGTCCTGACAGTTTTTACTGTCACAACTGACACTGAATGCATTGATCAGTAAAGAAATGATCAATGCAATCAGTGACACTGTGACTGGGGGGGGAGGGGGATCGGGGGGCGATCGGGGGGGGTTTGTGTGCCTGTGTGTACCTACATGTCAGTGTAGTGTTGGTGCACACTTACTTTTACTCTTCTCCTCGTAGTCCGGTCAAAAAGACCGCCCCGAGGAGAATGACATCACTTCCTCCTTCCTGTGTAAACAATACACAGGGGAGGAAGCTTCTCATTGGCCAGGAGCGATCCAGAGGGGGTGGCCGAAAACCAACGGCCATCCCCTCATCACGGAGCGCTCCTGGACCGAATCGGACCGCCGTAAACAGCGGGAGGGGGTCCGATCGGACCCCCCACCCGCTGGAAGGCAATCACGTAGATGTACGTGATTGTGCCTGCCTGTGCCATTGTGCTGACGTACAATGGCAATACGGCGGTCCTTAAGTGGTTAAGAAAGGTTTATTGAAAACAGAAAACTACTCACATCTTATCAGAGCAAGATTCACTATAAGAAATCCTCACACCACCAGCTGCTGTGGTGTATTCAAAAGAGGTCACTTCTCTATAGCCACGCCTACCGGTTTCGTCGTGCTGACGTCATCAAACTTCAGGCAGAAGAAACATCAACACATTTCACAAAAACAATGTGTAGCTTCATCTGGACGTGTTAGCCCCTATCTTTTCTGTCCCCCTCTGTTTGGGATGTTGGCAAGTGACATGTTGCATATTAATGCATAGAATGCATTAAGATAAAAAATCTGCCTTTGCAACTTCTTTAACCACTTCAATACCCGGCCATAGTTAAATGATGGCCACAGGTGGGATCTCCCATCCTGGGTGGACGTCATATAACGGCCTCGGTATTGGGCCGCAGCGTGGTGATCGTGGATGAGCTGTGTTCCTCGGACACAGACCATCCCCGATCTGTGGGATTTTCCTCCCCATCGACCCCCCCCCGATACATGTGACCGGCCGTGTCCAATCACAGCCGATCACATGTACTGCGCTGTTACAGCGCTCGTGCACGTGCCTAGGGCGCATGCAGAGTGCCGATCGGGGATGTGGCTTGTCACCCTGACACAGCCCAACCCTGATCGCAGTAAAGAGCCATTGAAATTGGCTCGTTTACCACGTGACCAGCTGTGTCCAATCACAGCCGGTCACAGAATGTAAACAAAGCACGGTAATGAGATGTTACCGGGTTCTCCACCTCACACACGATCGGTAAGAGATTGCGGTAACATCTCGTTACCGCTCAGTGTACACACCAATCACACTGATTACCCCCCCAATAAAGAGGACCTGTCAACACCCATCAAAGTACCTGTCATCACCCATCACAGCCCATCTGAGTACCTGTCAGCCCATCTGAGTACCCGAATACCTGAGTACCTGTCCCACACCATCTGATTACCCGAGTACCTGAGTATCTGTCAGCCCATCTGTGTACCCAAGTACCTGTCCCAGTCCATCTGAGTACCCGAGTACCTGTCCCAGCCCATCTGAGAACCTGTCAGCCCATATAAGTACCCGAGTACCTGAGTACCTGTCAGCCCATCTGAGTACCCAAGTACCTGTCAGCCCATCTGAGTACCCGAGTACCTGTCACAGCCCATCTGAGTACCCGAGTACCTGTCACCGCCCATCTGAGTACCTGAGTACCTGTCACAATCCATCTGAGTATCTGAGTACCTGAGCACCTGTCAGCCCATCAGATTACCCGAGTACCTGTCCCAGCCCATCTGAGTACCCGAGTACCTGAGTACCTGTCCCAGCCCATCTGAGTACCTGAGTACCTGTCCCAGCCCATCTGAGTACCCGAGTACCTGTCACAGCCCATCTGAGTACCCGAGTACCTGTCACAGCCCATCTGAGTACCTGAGTACCTGTCACAATCCATCTGAGTATCTGAGTACCTGAGCACCTGTCAGCCCATCTGAGTACCCGAGTACCTGTCCCAGCCCATCTGAGTACCTGTCCCAGCCCATCTGAGTACCCGAGTACCTGAATACCTGTCACAGCCCACCTAAATACCTGTCCCAGCCCATCTGAGTACCCGAGTACCTGTCCCAGCCCATCTGAGTACCCGAGTACCTGTCACAGCCCAGCTGAGTACCAGAGTACCTGTCACAGTCCATCTGAGTACCCGAGTACCTGTCACAGCCCATCTGAGTACCCGAGTACCTGTCACAGTTCATCTGAGTACCCGAGTACCTGTCACGAGCCCGTCAGAGTATCCGAGTACCTGTCACCAGCCCTTCGGAGTACCCGAGTACCTGTCACCAGCCCATTGGAGTACCCGAGTACCTGTCACCAGCCCATCGGAGTACTCGAGTACCTGTCACCAGCCTGTCGGAGTACCCGAGTACCTGTCACCAGCCCGGCAGAGTAACAGAGTACCTGTCACCAGGCGTCAGAGTATCAGAGTACCTGTCACCAGCCCGTCAGAGTATCCGAGTACCTATTTGCAGCCCATGCCTCATAGAATACACATTGGGGTGTTTGCTTTCCAAAAATTGGGTCATTTTGTGGGTAATTCTATTGTCCTGGTGCTCCAGGACCTTCAAAAGTGTGATAGGTAGGGACGAAATGAGATGTGTCATTTATGCTCCTAGAACGCCTGAAGGTACCACTTCCATGTTGGACCTCTGTATGTGACCAGGCTGTGTAAAAGTCTCACACATGTGGTATCACAATACTCAGGAGGAGTAGCAGAATGTGTTTTGGGGTGTAATTTTTGCTATATAATTGCTATGTGTTAGAAATATCTTATAAATGGACAACTTTGTGTAAAAAAAAAAAAAGATTTTAATTTTCTTTCCACGTTTTCTGAAGACGTGTGTAAATAAATTAACCGCTCAAAAGACTCATAATGCTTCATAGAATATACTTTGGGGTGTTTGTTTTCCAAAATGGGGTCATTTTGTGGGTAATTTCATTGCCCTGGTGCTCCAGGGCCTTCACAAATGTAATAGGTCATTAGGAAATTAGAGGTGTCATTTATGCTCCTAGAACACCTGACGGCGCTCCCTGCATGTTGGGCCTTTGTATGTGGACACGCTGTGTAAAAGTCACACACATGTGGTATCACCATACTCAGGATGAGTAGCAGAATGTATTTTGGGGTGTAATTTTTGCTATGCACATAGTTTGAGTTAGAAATATCTTATAAACTGACCACTTTGTGTAAAAAAAAAAAATATGTTTTCATTTTCTTTCCACGTGTTCCGAAGACTTGTGGAAAAAAATGAACTGTTCAAAAGACTCATTATGCCTCATAGAATATACGTTGGGGTGTTTGCTTTCCAAAATGGGGTCATTTTGTGGGTGATTCTACTGTCCTGGTGCTCCAGGGCCTTCACAAATGTAATAGGTCGTTAGGAAATTAGAGGTGTCATTTATGCTCCTAGAACCCCTTACGGTGCTCCCTGCATTTTGGACTTCTCTGTGTGGCCAGCCTGTGTAAAAGTCCCACACATGTGATATCGCCATACTCGGGAAGAGTTATGGAATGTATTTTGGGGTATAATTGGAAGTATGCATATGCTGTGTATGAGAAATAACTTGTTATTATGACAATTTTGTAAAAAAAAAAAAACATTCTTCTTTTTCCCAAGAATTGTGGGAAAACATTACAACTTCAAAAAACTCACCATGCCTCTTACTAAATACCTTGGACTGTCTACTTTTCAAAAAGGGGTAATTTGGGGGGTATTTGTACTTTCCTGACATTTCAGAGGCTCAAGAAATGAGATAGGCCGTCAGTGCATCAGGTGTGATCAATTTTCTTCGAAATAATTTTTTTATTGAAAGGTTGAAACAATACAATTATCAACAATTATTAATGACCAAAAACAATGAGAATTGTACAAAGAATATAGTCAGCATTTTTACAGAAGAGATATGTGATCTCCTCCACCGTCGGTGTGATCAATTTTCAATGATTTGCACCATAGCTTGTAGACTCTATAACTTTCAAATAATAATAAAAAAAAAAATAATATCCACTAATTTGGTTTATTTTTACCAAAGAGGTGTAACCGTATAAATTTTGGCCCAAATTTATGAACAAAAATGACTTATTTGCAAAATTTTATCATAGAAACTAAAAAAAAGTGTTTTTTTTTTCAAAATTTTCGCTTTTTTTCACTTATGCTGCAAAAAATAAAAAACCTTGTGGTGATTAAATACCACTAAAAGAAAGCTCTATTTGTATGAAAAAAATGATAAAAATTTTGTTCGGGTACAGTGTTGCATGACTGAGTAACTGGCATTCAAAGTGTTAGAGCGCTGAAAGCTAAAAATTGGTCTGGTAAGGAAGCTGTTCCACATTATGACTTCTAACAGCACTCGCATACAATATATCTGCTTAATCATAAATAAATGTTTTGATAATCAAAAATAAATGTTTGTAAATAAAATGGCTATTCCATTTACCCTATTAGTAAGAAATGCTTTAAGTGGTTAAAGCATCACCTATGGAAAACAAAGGATACTGAAGTTTTTTGTCAATTAGAGGGTGTACACAAATTTAATATTTGACATGTTGGGTATCTATTTACTCGGTGCAACCTCATCTTTTTCTATTTTACAAAATTGGGTAATTTATTGTGTTTGTGTTCCCTAAAATTAGCGTGTGCAAAAACAGCTCTGGCAGAGAAGGGGCCCAAATCCAGTAAAAGTAAAAATTCTCCCCTTGCAGTGGTGCTATCCCCATACTGCAAAGGTTAATTTTTAGGGGACAGGAAAAGCAGTTTTACTTGCCAGATCCAAGCAGACAATCAAAGCAGACGGCTCTCCCCTATTCTCCAGTGGTGACTATGGGCCCTGCATCAGTGGTGATGACATCAGAGGGCATCTGACCACCAGAGCATTGGGGAGAAGAGGCTGCGGGAACAGATCTATCAGCACAAAGGAACTTGCAGGAATAGAGGATCTGGTAAGTGAAATGACTTTTCTAGTCAACTAAAGATGCATTTAACAGTTGCAGTGTGGGAGCAAAGGGAGGATTTAGACTTTTCACCTTTACTAAAAGCGTCACACAACATTAAACTTTTTTTCCACCTCCGAATTATAAAATGTATTGACCTTGTTTGTAGCAGTGGTTAAAAAAAAAAAAAAGGAAGGTGCTTGTGGATTTATCCAATCATATTCTGCATATTAATTCTTCACTATCAACATAACAAGGTAGATAGGAGGGTGTATCCTTTGCTTTGAGCTGAAAGATATCTCTCCAAAGTGGTGAGCTAAGATCTAAAGATGCTTTGTTCCAAGATGGAAACAGGATGAGGGAACTTTACAAAAAAACAAGTCCGTAATGACAGCTCTCATATATTGTTCCTTACATGATCCCTTTAACAAATCATTTATGTGAGTGAGCATCTACAACATGAGACACCACACCCCTCCCAGAGCTTTGAACAGTTTTGCCTCGTGGATGAATTCAGCTGCTCGAAAGACAAAGATGGTGAGTAACAATTATTATTATTATTATTTTAATTTTTTTCTGTAGAATTTATATAGCGGCAAGAGTTTTCACAGCACTTTAAACATGAGGGCAGACAGGAGGGATCAGAGGGCCCTGCTCGTTAGAGCTTACAATCACTCATACTTCTTCCTTTACAGTATGCTAAAAGTTAACTGTCTGCTTGTCGTTTTCCCCGTAGATTCCTCTACAGATACTATTTCTTGTTAGTAGAGAAAATAATTTAGAGAAGTGCTAAAAAAGAAAAAGTCATAGTTAAAAATTTTTGTATGCGGGTGGGAAAGATCAGAGTGATCCTTGGAACATGTCTGAAGGACTTTTTCATAGTATTTTCAAGGGCGCACTTCACTTTAATTTGATGGACAGTGCTTGGAGCGTTTTAGTGTTTTCCAGATTTTCAAGATTCTCTGGCCAGAGGGGAATCTCACAGGCGTGTTTGTGAAAGGGGAGGTAGGTTACGATTTTTTTTTTAAGGATCCTTATAAATGGTAATACAGAAGGGAAGCAACAGATGTGTTCAGAGGCAGACGGAAGGTGACACAGCAGACTGTAAGGCCTCTTTCACACCAACGTGCCGTTCAGGCCCGCCTGTCAGTTTTTCAGGCGGACCTGAACGGGTGCTCCATAGAGCTCTATGGAGCGTCGGATGTCAGCGGTGACATGTCCGCTGACATCCGACCCGCTCCGATCCGAAAAAGTGTGACGGAGGAAAAAGCTATTTTTCCATCCGTCTGCGGATCGGATCGGATGACGACGGGCACTGCGGTCCGTCGTCATCCGATCTCCCATAGGGGAGAGCGGCGCTGTGACAGGTCCGTCCCTGCGCAGTGTGCAGAGACAGACCTGTCATCTCCCTGCTCAGCGGGGATCGGCGGAGTGATCCCCGCTGAGCAAACGGACATCCACGGGGCGGATCAGAACTGATCCGCCCCGTGTGAAAGGACCCTAAAGCCGCGTACACACGATCGGACTTTCCATCAGACTACGTCCGACGGTCTTCCCGACGGACTTTCTGCAGAGTTCCGACGGACTTTCCGAATGAACAGACTCGGCCACACACAATCACACCAAAGTCCGACGGATTCTAACGTGATGACGTACGACTGGACTAGAAGAAGGAAGTTCATAGCCAGTAGCCAATAGTTGCCCTAGCATCGGTTTTCGTCCTTCGGACCAGCATACAGACGAGTGGATTTCTCCATAGGAACTGGGTTCGGCGGAAAAATTTGAAACATGTTCTGTTCCTAAAGTCCGTCAGATTTTTGGACAGCAAAGGTCCAATGGAGCCCACACGCGGTCGAATTTTTCCAACGAATTCGTTCCGTCGGGCCTTTGCTGTCAAAAAGTCCAGTCGTGTTTACGCAGCATAAGAATTTGTCACCCGTGTAATAAAATGGATGGCTGAGCAAATTTTGCTTTGTCACATTGTTTTTCTTCTTAGTTATTAATTCATTTTGATTTAGATGTTGTAGTAGATATTTAAAGAAAGATAAAAATGTTCAATAAAAGAGATGGTAAAAAAGAAAATTTCAGTTCTTTGGTTTCCTCCTCTGTAAGATAATAATGAGTTTAAACAGTAATAAACCCAAAAGTAAACATTTACTATATTGCAGCTTACCAAGTCGTATTTGTGATGGCTGTTTTAGTTTTCTTCTTTATGCTTTCTTTCTTCTATTTTCATCTCACGCTCCTGCCAGTGACTCCAGTTTAACCACAGACCAAGCCGCTTTTTGAGATCTGTTGTTTACAAGTTAAAAACAGATTTTTTTGCTAGAAAATTACTTAAAACCCCCAAAACATTTTCCTTTTTTTTTCTAACACCCTAGAGAATAAAATGGCGGTCCTTGCAATACTTTCTGTCATGCCGTATTTGTGCAGAGGTCTTACAAGCGCCCTTTTTTTGGAAAATATACACTGTTTTGAATTAAAAAATAAGACAAAGTAAAGTTAGCCCAAGTTTTTTTATATTGTGAAAGATAATGTTAAGCTGAGTAAATTGATATTCAACATGTTGCGCTTCAAAATTGCACCCGCTCGTGGAGCTCGGCGGGACAGGGCGCGTTTAAGAAAAAAAAAATCGAATTTATTTTACCTTTTATTTTTAATTTTTACACTGTTTTTTTTTATTTTATTGTGTCACTTTTATTCCTATTACAAGGAATGTAAGCATCCCTTGTAATAGAAAAAAAGCATGACAGGACTTCTTAAATATGAGGTCTGGGGTCAAAAAGACCTCAGATCTCATATTTACACTAAAATGCAATAAAAAAGAATTAAAAAGAAATTGTCATTTAATTATTTTTTTTTAAATGGCCCTTTAAGGGCTATGGGTGGAAGTGACGTTTTGATGTCGCTTCAGCCCTATAATGCTATGGAGATTTTGTCTGACGGATTTTGTCCGAAACTGGTGTTGCATACACATGGTCGGACAAAGTTGTCAGAAAATCCAATCGTTCGTAACGTGATGACATTATTTCGTTACGACGGGACTACGTTCAGGCTAGTAGCCAATAGCTTTGGTCTAGGAATTCGATCTGAGCATGCGTGGCACTTTGTCCAATCGGAATTCTCTATACATGACCGGACAAGGTCCGATCGGATCATGTTGTCGGAAAATTTTATAGCCCTGCTCTAAAACTTTGTCGTTCAGATATTCCGACGGAAACCAGTCCGTTGGAGCCCACACATGGTCGGATTATCTGACAACATGGTCCGATCGGACATTTTCCGTCGGAATGTCCGACCGTGTGTACAAGGGCTACGAGACACTTTAAATACACACACACACACACACACACACACACACACACACACACACACACACACACACACACACACACACACTTAATTAGAATGTATCTGGGCTATTTATCTGAAAATAAATTAAAAATGAAGGGAAGTAAAGAAATATTCAATTGTAATTCATTGGTTTTCTTAGATCAGATATATGAAAAGTAGCATTTATCATACATATTTATACGACAGTAGCATGGGCACAATCGATAGGGATTTAAAGCGGTTGTATAGTCATTTTTGGGACATTTACCTACAGGAAAGCCTATAATAAGGCTTACTGTAGGTAAAAAAATATCTCCTAAACCTGTACGGTTTAGGAGATATTCCCCTCGCAATGCACCGCTGACTGCAGCAGAGCATGCGCACAGGGGATTCTCGACTGAAAGTCCGGCAGACGCCGGACCCTGCAGGGAAGAAATTTCCCGTGCGCATGTGCGGGAGTGACGATATTGCCACTCACAGCGCCGGAGCCGCGATACCCGGAAGAAACGCTGAGGGAACATGTCAGCTCCCTCGGCGTGGATTGGACCAGATGTCGGGGCCTCATTCTAAGGTAAGTATTTCATAATGAGCTAGCATGCAGTGCATACTAGCTCATTATGCCTTTTCCTTTGCAGGTGGGAAAAAACAAACAAACACATCAGCGGGTTTACAAGCGCCTTAAAGAGCACCAATCACATTCACCTGTGTCCTCAAAGGAATTCTATCACAGTTACACATGCATCTTCACATTCATACACACATATCTACACACACACACACACATACCTATACATACACACATATCTATACACACACACATACCTATACATATACACATAGCTATACATACACACTTATCTATACACACACACACACATACCTATACATACACACACATACCTATACATACACACATATCTATACACACACACATACCTATACATATACACATAGCTATACATACACACTTATCTATACACACACACACACATACCTATACATACACACACATACCTATACATACACACATATCTATACACACACACATATCTATACATACACATATCTATACACGCACACACATATACCTATACATACACACATAGCTATACATACACACTTATCTATACAAATACCTATACACACACACACATACCTATACATACACACATAAGCACAAACTCAGATACACACAGTGGCCTGTCAATCACTCTGGTGGCATGGCTTCCTCCAGTTCGCCTTGTCCACTCTTCTTTGTGGGGGTGGCAGTGGTGAGGAGTAGGGGAATGATAGTCTGTTCCCTGTTTAGGGGCACCATCCCCATGTCTACACAGAAGGCCGGGTTTCTTGGAAGCAAAATGTTGACCAGCCCCAGAACTGCAGCAGAAATACGGGCATCAGTGGACTTAACACTCAGAGCACCAGGCAAGATTTGTGGGACATGTGCCCTAGGTGCCTGGTTTTTGTAGTGCATATTGTTAAAGTGGTTGTAAACCCTTACAAACCACTTTGACCTACAGGTAAGCCTAGATTAAGGCTTACCTGTAGGTCCAAGAAATATCTCCTAAACCTATACGGTTTAGGAGATATTTACCTGAAGACAGCCACCGCTGTCTACGGCGCATGCGCCGTAGACAGTGGCGGGCAGGCGCACTGGGTAAGCCACAAATCGCGGCGATATGCCGCGAGTGTCGGCTCCTGTGCACAGGCGCGGGAGTGACATCATCGCTGCTCCGGCGAATCACAGCGCCAGAGCAGCGAGACCCACGGAGACACACCAAGAAGATGGATGCTCAGAACCACAGGGGACAGCGGTGACTTCGCTGGCTCCTGTGTCAGGTAAGTGACACCTAATGGACTACTATGCGATGCATAGTAGTCCATTATGCTTTACCTTTGCAGGGAATCAAAGAGGAAGTAAACCCATCAGGGTTTACTTCCTCTTTAATAGATTGCTCTGATAGAAAGATACAGGGTGATTTGTAATAAGAATGTATAGAGGCCTGTATACAGAGTGATCTGTTAGAAGGTTATATAGGAGCTAGTATATAGAGTGAGCTTTTGAAAATATATAGTATAGTGAGCTGTTGAAAATAGAGGGACCCCATGTCAATTTTATTTTTAATTTGACACGGGGTTCCCCCTAATATCCATACCAGACCTGAAGGGCCTGGTAATTGAATTTGGGGGAACCCCACGCTTTTTTTTTTTTATCAATGACTTTCAATGAGTGTTTTCTGTATTACGGGAGCAGGCAATTCATTATAGCCGCGAGTGATTTTAAAAGACTTTTTTTCCTGCAGAAATGACACTTTGTGCAGGGACAGTTCTAAGCACGGGAAACATGCACCCCTTCACAGGCATACTATAGACACCCCCCAGGTACGAAATTTAAAGGAATATTACACTTTTATTGCTTCACTTTAATCATTATTAAAATCAATGCTCCCGAAAAAACGTCAGTTTTTAAAACTTTTTTTTGCATTGATACATGTCCCCTGGGGCAGGACTCAGGTGCCCAGACACTTTTTAGGACAGTAACTTGCATATTAGCCTTTAGACCTCTTTCACACCAGGGCGTTTTGCAGGCGCTATAGCATTAGAAATAGCGCCTGCAAAACGCCCTAAAGAAGCTGCAGCATTGTGTGTAGTGTGAAAGCCCGAGGGCTTTCACACTACAGCGGTGCGCTGGCAGGACGTCAGAAAAAAAGTCCTGCCAGCAGCTTCTTTGGAGCGGTGAAGGATCAATGGGGCAGCGCTGTAATACCGCTGGCAAAATGCCGCTATTGCGGCGTATTGCCAGCGGTTTTAACCTTTTTCGCGGCCGCTAGCAGGGGGTAAAAATGCCCCGCTAGCTGCCGAAATGCACCGCAAATCCGGCGGTAGAACGCCGCTATTTTTTTCAATTTCTTTATTTTTTTCCCCTTTTTTTTTTCCTTCATATATACAAGAATGGAATTTTACATAAACAGTCTGAATATCATACATCGAATTTCCATATTTATACATAGTAAAAAGAAAAACATAACAATTCGTTCTATTTCCTTTACCTCTTGCTTCCCTTATAGTATAATATATAAATCCAAGGAAAAAAAAGCTAAGTTGATGGTAGTGTATGGGGACGACGTCGAGGGAACTCCTCCTTCTGAGTTCGGTCCCACATACCCTATGTCTGGTCCTGGGTTGGTACTATTCCCAGCCAGGCCAAAGTTTTATTGTTATCTTCTTATTTCTCATCTCCCCCCCTTTATTTCCATCCTTGTTTTTCCCCCCCAAAAAAAAAAAAATAATAAAAAAAAAAAAATCCCACCCCAAACCACCCCCTCAACACCCCCACAGACCAAGAAGGAGAGGGGGAGTTCTCATCTCCTTCCCCTATATCTCCCCCTCCTCCCCCTCAGATCGCATCAATCTGTCTCTTTCCCTCCTCCGAAGAGATATAAAGATTCCATGGTGTCCATATTTCTAAGTAGGTTTTTCTTCTTTTCCTAGCTGTCCATATTAGGTCTTCCATCCTGTTCACCTCCTCAACTTTCTTCAGCCACATACCCACACTAGGGGGTTGTGTTTGTTTCCACCTAAGTGTTATACATGCCTTGGTTGTGTTTACCAAGTGACACAGGATGGAATTCCTATATATATTTCCCGGGATCTCTGACAAATGCAAGAGAAATACTGCTGGGTCCTCCCGTATTTCTACTTCACTGAATTTTTGAATAATCTCTCGTACGCCCTTCCAATATTTCTCAATTTTTGGGCATGACCAAAATATATGTAGAAAATTTCCCACTTCTTTCTGACACCTCAAACACTTACTTGATGTATGAGGGAAATATTTTTGAAGTTTTTCTGGTGTTCTGTACCACTGTGAAATGATTTTATAATTATTTTCTTGTAGTTTTGTACATGTTGCTGTTTTAAAGATAGATTGTATCATATTTTTCTTCTGCTCCTCGGAAAAAGTCCTTCTTAGGTCTATTTCCCACTTCCGAAAGAAGGGTAGCTGAAAATTTTCTACTGGTTTAATCAATAACGCGTACATTTTCGAAATTACATGCGTAATTGGCTCCTTTTCCATACAGAGTTTCTCAAATGGCGTATAGCCACGATCTAATAACTCTGGCGCTATCTCTGTACTTAAAAAATGTCCTAGTTGTGCCGCCTGCCAGAAATCTAATTGAAAGGGGCCTTTTCTATCCATCATCTCCTGCATTGTTGGCCATTTGCCTATTTTTATGAAATGTGAGGCTTGATACTGTATATTCCTTTTTTAATCAGCTTGTCCAAAGGTCCTTTCTGTATACCTTGTATGAATCGGGGATTACCTAATATAGGGACTAGAGGGGAATTCTGTGCCGATATCTTATTCTTAACTAAGAGATTGTAACATATCTGTAGTGTGGGTCCTATTGTAGGATGTAACTTCGTATCCGATGTCAGGTTTCTATAGCATCAAGGTGCTCTATGTAATAGTTCCCTACATTGTGCTTGCTCTAAATTTACCCATATTTTCTGGTCTCCATGTCGGCACCAGTCCAACAGTCGGCCTAGATGTATTGCCTGATAATATTTATATATGTCCGGTGTTGCCAGTCCCCCATATTGCTTTGGTAATGTTAATAGTGTCCTCCGTATCCTTGGTTGTTTATCTGCCCATATAAATTTCATGAATAATGTTTGTATAGTTCTAAAAAATTTCCTTGGCATTAGAATTGGAATTGCCTGGAGGAGGTACAGGAGTTTTGGCAGAATATTCATCTTGATTATATTATTTCTTCCAAACCAAGAATGTATTCCCCTATGCCATCTCTCCAGGAATCCACGTACCATCTTCAATACCGGCGCAAAATTTAATTCATATATTTTATTGGGGTCTGTTGCAATCATTATTCCTAAATATTTTAAGGCCGTCCAATTAAATTTGTAATTTAGTTTTATTAATCTCGTCATTTTCTCTGGGACTGCTATCATCAAGGCTTCTGACTTAGAACAGTTTGGAACAGAACGCCGCTATTTTTACCGCCCACGCTATCGGCGGTGTGGTGTGAAAGGGGTCTTAAAATTACCACTTTAGAATCTTTTCTCTCTGTCAAATTTTTTCTCTCTATTTCGAATATTTTCTCTCTGTCGAATATTTTCTCTATATAATCTTGGACTAATAGAGGTAAGGTTAGGCACATTCGACCACAGGTACTATAGACACAGATTGTTATTGTCAGAGTCACGTTGAATCTCCTATTCTATATCGAACTGTTGTAACAACGAAAACGAAAATAAAGCATTTATTTATGTCGGATCTTTCGTTTTTCCGATTCTGCACTTTCGTTATCGTTTGTCAAAAATATCTGAAATTCGGACGAAAATGCACTCGGAAGAAAACGAATGCACATGTCTAGTAACCACTGCAGAACAGATATGTCCATATATACACTGTGATTTTAGTAATAAATGTATCTTTAATAATCAGTCTTCCATTCAGGTATCCCTGCTGTTGCTATCCCAGACAGAGCGCATTTGGTATCACTCCGCCTGTGATAGGAGTTGACACTATACAGGAAGCATCGGCTTATGCGGCTCTGCAGCTGCTTGCTTCCTCTACCGCCGACTTTATTCACAACATGGATGCTCTGGAATGGCGGGTCGGCAACTTACAATCTGAGCTTGCCAAACCGCCATTCCAGAGCATGAGGTCATGGGCCACATCAGAAGGTGCTACAGGCCAGATGTGTCCCCTGGGCCACTGGTTTAGTGAATAAGTGTGATCACTTTAATCATCTAACATGTGTGTAGCACCCTTTTAGATAGGTGCTAGGATTAGTTTGATTTAGTGCTGGCTCACTGTGTTCAGTGTAGCTGGGTGTGTTTTGATAGGTAAATTTAGTTTGCCTCACTGTAACCAGTCTGGCTGTATTGATTGTATTAGGTCAATTTAATTTTGCTGACTGCAGTGGGTGCAGCTAATTAACCACTGCAGCCCCAGAAGGATTTACCCCCTTAATGATCAGGCCATTTTTAGCGATACTGCACTGCATTACTTTAACTGACAATTGCGTGGGCATGTAACCTTGTACCCAAATAAAACTGATGTCCC
This sequence comes from Lithobates pipiens, assembly GCF_037356315.1. NCBI lineage: Eukaryota > Metazoa > Chordata > Amphibia > Anura > Ranidae > Lithobates > Lithobates pipiens. The sequence continues at coordinate 222,376,099 of NW_027507685.1, forward strand.
CTTTTCCCCACTAATAGAATTTTCTTTTGGTGGTGTTTGATCACCTCTGCGGTTTTAATTTTTTGTGCCATAGAAAAAAAGACAGTCAATTTTTTTTAGAAAACATTTTTTTTTTACTTTCTTTTATAATACATGCCAAAAAATTTAAATAAAAATAAAAATATATTAATCAGTTTAGGCCAATATGTATTCTACTACATATTTTTGTTTAACCACTTGAGGACCGCCGTATTGCCATTGTACGTCAGCACAATGGCACAGGCAGGCATAATCACGTACATCTACGTGATTGCCTTCCAGCGGGTGGGGGGTCCGATCGGACCCCCTCCCGCTGGTTACGGCGGTCCGATTCGGTCCAGGAGCGCTCCGTGATGAGGGGATGGCCGTTGGTTTTCGGCCACCCCCTCTGGATCGCTCCTGGCCAATGAGAAGCTTCCTCCCCTGTGTATTGTTTACACAGGAAGGAGGAAGTGATGTCATTCTCCTCGGGGCGGTCTTTTTGACCGGACTACGAGGAGAACAGTAAAAGTAAGTGTGCACCAACACTACACTGACATGTAGGTACACACAGGCACACAAACCCCCCCCCCGATCCCCCCCCCGATCGCCCCCCGATCCCCCCCCCGCCCCCCCTCCCCCCCCAGTCACAGTGTCACTGATTGCATTGATCATTTCTTTACTGATCAATGCATTCAGTGTCAGTTGTGACAGTAAAAACTGTCAGGACAGTTAGTGTTAGGTCCAGGGTAGCCCCCTATCACCCCCCAATAAAGATTTAACCCCCTGATTGCCCCTAGAGTTAACCCTTTCACCCCCTTTTGCCAGTGTCACTAAGCGATCATTTTTCTGATCGCTGCATGTGTCGCTAGTGTCGCTAGGTAGCTAGTTATTTTTTTAGGTTCACCGCCAGGTTTTTATATCGCTAGGTACCCCGATATACTACCCAATAATGTTTTTAACCCCCTGATTGCCGCTAGTTAACCCTTTCACCCCCTTTTGCCAGTGTCACTAAGCGATCGTTTTTCTGATCGCTGCATTAGTGTCGCTACAGTCGCTAGGTAGCTAGTTATTTTTTTAGGTTCACCGCCAGGTTTTTATAGCGCTAGGTACCCCGATATACTACCCAATAATGTTTTTAACCCCCTGATTGCCGCTAGTTAACCCTTTCACCCCCTTTTGCCAGTGTCACTAAGCGATCATTTTTCTGATCGCTGCATGTGTCGCTAGGTAGCTAGTTATTTTTTTAGGTTCACCGCCAGGTTTTTATATCGCTAGGTACCCCGATATACTACCCAATAATGTTTTTAACCCCCTGATTGCCGCTAGTTAACCCTTTCACCCCCTTTTGCCAGTGTCACTAAGCGATCGTTTTTCTGATCGCTGCATTAGTGTCGCTAGTGTCGCTAGGTAGCTAGTTATTTTTTTAGGTTCACCGCCAGGTTTTTATAGCGCTAGGTACCCCGATATACTACCCAATAATGGTTTTAACCCCCTGATTGCTGCTAGTTAACCCTTTCACCCCCTTTCACCAGCGATCACAGTATAAGTGTCACTGGTGACGCTGGTTAGCCAGTTAGTTATTTAGGTTCCCCGTCAGGTTTTTATATAGCGCCAGGGACCCCCATATACTACCTAATAAAAATTTGAACCACCTGATTGCCCCTAGTTAACCCTTTCACCACTGATCACCGTATAAGTGTTACGGGTGACTCTGGTTAGTTTGTTTTTTATAGCATTTTATATTCAAATCCGGAAGGCAGTGCTTGGTTTTCGGGGTCCCGTACGTGGCTAGGCTCCCAAAAAGTCCCCCACATGTGGTATCCCCGTACTCGGGAGAAGCAGCAGAATTTATTTTGGGGTGTAATTTGACTTCTGCCCATAGCATGTGTGAGCAATATATCATTTAGTGACAACTTTGTGCAAAAAAAAAAAAGTTTGTAATATTCCCGCAACTTTTGTGCAAAATATAAATATTCCATGGACTCAACATGCCTCTCAGTAAATAGCTTGGGGTGTCTACTTTCCAAAATGGGGTCATTTGGGGGGGTTTTGTGCTATTTTGGCATTTTATGGCCTTCGAAACTGTGATAGGTAGTGAGGAGTTAAATCAAAAATTTGCACCCTTAGAAATCCTGAAGGTGGTGATTGGTTTTCGGGGTGCCGTGCGCGACTAGACTCCCAAAAAGTCCCACACATGTGGTATCCCCGTACTCGGGAGAAGCAGCAGAATGTATTTTGGGGTGCAATTCCACATATAACCATGGCATGTGTGAGCAATATATCATTTAGTGACAACTTTTTGTAAAAAAAATTTTTTTTTTTGTCATTATTCAATCCCTTAGGACAAAAAAAATAAATATTCAATGGGCTCAACATACCCATCAGCAATTTCCTTGGGGTGTCTACTTTCCAAAATGGGGTCATTTGGGGGGGATTTGTACTGCCCTGCCATTTTAGCACCTCAAAAAATGAGATCGGCAGTCATAAATTAAAAGCTGTGTAAATTCCAGAAAATGTACTCTAGTTTGTAGACGCTATAACTTTTGCGCAAACCAAAAAATATTCGCTTATTGACATTTTTTTTACTAAAGACATGTGGCTGAATAAATTTTGCCCTCAATGTATGACTAAAATTTAGTTTATTCGATTTTTCTTATAACAAAAAGAAGAAAATATCTTTTTTTTTCAAAATTTTCGCTCTTTTTCCATTTATATCGCAAAAAAAAAAAATCTCAGAGGCAATCAAATACCATCAAAAGAAAGCTCTATTTGTGGGAAGAAAAGGACGCAAATTTCGTTTGGGTGCAATATTGCATGACCGCGCAATTACCAGTTAAAGCAGCGCAGTGCGAAATTGCAAAAAGACCTCTGGTCCTTAAGGTATTTATTGGTCCGAGGCTGAAGTGGTTAAAAAAATGCAATAAGTGTATATTGATTGGTTTGCACAAAAGTTATAGTGTCTACAAAATAGGTGATAGCTTTATGGACTTTTTCATTTTTTTGGTGTTTTACTAGTAATGGCGGCGAGCTGCAATTTTTAGCAGGACTGTGACATTGCGGCAGACAAATCTGACCCTAAGTGACAATTTTTGGGGACCATTGACACCAATACAGTGATCAGTGCTAAAAAATGCACTGATTTCTGTATAAATGACACTGGCAGGGAAGGTGTTAAAACTAGGGGCGATCAAAAGGTTAACTGTGTTCCCTCAGGGTGTGTTCTAACTGTGGGGGGATGGGCTGACTGGGACTACATAGAGATTGCTGTTCCTGATTACTAGGAACAGACAATCTTAGGCCGCGTACACACGGGCGGACTGTCCGCCCAACTAGGTTCGTCAAACAGTTTGACAAACAGTCCGTTCAAAATTAGCATGAACGGACTTGACCACACAAGACGAACGAACAGTCCGCTGAAAACTTGCGCGATGACGTGAACGGCACGTACGACGGGACGAGAAATTCGACGTCCAATACACTGCAATGCAACCTTCGCCGTGTAAATTCTTTCTGAGCATGCGCGAGACTTAGTTTGTCGAACAAGCCTACACACAAGCGGACTGTCCGCTCAAACCAAGTTTCAGCGGACAGTCTTACGGAAATTCCGAAAAACTTTGTTCGTCAGACTGTCCGCTGAAACTGTCCGCTGAAGCCCACACACGAGCGGACTGTCCGCTGAAACACTGTTCAGCGGACAAAGTTGGGCGAACAGTCCGCCCGTGTGTACGCGGCCTCAGTGTTGTCCCCTGTCAGAACGGGGGTCCGCCTTGTTTACATAGGCAGATTCCCGTTCTGCCTCTCTGTGAAGCGATCGCAGGTGACCGGCAAACATCGAGTCCAGGGGACCTGTGTGCGCATTCCCTCATGCAGCGTGTGCGCCCACACTATCTATTGCATGAAACAACGTAAAGGTGTGTTGTTTTGCGCAATAGAGCCGCCCTGCTGCAGTATATATATATGCGGTGGGTGGTCTTTAACTGCTTAATTAGGTTAGTTAGTTAGTTAGTGTTCTCAGTTGCTGCCAGTTTTTTGTTCTCTGCTTTCCAGAGAGCTGTGAGAATTCTCAGGAACATAGGTGTGGAGTTATGCAGATGGCAGTATGAAGATTTATACAGTGCTGGCCAAGGAGCAGAGTGTGTATATATATATATATGCTGTGGGACACTGAGCTGTGGGTCTTTTCCTTGAGAGGATCAGTCCAGCCTGGAGGGCTTGCTGCCCCCCCCCCCCCCCAGGGCAGGGCTACCTTGTGCTTGCTGTTCATGAGGCCTCAGGTGGGCAACATGAGGGCTTGGATGCCGAAGCTACAGAGAGCTGACTGGGGGACTGTCTGCTGAAGATCTAGTCTGGTACCATTAGAAAAGGTGTCGTATGGAAGTTGGAAGGCAACCTGTGAGAGGTTGTGAGATCCTAGAGACTTTTGGGCTGCTGCCAGCACTCTTGTGCTAGAGAGTCAGCTCTGTGTCTGCTAAAGGGGACATCGGGTGGTGTCCTGAAGAGCTCAGTCTACCTAGTTCTCTGTGAAGGGACTTTGCTCTGATTGCTCTAAAGCAAGAATCACTAAATGGTGAACTGAGCTACAGGACACCACTGTGTGTGTGGGGGGGGGGGGTGATGTGAAGGGGGGCAGAGGACACCCTGGGGGAGTGATGTGAAGAGGGGGCAGAGGACACACTGGGGGGGGGGGGTGATGTGAAGAGGGGGCAGAGGACACACTGGGGCGGGGGGGGGGTGATGTGAAGAGGGAGCAGAGGACACACTGGGGGAGTTGATGTGAAGAGGGGGCAGAGGAAACCCTGGGGGTGGGGATGTAGTGGGGGGCAGAGGACACTGATGTGGGGGCTGTGATGTAATAGGGGGCAGAGGACACCCGGGGGTGATGTGAAGAGGGGGCAGATGACACCACTGTGTTTGTTGGGGGGGGGTGATATGAAAGGGAGCAGAGGACATCACTGTGTGTGTGTGGGGGGGAGATAAGAAGAGGGGGCAGAGGAAACCCTGTGGGGGGTAAAGAGGGAGCAGAGGACACCCTGGGAGTGATGTCATGGGGGAAGCAGAGGACACTGATGTGGGGGCTGTGATGAGAAGACAGGGCAGAGGACACCACTGTGTGTGTGGGGGGGGGTTGCTGTGAAGGGGAGCAGAGGACACCATTGTGTGTGTGTGGGGGGGGGTGATGTGAAGGGGGGCAGAGGACACCATTGTGTGTGTGTGTCTGGATGATATGAAGGGGAGCAGAGGACACCGTTTTGTGTGTGAGGGAGGGTGATGTGAAGGGGAGCAGAGGACATCGTTATGTGTATGTGTGTGTGTGTGTGAGGGGGGTCATGTGAGGGGGAGCAGAGGACACCGGTGTGTGTGGGGGGGTGATGTGAAGGGGAGCAGAGGACACTGCTGTGTGTGGGGGGGGGGGGGTAATGTGAAGGGGGCAGAGGACATCGTTATGTATGTGTGGGGGGGGGTGATGAGAAGGGGAGCAGAGGACATCGTTATGTGTGTGTGTGTGAGGGGGGCAAAGGACACTGCTGTGTGTGTATGTAAGAGGGGTGATGTGAAGGGGAGCAGAGGACACTGTTGTGTGTGTGTGTGAGGGGGGTGATGTGAAGGGGAGCAGAGGACACTGCTGTGTGTGTGGGGGGGTGATGTGAAGGTGAGCAGAGGACACCGGTGTGTGTGTGTAAGGGGGGTGATGTGAAGGGGGGCAGAGGACACCGTTGTGTGTGTGTGGCTGGACGATATGAAGGGGAGCAGAGGACACCGATATGTGTGTGTGTGTGTGTGTGTGGGGGGTGATGTGAAGGGGCAGAGGACACCGTTGTGGGGAAAGAGGGGGGTGACGTGAAGGAGGCTGAGGACACTACTGTGAAGGGGAAACTGTGACATGCAGGGGGGACACAAGATCTGAGATTTAAGTGGAGTCTGTGAAGTGAAAGACCTGATTCATCACACAAATGTGATTGAAACCTCGGCTGGAGGAAAATTTTACTGATTGGACCGCCGTGAATTTTAATTCATTAGCCGGGCTCTAAAGAAAGAAGCTTGTGTGCTGTTACCTGCTTCTATTACAAAGCCAAGTCCACAGTTTTCTATATGCAAGGACTTCTGCTTCAGCTTTACAGAAAGGAGTTCACTGTCCTCAATCTGCACATAGTTTCTGTTTTTGGAATATCTCACTCAATCCCCTCAATCCTATCCAAGTTCTGGGCAAATTTCCAGCTGCTCCTATGGCAGTAAGCACTACATGTGCAACAAAAATCTATTTTTTTCTTTGCATATTATTATTATTTAGTATCATTGCCGGGACAAGGTCATCTAGCGCCCAGGACAAAGATGCCAAACGGCGCTCCCCTTCCACAAAATGTATGAGCATTATGTATCAGCAAAAAACCCTCCCTCCCCATCAAAAAAATATGAGCACCAATCTGCACACTTACCCCCAGGCATAAATTCCCTTTGCAAGCCAAATTTCTCCCAAACAAAAATTTCCCTCTTCCATTACTCCTGTCAGCTTGTAGGCAGGCACTCTTCGTGCATCGCCCCCCCCCCCCCCCCATCTCACATGATACCACAGTGCCCAGGGCAGCCTTCCCTCTTGCCCACCCCTTGGCCTAGTCCTGTTCAGGATTTATATGGTGGCAACAATACAGGAAGAATCACAGGTTCACCTTATTTACTAAGCTGAAGGAACATTTATTTTGCTGACAGCATTCTATACTCTTAGGCCTCATGTACACAGGCAGAAAAAATTCTGCTTTTAAAGACAGTTTTTAAATTTTGTGTGCTTTTGAATGCCAATTCTTTTTAGCTAAGTGTCTGTCCATATTGTGACATATAGATCCATATTTTACAGCAACTCAGAGGCTTAAAAGAAAATGCCCTAAACTAACACAACCTCTTGCAGGGCGGCCTTGACTTATTGGGCTTACCAGTTACCTTCTCTTGGCCTGCTCTTCCACGTCTAGGGGTTCCCAGGGTTCATACCCAACGACTTGAACACTGACACAGATGAAATCCTTTAACAAAGGTTTTATTTTTCAGTAGTAACATCTAATAACACAGTCTCTTGTGGGAACAGAGGGCACAGGTGAAGAAATCAGGCACCTTGAACTGCAGGTCTAGCAAAGTCTCTACTTCCACCCAGAGAGTAGCCACTCGCAGCCAGGTACTTCAAGGCTGAACAGATCTCTAGCCAGAGATCATGGCAGTCAGCACATTGAATCAAAACTTGAAACAATCCTATGAACGTGGACAAAGTGCAACTAAGGGTGAACAGGAACCTTTTTCCTCAGTACGTTTCCCGTCTCCTCAATGGTACTGCAAAAGCGTGGATTCATCAATGTCCTTCCCAACTCAGTAACCAGGCACTTCCCAGGATGCCACTTCCTGGCCCTCCTCCGAAGAGTCCTCCCCCGGTCACTTTCATGAGCTGTGGTGCCCCTCCAAGCCGACAGCACATCCAGACACCTTGAATCCTCCCTCAGTTACTGTGCCTCGGACCAACAGGTTCAGAGACTCGGGAACAGACGGATCCCTACCCCAGACCAGACAAGTCTACCAGGGGCCTCTGAAAAGAACATGTTGTGGGATGTCGAACACCCAGTGATCGGGACCCCTCACGGGGCTACTCCAGTCCTGGAACCAGACCAGATCACACGGGTCTCACGAACTCCTCTCCCTGAACACGTGACCCACACCTCTTAAGTACCCATTCCCAGACTCCTCAGCGGGCCCCGGCACTCCCACTGATTGGTTACGAGAAGGCTGATACCTAAACATCCAACCAGGCCTGTTTCTGGCCTGTCATGTACACCTCATTGTTCACATGACCAGGCAGAACTTCCAAACACAGCCTGACCAGACTGATGTTAAGGTCAACATATGTAATTAACCGTTAGAACCCCTGCTGTTCTGAGGCAAAAACAAAATTTACATGCGTATGACATTTTGTCCAAAATGTCATCCGCTACACTTGCATTCAGAGAGGAGCTTGGTGCATACCTCCCAACTGTCCCTGATTTTGAGGGACTGTCCCTGATTTGGAGCAATGCAATGTCCCTCATTCCTCCTCATTTGTCCCTCACTTTGGTCTGAACTATATAGTTGTATATGAAATGCACGTTTTATCTTTCAAAAACTGTTTCCCAGTGCTAAACCTCTCACCCAATTTCTAAATTGCTGCATTTGTACATTTTAAAAGCCAATATAATGTAACAGTAGTGCTAAAAAAAAAACACTGGATTTAATTAACCTTTTTTGGGTTAATTCTCCTTTAAGGGGGTGTGGCAGGGGGCGTGCCCTATGCCTACATACATTTGCTAGTAGGTGTCCCTCAATCCCATCTCAAAATGTTGGGAGGTACGGCTTTCTGTCATAACACGTGCACATATCTTTAAATGTCCATAACACGTGGACATTTGCACCAAAATAAGCATTTTTTACACTTGATTTTTCTGCCAAAGATCCAGCGTAGATAAGAGTATTTTAATACACTCGTGTGCATTAACCCTATACTAAATCAACCCCATGGAGTCAGGTTTCCGATAGATGATAGCATCATAGATAGATATTCCATTAAGTAATTTTTCCGCTGACTTTGCACTATTTTTTCAAACATCTTGACTCCTGAAATACTGAATGTACTGTAGGTTTTAAAAGTGTTTTTTTAAAGTTAGTGCCTAAAATTTTTCTTCACACCCATATCTTCATAACCCGTTGCTTTTAGCAGGACAAAGTCAGGTTTTCCAGCCCACAAATCTCTGACTTTCAGGAGGACTTTTTTTCCAGCTGTTTCTGTTTGGGAAATTGTACTGTTTTTTAATCAATAGTTTTTATTAAAGTTTAAATTTTTATCAAGACAAATGACAGAAATTATGACTAAATAACAGATCAGTTACAGTATTTTGATACATAGATAATAGTATCCAAAAATAATAAAAAATATAATATAAAGAAAACCATATTAATTATCTCAATTATAATATTGATAATAAAGGTAACGATCGGGGGGTTATTAACCTCCCTGGCGGTATGATTCAGTCTGGAATTAGGTGCTGAAAGCGGTACAATTATTTTGGAAATTTGGCGTTTTATATCCTAGTCCTGTAATTCTTAGGAATAACTCTCTTAAATCTGTTCAAACCAGAGTCTAGCAAACATCTCGGGTATGATAACGTTTATAATATAATAAAGAATAATAAAAATGATTCAATAATGTAATCAAATCCTAAAACACTGAAAAAGGGACATTTTCTGGTTGTTATGGACAATCTCCAAATTTCAGGCAGAAAAAAACAGTATTTATAATATAAAAGTGCATGTAGGGCACTGCATAGACCACTAGGGACAAAGGGGGTGTGTATTTTTTAATACAGTTCTGTAATCTGTAAGATTACAGCACTGTGTGTGTTTTGTGTGTTTTTACTTTTTTGAATTTGCCGCCGTTCTCCGCTCCCGTGCGCCATAACGCCGCAGGGAACGGAGCTCGGCGGCATTCTGCTCTGTGAATCGAACGTAGGACATCGCTGGATCCAGGGGACAAAGTAAGTAACTCTCCCTGTGTCCTCCCCTGCATCCAGCGATGCGATCCCGAGTCTGGCTCGGGGTTACCGCTCCTGTTATTAAAATCCCAACCCGAGCCAGACTCTGGATTACTGCTAGGGGGGTTAATACATCCATTGTGGAGACAATACACAAAAGTAATATAAATATTATCTTCATATATTTATATACTGCCAATTCAAGTAATTCAAAGATAATGAACCTAAATATATTCCCGAACACCCCTATGGGTGCTAAACTGTGTTCGAGACAGTAATAGTAACCTGTCATTTAATAGATACAAAACAAAGATTAAAATATTAGAGCAGGGTAAGTAATTTTTTAACTCAAGTTATCTATGAACAAAGAACTCGTGCAATGTTTTGGGGACTAGCCCATTTTAACCATGGCTGCCATATTTTATGAGTATGTTCTTTTTTTGTGAGGCCGAAGAGCTAGAACTGATTCATAAATGTAATGAGTTTGAGTCGATTCTATCACTTCTTTTATGGAAGGAGGATCAGGATTTTTCCAGTTCAAGATCAATGGATAATAGAGCCAGTAAGGGATTTGGAGGAATGACTGTTTTGGTAATTTCAGACATAACTTGAAAGATTTGTTCCCAATACTTCCCAAGTTTAGGGCATGTCCAAAATGTATGTAACAGATCACCTTTTTTGCCGCACAATCTCCAACATTTGTCCTCAAATGTGACGTTGAATTTAGATATTTTCTCAGGAGTAAGATACCAGCGTTGAGTCGATTTAATGGATACTTCCCATAATGTAGAGCAGTATGTGGCTTTATATGTGGTGTTACAAGCTTTTTCCCATTGGTCAACTGTATAGGTGTATCCTAAGTCTTCTTCCCATCTAATTAAAGGGATAGTCTTTGTAAATACACTTTTTTGTTGAAGAAGATTATTATATATCGAATCGGAACGAAACGAAATGCACATGTCTAGTAGAGGAATAAATCTGAATTTGGCAATTTCTTTTGAAGTGTAGAAAATGGTTTGATCACCCCATTATCAAGTAGATCAGATAGATATTTAATTCCCTTCTCTATCCATGTTGTAAATGAGGTTTGTCTTCATGAAATTATGTAGAGTATTTAGTGGAATTTGGACTTTGGTAGGAAGAGGGTGTGAGGAAGTTAGATGCAGAAATTGAACCCAGGATTTAAGTGTTGCTAATATTGTTGGGGAGATGCGAGAAGGTATCTTGGCTCCAAGTGCCATGGAAGGAATCCATATTGATAGATTATTTCCTGGGATCTTAGCAGTTTCCATCTTCCCCCAAATTGTAGATGGAGGAGATAGAAACCATTCCTTGGACTGTGTGAGAACCAAGGCTAAAAAATAATCTTGGAAATCCACTTATCCTGTTCTATTCAAATTCGAATTCATTCTATACAAAATTCGAATGTCTAAAAAAAAATAATAATAATTATATATATATATATATATATATTTTTTTTTTTTTTTATTATTTTTTTTTTTAGACATTCGAATTTTGTATAGAATGAATTTGAATTGAACAGACTTTTCTAGTCTATTCTCTATTTCCATTCTAATCTTTTCTATTCAAATTCAAATTCATTCTATACGAGATTCGAATGTCGGAAAGAAATATATATATTATAAAACCACCATCTTCCGAAATTCGAATTTAGTATATAATGATTTCACCAAATCACCAAATTTGGGGTTTCTAGCACCAAGTGACCCTGAGATATGTGGCCCCAAATTCGGGTCGCAAAATGTCATTCTCTGCTGCAGAAAAGTGCTTGACATATTGTCCTTATCAGAGAATGACATTTTGCGACCTGAATTTGGGGCCACATATCTCGGGGGCCACATTCTAGCTGTAAGTGGCCCCCGAGATACGTATCTCAGGGTCACTTGGTGCTAGGAACCCCATAACTTTTGGCAGGTGATGTGGCAAGTGGACAGTCCACAACTTGGTCACGTGGCACTCGTGGCCGGTCACGTGGCACTTGTGGACGGTCACGTGGCACCCATGGCCGGTCAAGTGCCATTAGTGGCAGGTCACGCGGCACTCGTGGCCGGTCACGTGGCACCCGTGGCCGGTCATGTGGCACCCGTGGCCGGACAAGTGTCACTCATGGCCGGTCACTTAGCACTCGTGGCCGATCACGTGGCACTCATGGCAGGTGTTGTGGCAAGTGGACAATACACAACTTGGGGCAGGTGACGTGGCAAGTGGACAATACACAACTTGTGGCAGGTGACGTGGCAAGTGGACAAAACACAACTTGTGGCAGGTGACGTGGGAAGTGGGCAATACACAACTTGTGGCAGGTGATGTGGAAAGTGGACAATACATAACTTGTGGCAGGTGACGTGGGAAGTGGACAATACACAACTTGTGGCAGGTGATGTGGAAAGCGGACAATACACAACTTGTGGCAGGTGATGTGGCAAGTGGATAATACACATGTGGCAGGTGACGTGGCAAGTGGACAATACACAACTTGGTCACATGGCAGTTTACGTGGAACTTGTGGCCGGTCATATGGCACTCATGGCCGGTCATATGGCACTCATGGCCGGTCACGTGGCACTCGTGCCAGGTGTCATGGCACTCGTGGCAGGTGTCGTGGCAAGTGGACAATACACAACTTGTGGCAGGTGATGTGGCAAGTGGACAATACACAACTTGGGGTTAGGGTTTCCCCTTGAAGAATAAGGCTTGGACTCAGTGATAGAATAAAAATAAATAGAAAAATAATATTTTATACTATTCTGTTCAATTGTTTTTCTAGTTATTCTTTTGTATTCAAATCTTTTCTATTCTAATTCATTCTATAGGAAATTCGAATTTCGGAAGATGGTATATTATATATATATATATATATATTCATTCTATTGTGTTATTATTTTATATTCTATTTTACTGTGTTCTTTTTTAGAAATCAATTTATATTTTTTCGATTTTTGTTCAAACTTGTTTTCGAATTCGATTCGAATTGTTTTCAAATTCGATTCGACTAGAATTGTTTTTGAATTCGGCTTCAGCTTCGGTTGAATTCGTTAGCATTGTAATTTGGTAATTCGGATGCATCCGAATGTCCGAATAATGAAAATTCGTCCGAATTTCGAATCGGAATGAAACAAAATGCACATGTCTAGTAGAGGAATAAATCTGAATTTGGCAATTTCTTTTGAAGTGTAGGAAATGGTTTGATCACCCCATTATCAAGTAGATCAGATAGATATTTAATTCCGTTCTCTATCCATGTTGTAAATGAGGTTTGTCTTCATGAAATTATGTAGAGTATTTAGTGGAATTTGGACTTTGGTAGGAAGAGGGTGTGAGGAAGTTAGATGCAGAAATCGAATCCAGGATTTAAGTGTTGCTAATATTGTTGGGGAGATGCGAGAAGATATCTTGGCTCCAAGTGCCATGGAAGGAATCCATATTGATAGATTATTTCCTGGGATCTTAGCAGTTTCCATCTTCCCCCAAATTGTAGATGGAGGAGATAGAAACAATTCCTTAGACTGTGTGAGAACCAAGGCTAAATAATAATCTTGGAAACCCACATACCCTGTTCCCACAGCTTGATGTTTCTTCACTAAGTTTGAATGAGCACATCTAGATTTTTTTACCCTGCCAGATGAATCTAGAAAACAGAGTCTGAAGGGATTGGAAAAATTTGAATGGAATTGGAATCGGGACAGTTCTAAAAAAGTATAACATTTGTGGAAGGTGAAGCATTTTAAATGCTTCCCAACGTCCCATCCATGAAAATTCATGGGATGCTAGTTTAGTGAGATTTTCTTGTAATGCATTACGAAGTGGAATATAATTATATTGGAACAGTGTTTTACATGAATTTGATAATTGAATACCCAAATATTTAATTGTACTTTCAGTCCATGTATAAGGCAATTTTAATTTAAGATGTTTAGTAGTATTTTCATCTATCCCCAAGTTCAATATACAAGATTTATTCACGTTAAGCCTGTAATAAGAAACTTTGCTGAACATATTTAGTGTTTCCTGAATTTCCGGTAAGGATTTCACAGGATCAGTAATCATAAGAACAACATCATCTGCAAAAAGGTTGATTTTATGTTCTTGTTCAGCAATGGTAACTCCTAGAATTTTTTTGTTGGACCTAATACTCTCAGCTAGGGGTTCAATAACAAGGTTAACAATTAGGGGGGATAAGGGGCATCCTTGTCGTGTACCATTTGTTATTGGGAATGGAGGTGATAAAGAATCCGTAGTAAACACTTGTGCCGAGGGGACAGAGTACAGGGCTAATATTGCTTTGTTGATTTGACCTGTTAAGCCAAATTTAGTCAGAACTGATGACAGGTATCCCCAATGAACTCAAACGTTTTTTCAGCATCAAGCGACAGAAACAGGGATGGCGATTTGGTGAGTTCTACATGGTGTATTATATTTATCATTCTTCTAGTAGCATCCGATGCTTGTCTTCCTTTGGTGAAACCTGATTGATCTCTATGGATAAAAGAGGGTAATAAACTATCTAATCTTTTGGCTATAAGTTTTGCATAAATTTTAACATCTAAATTGAGTAAGGAAATTGGTCTAAACTTTTTAGGTGAAGATGGTTCCTTATCTGGTTTTGGAAGAGTTACAACAAGAGCATTCAGCATTTCATTGGGAAATGATGAAGAATTGGCTGCTAAATTATAAATGTCACATAGTATAGGTGCTAGAGTACTTTGACATTTTTTAAAATATTCCCCCGTAAAGCCATCTGGACCAGGTGATTTCAAGTTAGGAAGAATACGGATAGTTTGTAGAATTTCAGGGATAGTAAAGGGAGAATTGAGAAATTCTAATTGTTGTGGGGAAATAGATGGAAGATTGACACTCTCCAAAAAGGTGTAAATCTCCTCCTGAGAAGGTTGATGGGTATCGCCATCATTCTTAATGTTATATAAATCATCATAATATCAGCTAAATGCTTCAGCTATTGAAGAAGGCTTAAGCAATTTTTCATTAGTGTGAGGATGGAATTTTAGTCTTAGATCGATAACCTTTAATGCGTAATGCCATTGTTTTCCCTGCTTTGTTCCCTGTTGCATAAATGGTAGCTCTGGATTTTTTATAGGATTTCTCATGTGTCTCTAGAAGTAGGGTTCTTAATTCATTACGTAACTGGAAAATTTGTGTTTTAATGAAAGGAGAAGGATTATTTTTATTGTGTTCCTCAGCTTTGGCTATCTCCTTAGTAAGTTCATCCATTCTCTGAGTTCTCTTTCTTTTAGCTTTAGAACCTACGGTAATTACATAAACACCCCTCTCATAACAGCTTTATAAGCATTCCACAATGTCATTGGGTCAGATATAGACATAGAATTAATTGAAAAGAATTCAGTAAGGTGTTGTTGGAGTGTTGTGGAGTAATTTTCATTTTGGAGAATATAGTTATTAGCTCTCCATATATATGAATTTGGTTGGGATGATGTGGTTGTTATAGACATGCTAATGGGAGCGTGATCTGACCACGTGGCCGTATGTATATGGGAGGATGAAATCTTGTCAAGCAGCCATTTATCTGTCAAGAATAAGTCAATTCTGGAGTAGGTATTGTGCCGTGGTGAGAAATATGTGTAATCCCTTTCTTTAGCATGTCCACATCTCCATACATCAAATAAGTCATTCGAAGTTATGAACTTATCAAGGGGAGAAGCATAGCGTTTGGACTTAGCAGAAGAGTCCATATCATTGTTTGGAATCAAATTGAAATCTCCACATATCAGGAGGTGTCCTTTTTGAACTTTCTTCGCCTCCTCTATAGTTTTTTTAATGAAATGCATTTGCCTCATATTCGGAGCATAAAATAGATACAAGGGTGTATTGAATATTGTTAATGGTACAAATCAAAAAAAATAGCGACCTCCAGGGTCAGTGATACAATTATCTAATTGAAATGTAATAGTATCTCTAATAGCTATTAACACCCCTCTTTGTTTTTTTGGAGAATTTTGTTTGAAAAATATGAGGAAAATGCTTATGTTGACATTTGGGAGATGCATCTTTAGCAAAATGTGTCTCTTGAACACATAATATGTCACAATTAAAGGATAAGGCAGACCTCCACATAGAGGTTCGTTTCACTGGATGATTCAGTCCCCTTGCATTTAGGGACAATATTTTGAAAGACATATTAATATATATCAAAATTAGATGTTACTATAATTCTATATATTCCTAAAAAAAATATTCTCTAGTTTCTATAACGCTTAAACTAAAGATCTAAGTATTTGTTATATGATCAGTTCACAGTTACTATTAAATCATGCACACAACAATGTAGATTTTTTTTTTTTTTCAAACCTATGAAAAAACGAGCTATTACTCTATTAGTAGTTATTTGGCAATATATATTGCAAGAGGAAAAAAAATAATAATAAAAATAAAAAAAAAGGAGAGAAGAAAAAAAAAAGAGTAAAGAAAAAAATATTTTCCCAGAGTCAGCAGTAATCCACTCAAAGGAATGCTGACCAAGATAGGGGGTGAAGTTCAAGTAGGAAGGTATTGAGCATAAAACCAGACCGTATATGTCAGTAATGCATATGAGTTAACAAGCAGGAGTAGTTCATTTGTATTTAATTCTATTTTGTTCACGCTTTTGTCCAAAGTGGAATGAATTTGGTTTTCCCTTCAAGTCGGGGGTTTTGTGGAAGATCAACTATAATACCCCATGTTTGGAGTAATTGCATGCCATCTTCAATGGTAGATATAGCAAAATGTTTCCCATTGTAAGTGGTCAAGATAGTGGCTGGATGTCTCCATTTGTATGTAAAGCTCCCTCGCTTTGGAGAGAATTTGCACTTTAGCTTGATAAAAATGAATTTGCAGAATTACATCTCTGGGAATTGATTCTTCTAGATGTTTTGGTTTGGGAATTCTATGAATACAATCGATTGTAAGTTCAATCGGCGATAATTCTGGCAATAATGTAGAAAATAGTGTATTTGCATAGTTACGTAAGTCCATAGGTAGAACTGACTTTGGTATTCCTCATTTTAATGTTGTTTCGACGTGAGCGGTCCTCGAGATCTGCCAATTTCATCTTGACCCACATGGAATCATATTTTTGTTCTGTACATGCATCCACTAGCTCATTCACTGTTTCAGTGCATTCCTCCATTTTGTTTTCAACGTATTGCAGTCTACAATCCATATGTTTCATATCAAGAGAGAATTTATGAATCATGGAGGATAGATTAGATATAATAGATGATTGTAATGACACAAGCATTTCTTTCATTGTGGTATCTAGTACTGGCTGACCTGATGTTGGGAAAGCAGCTATAGATGTCTGTAATGAGGACATAGAATTAACACCATGCAGAGCTGTGTTCACAGTATCAGCTGCCTGGCAAGATGAATCCAGCTTCATCCGTGATTTTGTGGGTCCCTGGGATGTTGGGGATAGATGAGAAGAGCCATTAGAATATGAGGATGAAAATTCCTCATCCATTTCAGGTGGATGGCTATCAGAAAGGTTTGTGTGAGTTTTATTATTTTTCCTCACAGCTTTGGCGGTGGCATCTTGGATTTTAGTCAGCTCACCGCTCTGTTTAAATGTAAATGATGACAGCTTTTTTAGTCCCCTTTCTTGCGAGACATTATTGCCCCTACTGTCCCAGGAGTACTGCAGAGTATTTAGGTATGTTTTTATAGGAGAATACCTGCCTGTTTTTTGCTGTTAAATGGCCAACTGTGGAGAGCTTTAGGCTTAAGCAGCCACCTTCTTGAGCGCGCAAGCCACGCACCCTCGCAAATTGTACTGTTTTGGAACTGGTCCTGCAGCCCTGGACTTGAACCCAGGACCTCAGCTGTGTCTGGCAATGAATTTTCTCTCTGAGCTATCTGAGATGCTGGACAGTGCCTTGTCAGATCCTTTAGACTAGGGGTCATCAACCCCCGGTCCGCGGCCCACTACCGGGCCGTAGCGTCTTTGCAGCCGGGCCGCGGCAGGCTGTGAGGCACCGGTGGATCAGAGAGGAAAGCGGGCGGGCGAATAAGAGAAGCGGGCTGGTGAGCAGAGATGACATCTCTCTCCGCCCGCCTAGCATCCCCGCTCTTCCGCCCTCACAACGTGCGGAATGTCGGCGGGGAGCAGAGAGATGACATCATCTCTCCCTGCCCGCCTAGCATCACCGCTCTTCTGCCCTCGCAGCATACAGAATGTCGGAGGTGCGGCGGGGAGCAGAGAGATGACATCATCTCTCACTGCCCACCCCGCATCTCTGCTCTCCTGCCCTCATTTAAGAAAGACCACTGAACCAGTGTCACCAATGCAGTGGCAATCCTCATCTGGTGGCACTGGCAGGTGATGTGGCAAGTGGCATTACTCAACTGGTGACAGGCAGTCTGACAAGTGGCATTTCTCATCTGGTGGCAGGCGACATGGAAAGTGACACACTCAGGGCTCCCACTGATTCTGCATTATGGTGAGTTGAACTATTTCATACATATTACAATGTAATATAAGAAATAATGCGCTTCAATCATTCTGACACCATACCAACCATGGTGCCATGATGATGGAAGTACCAACAGCCGAACACCAGCTATTGTCAGATAAATTGCCAGCAAAATTCGCTTACCCCCCCCCCCCCCCCACGCGTGTGCGTACATCACCCCCAGTCCCTCGCTGGGCCTTGGCACAATTTTCTTCCACGCAGCCGGTCCCCAGTGCCAAAAAGGTTGGGGACCACTGCTTTAGACAACCCTGCC
Source organism: Lithobates pipiens (assembly GCF_037356315.1). Classification (NCBI taxonomy): domain Eukaryota; kingdom Metazoa; phylum Chordata; class Amphibia; order Anura; family Ranidae; genus Lithobates; species Lithobates pipiens. The sequence goes on from NW_027507685.1 coordinate 222,394,392, forward strand.
TTGTACCTTGATCTCTTTGCTCCTCCCATGAACTTCCTAATATAAGCCATGTCTCTGCACTTCCTCCTTGCCAGAATATTGTGCTATCTCCAGCCTGTATCTCGCTCCTGTCTTCCCTGCTGCCGCTTATATTTGCTACTACTTGTTATCGACCCTTGGCTTGTTCCACAACTATGCTTCTGCCTGATCCCAACCTGCAACTACTCGTCACCGACCTTTTGGCTTGCTTACTGACCATGCTTCTGTTTGATCCTCACCTGCTTATCCGCTACTGAACCCCGGCTTGCTCACCTCCTGGTGGGGCGATCCTGAGGACTGTGATCTGGTACTAACACGCAGCTAAATCCATCTCCACCATCTGGAGCTCTGGTGAAAACCGGTTAGTACTTAGACTCCGCACCTCAGGTGAGCCTGTGTCATCTGCCAGTGTGACTGCCTGTGTTAACCCGTTATGTGCTGACGGGTTAACACCTCCTTTGAAGCCCCAATGACCACATGTTCCAAGCTGAATATAAAAGACAGCCCCTCCCCCAACTAAGATGTTATTTTTTTGGTTATGCTCCAGGCCACATGTTGATTGCAGTTGGTAAGTAATTTGTTTGCTGCATCCCCCCCCCCCCCCCCCTGCCAAACCTACTCCTCCATGTTCAGCCTCTCATGGAGTTGGAAGACCCAGAATGATGAAAGTAAATCTTTCTAAAAACTGGGATGCCTTGTCCCAAGGCTGCGGGTGAAATGATGCTTAAACAGCATTGATATATTGTACATGTGTGGTATTATAAGAGCTCTGCAATGTCATCATTGCCTCTCCCTTTGGTTTTTTCCTGCCTTTTTATAAGCAGTGCACTGCACTGCTCTCCTGGCTTTATTGACAGTCTGAGAGCAGCTGTGAATGGTGTCACAGAGTGTGGGGAGATGGGCAGCACAAGATGGGAACCGACAGACACCATGCAGTGGTATATCTGATTTTGGAGGTCTGCAGTTGAGAGGGCTTCTCTCCCTCTCTCTCTGCAGTGCTTCCAGGTAAAAGACTTACCTCAGATTCTGGAAGAGTCTCCTGTCTGTCTCTGGGGTGCTGTCCTGGCTCTCCTGCTATGCTATGTACTTCTGTGGGTTTGACAGTCTGACTGCATTTTGTCTCAGACTCTGACTGTGTCTGCTGTCTGCCTTTGGAAATGCTGCCTGAAGCTCACCTGCAGATACTTCTGAGGTGAGTGGATGAAGGCAGATAGCTCTTAAAGCGACAGGGTTCCATGTTTTTTGGTGAGAGGTAATATGCTTTTCTGCATATATTTTGTGCAAATATGAGCTTACCACACCTGTTAGTGGCACAGAAGATTAGCAAAGGTAGGAGGGGGTGACGTAGGACATGGTTCTTAAAAGAGTGGCCAGGGAAAATCTGCAAATTAAGGTGCTTTAGAAATCCTGAATGCAAACGCTCCAAAAAACATAACGACCCGCCAAAGATCACAGGATGACGACACCTAACAGGTTTTCACATTCATTAATCATGTGGTAAATACACTCTAATGGAGCTGTTTCCACTTGCCCTGTGAAGGGACAGAATCCAGAAATTGGTACATTCATTTATGCCAGCATGATAGAAGATGCCTTGCCAAGCTCAGGGTGCATTTTTTTGTCTGCATGCAGTCTGTAGTGGCAGAGAAATTAAATTGCCTCACAAGGATGGGGGTTGTGCAAAATTCCAAGACCTATTAAGACGGCTATAGCAGAAAGTATACTGAAAATATACACGCCACAAGCAACACCCATAATGATAGAGCCTAAATCGCTTGTTCATGAAGAATGTTTTTTTCCCATAATGACAAAGCGTAAAATCGCTCATGAAGGAGGATGATCTTTTCCCATAATGGCAGAGCGTAAATCGCTCATGATGGAGGATGATCTTTTCCCATAATGGCAGAGCGTAAATCGCTCAAGATGGAGGATGGTCTTTTCCCATAATGGCAGAGCGTAAATCGCTCATGGTGGAAGATGGCCTTTTCCCAACAGTGATAGAGCATAAATCGCTTGTTGATGGAGGTTGACAGCAGACCTCGTCAGAAGACCAATTTACAGTAAGCCCTTGTACACACGGTCGGACATTTCGATGGAAAATGTCCAATCGGACCGTGTTGTCGGATAATCCGACTGTGTGTGGGCTCCATCGGACTGTTTCCGTCGGACTATCCGACCGACAACGTTTTAGAGCTGGGCTATAAAATTTTCCGACAACATGGTCCGATCGGACTTTGTCCGATCGTTTGTAGAGAATTCCGATCGGACAAAGTGCCACGCATGCTCAGATCAAATTCCTAGAACAAAGCTATTGGCTACTAGCCTGAACGTAGTCCCGTCGTAACAAAATAACGTCATCACGTTACGAACGATCGGATTATCCGACAACTTTGTCCAAACGCGTGTATGCAACACAAGTTTCGGACAAAATCCATCAGACAAAATCTGACGGATTTTGTTGTCGGAATGTCAGATCATGTGTATAGGGGCTAACAGGTTCCCTAAGCTTTATCCATATAAAATGGCTGCTGTATGTTTATGCACTGCACTTCTAAAACGCATGTAGAATGCATCAAAAACACTCATGGAGAAAGACATCTGGAATGCAGAAACTGTGGTGATCTGGCCATCAGGCTTGCACAGAATCTATACAGTGACAGATTTTGCCTGCCAACCAGCAATAGAGTTAACTTCGATATATTAACTTCAGAAATGGCATTACATTCAACATTGGAAACTACAAGAGAAAAAGTGGAACCTGGCAACTGACTTTTAGTTGATGCTTTTGATAGACCTAGTACAAGCGCTGGCGCACTCAGTCACTGCTAGGAGAGCAGTGGAACTTCTACACAAGCCTTCGACATTTCCTATAATGGGAGGTTATTGTTCGGCCAAACACTGAACAATGCAATTAAGCGAATGACAGGAGGGAAAGTCTGGACTGTAGCCACAGACTAGTAAGAGGAAGCTGCCATCCTTCACTCAAGCCCACTGAACTTCAGAGGGTGCAGGAGGTCAAATCTTATAGGACAGGCTGCAGATCTAATAGATCACAATGGAGGTATCTCAATGTTACTTTTGACATGAAATAAAGCCAAAGCAAGCTGCTAAGATGGCTGGTAAGTCTCTTTTAAAGGTGCATCCAATCAGTCTCTTCCAGTTGGGGCCAGGGGGGGCCTAAGTGAAGTAGATGATTGTAGCTTCCTTCTGGAGGGTTTATACAACAATCGCCAAAGACCAGTGGGTACAGAAGACAGTTGGGTGGACAATGGAGAACAGATCTCAGAAGAGAAAATGTTTGCAAGATTTTTATGCTGCTACAAGGCCATCAAGCCAGTGATGCTGAAAACATAGAATCAACTGGGGCCTTTCTCCACAGTTTTTCTAGTACCTAAGGCAGGAGCCTCCTGACCTGTTTCAGTATGAAGGAATGGAATGTGTTCATATACATCAAGAGGTTCTAGATGGAGTCCATGCAGACAGTGAAGTTTTGGTGGACTGGCTTCATGGTTGTGGATATGTTCCTGGGACTTTAGTGGACCATTGTTTATCATTTATTTATTTTTGTATACACACCTTTATATTGGTGCTTCTTAGGGCCGGTTCACACTGGGGGCGATGCGAGGCGACAAGACTTGCCTCGCCGCGACCTGCCGCGACCTCAGCGGCGACTTGCAAATGACTTCTGTATAGAAGTCAATGCAAGTCGCCCCGAGGTCGCCCAAAAGTAGTACAGGAACCTTTTTTCTAAGACGGAGCGACTCGAGTCGCTCCTCTTAGAACGGTTCCATTGAACAGAACGGGGGCGACTTGTCAGGTCGCGGCACGGCAAGTCGTGTCGCCTCGTGTCGCCCCCTGTGTGAACCGGCCCTTAGCGCTGCACTTACTTTATTTATTTTAAACTTGGTTTGTTTGTGTGCTAGCAGCTTGGCTGTGTTTAATAACAGGTGTTTCTTATTATTGGTTTGTATGTTCATACACTGTTCACTATTTCTATCTATTTTTTGGTTTAGCGCGGTGCTTTCCGCTTTATATAAAACAACTATAGATTACCTTAAACACCTCGGATATTTTGAACTGTCCCTAAACACCCTGAATGCTTTCAATGCTTTGAACTGTTGTACCTTAACCGTCTGCTACATAATTTACAACTAGGGTTTTCCACTGATTTACAATATTACCATATTATTATTATTTTTTTTTTTTTTATGTTAAACATAGGTTTTTATTAAACATACGGTGCACACATGGTATATTGACGTCATATACATACTCAAAGAAGATTTTGCATTGCATAGTTCAGATAAGTTATAAGGATGAGTTCTATAAAAGCATATATTGCAATAAATGGAGCATCACATTCAAATGTACATGGCATAGTAGTTGCTTCAATTTACAGTGATTTTGCTACGCTACACACAGGTATCAGACTCTTGTAACCAGCAATCCCATATCTTATTGTACTTATCGGGGCAGCCTCTGTTAATGTATATACATTTTTTGTAGGTAAAGTAGTATTCACTTCAATTGAAAAAAGAAAATAGGTGGGACTTTATATGAGGCCATGACCATCCAGTACATTGGTCTCCATCCCTAATTGATTAAAAAGAATGGGGAAATGGGGGCAGGCGGGGCAGTGGGACTTTATGTGAAACATAACACTAAGGAAGAATGAGTCATTCATTGTAAGTATAATTAATATTTATTTGATAGGGATATCAATAAATATTAATTATACTTACAATGAATGACTCATTCTACCTTAGTGTTATGTTTCACATAAAGTCCCACTGCCCCGCCTGACCCCATTTCCCCAGTATTCACTTCCCAGTTTCCACTCTACCATCCTTGGGGGTGATTGTCTCATCCATTTTTTGGCTATTTTCCTGGCTGAGAATAGTGTCTCATGCAGAAAGATTTTGGTGTACTTGTCAATGGTATCAGGAAGGATTCCAAGGAGGCACTGTTTTGGGTCAAGTGCTAGGGATGAGCCCTTAGTGTCATGAAGGAATGTTACTACTTGCTTCCATAGTCCCTGGATCTTGGGACAGGCCCAAATCAGATGGAAAAAAGTGCCTGTTTCCAGTCCACACAGCAAGCACATTGTGGACTGAGTTAGTTTGTATCTTGCCACCCTGAGGGGTGTACGATATGCTCTGTGCAGAATATAAAGCTGTGACAAACGGTCTGACAATTTAGGAGATACTTCCCTGCATGTCTCCAACGCCTCCCCCGACTCCTCATCTGTCATTGAGCCCACCTCCCTCTCCCACCTATGTTTCAAGTTATATGCAATTTTGGTAGATATGGGGGTGGAGAGCATGTTATAAAATGCCAAAATTAACTTTTGGGGTCTGTGCCCTTAATCACTGCCATGACGGCATTAGGGGCAGATTCTGGGATTGAGTCAGGAAACTGCGACTGTGTTGCATGGCGGAGTTACAGGAATCTAAAGAACATTCGGTTTTAGAGGGTAAATTCCTCTTTAAGAAAATGAAAGGTTTTAAGGCGTCTATCTTTTAGTATATGATGTAAATAGAACACACCCTGTCTTTCCCATAAACCTGTGTCTTGCAGTTTGGCTAATTCGGGTAGGTGTTTGTTGTGCCACAGCGGCGTGTGATCATTATGTATTGCAACACTTTCCTGCAACAATTTCCTGCAATGTAAAAAAAAAAAATAAGAAAAGTTTTTAAAGCGACATAAGTCGTGCCTGCAAATGTAAACGGTGTTCAAATCACACATGTGTGGTATTGCTGCGATCGTCAGAGTGAGAGCAATAATTCTAAATGTTTTTAAAGCGTTATTTATGGAGATTTTTAGGTACCGTAGTTTGTTGCCATTCCAAGAGTGTACACAATTTCAAAGCATGACATGTTACGTATCAGTTATTTACTCTGCATTACATCATCTTTCACATTATACAAAAAATTTTGCTAATTTTACTGTTTAGTTTTTTTTAATTAATGAAAGTGTTTTTTTTCCCTAAAAAAAAATGCGTTTGAAAGATCGCTGTGCAAATATAGTGTGACAAAAAATATTGCAACGGTGACAATTTTATTCCCTAGGGTCTCTGCTAAAAAAATATATGTAAGAAGGCCAGTATGGTGGCCTGAATTTATTGAAGGAGCCCAACGTCACTAGGCCGACTCTTCGAAAAATCATTAGCGTCCGGGAGTTCAAGTGTTCAAAGTTTTTCGAGGCTCTCGTTTCCGTTCGCACTTCACATACAACGTGTCTGGCACGACAGGGTTTTCAGTTGACTTTTTCATTTCACGCATTGTTAGATATCAAATCGATGTCACTCATGAAATTAATGGACACCGATTGGTGCCATATCAAAGCTAAACCATTTCAAACCATTTCAATCATTTCACTCTCATGTACCTCGCTCCGATTTGAATCCAGTCGCATCCACGCTCCAGAGTGAATACATGCTCCAGAGTCCCGTTTGTTGTCAATCACGGGTTGCGGCTCACCAATTCGTGCCTCTGTCATGGCACATCATTTCACTGTCACGTATCACGTTCCGATACGAATCCAGTCGCATCTACGATGCACCAATTAGTTCCGGTGTGCCCCAGGTATTTTTGGCCTCATTTCAGTACATGCTCCAGAGTCTCGTTCGTTGTCAGTCGCAGTCACGGCACGACCGATTCTTGCCTTTGTCATGGAAATTTTTTTTCACTCATTTCACTGTCACGTACCATCCTCCGATTCGAATCCAGTCGCATCTGTGATTTTCCCGAATCGTTCCGGTGTGCCCCAGTTATTTTTGCCTCATTTCAGCACATGCTCCAAAAAAAAAAAAAAACACACCCTGTCTTCCTTCGAAGTTCAGTCAGGGTCTCAATTCATTCGTTAAAAACGTTTGCCTCACTGCTACTTCCCCTTATAGTCGCGCAATCCGATGCATGTTGATTTCGTTTAATACACTTTACAACTGATATGTATCAGGATTCATTACATACAATTGCAAAAAGTTTGTATCGGTTTTCATTTCATACATGCTACAGCCCGATTCGAATCCAGTCGCTTCGGCGGCACAGCGATTCGTACCGGATCCATTTCGTAGTCTCCACATTTATATCGGATTCATTCCATACACTCTACAACCGATTCGTATAGGATTCATTTAATACTTACAACGGATTCATATCAGATTAATTACATACACATCCAAGCAAAAAAAAATTAAAAATCCTTCTTGCAATCATTGCAAGCTTGCATCCAAGCATAACGCCTTGCAATCTTTGCAAGCAGGCATCCAATCACAACTTCTTGCAATCATTGCAAGCGTGCATCCAAGCATAACTCCCTGCAATTGTTGCAAGCATGCATCCAAGCATAACTTCTTGCAATCGTTGCAATCACACACCCAAACATAACTCCTTGCAATAGTTCTCCAAGACTACACCTATACACAGGAGTGTACCAAGAAACAGCTTCAGTCTCTTGAGAATGCTCAATTCCGCAATACGGGTCATTCCCCAGGGTCGTTCTTCATGTCATGCCTCCTGGTCTTCCGCTGCCAGACACAGGACCCTGATCAGATCCATATTTAGACACCACGGCAGTAGCACACCTATCAATGGGGGAGGCTTCTGTACTACAGGAACAGTATATCAATGTTCATACCATCAATATCGCCCCTATCACCCCAGGTATTGACAGATGCCACAGCCTCCACAGGCTTCGCTGCAATTTTTGGCCACCATTGGTTTACAGGACCATGGCCTCCAGAGATACCCCTAAATATACTTAGCCGGTGTCCAAAACTTCTGGCCTCACTAAGTCCCCCAAAAACCATCTTTAGTCGCATCCCATACAACCCCAGCCATCTTATGCGGCATCCAAACGACAATCCACCAGCAAGGCGAAATGTCTGCCTATAACAAATGCCATCTCCCGTGAAAGGTCTACTATCCTTGCTAATTCACCATTTGGCCTTCTCCCCAGCCAGGTCGTACAAGCGGCCATCTACTTAGATTGCCACGGGTTCTTGCGGCCTAGCGAGTTTCGGTCAAGCAACCCTGCCAGGTTTTGCCTAGACTTTACCTGGCTCACTACCAAGACCATTTCAACCTTCACCTTGCAGTATCTAAAGCCCAGCAATCAGGCTCCGGGGTAGACATTCACCTCCATAAAACAAACAATGTCTGGTGTCCGGTAACCATACTCGACCACCTACTGTCACTCCTACAGGAACAGTCAAACTCTAATCCCCTACTACCTTTTCCAACCAAACCTTTGAGTGACTGCCAGTTCGTCAAATATGCAAGGATTCTTCTTCGCAACCTACACCGCAATCCCAGTCAGTACTCCGGTCACTCTTTCGTATTGAACAAGCCTTGACTCCATCTCGGCATGAGGTCCCAGTTAATGTCATTAAGACACTAGGCAGGTGGAAGTCTGCCTGCTTTGCCCGGTACATCCCCAATCCTCAGGTGGAAATGGCACAAGCATACACCAAACTTACTCAATGAATAACACTGAAAACGAATACACCCCTACCTGAATTTTTTTTTTGCCCCCTTATTTTGGCATACCGCCCATCAGACCAGGGCACACTTCAGGTCCATTTCATGTTGTAAGCCTTATGGTAAGTCTATGTTGTTCATATCTGTATAGGCCATAGGGCTCCAACCATAAGTAAGAAGGCCAGTATGGTGGCCTGAATTTATGGGAGGAGCCTGGGGGGATTTAACCAGCCCGCTCGCCTGTGGTCTTCGGTTTCCTGTGAGCGATACCCGCCCTCCCATCTCCTTTTCAGGGCATTTCTCAAATTCATTTCTCTTCACAATATTAATTTCTAATCTTGGGTATGCCCCCTTATTTTGGCATACCGCCTATCAGACCAGGGCACACATCAGGTCCATTTCATGTTGTAAGTCTTATGGCAAGTTTATGTTGTTCATATCCATATCAGCCATAGGGCTAAAACCATAAATAATGTTTGGGGATAAAAAAAAATATGGATTTTAACTTGTAAGCAACACATGTCAGCAATAGGCTTAGTCGTGAAAGGGTTTATATAATCAAGTACCAGGGCTAGTGTGTGTGCCTTTATTTTTTTATCTTGTAATAACCCATTTTTCTTTGTTGCCTATAGCCTTTTGCTACAAAGCTTTTTTGTTATGGGCTTGTTCTGAATAATCACTCTCATGGGTACAATTCCTCCTCAACCTTAATAATTGACTCAGGACAGTGGCGTAACTAGAACCTTCAGGGCCCCGATGCAAGAAACCATGAAGGGCCCCCCTGAACCCCAGCTAGGGCCCTTCCCTTCGAGTCTGGTGGTGAAACTCCAGGGCGTGGTCACAGGTATGACCTTTGTGAGCCCTGTAGTTCCACCACTGGTATCATTAGTTTTTTTTTTTTAGGTGCCCCATTGGGGGACTGTCCCTTGGCAGGATGGGGTCCCTGTCCCCAGAAGAGATGAGGTCCTTTTCTCCAGGGCAGATGAAGTTACTGCCCCCAGGTGAGAAGGGGTCCCGGTCCCCAGGGGAGGTGGGGGTCCCTGTCCCCACGTAAGAAGGGGTCCCTGTCCCCAGGGGGAGAGGGAGGCGGTATGTAATGGTGTGTGGGGGATGGGGTCCTCTCACTCACCATGACCAAGCTGTAGGCCGCGCACTCATCCATGTTGGCCTGGGCTCCATCCAGTGTGCTGGATGGGCGATCAGCATATCTCAAAGAAAGACCTTTCATCATCTGTGTATGACGGGGGAGGAGGGGGGCTGGCAGACAAGCTTGCAGTGTCCTCCGGGGAGCCGGCTCTCATAGGGCTGCACTGCATCTGTGTGCTTAAAGTTTGTTCACCCGGAAGAAGTATGCAGTGCAGTGTGGGCCGGACTCGGGGGGGGGGGGGGGGGCGGGACTCTGGCCAGGGAGAACAGACATCGGACTGAGCGGCAATGCATGGAGCAGGAGAGGGGTACTCTGAGGAGCCGGCTGAGGACACAGGTCATGCGGGGAATGCACAACTAAAGAGCAGCCAGTGCGATAGTCGAGCATGGAGCTCTGTTAGTCACCCTCCACCTCCAGCCACCCATGTGCATGGTGCACTGGTACCCCTAGCTGCCTATGCTCCTGCTGGCCATATGTAGAGGGGGCTGCATGGGCCCCCTGCATCACAGGGCCCGGTTGCGGTCGCGACTGCTGCACCCCCTATAGTTACGCCCCTGACTCAGGAACACAGTGAACTGATTAAATAAATGATGAGGGCATCTTCTCAGGTTATACCATTAAAAGTCCAAAAAAAATAATAATTATGAAAAAAAAATTGTCACAAAAATACAAATAAAGTAGAAGTAAAAGCAAAATTGTGAAAATTCTTCTTTGTAAAAGTTCATATAAGCAGTGTCCATCACCAGTGGAATGAAATACTGTATAGCCTCATGTAGAGCCTTCACCACGAATAGTAAAATTGCATGCTTACCAAATAGAAAATAGACCAAAATACCAAATAGAAATTACCTTCTATCTCTAGAAAGGTCAATAGAGCTTAATTATGGATGCGCAAGATGCTGGTCCTAGAGACAACTCCAAATTGCTTTCCCAATTTTTCGATCAGCCCTGCTGCTCCAGCCTGAAGTAGCTATTTTTTGGTAAGCATGCAATTTTACTATCCGTGCTGGAGGCTCTACACGAGGATATATTTTATTCCACTGGTGATGGACATTGCTTTATATTTTTCACAGTTTTACTTTTACTTTATTCATATTTTTATCACAAATTGTTTTTCATAATTATTCTGATTTCTTCACGTGGACCTTGGTTGCCCTCTTTTAGGCTACTTTCACACTGGGGCGTTGTGTGCGCTGGCGGTAAAGCAGCGCTATGTTTAGAGGTCGCTTTACTGTCATTTTAGCAGCGCTATGAGGCCGCTAAGGGGCAGTTTTAACCCGAAAAAGGGTTAAAACCGCCCGCAAAGAGCCGCTACAACGGCACTTTGCAGGCGGGTTTGCAGCGCTGCCCCATTGTTTTCAAAGGGAAGGAGCGCTTTAGGAGCAGTAAATACACCGCTCCAAAGATACGGCTTGCAGGACATTTTTGACCGCCATGCAAGCGCACTGCTCCAGTGTGACAGCCCCACTGGAGACACAGCACTTTTAGCACTTTAGAGCCTGCACAGTGCCTCAGTGTGAAAGCAGCCTTATGTTGAAGGAAGGATTGTTTATTCATCATTTATTTAATTTCTTCACTGTGTCTGGGATATGGGGTCAAGTGGCAAGATAGAAGCCTTTTCTTAAGAAGTAAAACATCCAAGCTGGCTACATTTTGCAAAAACACATCTGAAGTCTCCCAAAAGCATGTGGGAAATTTTTTTTCTGGTCTGATGAAACCAAGGTTGAACTTTTTGGCCATAATTCCAAAAGATATATGTTTGGTGCAAAAACAACACTGCACATCACCAAAAGAACACCATGCCCAGAATGAATCATGCTTTGGGGCTGTTTTTCTTCAGCTGGAACAGGGGCCTTAGTCAAGGTAGAGGGAATTATGAACAGTTCCAAATACCAGTCAATATTGGCACAAAACCTTCAGGCTTCTGCTAGAAATCTGAACATGAAGAGGAATGAACATGAAGAGGAACTTCATCTTTCAGCATGACAATGACCCAAAGCATACATCCAATCAACAAAGGAATGGATTCACCAGAAAGCATTAAAGTTTTGGAATGGTCCAGCCACAGTCCAGATCTGAATCTGATTGAAAATTGATTGAAAATCTGTGGGGCGATCTGAATATTGCTGTTCACAGAAGATACCCTCGCAATCCGACAGATTTGAAGTGTTTTTGCAAAGAAGAGTGGGCAAATATTGCCAAGTCAAGATGTGCCATGCTGATAGAATCATACACAAAATGACTGAGTGCTGTAATATAATCAAAAGGTGCTTCAACAAAATATTAGTTTAAGGGTGTGCACACTTATGCAACCACATTATTTTATTTTCCTATTTTTACTTCCCTCCACCTAAAAGATTTCAGTTTGTTTTTCAAATATAGGTCACATTAAAGGTGGAAAAAGTTCTGAAATTATTTATCTTTGTCTCATTTTTTTGCATCACAGAAACCTGACATTTTAATGGGGGTGTATAGACTTTTTATATCCACTGTATATGTTTAGATATATATATAGGCAGCACTATATAACTATAATGGTTTACGAGTATATGTGGAAACACATTAGGTACTTGCAGCAAAATTTGGGTGATTTGGTGATTTCATTTATATTATTATTTCTTGCTAAGTTGGAGATGTGCACGGGGCTTATTTTATTTTTTAACTAGGCCTTAGCCTCATTAGAAGTTGTAATAGTCTTTATATCAAAAATCCAAACCAAGACATAAAGCCTCTGTGTCTGGCTATTTTTATTGTAATTGTTTTTATAGATGGAGGTCAACTAGGGCTATGAATACTAAAATTCTCATGTAAATATATTTTAATATAAAATATGTTTCTGTATTGTTGTGGTCAAGTGAACTGTTTTTCACATTTTTATTTATTTCACATAAGTGAACTGTTTTATATTATATCCTCTATATTAATTCCTTTTTGAGGGCATTATACATAACAATAGAGGTTGCATATTGTCAGGTTATCAACACCAGGCCACAGGCCAAAGAAACATCCTCTGATATAGGTTTTTGTTTTTTCCTAAACCTAAACTCCAGCCATACATCTAAATACTTGACTGAAATACAGTACATGCCTGAGGGATGTATCAGTTGTTTTACAATTGTGTTCAGTCAAGTCAGTCATGCGATCCAGAAGCCCAGTTCTTTCATGCAATCCAGACAAAGATCTTTTTTTTCAGTCTACACTCTTCCACTTCTATTGAGAGAAATACAGGAGATATCTTGTTCTCCATTTTTTCCCCTTTCTATCTCTGGTTTCTGTCATTTCAGACCCTGACCTGGAAACCTGGAAAAAAAACATACAGATTTGTAGAGTCAGCATGAATTTAGGACTTGTAATTTGCATACTAATTGTAATAACTAGAGTCTGGTGGTTTTGGAAAGTATTGAAGTTTTTAGATAAACCTGTATATATTGCAGAAACTGGAAACCGGAAAACAGGGTTATGTTAGTTGCCTGGGAGAACAACATCTACAATAAAAATATGAAATATATAGATATTATTTTATTTAATATTATTATTATTATTACTATTATTAATTGTTTTTTTTTTTTTTTAAATAAGAATTCCAGGTATTTTATACATAACTACTATATTAGTCTAGCTTGGACCAAGATAATTATGCATACACCATACTTGGCCAAAGCCCTTGGAAGCCGAAAATCACTGAACTAGACATTACTACTGCAGTGATCTCTATTTGCTTCTGAGTCCCGTGCTGAGTGGCTGACCTGGTATAACACAAAACACAAGAGGTTGGCTGTTCTACATGGCAAAACACTCTTTTATTGGATGAGGTGGGCGAGCATGACATCACTGCCCCAATTCTGCACCTTGTCCAATCAGAAAATGCTTTTGCATTCATTTGGAACATGCAAAGCATTCTTTGAATGGTGCCTGCGTGAAGCAGCCAACCTCCTGTGTTCAGAATGCATCAGGGCAGCCTCTCAGTGCAGGGCCTGGAAGCAAGTGGAGATCACTGGTGTAGCAATGTCTACTTCAGTAAGGGTGTTTTTGTGAGATATTATATACATTTTAAATTTAAAGATAACAACATTTTTTTATTCTTTAAGATTACTATTGAAGATGTTGTTCTCCCAAGCTACTGACCTAACTCTTTCTTCTGGTTTCCAGTATCTTCATTTCATTTTGATTTCAGGCCCTGTTAGGAGATATATTCCTATATTCAAATTTATTATGAAACATGATATGCCCTTTCTGACTTATGTACATTTAGGCTGTCAGTTGTAATATCATAATGGAGGCACTAACCCTTCTCCCATATACAAAGAAATTAGTTTTCTTTAGCAGTGAGAAGTAAGGGTAAACCTCCAAAAGGTCCCTTTGACATGGGCAGCTGTCTCTACCACCCTCTGAAAATCGATCTGTGGTGGAAGAAGGTAGAGCCACAGCTTATCGGTGGTCAGAAGGCAATGCTGTCACCTGAATGCATTGGCTCACGGCTTGTTGCATGGTCTTATTGCCCTTAAAGTAGGAGTAAACTCGTGAACTGATAATTAGTGATGGGCCGAACATCCCCCGGTTCGGTTCGCATCAAAATTCCAGAACATGGAAAAAGCGAACCCTAATAAAGTCTGAGACCCAAACTCCCCAAAAGTCCCCATTTTGAATGCTTATATGCAAGTTATTGCCCATAAAATTGGTATGGGGACCTGGGTACTGCCCTAGGGACATGTATCCATTCAAAAATATTTTTAAAAATTATCGCTTTTAAAGGAGCAGTGATTTTAATGATGCTTAACCACTTTAGGACCGCCACATGTAATTATACGTTGGCAGAACGGCATGTATGGGCACAAGCACGTACCCGTACGTGCCTGCCTTCCAGCGGGTGGGGGGTCCGATCGGACCCCCTTCCGCTGGCTGCAGCGGTCCGTTTAGTTTCAGGAGCGATCCGGGATGAGGGGATAGCCAGAAACCTCTCGATTGCTCCTGGCGAATGAGAAGCTTCCCCTGCCTGTGTAGTGTAAACACAGGCAGGAGGAAGTGATGTCACTCTCCTCGGGGCAGTCTTTTTGACCGGACTGCGAGGAGAGGACATAGTAAGTGTGCACCAATCACTACACTGACACATAGGTACACATAGGCACACAAATCACCCCCCCCGCCCCCCCCCCCCTCCCAGTCATAGTGTCACTGATTGCAGTGATCATTTATTCACTGATCACTGCATTTAGTGTCAGTTGTGACCGTAAAAAGTGTCAGGGCAGCTAGTGTTAGGTCCAGGGTAGCCCCCTACCCCCCAAATAAAGGTTCAACCCCCTGATTGCCCCTAGAGTTAACCCTTTTACCCCCTTTTGCCAGTGTCACTAAGCAATCGTTTTTCTGATCGCTGCATTAGTGTCACTGGTGCCGCTAGGTAGCTAGTTATTTTTTAGGTTCACCGCCAGGTTTTTATAGCGCTAGGTACCCCCATATACTACCTAATAAAGATTTTAACCCCCTGATTGCCCCTAGAGTTAACCTTTTCACCAGCGATCACCGTATAAGTGTCACTGGTGACGCTGGTTAGCCAGTTAGTTATTTAGTTATTTAGGTATAGCATCAGGGCACCCACCATTTATTACCCAATAAAGGTTTAACCCCCTGATCACCCGGCGGGTGATATCAATTAGGTTTTAGGGTCAGATAGGGTCTGCATCACCCCAGGCAGCGCTAGGTTAGTGCCAGAACGGCTAACACCCACGCGCAAACCATACACCTCCTGTAGTGGTATAGTATCTGAACAGATCAATATCTGATCTGATCAGATCTATACTAGCGTCCCCAGCAGTTTAGGTTTCCAAAAAAAACGCATTGTTAGCGGGATCAACTGAGATACCTGCTAGCACCTGCGTTTTGCCCCTCCGCCCAGCCCACCCAAGTGTAGTATCAATCGATCACTGTCACTTACAAAACACTAAACACATAACTGCAGCGTTTGCAGAGTCAGGCTTGATCCCTGCGATCGCTAACAGTTTTTTTTGGTAGCATTATATATTTAAATCCTGAAGGCAGTGCTTGGGTTTCGGGGTCCTGTACGCGGCTAGGTTCCCAAAAAGTCCCCCACATGTGGTATCCCCATACTCAGGAAAAGCAGTAGAATTTATTTTGGGGGTGTAATTTCACATATGCCCATAGCATGTGTGAGCAATAAATCATTTAGTGGCAACTTTGTGCAAAAAAAAAAAAGTTTGTAATATTCTCGCAACTTGTGGCAAAATATAAAATATTCCATGGATTCAACATGCCTCTCAGTAAATAGCTTGGGGTGTCTACTTTCCAAAATGGGGTCATTTGGGGGGGGGGGGGGGTTGTGCTATTTTGCCATTTCATGGCATTCGAAACTGTGATAGGTAGTGAGGAGTGAAATCAAAAATTTGCACCCTTAGAAATCCTGAAGGCAGTGATTGGTTTTCGGGGTGCCGTACGTGGCTAGGCTCCCAAAAAGTCCCACATATGTGGTATCACCGTACTTAGGAGAAGCAGCAAAATATATTTTGGGGTGCAATTCCACATATAACTATGGCATGTGTGAGCAATATATCATTTAGTGACAACTTTTTGTAAACTTTTTTGTTTTGTGCCATTATACAATCACTTGGGACAAAAAAAAATATTCAATGGGCTCAACATGCCCCTCAGCAATTTCCTTGGGGTGTCTACTTTCCAAAATGGGGTCATTTGGGGGGGGGGGGTTGTACTGCCCTGCCATTTTAGCACCTCAAGAAATGAGATAGGCAGTCATAAATTAAAAGCTGTGTAAATTCCAGAAAATGTACTCTAGTTTGTAGATGCTATAACTTTTGCGCAAACCAATAAATATACGCTTATTGACATTTTTTTTTTTACTAAAGACATGTGGCTGAATACATTTTGTCCTAAATGTATGACTAAAATTGAGTTTATTCGATTTTTTTTTTATAACAAAAAGTAGAAAATATCTTTTTTTTTTTTCACAATTTTCAGTCTTTTTCCTTTTATATCGTAAAAAAAAAAATCGCAGAGGCAATCAAATACCATCAAAAGAAAGCTCTATTTGTGGGAAGAAAAGGACGCAAATTTCGTTTGGGTACAACATTGCATGACCGCGCAATTACCAGTTAAAGCAGTGCAGTGCGAAATTGTAAAAATACCTCCAGTCCTTAGGCTGACAATTGGTCCGGGGCTTAAGTGGTTAAAGTGAAATAATAAAAATGAGAAATTCCTTTAAATATAGTGCCTGCGGGGTCTCCTTAGTCTGCCTGTAAAGTGGCATATCTGTGCCGTGTTTAGAACCTGCTGCAGCAAGACTGACATTAAATAAATATATATATTAAAAAAAAAATATATATATATATATATATATATATATATATATATATATATATATATATATATATATGTGTGTGTGTGTGTGTTGTGGCAGAGCGAGGCTCTGTCCCTATGAAATTGGAGGTAAAAGAGACACAGAGTTTGCATATCTGCGGACTGCAAGACTACAGAGTGTAGAATATAAATGGAGAAAACTGCTCTGTCAGTTTTCTCCAGGTTTTGCTAGTCCTGGATGGGATTCTGTAGTTTGGAGAACCCTGAGAGTCATGGGTGGGGACGGGATCTCTAACCCTGTGTCCGGGTCTTGAGGATAGCAAGCAGGGTGTGTGCCCAGCTGCACATAGCCCATATAACGAGGGGCTGGTGAGAGTAGAGTGTGGAGGATGGTGGTGTGTGAGCAGCTTGTTGCTGTTTGAAGACAAATCTGTGTTTGGAGAGTGGTCTGCCCTGTGGGAGACTGTAGCCCTTGTAAGGGGGAGTTTTTGCTCAGGGACTGGGAAAGGCTGAGAGCCTTGAGAGTCGGGAAGACTATGGAAGCCAGTGAGTCCAGGGGGCTGGAAAGAATCGATGAGTCTGTTGGGAGCAAGCATAGGAACTACTGACAAGAGCCAGGTGGCTTGGTATGTTTTCATTTATGTGTACTGCGTGGGATTCCTGGAGGGACTGTTGTTTTGTTTTCCCTTTAGTAAACGTGGGCTACCAGGCCCTTAACTATAAATTCCTGTCTGATGTGGCCTCGCTGCACAAAAAATGCATCTAACCACTTGAGCTAAACACCCCAATGTCACTATATGTGTGTGTGTGTGTGTGTGTGTGTGTGTGTGTGTGTGTGTGTGTGTGTGTGTGTGTGTGTGTGTATGTGTATGTATATATATATATATATATATATATATATATATATATATATATATATATATATATATATATATATATATATGAAAATTACATTTCAATTGATTTTCCCAGCTGTAAGCTTTCTTGGGGAAAAAAAACAGCCATCTCTACCTATAATAAGGCTTGCCAATAGGTACTGTAAATATCTCCTAAACATGCACTGTTTAGGAGATATTTACTGTAGATGCAGCTGGTGATGTCCTCGGCCATTTCTTCAGAGTCCTGTGCCGTAAACAGCGTCTCCTGGGTGTATGCACAGGAATGACATAATCGCAGCTCCAGCCACTCACAGCCAGAGTCCATGAACCAGGAAGGAAGATGGGGTGAAGATAGAAGCACCTTCAGTGGTGAAAGTGTTGCTGGAAGGCTTCATTCTAATTCACACAATGTTCTAGTATGCGATGCCTTGCAGGTTTAAAAAAAAAAAAAAAGACAGCAGTTTACTACCACTTTAATGGGGGCATGTTTGACAGGTGGGGCTGCCTGTCAAAATTGGCAGGTTCAGTTATAAATTTTCCTTGGCCACAGTATGTCTACAGACCCCTTTGGCCCACCATGTCCACTTGTAGGAGGGTGGTTGAGGGGGTGCTAAAAATGCTGCTCAATGGTTGCCCATATGAAAGAGACCTAAACGGGACACAGACTACAAATTAAACCCTATCAAAGGTTATGTTCTTTCCTCAATCCATCAAGAACTATTTAACAAAAGTTTGGGCTGGGTTTGAAGCATTCTTGAGTCCAAGAGAGTTAATGGATAACAGCAAAAAGTCTGACATGAAATTTCTGTTTCTTTTTAAAGGTTATCAGAAAGAAGATCTTCCTATACATCCTGCTTTTACTGTCTCTGGGTTACTTATTTCATTTAAAGTGTCTGATGTGAGTATAAAAATGTATCTTCTGTTGTTTAAAGGGGTTTTGCTTCTTCAAAGATAAAGGGGGAACCAGTGGCATAGCGTGGGGGATGCAGGGGGTGCCGTGGCCCCGGGTGCGACATTTAGGGGCAGGGCCGCTGATAGAAATCATGGGGCCTCGTACAGCTGACCTGACGGGGCCTCCTTCAGCCCCACCCTGGTCCCTCCTCTGGCCCCTCCTTCAACCCCACCCAGGCCCTGCCCCTGGCCCCTCCCTAGATGGTCAGAGACTGCAATCATAATACAGGAGATGATCAGAGACTGCAGACATAGCACAGGAGATGGGTCGGAGAATGCAGACATACTACAGGAGATGGGTCGGAGAATGCAGACACACTACAGGAGATGGGTCGGAGAATGCAGACACACTACAGGAGATGGGTCGGAGAATGCAGACACACTACAGGAGATGGGTCGGAGAATGCAGACACACTACAGGAGATGGGTCGGAGAATGCAGACACACTACAGGAGATGGGTCGGAGAATGCAGACACACTACAGGAGATGGGTCGGAGAATGCAGACACACTACAGGAGATGGGTCGGAGAATGCAGACACACTACAGGAGATGGGTCGGAGAATGCAGACACACTACAGGAGATGGGTCGGAGAATGCAGACACACTACAGGAGATGGGTCGGAGAATGCAGACACACTACAGGAGATGGGTCGGAGAATGCAGACACACTACAGGAGATGGGTCGGAGAATGCAGACACACTACAGGAGATGGGTCGGAGAATGCAGACACACTACAGGAGATATAATAAATAAACAATCTCTGCACTGCAGCACACACACAGCTTTGGCTAAATAGTTGATTATAAACTGAAATGGTTAACAGCTGCTGCAGAGTTTTCCAGAGATCATATCAGTGTGATCAGGCAATGTGTCAGGTTAGGTAGATAAAAGAATAAAAGTAACCAGCAAGACAATAGGGAGGGGAGGCTGATTGCTAACCTGTTCACTGGCACAGATATCTGGAAGACACTGCAGCCAACCAGCTACATGTTACTGTGGTCCTGACTATCCTGTTTCTATTCAGCCACAGCTGTGTGTCCTTGCAGAACTTGTATTGCTGTTGTCAGTCATACCTCGTGAGTCTCCCTCCTGGCTCTCACATTCAGCCCCACTCCAGCACTGTTTACAGTTAAATGTGAGTGGGCTGGAGCAGGGGAGGGAAACACTTTTTTTTACTTTGCATTCTTTCATTCCCTGTTTACAGTATATTGCCGGGCCCAGTACTACAGGGCCAGTTGTACTGGCTTATCAGTGGCCCTGTTTAGGTGGGGCCAGTATGTGTCACTACTGGCTGCCTCCTCCTTCTTCCTAATTTGAAGTTTCTGTGTCCCCCGTGCTCCGGTGTTCTGCCAAAAACTGTCCCCCCATAGGATGGTGTCCGCCCCGTACTGTGCAGGCACAGCGCTTGCGCAGTACGGAGGACAAAGAGACTCCGAAAGTCTCTGAAGATGAACGGCGCCTGCGCACTTGCTAGTACCTTCTGCCCTGAGTCCAGGTTCAAGCCCCACCATGCAAGTGGGCATACGGTAGCACTTAGTAACACACGCCCCTCACAGGCTCTCTTCGCTCGCCACGCTTCGGGCACAGCCTTGCTTCGCTCAGCAATTTTTTTTTTTCTAGCGCTATGTCCACTTGGATGGTGGGGCTTGATCCTGGACTCAGTGCGCAGGCGCCATCCATCTTCAGAGACCTTCTGCGTCTCCTTGTCCTCCGTACTGTGCAAGCGCAGTACAGGGTGGACACTATCCGGGTGAGAGTATTTGAGAGTACTCCGGCCGTTATGTTCAATGTCTGGCACACTGTGATTGGTCATATGGGGGTCATGTGAGGTGTAGGGATGGCCTGTCCTCTGATTGCTCCTGAAGTTCCTCCTCTGCACATGACCCCCATACGCCCAATCACAGTGCGCCAGACACTGAATATGGCAGCAGCCAGAGCGCGGGGAAAAATGTGAGCCACTGCGGCCGCTGTCTTTTGAGAAGACTCTTCTCTTCCACGCCGATACACACCAGGACTGTGGACAAGGAGAGAGACTCCCTTGTGAGAGTCGTGTTACTGGGGGGGGGGAGAGAGAAAGAGAGAGAGAGATGGTGGTCAGTGTAGCGTAGCGTAGTGGTCAGTGTAGTGGTCAGTGTAGGGGGGACCAATGTGTCACTACTGTCTGCCTCCTCGATCCTCCTAATTTGAAGTTCCTGTGTCCCCAGCGCTCCGGCTGCCATGTTCAATGTCGGGCGCCCTGTGATTGGGCGGATGGGGGTCATGTTAGGTGTAGGGCTAGCCTATCCTGTGGTTGCTCCTGAAGTCCCGCCTCTGCACATGACCCCCATAATCCCAATCACAGTGCACCGGACACTGAACATGGCAGGAGGCAGCGCGCAGGGGAGACAAGCAAAAATGTGAGCCGCTGCGGCCACTGTATTTTGAGAAGACTCTTCTCTTCTGGACCGATGCAGGTCAGGACTGTGGACAAGAAGGTGAGTGAGATTCCCTCGTAAGAGTCATGTTACTGGGGGGAGAGAGAGATGGTCAGTGTAGTATGGTGGTTAGTGTGGTGGTCAGTGTAGTGTAGTATGGTGGTCAGTGTAATGTAGGGTCAGAATGTTTATACTGAAATATTAAAAATGTATTGTAATTATGAAAATATGCAAGTCTTTGATTTGGGAGAGTTACAATTTTCTAACAATACAAACAAGAAATTTAAGCTTGTTTATCCATGCCATTTTGAGGACAAGTGATACAAATGATATTGCTTAAAAATATATATTAACTAAAAAAATACAGTGCAAATAATATCAGGTATATTTCATGAATACAATAAATAAATGGATATACAAATGTATACTTCTACATATCAGAAATGATGATAAAGATAATCTTATTCACATTACTATTATTCAAGTTCTTATGACAAAATACTACATTTCAATATTAGAATGATACTTGTACATTTTGAGACTTGGTAACTTGTGAATAGCTGGATACATTTTAGACTTGGTAACATTTAGAGCCATAGCTTCCGTGACTGCACGGGCTTATGTAAACAATCTGTTTTCTTTAACCACTTAACAACCGGCCCATAGCCGATTAACGGCTTCAGGGCGGTTGTCTAACTCTGAGAGGCCTTTAATTAACGGCCATCTTCCGATCTCTCTCTCTCTCCCATCAGCCTCCAGATCTGTGGCCTGTAGCTACTTTTATCTCACCCTAAAAAATGGGTGTGTGTGTCTCACTATGCAGGTGATGATGTCCTATGACCATGTTTTTATACGTTTCCATGGCAATATGCATGCAAAGCCATTTTAGATTCTTATTATTTTCCCCTCTAGGGGGCAGTGTTGTATCAGAAATTACTTCTAATGTGATTGACATGACATTCTGACCTTGGCTTAGCAAAACACCATTAATTGTGTAATGGTTGACAATCAAGTGTCACTATCCCCAGCCATCCTGGCGCTTTTTAACCCTTTCATGACTAAGCCTATTTTTGGAATTTGGTGTTTACAAGTTAAAATCCATATTTTTTGCTAGAAAATTACTTGGAACCCCCAAACATTATATATATATTTTTTAGCAGAGGCTCTAGAGAATAAAACGACGATTGTTGCAATATTTTATGTCACACGGTATTTGCGCAGTGGTGTTTTAAACGCAACTTTTTGGGAAAAGGGACACTTTCATGAATAAAAAAAAAACAAAACAGTAAAATTAGCCCAATTTTTTTACGTAATGTGAAAGATAATGTTACGCCGAGTAAATAGATACCAAACATGTCACACTTTATAATTGCGCGCACTTGTAGATTGACGACAAAGTACGGTACCTAAAAATCTCAATAGGCGACGCTTTAAATTTTTTTTACGGTTACCAGGTTAGCGTTACAGAGGAGGTCCACTGCTAGAATTATTGCTCTCGCTCTGACGATCGCGGCGATACCTCACATGTGTGATTTGAACACCGTTTACATACGCGGGCGCGACTTCCGTATGCGTTTTCTTTGCTTCGCGAGCTCGCGGGGACGGCGGGCGCTTTGAAAATTATTTTTTTATTTATTTTATTTATTTTAAAAACGACTAAATTGTTTTAAAAAAAATAATAATAATTTGATCACTTTTATTGCTGTCACAAGGAATGTAAACATCCCTTGTGACAGTAATAGGTGGTGACAGGTACTCTTTATGGAGGGATCGGGGGTCTAAAAGACCCCCCACCCCTCCTTTACACTTCAATGTATTCAGATCGCCGAAAACGGCGATTCTGAATACCGGATATTTTTTTAAAACCGGCGCCATTGGCAGCCGAGTAAACGGGAAGCGACGTCATGACGTCGCTTCCGTGTTTACGATGAGGAGACTGGAACGAAGCCGATTACGGCTTCGTTCCAGTTCCTCCGCAGCAGCCGGAGGCGTCGGACCACTGATCGGTGCTCCCGATCGAGCGGGAGCACCGGTAACAGCGGCGAGAGGCGGCGGGAGGGGGGGACGTC
This sequence comes from Lithobates pipiens, assembly GCF_037356315.1. Lineage (NCBI taxonomy): Eukaryota > Metazoa > Chordata > Amphibia > Anura > Ranidae > Lithobates > Lithobates pipiens. Next base: position 222,417,675 of record NW_027507685.1, read on the forward strand.
CCCTCCCGCTCCTCCGGCATAACAGCCGAGCGGCTTTTATCCGCATCGGTTGTTATGGCTGGAAAGCCAATCGCCCGCTGTAAAAAACGGTACCGGGATGATGCCTGCAGGTGCGGGCATCATCCCGGTATACCCCCCGGAAGCCGAGTACGCAGATCTGCGTACGCTCGGCGGGAAGGGGTTAAAATATATAGGCATGAGAACATGTACCCCATATCTAGTGTACGTGTGTGTAAAATATGAAAAATCATATAATATGTGACTTTACATATGTGAATATAAATTCTTTTAACCCCAAATGTTCCGACAGTAATATGGTGGTTAGTGTAGTATAGTGGTCACTGTAGTGTCACAGGTGCCAACCGACCTACAGCAGTAAAGGTAAGACACAGATCAGCTCCGCAGCTGATTTGTGACATGGGGGGGGGGGGGAGGGTTTTTTTTACTGTACTAGTCGAAGGGACTCATTGAGTGCTTAAAGTCCAGCCGTTAGGGGGCGCAAATTATTTGTCTTGACCCGAGCGCTGACAACCCATGCTACGCCACTGTCCAGGAGCACAGGCAGCGCACCAAATCACTGCTTAATATACCATACAGGATAACCACACCTTGATCTGAGCCTCAGATGGCAACACCAAGGTTCTCTACGGAGCTGGATTGTAACCAAGCCTCACTCACAATTACAAGTAGAAGGCAATTGAAGATAGAGCTATTGAAATGGCCCAATACTAACAAAACCTAACTAGCTGTTACAGGATAGAGCATGGGTCTTCAAACTATGGCCCTCCAGTTGTTCAGGAACTACAATTCCCATCATGCCTAGTCACATCTGTGAATGTCAGAGTTTTACAATGCTTCATGGGATGTGTAGTTTGACAGCAGCTGGAGGACCGTAGTTTGAGGATCCCTAGGATAGAGGTACAGTGTTAAATAATAAAAATAGCCATACCAAAAATATCCATTTTAAAAGTGTTCAAAAAGAACATGATTTTCCTCATAAGACACCTGTGACAGAGGTTTTTGGAAGGGACTGAATGCCCGCCGATTATGGGCCCTGGCATTTGGGGGAATAGTGCTCTTTGTGAGCTGTATGTCTGGGGACCCCTGAGGTAGTGTTACTTGGCTTCAGGTCCATGTCCCCCCAAGACACACAGCATGTCTTGAGGGGACATCCTTTAATAAGGGGGCCCCCTGATCCTGGCCCCCCCACCCTATGTGAATGAGTATTGGGGAACCATGTACCCCTACCCATTCACCTGTGTAAAAATAAAACACAACACATGTTTTAAAATGATTTATTGCACAGCTCCGGTGGTCTCCTTCCATCTCGGGGGGGGGGGGGGGGTCTTCTCGGCGGACTCCTCCGCTATCTTCTGCTCTTTTACTAGCTCTTTCACTAGCGGAGGAGCCCGGCTTTCCTCTTAGTCGCCGCCGCCATCCGGGGGTCTTCTTCCGATTTCGGGGGGCTTGTTCCCCTCTTCGGTTCTTTTTGCCGGGCCTCTGTGCCTTCTTCCAGCTCTTTTACAAGCTGTGGCCCGGTCTTCTATCGCCACCACCGTCACCGCCTTTTCTTCTTGTTCTTCTTCCTTGAGATGTTGACTCAACGCGCTCTCTGGCCGCAATGACAGGGAAGCAGTGTGCGGTCGACTTGTATAGGGACATCGCCGGTTGATGTCCCCACCCATTATGATGTAGCCTCTCTATATTCTCGCAGGTCCTCAAGGGTAGGTTCCCCTTCATCACCAAACACAAAACGATCTGTAAGGCTCCCACAGCAATCCAGGGCCACCAAAGTCATATCCTTCCGGAGAGCGTTCTGTTGTCTCCCCTAAATATCCTTGCTCTGCGTGCCATTGCAGAGCCTGATAATGATTGTCCAGCTCTATCTCCTGCTGGACCAGCCTGTACAACTCAGTCGCCAATTACTCCTGGGGCTGCTCTCCCAGGAATGCCATGCGCAATACCCATTGGTCACTGGCCCGTTGCTCTTGGGTTGGAAAGCACTTGCCCTGTTTTATACCAGCGAGCTGGAGGGCTCCAATCCAGAGCTCCACCTTAATATGCTGCCTGAGCTCCATGTATTCATCCTCAGACACAGTCCTGGTGTATGCTGAAAGGATGATCCGCAGCAGCCCCGGGAACTCGGATGCCAGGTCTATATCTCCGCTGGGGTAACCGAAGTCTGCTATCCTGATATTTGATCCAGGTGGAGGTTTGGATGTCCCAGACTGCAGGAAGCATCCCACCGCTGCCACCAATATGACGGAACCTATCCCCCACACTCCGCTTGAGTGCTTCTGTCAGTATACCGCTTCTTAAGTCCTGGAACACGAGTCTAATGGATCTGGCTATAGGTACCCCCAAGAACCCGACAACACCAGTCTTGGAGTACATCAGGAAAAGCCTTTTATTTGAAATCTCACCCAAATATATACAGCAGGATGACTAAAACCTAACCTAATTAGCAAGAGCTAATTATCTAATCATTGACCCAGACTAGTTGACTGAGAGATAAGACTTTTCAGGGTAAAGCCGTGTACACATGATCAAACTCTGGTCCGCCGGACAATCCGCCCGTGTGTGGGCTCTGGCGGACTTTTTTTTTAACCAAAAATCCAACGGACTTAGAAAATAGTTTTGACTCAAAAACTGTCGGCCTGACTGCGCGTCCGGCGGACAATCCAGCCGTGTGTGTGCTAGTCCGCCGTACTTTTGAAATTAATGGACTTTCCCACGCAAGGAGGAAAGTCCGTTCATTTTGAACACGGCTCCAGGTAGCCGGGACTAGCGAAGGAAGTCAATGTCGCCGGCTTCGGTGGCGAGATTGACACGTCGCTGGCCCCGTCACCTGGTATGGACTAACGGTTAACCAGAGCGGATGATGTGGAGTCCCCAGCAGAAGTGCTGGCAACAGGGCAGAGTGCTACCAACCTCTACCCAGCACTGACAACATCTGTGGAGTTCCAGGGAGCCAGGGTAGTAGGCCCCTCTCTCCAGCGACAAGCTGAGGTAGTAAAGCTGCTACTCCCAGCTGAATCATTGGCAACAGGGCAGAGCGCCACTGGCCTCTGCCTAGCACCTAGTGTGCCTCTATAGCTTCAGGAAGCTGGGGTGTTCGGCCTCTATGCCCAGCAGCAGACAGAGCCCAGGAATGTTACAAAACCACCCAGCTGAAGCACTGGCAGCCGGACAGAGAGTAAATGACCTCTGCCCCACACCTACCAAGGTCAACTATTCTTTGTAGCCAAGAAAGGGAATCATGCGGGCAGACGATGTGAGTTCACTCTGCCTGACTAACGCATGTCCAGGCCAGGTTAGTCAAACTTTGATGGGGAGAAATGTGACAGAGGCTTTTGGAGGGGACTGAACTCCAGCCTCTTGCACACCGATTATGGGCCCTGGCATTTGGGGGAACGGTGCCCTTTGTGAGCTGTATGCCTGGGGACCCCTGAGGTGGTGTTACTTGGATTCAGGTCCATGTCCCCCCCAAGACACACAGACTCTGGATATGTACAGTGGTGTGAAAAAGTGTTTGCCCCCTTCCTCATTTCCTGTTCCTTTGCATGTTTGTCACACTTAAGTGTTTCGGAACATCAAACTAATTTAAACAATAGTCAAGGACAACACAAGTAAACACAAAATGCAATTTGTAAATGAAGGTGTTTATTATTAAAGGTGAAAAAAAATCCAAACCATCATGGCCCTGTGTGAAAAAGTGATTGCCCCCTAAACCTAATAACTGGTTGGGCCACCCTTAGCAGCAACAACTGCAACCAAGCGTTTGCGATAACGTGCAATGAGGCTTTAACAGCGTCCTGGAGGAATTTTGGCCCACTCATCTTTGCAGAATTAGCCTAATTCAGTTACATTAGAGGGTTTTCGAGCATGAACGGCCTTTTTAAGGTCATACCACAACATCTCAATAGGATTCAGGTCAGGACTTTGGCTAGGCCACTCCAAAGTCTTCATTTTGTTTTTCTTCAGCCATTCGGTGGTGGACTTGCTGGTGTGTTTAGGATCATTGTCCTGCTGCAGAACCCAAGTTCGTTTCAGCTTGAGTACACGAACAGATGGTCGGACATTCTCCTTCAGGATCTCTTGGTAGACAGCAGAATTCATAGTTCCTTTTATCACGGCAAGTCTTCCAGGTCCTGAAGCAGCAAAACAGCCCCAGACCATCACACTACCACCACCATATTTTACTGTTGGTATAATGTTATTTTTATGAAATGCAGTGTTCCTTCTATGCCAGATATACTTGGACACACACCTTCCAAAGAGTTCCACTTTTGTCTCATCGGTCCACAGAATGTTGTCCCAAAAGTCTTGGGGATCATCAAGATGTGTTGTGGAGAAATTGAGACGAGCTTTGATGTTCTTTTTGCTCAGCAGTGGTTTTCTCCTTGGAACTCTGCCATGCAGGCCATTTTTGCCCAGTCTTTTCCTGATGGTGGAGGCATGAACGCTGAGCTTAACTGAGGCAAGTGAGGCCTGTAGTTCCTTGGACGTTGTTGTGGGGTCTTTTGTGACCTTTTGGATGAGTCGTCGCTGCGCTCTTGGGGTAATTTTGGGCGGCCGGCCACTCCTGGGAAGGTTCACCAATGTTCCATGTCTTCGCCATTTGTGGATAATGGCTCTCACTGTGGTTCGCTGGATTCCCAAAGCTTTGGAAATGGCTTTATAACCCTTTCCAGACTGATAGATCTCAATTACTTTCTTTCTCAATTGTTCCTGAATTTCTTTGGGTCTCGGCATGATGTGTAGCTTTTAAGGATCTTCTGGTGGACCTTACTGTGTCAAGCAGCTCCTATTTAAGTGATGCCTTGATTGTGAACAGGTGTGGCAATAATCAGGCCTGGGTGTGGCTAGAGAAATTGAACTCAGGTGTGGACAACCACAGTTATAGTATGTTTTAACAAGGGGGGCAATCACTTTTTCACACAGGGCCATGATGGTTTGGATTTTTTTTCACCTTTAATAATAAACACCTTCATTTACAAATTGCATTTTGTGTTTACTTGTGTTGTCCTTGACTATTGTTTAAATTGGTTTGATGTTCCGAAACACTTAAGTGTGACAAACATGCAAAGGAACAGGAAATGAGGAAGGGGGCAAACACTTTTTCACACCACTGTAATATTAGCAATAGTGACTGAATCATACTGTTGGGACACAAACTGTTAGATGCTAATATCATCAACTCCAGCCACCTGTCTGTTGTGTATATGAGTCTAGTCTGGCTTGTAAGAGTATTCCACACATTGTTTGTGGATAACTAACCCTGTGTTGATGTTTATGGTAATGTGTATTGAATAGTCAGTCAGTGAGCTAGGAGATGTAAAGTCTTATCTCTCAGTCAACTAGTCTGGGTCAATGTTTAAATAATTAGCTCATGCTAATTAGGTTAGGTTTTAGTCATCCTGCTGTAATATATTTGTGTGAGATCTCAAATAAAAGGCTATTCCTGCTGTACTCCAAGACTGGTGTTGTCTGGTTCTTGGGGGTCCCTATAGCCAGATCCATTGGACTCGTGTTCCAGAAATTAGGAAGCGGTATACTGATGGAAGCACTCAAGCGGAGTGTGGGGGAAAGGTTCCGTCACAACACCTAATTTATTAAAAACGGGGGGGGGGGGGGGGGGAATAAAAAAAAATCACCACGCAAAGGTCAAAATGATTTGACCCCCCCGGTAATCTTCCTGAAATTTGATCAAAATACAAAGTAAAAAATGCAAACAAGAGAATAAAATCAATATGGTCTCACAACCTGAAATAGTCAAGAGTGATATCTAGTGGACCAAAATCAGATCACTCTCAGCAAAAAAATAAGAACAAGAATAAAACCATATTTGTGGCCCAATACTAACTACACCTCACTCCCTCTTAGTGGGTAGAGGTAAGTAGCCATAAGACAAACATATAGCTCCATAATACATTTCCCTATTAAACCACAGAATTTGTAATTAATACAGAAAAAGTTCAAAAATCACATTGAAAGCAGTGTGGTCAAAATTAATGTGGCCCCCTGTTAATCGCTAATAAAATCTCATTGGCTTTAAATGAGAATAAATAAAAAGTTATAAAAATATGAAAAAATATGTGCATCATGAAAAAGGGAACTAAGAATAATGTCCACATGGTGTCACATCATGAAATGCTCCAAGACTCAGTGTCATGTATCAGATAAGACCAGAACTATGTGGACTGCAACAGAGGAAACCCAAACGTGTATAAGTGAAATATAATGATTTATTAAGGGAAGTGAATAATATAAATACAACTATACAGTGCAATAAATCAACCAATAGAGACCCCCAAATATGTACAATAAATGGGAAATACCAGGATCATAAACGATAGCCAGGCCAGGGTCATGCACAGAGGATCAGTAGATAAACAAAGGACAGTCCAGAATCGGAGACACAAGCCAGACTTAGGTCATACTCAGGGAGATCAGCAGATGGGGTAAGGCACACAGGACAGGGAGAGGATGGACAGATCAGACTGCAGGGTAGGGATGATGGTAACAGATGGGATAGGGTAGGGACCAGGACAGGAAACAGGATCAGAAACAGGGGCAACAGGTTCAGGGCACAGGAACAGGTTCAGAATCGGGCTCAGGATCACAAGCAGCAGGTCAGGGCACAAGGACAATATCAAGGCAAACATGTGAGTGCTTGCCAGCTATTTATAGGCCTGTGATTGGCCTCAAGTGACACCTGATTGCAGGAGGTGCTGTCTGCTCCAAACTGCCAGGAGCCATCCGCTGGTGGACGCCAGTACTGCAGCCCAAAGATTACATAACATCAGCAGGGAAAAGCTCTCCTGACAGTTCCAAACTGCCAGGAGACACCTGCTGGTGGACCTCAGCACTGCACGCCAAAAGACAGATATTATCGGCGGATGGAACATTTCCTGACAATACCCCCCTCAAAGGGGCGGCCTCCCGACGCTCCAACTAGCTGCTGCTGGGACAAGTCCATGGCATCAAGCTGGGCATCAGGCAAAAACATAACAGGTTTAGCAGCAGGCACATCAAACTGGGCGACGGGCTTTGGGTCATCGGGTTGGGCGGCAGGCTCTGGGTCGTTGGCAGGGTCCGGGTTGTCGGGCTGGGCGGCAGTCACCTTGAACTGGGCAACAGGCACATCAGGCTGGGCAGCCAGCACAGGTACATCAAGCTGGGCAGCAGACAGTCACATCAAGCTGGGCAGAGGGCACCACAAGCCGGGCAGCGGGCATGCAGGCAGGCTGGAGCAGGTTGGTTGGTGTGGAGGCAGGTTGTGTTACTGGCAGGATCAAATTGGCAGGATCAGTCCTGTAGGTAGCTGCAGATCTATAGGTAGGGAATGAAGCAGGCTGGAGAGAAGGGTTGGAATATGACAGGGAAGAGGTAACAGTGGCTGGGGGAAGTTCTTGAGGGATAGTAGGCCACGGGAAAGAGGCAGTTGGATTAACCACTTAACAACTGGCCCATAGCCGATTAACGACTTCAGGGCGGTTGTCTAACTCTGAGAGGCCGTTAATTAACGGCCTCCCAGAATTCTGCTCTTGCGCACCCCCTGGGGCGCGCACTCGAGAACATCCGTTTACCATGTGATCGCTCCGTCAAATGAAGGAGCAATCACTTGTAAACAAACAAGTTTCTGTGTACAGCGGAGGGAGAAGAGATCAGTGTCAGCAGCGCTGTGGGCTGCATCTGCAGTGCCCACATCACTGCTCACAGAATTTAACCCCTTAATTCCCTGGCAATACTCTGCAATACCCACCGATACCCGCCAATACTCTGCAATATCCTGACATAAATTGCCATACCCAGCCATACTCGGTGATACCCTGCAATACCCAGCCACAGACGTCATCCCCCTCGCCGCTCTCCGGTGCTTCTACCGACTCGCCAATACGATCAAAGCCAGAATCCTTTTTTTTTTTTTTATTTTTTTTTTTCAGGCTTCCCAGCCTAGAGGTGAGATGTGGGGTCTTATTGACCCCATATCTCACTGTAAAGAGGACCTGTCATGCCATATTCCTATTACAAGGGATGTTTACATTCCTTGTAATAGGAATAAAAGTAATCAAAAAAATTTTTTGGGGGGAAAAAAATGTCAAACTAAAAGTAAAATGAACAATAAAATAAAAAAATTTAAAGCGTCCCTGTCCCCATGTGCTTGCATGCAGAAGCGAATGCATACGTAAGTCCCGCCCACATATGAAAACGGTGTTCAAACCACACATGTGAGGTATCACCGTGAACGTTAGGCCGCGTACACACGGGCGGACTGTCTGCCCAACTTAGTCCGCCGAAACACATTTCAGCGGACAGTCCGCTCGTGTGTGGGCTTCAGCGGACTTTTTCAGCGGACAGTCTGGCGGACTAAGTATTTCGGAATGTTGGAAATACTGTCCGTCGGACTCGCATTTCAGCGGACAGTCCGCCCGTGTGTGTGCCAGTCCGCCCTACTTTTGAAATGAGCGGACTTTTCCCGCCCGGAGAAAAGTCCGCTCATTTCGAGCGGGTATCCAGGTAGGCGGGGCCCACGACGGAGACGTCGCTGGCCCGCCGCCTGGTATGGACTTGAAGGGGAACCCCAACGCCGAAAAAAAATCGGCATGGGGGTACTCCCCAAGTCCACAACAGACCCTTGTCCGAGCACGCTACCCGGCCGGCCAGGAAAGGGGGGCGAGCGAGCGCCCCCCCTCCTGAGCCGTACCAGGCCGCGTGCCCTCAACATTGGGGGTTCCTTGGGGAAAGGGGGGCAGCGCGGCCCCCCCACCCCAAAGCACCTTGTCCCCATGTTGATGAGGACAAGGGCCTCTTCCCGACAACCCTGGCCGTTGGTTGTCGGGGTCTGCGGGCGGGGGGCTTATCGGAATCCGGGAGCCCCCTTTAATAAGGGGGCCCCCGGATACCGGCCCCCCACCCTATGTGAATGAGTATGGGGTACATACCCATTCACCTGTGAAAAAAAGTAAAAAAAAACACAACACAGGGTTAAAATATTTTATTGCACAGCTCCGGGGGTCTTCCGTCTTCGGGGGTCTTCTCGCCGGACTCCTCCGTTATCTTCTTGTAGCTATTTTGCTAGCGGAGGAGTCCGGCTTTCTTCCTCGCCGCTGGCCTCTTCTCCCGACTTCGGGGGTCTTGTCCCCCTCTTCGGTTCTTCTGCCGGGCCACCGCGCCTTCTCATAGCTCTTTTACAGGCGGTGGCCTGGTCTTCTGTCGCCGCCGTCGCCGCCTTCCATTCTTCTTCTTCTTCTTCTTCTTCTTCTTCTTCTTCTTCTTCTTCTTCTTCTTCTTCTTCTTCTTCTTCTTCTTCTTCTTCTTCTTCTTCTTCTTCTTCTTCTTCTTCTTCTTCTTCTTCTTCTTCTTCTTCTTCTTCTTCTTCTTCTCTCTCTTTTTTTTTGTTTTTTTTGTACATTTTTTCACAGGTGAATGGGTAGGGGTACATTGTACCCCATACTAATTCACATAGGGTGGGGGGCCGGTATCGGGGGGCCCCCTTATTAAAGGGGGCTCCCGGATTCCGATAAGCCCCCCGCCCGCAGACCCCGACAACCAACGGCCAGGGGGTCAACATGGGGACAAGGTGCTTTGGGGTGGGGGGGCCGCGCGGCCCCCCTTTCCCCAAGGCACCCCCCGTGTTGAGGGCACGCGGCCTGGTACGGCTCAGGAGGGGGGGCGCTCACTCGCCCCCCTTTCCTGGCCGACCGGGTAGCGTGCTCGGACAAGGGTCTGTTGTGGACTTGGGGGGGACCCCCATGCCGATTTTTTTTTTTCGGCGTTGGGGTTCCCCTTTAAGTCCATACCAGGCGGCGGGGCCAGCGCCGTCTCCTTCGCGGGCCCCGCCTACCTGGAGACGCGCTCTAAATGAGCGGACTTTCCTCCGCGTGTGTGGGCCAGTCCGTTCATTTCAAAAGTAGGGCGGATTGTATGGTGGACTTAGTCCGCCGTATTAGTCCGCTCAAAAAGTGCCGTGTGTGGGCAAGTCCGTTCATTCGAAAGTATGACGGACTGTCCGTCGGATTGTCTGACGGACTAAGTTGGCCAGACAGTCCGCCACGTGTGTACGTGGCCTTAGAGTGAGAAAACTATTTCTAGCCCTAGATCTCTTCTGTAACTCAAAACATGTAACCAGTAAAAAAATTTAAAGCGTCACCTATGGGGATTTTTAAGTAGCGATGTTTGGAGCCATTCCACGAGCATGTGCAATTTTGAAGGGTGACATGTTAGGTATCTATTTACTCAGCATAACTTCATCTTTCACATTATGTAAACATTGGGCTAACTTTACTGTTTTTTTTGTTTTGTTTTTAAACGCGTTAGAAAATTGCTGCGCAAATACCGTGTGAGATAAAAAAAGTTTCAATGACCACCATTGTATTCTCTAGGATCTTTGCTAAAAAACATATCTAATGTTTTGGGGTTCTATGTAATTTTCTAGGAAATAAATGATGATTTTTTACAAGTAGGAGAGAAATGTCAGAATTGGCCTGAGTGCTCCAGAACGCCTGATGTCGCTCCCTGCATGTTGGGCCTCTGTATGTGGCCATGCTGTGTAAAAAATCTCACACATGTGGTATCCCCGTACTCGGGAGTAATAGTAGAATGTGTTTTGGGGTGTAATTTGGGGTAAGCATATGCTGTGTGTGAGGAATAAACTAATAATATGACAATTTTGTGGGGAAAAAAAAAAAGGAAAAAAAAAATCTTGATTTTGCAAAGAATTGTGGGAACAAATGACAACTTCAAAAAACTCATCATGCCTCTTACTAAATACCTTGGAATGTCTTCTTTCCAAAAAGGGGTCATTTGGGGGGTATTTGTACTTTTATGGCATGTTGGGGTCTCAAGAATTGAAATAGGCTGTCAGTACTTCAGGTGTGATCAATTTTCAGATATTGGCACCATAGCTTGTGGACTCTATAAATTTCACAAAGACCAAATAATATCCACCAATTTGTACTTATTTTTACCAAAGATATGTAGTAGTATACATTTTGGCCAAATTTTATGAAGAAAAATTACTAATCTGCTAAATTTTTATAACAAACGAAGAAAAATCTTTTTTTTTTTTTTATTAAGGGTGTTTAACCACTTGCTTACTGGGCACTTAAACCCCCACCCTCCTGCCCAGACCAATTTTCAGCTTTCAGCGCTGATGCACTCTTATCATTTTTTTCCCACAAATAGAGCTTTCGTTTGGTGGTATTTAATTACAGCTAGGAGTTTTATTTTTTGCTAAACAAACAAAAAAAGATGCAAAATAAAAAATAAAATAAAAAATCATGTTTCATAGATTGTTATAAAATTTTGCAAACAGGTCACTTTTCTCCTTCATTGAAATGCACTGATAGGCTGCACAGATAAGGCAGTACTGATGGGCACAGATAAGGTGGCACTAAGGGGCACTGTTAGATGGGACTGAAGGGCACTGATAGGTGGCACTGATGGACACTGGTAGATGACACTGATGGGCACGGATATTTGGCACTGGGGTGCAGCACTGTTGTTGAGGCAGATTGTGGGCACTGATGGGTGGCACTGTGGGCACTGATGGGGGGGCACTTTTTTATTATTTAGGTGGCACTGGCAGGGGGCAGGTGGGCACTAATAAGCTGGCCGTGATCGGGACTGATGTCCTGATCATGGCCGCCGGTGATCGGCGTTTTTTCCTCCTCGCGCTGTTAGCGCGAGGAGGAAAAATAGCCGATTACCGGCTCTGTGTCACATGATCAGCTGTCATTGGCTGACAGTTGATCACGTGGTAAGGGGTCAGGATGGACCCCTTGCTCCAATCCGTGATCAGGCGAGTCTCATAGACTCGCTGATCACAGCGTGTGCCCATCAGGGGGCGCACAGGCCGCTCGTGCACGGGTTGATGTCAATAGACGTCGCCCCGGCAAAGCAGGTCCGCGCTGTAGCCGTCATTCGACTATAGCACGGATCTCTAGTGGTTAAGTGCCCAGTGGTTAAAGGCAGGGTATGTGCAGCAGGAAGGAACAGGGTATTGATATTTGGTGGGGAGTAGAGTATATTGGGCTGAAAATGAGGCTGCCATAGGTGATGGAGGAAGAGACTCTTGGGCAGGCAGGTGTTTGGTAGCAGAGATGGTTTGTTGTGGGCTGGCTGTGGCTGAATGCAAAATACCAGACCATGCTAAAAGTAGTGGTTGTACAAACTGCGGGTTACATACTGCCTGTCTGACAAGGGATTGTACAGAATCAACACATTCTATTATCATCTGTTGGGAACAGGCTGTGTAATGCTCAAAAAAGTAAGGGGAATCCTCTTCCAGAAGCCATACCAGTAATGTAACCTGATAGATTCCTCACAAACCTATTGATATCCACAATCGTATCAAATAGATTGAAGTGTCTGTGGACAAAAATGTAGTCCTTTAGATAGAAGAGACACTTCACTACTAGTGAGTGTTTTACCAGAAAGATTAAGGACTTTAGAAAAGTCTGTTACAATCTGCGAGCTTGATCCCGGGATGAATATCTCAACTGTTCCTCGGAGCCCGCTTTTCCTCTGCCCGTAGTGTGTCTTCCTGTACTCCTGTGGCCACCCCAGCCCCTTTTTGTTCTGACAGGATCTCTCCCCCCCCCCCCCCCCCATTTTTAGGGGGAATCGAGGTGGACCTATCCACTTCCTGGCTGACATTTACCCCCGCCTCCTCCTGTCTGCCACATTCCAGAGCCTCATCCTGGCTGAGGTCTGAAAAAGGGACATCGTTTTAGTTTTTGGTTCATCAATCATACACAATTTTCAGCTCATAACTGTTGCAAATTGAATGAATGTTAATAAATAGAAAAGACTATCATTCTGAGCCCAGAATTTTTCATTCTTGTCAATATCATTTTTGGCCCCTACTGTCTATTGATATGTCAAACACTTTTTGTTAAATCATTCATTTGTTATTAATAGTAACATCTAGTTAACCACTTAAGCCCCGGGCCAATTGTCAGCCTAAGGACCAGAGGTCTTTTTACAATTTCGCACTGCACTGCTTTAACTGGTAATTGCGCGATCATACAATGTTGTAACCAAACTAAATTTGTGTCCTTTTCTTCCCACAAATAAAGCTTTCTGTTGATGGTATTTGATTGCCTCTGCAATTTTTAATTTTTTGCAATTCTAAACGAAAAAAGACCGAAAAATTGTGAAAAAAAAAAATGATATTTTCTACTTTTTGTTATAAGAAAAATCGAATAAACTCAATTTTAGTCATACATTTAGGCCAAAATTTATTCAGCCACATGTCTTTAGCAAAAAAAATAATGTCTAAGCGTATATTTATTGGTTTGTGCAAAAGTTATAGCGTCTACAAACTAGAGTACATTTTCTGGAATTTACACAGCTTTTAATTTATGACTGCCTATCATTTCTTGAGGTGCTAAAATGGCATGGCAGTACAAAAACCCCCCCAAATGACCCCATTTTGGAAAGTAGACACCCCAAGGAAATTGTTGAGAGAGGCATATTGAGCCCATTGAATATATATATATATATATATATATATATATATATATATAAAATTTGTCCCAAGTGATTGAATAATGACAAAAAAAAAAAAAAAGTTGTCACTAAAGGATATATTGCTCACACATGCCATGGTTATATGTGGAATTGCACCCCAAAATACATTTAGCTGCTTCTCCTGAGTATGGGAATACCACATGTGAGGGACTTTTTGGGAGCCTAGCCGCGTACGGCACCCCAAAAACGAATCACCACCTTTCTAAGCCCCCGTACACATGGTCAGACATTCCGGCAACCAAAGTCCGACGGACTTTGTCCAAAACTGTTACATACACACGGTTGGACAAACCAAGCACCTCCTTCAGGATTTCTAAGGGTGCAAATTTTTGATTTCACTCCTCACTACCTATCACAGTTTCGAAGGCCATAAAATGACAAGATAGCACAAAACTCCCTCAAATTACCCCATTTTTGAAAGTAGACACCCCAAGCTATTTGCTGAGAGTCATGGTGAGTATTTTACAGCTCTCATTTGTTTTTGAAAATGAATAAAGTAAAGAAAAAAACATTGTTTTTCTTTTTTCAATTTATAAAACTTTGTGACAAAAAGCGAGATCTGCAAAATACTCACTATACCTCTCAGCAAATAGCTTGGAGTGTCTACTTATAAAAATGGGGTCGTTGTGCCATCTGGGCATCCATGGCCTCTGAAACTGTGATTGGCAGTGAGGAGAGAAATTAAAAATTTACACCCTTAGAAAGCCTGAAGGCAGTCCTTGGTTTTGGTGCAAAAAAATTTTTTAAAAATGAACTTGTTTCAAAATATAAAATATTCCATGGACTCGACATGACTCCCAGCGAATAGCAAACATTATATATTTTTTTTAAAGCAAAGGCCCTACAGATTAAAATGGGGGGTGTTGCATTTTTTTTTTTCCACACAGTATTTGTGCAGCGATTTTTTTTTATTTTTTTTTTTTTATTCAAAAGCATTTTTTGGGGAAAAAATACACTTTTTTAATTTTAATGCACTAAAACACACTATATTGCCCAAATTTTTGATGAAATAAAAAAGATGATCTTAGGCCGAGTACATGGATACCAAACACGACATGCTTTAAAATTGCGTACAAACGCGCAGTGGCGACAAACTACATACATTTTTAAAAGCCTTACAGGTTACCACATTAGATTTACAGAGGAGGTCTACTGCTAAAATGACTGCCCTCGATCTTACCTTTGTGGTGATACCTCACATGCATGGTGCAATTGATGTTTACATATGAGGCCAGACCGACGCTTGCGTTCGCCTGTGCGTAAAAGCAGGGGGGCAGGGGTGATTTTTTTTTTTTTTTTTTTTTATAATTTATTTTGCTATTTTATTTTTAAACTGTTCCTTCCAAATTTATTTATTTTTTTTGTTTTTTTTTATCATTTTTATTGTTATCTTAGAGAATGTAAATATCCCCTATGATTGCAATAGGTAGTGACAGGTACTTTTTTTTTTTTTTTTTTTAAAGTGGGGTCTATTAGACCCTAGATCTTTCCTCTGCCCTCAAAGCATCTGACCACATCAAGTTCGGTGTGATAACATGCTTTCCCAATTTCCCGATGGCGCTGTTTATATCCGGGAGGGGGTCATTCCCTCCCACTGCTTGTAAAAGCAGTCTAGAGGCTAATTAGCCATTAGTAAATACTAGATACTAAATACTAAATTCGAATGATGTGTATATGTATATGTGTGTGTATGTATATGTGTGTGTGTGTGTGTGTGTGTGTATATGTGTATATATATATATATATATTTATATATATATATATATATATATATATATATACATACATACATACATACATACATACATACATACATACATACATACATACATACATACATACATACATACACATATATATATATATATATATATATATATATATACATATTTCCGACATTTGAATTTCGAATTTGAATAGAAAAGATTAGAACAGAATATAATATAGATACTATCTATTTCATTTAAAAAAAATTTTTGCAGATTACCATTTGTTTTAATAAGATCTCCTGCAGACTATTAGCATCTATTTCATTTTTTGCAGATCTCCTGCAGACTATTAGTATCTATTTCGTTTTTTCATCAGATCTCCTGCAGGATATTAGAATCTATTTAATTTTTTTTGCAGATCTCATGCAGACTATTAGCATCTATTTCTCTTTTAGCAGATCTCATGTAGACTATTAACAGCCATTTCACTTCTTTTTTTGCAGTTCTCCTGCAGACTGCTAGAATCAATTTAATTTTTCTTTTTTTTTTTGCAGATTACTATTTATTTCCATCAGATCTCCTGCAGTATATTAACATCTATTTCATTTTTTTTTGCAGATCTCCTGCAGACTATTAGCATCTATTTCATTTTTATTTTTATTTGTTTGCATTAGAACAGCCATTTCCTTTAGATATAGATGCTAATAGTCTGCAGGAGATCTGCAAACAATGAAATATATGTCATTATATTGCAGGAAATCTGATGGAAATAAATAGTTATCTCCAAAAAAAAAATGAAATTGATTCTAACAGTCTGCAGGAGATCTGCAAAAATAGGTGAAATAGCTGTTAATAGTCTACAGGAGATCTGCTAAAAAAAAATAGATGCTAATGGTCTGCAGGAGATCTGCAAAAAAATCAAATAGATGCTAATAGTCTGCAGGAGATCTTATGAAAACAAATAGTAATCTGCAAAAGAAATTAAAAATTAAATAGATAGTATCTATATTCTATTCTGTGCTATTGTTTTTCTAGTCTATTCTCTATTTCCATTCTAATCTTTTCTATTCAAATTCGAATTCATTCTATACGAAATTCGAATGTCGGAAAGAAAAAAAAATTATATATATATATATATATATATATATATATATATATATATATATATATATATATATATAAACCACCATCTTCCGAAATTCGAATTTAGTATATAATGATTTTGATTTTAATAGAATATAAACGAATAGACTAAAAAAACAATACAACAGAACAGAATAAAATATAATATATTCTATTCTGTTCTATCATTTTTCTAGTCTATTTTCTATTTTATTATAATCTTTTCTATCCAAATTTAAAATTAATTAATTAAAAAATTTGAATTCATACTATTCGAAATTCATTTTTTTTCTAATCTTTTCTATTGGAATTAGAAATTTTGGAAGATGGTTAGTTACTTATATACATCTGTCACATCAACTTCTCATACTTGCAGTGTACCAGTGCAAATCAACACACACATCTTATTTCAGGGCTCGACAAAACCCGGGCGCCCGGTCGCATTTGCGACTAGAATTCCAGACCTGGCGCCTGGGGCAGCACAGCTGGGGGTATGCTGTCTCCGCGGCCCCCCCCGGCGCGATCGCGTCGGGCCGCGCCGCCGCCGGCCGGTAATTTAGCCCCCGGCTTTGAGGCCTTCTACGATCCTATGGTTCCTTCTGTAATCTGGCGCCCTCTTGTGGTGGCCGTTGGAATTACAACCAGCAATGCTAATGGATGCAATGCTAATTTTCCCTGCCTGCCATCTTCCTTCCCTTTACTCAGAACCCCTAAAAATTATATATATATTTTATTCTAACACCCTAGAGAATAAAATGGTGGTCATTGCAATACTGTCTGTCACACCGTATTTGCACAGCGGACTTACAAGCGCACTTTTTTGGGGAAAATGTATTTAATAAAAAAAAAAAATAAGACAACAGTAAAGTTAGCCCAATTTTTTTTAATATTGTGAAAGATAATGTTGCGTAGAGTAAATCGATACCAAACATGTCATGCTTCAAAATTGCGCCCGCTCATCGAATGGCGACAAACTTTTACCCTTTAAAATCTCCATAGGCGACATTTAAAAAATTCTACAGGTTGCACTTTTTAAGTTACAGAGGAGGTCTCTTTTTTTTATTTTAACTTTTATTTTTATTTTTTTCACTGTTCTTTAAAAAAAAAAAATGTGTCACTTTTGTTCCTATTACAAGGAATGTAAAAATCCCTTGTAATAGAAAAAAGCATGACGGGTCCTCTTGTATATGAGATCTGGGGGTCAGAGAGACCTCACATCTCAATTTACACTAAAATGCAATTTAAAAAAAAAATTGTCATTTGAAAAAAATAAATAAAATGTCCCTCTAAGAGCTATGGGGGGCAATGACTTGGAGACAGGTGAGGGGCTTGGGGCTATCTTCCCCTCACTTGTCTCCATGTCAGGCCAGGGACAGGTCCAGATCGCCGTCACGGACCCGGCTCCTAACTTTTTTAGCTGGCTCCTAGATTCCAAGCAAATTTGTCAACCCCTGTCTTATTTCATTTATATTACTTTTCTGCAGAAGAGAATGACATTTTGCGACCCGACTGGGGCCACATATCTCGGGGCCACTTATAGCTAGGAACCCCAAATTTTGATATGTTGTAGTACTAGTGCTGGCATGCAAACACAGTAGAACTAGCACTACAACATATCCAAATTTGGGGTTTCTATCTCCAAGTGACCCCGGATTATGGGGCCCCAAAGTTGGGTCGCAAAATGTCTAACACTTTTCTGCAGCAGATAATGACATTTTGGGGCCCTGTAACTCGGGGTCACTTGGTGCTAGAAACCCCAATATGTTAGATATGTTGTAGTGCTAGTTCTACTGTGTTTGGGGTTACTAGCTATAAGTGGCCCCGAGATACATAGCCCCAAAGTTGGATTGCAAAATGTAATTTTTTGAATTTGATTTGAATTTCGTTTGAATTCGTTAGCATTGTAATTCGGATGCATCCGAATGTCCGAATAATGAAAATTCATCCGAATTTTGATACGGAACAAAACAAAACGAAATGCACATGTCTAGTGTGTATGGGCCCAGGATAGCATGCTGGTAAGGTTAGTGAAGGCAAATATGCATGTAGGCCAAAAAAGGAGCATTCAAAAAAATCCTGCATGCATGAGGACAAAGGAGACATTCACAGAATATTACAATCATGAAAATTAGGGAATAATGAAATAAATACAATACATTAGCAAACATTTAATACATAGAATGTGATGTTATGGATAAAACTTACCTTAATATAGTCTTTCTGCAGGACCTGAATGATGACAGAACAGGTCTCTGGAATAATGATCCCCAGAGCCTGGGGGAGATGCCTGTCGAGAACTTGAGGGCCTGCAGACTTCTCCCAGTCACCAAGTACCTCAACGTGGCGACTAGCCTCTGCTCCAGAGTGATGGCTTTCCACATGCAGGTGTCCTGCCTGCTAATATAAGTGGACAGCAAAGCCAACAGACGGTGAAAAACGGGGTCTGTCATCCAGAGATAATTCCTGAAATCATCAGGGTTATAACAACAGCCTGGGGAATGCCCAGAAAAAAACACAAGCCTACTTACCAACCAGCTTGCAGACAACCGAATGAACCTAACAGTATGCGTTAAAAACAGGGGTTTAGTCCGCATGCATTTGCAAACGCATGCGTAAGCCACAGAGCCTCACCACGGCACCCTGGTATCTGTGGTCCTAACACTAAAATATGAGTGTCCCCACAGAGGAGGCATATGCATTCTGATGGATAAATGAGGACAAGTAGCTGAAGGAGAGTCTAACCCCTTCTTAAAGGTGCAGGGGCACACCAAACACCCAGCAGTAGCACAATGGCTGCAAAGGTGTTGGTGCGCTGCTGGACCAATACAAACACCAACGTGACAACAAAAAACTTGCCACTGCCCTCATCTATAGCTGGCTATAGCAATAAGTGGCATTGGATGGGCTAAAATAGATAACAACAAAGCTTGGGGAATTCCCAGGAAAAAACTCAAGCCTACTTACCAACCAGCTCGCAGACAACCCGAATTAACCTGTCTAACAGTATGCGTTAAAAACGGGTTTAGTCCGCATGCATTTGTACCTGGCGTCACGACGTGGAGCATGAGGTTTTTCCATCGTAGCTGGTCAGCTGGGAAACATAGGCGTCTTCCATGGGCGCCCCTCCCTGCATATGCTGTGCCTGCATGACGTTGGTGGAAGTGAGCGTGCACGGCGGCAGAGGCGGCTCTCTAATTAGGCAAATTAGGCAATCGCCTAAGGCCTCCCACTCACAGGGGCCTCGCAATCACCTAATTTGCCTAATTAAAGAGTTTGAGATGGGTAGGAATAGCAGCGCCCGGGTGGCTGGAGGACGGGGTGAGTAGCAGAGCTCCCGCCTCTACTGCACTGGCTGCTCCGTATCACACGCCCTGCCTGTGTGCTCGGCTGGTGATCACCGGCTCCTCTGAGTCCCTCTCTCCTTCCC
Organism: Lithobates pipiens; assembly: GCF_037356315.1. Classification (NCBI taxonomy): domain Eukaryota; kingdom Metazoa; phylum Chordata; class Amphibia; order Anura; family Ranidae; genus Lithobates; species Lithobates pipiens. The sequence goes on from NW_027507685.1 coordinate 222,437,472, forward strand.
CTTACAGCGCCGCTCAGCCCAGAGTCATCGACAGCCAGAGCTCCGCCCCCATCGAGTCAGCTGCATCCATTCAGGAGCACTGTACACTTCTCGCGGGCAAAGTTTAAGCACACAGGTGCAGCCGTATGAGAGCCAGAGGACACCGCAGGCTTGTCTGCCAGCCCCCGTCTCTCCCATCATACACAAATCTCCCTTGCCTCGGAGATTTGTTGATCGCCCTGTCTGTGTTGCTGGAGGAAGTCCAGGCAGCCATGGAAGAGTGCCCTGCAGACCTGCTTATGGTGAGTGAGACTCCCTATCCCCCACACACAATCCCATACCTCACTCCATCCCCCCATCTCAGCTAAGGACAGGGACCCCCATCTCACCTGGGGACAGGGACCCCTTCTCCCCTAGGTGCCCCTTCACTCCTGGGGACAAGGGCCCCTTCACTCCTGGGGACATGGAGCCTATCTCCCCTGAGGACAGGGACCCCCATCTCACCTAGGGACAGGGACCCTTTCTCACCTAGGGACCCCATCTCACCTAGGGACAGGTACCCTTTCTCACCTAGGGACTCCATCTCACCTAGGGACAGGGACCCTTTCTCACCTAGGGACCCCATCTCACCTAGGGACAGGGACCCCATCTCATCTTAGGACAGGGGCCCCATCTCACCTGAGGACAGGGACCCCATCTCACCTGGGGACAGGGACCCCATCTCACCTGGGGACAGGGACCCCATCTCACCTGGGGACAGGGACCCATCTCACCTGAGGACAGGGACCGCCATCTCACCTGGGGACAGGGACCCCATCTCACCTGGGGACAGGGACCGCCATCTCACCTGGGGACAGGGACCCCTTCTCACCTAGGGGCCCCATGTCGCCTAGGGACAGGGATCTCCATCTCACCTAGGCACAGGGACCCCATCTCACCTGGTGACAGGGACCCCCATCTCACCTGGGGACAGGGACCCCAATCTCACCTGGGGACAGATACCCCGATCTCACCTGGGGACAGAGACCCCGATCTCAGCTAGAGACAGGGACCCCTATCTTACATGGGGACAGGGGCACCCTTCTCACCTAGGGACAGGGACCCTGATCTCACCTAGGGGCAGAGACCCCGATCTCACCTGGGGACAAGGACCCCTTCTCTCCCGGGGACAGGGACACCCGTCTCACCTAGGGACAGGATCACCCTTCTCACCTGAGGACAGGGACCCCCCATCTTACCTGGGGACAGGGACCCCCATCTCACCTGGGGGCAGGGACCCCATCTCAGCTAGGGACAAGGACCCCTATCTTACATGGGGACAGGGTCACCCTTCTCACCTAGGGACAGGGGCCCCATATTACCTGGGGACAGGGTCACCCTTCTCACCTAGGAACAGGGACCCCCATACTACCTGGGGACAGGGTCACCCTTCTCACCTAGGGACAGAGACCACTTCTCCCCTAGAGGCTGGGACCCCTTCTCCCCTGGGGACAGGGACACCGATTTCCCCTGGGGACAGGGACCGCTTCTCACCTAGGTACAGCACTGATAGAGACAGAGCACTGACCCCCACTGAGAAAGAGGACACTGAAACCAGCACTTTAAGGCTCTTAATAGATGCAGTGTATGCAGTTAATTTTTATTGCTTGAATTATTTTCCCCGATCTCACCTGGGGACAGGGACCCCGATCTCACCTGGGGACCGGGACCACTTCTCACCTGGGGACAGGGACCCCCATCTCATCTCAGCTAGGGACAGGGACCCCTATCTTACATGGGGACAGGGGCACCCTTCTCACCTAGGGACAGTGACCCTGATCTCACCTAGGGGCAGAGACCCCGATCTCACCTGGGGACAAGGACCCCTTCTCTCCTGGGGACAGGGACACCCATCTCACCTAGGGACAGGGACCCCCATATTACCTGGGGACAGGGCCACCCTTCTCACCTGAGGACAGGGACCCCCCATCTCACTTGGGGACAGGGACCCCATCTTACCTGGGGATAGGGACCCCCATCTCACCTGGGGGCAGGGACCCTATCTCAGCTAGGGAGAGGGACCCCTATCTTACATGGGGACAGGGTCACCCTTCCCACCTAGGGACAGGGACCCCCGTATTTCCTGGGGACAGGGTCACCCTTAACACCTAGGGACAGGGGCCCAATCTTACCTAGGGACAGAGAGACCACTTCTCACATAGAGGCTGGGACCCCTTCTCCCCTGGGGACAGGGACACCAATCTCCCCTGGGGACAGGGACCGCTTCTCCCCTGGGGACAGGGACCGCTTCTCACCTAGGTGCAGCACTGATAGAGACAGAGCACTGAGCCCCACTGACAAAGAGGACACTGACTCCAGCACCAAGGCGCCAGTGCTGAGAGAGCACTGACACCTGTGTTGAGATAGAGGACACTGAAACCAGCACTTTAAGCCCTTGTACACACGGTCGGAGATTCCGTCGGAATGTTTCCTATCGGACCGCTTTGTCAGACTATCCGACGGACCAAGTTTTCCAACTTGCCGGTAAAATTTTCCGACAAAATGCTCCTATCGGACATACTCCGATCATGTGTAGCCTACTCCAACGGACAAAGTGCCACGCATGCTCAGATCAAATTCCTAGACCAAAGCTATTGGCTGCTAGCCTGAACGTAGTCCCGTCGTAACGAAATAACGTCATCACGTTATGTACAATCGGATTTTCCGACAACTTAGTCTGACAGTGTGTATGCAACATCACTTCCGGACCTCTTCCGGAATTAATCCGTCGGAATTACTCCGACGGATTTGGTTGTCGGAATCTCCGACCGTGTGTACAAGGGCTAAGGCTCTTAATAGATGCAATGTATGCAGTTAATTTTTATTGCTTGAATTATTTTTTCCATTAGGGGTGTGAGTGGGGCCTCATGTCTAAGTTATGCCTAAGGCCTCACAAAGTCTAGAGCCGCCTCTGCACGGCGGGTATGTCTGGCCTCCCCTCACATAGTCTGGGTGCCACAAACTGATGATGTTACACTTCACGACAGCACTCGATCTTTCCTCTGGGATGCATGTAAGCTAATACAAGGCTACTTCACTTACTATTATTACATCGGGACTGTCTCTGCTGCCCTTTTTTTGCCCTTTTTCTATACCACATTCTATGGGAATTTGGATGTGGTTTATCTTTTCCATCTCATTTCATTATTTTGCACACTCTCTTGATCTTTATCCTTTCATTAGATACATATTACATTTTACTTATCTCATCAGTATATTATGATACACTGATTATGCATCCTTTTACCCTAGATTTCTTTCGCAGTCACTACTGGCACAGTACCTTGTTTTATCTTGAAACCCAGCCACCCAGGTCTTGTGTGCGAGTGTGTGTGTGGGGGGGGTTCTGTGTATGCACCCCGCCAGCATGCGGCTCCATTACCTCAGCTCCCGGTAAAGACCACCATTCTGGTCTTGGCTCCATACTTACCACACCTCCCTGCACTGATTTCATGTAAGTACTCAGAGTGGGCATACTTACCTCTCACTGTTAGAGACGAAAGACCACCGCTCCAAAGTAACCTTCCAGGGAAAAGGTTCTTCCTCCTATTGACCTCCCCAGGTGCTGGCTATTACACACACTGTGGGAAAGTAAGCAGAACAAAAACTCTGGATAGCCGCACACTGGGGAAAGACTTGAAATCCTGTCTTTTATTGAAACAACGCATGTCACATCAAACCAAATCAAATAATCCACAGCAAAAAGGTAACAGGGTACAAAATTAGCTATGAGTAAGCACTGATCACGGTGCGAAATGCACCAGATTTTGTACCCTGTTATCTTTTTGCTGTGGATTATTTGATTTGATGTGACCTACGTTGTTTCAATAAAAGACGGGATTTCAAGTCTTTCTCCAGTGTGCAGCTATCCAGAGTTTTTGTTCTGCTTACTTACCTCTCCCTGTTACAATTAGTTACAACCAGATTAATTATATTTTACTACACTTTATAGATATTTCTGAGCATCCGCCCCTGATAAGTGGTTTACACAAAACACGTCGGGCAATTTGTGATGCAGACATATGCTTACATCATGCTTACATCATATCATCAACTCAGAACACCTTCCATCGATCAATCATGGTTTTATTGTTTTTACACAATTTTTATTCCCACCGCAAGTGCTGCTCTGATGTGTGTGTGTGTGTGTATATATATATGTATATATATATATATATATATATATATATATATATAAAATGTATTCATTGAATGTATTAACCAATCAGTTGAGACCACTATGTGGCGTCTAGTTGATATATATTTGAAGTATTCTTAATGCCTATATTGCATGCGCACATACATTTGTGTGTGTGAATAATTCACAGAACGACACGTATTACAATGATTTTTCTTCATGTGGTTTCTGTTATTGATGCGCTTGGTACGGTTCTTTATGGCCAATAAATATTTTATTCCATCAACCTCCACCTTGTCCATAGACCTCATTTAAAGTCCCAAATTTGCCACTTTATCTTCTGAACCAGGGATGGAGGCACACCACATATGTGCCTCATTTTAAAGTCCCAAAACTCCCCCTTCTTGATCTTAATCAACAATGCGTTCTAGCAGAAACAGATTTCTCTGAGCCCAGCAGCAATACTCTGAGGGCAAGATTTATGTTCAGTAAATATAAACCTGTCATATTGGCATTTTCCCAGAAGCGGCTTGGACAAGGGTAATTTTTAGTGAAAGCGCAGTTTTGAATTTTTCCAAGTAACATTCAATGTCATTCACCTAGAATGTCAGTCATATTCACCCTTTTTATAACACAGTAATTGTGTACCAGCTGAATGTAGCAGCCAATGACCAGCTGTTGGGCATCAGGGGTACATCCTGCAGACAAATATGCTAGTAGACGCTCTCCATTGTGCTGAAAACATGTTTATACAAAGTTCCAGCACTGGAAAGGTTAACTGTAATTTATACTCATCGGCCACCTTATTAGGTACACCTGTTCAATTGCTTGGCAACACAAATTGCTTAAATAAAAAAGGTGATCAGCGCAAACTATATACCATATATTACTACAAAGATAAAATATCCTTGCTTGATATGTATTCTACCTCATAGATAAAGTGCAATAAATCAATAATTATACCAATACTAATGGTGAATCCTAATGCAAATTGCTGCTGTGCATGCAATTATTTATCTGCTGTGCAAACTGCTACTGTGAAAACGACATAAACAAATTATTTGCTGTGCATGCAATAATTTAGCTGCTGTGCAAACTACGTAAATAAATTATTTTCAAAAAATGCGCAACACATTACCATAAATTCATAAAGCCAATAAAATAGCTGCTCCTGTGCAGATAATTAAAGCAAACAATTCTTATAGTGCAAAATTGTGCAATCATCATCAGGTGCTGAATATTAAATAATAATTGGACGAACACTATATAGTGCAAGATTATCATAAAATGCTGAGTATCAAATGATCCTTTGTGTACACTAGAGCTGCCACGACGAGTCGACGTAATGCGTCAGTATCTCTCATTATCTCCCGCTCTCCTCCATGCCGCCATCCCCCTCTCTTCTCACCCTCCGTGCCGCTGTCCCTAGGGGTGCAACGGATCGTTACCGATCCATGATCCGAACGGGTCACCCCGCTCTAATTGGCACATGCCGCGATCCGCGGAGCGCTCCGCGGTCTCGGCCTTAGGAAAGGCCGTGGCTTTGGCCTAGCTCCGAAGCGGCAGCCATCTTTCTACACCCAGGCTGTTTACACTGTGATCGCTGCCACGGAGCGATCACTTGTAAACAAACCGGCGTCATGTCATGACGCTGGTTCCTCTCTCCCCTCTCTGTACTAATCTATACAGTGGAGGGGAGAGATCGGATGGAAGCAGCCATCCCTTCATACCCTGAAGTACCCAGCAATACGCTGCCTGCCCATACTCTGCCATACCCTGCCAGCCCATACTCTGCCATACCCTGCCTGCCCATACTCTGCCATACCCTGCCAGCTTATACCCTGCCAGGCCATACCCTGCCAGCCCATGCTCTGCCATACCCTGCCAGCCCATGCTCTGCCATACCCTGCCAGCCCATACTCGCCCATACCCTGCCGTACCCTGCCTGCCCATACCCTGCCAGCCCATACCCTGCCAGCCCATATTCTGCCATACCCTGCCAGCCCATACTCTGCCGTACCCTGCCAGCCCATACCCTGACGTACCCTGCCAGCCCATACCCTGACGTACCCTGCCAGCCCATACTCTGCCGTACCCTGCCAGCGCCTACTCTGCCGTACCCCGCCAAATCTGTCTCCTGTCACTTTCCCTGTCTCAAATGGGAGATGTCAGAGGTCTCACCATAGCCCCCCCCCCCCAACAGGGCTGATAAAAAAATTGCAATAAATAGAATTTTTTTTTTTTAATAATAATAAATAAATAAAAACACACTGACACTGTCCCCACACACCCTCCCCCTCATGTACTTATTTTTTGTAAGGTTATCCAAAGGATTAATTAGCTAATCAAAAAAAAAAAAACACTAGATTAATTAAAAAAAAAAAAAAAAAATTATAATAATAATCGGATAGTCGTTGACTAATCGAAAAAATAATCGATAGATTAGTCGACAGACAAATTAATCATTAGTTGCAGCTCTAGTGTACACCTTTTAAGTGTGTAGGTGTACCAATACAGTCCTATTTATATTGAGTCCATCCATAAACCGTAAACGTGCAAATTAGTACAAAAGGTGCTGGTGTGCAGCAATGTGACAGGCAATCTCTTTAGGTGACATCCACAGTGTACTCTTCGTGTGCTCCACTCAGTGCTCTCTATGCGCTTACCTCTAAATGGGTAAGAAATGCCACTCAGATATTTCTAATGATGAGCCCTCCTGAGTGTGGTAACCAGGGATGATATCCTCTAGTCCTTGAACACACGGTCGGAAATTCCGATGGAAAATGTCCGATCGGACCGTGTTGTCGGATAATCCGACCGTGTGTGGGCTCCATCGGACTGTTTCCGTCGGAGTCCTTTCTTGTATTGAGAGAGAGATATAATTTTGCCCCTGTACAAATCATTAGTAAGACCTCATCTGGAATATGCAGTTCAGTTTTGGGCACCAGTTCTCAAAAAGGATATCGGGGAACTGGAGAAAGTGCAGAGAAGGGCAACCAAACTGATAAGAGTCATGGAGGAGCTCAGCTATGAGGAAGGATTAGAGGAACTGAATTTATTCACTCCTGAGAAGAGGAGATTAAGGGGGATATGATCACCATGTATGAATATATAAGGGGTCCATATAGTGAACTTGGTGTTGAGTTATTCACTTTACGGTCAACACAGAGGACAAGGGGGCACTCTTTACATCTAGAGGAAAAAAGATTTTATCTCTAAATAAGGAAAGGTTTCTTCACAGTAAGAGCTGTGAAAATGTGGAATAGACTACCTCCAGAGCTGGTTCTGGCCAGCTCAGTAGACTGCTTTAAGAAAGGCCTGGATTCTTTCCTAAATGTACATAATATAACTGGGTGCTAACATTTATAGGTACAGTTGATGCAGGGAAAATCTGATTGCCTCTCTGGGATCAGGAAGGAATTTTTCCCCTGCTGTAGCACATTGGATCCTGCTTTTCTGTTTTTTTTTCACCTTCCTCTGGTTCAACTGTGGGTATATGGGATTGTATGATATTTTTTATTACATTTATTTATTTATTATGGTTCAACTGGATGGACTTGTGTCTTTTTTCAACTTGTAACTATGATGTAAGGGGGGCTCTCTGGGGACCCTGATGTAAGGTGGAATCCACACTCAGATATGTAACAATATTATATATAGACAAACACAAGTATATTATATACATGTGTATGCCCGCCCAAGCGTATTACTTTCTTTACTTCGCTGCTATGGGCTCTAACCCTGGATCTTTTGTGGACCTAGGAACACCCCTGTTGGGGGGTCCCTTGCTGTGGAATGAGGGGGGTACATGGCTGTGGAATAAGGGAGATTACCCTGGCTGTGGAATGAGAAGGGGGTCCCTTGCTGTGAAATAAGGAAGGAGGTACCTGGCTGTACAATGAGGGGTGTCCCTGGCTATTGAATGAGGGGTCCCTTTGCTGTAAAATGAGGAGGGAGGACTGGCTGCTGAATGAGGAAGAGCTTTCCCTGGCTATTGAATAAGGGGGTCCCTTGCTGTAGAATAAGGGGGGAGCCCTTACTGTGGAATGAGAAGGGGATGACTGGCTGTAGAATGAGGGAGTCCCTCTTGGAATGGGGGGGGGGGGGGCTGGCTGTAGAATGAGGTGGTCCCTCTTGGAATGGGGGGGGGGGGTGGCTGGCTGTGGATCATCTTCTGTTGCATGTCTGCAGTCTCTGATAGTTTTCTATAGCATTACATTCACTAAATATTATGTGTGACCCAGTGGTGATGTCAGGGGATATTGTCTGCACCAGTCATATGCATCAGGAGACTCATCTAGTATCTACAACAACCGTTATTAATCTGTAGCAGTAAGCTAATTTTGCTTATGTCATCTCATGTCCTTTCAAGCTACTTTCCCTATGTACCCAATGCTACATCTTGGAGAGCTCCCATCGTGTGGGAGGGAGCCTACGACTCTGAGGAGGAAAATCGATTCCATCAGGAACAAAGAACCGTGGTTGGACTCTCAGTTTTTGCTGTACATAAGTGAGTGTTCTTATCTTCTGATCCATGTGATTGCATACACTATTTCTTGTTTAGTTAAATCTGTAATTGTTTTAAGTCAGTTTTATTTTAAAATTGTTAAAGCTGAACTCCAGAAAGACACAATTTAGTTTTTTTAAAGTCTTTTTTTTTCTTTGGTTAACAATAACAAATATGTCCTACATACTAGACATGTGCAGAGTAAAATATTTTGTTTCGGAATTTAGTTTTCGTCCGAAAACTTAATTTATTTAGTTACTCCCGAAATTCGTTTTTATTTATTTCGTTTTTCGTTCAAAAATTGCATTCGTCCGAAAATCCACATGAATTACGGTCGAATCTGTCTTTGAGGGCTTATGGTGTCTGTCGAATGTATAAAGAAGATTCGACAGAGCTAGTATATAGCATACTTTAGAACCCTATTAAAGTCTAAGGGACTCCAACGTTCAAAATCTAAAGTGCTAATTTTAAAGGCTAATTTGCAAGTTACTGTCCTAAAAAGTGTTTGGGGACCCAGGTCCTGCCCCAGGGAACATGTATCAATGCAAAAAAAAGTTTTAAAAACGGCCGTTTTTTCGGGAGCAGTGATTTTAATAATGATTAAAGTGAAACAATAAAAGTGTAATATTCCTTTAAATTTCGTAGGGGGGGTTGTCTATAGTATGCCTGTGAAGGGGCTCATGTTTCTGGTGCTTAGAACTGTCCCTGCACAAAGTGTCATTTATGCAGGAAAAAAAGTCCTTTAAAATCACTCGCAGCCTTAATGAATTGTCGGCTCCCGTAATACAGAGAACACTCATTGAAAGTCATTGATAAAAAAATAAATAAATAAATAAAAAAGCGTGGGGGTCCCCCAAATTCAATTACCAGGCCCTTCAGGTCTGGTATGGATATTAAGGGGAACCCTGCCTCAAATTTAAGAAAAAATTTGACGTGGGGTTCCCCCTAAATATCCATAACCAGACCCTTCAGGTCTGGTATGGATATTAAGGGGAACCCCGCGTCAAATTTAAAAAAAAATTGACGTGGGGTTCCCCCTAAAAATCCATACCAGACCCTTTATCCGAGCACGCAACCTGGCAGGCCGCAGGAAAAGAGGGGGGGACGAGAGAGCGCCCCCCCTCCCTCCTGAACCGTACCAGGCCACATGCCCTCAACATTGGGAGGATGCTTTGGGGATCTGTGACCCCTCAAAGCACCTTGTCCCCATGTTGATGAGGACAAGGGCCTCATCCCCACAACCGTGGCCGGTGGTTGTGGAGGTCTGCGGGCGGGGGGCTTATCAGAATCTGGAAGACCCCCAGATCCCGCCCCCCCCCTGTTTGAAATGGTAAGGGGGTACAAATGTACCCCTACCATTTCACAAAGAAAGTGTAAAAAATGGTTAAATAAAACAAACACACTTTTGAAAAATTCCTTTATTAAAAAAAAAAATAAATAAATAAAAAAAAAGATTCCAGCGGCGGTAATCCACTCTTGCTATCCAGCGATGGACGGTCATCTCTCCAGCGATGGCTCATCTCATCCAGCGCAGCGAATACATCCTTCTTCTGTCTCCGTGGAGGAGACACTGCAGGCATTCCGGCGGCTGACGTTTCTTATATACGGAGGGTGGGGCCACCCGTCACCTGACCCCGCCCCCCTCTGACGCAAGGGAAAACCCGGGGTTCCCCGTGACGTATGGGTGACCCCGCCCCCCTCTGATGTAACGGAAACCTGCCTGTGTTACATCAGAGGGGTGCGGGGTCACCCATACGCCACAGGGAACCCCGGGTTTCCCCTTGCGTCAGAGGGGGGCAGGGTCAGGTGACGGATGGCCCCCGCCCTCCGTATATAAGAAACGTCAGCCGCCGGAATGCCTGCAGTGTCTCCTCCACGGAGACAGAAGAAGGATGTATTCGCTGCGCTGGATGAGATGAGCCATCGCTGGAGAGATGACCGTCCGTCGCTGGATAGCAAGAGTGGATTACCGCCGCTGGAATCTTTTTTTTTATTTTTAATAAAGGAATTTTTCAAAAGTGTGTTTGTTTTATTTAACCATTTTTTACACTTTCTTTGTGAAATGGTAGGGGTACTTTTGTACCCCCTTACCATTTCAAACGGGGGGGCCGGGATCTGGGGGTCCCCTTGTTAAAGGGGGCTTCCAGATTCTGATAAGCCCCCCGCCCGCAGACCTCCACAAACACCGGCCACGGTTGTGGGGATGAGGCCCTTGTCCTCATCAACATGGGGACAAGGTGCTTTGAGGGGTCACAGACCCCCAAAGCATCCTCCCAATGTTGAGGGCATGTGGCCTGGTACGGTTCAGGAGGGAGGGGGGGCCGCTCTCTCGTCCCCCCTCTTTTCCTGCGGCCTGCCAGGTTGCGTGCTCGGATAAAGGGTCTGGTATGGATTTTTAGGGGGAACCCCACGTCAATTTTTTTAAAATTTGACGCGGGGTTCCCCTTAATATAAATACCAGACCTGAAGGGTCTGGTTATGGATATTTAGGGGGAACCCCACGTCAAATTTTTTCTTAAATTTGAGGCAGGGTTCCCCTTAATATCCATACCAGACCTGAAGGGCCTGGTAATTGAATTTGGGGGACCCCCACGCTTTTTTTTTTATTTATTTATTTATTTTTTTATCAATGACTTTCAATGAGTGTTCTCTGTATTACGGAGCCGACAATTCATAATAGCTGCGAGTGATTTTAAAGGACTTTTTTTCCTGCATAAATGACACTTTGTGCAGGGACAGTTCTAAGCACCAGAAACATGAGCCCCTTCACAGGCATACTATAGACAACCCCCCCCCCCCCCCTACGAAATTTAAAGGAATATTACACTTTTATTGTTTCACTTTAATCATTATTAAAATAACTGCTCCCGAAAAAACGACCGTTTTTAAAACTTTTTTTTGCATTGATACATGCCCCCTGGGGCAGGACCCGGGCCCCCAAACACTTTTTAGGACAGTATATTGCAGAATCTTTTCTCTCTGTCAAATCTTTTTTCTCTGTCGAATATTTTCTCTATATAATCTTGGACTAATAGAGGTAAGGTTAGGCACATTCGACCACAGGTTCTATAGACAGATTGTTATTGTCAGAGTCATGTCGAATCTCCTATTCTATATCGAACTGTTGTAACAATGAAAACGAAAATAAAGCATTTATTTATGTCGGATCTTTCGTTTTTCGGATTTTGTGCTTTCGTTATCGTTTGTCAAAACGAAAACGAAAATAGCTGAAAATTGGCCGAAAATGCATTCGGACGAAAACGAATGCACATGTCTACTACATACTGCTCTGTGCAGTGGTTTTGCAAAGAACAGCCCAGATCTTCCTCTTTTTGGGCTCCCCCACCAGCACTCCTGGCCCCTCACTCCAGTCGAGTGTCCCCTCAGCAAGCAACTTGCTATGGGGGCACCCAAGCTGAGCCGCTGCTCTCTGTGTTTGGCCCCGCCCTCTCTCATTGGCTCACTGATTGACAGCAGCAGGGCCCTAAAACGCTGCCCAGGCTGTCTAAAGTACAGCGCATAATCATCAAAAAGGTAGCTGAAGAATATGGATACTTATTAGGTAGGTGCTAGTAAGGGTTATTTTACTAGGTTGTTCAGCACTAGGGATGAGCCGAACACCCCCCGGTTCGGTTCGCACCAGAACTTTCGAATGGACCGAAAATTCGTACGAACTTTAGAACCCCATTGAAGTCTATGGGACTCGAATGTTTGAAATAAAAAGTGCTAATTTTAATGGCTAATATGCAAGATAGTGTCATAAAAAGGGTTTGGGGACCTGGCTCCTGCCCTAGGGGACATGGGTCGATGCCTAAAATGTTTTTAAAAATGTCCGTTTTGGCAGGAGCACTGATTTTAATGACAATTAAAGTGAAAAAAAAGTGAAATATCCCTTTAAATATCGTGCCTGGTGGGTGTCTATAGTATGCCTGTAAAGTGCCACGTGTTTCCCCTGTTTAGAACAGTCCCTGCACAAAATGACATTTAACGGAAAATAAGTGATTTCAAACTGCTTGCGTTTTTATATGGATGAAAATCATTAAGAAAAATGGCATGGGTATCCTCCCCTGCCCATTACCAGCCCCTTTGGGTCTTGTAAGGATATTAAGGAGAACCCCGTACCCATATTAAAAAAATAAAGACGTGGGGCCCCCAGGCCCTATATTCTCAGAACAGCAGTATACAGGTCGGTTCAAACAAGACAGGGACTGTGTAGATTTGTTGTGTTAAGTAGAATCTGTTTGTAATTTTGAACTGGTACATTTTTAAAGTGTAGCTCCAGTCAAAAAATCTATTTTTAAGCTTTTTGGAAAATATGGGTAAGGGTTATCACCCCTGTATAATTCGTTTTGCCGTCCGTCTCTTTTCATCTCACTTCCTGTTGTCTCCTTCCGTTTGCAAGTAGGAGACGTTTGTAAGTTGGATGTTTGAAAGTAGGGGCCTGCCCTATATGCTCTGCAGAAATGGCGGAACAGGGTGTTGGTGTTGCCACAACATTCTAAGCCCTCAAAGTGACTCTTGGTGGGCGCTGGAGCTCCCTGCTGTGAACAATTATATCAAGAATTGTAATTACATGACATTGTTGAACAGTGGTAGAAAAATTGACCTTTGGTGGTTGTGGTGCTGGTGCCACAACACTATAAGTCCTCACAGTTACTCTGGGTGGGCACAGGAACAGGCCCTCCTGTGAAATATTATATCAAGAATTGTAATTACATGCCCCTGTTAAACAGGGGCTGAAAAATTGGGCACTGGTGCTGGTGCCACGACACTGCAACCTTTCCCATATACTCTAGTTGTGGTGCAGGAATGAGCCCTGCTGCAAAGCATTGCATCAAAAATTTTATTTAAACGCTCCTGTTAAGCAGGGGCTGAAAAATTGGGCTGCTGGCACTGGTGCTGGTGCCACGACACTGCAACATCTCCCATATACTCTAGTTGTGGTGCAGGAATGAGCCCTGCTGCAAAGCATTGCATCAAAAAATTTAATTGAACACCCCTGTTAAACAGGGGCTGAAAAATTGGGCTGGTGGCATCACCCAGAACCAAAAATGTTCTTCCAACATATCAGCGGAAGAGGAAGAGGATAGACAATCAACATATCAGGACAGTCACTCAGCATCAGCATAGGCAGTCTTGAAGGGATGTGATATTTCAAAAAAAAATGATTTGGTTACATCAGCTTCAGGTGCTTGGTAGCTGTGGGTGATCCAAAACTGATTCATCTTGATGAAGGTCAGTCGATCAACTGAGTCAGTGGACAGGCGCACCCTGTGATCGGTAACAAAGCCACCAGCAGCACTGAAGGTGTGTTCCGAAAGAACGCTGGATGCAGGACAGGCCAGTAGCTCAATTGCATACTGTGCAAGCTCTGGCCAGTAATCCATCCTCAAGACCCAGTAAGCCAGAGGATTTTCGGTGGGAAAGGTGTCCAAGTCTGACCTTGCCCCTAGGTATTCCTGCACCATGTAAATCAGACGCTGGCAATGGTTTCTGGAACCGATCATACCTTGGGGCTGCGGACTAAAAAATTGTCTGAACACATCGGTCAGACGTCCACCTTCTCCACCGCTCCTTCTGACCGATGCTTCAGCAACACGTTGTCCAGGACCAGGAGTTTGTAACCTCCCAGTCTCTGGGAACGCGTTGCACAGACCTTTCTGCAAGGCCTCCCGGAGATGTCTCATCCTCTGCTCCCTCTGCGATGGCAAGATAAGGTCGGCAACCTTACCCTTATACCGTGGATCAGGGAGAGTGGCCAGCCAGTAATGGTCCCTCTCCTTGATCCGAAGAATACGAGGATCCTTCCGCAGGCTTTGCAGGATCAGGGAGGCCATGCAGCGTAGGTTAGCTGAGGCATTCGGTCCGGAGTCCTCTGGGTCACTAAGGACAACATGATCCGCAGCTACCTCCTCCCAGCCACATACAAGTCCACGGGTTTCTTGGGACTGTAAATCATCCCTACAAGACTGCTGCTGCTGCTGCCAGCCTCCACCTCCATGCTGATACAATCATCTTCCTCCTCATCCTCTTCCTGTGTGATGGGTGGGACAGCAGGAACACTGTCTGGATAAAGGGGGCCTTGAGAGGCAAGGAAGTCCTCCTCTTCCTGCCTCTGTTCTGCCTCAAGTGCCCTGTCCATTATTCCATGCAGCGTATGCTCCAAGAGGTGGACAAGAGGTACAGTGTCACTGATGCATGCACTGTCACTGCTCACCATCCTTGTGGCCTCCTCAAATTGTGACAGGACAGTGCATGAATCCCTGATCATGCCCCACTGACGTGGTGAGAAAAAACTGAGCTCCCCTGACCCTGTCCTGGTGCCGTAGTCACACAGGTACTCATTTATGGCCCTCTGCTGCATGTGCAGCTGCTGCAGCATGGCCAACATTGAGTTCCACCTGGTGGGCATGTCACATATAAGGCGGTTCTTGGGCAGGTTCAACTCCTTTTGGAGCTCAGCCAGCCGAGCACAGGCATTAAATGATCAGCGGAAATGCACACAGACTTTCCTGACCTGCTTCAGGACATCCTGTAAGCCCGGGTACCTGCCCAAGAACCGCTGCACCACCAGGTTAAAGACATGAGCCACACAGGGCACATGGGTCAGTTGTCCCTGTCGGAGAGCGGAGAGGAGGTTGGTGCCATTGTTTGCAAACCACCATTCCTGGCTTAAGCTGGCGTGGCGTCAACCACCTCTCGGCCTGCCCCTGCAGAGCTGAAAAATATCTGCCCCAGTGTGGCTCCTGTCCCCCAAACAAACCAGCGCAAGCATGGCATGGCATCGTTTTGCCTGCGTACTTGCGTAGCCCCTCGAACGCCTACGGAGCACCGCTGGTTCTGAAGACAGAGCACTGGAAGAGGCCATGGAGGAAGAAGAGGAGGGGGTGGAGGAGAGAGGTGTGTCACAACCAATAGTAGCATTTTGGAGGCGTGGTGGCGGAACAACCTCCAACACTACTGCACCTTGTCCTGCATCCTTCCCAGCTGCCTCCTTCCCAGCTGCCAGAAGAGTGACCCAATGGGCCGTAAAAGATAGGTAACGTCCCTGTCCATGCCTGCTGGAGCATGAGTCAGCAGTAATATGCACCTTACCCCTGTCCAGCGAGGCAAGGAAATTGCCTTCCACATGCTGGTAGAGAGCCGGAATCGCCTTCCGTGAGAAAAAGTGGTGTTTGGGGACCTGCCACTGAGTAACCGCACATTGTACAAACTCACGGAAGGGGGCCGAGTCTACCAACTGAAAAGGCAGCAGTTGAAGTGCTAGCAATTTAGCCAAGCTAGCATTCAACCGCTGGGCATGTGGATGGCTGGGAGTGAACTTCTTTCGACGGATCTGCAGCTGGGACAGGGACATTTACCTGCTATAATCGGACATGGGTGTACTGCTAGCAGAGTGCCCGGAAGCACTTGGCTGTGACACACCTTCATTCCTCTCAGAGCAGGTTTCAGAGAGGACTGAAGGTCTAGTGGGGTTGGAGATCCCAGCTGATGAGGAGCAAGGTGAGGTATGCTTTGTTCTTTGGTGTGGGTCTTTGAGGTACGCTTGCCAACGAGCTGCATGGCAGGTCAACATATCAATCATGAGCCAGCAATGCACTGCGATGGCGCAGTGCATTGTGGGCCGTGAGCGCCACACGAATTTGGCGCGAATGGTCCATAACGTTCGGTATTCGCCGAACGGGTCGAACACGAAGCTCATCCCTATTCAGCACAGGCAAATTTAGACAGGCCTATGCTGCAAGCTAGGCCTATCTGTTTTTATCTGGGGGCTGAGAGTGGTTAGAGTAGCAGTGGGTGTGACCACCTGTGCTCCAGTTCTGAGGCGCCTTCCCTGCTTCCAGGGAGAATGTTCTGGAAGAGGAGGCTGGCCATAGAGCTGGAGGGGCAGGCAGCACATGTGGGAGTCCTGACCAATCCCTAACTGGTGTTGGCAGGGGGCGGGCCTCCTATATATGCTGAGGTGACATGTTGCTGGTGGGGAGTAGTCAACTGG
The DNA here is from genome assembly GCF_037356315.1 of Lithobates pipiens. NCBI lineage: Eukaryota > Metazoa > Chordata > Amphibia > Anura > Ranidae > Lithobates > Lithobates pipiens. Next base: position 222,454,131 of record NW_027507685.1, read on the forward strand.
GTGACGCGAGGAATGGAGTGCTAGGCAGCCGCAGGAGCACACCCCCATCTGGGGGGGGTGTAGCGATCGCAGGAGGAGGCCCGGGGAGAACTGTGACAGAACATTGCCTCTATACGGTCATTGGCAATTTCTCTGTTACCACACGGTCGGTGGCAGGGAACTCCTGGAGCAGAGGGACAGGAGAAGCTGTCGGAACACATGGTCCAGACAAGTTCCTCATCAAGGACTCAGGGCTAGAAGGTCGGTGAGTGTTACCACAGTGGATGGCTGGAGGATGTGCCAGGGAATCTGGACGGGAACTCTGCTTCTCTATGCAATATTCTGCATGCAGATGCAGAGAGAGTAACAGTCTGCAGGGAGCTGCAGGAGAAGATTTATACTTAGTCAAGTATGCACATTCAATCTTCAGGCTCTAACTATGATCAAAGTATACTGAAATCTGTAAATATGATGGCAATGATTAATTCTATGGGCATCCCATATCCCAATCCCTATCCAAGTTGTACCCCCCAATAAAACAACAAAAACAAAGCTTGCAAATGACTGTTCATTGTCTCTGGAGAGGATGCATGAAGTCTGGCAGTGGAGTGTTTTAGTGGATTGTTTGTCAGTAGTGCTAACACCATGGCTACACCTATATCCCTGTGTACCAGCTCACCTAGAAAAAGAGATCTTAGACAAGGAAACGCAATGGATAAGGATAGGAGTGCAGCGCTGGATAATGTGCTAATATACAGTAAAAATGAATGTGATTACAATGTGTCATTAATAATCCAAAATATGTGCAGATAAAAAACATACAATAAAAAGAATAGTCCACATATGATTACTGCAATGGCAGAAAAACTTGTAAATTGATAAATAACAAAAAAAGTGAGGATATCCAATGAAAGGTTTCCAATGTGGAACCATGGGTATATATTTCCACCACTTGTGCTGCCTGTCATCTTTCAATAAAAATGGAGGCCAGAAAGCCTGTGATCACCCTTACTCAGGGGGGTCAAGCAAGGCTTAGTAGAACAGCAGGATCGCTGCTGAGATCTTAAAGACTTCATTCACATGTGACTGGCTGGTATCTATGGAGAAACCCCTTCTGAGGCACGCTCCCAGGTGACAGTCACTACAGGTCAGTGGGCATTCCCTTCCACGAGTGAGGTATAGGCATCCAGTGGGTTTCCCAAATTAGAGGACAGGAAAAACAGGAGTAGGAGAGAGAAAAAAACTCCAGTAGTGCAGAGATTCCTTTGATTGGTTTATTAAACATGTCCAAAGATAGGATAAAAGATCCCAATACATAAAAACATTCCTTGTAAGGATAGTATAAAAAAAACTCTGCTAGTATCTACAGAGACGGTTTGCGCATGCGCACTGCGTAACGCAATGGGTGGATGAGCCTTTGCAGATGAACGTTCCAAAATTGTCACCCAAGGTAGCGGAAAGGTATGTCTCAGTGCTGCACACCTGGGCAGTGACGTCAGCAGGGGGGCTGATGATGGCTGAAGCCCCCAATAGGTCCCCAAAAAGCCCTGGGTCTCGGGCATGCACTGTTCTCTTATTATCCACGAGCACCGCCGCTGAGCGGGGACCGATCTGACCTTGAACGGCCAAGTCTAATAGCAGGTCCCGCCTTCTGGAGCCTGCCACGCATGATGGATGTCCCACTGGTCAAATGCAGGGACCGAGGGACATGTGATGTCCATCATAGGTGCTGCAGGCTCCAGAAGACGAGAATTACAATGTGGAAGCCGCTCCATTGTCAGAAGATCCCCACTCGGCGCTCGGGTGGGCAGCTGTCCTGTCCTGGCTCTGGCTGCTTGGAGTGCCCACTGTCTACTCTACTGTGTGATGGGCGTGCCACTGAGCTGCAGGAGGAGGTCACGTCACCTGAAGTCTGTTCAGGTAGGTCAGTGTATGTCAGGTAGGTCAACATGTGTCAGGTAGGTGGGTCAGTGTGTGTCAGTAAGGTAGGTCAGTGTGTGTCAGGTAGGTCAGTGCATGTCAGGTAGGTGAGTCAGTGTGTGTCAGGTAGGTCAGTGTATGTCAGGTAGGTAGGTCAGGTGGGTCAGTGTATGTCAGGTAGGGTCAGTGTATGTCAGGTAGGTTAGTGTGTGTCAGGTAGGTTAGTGTGTGTCAGGTAGGTCAGTGCGTGTCAGGTAGGTCAGTGTATGTCAGGTAGGTTAGTGTGTGCCAGGTAAGTCAGTGTGCGTCAGGTAAGTCAGTGTGCGTCAGGTAGGTCAGTGTGCGTCAGGTAGGTCAGTCTGCGTCAGGTAGGTCAGTGTGCGTCAGTGTGTGTCAGTTCAGTCAGTGCGTGTCAGGTAGGTCAGTGTATGTCAGGTAGGTCAGTGTGCGTCAGGTAGGTCAGTGTGCGTCAGGTAGGTCAGTGTGCGTCAGGTAGGTCAGTGTGCGTCAGGTAGGTCAGTGTGTGTCAGTTCGGTCAGTGTGTGTCAGTTCGGTCAGTGTGTGTCAGTTCGGTCAGTGTGTGTCAGTTCGGTCAGTGTGTGTCAGGTAGGTCAATGTAGGTCAGTGTATATCAGGTAGGTCAGTGTGCGTCAGGTAGGTCAGTGTGGGTCATTGTGTGTCAGGTAGGTCAGTGTATGTCAGGTAGGTCAATGTAGGTCAGTGTGTGTCAGGTCAGTGTGTGTCAGGTAGGTCAGTGCGTGTCAGGTAGGTCAGTGCGTGTCAGGTAGGTCAGTGCGTGTCAGGTAGGTTAGTGTGTGCCAGGTAAGTCAGTGTAGGTCAGTGTGTGTCAGGTAGGTCAGTGTATGTCAGTGTGTGTCAGTTCGGTCAGTGCGTGTCAGGTAGGTCAGTGTGTGTCAGGTCAGTGTGTGTCAGGTAGGTCAGTGTATGTCGTGTAGGTCAGTGTGTGTCAGGTAGGTCAGTGTGTGTCAGGTAGGTCAATGTAGGTCAGTGTATGTCAGGTAGGTTAGTGTAGGTCAGTGTATGTCAGGTAGGTCAGTGTGTGTCAGGTAGGTCAGTGTGCGTCATGTCAGTGTATGTCAGTGTAGGTCAGTGTATGTCAGTGTAGGTCAGTGTGTGTCAGGTAGGTCAGTGTGTGTCAGGTAGGTCAATGTAGGTCAGTGTATGTCAGGTAGGTTAGTGTAGGTCAGTGTGTGTCAGGTAGGTCAGTGTGTGTCAGGTAGGTCAGTGTGCGTCAGGTAGGTCAGTGTGCGTCAGGTAGGTCAGTGTGCGTCAGGTAGGTCAGTGTGCGTCAGGTAGGTCAGTGTGCGTCAGGTAGGTCAGTGTGCGTCAGGTCAGTGTATGTCAGTGTAGGTCAGTGTATGTCAGTGTAGGTCAGTGTGTGTCAGTTCGGTTAGTGTGTGTCAGTTCGGTCAGTGTGTGTCAAGTAGGTCAGTGTGTGTCAGGTAGGTCAGTGTAGGTCAGTGTGTGTCAGGTAGGTCAATGTAGGTCAGTGTATATCAGGTAGGTCAGTGTGCGTCAGGTAGGTCAGTGTGGGTCATTGTGTGTCAGGTAGGTCAGTGTATGTCAGGTAGGTCAATGTAGGTCAGTGTTTGTCAGGTCAGTGTGTGTCAGGTAGGTCAGTGTGTGTCAAGTAGGTCAGTGTAGGTCAAGTAGGTCAGTGTGCGTCAGATGGGTCAGTCTGTGTCAGGTAGGTCAGTGCGCATCAGGTAGGTCAGTGTGTGTCAGTGTATGACAGGTAGGTCAGTGTGGGTCAGTGTGCATCAGTGCTGAAGCCCCTGTTTTTTTTGCCACCTAGCAACGCCCCTGCACCTGGGGCTACGGACTTAAAATCAACCTGGACAGTGTGATCATTTGCCGATCAGGCAAGAAGGATCCAGGTCGGAGATTGGTACGCACTCACGTCTATTCCGGTTGCGGAGTTCTGGCCTGTGGCACGCACACCGGTCCAGAGCTCTTGGATTGTAACTAGGAAATGCTATCCTTTACACTTGACTGTGTCAAGTCTTGTTTTTAATATACTTTTCTATATATTTTTAATAAACAAACCATTCGGATTCACACTATGAGTGCTCGTCTCTTTCGTCCATGAGGGCCTACCTCTGTAGGGACATAAGAATCTGGATACCCCATTGTTTGGTGTGCCAAAGAGGAGGTGATTGCTCCGGATACTACCATTATACTCACCCCATGCCCTTTACCCCTGCAGGGGTGCAGGGATCTGGTGAGTGGGAAATTGAAGGGGAGTACGGAAGTCATTTCATGACTGCTGAGGTGCAATGAGCCCAGGTACAATTAACTGTAACATAGATGTATAGACAAACCTTCCTCCTTGCCCCCTCACCCCATTAAAGGCCACATGAAAAAGAAGAGTCTCAAACGTAGAGGAGCATACGGACGGCAACAGGGAAAGAATACCGGAGAGGATCTGGAGGGAAACCTGGTGCCACGAATCGGGAGAATGGGTAGCACGTTTCCAACTCCGCAATACCTGTTGGACAGGAAATGCTTTTCTGATGTCCTCCCACCCGAAGAGTTGAAACCAAAAGGACAATGCAGACATGGTCGAGGAAACAGTGGAACCCGAAACACCTCTCTGCAGCAAATAAACTAGGTAAGCAAACAAAGCCATAGTCTCTTGAAGAAGAGATTGAAAGCTCACCGTCTGACACTTGGACCCATTCATCCCACACACAACAGTACGACGCCCACGTCCATGGGGAAAGCGAAGCCCGAAGGAGGTCTAGTAGGCATCGGAAACGAGGTTCCACAAGTGGGCCAGACAGGGGAGGCCCTCCAGGGAAGCCAACGGGGCGACTACCCATTCAAGGAAGCTACTGAAGAGCTCAAAGAAATAACATGAGATGGTGCAACCCATGGGGAGGCACATGTCAAAAAAGTAGCTTCCCTGAAAGTAGCAGCCCAGGAGATGGAAGCACTTTGGGTGGACTCAATGTCCACCTTTGCCAGTAAAGCCGATTGACCGGCAGCCATAACTGATTGGAACGCCCTATCAAAAGAGGCGTAGTGGACCCTGGATTCCACCTTGTCGATGCCGTCGTTGACCGAGGAGCCAGAAGGGTAGGATAAGTGGTGAATAAGGCAAAAATTTCCCCTTCGCCTTTTTCGGGACCACACCAAGGGGGGGCACCCTTAGGTTGTGGAAAGGGGGAAGATCAAATGGGCCTGCCATATGTCTAGGTGGGTGGCAGGCGTGGAGTGGCCATCTCCCGCCCAGCTGGGTGCAGGGAGACCTTAGCCATCATGAGATAAAAGTGCTGTGTGGGCAACCTGGAAATGTACTGAACCCCCACCCAGCCGGACGCAGGGGGATTCTGGACTGACTTCCCTGGCTGAGCGGAGATCATTGCCACGTTTAGATCTCCCACCCTGCTGGGCACAGGGAGATTCTGCACTGGCAATAAAGGCTGAGCAGAGTTCATTGTCAAATTTAAAGAGGGATTTCACTGTGAAAAAAAAATTAAAAGCCAGCAGCTACAAATACTGCAGCTGCTGACTTTTAATAAATGGACACTCACCTGTCCCAGGATCCAGCAATGTCGGTAGCCGAGGCCGATCGATCGCTCGGCTCTTGGCTGCTGCCGCCATCATTCTAGGTGAGGGAATCAGGAAGTGAAGCATTGCGGCTTCACTTCCTGGTTCCCGGCACCCCGCTTTAAAACTCCCGCCCAGCCAAGTGCAGGGAGAGAAGGAACCAGCAGGGAGATGAGAACGGGCAGCTGGAGAGGAGACCAAGGAGACTCCCTGGCGGTGCTAAGTCCACCGCCCAGACTTGGCAGAGGACACTCTGGGAGAACGGCGAGGACCCCCGTCAGCCGCCACTTCCCCCCATGCTGGGAGAGCGGGGGCGGGATCAGGTATGGCCGCAGCAGACACCTGTGTGGGATGGGAACGGGAAGTGCTGTAGCTGACGCCCAGCCAGGCGCAAGGAGGCAGTCACGGGCAGAGGCAGCAGGAGGTGTAGCCCGAGCGGACCCAATCACAGCTCTAGGGCTCCGCAAGTGGGGATAACAGGAGGAGACTCGGGCCCTGGCAGGCTCTGGCGGGGGGAAGCCCACCGGGCGGGACCACGGCGCTGATAGACGGAGGTACCATATCTCCTATTAAGGGAAGTGCTAGCACCTGGGTCGGGAGTGTCTTCAGGGGAGCAGGGGAGACAGGAAGTCATGTAGGAGGACCTGGAAGGACTGGGACTCAAACGAGAAGGTGGGTGGGCCCGCCTCCGAGCCCTGGGAGCCGGAGGCCCCGCAGCAGAGTCCGCAGGTGGGGGGGAGAGGGAGTTATCTCAGTGGAGAGGAGAGCGAAGAGCCAGTCAGCCTGACCTTGCAGAGCCAGTTTGCGGACCTTGGACAACAGGAGCACAGTGTCCATAGCTGGGGGACAGGGTCAGCTCCAGCTCTTCCAACTACATTTCCCAAAAGACACAGAATCCATTGGGGCACAACTTTTACAGCGTTCAGGCCAAGCCTTGGTGACCCCTCAGTCACCTTGTCCCGCCCTGGCCATGCCCCCATCAGTCAAGGCTCTCTTTCCCTATGGGGATCAAGAGGCCTTCATTTGCTGCACATGATCTGTGGCTAAACATAGGCACGAGTCAACCTTGGATAAGCACAAGTCACTTGAGATTTTGTCATTTTGCACCACTAAAGATTGTACTTTATAATTTATAAATTACTTTTACGTCTATATACAGTATATATCTTTTTACTTTTGATTATCATTTTTTTCTTGTACATTTATAATTTTTTCTGTGATGAATTTTTTAGGATGAAACCTGACTGATCTATGCATATATATATATATATATATATATATATATATATATATATATATATATATATATATATATATATATATATATATATATATATATATATTTTTTGATGAAACTTCTTATTCATTTGAGAAGAGTGACTAGAAGGATCACTTTTTAGGTGACGGTAGTGTCTATTATGCATCTGTAGCCCTTTCACTCCACTCGCTGTGGAGGATCACTCTTCAGGTGACTGGCAGCAACACCCACCCCATTTTTCATACAACCTCTTTCCAATACTGGTGCTCCAATTGGAGCTCCTCAGGGGAGACAGCAGCCCAGCCTATACCTAAGCGCGGAATACAATAATTTATATATCACTGGCAAGAAGGATATTCCGCACTACATCACCACCATAAATGCCAGAGGAAAGGATTTGAAGTTGCCAGATCCCAGGTATTACTGGTAAATACTACAGAACTATACCTGTTCACCGAATCTTGTGGATTCCAAATGTGTGCTCTGTGAAGTTAAGGACGCTATGCTGGAAGCCACTTCACCCCTGTAAAGAGGTTATTACTAGTGGAGAACATTCCCGATGGCTGTGCTGCTGAGATTGTGCTTGACTGAATGCTGCTGGCAGATACAAGAAGTGCCCACTTGAGTAGCACTGGCCAGTGCTGTGGAATTGTGCCAGTGTGGTTCCCTCTGAAAAGTGAGCTGTGATGTTCAGCAGGTTGTTTCCTTCAATTGATGAGGGTATCTTTCTCAGTCCCCAGCTGTAATGCGGACAGACTGAGACTATCCTTGCAAGAGGACCTATGTTCGGGAGTGCGGTCTCTTGCACCATGGCCTGGCTGCTTGTTGCCTGATTGCAGCTGTGCCTCCCATCCCCAGAGTTATCCCTAAGAAGAAGGCAAACTGCTGGGAAATATGTTTCACCCAAGTGATAATATTGATGGACTCTGGTGATTCAAAGGCAGCGGGTGTTATGCCGCGTACACACGATCGGAATTTTCAACGGACAAGGTCCGACAGTCATTCCAACTTATAACTGACTATCCCAAACGAACGGACTTGGACACGGACTTGGGCTCTGGTGAGAAAGGGGGCGAAAGTTCTTACCGTGTCTACTGAATAATGGACTGCCTAGTGTCGCATGTTGGCCACCAGGTGGTGTGAGAAGTGCCAGCCCGAGTGAGCCCTCATTGATATTATGTGTTCATCTATAGTACATGCTAAGAAAGTTTTTAGGAGTGGCATTCTTACATATACAAAATACATAACTAAAATTATTTGTAAATGGGGGATGATGACTAATAATATCAGCATGTCCTATAAAGGTACTGTATAGTAAAAACAATAACATAAAGAAGTTTGTGGAGTGTTATAGAGTCAAGTTTTATCAAAATCTAACCTTAAAGTGGTGTTGCCACCAAAAAATAAAGTGATTAAAAATCTTAAAAAATAAATAAATAAATAATTGAGAAAAAAAAATGTTTTACTCACCTCTAAATACCTGTTGCTAGGGGGTCTCTCGTAGTCTGCCTTCTTCCTTGCCCAGGCTGGTGACATCACTTCCCCTCGTGCCGCACAATCATCTGGGACCTATCACGTGTCCCAGATGACTGTGCGGCATATCACGGTGCCCTGCGCTGCTCGCGCATGTGCAGTGGGTGCCCGGCTGTGAAGCCACAGACGGGTGCCCACAGTACAAATGACGGTGCCGCTGGGAACGAGGGGGTGCTTCGTTCCCCCGCATCGCTGGACCCTGGGACAGATAAGTGTCCGATTATTAAAAGTCAGCAGCTGCAGTATTTGTAGCTGCTGACTTTTAATTTTTTTTTTTTTTTTAGGGGCACCCCACTTTAAGGACAGGCTCAACCATCCAATCTGGATATTCCATTAACGTTTAGTAATAATGGTGTTTGAGGACAAAGGGTCTGACCTCAAAAGTAAGAAATTGTTCATATTGCTCATGTTTATGTGCCCATTATGAGCTTATAGTTATCTGAATGTAACCAAAGTATTCCAAACTTTATGATAGTAGTCTAGACCAGTGGTTCTCAACCGGGGTTCCACGAGAAGTCCCCAGGGGTTCCGCGGCAATCTTTTAGTCAGGCAGCTGACAGGAGGATCTCACAGACACAGGTAGAGATAGGCAGGGAAGCGGCTGGCATCCTATTGGCTGGAGCATGCTGTTCCCTGCAGGCCCCTCCTCCCCTGTTGTCCTTCCAGAGTACGTGACATCATCTGGGATGGACAGGATAGGAGGAGGGACAGAGGGGGAACAGCACGCCACTGGAGGAGAAATGAAATGTGCTCTGAAGCCAGAAAGCCACCGGTACTGTGCCCAGCTGTGTCCCCCTCCACAATGTGCCCAACAGTCTGCCGCATGTAATGTCCCCCACCCCATGTAATGTGGCCTGTCCCATATCCCATGTAATGTCCCCTGTCATGTGCCCTGTCCCATGTAATGTGCTCTGTCATGTGCTCTGCCCCATGTAATGTGCCCTGTCCCATGTAATGTGCCCTCTTCCATGTAATGTGCTTTGCCCCATGTAATGTGCCCTGTCCCATGTAATGTGCTCTGTCATGTGCCCTGTTCCATGTAAGGTCCTCTGTCATGTCTCCTGTCCCATGTAATGTGCTCTGCCCCATGTTATGTCCCCTGTCATGTGCCCTGCCCCATGTAATGTCCCCTGTCCCATGTAATGTCTCCTGCAATGTGCCTTGAATGGATCAGCTCTGCAGGAAAAGAAAGCACGGGTTTCACATTAAATAGGTACTTTTTAATATTTATTCTTTTATTAAATGCTATTTCTAGAAATATTTTTTGTTATCAACAGCTCGCTGATCCATGAGCTGTAGATGTGAACATTATTTCAGGGGTTCCTCGCGATCTCAATCTTTTTGCCAGGGGTTACTCGAAGGTAAAAAGGTTGAGAAACACTGGTCTAGATGGTCATATGAAAGTGCCATAGTTTCTTCTATAGAATGGAAACTATTCATTTCAGATAGCCAATCTCTTGTTGAAGGGGTATATGTGGATTTCCAGGCTCTGGGTATTAGATATCCAATCCTTGTTTTGGATGTGGCAATGCCAATCTATGATCCTTGTGATATGTGTGGCATAATAATATCTTTTAAGGTCAGGTAGACCCATGCCTCCTGCCTCCTTGGCATGTGTGATCGTATTAAAGTTTAGTCTTATTTTTTTATGAGTCCATACAAATTGTCGCTGTATGTGTTCTAAATGTCTAAAGAAGGTGGGTGGAATTTAATGGGTAGCGCATGCCTGCAATATAATAGTCTGGGAAGAATGACCATTTTGATAATAGCAGCTCTTCCAAACCAAGAGAAGCCACCTAAGTGCCATTTCTTGAGGACTAAGGAAATATTTTTTAGCAAAAATAAATTTTTTTGTATTTCAGTACTTTTTCTTCCCATTGGAAAGTGCAAATTCTATGAGTCGATTTGAGTTTTTCTCTCAGTAGTGAAATATTTAAAGCTTCTGAATTGCTATAATTGATTTTTAAGTTTGAAATATAGCTAAAAGTTTTAAAGTTTTCCAGTAGGTTGGGAATAGAAATATGTGTCTGCGTCAGAAAAAGAGGTCATCAGCATATGCTGCTAATTTAAATTCTCTTCCCACTGTTTTGAAAACATGAATGGAAGTGTTTTCATTGATTAAATGGATGAAGGGTTCTAAGGAAATGATGAATAATAGAGGTGAAAGGGGCAACCCTGTCTAGTGCCATTTTTTGATTTGTATGGTATCAGAGAGAGTATTGTTGATTTCAATTTTTAAAGAATTGAGGGTGGTAATCGAAGATAACATATAGTCCTGAAATACTTGATCAAAGGCCTTAACTGTCTCTGTGAACAGGAGAAGGCCTTTGATTTTTTTTCTAGGTTTGCATTATGAATCAGGTTTAGGGCTTTTGAGATGTGATTCCTGGCTTCTCTTCCTGGCATAAAGCCAACTTGTTCTGGTCCAATTATGTTCTCTAAAAGAGGTCTTAGACGGGTTGCTTAAATTTTTGCAAGAAGTTTTACATCCACGTTGAGTAATGAAATTGGTTATATAGGTATAGCTTGAGTAGTCCTTGGGGTTTTTATTTGGTTTTGCGGTCACCGTAATGTGAGCTTGTAGGAAGGATTCAGGGATTTTTGGGTGGGTATGTAAAGAATTGAGATTTGCAAGGAGAGGGGTTTTTAAGATTTCAGCGAATAGTTTATAATATTGGGCAGTTAGGCTGTCCAGTCCCGGGCTTTTTCCTGGCTTGAGTTCTTAGATCGACTGCACTAGTTCAGCTTCTTGGATCTGGATCCCTTTAAAAAAAAAAAAGGTATCTTACCTTCTGGATCAGCTAGCTTGATCTGTGACTGAAAAATTCGAGTTTTACTAAGCAGTATTGCGACACCTTTTGTCTTGGCTAAGGGATTAGAGGTGCGGAACACCTTTGTGAAATAATTGTTAAGAAGTTTCAGGATTTTATTTGACCTAAAATGGGTTTCCTGCAGGAATACTATTTTGGGCTTAGCTTTAGTAAATTCTCTTAGTAAGGAAGTTCAGGGATGTTGAGTCCTTTTGTGTTGTGAGAAATTAATGTGGGATATTTCCCTAGCTTGAAATAGGCCATGCCAAAAAAAAAAAAGGGGGGGGGGTGAATAGGTGTAGAGATTAGGTTAGTTGAAAGAGATTAGAGAGAGTTATAGCAAAGTGCCTCTATAAGATTAGACCTTGGTCTAATACTAATGGCAAAATATTAACTGTGGGTTTGTAAGGAACTACACATTGGGTTGTTTTGTCTCTCAGCTTTAAACTACAGGTTTTTGGGGCGTAGTCGGGAGTTGTGGTTCACAATACTATTGTAAGAGAGTGTCTATGAGCTATTATTAAAGAGAAAAAAATGTAACACTTGTATTCGTCAGAACTGTTAAGGGTAAGACCTTAGCTCTACGGCATTAACATAGCAATATAAAATAATGTTACAGTAAACAGTCAGGCACACATCTAATGGACTAATCAGTCGCATTGGCTGTATCTCTGGGGATAAATTATTAACAAAAACAATATATACTCTATAAAACCAAACCAGCATATTAACCACTTCAGCCCCCGACCATTTTGCTGGTCAAAGACCAGACCACTTTTTGCGATTCGGCACTGCGTCACTTTAACTGACAATTGCCCGGTCGTGCGATGTGGCTCCCAAACAAAATTGACATCCTTTTTTTCCCACAAATAGAGCTTTCTTTTGGTGGTATTTGATCACCCCTGCGGTTTTTTATTTTTTGCGCTATAAACAAAAATAGAGCAACAATTTTGAAAAAAACTTACTTTTTCTTATAATAAATATCCCCCAAAAATATATAAAAAAACGTTTTTTTCCCTCAGTTTAGGCCGATACGTATTCTTCTACATATTTTTGGTAAAAAAAAAAATCGCAATAAGCGATTATTGATTGGTTTGCGCAAAAGTTATAGCGTTTACAAAATAGGGGATAGTTTTATGGCATTTTTATTAATAATTTTTTTTTTTACTAGTAATGGCGGCGATCAGTGATTTTTATTGTGACTGCGACATTATGGCGGACACATCGGACATTTTTGACACATTTTTGGGACCATTGTCATTTATACAGCAATCACTGCTATATAAATGCAGTGATTCCTGTGTAAATTACACTGGCAGTGAAGGGGTTAACCAGTGGGTGGCAGTGTAGGGGTTAAGTGTTCCTAGGGGCGTGTTACTAACTGTTGGGGGCTGGGCTTTAATTTAGTGAACACTGATCTCTGCTCCAATCACATGGAGCAGGGATCAGCATCACTAGTTGCTAGGCAGAACAGGGAAATGCTGTTTACAACGGCATTTCCTCCTTCAGCCGCCCCCGTGAGACGATCACGGGTATGCCCGTGGCGTTCGAGTCTGCGGGACCCGTGACCGGACTCCTGGGTGTCCCGACCAGCACGCGAGCGTGTACGCATATTTGCCTGCCCGTGCCATTCTGCATACATACATCGGTGTGCGCTGGTCGGGAACCGGTTAATCTTAGCTTCAATGTGTCCAATGTGGATCAGATTTCCACTAATCCATCTTTAGATGTATATATATATATATGTAGAAAGAAGGAGAGAGAAGTGGGTGGGATTATTACGGTGCAATAAAGATTAGGAAATTGTATATTATAAAGATAAAAAAAGAAATTTTATTAAATATAGTAAAAATTAACCACAGTACTGGAGTAAATTCCAAACAATTTTTTTGACAGTACAAACATTAATATCTATACAAATAGTGACCATAATCTGTCAATTAGTTTAGAAGAAGGGGTTCTTGGCTAAGTTGGTAAAATCCCGACATGTTTCGCCTACACAGAGGCTTCTTCAGGGGAGCCAAAGATTGACAGGAGGTAATTTTAAAAGACAAAGAGGAGATTCACTGTGAACAAAATACAACACAATTAATGGATCTGGTCATAATAGTAAAACACAGCTCAAACCCTGGATGCGCCCACAAATGTCAAAACATAAAAATAGAAAAGATGGGCAAAAAAAAAAAAAAATTATGTCAGTCTAGTAATCAATGGTGTATAAATTGTACCTACCAATCTCCAGGCGCAGGCCCCGCCTACACGTTGAAATGAGGACACCTTTGAAACGTAGAGAGCGCACTGTTCCCTGGAATCCCCAACAGGTGACTACAGGAGACAAATGGAACAGACAGAAAGTCCACATTCTATGAAAATCATAAAGCCAGAAAGGGCTACCGAGAGTGGTTTGATCAATGAGAGCCGAAAAATGTATACTCATAATGAGATATGAACAAATAATAAGGAAAACCTACCAAAAACAGGTTGGTGTTAAGTATATCTCGGATGGGAAGCTAGTCATTGCAGGTGATCAGATCCGCAAGATGATCTGGTGTCAAAAAAATGACCTAAATTATAATTAAACAGATCAGTATTCTCTCTAAATAGGGCCAATGGATCAATGATAGGGAAAATATATAAAAATAATTCAACGAAAAAAGTGAATACACTTTAGTTTAAAATAGCATTATGCTCAAGTTAGTTTAAATAAATAAATCACACAAGGGGAGCTTACCAAAGCGGAGAAAGAGCAGGAATAAATGTTGCTATCTTTCAAACAAATGGATTCACACTATATTTACGGAATTCAGCAAAGGGCTGCAACAACGGGGTGCATTATTTTTTTTTATTTTTTTTTTTAAGCTCGATCTCCTGATGAGGAACTCCTTTGTGAGAGCGCATCTTCCCTCCGTTTCCGACATCGGTGCCTGCATGGACACACCGGTCGGGCTCTGTGGAAGCCTGACCTATATATATGCAGACTGCTTTTGTCACTTCAATGCACCCCGTTGTGGTTAGTAATGGGCAGTGTATTGATAGGTTCAACGAACCTTTACACTGCCTACTCCACGACTCCCACGTATGCCTGTAGCGTTGGTCCAGTCTCCATGGTCACGGGGACGCCGCCGCAGTGCCTTGTGGGGATCGTAGGCTTATCCACACGTGACGCATGCGCAGTCTTGCATCTATCGTCCGCTCACACCCGGCGTCATGACGCGACGCCGGATGTGTGGGAGATAAAAGGCACACCCACTATGCAGGTGTGTCGGCCCTGCAGGACACTACAGCGGTGATCTCGTGTTAAAGGTTAGTTTTTTGAGAAGCATATGGTCTGTCCACACAACCCATAGCTCTTCTCCTACTTCTCAGCCACACTTATCAGCTCTTTCCCATGTTTATTGGGGTTTGTATGGTTTTTGTCTTTTATCTTTCAGACTAACTTCCTTTGGTGCTGCACATGTTGGCTGTTTGTTCCACTTGTTGCAACCCTTTGCTGAATTCCGTAAATATAGTGTGAATCCATTTGTTTGAAAGATAGCAACATTTATTCCTGCTCTTTCTCCGCTTTGGTAAGCTCCCCTTGTGTGATTTATTTATTTAAACTAACTTGAGCATAATGCTATTTTAAACTAAAGTGTATTCACTTTTTTCGTTGAATTATTTTTATATATTTTCCCTATCATTGATCCATTGGCCCTATTTAGAGAGAATACTGATCTGTTTAATTATAATTTAGGTCATTTTTTTGACACCAGATCATCTTGCGGATCTGATCACCTGCAATCACTAGCTTCCCATCCGAGATATACTTAACACCAACCTGTTTTTGGTAGGTTTTCCTTATTATTTGTTCATATCTCATTATGAGTATACATTTTTCGGCTCTCATTGATCAAACCACTCTCGGTAGCCCTTTCTGGCTTTATGATTTTCATAGAATGTGGACTTTCTGTCTGTTCCATTTGTCTCCTGTAGTCACCTGTTGGGGATTCCAGGGAACAGTGCGCTCTCTACGTTTCAAAGGTGTCCTCATTTCAACGTGTAGGCGGGGCCTGCGCCTGGAGATTGGTAGGTACAATTTATACACCATTGATTACTAGACTGACATATAATTTTTTTTTTTTTTTGCCCATCTTTTCTATTTTTATGTTTTGACATTTGTGGGCGCATCCAGGGTTTGAGCTGTGTTTTACTATTATGACCAGATCCATTAATTGTGTTGTATTTTGTTCACAGTGAATCTCCTCTTTGTCTTTTAAAATTACCTCCTGTCAATCTTTGGCTCCCCTGAAGAAGCCTCTGTGTAGGCGAAACATGTCGGGATTTTACCAACTTAGCCAAGAACCCCTTCTTCTAAACTAATTGACAGATTATGGTCACTATTTGTATAGATATTAATGTTTGTACTGTCAAAAAAATTGTTTGGAATTTACTCCAGTACTGTGGTTAATTTTTACTATATTTAATAAAATTTCTTTTTTTATCTTTATAATATACAATTTCCTAATCTTTATTGCACCGTAATAATCCCACCCACTTCTCTCTCCTTCTTTCTACATTTGATACAATTGGGATGAGGTGCGCCAATTAAATTCTTGCCCGACCTGCTTTTCTTCACTCCTCTACCATGTATGTATGTGTATATATATATATATATATATATATATATATATATATATATATATATATATATATATATATATATATATATATATATATATATATATCCGGGTTTTGAGACTCACCGGCACACTGATTGTTCAGGTGTGTGTGGGCCTGATAGTAGAGTCAGGACCAGGGTTCTGGGCTCCACCCTCCTGAGGAGACCAGAGAGTGCAGGTGTGCACAGTGAAAGCCAGAGACCCAAGTCTGAGGGTCAGAGCAGTGAGGAGCTGCTATCTACATGGGCGGTGTTGGCAAGGGAATAGTCTGAAGGAGACAGATGCGAGTCTGAAGCGGAAGGCCTGAGCAGCAAGGTACTGCACCCAAGGCTGAGCCAGGTTTATTGGCATTTTTTAATTTGTTGTTTTAGGGAGAAGAACCCCTGTGTGGGCAACCAAATGGAGTGCGATACCTGTCTGGAGGTGAAGAGGGAAGGAGAGGACGCTGGCGTGGCCTGTTGCTTGTTCGCCGCTTCTCCGCTCCCTGTTGTTTCTCCGCTTTGGTGGGCGGGTTCCAGCCGGCGCTTGTGTGTTCCACTTGTGTGTCCTATGTCGGGCTGGAGACGAGGAGGGGACGAGGGGAGGACGAGGAAGGAGGAGCCCTATGACATCTGTTGCCAGCTGAGCGGCAGGCCAGTCGATTCCAGAGCCATTGATCAGGCGGGCAGCCGAACGGCCGAGTATTCAAAGAGCCGAGCGGCCGAGTATTCAAACAGCCGAGCGGCTGAAATCAGCTATCTGGAGATGTGGAAGGAAAATGGAGTGACGAGGAACAGCTGAATACTATCACTGGCAGAGAAACTGAGTAGCAGAGTGTTTGAATGGCTGAGCAGGTCCTCTCCCTTAGGCTACACAGTTTTGTTGCTCTTGTTTGAACTTGGAAGCTGGTAAGCAGGTGCGGGGACTTGGATTATATTTTTTTAATTCTGCATTTTCCTTACTGTATTTTTCAATTTTTCACATAAACTGGGAACAGTGCAATTCTGGAAGGACTACAGTGTATTTGGCCTAAAATGAACTCCTGCACTATGTGGTAGCTATCCAGGGTATAGATTAATATAACCCTGATTGTATTTTATTTGTATTTCTTCATAGACATTTCGTGCATTGCACTTTAGTGCTACGGATATTTATTTTGTGCTTTTAAAATGCTGCCATTGGTACCATTATTACGTCTGAGTTATTCAGTTAAACAGCTGATGAATTATACCAGTTTTTTGGCTCCACCATGTATTGCGGTGATTAAACAGCTGGGACTACTCCGCCGCCCACGTTATATCCATAGAAGCTCTCGGCGAAAGTTTGTTTGTTCACAGACTAATCATACCATCCCGACTCTTTGGTCAGCAATACGAACTGTTACTTCACGCATGCGTCAGCGGCGCGCTGGTGATCATCAGTTATGTGGTTTAAACATTTCTATGGCAACATCGCTTGCTGAGTTGAAGGAGAAACGTGGGGTGGATTTTAGTCTGTTGCGACCGGTGCGAAGATGTGTTGCGTTTTCAAGTAGCAAAATTGAACTTTTAAATGCACAATCTATCACAAACAAATCGTGTTTTATTCATGATCATATTCTGGATAAATGTTTGGATTTTATGTTCGTTACAGAGACTTGGCATCAGCCAAATATTTTTTCTTCTTTAACCACTTTCTTACTGGGCACTTAAACCCCCCTCAGTCCCAGACCAATTTTCAGCTTTCAGCGCTGATGCACTTTGAATGACAATTGCGCGGGCATACAACACTGTACCCAAATGAAATTTTTATCATTTTTTTCCCACAAATAGAGCTTTCTTTTGGTGGTATTTAGTTACAGCTCGGAGTTTTATTTTTTGCTAAACAAACAAAAAAAGATGCAAAAAAAAAAAAAAAAAAATCATGTTTTAATAGTTTGTTATAAAATTTTGCAAACGGGTCATTTTTTCCTTCATTGAAGTGCGCTGATTAGGCGGCACTGATAGGCTGCATTGGTGGGCACTGATGGGCTGCATTGGTGGGCACTGATGGGCTGCATTGGTGGGCACTGATAGGCTGCACTGGTGGGCACTGATAGGCATAGTTAAGGCGGCACTAATAGGCACAGATAAGGCGGCACCGATGGGCACAGATAAGGTGGCACTGATGGGCAAAGATGGGCACAGATAAGATGGCACGGATGGGTGGCACGGATAAGTGGCACGGATGGGTGGCACGGATGGGCACTGATAGGTACCACAGATAGATGGGACTGATGGGCACTGATAGGTGGCACTGATAGGTGGCTCTGATAGGTGGCACTGCTGGGCACTGATGGGCGGCACTGCTGGGCACTGATGGGCGGCACTGGGGTGCAGCACCTTTGAGGCAGATTTTGGGTGGCACTGTGGGTGGCACTGCTGGGTGGCACTGTGGGTGGCACTGTGGGCACTGCTGGGTGGCACTGTGGGCACTGCTGGGTGGCACTGTGGGCACTATGGGCACTGCTGGGTGGCACTGACAGGGGGGCACTTACTTTATTTCAGGATGGCACTGCGGGTGGCAGGTGGGCACTGGCAGGGGGCAGGTGTCCGTTTAAATTGCTGGCCGTGATCGGGACTGATGTCCCGAACACGGCCGCCGGCGATCGGCTTTTTTTTTTTCTCCTCGCGCTGTCAGCGCGAGGAGGAATACTAGCCGATTACCGGCTCCGTTTTATCACATGATCAGCTGTCATTGGCTGACAGCTGATCACGTGATAAGGGGTCGGGATCGACCCCTTACACGGATCGGTGATCAGGCGAGTCTCACGGACTCGCCGATCACAGAGCGCGCCGCGCGCGCCCCTCAGGGGGCGCGCAGGCCGCTCGTAACCGGGACTACGTCAATAGACGTAGTCCCGGAAATGTGGGTCCGCGCTATTGCCGTCATTTTGCAATAGCGCGGTACCCAAGTGGTTAAACGAGAGCTGTCCTAAAGGGTATAGTTATCTTGAAATAGCCCGTAGCACAGGGCGAGGTGGGGGCCTGCTAGTTATCTACCGCAGCCATTTGGAGCTATCTTTGCAATTAGTACCAGATTTAGTGTCATTTGAATGTCTTGCTTTTAAATGTAAAATTCCTTTCCCTGTGTTGTTCATTCTTGTTTATAGGCCACCGAAAATTAGCTCATCATTTACTGCTGAGTTGTCAAATCTTTTAACAACCTTTTGTATATCAAATGTAAATGTTATTATTTTAGGAGATTTAAATATTCATGTTGATACCCCTTCGTGCCATCCCGCAGCGGAATTTCTTCAGCTGCTGGATTGTTTTAATTTAAAACAACTCGTTGATGTCCCCACACATACTAGGGGGCATACCTTGGATCTGGTCATTACGAATTTTGCTCCTTTGACTAATTTGCAGGTGTATGACCTAGGTGTGTCAGACCATATGGCTATTTCAATGGATTTGACATCATCATCCAGTTGTTATAAGCCCAAGCGGGACATTTGTTTTAGAAACTTAAAAAATATAAATCCTGAACTTTTGGCAATGGATTTTCAGCATCTATCTACACAATTTTGCTCTGTTGATGATGCGGTGGCTTATTATAATAGCCAGCTTAGCAGTCTGTTGGACTTTTATGCCCCACTTAAAACGAGAGCTGTTACTTTTATTCACTCAGCCCCGTGGTATACAGATGAGCTTCGTAAGATGAAGGCAGTGGGACGGGTTCTTGAACGGCGTTTTCGAGCCTCTGGCCTCACTGTCCATAAACAAATTTACCGGGAGCATCAACATCTTTATGCACAGTCCCTTAAGGTGGCTAGGTCGCAGTTCTATTCTAAAGTTATACAAAATAGTTCAGGAAATTCTAAGCAGCTCTTTTCAACTATAAATCAATTGCTTAAGCCAAATTCACCATCGACTACTGCTATTTCGGAAGAGCGGTGTAATGAATTTATGGATTTTTTTAGATCCAAGATTGATCATATCCGTTCCTCTCTGTCTGGTCCTTTGGCTCAAACTGTCCATTTAAACTGTTTTGTGCCCCGACAAATGGATCATTTACCAGAGGTGTCATTGGAAGAGGTACAGGGTATTGTTAAGCAAATGAAGCCCACAACCTGTTCCTTGGATCCTTTTCCAACTCCACTGGTAAAAACGTATGTTTTAGTTTTAAGTCCATTGATTACTGCTGTTGTTAATTACTCTTTTCGAACTGGCCATGATCCTTCCATTTTAAAAAGTGCTGTTATTAGACCACTGCTTAAAAAATCCACTTTTGATCCGGAAGTCCTTTCTAATTATAGGCCTATTTCTAATCTTCCCTTTTTATCTAAGGTACTTGAGAAAGCAGTTGCAAGTCATCTTCAGGATCATCTCAAGCATAACAGCCTTTTTGAAAAATTTCAATCAGGCTTTCGTTTTGCTCATAGTACGGAGACCGCTCTTGTTCGGGTTACAAATGATCTTCTTATGTCATCTGATGCCGGTTCTCCGTCTTTACTTATTATGTTGGATTTGTCAGCTGCGTTCGACACTGTCGATCATGGCATTCTTTTAGATAGTCTTCGTTATAATGTTGGACTAAAAAATTTAGCCTTCAGTTGGTTCGAGTCATATCTTACAGATAGGATTGAACAAACTACATTGGGTCATTTTAAATCTAAACCGCATATGGTTACCTGCGGAGTTCCCCAAGGGTCAGTGCTTGGCCCGATTTTATTTATTCTATATCTTACTCCCTTGGGCCATATTATAAATCGTTATAATATTTCTTTCCATTGTTATGCTGATGATACACAGCTTTATGTAAAAGCTGCAGCTGAAACTCCTTCAATGCAGTCACCCCTATCAGTCCTTACCGCCTGTCTGGAGGAGATAAAGGAGTGGATGGAACAACATTTCTTGCAACTAAATAGCTCCAAAACTGAGTTTATTATGATTGGAACATCTCACCAGATTAAATCATCGCTGATAACAAGTATTGCCTTTTCAGGCTCTAAAATTCCAGTTTCGTCTGTTGTCACTAATCTTGGTGTAAAAATGGATTCCCAACTCACTTTTGAAGCTCATATAAATCAAGTATGCAAGACTTCTTTCTACCACCTTCGTAATATCTCTAAACTTTGTCCTATCCTTTCTTTTTCCGATGCTGAAAGATTGATTCATGCCTTTGTCTCCTCCAGGCTGGATTATTGCAACGCACTTCTCATTGGGATTCCGAGAAAGAGCATGCAGAGGTTGCAATACGTTCAAAACTCTGCAGCGAGGATCCTAATGAGAGTGCGGAAGCATGAGCATATCACTCCAATTTTAAAATCTCTTCATTGGCTGCCGGTCTCTACAAGGATTGAGTATAAGGTCTCTCTTCTTGTGCATCAATGCATACATGGACAAGCTCCACCTTATCTTAAGGAACTTCTTAGATTGCAAAATCTACCGCGTTCCCTTCGCTCAACTAATTTGAATTGTTTAGAGGTTCCAAAAACTAGGTTGAAAACCATGGGAGATAGGGCTTTTTGTGCTGCTGCCCCACGTCTGTGGAATGCTTTGCCTGATAGTCTGAGGGTTTCTCAGTCTACTGAAAATTTTAAAAAGGGGTTGAAGACTTTTCTTTTTAGCAAATGTTTTGTAAATTAAGCGGTTTGTTTGTTTTTATTGTAATTATGTAGCACTTTGAGGTCTTTTGATGGAAAGTGCATTATAAATAAAATTTATTATTATTATTATTAAATGCATGTATGAACTTTTCCTTTGTGTTTACTTTCAATAAAAGTGGGCTACCATGCCCTTAAACTAAAGTTCCTGTTGGCTGGGAACTCACTGAGAATGCTAGAGCTAGACATCCCCCAATGTCACAAGTGGTGGAGAATGCAGCATAACCGGAGATCCCTGAAAAAAAGTGAGTTCATCTGTTATATGAACTGTGTTTGTGTGCATGAGACAGAACAACCTGTGTGTGCAGGTGAGGAAAGCTTGCTTTAAAGAGTCAGTGCTTAATTTTTCCTGGACTGTGCAAAGTTGTTCTGGAGTGACTAAGTATGGGGCGATCAAAGCTCCTAAAAGAAGCAAGGTTTTCTGAAATGAGAGGCAGAGCTCTGTGGCTGGAGGGGTTATAAAGGGGGCGCATGTTTCCTGTGCTTAGAACTGTCGCTACACAAAGTGGCATTTCTGCAGGGAAAAAAGTAATTTAAAAGCACTCGTGGCTATAATAAATTGGTTCCCCCCAAATTCAATTACGAGGCCCTTCAGGTCTGGTATGGATATTAAGGGGAACCCCGTGTCACATGTTTTTTTAAAAATGACGTGGGGTTCCCCCCAAATATCCATACCAGACCCTTCAGGGATTGGATATGGATTCTCCGCAGATTCTCTTCTCCGGGGTCCAGCAATGGGTGATCTCTCCCAATGACGTCCAGCGCAGCGCATCCTGTCTCCACCGGAGACAACGCGGGAATCCTGGCAGTCTGACAGGTCTTAGCTGAGGAGGATGGGGCCACCCGTCAGCTGATCCCACCCCCCTCTGATGCAAGGGGAAACCTGGGCTTCTCCAGTGACGTGCGGGTGACCCCGCCCCCTCTGATGTAACAGAAACCTGTGTTACATTCACGGGAAACATGCGCCCCTTTACAGGCATACTATATACACCCCCCAGGTACGAAATTTTACACTTTTATTGTTTCACTTTAAGCATTATTAAAATGCTCCTGAAAAAACAGCCGTATTTAAAAGTTTTTTTTGCATTGATCCATGTCCCCTGGGGCAGGAGGCGGGTCCCCAAACCCTTTTTAGGACAATAACTTGCATATTAGCCTTTAAAATTAGCACTTTTGATTTTGAACATTCGAGTCCCATAGACTTTAATAGGGTTCTAAAGTTCACACAAATTTTAGGTCTGTTCGCAGGTTCTGGTGCGAACCGAACCGAGGAGTGTTCAGCTCATCCCTACTCCTGAACGCGATTTTATGGCGTTCAGAAAACAGCCCATAAACTCCACTGCTGATAAACGTCCAAAAACGTACATCCATGTGTGCATGGACACATAGGATAACATAGAGGGGAGTTTATGAGCTGTTTAAAAAAACACCCAAACTCCCAAAAATGGCCGTTTAACAGCTTCAGTGTGCATGGAGCCTTATAGTCTACCTTTAATTGTGTTTTACTGGCATTCTAATGTGAGGTCTTGTTCTCTTCTCTCCTGCCAGGTATCTGGACAGTTACCTCGCTGACTTCCTTGTTTCTGCCAATATTTACTTTATGCCAAACCTCTCCTGCGTGTTTTACATCCTCACCGATCGCCCAGATGATGTGCCTGATATTAAACTGCGTCCCGGAGTTTCCAAGGTCATCCTCCAGGTTCCCAAGAGAGGCCGCTGGCAGGATATCTCTATGCTACGTATGAGGGACTTGCTTGAGCTTGTCTTGCCTCGGGCTGTAGAGAAAGTGGATTACCTCTTCTGTATGGATGTTGATCAGGTAAGTCAGATCCAGTGGGCTGAGGATTCCACAACCTACATGGAGGCTTATATATTTCTCCCCACAAATAGAGCTTTCTTTTGGTGGTATTTGATCACCACTATGGTTTTTATTTTTTGCACTATAAACAAAAAAATGCTGACAATTTTGAAAAAAAAAATCAAATTACTTCATCAATTTAGGCCAATATGTATTCTGCTACATGTTTTTGGTAAAAAAAAAAAATCCCAATAATTGTACATCAATTGATTTCCCATTTGTCAATGCGATCACATACTCATGCTGACCAGTGAGTGCTTTCCACTGCAGCCATTATGCTGAATACTCACTCCTGGGCTGTGTATTGCAGTGTATGGTGTACAGATCGATACACCGACAGCACGGAGTGGCTGCTATGTGCAGCAAGGGCTCTCTATGGAGCCAGTTCACATATCTCCGCAGTGGCTCCTATGCGATTTTCACAGCAGTCCTGTGCGTCTTTTGGTTAATTTCAGGTCCGATTTCAGCTCGTTTTTTTGGCTAAATTCGGACCTGAAACAGTGAACTTTAGTTTGATTGGCAACAGGTCAATAACATGACCTGTGAGGAGTCAGTGAGGAGAAGACATTTGGAGGATGGCCTGGTGTCAGAAAGGGCAGCAAAGAAACCACTACTCTCCAGGAAAAACATCAGGAACAGTTGGATATTCTGCAAAAGGTACAGGGACAGGATTGCTGAGGACTGGGGTAAAGTCCTTTTCTTTAATGAATACCCTTTCCAATTTGGGTCATCTAGAAAAAACCTTGTCTGGAGCAGAAAAGGAGAGGGCTACCATTAGTTCTGTCATGTCAACAGTAAAGCATCCTGAGACCATTCATGTGTGGGGTTGCTTCTCAGCCAAGGTAGTGGGTTCACTCACAATTTTGCCTAAGAACACAACCATGAACATAGAATAATCCAAAAACCTCCTCCAAGAGCAGCTTCTCCCAACCATCCAAGAACAGTTTGGTGAGGAACAATGCCTTTTCCAGCATTATGGAGCACCTTGTCATAAGGTAAAAGTGATAACTAAGTGGCTTGGGGAACTAAATATACAAATTTTGGGTCCATGGGCAGGAAACTCCCCAGACCTTAAGCCCATTGAGAACTTGTGGTAATTCCTCAAGAGGCTGGTGAACAAAAAACCCCTCCCACAAATTCTGACAAACTCCAAGCATTGATTATTCAAGAATGGGCTGTCATCAGTCAGGATGTGGCCCAGAAGTTGATTGACAGCATGCCAGGATTGTAGAGGTCTTGAAAAATAAGGGTCAACGCTACAAATATTGACTCTTTGCATAAACTTAATGTCACTGTCAATAAAAGCCTTTGACACTTATTAAATTGCTTTTAATTATACTTTGGTATATAATAGTAACATCTGGCAAAAAGATCTAAAAACACTGAAGTAGTAGACTTTGTGAAAATTATTGATCATTCATCACAGGACATAGGAGCTTCATTACATAGTGAGTTATATAGGCACCTCTGGTGATTGGACACTGGTTAACCCCCAATTAAGGAGAATTCCTCCCCTATATAACCCCTCCCATATGGGAGGCACCTCAGTTTTTCCACCAGTGTCTATGGTGGTTGGTCACGTAAAACATGTGCTATGAAGAAAGCTCTGTGTAGGTACCTGCGGGGGCCTAAGGGCTACAACAAACCGGATCCATATCTCGGGCTGATATTTTGACTCCCAAGATGATATGGTACCCGGGCCTCGTCATCCGAAGAAACAAGGTTTTGCCTGTAAGTCCTCTCCTATTGGAAGACTGGGCTCTGGGAAAACCAGACTTGGTGTACTATTTACATAGTGGCACGAAAGTTTCTGGCAGAGTCTTTTACAAGGTCCAGGTAGGAGGTTCTTCTGAGAAGGAACCCCAAAAAAAACCTGAAGGTTGGCACAACTCTGCCCGCCGTGATGGGTGAAGGCTGGAATCTGTCTGTTTTCAGCAATTCCTGAGGCGAGGACAGGTAAGGGAAGTTAATCCTATATAAATTATATTATGGATTTCTTCATTGAGTAGTTGTATGTCTTACCTGGTTTCCACCACTAGAGGGAGTAAGAGCAGCCTGATGCATACTTACATGCCTTTCAGATACACACGCTCAGTGAAGCCTGGTTCTCCCAGATGACTCACGTCTCCACTGCAATCTCTGCCACAATGAAGGTAATACAGGGGTCCCACGTAGTCTGGGAGTCCCACGCAGCTCCGATGGCGATTCCCTTCCCCCCTGGATACCAGCGGTCCTCGTGCACGCGCACGCACACGCGCCGAGCGTGCTCCCGTGCTAATGGAGGAGGGGGGAGTGTGGTTGCGAGCCGTGCACGTCGGTGTGCATGACGCTGTACTGCGCAGGCGCCAGGCGGCAGTTTTAAAAAGCCCAGAGCGTCAGGGGGCTGTAAGTGGAAACACAGGAGCTATGGGCAGTAAGAATCCCAAGGGATTGGATCCAGGCAAACCTTAGACACCTACTCAGCATCAGGTTGTGCAGTTTAAGCATATATATTTATTGTGAGACTTTAAGCACAGCAGTGATTGCACTTTGTACTAGTACCTCTGCTTTGTAGCTTAGGACTATGTCTCCTCGTAAGAGGGTCTCAGGGGGAGGTAGCAAAGGCACTGGTAAGTCACCGCCTAGGTCTAGGGGTTCTATAGGTTACCATTCCCCCCTGCAAGACTGTAGCCAGCCTCACAGGATGAGTCAGTGCCCCTGTCAGGTTTTGCAGCCTCTCCTAATATTTCAGCCCCGGTATACATCACTGAGGACTCCCTTAGGGCTACATTGGAGGGTTTTGAAGGGAGAATCATGAATTTTATTTCAGCTTCCCTGAAAGATAGCAGGAAAAGGGGTAGATCCCCTCCCTCTGCTGAGATTCCTCTTTCAGATGACACTTCTGACAATGAGGAGAGATCCCTATCTTGGGACAGGGATCTTGAGCAGTCGGATGAATCAGAGGAAGAGGAGAGACTCCCCTCCTCCCAGGCGCTCAGAAAACAGATGCAGTATTATACTGAATTGGTGCGTACCACATTCAGAATGCCTGCTGCTGAGGTCGCTACGTCCTCTGTTTCTTCCCTGGGAGTCAGGAAAATCCCCACAGACTGCCTTTTCCTTTCCAATTCATCCTTTAATGGATAAATTGTTGTATGAGGATTGGGGACATCCCGATAAACTGTTTGCTCCTCCTAAAAGGCTTTCTTTGCTTTATCCTCTGGAGGAAAGTTTCACCAAGAAATGAGGGGTCCCATCTGTCGATGCGGCTGTTTCTTGCGTGAATAGAAACATGACCTGTCCTCTGGATAATGCTCAGGTATTTAAAGATCCAACTGATAAGAAGCTGGAAACATTATTAAAAACTTCCTTTTCCATGACTGGTGCTGTAGTGCAACCTACAGTCGCAGCTGTGGGGTTGTGTCAGTTCCTCAAGGAACAGGTTAAGCAGATGCTTGGCCTCCTTCCCAGTGAGGAAGTGGAGAATTATGCAGAAATACCTCAAATTCTGTGTTTCATGATTGATGCGATTTTGGATTCTGTCCAACAAGCATCTCGTTTGTCTCTCCTGTTGGTGCACATGCGAAGGGCCCTATGGCTAAAGAATTGGGCAGCTGAGCTATCATGCAAGAAGCATTTGATTGGGTTCCCGTTTAAAGGGGAACGTTTGTTTGGGGAAGAATAAAACAAATTCGTCCAAAAAATTTGAGGGGGTAAATCTACTCTCCTTCCAGTCAAAAGGAGCAAAAGTCCATCATTTAGGCGTTCCCTCTCTCCCGGAGCATCAAGCTCTAAGCAGTGGCGACGGCCTTCTCAACCCTCCTCTACAGGAAAGGCTCAAGGCCGGGCCCAGGGGCAGAAGAAATCCTGGGGGCGAAAGCCTGCCAAGCAGAGCCCAAAAGCTTCCTTGTGAAGGGGCGCCCCCGCTCAGCCGAGTGTGGGGAAGGCTCCTGCAGTTTGCAGAAGCCTGGCGGGATGAGATCCGGGACAAGTGGGTGGTCTCTTCGGTATCTCTGGGCTACAAGCTAGAGTTTCAGGAGATTCCACCTTCTCGCTTTCTAAGGTCAAGGATCCCCAGGGACCCAGTAAAGCAAAGACCGCTATTTCTGGCCTTAGATCACTTCCTATCCCAGGGGGAGATAGTAGAAGTGGACCCGAAATAACAGGTTTCAGGGTTTTACTCGAATCTCTTCACCATTCCAAAGCCAAATGGAAGTGTCAGACCTATCCTAGATCTGAAGGATCTGAACCGGTTTTTACGCATCCGGTCCTTCCGAATGCAGTCAATTCGCACTGTGGTCTCCTCCCTGCAAGGGGGAGAGTTTATGGCATCAATAGACATCAAGGATGCATATCTCCATGTGCCAATTTTTCCCGCACACCAAAAGTATCTAAGGTTTACGGTAGAGCGGCGCCATTTTCAATTTGTGGCCTTGCCGTTCGAGGCTCGCTACGGCCCCTCGAGTCTTCACAAAGATTCCGGACCCTCTCTTGGCAAACCTAAGAGCTCAGGGTATAGCCGTCAGGGCTTATCTAGATGATTTGCTTCTCATAGAGAAAACAGTAGCGCTCCTGAACTACAGTGTTACCAGAACGCTAGAACACCTGGAACGCCTAGGTTGGATTATAAACCTAGAAAATTTGTCCCTACAGCCTGCTACCAGGTTGGAATACCTGGGTATGGTTATCGACACAGCTCAGGGCAGGGTGTTTCTACCAAGGCCAAAAGCCTTGGCCATTGGGCATCTGGTGCGCCTAATTCTGGGCAGAAGTTCTTCCCCCATTCGGTTGTGCATGAGACTGTTAGGGAAAATGGTCACCTCCTTCATAGTTTCATAGTTTCATAGTTAGTAAGGTTGAATAAAGACACCAGTCCATCCAGTTCAACCTGAGTGAGTGTCTACAACCATCCCTATCCCTGTACATTGCACGCTCACATTGGTCCCCACCCTCAAGGAGCCCACAATCCAAGGTTCCCATTCATATACTAGGGCCAATTTTTCGGACAGAAGCCAATTAACCTACCTGCATATCTTTGGATTATGGGAGGAAACCGGAGTACCCGGAGGAAACCCATGCAGGCACAGGGAGAACATGCAAACTCCAGGCAGGTAGTGTCATGGTTGGGATTTGAACCAGTGACCCTTCTTACTGCTAGGTGAGAGTACTAACCACTACACCACTGTGCCACCCCATTCGTGGTCATTCGAGGCCGTTCCATTCGCCCAGTTCCACTCAAGGCCTCTGCAAAGATGTATCCCTGTGGCTTGAAACAGGAAGCCCCAGTCCTTGGATCTTCCTATGCGTTTATCCCCAGGGACACGCAAGACTCTCGTCTGGTGGTTACAAACCAAGAATTTGCTGAAAGGCAAAACTTTCCTTCCTCTTCCATGGAAGATTATCATGACAGATGCCAGCCTGGCTGAGGAGCAGTGTTGGAGGGGAAATGGTGCTCGCAGGGGAAATGGTCTGCGATCGAGAAGCTATTGCCCATAAATGTCTTGGAGATCCGAGCAGTTTATATGGCTCTCATAAACCGGTCTTTCAGACTACGGGGTCTCCCTGTTCGGGTTCAGTCCGACAATGCCACAGCAGTGGCCTATATCAATCACCAGGGCGGTACCAGGAGTCTGGTTGCGCAAAAAGAGGTGAATCGCATACTTGTCTGGGCAGAAAGGCATGTTCCATGCCTTTCTGCAGTCCTCATTCCAGGAGTGGAAAATTGGCAGGCGGATTTTCTGAGCCGCCAGCAGTTGTGCCCAGGAGAATGGGCTCTGCACCCTGACGTGTTTTGGAACATATGTCGCAGGTGGGGTACTCCAGACGTAGATCTGTTTGCGTCCAGGTTCAACAGAAAACTGGACAAATTCGTGTCAAGGACAAGAGATATACTCGCTCAGGGGTTGGATGCTCTGACAGTTCCCTGGGATCAGTACAATTTGATTTATGCCTTCCCCTGTACCCGCTTTTGTCGCGGTTCCTGGGAAGAGTCAAGAGGGAGACAAAGTCGGTTCTTTTGGTAGCCCCGGCATGGCCCAGGTGACCGTGGTACGCAGAGATCATGAAGTTGGCAGTAGGCAGGCCGTGGATCCTCCCTCTCCGGCCAGATCTGCTCTCACAGGGTCAAATTTACCATCCTGCTTTACACAGTCTGAATTTGACGGTTTGGCTGCTGAGACCCACATTCTGAGAGACCGTGGGCTTTCGGGGCCAGTCCTTTCTACTCTGGTCAATGCCAGAAAGCCGGCCTCCAGGCTTATTTACTACAAAATCTGGAGGGCATATGTTTCCTGATGTGAACTCAGGGAATGGCATCCTAGAAAGTATGTCATTAGCAGGATCTTGGCCTTCCTCCAGTCGGGCCTAGAAATGAATTTGGCCGTAAGCACTATCAAGGTGCAGATTTCGGCCTTGTCAGCGTTTTTTCAGAAGCCACTTGGATCGCATTCCCTGGTGTGGGCTTTCATCCAGGGGGCTATGTGGATAAGGTCGCCAGTCAAACCTCCGGTATGCCCATGGGATCTGAATTTGGTTCTCTCAGCTTTGCAGAGGCAACCTTTTGAACCTTTGCATCTGGCTTCGTTAGTTCTTTTTGACTAAAAAATTGGTTTTCTTGGTAGCCATATCCACAGCTAGAAGAGTGTCAGAACTAGCAGCTCTCTCCAGCAAAGAGCCGTATCTAATTATTCATAAGGACCGGGTGGTAATGCGTCCCAACAGGTCCTTTCTGCCTAAGGTGGTTTCAGGATTCCATTTGAATCAAGAAGTAATCCTACCATCCTTTTTTCCGGACCCACAGTCCGCAGAAGAAGAATCTTTGCACACTTTGGATGTGGTAAGGGCAATCAGTATCTATCTTCAGGCAACTGCTCAGATAAGGAAAACTGATTGCTTATTTATTTTGCCGGAAGGCGCTAGGAAGGGCCAGGCGGCATCAAGATCCACTCTCTCAAGGTGGATTAGACAGATTATTTCTCAGGCCTATAGTGTTAAAGGGAAAATCCCTCCTTTTCAAGTGAAAGCGCACTCAACTAGGGCTGTAAGTGCTTCTTGGGCAGTGCATCACCAGGCCTCCCTGGCTCAGATCTGTAAGGCTGCAACTTGGTCATCAGTCCACACATTCACCAGATTCTATCAGGTGGATGTCAGAGGGCAAGAGGATATCGCCTTTGGACGCAGTGTACTGCAGGCTGCAGTTTAGGTCCTCCGGTCCCTGGCAGTCTATAATTATGATCTGTGTCTACCTCCCCTCAATCTGAGCATTGCTTTGGGACATCCCACTATGTAATGAAGCTCCTGTGTCCCGTGATGTATGATCAAGAAAATAGGATTTTTATATACACCTTACCTGTAAAATCCTTTTCTTGAGAGTACATCACGGGACACAGGGCTCCCGCCCCTCTTGGATTTTACGTGGTTTCCTATTGCTTGCTACAAAACTGAGGTGCCTCCCACATGGGAGGGGTTATATAGGGGAGGAATTCCCCTTAATTGGGGGTTAACCAGTGTCCAATCACCAGAGGTGCCTATATAACCCACTATGTAATGAAGCTCCTGTGTCCCGTGATTTACTCTCAAGAAAAGGATTTTACAGGTAATCTGTATATAAAAATCCTATTATTTGTGTCATTCTCAAAACTTTTGGCCACAGCTGTACATCCACACAGGGGCGGCAGGGCATATAGCATGTGATTCGGACCACATTCCTGTTCAAATTGCATGCTATTCTTTTTTCAATTTGCACCCATGCATTTTCTATTGACACAAATCGCAAAGTATCCGTTTCAATATTGGGAGCATTTGGGCGAGTAGCAATACTAGCTCAAATGCTTGGTAATCAGTGCATCCCTAGTACAGACCATCATTTCAGACACATATAATTGAGACCTTGGTCAGAATCCATCACAATTATTGATTGATATCATTTCTATATTTGCAGATATTCACTTCCAATTATGGCCCCGAGGCTCTTGGTGAGCTGGTGGCTCAGCTACACTCTAGCTTCTACCGTTCCAACAAAGAATACTTCACCTATGAAAGGGACCCTCGATCTGCAGCGTACATACCTCCAGGGAAGGGGCACTTTTATTATCACGCTGCCGTCTTTGGCGGCACGCCATCGCGTCTCTTTAACCTTACCTCCAGCTGTCTGAAGGGCATCTTAAGGGACAAGGAGAACAATATAGAGGCAGTGTGGCATGACGAAAGTCACCTCAACAGATATTTTGCCTTGGAAAAGTTGCCACAGAAGGTACTGTCACCAGAGTATTGCTGGGACAATCTATTGTGGTTGAAATTTCATAAACTGGTCTGGGCAAGAAAACATTATTCAAAATTAAGGGTATAACTCAGACAGATGAAGATGATTCATGACAACTAAGTGACAAGATCATATAGCCATAAGCACCTGTGGATTTGGGTTCAAAACTAGAAAGGGTTTTGATTGGAGTTCTACTTTAAGCCTAATAGATTCTGCTTGGTTGCTATGCTAATGGGCAACACCAACACTTTTCCTATCATAAAGGTATCAGTTTTTGCTGGCCAATGCATTTCTAGGGGCAGGTTGAATTTTTGCACCAAATGATTACCAACCAGACACAAATGCCTTGTCCCACCCCTTGCGAACCCCATTGGAATGCTGTCTTCTCCTGGTCTTCTTGTCAGGTTCCGACTCTTCGGCAACATGGTTGGCAGGGCCAGGATGATGCATACAAGTCAGATTTTCATGGCACAGAGCCGTGCCATAAATGTATGCTGAGCTGCGCATGAATGACTCGGTGTACACCAACACGCTGACAGGCAGGGAGAAAGATTTATGACAGAAGAGGCCAATAAGATTTCATCTGTTATAAAAAATTCAACCTGTCATTGTTTTTCTTTTTTAACCACTTCAATACAGGGCACTTATACACCTTCCTGCCCAGACCAATTTTGAGCTTTCAGCGCTGTTGCACTTTGAATGACAATTGCGCGGTCATGCTACACTGTACCCAAACAAAATTTTTATCATTTTGTTCCCACAAATAGAGCTTTCTTTTGCTGGTATTTGATTGCCTCTGGGATTTTTATTTTCTGCTAAACAAATAATAAAAGACTGAAAATCTTGAAAAAAAAACATGTTTTTTTTGTTTCAGTTACAAAACTTTGTAAATAAGTAAGTTTTCTCCTTCACTGATGGGCACTGACGGGGCTGCAGTGATGGGCACTGATGAAGTGGCACTGATAGGCGGCACTGATAGGTGGCACTGATATGCGGCACAGATAGACACTGATAGGTGGCACGGATTGGCACAGATGGGCGGCATGGATGGGCACTGATAGGCGGCATTGTAATTTAAAGTTTTGTAGGGATGGATGCAAATCAGTGCCAAATAATAATGCATGCCAATCAGTGATGCCCATTGTGGGCACTGATTGGCATCCATTATGGGCACTGATTGGCATTCATTATGGGCACTGGCTGGCATCCCTGGTAGTCTAGGGAGCATACCTGGTGCTGGGCATCTCCTGGTGGTCTAGTGGCGTCCCTGGTTGTCCAGTGTGGGCATCCTCGGGGGGGGGGGGGGCTGTGCTGATAATCGATCAGCACAGACCCCCCCCCTGTCAGAGGAGCAGCCGATCGGCTCTCCTCTACTCACGTCTGACAGACGCGAGTGAGGAAATGCTGATCGCCGGCTCTTCCTATTTACACTGTGATCAGCCGTGATTGGACACAGCTGATCACATGGTAAAGAGTCTCTGTCGGAGACTCTTTACCGAGATCGTAGTTGCGGGGTGTCAGACTGACACTCCACAACAACGATCGCCACGATGCGTGCCCGGGGGCGCGCAGCGGCTTAATATCCTGATCATGTCATATGACGTCCGGTCAGGATATTACAACCACTTTGCCACCGTTATTTTGCTATATGGCGGGCGGCAAGTGGTTAAGTTTCATTTTAAACTCTAAATTCTGAAAGGGGGGAGATTTACTAAAACGGGTGCATGCAAAATCTGGTGCAACTGTCACCTAGGGTTGCCACCTGTCCAGGATTCAGTTCGGGTTTGGAATTATGCGTCTGGGTTTCAGACCGCCTGAAACCCGGACACATTATTTAGACTGGACTCAGGCTTCCCAGCAGGGTTGCTGGCTGCAGTTGTCTATGCTAAGAGTGTCTGTTACACTCTCACACTGCCTAAAGCCAACACTAAGGCCGCGTACACACGCGCGGACTGTTCGCCCAACCTTGTCCGCTGAATAGTGTTTGGGCGGACAGTCCGCTCGTGTGTGGGGCTTCAGCGGACAGTTTCAGCGGACAGTTGGCCGAACAAGGTCTTACGGAAATTCCGAAAAACTGTCCGCTGAAACAAGGTTTCAGCGGACTGTTCGCTCGTGTGTAGGCTTGTTCGGCCAACTAAGTCTCGCGCATGCTCAGAAAGGATTTCCACGTCGGAAGGTTGCATTGCAGTGTATAGGACGTCGTATTTTTCGTCCCGTCGTACGTGCCGTTCACGTCATCGTGCACGGTTTCAGCAAACTGTTCGTCCGTCGTGTGTGGCCATGTCCGTCCATGCTAAGTTTGAGCGGACTGTTCGCTCAAACTGTTGGACGGACAAAGTTGGGCCAACAGTCCGCGCGTGTACGCGGCCTAACAATCCACCCAAACACACACAGACAGGAGAGGAGAGAGGGCTCGGTCTGCTCCTCTTCCCCCACCCCTCTGTGTATGCCCACACTCCAATCCCCAGGGATGTGCCTCAGAATAGGAAAGTAAGTGGGGCTGGAAATTTGAAGTCCAGCAGCCACAGATACATCTGGACAAGAGGTGCTGACTGCCAAGGGGTGAGTGAGCTCACCATCCATCCCTCTCTTGCATCTGAGTAAGTGCACTAACGCAAATCAGGGTTCTCAGATGATAGGATCAGAGTTCTAGCTTAAGTTATGACTTGACATTATTTGTACAAAATTGCTGTGTTAAGAGATAGGTATTGTGAAAAGTGTAAAGTCAGTCAGACTACGCCCATCTGCTGACCACACGATGGAGAAAGGCTGTTTTCTCCTTATCTGGTATTTTTGTGCATGACTCAGTAAATTTTGAGTGTATATAAGAACTGTGAAAACAATAAACGTCCGAGGGCCATTCAGCTTGGATTTGAGCTACAGAAAGGTCTACTGTATTTCATTTCTATCAGAAGCATAAGATTTGAACTCAGCATTACAAAGAGGAAAAGCAATTGGTTTTAGAATTGCACTTAACAATTTTGGCGCCCGAACATGGACTCATCAATGATCCTACTAGAGGTGGACGAACGGAGCTGACGGAACCATAACACTGGGGCACTTCGAGAACCACAGACCACGAAGCCTGGCCAGGTAAGAGAAAGCCTTTATTTCTCTTTATACTCTGAGCTTCCCTAATTTGTGCCTTTAGCCAGTTCTGTCAGAAACGGGTCTCCACGCAGCATATTAACTGCAACCTCTGTAGGGGTGAGTCTTGAACTATTATAAGTAATACCTTTGTTTTGCTGATAATTTGTTGTCTGTCCATGTTGGGTGAAAGAATGAGCCATGTTTAGGATGGTATGAATTAGAAGGAGGATTGCCGTACTAGGCAAGTGAAAGCGCCCTTTCGGGGGGTCAACCTTCACATCTAAGTCATAAACCATAAGACTGGTTGAAAGTATAAACCCTGTCTGCTCCATAAAGCAGGGATAAGAGTGCACGAGAGGGATCCCAGATACGGAGGGGAATAAGGTCTCCATAAGCCCGGAGATCTAGTCGGATACCTGGCCACTTAAAGGAATGCTTGTATATGTTGTAGCCGTCAGTCTGGTCATAATATTTGTCAGTTGGCTAGCATATAAAGTAATTCGATTTCAGAAATCTCATCCCGGGGAGGTTTTTTTAGTATTCTAGCATCCTAGGAGGAAGGCAACGAGGAACTGTTGTAGGGTCCCTCATACACACTTTTTTTTATTTTTTTATTTTGGGACATATAACAGTGTCCCACACGCTACCTAGGCACGGACTGTTAGAATGGGTCAGAGGTACACAAAACCCCGTCAAGGAACTGTGGCCCACTATACGGTGCCACAGATAATTAAGAACATATATGGGAAAGATGAAGCACAAAATTTAAAAACCATACTTCATAAATTTAAGGTAAAAGGAGCAGCGGGTTTAGACCCAGACGTGTGGAAGGAAATAAAAAGGGACAGACAAGGAGAGGTGTTAGAGAAGCAATGGATGCGTCAGGTTCAGTGCTTAATTAAGGTCTCTTAGGCCGCGTACACATGGGCGGTGTCACGATCGACCTACTGTTCCGATCGTACATAGGAAACTCACCCGCAGGCGTCCTCAGACGCAGGTTGGCGCGAACGAACGCACGCGTGTGCGTGTAGATCCTAACAGGCGCACGCGGGTGCGCGTTGACACGAGCGAGCGCACACGGGCGCGCGACCAAGCGAATGGGCGTACGCGGGGTCACGAACGGGAGCACGGTTACTCGCGGGGGCACGCAAACTCACCGTGCGACCGTTCTTGGCGCCCAATAGGTTATTTAAGGAATCCGCTCCTGTTCTCCCGTGCTGTCCTGTCTACAGCGTTCCCGTGACTTCTGCTACTTGCTCCTGCCTGTTCCTGATACTGAACCCAGCCTGTTTGACCTTGTTTGATTGCTGCCGGCCTCCGACCCTCTGCCTACCTGACCACGCTCCTGCCTTCTGCTTTGTACTTCTGCTGCCCGCTAATTACCGACCCGGCTCGTTCCTGACCACGTCTGCTGTACCCACCTGAACGCCAGTACCAGCTGCTCCTGCTGTTCCTGCCTGTCTGCCAGTACCAGCTGCTCCTGCTGTTCCTGCCTGTCTGCCAGTACCAGCTGCTCCTGCTGTTCCTGCCTGTCTGCCAGTACCAGCTGCTCCTGCTGTTCCTGCCTGTCTGCCAGTACCAGCTGCTCCTGTTGTGCCCGCTGTCTACTACCTCCCGTTCCAGTCTGACCTCCTGTACCAGCTGGTGGTGGATCTCCGTTGCTGCAACCCGGCCTGGCACTTGTGCCCTCCGAACTCTTGAATCCCTGTCTCCATCTCCAGGGGCTCTCGAGCCGGAGGCTTACGAGGCGCCGCTCCCTGCTTTCTGGGCTCTCCTACCAGGTAACGTGACAGTACAGGACAGCCATGTCCGAGCCCACGCAGGGAGCCTCCCCAATGGACGAGCTTTGCCGCCATCTAGCCGGTCTTACCCAGGCTGTGAAGAACTTGCAGGAAGGCTACGGTCGTCTGGAAGAACAGGTCCTGGCCCTATCTGCCTCATCATCTGCTGTTCCCGGACCTCCAGCTCCACCTTCAGTGGTAATGATGCCGCCTGAACCAAGGGTCCCCACTCCAGATCGTTTCTCCGGCAACCGAAACAAGTTCAGGGCCTTTCATAACTCCTGCGAGCTCTTCTTCGCTTTACAGCCCTGGACTTTCTCCCTCGAGGCGACTAAAGTGGGGTTCGTCATTTCGCTACTGACAGACGAGCCCCAGGCCTGGGCGCATCGTCTTTTGGAACGGAAGGATCCCTCTCTGGACACTTTAAATACTTTCTTCCAAGCGATGTCTCGTCTGTATGAGGACCCCCAGCTTGCTGCCACCGCAGAAGCAGCCCTGCATGCGCTCCAACAGGGTCGCAGGCCGGTGGAGGATTACGTGTCTGAGTTCAGACGCTGGAGCTCCGACACAGACTGGAATAACTCGGCCCTCCGCTACCAGTTTCGGATGGGCCTCTCTGAATCGTTAAAAGACGAACTGGCTCGCGTGGGTATCCCTGAAACCCTAGAAGCGCTCATTGACCTCTCTGTCCAGATTGATAGGCGCCTAAGAGAACGTCGCCTGGAGCGTTCTTCTTCTACCTCTCGCCCTGTCTGGATGTTACCACGGGTTCCAAGTTCCAACTCTCCGGTTCCCTCCGCTCCTGTTCCACCCTCTCCAGATTCTCCAGAGCCCATGCAGCTGGGACTCCTTCGCCCATCTTTGACACCTGAGGAGCGCCAACGTCGAAGAGCCGGCAATCTGTGTCTCTACTGTGGAGAACCGGGACATTATGTTCGCACTTGCCCTGCCAAATTGCGTAAGTGCCTCCTCCTTCCTCCCGCTTCTTCTCCTGCCTTGCTTAGTAACACCTCTCATCTGGCTGTGCCTCTTCTTTTGCAGCTCTCAGGAGGGACTATCAAAACCAACGCGATTATTGACTCTGGGGCTTGCAGCGGCTTTATGGACTTGTCCTTTGCCTTAAGAAACAACATCCCTCTTCGGCCTAGGGTAAAAGGACTTTCAATTTATTTGGCCGACGGTTCCACCCTTAAGTCCGGACCAGTGACCCAGGAGACGTCTCCTCTTTTTGCCATCATCGCCGGAACCCACCAGGAGCTCCTGTGTCTGGACATCATTAAGTCTCCACTTTTTCCCGTTATTCTCGGCATGCCCTGGTTGAAGGCCCACAACCCCCTCATCAATTGGTCCACCGGGGGAATTGAGTTCCCGTCTGCCTACTGCCGTCAGCACTGTCTCCCAGTTGTTAACACGGACCCTTCTTCCCTGCTTTGCTTAGAAACGGACACCGAGATCCGACAGGCTGTGCCCAAGGTTTACCACAACTTCTTGGATGTGTTTAGCAAGAAGGGCGCCGAGACTCTACCCCCTCACAGGCCATATGACTGCCCTATCGAGTTGCTTCCGGGGGCAGAGATTCCCTTCGGAAGAATTTTCCCCTTATCCGAAACCGAACTGGGAACCCTGAAAACCTACCTGGACGAGAACTTGGAGAAGGGTTTTATTCGACCGTCCACCTCCCCGGCAGGTGCAGGGATCTTCTTCGTTGAGAAAAAAGACCACTCCCTACGCCCATGTGTGGACTACCGGGCACTTAACAAGGTCACAATAAAAAAACGCTATCCCCTACCGTTAGTGCCCGAACTATTTCAGAGACTGGGGTCGGCCGAAGTATTCTCTAAACTAGACCTTCGGGGTGCCTACAACCTTGTCCGCATTCGTAGAGGCGACGAATGGAAGACCGCCTTCCGTACTCGTTTCGGGCACTTTGAATATTTAGTTATGCCCTTCGGACTATGTAATGCTCCTGCTACATTCCAACATTTCGTAAATTATATCTTCAGAGATTACCTTGATTTGTTTGTTATAGTGTATCTAGATGATATCTTAATCTTTTCTTCCTCCTTAGCCGAGCACCGGGAACATGTGAAGAATGTCCTAGGCTGACTCCGTCTCCATGGCCTGTACGCCAAGCCCGAGAAGTGTGTCTTTGAACAACAAAGTATTCAATTCCTTGGTCTAATTATTTCAGTGAAAGGAATAGAGATGGACCCCCAGAAGATCTCAGCCATCCTAGACTGGCCCGCTCCCTCTGACAAGAAAGGGGTCCAACGATTCGTAGGATTTGCTAATTTTTACAGGAAATTCATCAAGGGATTTTCCTCCATCATCTCCCCCATCACCGAGCTGACCAAACAGGGTCAGAAGTTTCAATGGACCTCTAGGGCACAAGAGGCTTTCAAAACCCTAAAGGACTTGTTCATATCGGCCTCAATCTTAAGACACCCTGACTCAACCCTGCCTTATATCCTGGAGGTGGATGCCTCGGAAATTGCGGTCGGTGCGGTGCTGTCCCAGAGACAGGGGCCTAAGTCACTCTTGCATCCGGTCGCCTTCTTTTCCCGCAAGCTTTCGGAGGCTGAACGTAA
This sequence comes from Lithobates pipiens, assembly GCF_037356315.1. Taxonomy (NCBI): domain Eukaryota; kingdom Metazoa; phylum Chordata; class Amphibia; order Anura; family Ranidae; genus Lithobates; species Lithobates pipiens. The sequence continues at coordinate 222,493,023 of NW_027507685.1, forward strand.
TTACGATGTCGGTGACCGTGAACTGCTGGCGATCAAGGCGGCACTCGAGGAGTGGCGCTACCTTCTCGAGGGCGCTTCCCACCCGATCCTGGTCTATACTGATCATAAAAATCTAGAATATCTTAAGTCGGCCAAGAGACTGAAGCCAAGACAGGCCAGGTGGGCACTCTTCTTCTCTAGATTCGTGTTTCACATCACGTACCGTCCGGGATCTAAGAATGTCAAATCCGATGCTCTCTCTCGCATGTACAGTGAACCAGTGGAGCTCTCTACTCCTGATACTATCCTTTCCTCAGGGAACTTTCTCCTGCTTCAGGAGGACCTACTCACCCAAATTAAGCAAGCTTCCAGCGATCCGGTCCTCCCACCTGACATTCCATTAACTTCTAGAGATGGTCTTCTTTGGCATCAGGGCAAGATCTACGTTCCCCAAGAAGTACGTGTCGCAGTCCTCAGCTCCTGCCACGACCACCTGCTGGCCGGCCACTTTGGGGTGCTCAAAACCACGGACTTGCTTCAGCGCACCTTCTGGTGGCCACAGATGAAAAAGCACTGCAGGGAATATGTGGAGGCATGCACCACATGTATTCGGAATAAAGGTAGCAAATCAAAAGCTTGGGGGCTGCTGAGACCACTGCCCATTCCGGATAGACCTTGGAGGATGATATCCATGGACTTCATCGTGGAATTGCCTCCTTCGGAGGATTTTTCCACAATCTTTGTGGTGGTAGACCGACTCACTAAAATGGCCCACTTTTTGCCTATGAAGGGGACCCCTTCGGCCGCAGAGACGGCTAAGACTTTTATTAGAGAAGTGGTGAGGCTTCATGGCATCCCTGCCAACATTACTTCAGATAGGGGGGTGCAGTTCACGTCCAGGTTTTGGAAAGCACTCTGTGGGGCCCTGAAAATTGAGCTTCGTCTTTCCTCGGCCTATCACCCTCAGACCAACGGCCAGACCGAGAGAACCAACCAAACACTGGAGCAATATCTGCGTTGCTTTTCTTCCTTCTCCCAGGATGACTGGGCATCGCTCTTACCACTAGCAGAATTTGCTTATAACAATTCTATCCATTCTGCCACAAAACAGTCTCCATTTTTTGCAAATTTTGGCTTCCACCCGCTTTTTCTGTCCAGTAATCTCCCTGAATGTTCAGTACCGGCGGTACAGGAAGACCTCAATTTCTTCGAAAAACCAACAATAAACTCCTACAAGAGACTCTGGCTAAAACACAGGAACACAACAAGGAGGTCTTCGATAAGAAGAGAAGGGGGGAGCTCAACCTCAAGGTCGGGGACCAGGTCTGGTTGTCCACTCTAAACCTGAAATTGGCCTGCCCATCCAAGAAGCTGGGCCCGAAGTTTGTGGGCCCATTCCCTATTGTGAGGAAGCTGAATGACGTGGCTTTTGAATTGAAGCTCCCGGAGTCGTTTCGGATCCACTCAGTCTTTCACGCCTCACTGCTTAAACCTACTGTTCCGGACCCCTTTGCCAATCGGAATGCCAACCCCCCGGTACCTGTGATGATTGATGGAGAATTGGAATACGAGGTCGAATCCATCCTGGACTGCAGGAGAAGACAGAATCGGACTCAGTTTCTGGTCAAATGGAAGGGGTATGGCCCGCGAACAAACGCACGCGTGTGCGTGTAGATCCTAACAGGCGCACGCGGGTGCGCGTTGACACGAGCGAGCGCACACGGGCGCGCGACCAAGCGAACGGGCGTACGCGGGGACGCGGGGTCACGAACGGGAGCACGGTTACTCGCGGGGGCACGCAAACTCACCGTGCGACCGTTCTTGGCGCCCAATAGGTTATTTAAGGAATCAGCTCCTGTTCTCCCGCGCTGTCCTGTCTACAGCGTTCCCGTGATTTCTGCTACTTGCTCCCGCCTGTTCCTGATACTGAACCCAGCCTGTTTGACCTTGTTTGATTGCTGCCGGCCTCCGACCCTCTGCCTACCTGACCACGCTCCTGCCTTCTGCTTTGTACTTCTGCTGCCCGCTAATTACCGACCCGGCTCGTTCCTGACCACGCCTGCTGTACCCACCTGAACGCCAGTACCAGCTGCTCCTGCTGTTCCTGCCTGTCTGCCAGTACCAGCTGCTCCTGCTGTTCCTGCCTGTCTGCCAGTACCAGCTGCTCCTGCTGTTCCTGCCTGTCTGCCAGTACCAGCTGCTCCTGTTGTGCCCGCTGTCTACTACCTCCCGTTCCAGTCTGACCTCCTGTACCAGCTGGTGGTGGATCTCCGTTGCTGCAACCCGGCCTGGCACTTGTGCCCTCCGAACTCTTGAATCCCTGTCTCCATCTCCAGGGGCTCTCGAGCCGGAGGCTTACGAGGCGCCGCTCCCTGCTTTCTGGGCTCTCCTACCAGGTAACGTGACAGGCGGACTGTCTGCCCAACTTAGTCCGCCGAAACACATTTGAGCGGACAGTCCGCTCGTGTGTGGGCTTCAGCGGACTTTTTCAGCGGACTGTCTGACAAACAAAGTCTTACGGAATTTCCGTAAGATTGTCCGTCCAAACTTGGTTTGAGCGGACAGTCCGCCCGTGTGTGTGCCAGTCCGCTGTACTTTCGAAATGAGCGGACTTTTCCCGCCCGGAGAAAAGTCCGCTCATTTCGAAGCGGGTCTCCAGGTAAGCGGGGCCCGCGACGGAGACGTCGCGAGCCCCGCCGCCTGGTATGGACTCAAAGGGGAACCCCAACGCCGAAAAAAATCGGCGTGGGGGTCCCCCCCAAGTCCACAACAGACCCTTGTCCGAGCACGCTACCCGGCCGGCCAGGAAAGGGGGGCGAGCGAGCGCCCCCCCTCCTGAGCCGTACCAGGCCACGTGCCCTCAACATGGGGGGTGCCTTGGGGAAGGGGGGGCCGCGCGGCCCCCCCACCCCAAAGCACCTTGTCCCCATGTTGATGAGGACAAGGGCCTCTTCCCGACAACCCTGGCCGTTGGTTGTCGGGGTCTGCGGGCGGGGGGCTTATCGGAATCCGGGAGCCCCCTTTAATAAGGGGGCCCCCGGATACCGGCCCCCCACCCTATGTGAATGAGTATGGGGTACAATGTACCCCTACCCATTCACCTGTGAAAAAAAGTACAAAAAAAACCACAACACAGGGTTAAAATATTTTATTGCACAGCTCCGGGGGTCTTCCGTCTTCGGGGGTCTTCTCGCCGGACTCCTCCGCTATCTTCTTGTAGCTCTTTTACTAGCGGAGGAGTCCGGCTTTCTTCCTCCCCGCCGCCGGCCTCTTCTCCCGACTTCGGGGGTCTTGTCCCCCTCTTCGGTTCTTCTGCCGGGCCACCGCGCCTTCTTCTAGCTCTTTTACAGGCGGTGGCCCGGTCTTCTGTCGCCGCTGTCGCCGCCGCCTTCCGTTCTTCTTCTTCTTCTTCTTCTTCTTCTTCTTCTTCTTCTTCTTCTTCTTCTTCTTCTTCTTCATCTTCTTCTTCATCTTCTTCATCTTCTTCATCTTCTTCATCTTCTTCATCTTCTTCATCTTCTTCATCTTCTTCTTCTCCAGGAGATGTTGCCTCGACGATCTCTCCGGCCGGAATGCCAGAGCCGCGCTGCGCGGCCACTTATATAGTGACAATGGGGCGGTGTCACATGGTATATGTCACATGGGTTGATGTCACATGGGGACTATGACATCGTAAGGGGGCGGGGTCACCATGTGACACCAACCCATGTGACATATACCATGTGACACCGCCCCATTATCACTATATAAGTGGCCGCGCAGCGCGGCTCTGGCATTCCGGCCGGAGAGATCGTCGAGGCAACATCTCCTGGAGAAGAAGAAGAAGAACGGAAGGCGGCGGCAGAAGACTGGGCCACCGCCTGTAAAAGAGCTAGAAGAAGGCGCGGTGGCCCGGCAGAAGAACCGAAGAGGGGGACAAGACCCCTGAAGTCGGGAGAAGAGGCCGGCGGCGGGGAGGAAGAAAGCCGGACTCCTCCGCTAGCAAAAGAGCTATAAGAAGATAGCGGAGGAGTCCGGCGAGAAGACCCCCGAAGACGGAAGACCCCCGGAGCTGTGCAATAAAATATTTTAACCCTGTGTTGTGTTTTTTTTGTACTTTTTTTTCACAGGTGAATGGGTAGGGGTACATTGTACCCCATACTCATTCACATAGGGTGGGGGGCCGGTATCCGGGGGCCCCCTTATTAAAGGGGGCTCCCGGATTCCGATAAGCCCCCCGCCCGCAGACCCCGACAACCAACGGCCAGGGTTGTCGGGAAGAGGCCCTTGTCCTCATCAACATGGGGACAAGGTGCTTTGGGGTGGGGGGCCGCGCGGCCCCCCCTTCCCCAAGGCACCCCCCATGTTGAGGGCACGCGGCCTGGTATGGCTCAGGAGGGGGGGGGGCGCTCGCTCGCCCCCCTTTCCTGGCCGGCCGGGTAGCGTGCTCGGACAAGGGTCTGTTGTGGACTTGGGGGGGACCACCACGCCGATTTTTTTCAGCGTTGGGGTTCCCCTTTAAGTCCATACCAGGCGGCGGGGCCAGCGACGTCTCCTTCACGGGCCCCGCCTACCTGGAGACGCACTCGAAATGAGCGGACTTTCCTCCGCGTGTGTGGGCAAGTCCGTTCATTTCAAAAGTTGAGCGGATTGTATGGCGGACTTAGTCCGCTGGTATTAGTCCGCTCAAAAAGTTCCGTGTGTGGGCAAGTCCGTTCATTCAAAAGTTTGGACGGACTGTCTGTCGGATTGTCTGACGAACTTAGTTGGGCAGACAATCCGCCCGTGTGTACGCGGCCTTATAGAGCAAAAGAGGAGGGGTGGAAATATAACCCAGATTGTGATGGTTGGGACATGAAGGATAGAAGAACAAAAAATGCTGAGGCTCTGGTTGACCCCAGCTCAGCCATTCCACCCCCATACACTGACATAGAACATAAACCACATAAGATATATCCTTCACTCCAAGGCAGGGGATGGGTTTGTCAGGTTTGTGGAACACAAAACCCAGAATGGGCAATAGAGTGTGTGCATTGTGGGGCACAAAAACCTCATCCAGAAACTGTAGCCCCCGTACGCACTGATACACACATTGTACAGGTAAATAATCCGGAATTTGGACAAGTAGCCCATCCAAATGCCCCACCTACTGTTACTCGTAGGATGCAGATAAGGACCTGGGCACCATGGACACCAGACGCCCTTATGGCACTAATACAGAATGCCCCAGACCCAGTAGCGAAACCAGCTGCGTTTTGTAGATTTGTAAGACAGTGGATGGATACACATGATGCAACATGGCAAGACGGGGAAGATTTGTGTAGACATAAAATGACTTCTACTCTGTTTCAGCAATTTGTGACAGAAATAGGTCCGCACCGACCTATAGACCATTTTGACACAGACGGCAACCAACAGGCAGGACACGTCAGACACATAGATTCAAGGGCCCCATTTGTTGTTAGGTTGGAAGCTTTCTGTATGGCAAAACAAATAGAGAGAGGGTCCATATCACCCATGAAACAAACTCCAGGACAGACAGTATCAGACTTTTACTTGTCTATGGAAAGTATGATGGCAGATGAAGGATTGGATTTGGCTCAGCCAACTACGATCCGAGCCTTCAATAGACAATTTATGGAAGGATTAATTCTACAGATAAGTGAAAGACTGAAAGCCTGTACACCGGAGTGGAGAGCAACTAGAGATAGAGGAACATTGTTGCAAAAAGCACAGGGAATAGAGGCTGACCTGGTAGAGACGAAAACCTGAAGACACCCTACTGTTAATGCCATAACCACCCCACAAGATAGGGACTATGGACAGTATCGCAAACCTTTGACTTGTCACTACTGCAACAAAATTGGCCACGTGAAACGCTATTGTAGGAAAAGAATGAGAGATGAGGGAGACGACTTTTCATCTCCAGCCAGGTTTGATACTAGATATGGATCTAGGCAGACCTCCGGACCTCCTAATCAATCGGAGGATCAGAGGGCATGACTCGCTCCTGTCTTAGGAAAATCACATATAAAAATGTTACACATCCCAATACAAATAAACAATAAAAACATCTCATGTTTAGTGGACAGTGGAGCTTCGCGCAGCCTGCTTTCAGACTCGGTGATACGGCCCGGCCAGGAGTCCACTGAAACAGTATTAATTACGGGGTATGATGGAATTTTATCTGACGCTCCCCTGACAAAGCCCCTAAAGGTTAAAGTTGGAAATAGGATTTTTCTTTCTCGGTTTTTAATATCAGGGGGAGCACCAACAAATCTGCTGGGAGGAGATATTTTACAAAATTGGGAGCCAATATTGCATATCATACAGATGGTACAGTAACATTAACGATAGATGAGGAACAACACCTCGACACGTGTAATGTGATCCAATATTTTGAGGAGGAACCCGAAATTCTGTGTCACCCTCCTCCAGATATATATCAGGCTCTGCAAACACTCCCAGAAGATTTGTGGGAAAGTCATCAAGCAGATGTTGGTTTACTACCTGTTTCCCCAGTTAAATTACAGTTGATTCCAGGTGCCGTCCTACCCCAGCTGAAACAATATCCCCTTAGTGCGCTGCAAGAAGCAGCTATAGCTACACAAATACAATCTCTGCTTAAAGCGGGGGCATTGAAGGAAGTAAAATCACCCGCTAATACTCCCTTGTATCCAGTAAAAAAGAAGCCCGGCACTGACAGTCAAGTTAAATATAGAATGGTGCAGGACTTGCGGGCAGTGAATAAAATCTTGGCACCCATGACACCTTTAGTACCAAACCCCCACACACTGTTGTCACAGGGGCCATCCACCAGTACACATTTTTCGGTAATAGACTTGGCTAACGCCTTCTTTTCTGTGCCATTGGCGGAAGAATGCCAACTATGGTTCGCATTTTCCTTCAAAAATAAACAACTAACTTGGACACGCCTACCTCAAGGAATGGCGCATTCGCCAACCCTCTATTCACAGGCTCTACAAACAGTGCTAGAGGAATGGTTACCTCCAGACTCTTGTGTATTGCTACAATACGTGGATGACCTATTGCTATGCTGTCCAGATAGGGAAACATGTCTCCATGCCACTTTGGCACTTTTGCAATTCTTGGCAAAAAAGGGTTGCAAGGTTAACAGGAAAAAGTTACAAGTGTGTCAGGAAAAAGTTGTCTTCTTAGGACACTGCATATCACAAGGAACAAGACATCTCACAGACGAGAGAGTACAGGCAATAAAGGGAATCTTACCCCCACGAAATTTCAAACAATTGCGTATGTTTCTGGGTATCGTGTCATATTGTAGACAATGGATACCCCACGCTAGCTTTTTGATGCAGCCATTATATGATTGTTTGAAAATTGTACCGTATATGCTTACAGAAGTAGCTTATGAGTCGTTTGTCACTTTGAAACAGTTGTTGATTTCTGCACCGGCTCTAGGTATCCCCGATTATACAAAGACATTCCATCTATACATTGCTGAGATCACCGGACATGCAACAGGAATTTTGACACAGTCACATATAAAACAAAGGCCCGTTGCTTACTTCTCAGCAGCTCTGGATCCAGTGTCCAGAGGTTCACCGTCCTGTGTACGGGCGGTAGCAGCAGTGTCAATAATTATAGATAAGTCATCAGAAATTGTTCTAGACAATCCAGTTGTAGTGCACACTACACATGACATACATGCAATCTTGTCTCAAGTACAGCCCAAACACATTTCAATGGCTAGGCAACTAAGGTTACAGTGTACTTTACTTTTACCTCCAAATGTCACTTTTCAGCACTGTACAACTTTAAATTTGGCCACCTTTTTGCCTCTTCAGTCACCAGATTTGACAAGGGGGAATAAGGAGGAAGGAGATGAGGAAACTGACACTCTTCTGTTTAAAGAGATAGTTGAGCACGACTGTTTTCAGCTCATGGAACAAGAGACAATGGGGTTCCCTCATGTTATAGATACACCAATTTTAGACGCTGAGCACACTTTGTATATAGATGGCAGCAGATTTGCTGATGATAAAGGAAGATATCACACAGGATATGCAGTAGTAACTGATACACAGGTGATTGAAGCACAGCCCTTACCAGCCCACATGTCAGCACAGGAAGCAGAATTAAAAGCTTTAGAGCAAGCCTTAGAATATTTGCAAGGACAAGAAGGAAATATTTACACTGACTCTGCCTACGCTTATGGTGTAGCGCACGATTTCGGCCATATATGGAGAGCTCGAGGGTATCTGACAGCAGCAGGCACACCAGTAAAACATGCGGAAGGAATAAAACGGGTTTTGACACATCTTCAAAAAGTTAAAAGGGTAGCCATCTTGAAGATAGCGGCACACACAAGTGCAAAGACAAGGGAAGCAAAAGGAAATGCCTTTGCAGATTTAACTGCGAAAAAGGCAGCCCAGAAAGAGATGTACCCTGAGACAGTGGCAGTGGCAGAGGTAAGTACAGTAAAGCCTTCATGGCAACAGTTGAGCAAGCTACAGGAGCAAGCGGCGGACAGTGAAAGAGACAAGTGGGTAAGGATGGGAGCCCAAATTGACCCTGACAATGTATTGAGGGCAGGAGGTAAAGTATGCCTACCGGCGTCTCTGTATCCAGCCATGGCCACGGCAATCCACCTACCTACCCATGTCAGTTCCAATTCCATGTATAGAATTGTGAACCAAGGATGGCTTGCACCAGGATTCAGTAGTATAGCCAAAAACTACTGTGCAGCATGCCAAATCTGTCTCCTGAATAATCCAGGACAAAAGGTAAAAACGCCACGAAAACACCAAGCTCAGGCCCAGTACCCCTTTCAAAGGCTGCAAATTGACTACATACAGTTGCCAAAAAGTGGCCCCTTTGAATTTGTACTTGTGTGCATCGATTTATTTTCAGGCTGGCCAGAGGGATATTCGTTAAAATCAGCCACGGCAAAAGCCACGGCTAAGAAACTGATCACTGAATTAATACCAAGGTTCGGATTACCTGAAACAATAGAATCAGATGGGGGACACACTTTACAGGTGAAGTAATGCAGAATGTGATGACCATGTTAGGGGTTCAACAGAGTTTCCACACCCCTTATCACCCACAGAGTTCAGGATCAGTAGAAAGAGTAAATGGGACAATAAAGCTAAAAATACAGAAAGCCATGCAAGAGTTAAAGAAGCCATGGCCAGAATGCCTGCCTTTGGCTTTGTTCTCCATAAGATATACCCCAACAGGAAAAACAGGGTTGTCTCCATATGAGATACTTTTTGGGAATGCACCCAGACTAGGTTTATACTTTCCACAGAGTATGCAATTGCAATGTGATAGTTTGACTGCATATGTGATACAATTGCAACAGCATCTAACCAAGATCCACAAGAGTGTTTATGCTTCCATTCCAGATCCCAACTCTATAGCAGGTACTCATTCACTGAGCCCCGGAGATTGGGTCTATGTAAAGAAACATACCAGAAAAGCTTTAGAGCCACGGTTTGAAGGACCATATCAAGTACTGCTGACCACTCCCACATCGGTCAAGTTGGAGGGAAAAGCAGCCTGGATCCACGCATCACACTGCAAAAAGAGTCCTGAACCGAGAGAAACAGAATGACAATCTTTCTAACTATGATGATAGTGCTTGAATGTTTTCAAATGTTTGTTTACACATGGACTCCCGGTATCAATGTAACAGTTCATGAAAACAGTACTGATCTTAGATGGATAAATCAGGATAAGGGTGTAATGCAAGTGTATACTGTAGGAAATGTCACTGTGTCAGGACAGGAGAGTCCTTTCTATGTAAAAGAAAATTACTATTATCCACGTTCACCAGTGGCCTTCATAAAAGCTAAGTCACAAGCACAAGTAAACATAACTTTCCAGTGGAGGGACAATTTACCATCACCCTTTAATAACATACCACATAAATGTCATAAGTTAGGTCCATCTGAAACATGGAGGGAAGTATTTGACAAAACACAAATGTTACTTTCTACCCCAGATTCCCAAACCTACAGGAACCTACAGAGGGGAAAGGGTCCCAGACCAGTAAGTGGAAGTGAACAATTCAATCTAACAGGTCCTATTAGTACAAATCAATCTGCAACTTATATTTGTGCAGCATGGTATTTTGTACCAATAAGGAAATCAGGTAAAACAACAGGAGGATATATACAATGGCAACATTATGGTTTTGATATAAAGATAGAGGACACTCTACCTACCATCTTTGAATCCTCTGTATTAACTCCTTTTCCTAAATCTTGCATAAATGTTTCGGTATCACAACAGAAAACAAAAATCAAATTTAATGTAACTTTTCCCCAGCTACCAGAGTGTAGGTATCGACGAGAATGGTATGATACAGTTCTGGGAGCTGCAGGAACTGGAATGGGAGTAATGAATGGGATACAGATGGAAATGATACAAAATAAGTGGAAACATGCAGGAAGTCACATAGCTGATAGTTTAATAATCACAAGCAAATGGTTACCTACAACATTTGAAACACAAATTAGCCAGGCACAGTTAACTAAATATCTCAATATTATGGTTAATCACACAGCACTAGCTAGTTTGGAGTTGTGGAAAGCAAATCAAAAGTTCATAAACATTACTCAATGTGCTTTCTCTACACTATCTTATCACATTCAAATTAATAGAGCTCGAGATGAGCTACGATTGGGGAATTATCACACTTGGATGAACTATTTCAAGGGTTTAAATTTAGAAAGTACATGGTTTGAAGTTCCAGGAAAAGAAGTTGAATGTGAGGAAAGATGGTGTGCTGGAAGATTTGATGTATATAAAGTAGAAAGGATTGAGGTAATGTGTAAGTTAATAGTAATGCCATTCCTGATAGGGAAGGATCTACCTGAATTTTGGTATCCTGAGATCTATGGACATTATGCAGATACACAAAACATGGCTCATGATCTAAGTCTATGTACTAAAACTAATAAGGGAATAGTTTGTGGAAGAAGTTCTCCAGTCTATGAACCTTGCTTATTGAAACATCAATCTAATATATGTAAGTTTCAGAGACTACCAGTAAGTGTAGGAAACAGATTTATGGAGATAGGACCACAACATATTTGTTTAGTTACAAATGATCAGGAAACTATGGAAAGTTTAAATAAAACAGCTCCTTATTCAGGATGTGTAAAGAATGTTAAAATGCTTAAATGGCAGAATGAAACTTTCCTTTTTGAACCAGATGCACATAGAATATTTAATCAAGAATGGACGGTAGATAACCTTACTGATACTACACCTTTTATAATATCATTAGAGCCCTTACAACAAATCTTAAGAGAGTCTGAAATACTTAGAAAAAACATAGAGACACAGGAACATACCCTTCAAAATAATCTAATATCTGCAGTTATAGATAAAGGAAAATTAATACATTTATCCTCACAGATAAGAGATGAAACTACCCACCACTGGTATGATGTTTTCAGTGGATGGTCTCCTACAGCCACTACTATACTTAATTGGATGTTGAGTCCTATACTAATACTTATGTTTGCTTTTGCTATAATGGCAATTATTAATTGTTGTATATACAAGAGAATTCAAAAGAAAGTTAAAAGAATGAATAGGGGTGCCCTATAGAACTCTGAGTTTGAGATTATGAGTTGACGTCACCCTTCTCTTTGATTCTCTTTGCTTTTGAGATGCTGATATGGAACTGGGGGATGAGGACATTGTTCTCCTCTGACAACCCGCGGTCAGGGATAGTACTCAGGAAATTATTGGCTATAACTTATGAGTAAGGACCCAGAGTTGGGAGAAGGATGATGTCAAAGGGGGAAAAATTATAGGATCAGAGTTCTAGCTTAAGTTATGACTTGACATTATTTGTACAAAATTGCTGTGTTAAGAGATAGGTATTGTGAAAAGTGTAAAGTCAGTCAGACTACGCCCACACGATGGAGAAAGGCTGTTTTCTCCTTATCTGGTATTTTTGTGTATGACTCAGTCAATTTTGAGTGTATATAAGAACTGTGAAAACAATAAACAACCGAGGGCCATTCAGCTTGGATTTGAGCTACAGAAAGGTCTACTGTATTTCATTTCTATCAGAAGCATAAGATTTGAACTCAGCATTACAAAGAGGAAAAGCAATTGGTTTGAGAATTGCACTTAAAGAGGGATTCCACCAAAAAAAAAAATATTAAAAGCCAGCAGCTATAAATACTACAGCTGCTGACTTTTAATAAATGGACACTCACCTGTCCCGGGTTCCAGCGATGCCGGCAGCCGAGGCTGATCGATCGCTCGGCTCTCGGCTGCTGTCGCCACCATTCTAGGTGAGGGAATCAGGAAGTGAAGCGAATGTCAGTGTCAGCGTGTCAGTGCTGGGGGGGGGTGGGATGAGTTTCAGTGATGGAGGGGTGGCGTCAATGTCAGTGCTGAGGGAAAATAGGATGAGTGTCAGTGCTGGGGGGAGATGGGATGACTGTCAGTGATGGGGGAGATGGGATGAGTCAATGTCAGTGATGGGGGGTGGGATGGAATCAGCGGTGGTGGTGGGGACTGGGTTCATTGACAATGGCAGCACTGGGGATTCCCCTGCATTTCTCTGTGTCTGTGTGAAAACTCACACAGCGGCCATGACCTCCTGCAGCTCCTCCCCCATCACTGTACTCACTGCATGGGTCAGTCGTCATCTGCTTATTGCTTGTGATAAAATTGTCAGATCCACCGGAGAGACAGTGTGGCTGAGCGCTGTGCAGAGAGTCAGACAGACAGGCAGCATGTGTGTGTGGCTGTGCGGAACGAGGGGCAAGAAACAGTGTGTCAGTGCTGCACAGCAGTGCACTGACTTACCTTCAATGGCGCCGCAGCGGCTCCTCTGTCTCTCTGAATCCAGTCCACCACACCGCACGCACATGTACTAAAGGTTGACTCCTCCCCCTGTGACCGGGAAACCAGTGAGTCACTCCATCTTGTCATCCACCCCCATAGTAACGTGGTCGCCCACTGTCCTGTCCTCCAGTCCCCATCAGCCAATCCTAGGCTAATAATAGTAAATCTGACCAATCCCAGGAGAGTGGGAGTGTGTGCGGGCGCACAGCTTGCGCCCTGCACACACCCTAAACACGTGCAAATCAGCTTCCCAGGCTGGGAAGCTTCCCATAGACCGCCGCATGTCCGGCACCCGGTCACTCTTAAAGTGGCTTTTTTTTTAAGCTGGGGGGGGAGGGCGGCGCCGGAGCGCCCCCTATGGACGGACTGACACTGAACTCAAGAGACTGACAACAGATCCACTTGAATGGATTTTTATTTGCAAATGTAGACAATGAACAGTCTCTTAAATTGGGATCAGAGGGTTGGAAAGGAAGTTCAGGAGCTCTTAGCCCTTGTACACACGGTCGGAGATTCCGACGGAATGTGTCCGATCGGACCGTTTTGTCGGATATTCCGACTGTGTGTGGTCTCCATCGGACTGTTTCCATCAAAGTATCCGACGGACCAAGTTTCCAACTTGTTGGTAAAATTTTCCGACAAAATGCTCCGATCGAACATACTCCAATCATGTGTAGAGAATTCCGATCGAACAAAGTGCCACGCATGCTCTGATCAAATTCCTACACCAAAGCTATTGGCTACTAGCGTGAACGTAGTCCCGTCGTAACGAAATAACGTCATCAGGTTCTGAACGATCGGACATTCCGACAACTTTGTCCGACTGTGTGTATGCAACAGTTTTGGACAAAATCCATCGGACAAAATCCGACGGATTTGGTTGTCGAAATGTCGGACCGTGTGTACAAGGGCTTAGTGTCAAAGTCAAAATGTTGAAGAACTTGCTTACTTTGACTGCATCCAGAGAATATGTATATCTAAAAACTTCTGCGCTCTATGGAAAGAATGGAGAATAACTAGTAGAAAAAAGCAGCAATCACTAAATGAGTTGTCTCTCACTACTGGAAAATAAAAATAAAAGTTGTGATGCGCTAATTTCAAACCATAAAATAATCGTAGTAAACCACAAATGTACAATTAAAAAATACAAAGTGCAACTGTGCATAAATTAATCAAATAATGCTTCTGTGCATACATAAAAGTGATAGCTAGTGCATAAACCATAGGGTGACTCTATGTGCAAACAAACGCAAATTTGTCATAAAGACCAAAATGCATACATATATACAGTGTGTGAACTTGTTGCAAAATGTATATAGTGAAGCAAAGACAAGTTTGGAGTATACGTTTAAGTGATAACTGGTGCAAGGACCATAAAGTGACTAAATGTGCAAAAAAACGCAAATTTGTCATATAATGTGCAAAAAACGCAAATTTGTCATATAAAATTTAAAAAACATATAAAGAGTGGATATACTTAAAAAATGTATAAAATACAGGTACTAAATAACAAACAAATATAAAATGTTCAATTCAAGTGACCAGCGTGATTGGAGATAAAATGTCCCATACACAGACAGATCATGCAATTCGGTAAATGCACTAAGTGAAATGTGCAACGTGCTGGGCAATCAATCCATCCGTGATGATCCGTGCAATAGAGTGCAAATAGTATGCAATTACCTCACTGCTGTGAGTAAACAGCAATATAAATGATGATCACCAGGATGATTGCTGAAAACGGCAGGGTAACACAATCTTTGGGAGACTTCTCTAACTTCCTCGTGAATGGCAGGTAAACTCAAAGGAATAGATTAAAGGAGACCGCCATAGTGTAGTATTTAAAACATCTAAGTTTTATTAAACAAGTTTTAAAACTACTCACAAACGAAGCTGGTATAAACACATCAGACAGACAGCATTAGAGTAAAACCGGATATGGACGTCACTTCCGGGTTCCTACGCGTTACGTCTTGGAGACTTCAACTGAATCCTAATCACTGAGTCTGGTTACTTCCTCTCTGATCTCTCCTCTCTCTGCGCAGAGAGAGGAGAGATCAGAGAGGAAGTAACCAGACTCAGTGATTAGGATTCAGTTGAAGTCTCCAAGACGTAACGCGTAGGAACCCGGAAGTGACGTCCATATCCGGTTTTACTCTAATGCTGTCTGTCTGATGTGTTTATACCAGCTTCGTTTGTGAGTAGTTTTAAAACTTGTTTAATAAAACTTAGATGTTTTAAATACTACACTATGGCGGTCTCCTTTAATCTATTCCTTTGAGTTTACCTGCCATTCACGAGGAAGTTAGAGAAGTCTCCCAAAGATTGTGTTACCCTGCCGTTTTCAGCAATCATCCTGGTGATCATCATTTATATTGCTGTTTACTCACAGCAGTGAGGTAATTGCATACTATTTGCACTCTATTGCACGGATCATCACGGATGGATTGATTGCCCAGCACGTTGCACATTTCACTTAGTGCATTTACCGAATTGCATGATCTGTCTGTGTATGGGACATTTTATCTCCAATCACGCTGGTCACTTGAATTGAACATTTTATATTTGTTTGTTATTTAGTACCTGTATTTTATACATTTTTTAAGTATATCCACTCTTTATATGTTTTTTAAATTTTATATGACAAATTTGCGTTTTTTGCACATTATATGACAAATTTGCGTTTTTTTGCACATTTAGTCACTTTATGGTCCTTGCACCAGTTATCACTTAAACGTATACTCCAAACTTGTCTTTGCTTCACTATATACATTTTGCAACAAGTTCACACACTGTATATATGTATGCATTTTGGTCTTTATGACAAATTTGCGTTTGTTTGCACATAGAGTCACCCTATGGTTTATGCACTAGCTATCACTTTTATGTATGCACAGAAGCATTATTTGATTAATTTATGCACAGTTGCACTTTGTATTTTTTAATTGTACATTTGTGGTTTACTACGATTATTTTATGGTTTGAAATTAGCGCATCACAACTTTTATTTTTAGCATCCAGAGAATAGCCATTCGCAACTGGATGATCACTCAAGTTGGACAGTCCCTCTCTCACGAGGCCTAGCAGCCAACAAGGTGTTTACTCAGGAACAAGTCTCTGCCACAGACGCTGTTGTAGAACACGTAGGGAAACTAAACTTGAAGAACACTCGTAAGATACCTGGATCTTTCAGCCAGCTTGGCGATATCCATGAGACCGGATTCTCTTGGGTACTTCAGCCCTTCCAGGCTTTTGCTAAGAAATCAACCAGTACGTGGCCTTCTTCTGAAGAGTCCTCCCCTGGAATGCTTGAAGTAACTGGGTCTCTCCCAAACCGGAGACTGGACCACCTCAGAATCCTCCTTTAGATTCCTTGCCTCGGGCTAGCCCTGTGGTGTTTTCTTTTGGGTAGAAACAGAGAATGGTGACAGCAGAAAAAGACCAAGCGTTCCATCGAGTCTGCCTTTTTTTTTTTTTTATTCTGTCTGGTGTAATACTAAAAGCTAGCTAGAGCTGCAAGATTCTGGTTAAAATGAGAATCACAATTGTTTTGCTTAGAATAAAGATCACAATTAACATCACCTTTCACATTATACAAAAAAATTGGGCTAACCTTACTGGGTTTTTTTTTTTGTTTTTTGTTTTTTATTAATTGAAGAGTATTTTTTCCTCCAAAAAAATGTGTTTGAAAGACTGCTGCGCATATACAGTGCAACATAAAATATTGCAACAACTTCCATTTTATTCTCTAGGGTAAAAACCGAAATGGCCTTATATGTATTGGGGGGGGGGGGGGGGGGGCAGGCTATTTTTGGTTTTGGGTTAAAATCTTGTTCCTACAATGTATATTTGTAAGTTTTCTCTAAAGCCGTACATATTTGAAGCAGCATTTTTGGATACATGCTACAGATGCCACTTTACAGCAGGCAGAGTAACACCCCACCTCCCCCCCCCCCCCCCCCACCATAGAGGGGAGGGGTATTTTCTCTTTGTATTTGATTTATTGTATTTTTTTGGGTGGGGGACATTTTCCCCTGAATTTTTTTGTTGTTGTCAATGTGTATAAATACTTAATAGATATCCATTTGTGGGTGCAATCCTTCTAACTCCTGTTAATTTCCAATGAAAAATGGTCAGACCTCAAAAAACATATTCTGTTAGTGTCTCAAATTAACATACTTGTTTTTTGTTTTCCTTGCTCTTTTCCAAGTCCTGTTTTGTTGACCATTAAAATTTTGTAGTAAATTTTTATGTTTTATGTGTTTTTGTTACTTTTCATGCAACAGATTTGCCAGTTGCAGTTTAACTAGGCTGATTGGCATGGCAAATCAAAAAAAGGTGTGTCTAAAAGTTACTTTCCTGGTGCCTTCATGGTAGCGTATGTATGGATTGTGTGTATGCTGCCATGGATAGGCACTAGGAAAGGAAAATTTACAGAGCGGTAAGTATTCAATTTTCCATTTTAGCGCAGTGGTTCTTAGCCCTTGTACACACGGTTGGAGAATCTGTCGGAATGAGTCTTAACGGACCGTGTCGTCAGATAATCCGACTGTGTGTGGTATGCATTGGACTGATTCCGTCCGAATCTCCGTCAGACCCAATTTTCCAACATGTTGGAAATATTTCCCGACCAACTGGGCCGGACGGACCTAATCTGATCATGTGTAGAGCATTTTGATCGGACCAAGTGCCACGCATGCTCAGATCAAATTCCTACATCAAAGCTATTGGCTACTAGCCTGAATGTAGTCCCATCGTAACGAAATGACGTCATCACGTTCTAAAAGATCGGATTTTTCGCCAACTTGGCCCGACCGTGTGTATGCAACAGTTTCGGACACAATCCGTCGGACTAAATCCGACGGGCAAAATCCGACGGATTTGGTTGGCAAAATCTCAGACCATGTGTACGTGGGCTAAGCCTCGGTCTTCAAGTACCCCTGATAGGACATGTTTTGGAAATTTATCTTAGCTAAAATAGCTGCCCAAAATACAAATCCATTGACTGTGATTTAAAGCACCTCGGCAAGATGAAGGAAAATCTGCAATCATGGCCTGTTGGGGGTACTTGAGGACAAGGTTGAGAAGCACTGATTTAGAGCACTGAGCTAAAATCAAGCTCCTATTCTAATTGTGGGCATTTGAGGGAAATCAAGTGTTAGGCCGCGTACACACGGGCGGATTGTCTGTCCAACTTAGTCCGCTGAACAGTGTTTCAGCGGACAATCCGCTCGTGTGTGGGCTTCAGCGGACTTTTTCAGCGGACTGTCTGACGAACAAAGTCTTACGGAATTTCCGAAATTTTGTCCGTTCAAACTTGGTTTTGTCCGTCCAAACTTGGTTTCAGCGGACAGTCCGCTCGTGTGTAGGCAAGTTGGACGGACTAAGTATGGCGCATGCTCAGAAAGGATTTACACGGCCGAAGGTTGCATTGCAGTGTATAGGACGTAGTTTTTCTAGTCCCGTTGTACGTGCTGTAGACGTCATCGCGCACACTTTCAGCGGACTGTCTGCTCATCGTGTGTGGTCAAGTCCGTTCATGCAAATTTTGAACGGACTGTCTGTCGGATTGTCTGACGAACTTAGTTGGCCAGACAATCCGCCCGTGTGTACGCGGCCTTAGAACCCCTGCTTGTTTTATTGGTTGGGCTTTGTGTCCCTTTTATTAAAAATGGCTTCCTAGGAGATTCCTAGGAGATGCACAGGTCAGTCTGACTAGTGTCCCCATTAGGCAAATTGCACTCTAACTTTGTTTCATACACCTCATATTATTAGGTATTTTGCGGTTTATTAAAGGCAAATGTACTCTGCAATACAAGTGTACTTGCTGTAAATCTGAGGGGAAGCACTGGTGATTTTTTTTTTCAAATATGAATTTTATTCAACTCTGAATAGGGCAGGGGCCCCACATTACAAATATAAAAGTATACAGAGCCATGACTACATAGGTTACGTCGGTAATGGAAACATACAGAGCAGTTCACAGTTCATGTGTTGACAAACAGTATTATATCCAGTGACTGTCTCTGGAAGGAGAGATACCCACTAAAGACAAAGCTTGCTCAGGTGTTACAGAAACGGTGCTTACTCCCCTCACTCCTTCCACCCATCATGAGGGTGAAAACCCAGAGTCATTGGGGTGGGGCCGGGGAAGGGAGGGGGGTAAGGAAGGACAGGAGAGGAAAGGGTGGCGGGAGGGGGGGCAGAGAGAAAAACGAAAAGGAAGACAGGGAGACATGGCGGTGACCAAGGTTAGCATCTTCTCAGAGAAGATGGGGAAGGATTATGTCCTCATCAAACGTTGACCTTCATCTGAAAATATAAACATGCTCCATATATCCCAGGACTTTTTAAAGGCCTCTTGTTTATGTTGTGCAGTGAGGATTAAATCCTCCATCTTCCTCACCTCCTCTACCTTCCGCAGCCAGTGTACAATGGCTGGGAGAGAGTGTTGTTTCCAGCGAAGGGGGATACATGCCTTAGCTGCATTGAGAAGGTGGCAAACAAGTGATCTCTTATATTTTTTTAATGGGGATCGTAGAGTGATGTAGCAAAAAAATGCGGCATCATCTGGAATGACATAGTCCATGAACTTCTGAGTGATGCGACGGACCTCTCCCCAAAATTCCTGCAATCTGGAACAGGACCAAAAGATATGGATCAAGGTTCCCTCATCCTGGGCACAGCGCCAGCACTGGTTCGATGATGAGGGAAAGCATCTCTGCAAACTGTAAGGTGTCAGGTACCAGCGGGTGAGTAGTTTGAAGTTGGTTTCTTGTATTTTAGTACAGGGAGAGGACTTAAGGGCCAGAGTGATAATACGCTGTGTTTGCGTGACTGAATACGTATGTATAGTTCAGGTATCTTTCCCATTTTACCAGACAAGGTAAATGTGGTGGTTCTTTTGGAGTGATTAATAAAGCGTAAGTTTGGGATAGTATGTGAGCCAAAGGGTCTGTTCCCGAGCATAGGACTTCAAATGAGGTCTGCTGGGACGCAAAATCTTAGGGTCTCGGGAGGGAGTGAAGGAAATGGTGTAATTGTATTGCTTTCCAAAAGGGGAGTTGGTACGTTCCTGTCGGGTCAGTAAGCTCTGAGATGGAAGGCCACCCCCTATCGGTGATAAACTTGGCTGCGTGATCGTGGTCAGAGTCTCTCAGAGACGTGTATTCCGCAGGGTGTAGACCCGGTTAAAATTTTGGGTGGCCCAGAATTGGGAGTAGAAGAGAAGTTTTGGATATGAGTAGGGATGAGCCGAACACCCCCCGGTTCGGTTCGCACCAGAACTTTCGAACGGACCCCAAATTCGAACGAACTTTAGAACCCCATTGAAGTCTATGGGACTCGAACGTTGGAAATGAAAAGT
The DNA here is from genome assembly GCF_037356315.1 of Lithobates pipiens. Classification (NCBI taxonomy): domain Eukaryota; kingdom Metazoa; phylum Chordata; class Amphibia; order Anura; family Ranidae; genus Lithobates; species Lithobates pipiens. Next base: position 222,513,208 of record NW_027507685.1, read on the forward strand.
GCTAATTTTAATGGCTAATATGCAAGATACTGTCCTAAAAAGGGTTTGGGGACCTTGCTCCTGCCCCAGGGGACATGGGTCAGTGCCTAAAATGTTTTTAAAAATGGCCGTTTTGGCGGGAGCACTGATTTTAATGACGATTAAAGTGAAAAAAAAAAGTGAAATATTCCTTTAAATATGGTGCCTGGGGGGTGTCTTTGTCCGCTGAACAGTGTTTCAGCGGACAGTCCGCTCGTGTGTGGGCTTCAGCGGACAGTTTCAGCGGACAGTCTGACGAACAAAGTTTTTCGGAATTTCCGTAAGACTGTCCGCTGAAACTTGGTTTGAGCGGACAGTCCGCTCGTGTGTAGGCTTGTTCGACAAACTAAGTCTTGCGCATGCTCAGAAAGAATTTACACGGTGAAGGTTGCATTGCAGTGTATTGGACTTCGAATTTCTCGTCCCGTCGTACGTGCCGTTCATGTCATCGCGCAAGTTTTCAGCGGACTGTTCGTTCGTCGTGTGTGGTCAAGTCCGTTCATGCTAATTTTGAACGGACTGTTTGTCAAACTGTTTGACGAACCTAGTTGGGCGGACAGTCCGCCCGTGTGTACGCGGCCTGTAGTATGCCTGTGAAGTGCCACGTGTTTCCCGTGTTTAGAACAGTCCCTGCACAAAATGACATTAAACGGAAATAACACCATTTAAAACTGCTTGCGGTTTTAATATTATATCTGGTTCCTGCAATATGGTTGAAAATCATTGAGAAAAATGGCATGGGTAGCCCTCCCTGCCCATTACCAGCCTATTTGGGTCTTGTACGCATATTAAGGGGAACCCTGTACCCATATTAAAAAAAGGAAATGCGTGTGGCCCCCAGGCCCTATTTACTCAGAACAGCAGTATATAGGCGGTGCAAACAAGACAGGGACTGTGTAGGTTTGTTGTGTTAAGTTGAAACTGTTTGTAATTTTCAACTGGTACATTTTTAAAGTGTAGCTCCAGTCAAAAAAACTATTTTTAAGCTTTTTGGAAAACATAGGGAAGGGTTATCACCCCTGTATAATTTGTTTTGTCGTCCATCTTTTTTCATATCACTTGCTGTTGTCTCCTTCCGTTTGCAAGTAGGAGATGTTTGTAAATTGGATGTTTGAAAGTAGGGGCCTGCCCTATATGCTCTGCAGAAATGGCAGAACAAGGTGTTGGTTTTGCCACAACATTGTAAGCCCTCAAAGTGACTCCTGGTGGGCGCTGGAGCACCCTGCTGTGAACGATTATATCAAGAATTGTAATTACATGCCATTGTTGAACAGTGGTAGAAAAATTTACCTTTGGTGGTTGTGGTGCTGGTGCCACAACACTATAAGTCCTCACCGTTACTCTGGGTGGGCACAGGAAGGGGCCCTCCTGTGAAATATTATATCAAGAATTTTAATTACATGTCCCTGTTAAACAGGGGCAGAAAAATTTGGCCTTAGGCACTGCTGCTGGTGCCACCACACTGCAACCTCTTCCATATACTCTAGTTTTATTGCAGGAATTAGCCCTGCTGCAAAGCATTGCATCAAAAATTGTAATTAAACGCCCCTGTTAAACAGGGGCAGAAAAATTGGGCCTTAGGCACTGGTGCTGGTGCCACCACACTGCAACCTCTGCCATATACTCTAGTTTTATTGCAGGAATTAGCCCTGCTGCAAAGCATTGCATCAAAAATTGTAATTAAACGCCCCTGTTAAACAGGGGCAGAAAAATTGGGCCTTAGGCACTGGTGCTGGTGCCACCACACTGCAACCTCTGCCATATACTCTAGTTTTATTGCAGGAATTAGCCCTGCTGCAAAGCATTGCATCAAAAATTGTAATTAAAGCCCCTGTTAAACAGGGGCAGAAAAATTGGGCCTTAGGCACTGGTGCTGGTGCCACCACACTGCAACCTCTGCCATATACTCTAGTTTTATTGCAGGAATTAGCCCTGCTGCAAAGCATTGCATCAAAAATTGTAATTAAACGCCCCTGTTAAACAGGGGCAGAAAAATTGGGCCTTAGGCACTGGTGCTGGTGCCACCACACTGCAACCTCTCCCATATACTCTTGTTTGATTGCAGGAATTAGCCCTGCTGCAAAGCATTGCATCAAAAATTGTACTTAAACGCCCCTGTTAAAAAGGGGCAGAAAAATTGGGCTGATGGCATCAACCAGAACCAGAAATGTTCTTCCAACATATCAGCGGAGGAGGAAGAGGATAGACAATCAACATAACAGGACAGTCACTCAGCATCAGCATAGGCAGTCTTGAAGGGATGTGATATTTCAAAAAAAAATTATTCTGTTACATCAGCTTCAGGTGCTTGGTAGCTGTGGGTGATCCAAGACTGATTCATCTTGATGAAGGTCAGTCGATCAACTGATTCGGTGGACAGGCGCACCCTGTGATCGGTAACAAAGCCACCAGCAGCACTGAAGGTGCGTTCCGAAAGAACGCTGGATGCAGGACAGGCCAGTAGCTCAATTGCATACTGTGCAAGCTCTGGCCAGTGATCCATCCTCAAGACCCAGTAAGCCAGAGGATTTTCGGTGGGAAAGGTGTCCAAGTCTGACCTTGCCCCTAGGTATTCCTGCACCATGTAAATCAGATGCCGGCGATGGATGCTGGAACCGATCATACCTTGGGGCTGCGGACTAAAAAATTGTCTGAAAGCATCAGTCAGACAGCCACCTTCTCCACCGCTCCTTCTGACCGATGCCTCAGCAACACGTTGTCCAGGACCAGGAGTTTGTAACCTCCCAGTCTCTGGGAACGCATTGCACAGACCTTTCTGCAAGGCCTCCCGGAGATGTCTCATCCTCTGCTCCCTCTGCGATGGCAAGATAAGGTCGGCAACCTTACCCTTGTACCGTGGATCAAGGAGAGTGGCCAGCCAGTAATGGTCCCTCTCCTTGATCCGAAGAATACGAGGATCCTTCCGCAGGCTTTGCAGGATTAGGGAGGCCATGCAGCGTAGGTTAGCTGAGGCATTCGGTCCAGAGTCCTCTGGGTCACTAAGGACAACATGATCCGCAGCTACCTCCTCCCAGCCACGTACAAGTCCACGTGTTTCTTGGGACTGTAAATCATCCCTACAAGACTGCTGCTGCTGCTGCTGCTGATGCTGAGTGCCAGCCTCCACCTCCATGCTGACACAATCATCCTCCTCCTCCTCTTCCTCCTCCTCATCCTCTTCCTGTGTGATGGGTGGCACAGCAGGAACACTGTCTGGATAAAGGGGGCCTTGAGAGGCAAGGAAGTCCTCCTCTTCCTGCCTCTGTTCTGCCTCAAGTGCCCTGTCCATTATTCCACGCAGCGTATGCTCCAAGAGGTGGACAAGAGGTACAGTGTCACTGATGCATGCACTGTCACTGCTCACCATCCTTGTGGCCTCCTCAAACGGTGACAGGACAGTGCATGCATCCCTGATCATGCCCCACTGGCGTGGTGAGAAAAAACCGAGCTCCCCTGACCCTGTCCTGGTGCCGTAGTCGCACAGGTACTCATTGATGGTCCTCTGCTGCGTGTGCAGCCGCTGCAGCATGGCCAATGTTGAGTTCCATCTGGTGGGCATGTCACATATAAGGCGGTTCTTGGGCAGGTTCAACTCCTTTTGGAGCTCAGCCAGCCGAGCACAGGCATTAAATGATTGGCGAAAATGCACACAGACTTTCCTGGCCTGCTTCAGGACATCCTGTAAGCCGGGGTACCTGCCCAAGAACCGCTGCACCACCAGGTTAAGGACGTGAGCTACACAGGGCACATTGGTCAGTTGTCCCTGTCGGAGGGCGGAGAGGAGGTTGGTGCCATTGTCGCAAACCACCATTCCTGGCTTAAGCTGGCGTGGCGTCAACCACCTCTCGGCCTGCCCCTGCAGAGCTGACAAAACATCCACCCCAGTGTGGCTCCTATCCCCCAAACAAACCAGCGCAAGCACAGCATGGAATCGTTTTGCTTGCGTACTTGCGTAGCCCCTGGAACGCCTACGAAGCACCGCTGGTTCTGAGGACAGAGCACTGAAAGAGGCCATGGAGGAAGAAGAAGAGGAGGGGGTGGAGGAGAGAGGTGTGTCACAACCAATAGTAGCATTTTGGAGGCGTGGTGGCGGAACAACCTCCAACACTACTGCACCTTGTCCTGCATCCTTCCCAGCTGCCAGAAGAGTGACCCAATGGGCCGTGAAAGACAGGTAACGTCCCTGTCCATGCCTGCTGGACCATGAGTCAGCGGTAATATGCACCTTACTGCTGACCGCCCTGTCCAGCGAGGCAAGGACATTGCCTTCCACATGCCGGTAGAGAGCCGGAATCGCCTTCCGTGAGAAAAAGTGGCGTTTGGGGACCTGCCACTGAGGAACCGCACATTGTACAAACTCACGGAAGGGGGCCGAGTCTACTAACTGAAAAGGCAGCAGTTGAAGTGATAGCAATTTAGCCAAGCTAGCATTCAACCGCTGGGCATGTGGATGGCTGGGAGTGAACTTCTTTCGCCGGTCCAGCAGCTGGGGCAGGGACATTTGCCTGCTATAATCGGACGTGGGTGTACCGCTAGCAGAGTTCCCGGAAGCACTTGGCTGTGACACACCTAATTCTACACCTTCATTCCTCTCAGAGCAGGTTTCAGAGAGGACTGAAGGTCTAGTGGGGTTGGAGATGCCAGCTGATGAGGAGCAAGGAGAGGTCCGCTTTGTTCTTTGGTGTGGGTCTTTGAGGTACGCTTGCCAACGAGCTGCATGGCAGGTCAACATATGTCTGGTCAAGCATGTGGTGCCCAAGCGGCTGATGTTTTTGCCACGCGAGATACGCTTGAGACATATGTTGCAAATAGCAGCGGTGCGATCTGATGCACTCGTCTCAAAAAAGGCCCACACCAAAGAACTTTTAGAATAACGCGCAGAGGCAGCGCCCTGCACAGGCGGAGCTCTGCGGTGTGATTCAGTCGGTGTGCTGCCCCTAAGCTGGCCCCCGGAGGGCATCCTGCCTCGTTGGACATGTGCCGCCTCCTCCTCCTCCTCCTCCTCCTCTCTCCTTCCAGGCACCCACGTGGAGTCAGTGCCCTCATCATCCCCTCCCTCTTCATCGCTGTAGCAAACCTGGCAGTATGCTGCAGCTTGTGGAACATGACTGCCAGATTGCTGTCCTTCTTGAGCATCCCCTCTCTCTGCGCTCACGCTACTGCCTTCCTCTAGCTGAGTGTCATCATCAGAGCCCACAAAACACTTTGGGCATCCTCCTGGAGCATGTACCCAACACTGTGCTCAAAGAGTTCAGGAGACTCCTCAGGAGGACGTGGTGGGTCTAGGGTAGGAGTCACTGATGATGACATTGAGAGGAGGGAAGACGATGCGTTGGCAGCTGCTTTGCTAGTACCCTGAGACTGGGTGAGAGAGGATGAGGAGGATGAAGAGGGCTTGGTCATCCACTCTACCAAGTCGTTGGCATGTTGCGGTTCAACATGTCCAGCTGCCGAAAAGAAGGACAAGCGTGTCCCATGGCCACGTGCTGATGACAATGCACCGCGTCCACGACCAGCACTGTTGTCTCTAGACACAGAGCCTGCTTGCCCTCTTTTATCGGCTCACGCCTGTCTGCCTCTCCTTGCTGGCCTTCCAGACATGGTAATGGCCTGAAGGGAGTTGGGTAAAACAGCAGTGTAATGGAGTCACACAACACCCACTAAGCCCTGCAGATGGCTCTATTAGAGAACAGCAATAAACGGTAGATACAGGTGTATATTGTGCTGGAGTCACACAACACCCACTAACTCCTGCAGATGCCTTTATTATAGAACACCAGAGATAAAGGGGTATACTGTAATTGAGTCACACAACACCCACTAAGCCCTGCAGATGGCTCTATTAGAGAACAGCAATAAAGGGTGGATACAGGTGTATATTGTGCTGGAGGCACAAAAAACCCACTAACTCCTGCAGATGCCTTTTTTATAGAACACCAGAGATAAAGGGGTATATACAGATGTATACTGTGCTGTGCTGGAGGCACACACAACTTCCAATAACTCCTGCAGATGGCAAGTGGGCTCAAATAGAGAGGAGCTATGTAGGTGGATATAGCGGTGTGTACTGGGTACAGAGCACGCAGACAGCACGCACAAGCTCCTAACACTACTGACTGCAAGCTCTATTATAAAAGATAGATCACTAGCTATATAGGTGAGGTGAATATAGCGGTGTATACTGCGGTCAGGGCACACAGACAACAACCACTACACAACAGCAAGATCGAAAATCGGCCGAAAACGATCGGTGTGTACTGTGTTGAAGGTACACAGAACACCCACTAACTGCTTCAGACACCAACACACTACACTAGACCGCCGCGCTGGCGGCCTTATATAGTGTGGGGCGTGTACTACACAGCCTGAGCTATGATTGGCCACAGGCATCCTGCCTGTGCAGTGCATTGTGGGCCGTGAGCGCCACACGAATTTGGCGCGAACGGCCCATAACGTTCGGAATTCGCCGAACGGGCGAACAGCCGATGTTCGAGTCGAACGTATGTTCGACTCGAACACGAAGCTCATCCCTACTCTTTAATAATGTGTTCAATGATAGTCTCCCAAAAGCTCTTTACTCTGCAAGGATAGCAAAGTATCGCATCTGTAGCAAATAGTACTTATGTATTAGTAGTATGTTAATGTTTAATAATCATTGTGTCACTTACTGCTACCAAAAATCATTTTTATTATTGTGGCCTTTTATATTGTTATAGTGATGTGTTCTAAAAATATTTTTTGGGTAGGGTAGTAAGCCTGACTATTGCTATAAAAGTAATCAATTATATTTATATTTATAACTATTGACTAGAACCCTTGTTTCCAATTCTATTTTAGAGTAATAAGACTTACCTGTATATTGTAAATGTTACAGGTAGGTTAAAATGAACAATAAGACTGCATTTAACAAGAGTAAACCCAAAGGCCATATAGAACATAATTCATATTTTTTTATTGACTGGAGATATTTACAAAAGTTATTGCACTGACATTTTTCAGTGTTTTTCACTAATAAGCAAAGTGAATATTTGACTGTAATGATAAAAAGCTAGTATGCATTTTTACAAAATGTCGACATGTTTTAAGAAAGAAACTTGGTTCCATTTTGAATGGAGTGTAAAGAGGGCAGGCTGTATGCAGGCTATACTTTGTAGATTGTTAGATACCTCTAGCTTACCCCTACTTCACCTTTCCACACAGTTCCCACATCTCTGGTAATGAGAGGATACAGGTACTCACTGAAATAGTTGGGGCAGACGCGTTATTTAAAGAAAATATAAAATAGCATTGGACCCATGAGATTATCTTGTAGGTATTACTATCCTATCTTAGCGTCCTTTCACACTAATCAGCCTTACCAAAAGCAGAAGAAAAATACATGACCATTAAATGCTCGGGAAATCTTCACACCAGTCAGTTGTTGGGTCAGTTGCACAAATGCATTTTTGATGCATGTTTGGTGCAGTAAAAAGAAATGCACCAAAAATGCACATCCCCATTGAAATTAAAAATGCTGCAATAACATATCACAAATGCACCCGCTGTTGCATTTTTGGTGCATTTTGAGTCACGTGTCCTTTTTCACAGGAGGAAAAAAACCAGCAAAAAAGCATATGCATTTTTGCCATGTTTTTGCAACGGAGTAGTGTGAAAGCAGCCTTAATGTAACAATGTTATGTAGGTGATATGGTTCCCTGGCCAGAAGCTTCTACACCCAATAGGATCTCCACATTCTCCTTGGCTTGTAGTGTAGTATAGCAAAAATGTGAATTGAAGCACCACACCATTGCTGAAAGGTCCAGATACGACTTTATTCCAGTAAGGGTAGGAGGGACAATCAAAATCGTATCCAACACATTTCAGGGGTCCAAAAACACCATCTTCATCATAGCTTGAGATAGAAAACAATGCATTTGGGAAAGATGTTAACTGTACCTTTAACAGTATATTTTCCAACGTGATTATATGCACAGATCGTGTCTGCTGCTAGTTTGACATGTTTTTAAATAAGTGAGGATGACTGGACCAGGGAAGTAGAGAAGATCTGAGAAGGAACCTTGGTGTTCAGGATCTCATTGGTAAGGCTGTTAAACTCAGCCTACCCCCATCGCTCTAAACCAAAAACTCTATGACGTTTTTGGTAGCCTTAACACTTAAACTGAACCTATTGTGAGATATAAACCTATTTTAATTGTCTTGTTTAGATGGCTAAATTAGGAGTAATATAAGGACTGAATTACTTACCACTCCAGTCTCTCCAGTCATAACTGGTCACTTCATTTTTTAATCTTCTGTTGACAAAATTGTAGCCACTGCCTGCCTTTCTCTAGATGAACTTTTAGATGGATCAACCTCAAGCAGAAACCGGGTGACCATGACCAGTGCCGCAGCATTGATCATGTGACCAGCTGGCTGCCAAAGTACAAGGACTTTAGGGAAAGATAAGAATTTCAGAGCTTGCTATACCTTTTTAACTATCCCTCAACCATGTAATCAGGAATGTATAGGTCTATTTTAGGGAAAGCCCTTCCAAAACATTTATATCTATTATGACTGGATGCTAGTAATTTTACTCATTGGCTTCTTATTTTCTCCACTCTCTAATGCTATTATGGATTCTAGCTCCTCCTGATGCTCTGGATAACGTAGAGTGATGCAAAGATCCAACAAAGAGATTGAGAGCTCCCCGTGAGAGAAGCTTAAGTACAGAGTAAATGTCAGAGTCCCCAAGAGCATTAAGAAGATGGTGGCCAATATTCAAAGCTGAAATATCAGTCTTCGCAGAAATATCAGTAAGTAGTCACACAGTCGAGATTGAGTCTTATTCATTCTTCTATACCCACAAGGTGTGGAACATTCACTTCAGGTATATAAGTTCATTTTGTATAATTTCTTCTATCCACTCCATCCCAGGGATAACGCCAGCATGGAAGTCCCGGGAAGCTGCAGGGACTTGTTCCCTTTTATACCCTTTACAGCTGTTCACTGTTCCCCAACTTATTACTCCGACCTGTAGAAGCAGAAAATAGGAAAAGATTTCAAAAAGTTATTGCAAAATACGTTGAATTTGACATCCTTCTGCTCTGCCCTCTTGTAGCATGTGATTATTTTACTAAAAATTAGTGCTTGAATGGTCTTGGAGGCAAAATGCTGTCTGCTTTGCACTCACAATTGTACAAACATAAAATAGTGATAATTTTTGGTTTTTCTGAACTGCAGTCTAGTACGTTTTTTGACTCCCATACCCCTATACCCAACTCTTCATGGTGAATTTAGCCACAGGGTGGCCAGGAGAGTGAACAACATACGGAAAATATATGCAAATTTTGATCGCTTGGTGCTACCCTCCTAGGCACTGAACCACTAGTGCAATTCCGATAAATACAACTCCTCCCATTGTGAAATGTTTTGATGAATATGTCAAGTTTTAAAAGTACCTCTTAGTTTCCAGGCACTGGCTTCAAAATTGTAAGTAAAAATTGTATTTTGCAAAGTGCCAATGGCCAATACTCTCCACCTGCTTGGCCATGAGCCCCTGTATATACTGGTGAGTGGGTTGTCTCTTTGACAGCTTGTTATTACCAGGGATTATACAGGAGAATATAAATGGCTCCTGCTGCTACAGAGGCAGCAATTTGTTCTCTGTCTGCACACGGATATTGTTTTAAAAGTAACTTTTGCTGGCTAGAGCAAGGGTTAGAGTTGGGATTGCTATTAGGAAACTACAACCGCCTTCTACAAACATTTTTTTTAGATTCCCAATAAACAAAGAAGGAAAAGTATTTCTGATAATTAAAAAAAAAAGGAAAAGGTGTAGAGGGAAAAGTAAAGGGAAAGGAAAGGGGAGCAAAGGGAAAAGGAAAGGGGAAAGGGAACGGAAAGACAAAGGAAAGGATAGGATCTCATCTCTGACAGTGCTCCTCCAAAGTAAAGAGGAGGGCAATAGTGATGGCCGAACGGTTCGCCCGGCGGTCGTTTCGCGGCGAATTTCCGACATTCGCGGTCCGCACGTTCGAACGCCTTTTTCCGTCGTTCGCCGCGGCGGACTTACGTGTTTAATGTATACAAGAACTTTAACCTTTGGTGACACGTTTATCATGTGATACAGGACAGCCAATTGAGACATGACAGCACATGGACACTTGTACATTCCCCCTAACCTATAAATACACCCGATCCGGTGGCCATTTTACATTCTTTCTTCTGTTACGATAGGGACAGGTTCCTGTGTGGAGTAGGGAGAGATAAACCACTAGCTATTTGGTACACAAAAGTTCTTTTCAGGACTGGTATAGGTGTTAGGTGTTGATAGGTTTGCTGTGCTGCTGATTCTTGCAGCAGCCTGAGTGTCTTTTGTTAGTTTAGAGAAAGGGAAAGGACGGTGTATGCTACAGGGACAGCCAGATTAGTCTTTCATCATCATCATCATCATCATCATCATTAGCTGTTACTATCAAGGTCCACAAAAGAGCTGTTCCAGTAACCACTAATCGTTCTCTTTTTTTGCCAATTTGTATAGGGACAGGAAGGAAGCAGTGTTGTCAGGCAGTGAGGGTAATTTTAAAGACTTGCTGTTATTATTAGTTCCACAAAGGTTCTTTTCAGGACTGGTATCAGTGGTACAGTAATAGGCTTGTACATGTATAATATTCTTTCTTCCAAATATAGAAAGGATATTATACTTGACTGCTGCCCTTCTGCTGCAGTCTGCTAAACATTCACAACTCACTTGTTCCACAAAAGTTCTTATAAGGACTGGTAACTTGGTATAGGGTGCTACGGTACATAGGCTTGAGTGCGGTACAGTCTGCTGTTCTGTAAGGACCGCTATCGGTCCACAATAGATAGGGTTGACGTGCACCACTGCTGACCGCTGCCCTATACTGCAGCAGTCCTTCAGCGGTATAGGGACTGACGTACAGTCTGCTAAACACTAATACACAACCTGCTTGGTCCACAAAAGTTCTTATAAGGACTGGTAACTTGGTATAGGGTGCTACGGTACATAGGCTTGAGTGCGGTACAGTCTGCTGTTCTGTAAGGACCGCTATAGGTCCACAATAGATAGGGTTGACGTGCACCACTGCTGACCGCTCACCTATACTGCAGCAGTCCTTCAGCGGTATAGGGACTGACGTACAGTCTGCTAATCACTAACACACAACCTGCTTGTTCCACAAAAGTTCTTATAAGGACTGGTAACTTGGTATAGGGTGCTACGGTACATAGGCTTGAGTGCGGTACAGTCTGCTGTTCTGTAAGGACCGCTATCGGTCCACAATAGATAGGGTTGACGTGCACCACTGCTGACCGCTGCCCTATACTGCAGCAGTCCTTCAGCGGTATAGGGACTGACGTACAGTCTGCTAAACACTAATACACAACCTGCTTGGTCCACAAAAGTTCTTATAAGGACTGGTAACTTGGTATAGGGTGCTACGGTACATAGGCTTGAGTGCGGTACAGTCTGCTGTTCTGTAAGGACCGCTATCGGTCCACAATAGATAGGGTTGACGTGCACCACTGCTGACCGCTCACCTATACTGCAGCAGTCCTTCAGCGGTATAGGGACTGACGTACAGTCTGCTAATCACTAACACACAACCTGCTTGTTCCACAAAAGTTCTTATAAGGACTGGTAACTTGGTATAGGGTGCTACGGTACATAGGCTTGAGTGCGGTACAGTCTGCTGTTCTGTAAGGACCGCTATCGGTCCACAATAGATAGGGTTGACGTGCACCACTGCTGACCGCTGCCCTATACTGCAGCAGTCCTTCAGCGGTATAGGGACTGACGTACAGTCTGCTAATCACTAACACACAACCTGCTTGTTCCACAAAAGTTCTTATAAGGACTGGTAACTTGGTATAGGGTGCTACGGTACATAGGCTTGAGTGCGGTACAGTCTGCTGTTCTGTAAGGACCGCTATCGGTCCACAATAGATAGGGTTGACGTGCACCACTGCTGACCGCTGCCCTATACTGCAGCAGTCCTTCAGCGGTATAGGGACTGACGTACAGTCTGCTAAACACTAATACACAACCTGCTTGGTCCACAAAAGTTCTTATAAGGACTGGTAACTTGGTATAGGGTGCTACGGTACATAGGCTTGAGTGCGGTACAGTCTGCTGTTCTGTAAGGACCGCTATAGGTCCACAATAGATAGGGTTGACGTGCACCACTGCTGACCGCTCACCTATACTGCAGCAGTCCTTCAGCGGTATAGGGACTAAGAGTTTTGTCACAGGGTCATTTAAAAAATGACATGCAGAGGAAGAGGCAGGCCCTTCCGCAGGGGTGGTAGGGGTAGGGCAGGAGCAACAGGCTTGAGCCAAAGTGGGAAGTTGCAGAAGGTGCGTTCAATTACTTTAAAGGATGCACCAGACTTGGTTGAGTGGCTCGCTCAGCCTTACTCTTCTGCACCCTCCTCATCCTCTCGATCTGCACCCTCTTCTTCACTCTCTGCTATGTGCACCCCCAAAGACACTACCACCAACAACACGACCACCACCACCACCACCACATACCTTCCGCTTGAGTCACTGGAATTATTTTCCGATCCATATCAAGAGGACATTTCTGATGCGCAGCCACTCTTGGTATTGGATCAGGAAGAGGAGGTAGCAACAAGCGCTACTCAGCAGTCTGACGCCAGTACCCAGATCAGCCCAAGGAGGAGGTTGGTCCCCGGTGTTGCTGCCTACTCCGAGATCTCTACTTATAGCGGTGGGGAAGGTGACGTTGATGATGACGTGTCTAGTGATGTCACGTGGGTGCCCACAAGAGAGGAAGAGGAGGGGAGTTCAGAGGGAGATATGGACCAGCAGATAGGGAGGAGAAGCAGCAATGACTTACATTGCACAGCAGGGACAAAGCAGACTGCAAATGTATCAGGAGCGAGTCATCGACCATGTACGGTCACATCTGGCGCTCCCAGGACACCGGCACATGGCTCCGCAGTGTGGGCTTTTTTTAACGTGTCCGCTGCTGACAATAGCGTTGCCATCTGCAATCTTTGCAGTCAACGCGTTAGTCGCGGTAAGCCCAATACTCACCTAGGGACGACCGCCTTAAGAAGGCACATGAGCAGCCATCACCGAGCCCAGTGGGAGCAACGGAACACACAAAGCCACACTGCAGGCTCTCACCGTCCAGCCTCGTCTTCTACTTCTCCTTCTCCTCTCTCCTCACAATTGTCCTCCACTCCACCTTCCATCACGCCAAGCTCACATTTTTCTGCAAAAAGGCAGGCTTCCGTGGGCCTAATGTTTGAGCGTAAAAAAATGATGATGCCGGATAACCCTCTTGCCCAACGGTTGGCGGCTGGCTTGTCAGAACTCATAGCCCGCCAACTACTGCCATATAAACTGGTGGACTCGGAGGCCTTTCGCAAATTTGTGGCCATTGGAACACCACAATGGAAGGTCCCAGGAAGGAAGTATTTCTCAGAGAAGGGCATCCCAGAGCTATATGGCCATGTTCAGCGGCAAGTGAATGTATCTCTGGCACACAGTGTCGGTGCCAAGATACATCTGACCACAGACACGTGGTCTAGCAAACACGGGCAGGGAAGGTATATCAGTTTTACTGCCCACTGGGTGAACCTTCTGACGGCCGTCAAGCATGTAACCCGTGGCACCCGTGTAGATTTGGTTTTACCGCCACGGATTGCATGCAGGCCTGACTCTTCTTCTCCTCCTCCTACTCCATCCTCCTCCCTCTCCTCCTCAGCTGCCTCCTCCTTTTCCGCTGCTAGCGTCTCTTCCACTGCACCGCCCAAGCTCCCCAGAACCTATTCCACATGCCAGGTGAGACGTTGCCATGCCGTGCTGCGTCTGTTGTGCCTGGAAGCAAAGAGCCACACTGGCCCGGCACTCCTTTCAGCTTTGCGTTCACAGGCAGATGAGTGGCTAACACCGCTCAATTTGACAGTTGGTAAAGTGGTGTGTGACAACGGTGCCAATCTGCTTAGCGCATTGAAACAGGGCAAAATCACGCACGTGCCGTGCATGGCACACGTCTTAAACTTGGTCGTGCAGCGATTCCTTGTCAAATACCCTGGGGTCCAGGACATCTTGCGGCAGGCAAGGAAAATCTCGGCCCATTTCAGAAGATCTTACACGGCCATGGCTCGCCTTGCTGACATTCAGCGGCGACACCATCTGCCGGTCAGACGTCTTATTTGCGATTGCCCGACGCGATGGAACTCAACCTTCTATATGCTTGATAGGCTGCTCCAGCAGAAACGTGCAGTTAACGTCTACCTGTATGAACTCTGCGAAAGAAACGGTTCTGGGGAGCTGGGTTTTTTTTCACCGCGCCAGTGGCTGCTCATGCGCGACACATGCAGACTTCTGCGGCCATTTGAGGAGATCACCAAACTGGTCAGTCGCAGCCATGGCGCCATCAGTGACATGGTACCTTATGCCTTCTTTCTGGAGCGTGCATTGCGTCGTGTCATTGATCAGGCTGTGGAGGAGCAGGAGCGGGAAGATGAGGAAGTCGCAATGCTGGATGAATTCCCAGGGGGGGCTACTCTATCTGAGACAAGTCAACAACAGGAGTCTGATGAGGAGTCAGAGGAGGATGGTGCCGGGGCGGATGAGCAGGAGCAAGAAGAGCATGCTTTAAACCTTTCTGGGATCCCTGTTGTGCGTGGATGGGGAGAGGAGAATGAAGAGGACGACATTATCCTGGATGATGAGCAGGAGCCAGGCCACCACACCGCTTCCACTTTAGTGCAAATGGGGGCCTTCATGCTCCAGTGTTTTAATAGGGACCCCCGTATAAAAAGCATGAGGGTCAAGGACCAGTACTGGGTGGCAACGTACTTAGACCCCCGGTACAAACACAAAATGGCGGAAATGTTACCGCCGTCGCAGAGGGCTGTCAGAATGCAGCACTTCCAGGCCTTGCTTCGAGAAATGCTGCATTCTGCTTTTGCGTGCGCTGGCAGAGGAGCAATTCCCACTCCCAGAGAAGGATTTGCGGGTACCAATCCAACAGCGCCTGCAAGAAGAGGCCGGTTTGAAGATGTGTTGGTGACTTCGGATATGAGGTCATTCTTTCAGCCGACCCATCGACAGGTGTCATCCGGATCCAGCATCAGGGAACGCCTAGACCGTCAGGTGTCCGACTACATTGGGTTAACGGCCGATGTGGACGCTCTGAGGAGTGATGAACCCCTAGACTACTGGGTGGGCAGGCTTGACCTCTGGCCAGAGCTTGCCCAATTTGCAATCGAACTGTTGGCTTGCCCCTCATCCAGTGTCCTGTCCGAAAGGACGTTCAGCGCAGCAGGGGGGATTGTGACCGATAAGCGTACTCGCCTAGCTCACCACAGTGTTAACTACCTCACATTTCTAAAAATGAATGAGGCATGGATCTCGGAGGAATTCAACACATGTGACCAGTAGACCATGTATATGTCTATAAACTATTTTTTTAATCAAGCACACAGACCTTCTTAATTCATTTGGCTCACTTCCTTGACCCAAAAAAGCACACCGTACTATATGCCCCTACCCTCCTCTTTGAAGAGGTTGAGCGGTGTCATATTTCTACTGGGGCTGCTTATGATATCCCTGTGCTGTGCTGACTTCCTCCTGGGGGTTCTTATTATGAAGGGATCACACTATCCCTGTGCTGTGCTGACTTCCTCCTGGGGGTTCTTATTATGAGGGGATCACACCATCCCTGTGCTGTGCTGACTTCCTCCTGGGGCTGCTTACGGTGCTGCTGTCAGTGCTGTATGTCACGGTGCTGCTGTCAGCGCTGTATGTCACGGTGCTGCTGTCAGCGCTGTATGTCACGGTGCTGCTGTCAGCGCTGTATGTCACGGTGCTGCTGTCAGCGCTGTATGTCACGGTGCTGCTGTCAGCGCTGTATGTCACGGTGCTGCTGTCAGCGCTGTATGTCACGGTGCTGCTGTCAGCGCTGTATGTCACGGTGCTGCTGTCAGTGCTCTGTATGTCACGGTGCTGCTGTCAGTGCTCTGTATTACGGTGCATGTGTCATTCCGGTATGTCACGCTGCTGGTGATCATCTCCTGCACCCTCTTCTTTGCCTACCCTGGTCCCTGACCTTCCCTCTCCTCCATTGCCTTCATTAGCTCCATAGTCCTGAATTGTTAGAACAATTTCCCAAATAAAATAAAAATGCTTGTAGTTATCGATCCCAAATTCACCTCATACATGTATTATGTCATTGTCCAGATGGTGGGACTACG
Organism: Lithobates pipiens; assembly: GCF_037356315.1. Taxonomy (NCBI): domain Eukaryota; kingdom Metazoa; phylum Chordata; class Amphibia; order Anura; family Ranidae; genus Lithobates; species Lithobates pipiens. Next base: position 222,529,456 of record NW_027507685.1, read on the forward strand.
TTTTACCCCCTAATAATTACCACGTGGCCGCAAATTCGACATGAAGGTTTGCAAAGTTCGCCTCCCATTGAAGTCAATGGGGCCCGCGGCGAACGTTCTGTTTCGCGAACGTTTGGGTCCGTTCGCATTTCGCGTTCGCGAAACGTCCCGTCGGAAGTTCGTCCATCACTAGAGGGCAAGAGAAAGGGAAATGGAAGAGAAAAGAAAAGGAGAACGGTAAAGTATGGATAGACAAAGGAAAAGGGAGCAGAAGGGAAAAGGAAAGGGAGCAGAGAGAAAGGGGAAAAGAAAAGGAAGGAGTGGAAAAGGGAGCAGAGGGAAGGGGAAAGGGGAAAAGGAAATGGAAAGAAAGGATAGCATCTCATCTCTGACAGTGCTCCTCCAAAGCAGGGGGGAGGGCAATAAAAAGGCAAATGGAAGAGAAAAAGGAGAACAGTAAAGTGTGGAAAGGGAAAGGAAAAGGGAGCAGAGGGAAAATGGAAGGAAAGGGGAAAGTAAAAGGAAAGGGAAAGAAAGAAGGAAAGGGAAAGGAAAGATCTCATCTCTGACAGTGCTCCTCCAAAGCAAAAGGAAGGGCAAGAAAAAGGGAAATGGATATGAAAAGAAAAGAAAAGGAGAATGGTAAAGTATGAAGCTTGCACTACTTTGTAATGTGAACAAGTAAAGGAAAAGTAAAAAGTTATTTTGCAGGCATAAAAATTAAAATACCAAAACACATGGGCCAATGATTGCTGGAAAGTGAAGCAAGGTAAAAACATGTTACAAAATTATGCTGGCAATCCACCCATCATAATTAAAAGATAGGTTTACTGTACCTGGATGTAACGCTTGTTATGTTGTATAATAAGAGGACCACCAGAATCTCCTGCAAGAGATAAAAATAAGCATTAATAAACATATGAACTGATGCTAGGTAAGCAAGATGTATTACTACTATATTGCCTGAAATGGGTACACTGCCTATTGCCTGCCATATCCAAAATTGAATGCAAGAGTCAATGTGTTTTGCATTGATACATTTTGGATGAGCTGAAAGCACTGAATCTGAATGAATCATTATGATACAAGATGAATTGTAATGAGTTGCTGTACTTAGCACACTTTATCGAATACAGGCAGTTGTGTATGACAAACAAGAAAAGCTAAACCAATAGAAGTCAAATTACTTTGAGGAAGAAGGAACTGTGAAAGAGCAAGACACATAAGCTCCAGATTTCTGGAAAGACCTGCATAGGCCATATCCTTGTATGATGAAAGTTACCCTCTTAACACTATTAGGTCCACCCAAAACTGTCATTTCAGTATTGTAAGGTTGCTGGAAATTTGTAACTTTCTATCCATTTTTTCCCCCTCCTGATGTCTCCAAGGAAAAGGGGTGGCTAAAACCAGCAAAAGGGGTGGTTAAAATTGGCTTAGCAAAGTTATAGATTACCTTTGCAGGTCTGGGGATCCACTTCAGGGTCTACTCCTCCGGTACACAGGAAATTGTCAGTTACAACGTCTTTGATATCTACTACATCTTTAAAGTCTTCCACTTTCTCTGCATCTTTGAGGCAACCTTGTCTCTGTAAATAAGAAATTAGTAGATTAGGACAGAATGAGAAAAAATCAGAGGAGATTGTGAGTACTTAGAAAGAGCTGCCAGTTCAGACTGAATTTTGGCTGTTCAGAAGTTCAGCAATTAGCCAAACTAAATGGTCAGTTGGCAGACTTAAACCTCAGTTGCACAGGGAATTAAGACTACTTTCACACTGGGACGGGCGTCGGCGGTGAAGTGGCACTATTTTCAGGCGCTGCTTTACCGTCGTTTTAGCGGCACTATTCTAGCAGGGTGGTTTTAACCCCCGCTATCGGCCAAAGAAGGGTTAAAACCAGGCTTTCACACTGAAGAGACAGGAGAGGCTCTTTACAGGCGGCATGCAGGTGCTATTTTTAGCGCTGTACCGCCTGGAAAGCGACTCAGTGTGAAAGTAGCCTAAGGGTCTGCAGACAGGGGGATTTATCCAAGTCTAGAAGCCTCCTTTAACCTTTTCATGCTGGCTGAATGCATATGTGCAGTCTGTCAGTGGATGGGCCTTAGCGTTGAGCAGCCGCATTATATGCGGCCCTGTGTAAAAAACTTACCGCGCTGAGAGCATGGTAGCTGGTGGGCATTGGTAAGCTCCCGATGCATACTTGCGATCAGGAGTTTTATGATCATGTGACCGCTGTGGCAGCCAATTACAGTGGTCACATAACCCGAATACACATCTCTGCCTCACGGTTTTTAGCACTCTTAAAGGGCCGGGTGGCGATTGGCCTGAAGGGATCAAAAATCAATTATTTTAATAACTGCCCCACACTGGGGGGGGGGGGGGCGAGTCAATATCTGGGGCCCCTTATTTTTAAAGGGGATTCAAGATTACAATAAGCCCCCAGTCCACAGACCACCACAACTGCTATGCCAGGTATGTGGGAAAGAGGCATTTGTCTGCATCAACATGAAGACATGGTGCTTTGTCAGGGGGGTCCCTTTTTCAGGGTATGTAGCCTGGTATGATACGGGAGAAGGGGGCCACATGTTCGTCTTCCTCCTTTTCTCGGCTGCCAGGCTGCATGCTGGTATGGATTTTTGAACGTAACCCTGTGCTTTTTTTTTTCTTGTATTTTTGCATTGGGTTGAGCATCAGAATGCAGATCCGAAGGGGGAACCCAAACTGTTGTATGTTTTTCTGTGTGGGGGAGCCCTATTGACATCTGTACCAGATCCTCATTTAAAGGCTAAGTTCACCTTTTTTTTTAATCTAAAATCCAGCTCCCCATGTACCAATATACCAATAATGTGCCTCTGTTGAACAAAAATATTCTTTGATTTCAAAAACAAGGCCTACCTCATCCATGGCTATATTTTGCAGATCACTTCAGAAACTTCCTGATAAACAGACAGGACAGACTAGTCACTAAGATTACCAGCTGACCTCATTAGCACACCTTCACACATCAACTAAGTTTTCACAGCATCCCAAAGGGTGCATACTAAATTCCCTGGTGTCACATGCACCGAACGGGACACCCCTGATATAATGCCTGCCTGGTTGGATACAGAGTGATTGGATTGATGGTGTGTCCTCCTATTATATAGTTTTGGTAAATCTAAAGGAGAGACTGTACGATCAGATTGTATATTGTATGGCCACATGTATACACCTAAAATTACCTAGTTGCACTGTCAGTGTCGATAATTGATAACAGCACACCAAACACAGAAGCAAACACACATTTTGTTACATAAAATAACAGGTGACAAATTCAGTAAAAAACAAAAAGAGCAAAAATGTCCCACAAGCTACTTTGCCAGGTGTAGCACAGCCCATTGAAATCAGAAAAACAAGCCAAAAAACATCTCTTGCTCCCACTACTCTAGGTGTGAATGGGGCCCTGAAAATGAAATTAATGTGTTTACACAAGAACCATGATGTTTCATTCACATCCGTTTCCAAATGCGTGGCAAACTGCACAGAAAATGTGCGCTTCGCCACGCGTTTCAGAAATGCTGCAAATGTGCATCGCGTTTGTGTTGTCATTCCATGTTAAAGTGGTTGTACACCCAGTACAATCACTTTTGCCTACAGGTAAGCCTATATTAAGGCTTACCTGTAGGTGCTTGAAATAGCTCCTAAACCTCCACAGTTTAGGAGATATTTACGCAAGGCCCAAGCACACATGACTACGGTGCATGTGCCGATGTCTTTGGGGCATGCCCACTTTAGAAAGGGCACATTGTGCTGTTTCTAATAGGGGTCATGCCGTGACTGGCAGCTCCTGCACGCATGCACGGGAGTGATGTCCCAAGACTTCGGCCAGTCACAGAGCCGAAATTTGCGGCCCCAGAAGGAAGAGAGGCGAAGATGGACGCTCCCTGCTAGTGGGGACAACGGGGACATTGCGGGCTTCGGTATCAGGTAAGTGACACATAATGGGCTCCTATGTGATGCAGCGAAATAAAGAGGAAGTAAAACCCACCAGGGTTTACTTCCTCTTTAAAGGCTCCCCAAACGCACTGAAAACTGCAGTAATGCACCATGTTCCACTCCAAAAAAAGTACAGGAGCTTCTCTGGGGCAATTGTTGTGCATAGGGCAGCACTTTCAAGTGAATCGGTTGCCCTATGTGTGACGAGTGAAAACGCTCCAAAACACCCAAAACAAACTCATGCGGGAATGTGAGTTTTCACTATGTGGAGATGTGAACGAGGCCTGATAACTGAGTGTTTCTGTCCACTCCCTCCTATGTACTTGTATAAAGATGGCCATACACCATACAATCTGATTGTACAATTTCCTTTAGATTTACCAGAACTATGGAATAGAGGACACACCTTAACATTCCATTCAAGTTGTATCAAATCAGACAGGCCCTTGTACTACATAGCTGATGAAAGATCTAAAAGAGATTGTACAATCAGATTGTATAGGGAGTAGGTGGAAGATAGTTTTGTAATGAGGGAAGAGTGGTCCAAAGTGGTGAACACACCCTATCAACCCTCTTTTGTGATGCAACAAGGAAGTGAAGGCTTCTGGGAGATGACCTAACAGGAAGTGAATGCTGATACAAGCTACAGGAAGTGATGTAATCTGAAAATCTGTTTAAAAATGCAAGTAAAATGACAGGATTCAAAATATCCCATGGATAAGGAGAGAGAGAGAAAATCTCACATGGGTCCAGTGCCAGCACTTCGGCAGGTGACTCAATCCTTAACATCCTCTGATGAAAAGTCAATTAAATCTATGTTTTCAGTCATCTGTGGCTGGGAGTAAAGACGTCTTCCTCTTCACCCAAGCCCTTGAACTGCAGCTGGGAAGAAGGATTGTTTGCTCCATCTCTTGTACCTTTACCTGGCTGCTGGACAGATGCATTCCTCCATCTAAGCTTGTACTGTGCAGAAACAGGTTAGTCAAAGTCAGTCAACACTTACTGCATCCGCCATAAGAGCTTCCATAGCTGCGGGTGGTGGCGGGCAAAGCACACTGTTACTCTGCCCCCCTGCCGATACTTCACCCAGGATTTCAGAGCTATTGGCTGGTACCTCAAGATAGTCTCAGGCAAAGGGAGCCCAGACCTTCTGCTTAGCAGAATCTAGCATCCATCTGTAGGGGGATCTCCAGCTCCCATTCCTGATTGGCCAGAAACGCCAAATCTTCCTGTGCCCAGAGCACTTCTGAGACATTCAGCATCTGGTCTGTGTACTCCAAGATTTCCTGTCAAAGTCTGGGTCCTTGGACAGCCTCCAGAACAACAGACCGCCGTAGCCAAAGACTTCCATCGGGCTGTCATCCGCTGTCCACGGGCACATTTAGGCTACATACCGGCAGAGGGCTCTGTAGCTCTCATCCAACTGCATCTCTGCCTCGACTAGTCTGCTTAACTCATCTGTAACTCCTTGTGCCGTCGTTAGCCCAGTAACAGCATTCGCACTTCGTATTGCAACCAGTATCTTTGCTGGATGGAGGGGAGAATTTTTCCTTGGTGGTGCTGCTTATGGGCTAGCACTTCCTTCCAGAGTTCCCAGCGGACAGAATATCATAATATCCCAGCAGGACCTGCACTGACACTGGTCTCCTGTGCTGTATCCATATCTCTCGTAACCTCCTTCCGAATTCCTCTTCCTTGGCAGCTGGTATCTGTACCTCTCCTCTTCTGCTATCCAGACCTTGGATCCCGGTGGAGATTTGGCTGTCCCATACTGCAGGAAGTATCCCACCGCTTGCCACCAAATGTGATGGAACCGCTTGGCAGCCCGACTATGCGCTTACTTCTGCCAAACCATGCTTCCTGCCTTCCAAACTGTTCCGAGCAAGCCAAGAGCTAATACCAGCCCTTTTTACCCCAATCACCATACACAGACAAGACGTGAGATAAAATCCTAAGGAATGACTGATTATTAGAAACTCACACAGAATATATAGCACACAGTTCAGGTGAGCCTGGTCAAATTATCGTATGCAAAAGGAAATTGTATGCAGAAATATAATTAACATAACTAAGGAACAACCAACATAAACTACGCTACTCCCCCTCTAGCAACTAATAGCTGACATAATAGTGATAGAATTAACTTGAGCTAATTTACTAGTCACTTAAACCAGCCTAGGTAGAGGGGACACAATACTAGCAGACAGAAACAATACAAACAATGGGAGAGATCTACTTAGCATAAACACAATATAGCAGGAGGCCCCAGTGGTTTGAGCTGATTACATTAACATCTGCAGTCATTGCTGGTGTGAGGCATAGAGGCCCCAAATATGGATATGGGACCTCCAGTTCCCAGAGTCTGTGTGTTTTGCGGAGACATGAATCTGAATCAGAAGTAAAACTACTCCACGTATCCCCCAGGTATACACCTCCCAATGAATAGTGTTAAATGCCAGGGCCCATAGTCAGTGGGTAAGAGGCTTGCTCCTAGTCCTCTCCAAAAGCCCCTTTCCTGGTTAGATCTGTCACATTTCTATTTATTATGAAAAGTGAAATTCTGCCCAAAAAGGTGAATTTATCCTTTAAGATAAGGGCCTTGTATAAATGAAGGAAACCCCACCCGCTTTGTTTACAAACAGAACGAAGCAGCTGGCAGTGGTCATTAGGGATAAGCTCAGGCGTGTTCGCATGGACCACGTGCAGAGCTCACCAGGAGACAGGCATTGAGACATTGTCCCGATGTGCGGCTGCAGAGATCGGGAAATGTCTCACTGCCTGTGATTAGCGCAGCGCTGCGCCGACTTCCTGGCAGGCTCTGCACGTGGTCCATGCGAATACGTCTGAGCTCATCCCTAGTGGTCATTTACTGGCAAATTAAACTGCATTTTTGTTATTGTATATATCAGTTTTGCAGTAGATCTCTGTACACATCATACAAATGTGCCACTTAACAGGCAGGTTCAGGACATCCCCCAGATATTGTATTTAAAGGAATTTTGCAATGTTAATGTTGGTTTTTAAACATTAGTAGAATCTCTGCTCCCCACCTAATTAAATTTTTTAAAACTTTATTTTGATTTGGTACATGTTCCCTAGGCCTGGGCGTTCAGCTCATCATAAGTGAGTACCTATTCTTTCATAGCAGACTATAACTGCAAACAGGGTAGGATGGGGAACCTTTGGTTTGGAGGCCAACTAGATCTAACTGGCCCTTTCTATGGTATGGTCAGAATTCTGCAGGCTAAAGAAAGTGTACCACGCAAAGTGTGCCATGGTCCCTCCATAATTGGTTGGCACTGCAAAATCTCTTATGCCGTGTACACACGACCGGACTTTCCGGCAGAAAAGGTCCAACGGTCTTCCTGACGGACTTTCAATGGAGTTCCGACTGACTTCAGAACAAATGGACTTGCTCACACACAAACGGACTAAAGTCTGTTTGAAAGTCCGTTCATTTTGAATGTGATGATGTAAGACTAGACTAAAAAAGAAAGTTCAATAGCCAGTAGCCAATAGCTTCCCTTGCGTTGTATTTGGTCCGTTGGACCAGCATACAGACGAACGGTCTTCCCGATAGGAATTGAGTCCGTTGGACAGATTTGAAACATGTTCTATTTCTAGGTCCGTCTGAATTTTGTGAAGCAAAATGATCTGATTATCCCACACACGATCGGAATGTCCGACGGACTGATTCCATCAAACCTAGTCTGCCGGAAAGTCCAGCCATGTGTACGCAGCATCGGAATAGAAAGAGGGGAGCAGCCAATTTTAGCTTGCTTTTAAAGGTGTGAGGTTTAATTGGTAGAAAGTGGGTATTTCTAAAGGACAAGGTTAGTTTTGAAAGACCTTCTCATATCTTCCAGCATCAGCTTTCTCTGCAACTCTCAGCATTCAGTCACATGACATCTCAGAACTAGGGATGAGCCAAACACCCCCCCGATTAGGTTCGCATCAGAGCTTGTGAACGGATCGAAAATTTGCGCAAACTTTAGAATCCCGTTAAAGTCTATGGGTCTCAAACGTTCAAAATCAAAAGTGCTAATTTTAAAGGCTAATATGCAAGTTATTGTCCTAAAAAGGGTTTGGGGACCCGGGTCCTGCCCCAGGTGACATGTATCAATGCAAAAAAAAAAGTTTTAAAAGCAGTGATTTTAATGATGCTTAAAGTAAAAAAAAAAGTAAAATATTCCTTTAAATATCGTAGCTGGGGGGTGTCTATAGTATGCCTGTAAGGTTGCTCATGTTTCCTGTGCTTAGAACAGTCCCTGCACAAAATGACATTTTTAAAGGAATAAAAGTAATTTAAAACTGCTGGTGGTTTTAATGTAATGTCTGGTCAATATGGATGAAAATCAGTGAAACAAACGGCATAGGTACCCCCCCTCCCCCAGTCCATTACCAGGCCCTTTGGGTCTTGTATGGATATTAAGTGGAACCCCACACCCAAATTAAAAAAAGGACCTTATATACTCAGAACAGCAGTATACAGGCTGTGCAAGACAGGGACTGTAGGTTTGTTGTCAAGTAGAATCTGTTTGTAATTTTGAACTGGTACATTTTTAAAGTGTAGCTCTAGTCAAAAAAATCTATTTTTAAACTTTTTGGAAAACATAGGGAAGGGTTATCACCCCTGTAACATTTTTTTTTTTGCTGTCTCTGCACCTCTTCAGAAGATTTTACCTCACTTTCTGTCCCAATGACAAATGTTTTTTGAAAATTTGGGGTTTTTAGTGAAACAAGGATTGGCGATAAAGCATCAGTGGAGAGGAGACACGTTTTTCCCATATCAACTCTTACAGGAGAGAATTTCCCTTCCTAGGGGTAGATTTAATCTCACTTCCTGTTGACTCCTTCCACTTGCAAGTAGGAGACGTTTGTAAGTTGGATATTTGAAAGTAGCGGCCTGCCCTATATGCTCTTCAGAAATTTGGGCCTAAGGTGTTGGTGTTGCCACAACACTGTAAGTCCTCACAGTTACTCTTGGTGGGCACGGGAACGCCCTGCTGTGAACTATTATATCAAGAATTGCAATTACATGCCATTGTTGAACAGTCGTAGAAAAATTGGGCCTTTGGTGGTGGTGGTGGAGGTGGTGCCATAACATTGTAAGTCCTCACAGTTACTCTTGGTGAGCGCTAGAACAGGCCCTGCTGTGAAATATTATATCAAGAATTGTAATTACATGCACCTGTTGAACAGGGGCAGAAAAAAATGGGCCTTTGGTGATGCTGGTGTTGCCACAACACTGTAAGCCCTCACAGTTACTCTTGGTGGGCGCAGGAATGGACCCTGCTGTGAAATATTAGATCAAGAATTGTAATTACATGTCCCTGTTGAACAGGGGCAGGAAAATTGGGCCCTAGGCACTGGTGCCACAACACTGCAACCCCTCACAGATACTCTAGTTGGAGAGCAGGAATGAGCCCTGCTGCAAAGTATTGCATCAAAAATTGTAATTACACGCCCCTGTTAAACAGGGGCTGAAAAATTGGACCTTAGCCATTGGCGGTGGCGCCCAGAACCAAAAATGTTCTTACAAGCTATCAGCATGATCATTGAGGAGGAAGAGGATAGTCACTCAACATAACAGGATAGTCACTCTGTGTTCTGTGTCAAACAGTTCAGGGGACTCCTCAGGAGGACATGGTGGGGTTAGGGAAGGAGTTACTGATGCTATTGAGCTGAGGGAAGAGGCTGTGTTTGGCAGCTGCTTTGCCAGACAAAGTACCCTGAGCCTGGGTGAGAGAGGATGAGGAGGATGAGGACGGCTTGGTCATCCACTCTACCAAGTCTTTGGCATGTTGCGGCTTAACGCGGCCAGCTGACGGAAAAAAGGACGAGTGTGTCCCATGGCCACATGCTGATGAGGATGCACCGTGTCCACGACCAGCACTGTTGCCTCTAGACACAGAGCCTGCTTGTCCTCTTTTATTGGCTCGTGACTGTCTGCCTCTCCTTGTTGGTCTTCCAGACATATTAATGGCCTGCAGGGAGATGTAGCTGTACAAAGCTGGGACGTATATATATATATATATATATATATATATATATATATATATATATACTGATTATACTGCAGCTAGCAGAATCAACTGCCTGCCTGTAGTATTATTAGTATGAGAACACTGGCAGGTAAAGCTTTAGGTGCACACTGTGCCAAGGACACTATAACAAAATACTGCAGCTCCCTGCCTGTATTGGTATGAGAACGCCAGCAATTGTATTCAGGTAAAGCTTTAGGTGCACACTGTGCAAAAGACACTAAAACAAAATACTGCAGCTCCCTGCTTGTATTTGTATGAGAACACCGGCAATTGTATTCAGGTAAAGTTTTAGGTGCACACTGTGCAAAGGACACTAAAACAAAATACTGCAGCTCCCTGCCTGTGTTTGTATGAGAACACCGGCAATTGTATTCAGGTAAAGCTTTAGGTGCACACCGTGCAAAGGACACTAAAACAAAATACTGCAGCTCCCCGCTAGTATTTGTATGAGAATGCCGACAATTGTATTCAGGTAAAGCTTTAGATGCACACTGTGCAAAGGACACTAACACAAAATACTGCAGCTCCCTGCCTGTATTTGTATGAGAACGCTCGCAATTTTATTTAGGAAAAGCTTTAGGTGCACACTGTGCAAAGGACACAATACACTAAGTGAAAAAAATGCAGCTCCCTGCCTGTCAGTATATTATGAAGAGAATAACAGGAACGGATCTAGCTAAACTGAATACAGTGTATAAATATATATACAACACACCTGGGATGCATATATATCCTCTACACACTGTAACTAACGCTGACTCGCCTGCCTATTCTATCTAACTTAAATAAAATGACACTGTCTCTCTGTCTATCTCTCTCCATCACCGCAACACACTACACAAGGCCGCCACGCAGGTGATATCGCCACGCAGGCGATATCGCCATGCAGGCGATAACTCACCAATGACCTACTAACTGCTAAAACCAATGACCATTACTCCATACTCATACTTTTAGACCTCTCTGCTGCCTTTGACACAGTTGACCACCTGCTCCTCCTCAGCAAATTATGCTCCCTTGGCCTCTGCGATTCTGCCTTATCCTGGTTTTCTCCTACCTATCTCAGCGCACTTTCAGTGTCACTTACAACTCCATCGCCACTGCTCCCCTTCCTCTTTCTGTTGGGGTATTTCCTCCTTCACGATCCCCCCCGCCCCGTGACTTCACCATCAATATCAACAACACAACCATTTGTCCCCCCACACATGCCAGGGTCCTGGGTGTAATCCTTGACTCTGACTTCTCCTTCAGCCCCCATATCCAATCACTGGCTAAATCCTACCACCTTCACATCCGCAACATCTCCAGAATTCGACCCTTCCTGACTAATGACACCACAAAGCAACTCGTTCACTCCTTGATTATTTCCCGCCTTGACTACTGCAACTCTCTCCTTAATGGCCTACCCTTAAGCAGGCTATGCCCCTTTCAGTCTATTATGAATGCTGCTGCTAGACTAATACACCTCACTAATCGTTCCGTGACTGCTGCCCCTCTCTGCAAATCCCTTCACTGGCTTCCCCTACCCCACCATGTAAAATTCAAACCATAACATACAAAGCCATCCACAACATCGCCCCCATCTACATCACCAACCTCATCTGCAGATATCGCCCAAATCATCCCCTCCGCTCCTCTAAGGACCTCCTGCTTTCTAGCTCCCTTGTTACCTCTTATGCTCTCCTTCAAGACTTCTCCAGAGCCTCTCCCATCCTATGGAACTCCCTGCCCCAGTCTGTCCGATCAGCCCCTACCCTGTCCACCTTTAGGAGTTCCCTGAAAATGAATTTATTTAGGGAAGCCTATCCCACACCCACCTAACTGTCCCCGAGCCACCCCCATCAAATCATTCTCTGCAGCTATTATCTTTTGTACCATCACCCCTTCCCTTTAGAATGTAAGCTCTATGAGCAGGGCCCTCCTGTACCTTTTATATTGTACTGTAATTGTGTTGTCCCCCCTATACATTGTAAAGAACTGCGTAAACTGTTGGCGCTATTTAAATCGTGAATAATAATAATAATATAGTGTGGGGCATGTACTAAACCCCCTGAGACATAATTGGCCAAAGCCACCCTGACTTTGGCCACTCATGGCTCTCTGTTTTTTCTGCGCTGTGATTGGACAAAGCATGCGGTCATAGTGCATGCTTGGCCTATCAGCAGCCAGCAATGCACTGAATTATGGGCCGTGACGCACCACTCGAATTTGGTGCGAACGGCCCATAACGTTAGGAATTCGCAGAACGGGCGAACAGATGACGTTCGAGTGGAACATGGGTTTGACTCGAACACGAAGCTCATCCCTACTCAGAACCACAAAGGAAGTCAGTGTGTTGCACAGGTAGCAGGTAGCTACATAATGCCTAGAAAGCTTCACTGACTGTAGGTTCCTATCTGATCAAAGTCGGACTAGAGAAATATTTCCACTCAGGGCCAACAACCCAACTGATTTTATTGGTACCAACCCAGGGAGAAAATATCCCCCAGCCCAGTTCCCTGGACAGCAATTAAAATAGGCCAAAAAGCTTTTTTTTTCCATTTTGGATAGATTAAGGATGGGTTTTATCCCCTCACAGGTTTTTTTCTTTGTCATCTAAGTAGAAGATTTCCCTTCACTTCCTGCCACATAGCCACAACAGGGAGTGAGAGGAAGTGGTCACAGGGTCACCAGAACTAGTGTCCCCATTGGAAGATTTACCCTCTTTTCCTATTCTGTCTGAGAACCCAAAATTTGGGATTTTCTTTCATTGTGAAATTTAGGGATAACAGTGATCAGGACAAACAGAGAGGATGAATCTAACAGGACACCGGCAGCAATAAAAAAAAAATCACAGGTGTTCTAATCCCTCCCCATTCTATCTAAAACCAAAAAAAAAAAAATGTTGCCTTCAGTTATACTTTAAGAAGTGTGGGGAAGTCTGGCATGAGTTTCGGGCTTCCATACTCCTGATACTTTAAATGGAATGGTAAGAACCATTTTTTTTATTGCTCTGTTTCCTCCTGTCTGTCAGGGCTGGCTTAGCCCTTCCTTCTCTGAGCTGGCTGCTCAGCTGTCGGCTAATTGCCAGCTCTCATCTCTCTCCACAGTTACCCAGCTGTTCCTGATCCTGCTCGTCTTACCTGCCTACTTAAAACTGTCCAGCTCACTTCATCTTTGCCTTCGCCTTAGTCACAGCACTAGAAACCATCTCCAGCGTTCCTGTTTAAAGACTGGCTTGCTGACATCCCTTCTGGCTGCTTATCCTGCTTGCTGTTCCTCTACTTGGATTCCTGACTTCTGGCCTGGCTGACTACTCGATCTGGTTAATGGACTCTGGCTATGCTTTGACTGCGCTTACTCGATTTACCTTTTTATTTTTTATTAATAAACAAGTGTGATTTAATTGTAATTCTGTCTCGGTCTGTTTCATGGTTTCTGACACTGTCTCAGCGGCCACTGTCCCCTCATTTCTTGTCCCAATGCTGCAGAAGTGAAAATGAGAAATTTTCCAAATGGGCTATACATAAATAAAACCCTTAGAGTATCTATCCTTTCCCCATCCCAAACCGACAAAAACACTTTCGGATGGAGTTGGGATGTACATTTCCTCCAAAAGTTTAAAGGGAAAATGTTAGCTTACATCTCTTTTCCTCTCTTTTGCCAACAGATCGAATGACCCAATATTGGGGAGATACATGAGTGTTTGGTAAAGAGAATTGGATATTTGCGCTCTTGAATTGCTACACTGTCTGGAAAATCTGCTGCATTTCACAAACTTCCCATGGTGCCCTGGACATTGCTGTGTGCTGTGCTTTCATCCACTGGCTATAGTAGAGCTGGCCATAGATTAGTAGGATTTTATTTAAAGAGGAGCGCCACCTGCAAAAAAATATTAAAAGTCAGCAGCTACAAATACTGCAGCTGCTGACTTTTAATAAATGCACACTTACCTGTTCCAGGGTCCAGCAATGTTGGCAGCAGATTGCTCGTCTCTCTGCTGCCCCCGCCGCCATCCTCTGTCAGAGAATTGGGAAGTGAAGCGCTGCGGCTTCACTGCCCGGTTCCCTACTGCGCATGCGCGAGTCGCTCAGCGCAATGAGACTAGTCCCCGTTGTGTCCTGGGAACTGTGTGTTTCCCAGAACACAACGGGGGGGGGGGGCAGGGCATCTGCGGCTAGCTATTCCCGGAAGTGGGTGCAGATACCTGGATTATACAGGTATCTGCACCCCCCTCCCCCCGAAAGGTGCCAATTGTGGGGGGGTTCCGATGAGCGGAACTTCCACTTGAGGGTGGAACTCCGCTTTAAGTTAAACAAATGTGCATATACTCCTTTATTACTATACAATTACAAAAAATGATATCTCACCACCTATTTATATAAGTGAAAACATAATGAATAAACTACACAGTGTGATCAAAAATTCATAAACAATATTACATAAAATAAAAGTGAAAGGTAAAAAATAAATAAACATAAAAAGTCCCAGTGTCCAATTACAGTGCAAAAGTGCCGAAACGCTTATAATATGAATGCTGTGACTATGACCTACGCATGCAGTGCTCCCAGATCACTAAATAACCAGAAGTGCCACCTCCTTGCCAGATTACCAACATCTCTAAGAAAAAGAGATCAAAAGCACTTGAAAACATATGTAAGATCATTCCCAGGGTCCAACACTTTCCAAACACGTCCAATCAATTCCAAAATTTGCAAGAATGCCTAGCATGTCCTCAGGGATAGTACTAAGAGAACAATCGAAGACCATAGAGTAGTATCACTAAAGCCTTGCCATTTATTATATATACTTTCTTTAACAAAAATCACAGGGTACATAAAGAATCTAACACCTTGGCATTGTCACTGGCGGATGTAAATATGGCACAGGCCGCTGACCCCAACACGTGTTTCGTCTACAAACTAACATCTTCAGGAGACAAGCAAGAGGGCTTGCTTGTCCCCTGAAGACGCCCATTTGTAGACAAAATGCACGTTGGGTGTTGTCAGTGGCTTGTGATGTATTTACATCCCCCAATGATTTTTGTGAGTATAATGTATATGTATAAATTGGGATCAGACCCCACAGAGGTATATAGAACCCAGCTGGATTTGTTAGTCGAATGGGGTTATGGCATTTATGCCCTTAACTCCAAAGAAAGATGGTACTTGGTTCCTAGTGCGTGCAGGATCCCCATAATTCATACGTTACCCGAGATACATAATAATATACAGAACTCTCCAGCATGTCCCATTGTTAATGGGATAGGATCGGTAATGGCACGACTAGGGGAGTATTTGAATACATTTCTCCAACCGAGTGTTAAGGAGACCAGGTCTTATTTGAAGGACACGTCGGACCTGCTACAGTTATTGGATGGGGTTCAACTGAGCACTACATCTGAAACATTTTTGGTAACAGCTAATGTGTGCTCACTGTACACCATTATCCAACATGAGGATGCAGCTTTGGCGTTAAATTGGGCACTCAGTAGAAGATATGATATTCAACATTCACAGAAGCGCTTTTTAGGACATGCACTAGAATATTGCATGTCACACAATTACCTCTGGTGGAGTGGACAGTTCTTCTCGCAACAGGATGGCGTGGCTATGGGTGCTAAATATGCTCCCAACCTAGCCAACCTGTTCATGGTAGAATGGGAAGATAGATATGCTTTTAGTAAAAGATATCCACAACTTAAATTTTATCGGAGATTCATAGATGACCTCCTGTTTATCTGGGAGGGGTCACATGAATCCGTTGTGGAATTTTTAGAAGGTCTAAACCGAAATGACAACCATATAAAGCTGGAATATCAAATCAGTGAGAATAGTATTAACTTCTTAGATGTAATTATTGAAAAAGATGGTAATAAAGTAAATATTAAAGCATATTTTAAACCAACTAATCACAATAGTTATTTGTCAATTAGAAGTGGTCACCATCCCTCATGGATTAGAAATATACCTAGGGGGCAAATGTTAAGAATTTAACGTAACTGCACTAAGTTAGCTGATTATTATCAACAATCACAAGTTCTGAAGATTACATTTTTGCAGAAGGGCTATACAGAGGAGTCTTTGAATAGAACCATCCAAGAAGTATCTGAGATCCCAAGAGAATTATGCCTAAAGAAGAAATCTGAGGTCCAGAGGCCGAATAACCAACACCAACTGGGTTTTATATCTAACTTCCACTGTCAATACAAAGAAATAGAAAGTATATATAAGAAACACTGGCATATACTGTGTAGGGATAGACACTTAGGCGAGGTTCTGAATAGCCAACCTAAAATTTATTTACAGGCGGGCCACAAATTTTGGAGACCAGATAGCTAAAAAAATATTGGACTCTCCAAACCAACAGGCTTTAAAAATTAACCTGAAAGGTTTCTTCGCTTGTAGAAAATATATATGTTGTAGGACTGTGAATATTAGTAATAGGGGTAGAACAGAAATTTGTAACAGGGATGGAGGATCTTTTGATATCAAGGAATTCATAACCTGTAATTCCTCACATGTAGTGTATTTAATGTGATGCCCATGCGGGTTACTATAGGTGGGAAGAACCAAAAGACTGTTAAAAGTCCGTATAGATGAACGCCTGGCTAATATAGGGAAAGGCTTCCGCTATCACAGTGTATCATTACATTTTAAAGAAAAACACAATAAAGATCCCTCTTTGTCACAATTTTGTGGGATAGATACCATCCATCCATCTTGGAGGGGGTCCAATAGGGTAAGGGATTTGTCCCAAAGGGAAACCCGTTGGATTTTTCTGATGAAATGTCTTGCTCCTGGAGGGTTAAACATTGAGGTAGACCTCAATTGTTTTATTAATCATTTTTGATTTTACCATTTTTTTGTGAGATATACTGTGTCATGAAGTAGTTATTGTCCTTAAGCCACTTTCAGCTTCATTATAGCACAGTTATATGACCAATTTTGAGGGTAGTTTCAATCACTAACGAATGTGGGGCATGCACATTTTTGCAATTTTATTGCTAGTTTTTGCGATTTGTTCTATGCGATTTCTCCCATGCGATTTTCTTTGGTTTTTACTCAGTTTTTAATAGCTCCAATCTATATGTGATATAAAGGGATCTTAATTGATCTAGCTAGATATAGGTTGGATTTGTATACTTGAATTTTAAATATTGATCATTTTAATGCTTGTTTTTATGGATAGATCATCCACTATCAGAGTAGTTTGCAGTGATAAATATTTTTAATATAAGTTAATATAAGATGTATCTCCTTCTCTATAATGTTCAGTTTTAGATCTTATACACCAATGCTTTAAAGAGTAGTGTTGTAAAGGTTATGGCATCATCTATGTAAGGTGGGGTTAATTACCATTGCCAAATAGGATGTTCGTTTTTTATTATACACTTCCCAGACAAGCTTTCTTTAATGTGAGTTCCACCGGAGTATTACGGCCGTGGGGACACGAGGTGTTCGCATGCATGAGTTTGGAAGTCACATGACCTATATAGGGAAGAGTAGAAAAGGGTTGATTGAAGGGCCGTGTAGCCAATCCCACGAGGAAGTCAGAGTGACGAAACGTGTCGAGGGCGTGGCTACACGGCAATCAATCTTACTGACGTGAGACGCAACTCAACTCAACTGATAAACTGATAATCAATATCATGATACCGAGAGCAGATACCTATGAGTGGGTGAGAGACACATTGTGAACGCACACTTTAGGTCCGCCGCGGCCACAGTACACCGCTGAGCAATCTTCTTTTGTTTGCTGTGATTTTACATTGAAGGCTATTTTTTATTGTGTGAAATGTGAAATGTGTGTAATTATTGGAGTGTTGGTGTGATTTTATTAAACTGGTTGAAACTATATCACGCTATGTGGAGCACTTCTTATTTTTATTTTTCACATATGGAGATATCTTGATATTAATCATGTGGATAAAGTGGATGGTCGTTGTTTAACCCAGGTGTGGGTAAATTACGCTTGAGCCAAACACCAGAGTGGAAGGCAATAGAAGTTGGTGAGTGTGTTTTTCAGAGGGAGAGGGGTCAGAAGCACATTGGTGAGGTGGAAGATTCAAGGATTTAAGAAGATTGAATTTTTTGAATTAATTTTTTTTATATGGACTATATATTTATTTAAATATTTATGTCACTTTTCACTGGGTGATATATGTCACATTTGCATAAGAATCACTGAGTTCAACTGTGATTTATTTCACTAGTGCTACTAGTTTTTCCTATTTCTTTATTTATTTGGTTACAGGTTGAATTTCAGCTATTATACACAAGTTGATTTGAAGTAGCAGCTTTTCTCACATTTATTGGCGCAGTGGTGGTATAGGATATCAGGGGCCGTTATATATCTTTTACCAACAATACATAATGTATATATAATAAATGGCAAGGTTTTAGTGATACTACTCTATGGCATGGGCGTCCGCAGGTAGGGGCAAGGGGAATCAAGTGCCCACCCTTGGAATCAGGGATCTGATTGGCACATTCAGCACAGTGGCGTTGCTATGGGGGTGTAGGCAGCCAGTGGGGTGACATCATCAAGGTTCTGTCAAGCCCCCCATCAGTGTCATGTGACTGCGGGCTCTTTTCCCAGCTCAGTCCAGCAGAGAACTCGGTGGCACTGTGTCAGGAGAAAGGTGAGCTGCGGGTTGTCAGAGGTTTCCCCCTGCTTACCTCCCCCTTCCACCTGTCAGGGAGAAGAGGCGGTGGCTCTCATCAGGTTCCGCGCCCAGCTTCCTGCCCGCTCCGTTCCTTCCCCATTGACCATAACTGAGGGCCAATCAAAGGAGACTAGGAGAGGAGAGCATCATGGGACATATAGTCCTGAAGAATGGTGGCACCATTTTCCACAGGGAGGAGGCTACAGCTTGATCAAGAGAGAGATTGAGAGACTGCAGCCTGGAAAAAAGCTGAGGGAGAGAGTGCTACAGGACAAAGAAAGAGGCGTGTGCTGGGAGGAAGTCAGAGAGAGCCACACTACCCATGCGCCAGAGAGGGAAAGACTGAGCCCCTACCAGGGTGCAGACAGGCTACACTACTGATCAGGGAACAATCGTCTAGCCAGAGGGATCACTGCTGTAGTTTCGCTGGGTCTGGTATGAGGGTCTGTCGGCCATTATCCATTACTTATCCTAGGGACTGGACTACACCTGCTGTCTCGGACCATGATAATGTTATGACATTATCGAAAAGGGGTGGTGCACAGGTGACCCTAAAATGATGCCCCCCTCCCCTGCAAAAAGTTCTGCAGACGCCCATGCTCTATGGTCTCCTATTGTTCTCCTCCTACTAGCCCTAAGAAAAAGCTGGGCGTTCTTGCAAATTTTGGATTGATTGGACAAGCTAAGATCTAAGATGTCTCACATCTCCCTTCATCCTTCATCCCTTTCTTCTAGGGGCAACAATCTCTAAAATGTCTTTAACCACTTCTTTACTGGGCACTTACACCCCCTTCCTGCCCAGGCCAATTTTCAGCTTTCAGCGCTGTCACACTTTAAATGACAATTGCGCGGTCTTGCAACACTGTACCCATATGACATTTTTATCATTTTCTTCACAGAAAATAGGATTTTTAAAACAGCTTACCTGTAAAATCCTTTTCTTTGATGTACATCAGGGGACACAGAGCCATAGTAATTACTATGGTTATATATCAGACCGACAGCTGCTGGACACTGGCACGCCCCTAAGGCATGTACTTTCCCCATATAACCCCTCCCATTACTGGGAGTCCTCAGTTTTGTAGCCAAGCAATACAAGTGTATAAGAAGAAGGGAGGGACCTCTGTGTCCCCTGATGTACATCAAAGAAAAGGATTTTACAGGTAAGCTGTTTTAAAAATCCTGTTTTCTTTTCTTACATCAGGGGACAAAGAGCCATAGTAATTACTATGTGGGATGTCCCATAGCAATGGCAACTGAAGGGGGGAGACAGAAAAAAAAACAGGAGGCCAGAGGACTCATACTGCAGCCTGCTGTATATACTGTGCCCAAAGGCAATATCTTCATGACCTTTAACCACTTCGTGCCCACGCTATAGCCAAAAGTGCCTGTCCGTCCCCAGTGCCACCTGTCAGTGCCATGTGTCCCCAGTGCCACCTATCAGTGCCATCTGTCCCCAGTGCCACCTATCAGTGTCATCTGTACCCTGTACCACCTGTCCCCAGTGTCACCTATCAGTGCCACCTGTCCCCAGTGCCACGTGCCACCTGTCCCCAGTGCCACCTGTCAGCGTCACGTGTCATCATTGCTACGTATCAATGCCACGTACTAGTGCCATCTGTCATCAGTGCCACGTACTAGTGCCATCTGTCAGTGCCACGTACTAGTGCCATCTGCCATCAGTGCCACTTATTAGTGCCATCTGTCATCAGTGTCACATCAGTGTCACGTGCCATCAGTGCCACGTATCAGTGCCATCTGCCATAAGTGCCACGTGTCATTGTCCTGTGCTTCAGGGCCTTCAAAAGTGTAATAGGTAGTCAACAAGTTAGATGTGTACTTTATGCTCCTAGAACATGTGATGGTGCTCCCTGCATGTTGGGCTTCTCTAAGTGGCCAGGCTGTGAAAAAGTCCCACACATGTGGTATCATAATACTCAGGAGGAGTAGCAGAATGTATTTTGGGGCATTATTTGTGGTATACACATGCCATGTGAGAGAAATCACCTATTACAATGACAATTTTGTGGGGAAAAAAATTAATAAATAAAAAAATCTTCATTTTGCAAAGAATTGTGGGAAAAAATGACAACACCAAAAACCTCACCATGCCTTTTACTAAATACCTTGGAATGTCTACTTTCCATAAAGGGGTCATTTGTGGGATTTGTAATTTCCTGGCTTGTTCGAGTCGCAAGAAATGTGATAGGCCACCAGTACATCAGATGTGATCAATTTTTTATGATTTGCACCACAACTTGTAGACTCTCTAACTTTCACAAAAACCAAATAATATCCACTAATTTGGGTTATTTTTTACCAAAGATATGTAGCAGTATAAATTGTGGCCAAAATTCAGGAAAAAAAAATTATAATTTGCAAAATTTTATCACAGAAACAAAGAAAAATTTGTTTTTTTTCAAAATTTTCTGTCTTTTTTCATTTATAGCGCAAAAAATAAAAAACCCAAAGGTGATCAAATACCACCAAATGAAAGCTCTATTTGTATGAAAAAAAATGTATTTGGGTACAGTGTTACATGACTGAGTAATTGTCAATCAAAGTGTGAGAGCACCGAAAGCTGAAAATTGGTCAGGGCAGGAGGGGGGTTTAAGTGCCCAGTAGGCAAGTGGTTAATATCGATTTGATAAAATCTGATAAACGTATGAACCGAAGACCAAGGTGAGGCCTTACAGATCTGAGCCATAGAGGTCTGATGAGGCACTAATCGCCCTGGATGAGTCTGCTCTTAATATGAAAAGGAACATTTTTCTTCTTTAAGCTGAAGCTTGAACAATCACGCTGCTTGTCCACATCTTGGACCCTCTGGCAGTACAAACAAAACCTGTGTCTTGCGAACCTGAGCGGTCGCTTTAAATAGACTCTGATCGCTCTTACTACATCAAGAGAATGTAGTGCTTTCTCTTCCCCAGATTAAGGCTCTGGGGAGAAAGAAGGAAGAATAATATCTTGGTTTAAATCAGGGATATGCAATTAGCGGACCTCCAGCTGTTGCAAAACTACAAATCGCATGAGGCATAGCGAGACTCTGACAGCCACAAACATGACACCTAGAGGCCGAGGCATCATGGGACTTGTAGTTTTTCAACAGCTGGAGGTACGCTAATTGCATATCCCTGGTTTAAATGAAAACCTGTTACCACTTTTGGTAAGAATTCAGGATGAGGACATAAAACCACCTCATCTTCATGCATGATGAAATATGGCTCTTACAAGACAGAGCCGTTAGTTCCAATACTCTTCTAGCAGAAGAAATGGCAAACAGAAAAGATTATCTTTCTTGTTGAAAGAACCAAGGGAATTACTCGTAAGGTTCAAACGGCTGATTCAACAAAGCCGATAAGACCCATTTTAAATCCCAAGGATTTAGAGGTGCCTTGATAGGGGGAATAAACCATGTTATCTCCTGAATAAGTTATGCACCAAGAGTGGGAAGCAATAGGCCATAGGAAAAACATTGACAAGGCCGGGATCTGGCTCTTGATAGAAATCAAGGCCAGCTTCATTTCAGATCCCATATGCAGGACATCAGGAATCCTGCCTATGACATACTTCCTGGGGTGCCAACCCCTGGATCCACACCAAGAAACATATGCCTTCCAGACTCTATAGTAAGTAATTCTGGAAGCCGGCTTCCTGCCATTAATCAAAGTAGACACTACCAAAGGAGATCGCCCATGATCTTTTATAGAGTGGGATTCAACAGTCAGACCTGTTAAATCTTTCGTCCGTAAGGTAGGATGAAATACCGGACCTTGTGCAAGAAGGTCTGGCTATAATGGCAGAGACCGAAGGACTCCTACTGCCATCTTTATGATCTCAGTAAATCTTCTGGGACCTGCTGGGGCCACCAGAATCACCTCCTTTCGTTCCTGCTTAATCCTGCGGAGAAGGCGCGGAAGTAGCAGGACTGGAGGAAATGCATAGATCAGTGAAAACTGATCCCATGGGAAAACGAATGCGCCTGCCTGCTGGCAGACCCCTTGTTCTCGACATAAAGTTGTCGACCTTGTTAATGAATCTGGACGCGAATAGGTCCATGTCCAGAATACCCCATCTTCTGACATATCGCAAGGAAGATGTTGGGGTGAATTGATCATTCTCCTGGAAATAATTGTTGGCGACTCAAGTAGTACGCCTAAAAAATGAGAATTGCTGATAGGCAAGCAGTGTTGTGTTCTGCCCAAGCTAGAACATTATTCACCTCTTTTTGGGCTGCATGACCTCTCGTGCCCCCCTGGTGATTGATGTAAGCCACCGTGGTGGCCTTGTCAGACTGAATCCTGTCAGGACAGTCCCGTAGTCTGACCGCCAAGATTCTAGGGTCAAACGTACTGCTTGAAATTCCCACAAAAAAAATTTGATAGGCAAGGTCCATCTCCCCTGGACAGAATCTTTTTCCAGGGCTGCTCCCCAGTCTAGAAGGCTGGCATCTGTTGTTAACACCTTCCAGGATAAAGATTTTCCCTTTTGCTGGATAACAACCACCAATTTAGGCTCTGACTATGTCGGGAGCCAAGCGTATTGGAAACAAACAAGGCCTGAATTTTTATTCCAGACCAACAGGATGGTGTCTTGAAGCAGTCTTTGAGTAAAACTGTGCGTAAGGGACGGCCTTGAAGGAGGCCACCATTTCCCCAAAAAATCTCCTGCACAGCCGAATGAAGGAACTTTCCTTTGTTTTGATAAGTTGAATTAGTCCTATAATGAAACTGATTCTTGTCTGGGGCAACAATACCTTCTTTTGTATGGTATCTATAACCAGCCCCCAAGTACCGTAATCTCCTTGATGGTTTTAAGGAGAATCTTCCTAGGTTGAGAATCCAACCTAGATTTCAGATATTTACGGCTGAGATCAGACTCAAGGACTGCAAAAGGACTGCAAAAGACATCTTGTCTTTAAAAGGAAGTTCCAACTTTTAATATGCTGGATCCTTAAACATCAATGCATTATCCACTGGACATGTGAGACTCTGCTCACTGAGGTGATTGCAGCATTAATTGCTGGAACCCCCCATTTCTTCATAGAAATGTTCCCATTCAGAATACATAAGCTATGCGTGAATAGGAAAAAACATCCCCAGGTGGGGGAGATTCAAATGAACCTTATTAGAGGTAGATACCTCAAGAGCCTGTGCTACAGGCAATAACAGGGTTAAGTAGACAAACACCTGACTTGTGAGGCTACTCCCTCCTTGTTAGGATCCTCCGAAGAGGAAAAATAAGTATCTTCCAATATTTGGGAAGCTCTACCTGATCCCCAGCCTCCTGCACCTCAACAAGAGGGTCCTGAGGACTAAATGGGAATCTGCTATGTTTAGTCTAGTCCCACAGTGGAGAGACATCATAGCATTTATCTTCTTTGCCATTTACAAATGGTAGAAGAAAAAAAAACATTTGTATGATATATAGAGGGACTGAAGTGTCTACCCTTGATGGCTCAATCTTACTAGCTGTATCCCTCTCAGGGGAGGATGACATTATTTTGGAAAGGGTTTTAGTTTGTTATATACCATTAACCCCTTAGAACCCTTAGAGGAGTTCCTGGTCCCTTGCCACTCATAGCTTACAGCACAAAGCAGAGGCACTACCAGCAAAAGAACGTAAACTTGCTAGGCTATAGTACAGCACAATAGCTGCTATTAATCCTAGCTTCTTACAGTACAATATGTCAAAAGGCAAATGTCTGTGTCACCAACCTGATCCAGCCAACTTCTCTGCTCTGTTCCTCCACCGCCAGGCAGCAGCTTCCTTCACAGTGCTTTAAAGACTTCCTGGACGTGTGGTCGGCCTCTGACACCATTAGCCACGCCCCCCCGTGCAGAATACGACCCTCCTCTTCCTTTTTCAAAGGAGAGCATTTTCCCATGCGAGCGGCATCCTGCAGCATGGCAGGGGGGGTAAATGCTCCGCTTTTTCGAGCGGCCGAGGTCTGCTCTCTAAAAAAACTTTTTTTTTAAACAAGGCAGAAGATCTGGCATGTCCCCTGAAGAGAAATAACACCAATCTGGGGGCACAGGAAGAGTTCAGACCCCCTTTACTTACCAGAGGGTCTGTGCCGGCTGGAGGAGAGGAGAATGAAGGCTTCTGCTGTTTCCAGCATCAGGATGGTGAGTGCTCAATACAGCCCCCAGTGGAGACACATAGACATGTACATAGAAGGATAAATTCCTGAGAAAATCTCCCTTACCTTATCCTCACAGCAGGGTTTTATCAAAGATAAAAACCCAATCTTCACCCTTCACGGTAGGCTCCGAGACCTTAAAGGAAACCTTCGGGGACCGGGGAACTCTCAGGTTAACCCACAATCCTGGACCTGCGACAGCACCCTGCCAGTAAAACTTTATGGCCTTACTACAAAATTGTACTGGATCCCAGGGCCCAGCTCTCAAAGAGAATCATTTGCAAGCAAAACCTTGTTTCTTCGGATACGAGGCCGGGGTACCATTCATTTAGCCCATTACAAAGACAACAGAAAGGATCCGGTCAGCATGGCTGGCTCTCATTAAGAATTACTGCCCATGGAGCTCAGCACAGCACATCTTTACTCGTGCCCAACAACTTAGACAGTGGCAAAAAAACCGAGGACTCCCAGTAATGGGAGGGGTTATATGGGGAAGTACATGCCTTTGGGGCTTGCCAGTGTCCAGCACCTGTTGGTCGGATATATAACCACATAGTAATTACTATGGCTCTGTGTCTCCTGATGTAAGAAAATAAATTGAGCTTTCTTTTGGGGATATTTAATAACCACTGGGGGTTTTATTTTTTGCTAAACAAACCAAAAAATATCATTCATGTGTACTGATGGGGCTGCACTGATAGGCACTGATAGGCTGCATGGATAGGCACTGATATAGTGGCATGGATGAGTCTGCACTGATAAGCGGCACTGAAGGGCACTGAGAGGTGGAGCTGAATAACCACTGGGGGTTTTATTTTTTTCTAAACAAACCAAAAAATATAATTCATGTGTACTGATGGGGCTGCACTGATAGGCTGATAAGTGGCACTGAAGGCACTGGTAGTTGAAACTGATAGGCAGCACTGGTGGGCACTGATAGGGGGCACTGGTGGGCACTGATAGGTGGCCCTGGTGGGCACTGCTTAGCAGTCACTGATGGGCACTAGTAGGGGGCACTGGTAGACATTGCTTAGTAGCAGTGGGTGTCAGTGTGTGGGACTGATGTCCCATATACACAGGGCGGTAATCAATTTTTTTTTTCTCCTCATGCTAACAGCCGATTGCCGGCTTCTGTTTACATCATGTGATCAGCTGTCATTGGCTGACAACTGATCACACGGTAAAGGGCCGGGATCGACTTGCAGAGGGGCGCGCAGGCAGCTCGAGCACTGGAGGACAAACATGGATGCCCTCGCAGCAATTTAACCTGTGCTGTAGCCATCTTTCGGCTATAGCGCAGGCATGAAGAGGTTAAGAACATTTTTAAATACATCTATAACTAGGAAAAATGTATGCAGCTGGGATTGCTGGATGTTAGGTACCTAAGGGTCTGCGTCAATGGGCTTTTTGTTCAATTAGTCCAGTTTCACACTTGTGCCTGTGGTTGCTGCTGTAGGTCCACACCTGCTTCCGCAACCACCTACACCACTCAGGAAATGCATGGGGGTAACATTAATCCTAATGGCATCCCCACGCACTGAAAAACGCTATGTGGCTTCCCCGCACTGGGTACCACACTGCACTTGCAGGTTCCAATGCGGGACCTTTTCCCTGCATTTTCTGGAGGCACAACAGCCCATTTAATTGACTGGGCTGCTGTGCTCATGCAAAACATGGCTCCAGTGTGAACTTAGCCTCAAACTGATTTTGCATTCCCATCCCAAGTATATGAAAATGCAAAACCCACCTGAAACAGATCAGAAGGAGGTCAAATGCACCTGTTACTGAATCCTGGTTGATCTCAGATGTGTCTTAAACTGATATCAAACTGATACCAATGACACAAGTCCATAGTCATTGACACAGGCCCAAACGTTGTTAGTCCCGAAAGTTAGTGTTTGCATACGCTCAGACAATAATGCTCAAGTATGGTGATAGGTCATTGCATTGTGTGAAGGAGAAGGGTTGTGTCTCCTGAAAAGGAAGGCTGAAATTTTTCACACAATCCAGTGGTGCTGTCATGAGATGCTGACTGTAAAGAGTAAAGCTCACAGCACATGTACACACACGGTACAATTTTCTTTGGCTCTACCAATGAGTATGCAAGGTAAATGGGTTGATTTACTAAAACTGGAGAGTGCAAAATCTGGTGCAACAGCGCATGGTAGCCAATCAGCTTCTAACTTCAGCTTGCTTAATTAAGCTTTGACAATAAAACCTGGAAGCTGATTGGGTTCTCTGCAGAGCTGTAGCAGATTTTGCACTCTCCAGTTTTAGTAAATCAACCTCAAAGTCTGTCTGATTGGACACAATGTGATTGGATAGTTTAGGTAGGACCATGTATAACATAGAGGTTGATTTACTAAAGGCAAATATAGGGGTTGATTTACTAAAAGCAAATATACTGTGCACTTTGAAAAGTGCAGTTGCTCCAGGGCTTACTAAATAAGCAGCAGCTCTGCTGACCTCCATCATCCAATCATGTGCAAGCAAAAATACTGTTTTCTTTATTATTATTATTATTATTTTTTTCACTCTTTTCTGGAATATAATTTTTATGGAAGAACAACAAGAGAACACTGTTAAAAGCCTAAAATGCGAGCATGTCAAAACACTAATCCTTACCCAGTTTCCTTGCTTTATCTGGACATTCATCTGCTCCAAAGTATTTTTACTTTCCTCTGTAATAAATAACGCTTTCACCAGATCTCCAGACAGTAGAAAGTTTTCTGTGGAGGAAAAAAAAGACAGAATTTGTCCTTACAACTGTTTGTATGTTTTTTAACAGGATAACACTTTAGTGTATCTAAAGCCCAAACTTTAAGGTACAAATGTACAAATGGAAATTATAAATACATTTAACAAGTAGCGGTCTCCCCGACTTCCAAGGGCCTGATGGTGACCCCCAGAGCCAGGGAGAACTGACATTCCTCCTCAGGGTGCAGATTACTAGGCACACCAGTTCAAGGTGGAAAGATTGAGCACCAGTTACTTTTTGTAAAATTGAACAAAAAGATTTTATTTCTCTTAACAGGAATGGTGGGAGAGAGGATTAGGGCACAGGACACCCTTAGGCAAATGCAATAGCATTTAAGCAAAACTCTGCAGACCAAAAATAGAACTAGGCAGACAGCAATACAGATAAAGGGCCTTTGAGCTGAATGCAGCAATCTGTATCTTGTAGCAGCTGCTGTCTCCTATAGCAACAACTTCTCTCTCAGTATCCTAATGTAGATCTTCCAGCTTAACTTACAGTATCCCACTGTAGATCCTTAACTGCTGTACTTATCTTCAAGCTTTACTTACAGCTACCTGCCATACTCCTTCAGCCTGGGTTCACACAATCTCAGAGATCGCATGTGATCCGCACCCACACCACAGGTGCCGATCACATGCGATGTCTGAGCAAAGCGACTTCAGCCATACAGTTGTATGGCTAAACTCGTATTGGATTCGCACAGAAAATAGCGCATGGACTTGTTTTTCCCCGCTCCAGGGTGTTCTCACCTATGCGATCCAATTCCTGTGCGAGTCCACTGGTCGCACTGCGATCTATGAACTAAATTGGGGGTGTCATTAACTTTGTTAATAACACCTGCAGAAGTTTGCACAATACAGTGTGAACTGCCTGCGTGAGAGGAGTGATGCGGGAACCGGCACTGGAATCACGCTGGTTCCCACATCGCACTAGTGTGAACCTAGGGTTAAGCTTTAGTCACAGCTACCCACTGTATTCCTGGATGAGTCTCCACTGAAGCTTTCCCACTTACTTCACCGTCCCCGGCTAGTGAAGCGTCTGCTCTGGTACTCCTTCAGAACTTCATCCCTTCCAAACTTGCCTCTGGTAACAGGAGTGGTCGTCCCTCCGGCAACTGCTTCTCCTTTACCTCCGGAAACAAATAGGTTCCCCTCGGGCTGAGCCTCTAACACAAGTGGTTCTGCCCCAGGCTTCGGGCTTAACCTCTGCTGCTCCTCCTTTTGCGGCCCTTTGAATTATTAGATAGGCCTCAGGCTTCAGGCCCAGCAACCAGGAGCTGTTTAACACACACCCACCTAGGCCGCAGCCTCAGGCAGGAAGAACCCCAATCGCCTGACTCCTGCCGAATAAATAGCCTATCCCAGCATGCACAGTGGCCAAAAGAAACTCCTGCTGATTGGCTGAGACAACTTATTTACCCATCACCTGAATTCACTGTAATCCATCATCCTAATGACAAAGGCAACAGTGCCACCTATTGACAGAAGAGAGAGACCACAAATTAAACTCAGACTTAGGACAGAAATCAGTGGATCAAAGACCACCAATTAGCGAGGCTAGTTACTACCTGGCACAACTAGATTTATTAGCAGCCCTGTTCTGGACCAGGGTGCTGCAAACAGAAAAAACAGCAATTGCTACCTTCAAAAATGTGCTACTTAGGCTGGCCATATACTGTACAATTTTCTTGTACTATTTTCCTTTAGATTTACCAAAATCATTTAATATGACGTCAAACCTAAACACTTTCAATTTATATGCAATCTGGCAGGCCCTTACACTACATAGTTGAAGGTAAATCTACAGGAAATTGAATAAGAAGATTGTATAATGTATGGCCAGCTTAAGAGTACATAGGTATGAGATAAACATTTCCTAATCCAGAAATGTTTTAATGTTCTGGAAGTTATAGCTTTTTAGAACATCGCTGCACAAATAGTAATTAATAACTTAACTAGTTGTGGGGGGTGCTGCACACACCCCAAGGAACGTAATGAAAGTATCACATCCTGCACCTCTGCCTTGCTGCCAGCAATTCACAGCTGTCAAAATGACAGCCAAAAGTTGTGTGTAAATACAGGAGCTACTATAGCCACTGCTGTAAGAAGACCTCTTGACACTCTTTTTATAATCACTGTTCATAGGCAAGATAGAGAGATACAAAGTATTACTATTTTTACACTGGGCAAAGAGCACTGGGCGAAGAGCACTGAACCCTGAGCCCACCCAATAGTGATTTGATATTTGCTATAGTCTTCCTGATTCTTGTCCTGGCCAATCAGGAAGCTGAGAGGAGAAGCGACCATATTGGCCACCGAAGAGGAAGCCACAGAGGAGGAGAGGCAGAGGAAGCCGAAGCTGCCCAAAATGTAGATGGGGTAAGTGAAGGGCCGGTGGGCGGACGAGTGACGTGGGGGTGGGGGAATCGATCAACCGAGCAATGGGGATAATCGACTGACTGACCAGTGGGGGGGAGGGGTGGTGGGTGTTTTGTTTGCTGCCCAGACCCCCCCAAAAAAATGCCAG
This sequence comes from Lithobates pipiens, assembly GCF_037356315.1. NCBI lineage: Eukaryota > Metazoa > Chordata > Amphibia > Anura > Ranidae > Lithobates > Lithobates pipiens. Next base: position 222,559,529 of record NW_027507685.1, read on the forward strand.
CAGCACTGTCCTACACCCTGCACGCATATCCTGAAATAGTAAATATCACAGAAAGAAATGCTTAGACATGAAAGGAACTAAAGGAATTAATCTTCCAATACTTAAGTGCAGTCAAATAATACAGAGTCAATATGACAGGGAGACGATCCCTTCATCAAAAAGACATACATCATCTATCCTTCATTGATTGAACTAGTTACATCACACCACTTCAAAAAGATGCCAAATCATGCTTTTACTGGATCCAAGGTAAAAGAATAGCCTATAAGTGATCCTCAAAATGGTCCTTATGCTTAAAGGATTCATTTAGGTCATTATGGGCATTTCTTGTTCTAGTAATAAGCATAGCATTAGACATAGTTGTAAAACTATTGTTGAGGAAATTAGAGACAATCCCCTTCAACTCTCAAATCTCATGCTTCAGGAACCCAAAAGAAATACTCTCTCTGACAACAAGACTTTCCGTGAGTGTTCAAGTCTGTATTAGAGAATCATCTTACAGCAGCATCAGCACCACAATATCAGCACCACAAACTACTACTGACAGCTGGGAGACTGGTCTTTTGACAGATGACCAGGAAAATCCCAGCCAAAGTTAAAAATTTCTACATTCCCAACAGAGTCTTGACCTAAGCTGCATATCAGCTAAAGACACAATCATTAAGATCCAAGATGATTAAGATTAAGATAAAGCTGATAAAGCTGACAGCTCAAACATTACATCAGGAACGTTGCTAAAAATGAAAGGCCTAAGAAACCCATCATTAGTCATTAATACCAGCCTCCCAAACATGGACTTGTCCAGAATCCATTCAACCAGCTAGAGAGACTATCCTACATCCACCTTTAAAGGACCTTGCCAGCTTTGCCACCTATGGAGAAGTGACCTAATGTCTTCAAGCACTGTTCCAGGATGTCAAGTTCAGGACATCGAAAACTCATCAGAGACTTCATCTTTCTCTTGAGAGCACATGTACATACAGTATGTTACCAGTGATTACGTAACTGGTCTATTTTGATCAGTTCTGTTTAACCTTTGGATTATAAATCAGATGATGATAGACTCATCAGAGAATAAGTCTTTTATCTTTTGGACCTATGTACATATGTTACCAGTGTTTACTCAACTGGTCTTTGTGGGCCTGCTCTTTTTATCCTTTTAATTATAACTGGAGTCAGTTGAGGTTTGACATACTATAGCCTGACTTGGGTTGTTGTTTACAGGAAGCCAGAAGAGTGGAACTGTTGAGGTCTACCTCCTCTGAAGATCATCATCTTCATCGGGACTGTTCATGTATTCTTCAAAACAGTAAACAAGTGGGGCGTGGCCTGGACATGGAGCTGTGAGGACGTGTTTGTTCCCTGCTCCGCTCCCACCGCAGCACATATAACAGCAGACCCTGAGTCTGAAGATGGCTCAGAATATGTCCCAAGGTCGGCGGAACACAAACCAGGACCCATAGGCTAACAAAACTAAACAAGGGCAGCTAGATTTGTACCTGTACGGGACCCGTGGCAAAGCACCTGGAAAATCCAAGATGGCGCCGGCCGGGAAAACTCACAAACACATGCAGCGCCACAGACACAGCCTGCACAGCCAGCAGCCTCACCACAGCCTGCATCACCACAACCATCCCTAGAAATGGTGAGTGATTCTGCACCCCCAGAATCCCCGGGATCCACAGCTTTCAGAGCAGGGGGATCTGATATAGCAGACTTTATGGAAGATGGGGACATTAAAAGGCACATCTGGTCACTCCCCACTAGAGAGGACCTAGAAAGGTTCACATCCAGAGTAGAAAAGGCCTTTAGGGAAGATATTGCTCAGCTCAAGGAGGACACTACACACCTGGGAAACAGGGTAGAGACACTAGAGCAAAGGCTGGATAAAAACCTTCCCATCATATCAGAACTACAAATGTGATGTGCAGCACAGGATCACAAGCTAGAAGCACTGTTGTCACAATTAGACGACTTTGAAAATCGCAGCAGATGTGTAAACATCCGCATTCGCGGCCTGCTTGAAGCCACAGCCCCCAAAGATATAATCCCATGTCTTGTTGGGATATTCAGGGAAATACTGTAACTTCCTTATACAGTGCCCGTTGAAATCAACTGTGCTCACCGAGCTCTGAGTCCCCCCTCTCAGGGCGCAGACAACCCCAGAGACATCATATGCAAATTGCACAAATACGCTCTTAGAGTGCATATCATGCAAAAGATGCACAATAAATCCTTTTTTTATTTTGATGGCATGCACCTGTTCTTTTACCAGGGCATTTCACAACGCACCCTCCTGAAAGGCAGGGCCCTTAAACCACTGCTGGCAGCCCTACAAGAAGCAGGCCTACCGTACCGCTGGGGTTTTCCATTTTATTTACAAGCATCTAAAGATGGGCGCTCGGTAACTTTACGCACAAAGGATGACCTCCAACACTTCCTTTCAGCATTAGGTCTGGGCCCAGTGGATTTTCTGGACTGGCATGGAGACGTAGAAATGGCGGGTTTTTTGGCCATTAGACCCCCTCAACCCTGGATACAGATGCCACAAAGTCACAACAGGAGACGCAGTGGCCACCGCCAAGAGAGAGATTCATCGCCTGGTCCCTCGGCCCTGAGAGACTGATGACCCACACCAGACTCTGAATTTGCCAAACCACCCTACCTGACTATCTGGGACCAACTCAAACCCCGAAACCCGCCTCCCAGGTGAGACAGAAGCCAGACACTTGCATTGGACCCCCCAACAGAAATGGCCTTCGGGTGGAAACAGGATTTCTTAAAGGAATTGACAAAGGTCCACAATGGGAACAGTTTGATCAGGCTTAGATCTTGCCCCTAGGGCCCCAGTCCCCTTTAGCCTGGACCCCATAGGTGACACCTAACCCCCTGAAACCCCCACACCTCAGCACCCATGCCCGGACACACGGTGCCCCAAGACACTTTTCTAAAGGTGGATGCGGAGCAGACCTCCCCCCCCCCACCTTTCCCTTCTTTTTCGTACTTGCCTCAAAGCTGGCCCACGACCCCCACATAGGTCCCCCACATACGGGTATTGATCCCACTTGGGATAACAGGCCCAGCTCTGGCGGGTCCCCCATACTGAGTGCACCCCCAGGCCTCAGCCTGCAGTTTTCTCCAACAGTTGGTTGGTTTTTTGCAACAGTTTACTTTAACACTGTGATTATTGATGTTAATGTCTATCGCTTTCCTTCCCATCCTTTCCTTCTTCTCTTGTCTTCTCTTTCACTCACCTCCCCATCAGATGGAATCCATGCAGACTGCCACAGCCCGCGCCGGACCGCCCCGCCAGGAATAGAGTCAACCCGACACATGGTGATACCATGGCAGAAGTTAAGCTAATTTCATACAATGTCCGTGGCCTCTGCTCCCCTAGCAAACGTAGCAAACTATGGTGGGATAATAAAAGGGTGGTGTTGCGCTCCCACACGTGAATATATATATGAATATCCGAAAAAAAATCCTTATTATTACGTCAATCAGAAGTGTAAAACACATTACTTGTGCAGTAGTCTATTTGTGTCCAAAACCAATAAAGTGCTGATGTGCATAATATCTCTACTAATGCAAAATTACATAAATTGATAAATAAATAAATTAATAAAGCAGCAGAAAAACAATAAATAAAAAAATAAAAAACAAGTGATGGTGTAATTTTGATGTTGTTTTTTTATTTATTGTTTTTCTGCTGCTTTATTAATTAATTTATCAATTTATGTAATTTTGCATTAGTAGAGATATTATGCACATCAGTACTTTATTGGTTTTGGACACAAATAGACCACTGCACAAGTAACGTGTTTTACACTTCTGATTGACGTAATAATAAGGATTTTTTTCGGATATTTATATATATATTCACGTGTGGGAGCGCAACACCACCCTTTTATTATCACTAGTTGTATGAGAGTGTTTAGCTCATAAGGTGTGTGCAGCATCCATATAGACCAGGGGTGCCCAACCTTTTTAAGAGCGAGGGCCACTTAAGCAACTTGGTAACCAGTTGCGGGCCACAATGATTGGAGCGGGCGAATGACAGGTCACGGCTACTCTATAGGCCCTCCGATCCACCCAGATGGAAGGGACCGAACTCCCTTCTATTTTTTCTTTTTATCGTATTTTTAGGACCAAATTGGAGGCAGGCCGGAGTAAACCGACAAAAATCTGTTAACATCTGCCACTCTGTAGAGGTGAATTGGGTAAGGCCAATCGTGTGAAAAGGGCCTAAACTGCTTCCACACTGATGATTACCCACACCGTGGGTGCAGAGTAGTGCTGTGGGTTAACTGAACTTTGCCATAGACTCTGCCTGTGGCAAAAGCCGGCGCTGTAGAGGAAGCATCGGCTTATGGGCTCTGCTCTGCAGCCATTTTCTTCCTCTACCACCAACTTCATTCACAACACCGATGCTGTGGTATGAAGGGTCAGCAACCTGCGATATGGGCTTGCTAACCCGCCATTCCAGAGCAGGAGGTCACGGGCCACATCAAAGGGCTCTGCGGGCCACTGGTTGGCCACCCCTGATATAGACGTTATCTCTCTTTGTCTCATATACAGCGCAAGAGCTCACATACATACTTTAAACTATGGTGGGAACTGAAGAAGCTGAAGGCGCAGATAGTTTTCCTACAGGAGCCGCATTTCACCCATCAATCAGTACCCAAGCTGCCCACCCACCTATACAATGTTAGCACATCACCAATTAGCAAATCCAGAGGCACGGTGATTGCTGTCCGCAAACAATGCCCCTTACAACACGAAAGTACCCTCATAGACCCACAGGGACGATATGTCTTTTTAAAAGGAACCATTGCAGATATAAAATACACCTTTGCCAACATCTATGCCCCTAACTCAAACCAACTGACTTTCCTAGACAAAGTACTAGACCGCCTGGCGGAATTTAAAGAGGGCTCCCTAGTCCTAGATGGCCGAATTTAACATTAGCCCTGACCCTTCACAAGACACATCACACAGACGACCCACTCATTCACATGCCTTCTTAAGGTGCTTCCGCAAATCCCTCCAAGCCGTGGGTCTGATGGATAGCTGGAGGATCCTCCATCCTAAAGATAGGGACTATAGTTATTACTCCAAAGTCCACAACATATACACCAGAATAGATATGTTATATGTTGACCGGCCCACTTTGCAACTGCTACGGTGCTCGTCCATCGGCAATATAACGATATCAGACCATTCTCCGATTACTCTCACCCTCGCCCTGCTCTCAGGTACCCATAGGGCCTGGACTTGGCGACTCAATGAAAATGTGTTGGACGACCCTGTGGTAAAGTCAAAGATATCAGAAACCTTGCAACATTTTTAGAAAATACCACTGCAGACCTAAAAGAGGGAACAATCTGGGAATACCATAAAGCAGTAGTACGGGAGCTGATTGCCCTGGGCACAAAACTTAAAAGGGAGCGGAAAGCAGACTTCCATAGAGTGCTTAATGCACTCCAGCAGGCAGAACTTAAGAACAAACACAACAGTGACCCAGAGACCCTTGGGAAACTGACGGAGCTGAGGGAATAGTTTTCACGCCTACTGGAAAGACAGGCGCAGAAGCAGTTGAGATACCTGTCGCACAGATATTATGAACACGGTAATAAGTGCGGCCGCATGCTAATGAGAGCACTGTGGAAAAAAAGGGCCCAAATGCAAACACACAAACTTAGCTCTCCCTCGGGAGATTTGATGTACAAATCCTCTCAAATAGCTGTGGGGTTTTGGAATTATTACGCTAACTTATATAGCCTAGAAGCTGACATGACCTCAGGAGACAAGGCAGACAAAATGAATAAAATCTATGAATATCTACATACGAAAGGGTTACCACCTCCGAGTGAAGACCAACAGACCAAGTTAGACTCCCCCATAACCATTGAAGAGATAGTATCTACTATAAAAGCACTCCCAAATGGGAAGAGCCCAGGCCCAGATGGATACACCAAAGCTTATTATAAAAAATTCTCCCAGATACTAACCAGACAGATGTGTAAATATTTCAACTCCTTGACGAAGGGTAACTATATCCCCCCAGAGGCACACATATCTGTTATAACAAAAGACAAGAAAGACCCCACCACCCCACAAAGCTACCATCCCATATCCCTATTGCATACTGACGTGAAAATACTGGCGAAAATTCTAGCGAACCGACTAAAGTATCTTATACCCAAAGTAGTCCACCTAGACCAAACAGGCTTCATCACAGGAAGAGAAGCCAGAGACAACTCCATACGAGCGATTCAACTTATTCATTGGGCCAAGAAACAGGAAGAACTCAACCCCCCCCCACTTAATATTCTCCACAGACGCTGAGAAAGCATTCAATTACACCGATTGGTCTTATCTACGTTCAGTTCTCGCTATATTAGGTTTAGGCTCCAACATGTTAAACTGGATATATGCCCTATATAGAAAACCTAGCGCACAGGTCAAAGTAAATGGCACTCTTTCATCCACGTTCCTGATCAGGAATGCCACGAGACAGGTGTGCCTGCTGTCAACCCTCCTCTTCGCTCTAGCATTAGAGCCTCTGCTGCGTAGAGTGAGATCGAATTCCGACATAACAGGCCTGACAATAGGGGCGGTGGAACATAAGCTTTCTGCATACGCAGGGATATATTATTCCACCAAACAAACCCCCTGATCTCGCTGCCAGCTCTGCTGAAGGAACTCCAACATTTCGGGACAATTTCGAATTTCAAAATTAACTACACAGTCAGAAATCTTGCCCATACAACTACCCCCAAACATGATCGACAGACTGCTAACAAACTTCCCCTTTACGTGGGCTAAGACCTCCCTTTGCTACCTAGGCATATAACTAACGGACAGCTTTGACACACTATACATTGCAAACTACCCTAAGTTGATATCCGCGGTCAAACAGGACTTACTACACTGGACGAAAACTGCCTTCACAGGGCTAGGGAGAGTGAATGTAACAAAAACGTCCTACCCAGGATTTTGTTCTATATGCAAATGCTCCCTATATTCTTGCCCAAAACCTTCTTTGCCCACATGTTTACTAAGTTTATTTGGAACTCCCAGAAAACACGAATATCTCTGGGGGTCCTGAGGCATCCGAAGCGTTCCGGTGGCTTGGGGGTCCCAGACCTACAGGGGTATTATCAGGCTATAGTCTTACAGAGACTGCTTAACTGGTGATTTCATGACCAATCTAAGTTATGGTCACGATGGAAAAATACATGGCCGGGAGGAACCTGACATACAGTGGTGTGAAAAAGTGTTTGCCCCCTTCCTCATTTCCTGTTCCTTTGCATGTTTGTCACACTTAAGTGTTTCGGAACATCAAACCAATTTAAACAATAGTCAAGGACAACACAAGTAAACACAAAATGCAATTTGTAAATGAAGGTGTTTATTATTAAAGGTAAAAAAAAATCCAAACCATCATGGCCCTGTGTGAAAAAGTGATTGCCCCCTAAACCTAATAACTGGTTGGGCCACCCTTAGCAGCAACAACTGCAACCAAGCGTTTGCGATAACATGCAATGAGGCTTTTACAGCGTCCTGGAGGAATTTTGGCCCACTCATCTTTTCAGAATTGTCCTAATTCAGTTACATTAGAGGGTTTTCGAGCATGAACGGCCTTTTTAAGGTCATACCACAACATCTCAATAGGATTCAGGTCAGGACTTTGGCTAGGCCACTCCAAAGTCTTCATTTTGTTTTTCTTCAGCCATTCGGTGGTGGACTTGCTGGTGTGTTTAGGATCATTGTCCTGCTGCAGAACCCAAGTTCGTTTCAGCTTGAGTACACGAACAGATGGTCGGACATTCTCCTTCAGGATCTCTTGGTAGACAGCAGAATTCATAGTTCCTTTTATCACGGCAAGTCTTCCAGGTCCTGAAGCAGCAAAACAGCCCCAGACCATCACACTACCACCACCATATTTTACTGTTGGTATAATGTTCTTTTTATGAAATGCAGTGTTCCTTCTACGCCAGATATACTTGGACACACACCTTCCAAAGAGTTCCACTTTTGTCTCATCGGTCCACAGAATGTTGTCCCAAAAGTCTTGGGGATCATCAAGATGTGTTGTGGAGAAATTGAGATGAGCTTTGATGTTCTTTTTGCTCAGCAGTGGTTTTCTCCTTGGAACTCTGCCATGCAGGCCATTTTTGCCCAGTCTTTTCCTGATGGTGGAGGCATGAACGCTGACCTTAACTGAGGCAAGTGAGGCCTGCAGTTCCTTGGACGTTGTTGTGGGGTCTTTTGTGACCTCTTGGATGAGTCGTCGCTGCGCTCTTGGGGTAATTTTGGGCGGCCGGCCACTCCTGGGAAGGTTCACCACTGTTCCATGTCTTCGCCATTTGTGGATAATGGCTCTCACTGTGGTTCGCTGGATTCCCAAAGCTTTGGAAATGGCTTTATAACCCTTTCCAGACTGATAGATCTCAATTACTTTCTTTCTCAATTGTTCCTGAATTTCTTTGGGTCTCGGCATGATGTGTAGCTTTTAAGGATCTTCTGGTGGACCTTACTGTGTCAAGCAGCTCCTATTTAAGTGATGTCTTGATTGTGAACAGGTGTGGCAATAATCAGGCCTGGGTGTGGCTAGAGAAATTGAACTCAGGTGTGGACAACCACAGTTATAGTATGTTTTAACAAGGGGGGCAATCACTTTTTCACACAGGGCCATGATGGTTTGGATTTTTTTTCACCTTTAATAATAAACACCTTCATTTACAAATTGCATTTTGTGTTTACTTGTGTTGTCCTTGACTATTGTTTAAATTGGTTTGATGTTCCGAAACACTTAAGTGTGACAAACATGCAAAGGAACAGGAAATGAGGAAGGGGCAAACACTTTTTCACACCACTGTATGCTCCCTGGCTCCTGAGGGAGCACAGGGGGTTATCAGATGGCTCATCCCCCCTGACGCACCTGAGGCTTAAGACATGGGATAAAATCAACAGAGCACTAAGCCTGGCCCCTCATGTCACCTTTCGCACCGCTGGGAGAGTTCCTTTGGTTCCCCCCTGGGGAAAGCGTGGACTTCTTTGGTACATGGGTTGACAATAGGAATGCTAGCTGTAGGAAACTATTGAAGAACAGCAAACTGATACCTTAAGACTCCTTAGCAGACAGAACTGGAAAACCACAAATGAACTTTTGGAAGTATAGACAGTTACACCACTTCTTTGAGACAAGTGGTAGCGCAATAAGGGATATTGCGCCGTAGACAGCGGTGCCTGTCTTTCGGCAAATATCTCCTAAACCGTGTAGGTTTAGGAGATATTTCCTGGACCTACAGGTAAGCCTTAATCTAGGCTTACCTGTGGGTCAAAGTTGGTTGTAAGGGTTTACAACCACTTTAACCATTGTAGTGGTTACCCCCGAAGGTGCGGCTGAATTTTTCTGGGCTTACCGATTACCTCCACCAGCTTGTAACTCATTGTCCTTGTCTAGGGGTTCCCAGGGTTGATGACCCAGTAAATGTAGAGACCAACACTTGAATTCCTTTTTAGGATTTTTATTTGCATAAAACAGTTGAAAAAACTCAGTCTCTAAGTTGGGAATAGAAGGTATGAGGATATGGTTTAGCTCAGGTATTTGGAACTGCTGACTTCAATAAAAGTCTCTCTCTGTACACAATCCAGGGAATAGCCACTCGCAACTGGATTCTTTAACTGTTGGATAAATCCTTGAGCTTGGATCTAGCAGCCAGCAAATAATTTTAGCTTTGCAAAGTCTCTCACACAGACTTGGTTGAAAAACTTAGTTGTAATCGGAAGGGTAGAGATAGGAACTTTTCTTACTGTACCAGAATCTTACCGTAAGAATTGTGGATTCAATCAATGTCCATGGCAGCTCAGCTTCCAGGCTCTTACCAAGCAGTCAGCCTCATGCGTGGCTCTCCTACCAAAGAGTCCTCCCCTGGTTGCACGTAGAGTTTCTGGGCCTCTCCAAAGTCGAGACAGCACCAGAACACCTTAGAATCCTCCCTCCAGTTACTGTGCCTCGAACTAGCCAGTTTCGAGGCACGGGAATGGATGGATCCACAACCCCAGGCCATAAGGGCCCCTGGGGGCTGGTCAGGAGGACCAGGACCACAGAGTCAGCAACAACCTCTGGACTGGAAACCAGAACCATGTGACTTCAGCACCTTAAATACCCTCTCCCGGAATACACAGCGAGACAAACGTGCCCACTGATTGGCTCCGAGAGAGATTGGTACCCAATGCCTCCAACCAGACTGCGTTCTAAGGCCTCTCACAGTTGTACAACCCCACCTATGACCAGGCAGAACTTCTATACAGCCCAGCCAAACTGATGCCAAAGCATAATTTAGAACAATTAACCCAAAAACTCAACTACAGTTTTGGGCAAAAACTAAATTTAAAGACATAGCGCATACTCATTAGGAGTACCGGCGCTACACCATTAATATGCAACAATATACAAAGCTTTCTTTTATTGATTGTTCTACTATCTGTTATTTCAAAATAGCATCATTGCTGATGTAGCACCCTGGAGTTTAGTCAGGGATATCCTCACAATTTTACTTGCCAGAAGTAGTCATCTTGGTCGATTGATAGGGATCTATGGATTTCTCCGCAAGTTTGGCCTTGTTGCATTTTTCTGTTCTACCACTAGGTGGCCAGGTACGTGGTGGTACTACTCAATGTCAGGTTATGAGTATATGGGATATCTCAGCCAATGGACAGGGGTTTTCTTGAATCCCTTGGCCTGCTGGGAGAGCCTACATATTTGGGTGGAGTCAGATGATCTATGTTCTGTGCCACCTGGACAGCTGTCTGGGTGGACATGTGTCGTATGCCCCAGGCTTCAAGGCCAGAAATTGGGCCTATCCCGGGGGCATCTGGCTGCTAGGCTTTGTTAGGGTCTATCCAGAAGTGAGAGAACAGCACGGGGTTGGGATTGCGGATTGCAGTCCAACCAGAAGTGTTGGTTCCAGAGAACCTGTGCGTGGTTGGAGGTAGAATGCAAGCTGTCGCCAAGAAAGGGACCAATCGCCTTTACCAGGGTCCACAGTGAGTAACTGAAACAAGTACCGGAACCATATTCTCACCAAAAGGGCACGGTGGAGAATCGGGAAACTTCAGGCGGTGATCAAGTCAGGGACCCAACCAGCGGAAGAGATGCTTGCAGAGCAGCCTTGTGTGTCAAGACAGGGACCCAGAGCCGGTTAGCAGGGGTGAAGCTTGAAAAGTATCTGGAGTGCCAAGCTAGGGATCCAGAAGAGAAGCGAGGAGGAGCTTGAGGGAGATACCACGCAAACCTTGGAAGAGCTCAAGGGATTCAGAGTCAGTGAATCAGAGGGTATAGTGAGAGATCAGGAGCTCAGTACTGAAAAACTACAAGGAGCAGTCGCAGTGGAGCTGAAAGAACTGTTATGTTTGAGTTAGAAACTGTTAAAGGACTATTACCATAGGAGACAGCATTCCTGCAAGTGCATATGTGGCTTTGTGCTGGGGCCTTTCCCTGCACGGCTGTTGTCCTATTGAAGTCTCGGAGTCTGCCAATTGAGTTTGCAACTAAGGGTGTCCTGGCCCTAACCCTCTTTCCCATCAAAATATAAAAGGACTGTTAAAATAAATAAAACATCTTTTACGTCCAAAAAGTGTCTGGCGCCCAATGACTTTCACCATCTTTGCACCCACTATGCCTCACAACCCACCACATATTGAAGGATGTCAGCTATCTTTGGCCTTGGAGGTTCTCATTAGACTAAAAGATGTAAAAGACTTTACTACACTGAGTACTAGGTTTGCTGTCTGTGATTCCTATGTGAGACCTAGTGCTCGTGTACTCAGCTGGCCAAGAGGTTGGGGGATTTGAGAAGGTTGAGGCCAGCATCAGAAGATCTATCTCAAACAGGGGCACTTTCGGGGGTTGTGCTACATATTTTTTACTGCACACTTTGTTACATTTCCTGGAATATTTGCACACTTACCATGATCCTTGCAAGACACAGCCTTGTCTCGTTGTTTTAATGCCCAGGATGTTCCACTTGTACATGGAAGACAAATAGGCCTGTAAAAAGAAAATCATTTTGAAATTCTTTCATTGCTTATATTCTTTGGCAAAATATGCATATTTCCATCATTTTTTTTACAGTGCATTGTAATACAATATTTTGACTTGCTTTTTATTTTGCACTTTCAGTGAGTTCAAATTTTTAGTTACTATAAATAGTTTCCACTTGAAGACCAAGCCTTTACTGGCACTTTTTTTTTACAAGTTTAAATCAGTATTTTTGGCTAGAAAAATACTTATAACCCCCAAAATTTTTTGCAGAGACCCTAGGAAATACAAGGAGATCTTTGCAATTTTTTATGTCACACAGTATTTGCCATTTTTCAAACGCTATTTTTTTGGAAAAAAATTCAAAAACACCATATACACCCAAATAATTTAGTAAAATGTGAACGATGATGTTACGCTTTAACATTGTGCACACTCATGGAATTACAACAGGTTACAATATTTAAAAATCTCCATGGACGAAGCTTTAAAATGTTTTACATTTTACGGGTTCCAGGTTTAGGATTACAGAGGGGGTCTAGCGATAGAATTATTGCTCTCGCTTTAACGTTCATGGCGATATCTCACATTGTGTGAACATCATTTACATATGTGTGCACAACCTATGTATGCACTCACTTCTGTGTGGGGGTGCTTTTAAATTGTTGACACTGTCCCTTTAATTTCTTTTTTAAATCACTTTTATTTCTATTACAAGGAAAATAAACCTTGTAATAGAAATAAGGATGACAGGTCCTCTTTATGGAGAGATCTGGGATCAAATAGACCCCAAATCTCTCCTTTACCTTTAAAAGCAAAAGTTAAAAGAAAAAAAAAAAAGTTATATTTTTTGTTCCAGTCCTTCGAGTCCATAAAGGTGATCAGAGACAATTTGGCCAAACCTTCTCTTATTGTTTCTCGGCTGCGCCGGTAGAAACAGTATGCCTGAGATACACCAGCGAGTGGCAGGAGGGGGGTTGTCCCCTCCTGCCACTTCTGAAAGCGATCCAGTGATTAATTAGCCGGAAAGCCATCCGTTGGCTGAAAAAAAAATACCAGGGTTATGAGTGATAGCTTTAGCTATAACCCTGGTTCACTACTTGCAAACCGCAATGTATATATATGTATAGCAGTCAACAAGTAGTTAAAATAACTTTCAACATGACACACAATCATACATTTTAGTGTAAATACAAACAAGAGTAACTAAATATTACCCTCAGGCTGGGTTCACACTTAATGCAGATGCGGCTCACAGCAGGGGTCCGGTGCATCCCTGTTCTCCGTTTCATGGACAAATCAGGCCAAAATTTTTCCCTGAATTCCAACCTGAAAATAAGCCAAGGATGCACAGGACCCCTGTGCAACAATCGGCTCCACGGCCACCAGGGAGATGTGTTAACCGGCTCCATTGAGAGTTGGGCACACTCTCCTGTCATGCTACTTGGATGTGGGGACACCAACATCCAATTTGCAGTAGTGTGAACCCAGCTTTAGATGAAGTCAGAAGTGCCGAAATGCATTGGCAGGACTTTACGGCACCCGGATGTGACATCAGACCAGATGTGACGTGGGGAGTCACATTCTTCACCAGTTATCATATTCTGGGCACTTGACGGTGATATTTTTTGATGAGTATTTTAAATAATTTTTTTTAGCATTTATTTTTATAAAATTATTATAAATGGGATTATGCTATGTGGGCCACTTTTTCTTCTGAGTCCTAGAAATATATCAAAGAATACAACAAAATGATGGGATTAATTTACAGAAACAGTGACCATAAAGGGGATAGTTTGAATGTTTTCTTTGCGGATCATTAAAAGGAGAGGAAATGACCTCTGGTGAGTGTGGTGTCTAGGGATGAGCCGAACACCCCCCCGGTTTGGTTCGCACCAGAACTTTCGAATGAACCCCAAATTCATACGAACGTTAGAACCCCATTGAAGTCTATGGGACTCGAACGTTCGAAATTAAAAGTGCTAATTTTAACGGCTAATATGCAAGATACTGTCCTAAAAAGGGTTTGGGGACCTGGCTCCTGCCCCAGGGGACATGGGTCAATGCCTAAAATGTTTTTAAAAATGGCCGTTTTGGCGGGAGCACTGATTTTAATGACGATTAAAGTGAAAAAAAAAGTGAAATATTCCTTTAAATATGGTGCCTGGGGGGTGTCTGTAGTATGCCTGTGAAGTGCCACGTGTTTCCCGTTTATAGAACAGTCCCTGCACAAAATGACATTAAACGGAAATAACACCATTTAAAACTGCTTGCGGTTTTAATGTTATATCTGGTTCCTGCAATATGGTTGAAAATCATTGAGAAAAATGGCATGGGTAGCCCTCCCTGCCCATTACCAGCCCCTTTGGGTCTTGTACGCATATTAAGGGGAACCCAGTACCCACATTAAAAAAAGGAAATGTGTGTGGCCCCCAGGCCCTATATACTCAGAACAGCAGTATACAGGCGGTGCAAACAAGACAGGGACTGTGTAGGTTTGTTGTGTTAAGTTGAATCTGTTTGTAATTTTCAACTGGTACATTTTTAAAGTGTAGCTCCAGTCAAAAAAACTATTTTTAAGCTTTTTGGAAAACATAGGGAAGGGTTATCACCCCTGTATAATTTGTTTTGTCGTACATCTTTTTTCATCTCACTTGCTGTTGTCTCCTTCCGTTTGCAAGTAGGAGATGTTTGTAAATTGGATGTTTGAAAGTAGGGGCCTGCCCTATATGCTCTGCAGAAATGGCGGAACAAGGTGTTGGTTTTGCCACAACATTGTAAGCCCTCAAAGTGACTCTTGGTGGGCGCTGGAGCGCCCTGCTGTGAACGATTATATCAAGAATTGTAATTACATGCCATTGTTGAACAGTGGTAGAAAAATTGACCTTTGGTGGTTGTGGTGCTGGTGCCTATACACTATAAGTCCTCACCGTTACTCTGGGTGGGCACAGGAAGGGGCCCTCCTGTGAAATATTATATCAAGAATTGTAATTACTAGTCCCTGTTAAACAGGGGCAGAAAAATTGGGCCTTAGGCACTGGTGCTGGTGCCACGACACTGCAACCTCTCCCATATACTCTTGTTTTATTGCAGGAATTAGCCCTGCTGCAAAGCATTGCATCAAAAATTGTAATTAAACGCCCCTGTTGAACAGGGGCAGAAAAATTGGGCCTTAGGCACTGGTGCTGGTGTCACCACACTGCAACCTCTCCCATATACTCTAGTTTTATTGCAGGAATTAGCCCTGCTGCAAAGCATTGCATCAAAAATTGTAATTAAACGCCCCTGTTAAACAGTGGCAGAAAAACTGGGCCTTAGGCACTGGTGCTGGTGCCACCACACTGCAACCTCTTCCATATACTCTAGTTTTATTGCAGGAATTAGCCCTGCTGCAAAGCATTGCATCAAAAATTGTAATTAAACGCCCCTGTTAAACAGGGGCAGAAAAATTGGGCCTTAGGCACTGGTGCTGGTGCCACCACACTGCAACCTCTCCCATATACTCTAGTTTTATTGCAGGAATTAGCCCTGCTGCAAAGCATTGCATCAAAAATTGTACTTAAACGCCCCTGTTAAACAGGGGCAGAAAAATTGGGCTGATGGCATCACCCAGAGCCAGAAATGTTCTTCCAACATATCAGCGGAGGAGGAAGAGGATAGACAATCAACATAACAGGACAGTCACTCAGCATCAGCATAGGCAGTCTTGAAGGGATGTGATATTTAAAAAAAAATTATTCGGTTACATCAGCTTCAGGTGCTTGGTACCTGTGGGTGATCCAAGACTGATTCATCTTGATGAAGGTCAGTCGATCAACTGATTCGGTGGACAGGCGCACCCTGTGATCGGTAACAAAGCCACCAGCAGCACTGAAGGTTCGTTCCGAAAGAACGCTGGATGCAGGACAGGCCAGTAGCTCAATTGCATACTGTGCAAGCTCTGGCCAGTGATCCATCCTCAAGACCCAGTAAGCCAGAGGATTTTCGGTGGGAAAGGTGTCCAAGTCTGACCTTGCCCCTAGATATTCCTGCACCATGTAAATCAGACGCTGGCGATGGTTGCTGGAACCGATCATACCTTGGGGCTGCGGACTAAAAAATTGTCTGAAAGCATCAGTCAGACGGCCACCTTCTCCACCGCTCCTTCTGACCGATGCCTCAACAACACCTTGTCCAGGACCAGGAGTTTGTAACCTCCCAGTCTCTGGGAACGCGTTGCACATACCTTTCTGCAAGGCCTCCCGGAGATGTCTCATCCTCTGCTCCTTCTGCGATGGCAAGATAAGGTCGGCAACCTTACCCTTGTACCGTGGATCAAGGAGAGTGGCCAGCCAGTAATGGTCCCTCTCCTTGATCCAAAAAAATACGAGGATCCTTCCGCAGGCTTTGCAGGATCAGGGAGTCCATGCAGCGTAGGTTAGCTGAGGCATTCGGTCCGGAGTCCTCTGGGTCACTAAGGACAACATGATCCGCAACTACCTCCTCCCAGCCACGTACAAGTCCACGTGTTTCTTGGGACTGTAAAT
Source organism: Lithobates pipiens (assembly GCF_037356315.1). Classification (NCBI taxonomy): domain Eukaryota; kingdom Metazoa; phylum Chordata; class Amphibia; order Anura; family Ranidae; genus Lithobates; species Lithobates pipiens. Next base: position 222,576,107 of record NW_027507685.1, read on the forward strand.
CATCCCTACAAGACTGCTGCTGCTGCTGCTGCTGATGCTGAGTGCCAGCCTCCACCTCCATGCTGACACAATCATCCTCCTCCTCCTCTTCCTCCTCCTCATCCTCTTCTTGTGTGATGGGTGGCACAGCAGGAACACTGTCTGGATAAAGGGGGCCTTGAGAGGCAAGGAAGTCCTCCTCTTCCTGCCTCTGTTCTGCCTCAAGTGCCCTGTCCATTATTCCACGCAGCGTATGCTCCAAGAGGTGGACAAGAGGTACAGTGTCACTGATGCATGCACTGTCACTGCTCACCATCCTTGTGGCCACCTCAAACGGTGACAGGACAGTGCATGCATCCCTGATCATGCCCCACTGGCGTGGTGAGAAAAAAACGAGCTCCCCTGACCCTGTCCTGGTGCCTTAGTCGCATAGGTACTCATTGATGGCCCTCTGCTGCATGTGCAGCCGCTGCAGCATGGCCAATGTTGAGTTCCACCTGGTGGGCATGTCACATATAAGGCAGTTCTTGGGCAGGTTCAACTCCTTTTGGAGCTCAGCCAGCCGAGCACAGGCATTAAATGATCGGCGGAAATGCACACAGACTTTCCTGGCCTGCTTCAGGACATCCTGTAAGCCGGGGTACCTGCCCAAGAACCGCTGCACCACCAGGTTAAGGACGTGAGCTACACAGGGCACATGGGTCAGTTGTCCCTGTCGGAGGGCAGAGAGGTGGTTGGTGCCATTGTTGCAAACCACCATTCCTGACTTAAGCTGGCATGGCGTCAACCACCTCTCGGCCTGCCCCTGCAGAGCTGACAAAACATCCGCCCCAGTGTGGCTCCTGTCCCCCAAACAAACCAGCGCAAGCACGGCATGGCATCGTTTTGCCTGCTTACTTGCGTAGCCCCTGGAACGCCTACGGAGCATTGCTGATTCGGAGGAAACAGCACTGGAAGAGGCCATGGAGGAAGAAGAAGAGGAGGGGGTGGAGGAGAGAGGTGTGTCACAACCAATAGTAGCATTTTGGAGGCGTGGTGGCAGAACAACCTCCAACACTACTGCACCTTGTCCTGCATCCTTCCCAGCTGCCAGAAGAGTGACCCAATGGGCCGTGAAAGACAGGTAACGTTCCTGTCCATGCCTGCTGGACCATGAGTCAGCGGTAATATGCACCTTACCGCTGACCGCCCTGTCCAGCGAGGCAAGGACATTGCCTTCCACATGCCGGTAGAGAGCCGGAATCGCTCTCTACCGTCAGAAAAAGTGGCGTTTGGGGACCTGCCACTGAGGAACCGCACATTGTACAAACTCACGGAAGGGGGCCGAGTCTACCAACTGAAAAGGCAGCAGTTGAAGTGCTAGCAATTTAGCCAAGCTAGCATTCAACCGCTGGGCATATGGATGGCTGGGAGTGAACTTCTTTCGACGGTCCAGCAGCTGGGGCAGGGACATTTGCCTGGTATAATCGGACGTGGGTGTACTGCTAGCAGAGTGCCCGGAAGCACTTGGCTGTGACACACCTAATTCTACACCTTCATTCCTCTCAGAGCAGGTTTCAAAGAGGACTGAAGGTCTAGTGGGGTTGGAGATGCCAGCTGATGAGGAGCAAGGAGAGGTCCGCTTTGTTCTTTGGTGTGGGTCTTTGAGGTACGCTTGCCAACGAGCTGCATGGCAGGTCAACATATGTCTGGTCAAGCATGTGGTGCCCAAGCGGCTGATGTTTTGGCCACGCAAGATACGCTTGAGACATATGTTGCAAATAGCAGCGGTGCGATCTGATGCACTCATCTCAAAAAAGGCCCACACCAAAGAACTTTTAGAATAACGCGCAGAGGCAGCGCCCTGCACAGGCGGAGCTCTGCGGTGTGATTCAGTCAGTGTGCTGCCCCTAAGCTGGCCCCCGGAGGGCATCCTGCCTCGTTGGACATGTGCCTCCTCCTCCTCCTCCTCCTCTCTCCTACCAGGCACCCACGTTGAGTTAGTGCCCTCATCATCCCCTCCCTCTTCATCGCTGTAGCAAACCTGGCAGTATGCTGCAGCTTGTGGAACGTGACTACCAGATTGCTGTCCTTCTTGAGCATCCCCTCTCTCTGCGCTCACGCTACTGCCTTCCTCTAGCTGAGTGTCATCATCAGAGGCTACAAAACACTGGGCATCCTCCTGGAGCATGTACCCAACACTGTGCTCAAAGAGTTCAGGAGACTCCTCAGGAGGACGTGGTGGGTCTAGGGAAGGAGTCACTGATGATGACATTGAGAGAAGGGAAGACGATGCGTTGGCAGCTGCTTTGCTAGTACCCTGAGACTGGGTGAGAGAGGATGAGGAGGATGAAGAGGGCTTGGTCATCCACTCTACCAAGTCATTGGCATGTTGCGGTTCAACATGTCCAGCTGCCGAAAAGAAGGACAAGCGTGTCCCATGGCCACGTGCTGATGACAATGCACCGCATCCATGACCAGCACTGTTGTCTTTAGACACAGAGCCTGCTTGCCCTCTTTTATCGGCTCGCGCCTGTCTGCCTCTCCTTGCTGGCCTTCCAGACATGGTAATGGCATGAAGGGAGTTGGGTAAAACAGCAGTTGGGTAGTGTATATTGTGCTGGAGGCACACAACACCCACTAACTCCTGCAGATGCCTTTATTATAGAACACCAGAGATAAAGGGGTATACTGTAATGGAGTCACACAACACCCACTAAGCCCTGCAGATGGCTCTATTAGAGAACAGCAATAAACGGTAGATACAGGTGTATATTGTGCTGGAGGCACACAACACCCACTAACTCCTGCAGATGCCTTTATTATAGAACACCAGAGATAAAGGGGTATACTGTAATTGAGTCACACAACACCCACTAAGCCCTGCAGATGGCTCTATTAGAGAACAGCAATAAAGGGTAGATACAGGTGTATATTGTGCAGATGCAGATGCCTTTATTATAGAACACCAGAGATAAAGGGGCATATACAGATGTATACTGTGCTGTGCTGGAGGCACACACAACTTCCAGTAACTCCTGCAGATGGCAAGTGGGCTCAAATAGAGAAGAGCTATGTAGGTGGATATAGCGGTGTGTACTGGGTACAGAGCACGCAGACAGCACGCACAAGCTCCTAACACTACTGACTGCAAGCTCTATTATAAAAGATAGATCACTAGCTATATAGGTGAGGTGAATATAGCGGTGTATACTGCGGTCAGGGCAAGCTCATCCCTAGTGGTGTCTTATGGGGTAGTGGTGAGCACTTTTCACACAGTGGCAGAGGATAGGAAGATTTACCCAACGATTGTGCTGTATTTGAAGGAAGAATATTGACTGTTGAAATTTATGAATTTATGAAGATATCACTGATGAATATATAGAATAATTTATGAACATTTTAATATCACAGACATTGGCACTTTATATTGATTTGTTAGGAGCACCTATAAGATATTTAAGTGCATTATTGCACTACTAGAGAGTATTTATAGTTAGCTTTCTTTGTATTTAAAAGTCAGTTTTTTTATGGTGGCAGAAAGTGTATTGTTAACACATTGATGTAGATATTCTCCAAGGCACAGGGTATTAAGAGGTTTTTTTTATATACATTTTAGTATGACAAGCATTTTCACATTTGCTATCCCATATTGTTGTTATTGTATCAGATTTAAAGATTTTCATGTTACACACAAGAGGGAATTCTCTACAAACGAAAAATCATACCTGACTGTTGGAGAAAAGTCAATCTTTTGGCTCAGTTCGACAAGAGCCAAATCGTATTCAAAGGATTTTGGAACATTCTTATCTTTTTTGCCGTTGGGGTCATATTTTGGATGGCGGTGGATGTTTTGGACTTTCCGTGTAACTTTTGCTCGTTCGGATGGACCTGAAACATCCAATAAGAATATGACTATTTTAAGCAGAATTAACACCCTCAGTATAGAAATGTAGGAGCTACCACTGCTGACTTGTTTGTGAATGTACTGGTTCTGAAGGCCAATATGTTTTGCCTATATTCACTGCTTATTGAACATGCATGCAGCCAGTGAAGCTGAAACACCTGACATACAGATGGTTGCTCTCTCTGCTTGTATTTTACTGAGTGTTGTAGCCTTGGAGCTTGTAACCTCAAAAAGAAGTCAGCAATTGCAGTTGCTACATTATTGTTCTAACTGGTTTGTTTAAAACCACGTACATCGTAAACACGGTAACATTCAAAAGTGCAGAACTAAATGGTTTCTTCCAGAACTCTAAGCAGAAAAGTATGGGCACTAACTACCAATGATAGGGCTATAGTCTTCTCACTGACCACTAATGATTGGGCTACATTCCTCAACTGACCACAAATGATGGGACTACATTCCTACCACTGTCCAGCAATGATGGGGAAACATTTTTCCCACTGACCACCAATGAAAGGGCTTTATTCCTCTGGCCAACCTCCAATGATAAGGCAACATTCCTCCCACTGACCACCAATGATGGGCCATTATATTCTGACCACTGTCCACCAATGATGGGGCTTCCTCCCACTGACCACCAATGAGGGTGCACCATTTCTCACACTGACTACTGATTCTGGAGCATTTATTAAAGCCTGCTGAAGAACTTATTACTCCCACTGGCCACTGACACTGGGGCATTTAGTACTTCAACTGACCACTGACGCTAGAACATTTATTACTTCTACTGACGACTAACACTGAGGCATTTATTATTCCACTGACCACTAATGCCAGGGCATTTACAGTTGTGCTCAAAGGTTTACATACCCTGGCAGAATTTATGATTTCTTGGCCATTATACTGAGAATATAAATGATAACACAAAAACTTTTCTTTCACTGATGGTTAGTGCTTGGCTGAAGCCATTAATTATCAATCAACTATGTTTACTCTTCTTAAAGAGGAAGTAAACCCTCATGGGTTTTACTTCCTCTTTGTTTCCCTACAAAGGTAAAGCATAATGGGCTACTATGCACTGCATAGTAGCCCATTATCTGTCAGTTATCTGACACAGACGCCTGCAATGTCGCCGATGTACCCGCTGGCTGGAAGCATCCATCTTTGCCCCTCTTCCATCCGGGGCCACAAACTCCGGCTCTGCGACTGGCCAGAGTCACACGACGTCACTCCTGCGCACGCGTGCGGGAGCCGCCAGTAACGGCATGACCCCAGCTAGAAATGGCACAGTGTGCCCTTTCTAAAGTGCACATGTGCCGAATACATCGGCGCATGTGCAGAACAACTCATGTAGGTTTAGGAGATATTACCAGAACCTACAGGTAAGCCTTAATCTAGCCTTTACCATTTTAACATAGCCTTTAACCTTAATCCCCTTTAACATCAATGACAGCTTGAAGTCTTTTGTGGTATTTGTATATGAGGCTCTTTATCTTCTCAGATGTTAAAGCTGCCCATTCCTCTTGGCAAAAAGCCTCCAGTTCCTGTAAATTCTTGCGCTGTCTTGCATGAACTGCACGTTTGAGAACTCCTCAGAGTGGCTCAATGATATTGAGGTCAAGAGACTGAGATGGCCATTCCAGAATCTTCACTTTATTCTGCTGTAGCCAATGACAGGTGTTTTGGATCATTGTCATGTTGGAATGTCCAAGTACGTCCCATGTGCAGCTTCCTGGCTGATGAAAGCAAATGTTCCTCCAGTATTTTTTTGATAACATATTGCATTCATCTTGCCAACAATTTTGACCAAATTGCCTGTGCCTTTGTAGCTCTCACATCCCCAAAACATCAGCGATCCACCTCCTTACCTTTCATCATAGGTCTTGCTGACTCCTCTCCAAATGTAGAGTTTATGGTTGTGGCCAAAAAGCTCAATTTTGGTCTCATCATTCCAAATGACTTTGTGACAGAATGCTTGTCTCTGTGCTGTTTGGCATATTGTAAGCGGGATACTTTGTGGCATTTTCACAGTAATGGCTTTCTTCTGGCGACTCAACCATGCAGCCCATCTTTCTTCAAGAGCCTCCTTATTGTGTATCTTGAAACAGCCACACCACATGTTTTCAGAGAGTCCTGTATTTCACCTGAAGTTATTTGTGGGGTTTTCTTTGCATCCCGAACAATTTTCCTGACCAATTTTGGTTGGTCTACCTGACCGTGGTTTGGTTTCAACAGCACCCCTCATTTTCCACTTCTTGATTAGAGTTTGAACACTGCTGATTGGCATTCTCAATTCCTTTCGATATCTTTTTATATACCTTTCCTGTTTTATACAGTTCAACTACCTTTTCCCTCAGATCCTTTCACAATTCTTTTGCTTTCCCCATGACTCAGAATCCAGAAACATCAGTGCATCACTGGATGAAAGATGTAAGGGTCTGTCAGGAGTCCAGAAACTCATTGACCTTTTATACACACACACACACACAGGCCATCAGGCCAAAATCACCTTTTGATCAGGGTCATTTGGGTAGTTTCTGTTGTGATTATGACTTAAAAAGAGTAAACACAGTTGATTAATAATAAATGGCTTCAGCCAAACACTAACCATGAATGAAATGTTTTTTTTTTATTCTCTGAAAAATGGCCAAGAAATCATCAATTCTGCCAAGGTATGTAAACTTATGAGCACAACTGTATTACTTACACTGAATACTGATGACGGGGCATTTATTGCCTCTAGTGACTACTGATGACCAGGCATTTAATATTTCTTCTGTACCGAAGAAGGCCCTTTTCTGTTCCAGCAAAAATCTAGGTCCATAAAGACATGGTTTGGTGAGTTTGGTGTGGAGGACCTTGAGTGGTCTATGCGGAGCCATGACCTCAGTGTATTTTTTTTGGCCAATTTAAAGGAGCTAGTACATTCAGACTGTAAATGTGTGGACAATCTTCATTCCTAGGGCCTACATGTCACTGAAGATTATTTCTATCAAATGGAGCTTCCAAAAGGTTGTTAACTATAGTTTTCCTTTATTTTCTTTGTACATGAAGTTACCACAATGGCAGCTTCTACAGCATCACTTACCTAATTCCACAGTGACAAAGTGTGGTTGATCATCTAGGTGGAAGCAGTGAGCAGCAGTCAGAATGAAGTTTTTGGTAATGATGGATCCTTTACAGTTCTCCACTCCTCCCGGCCTCTGGAAGGATAAAATGGTCAGAGTGAGCAATCTCCTAAAATACCTGATTTATGCTCTCGTGTTTTTATTTTTCAAATCATCATGTTTTGTCCAACTAAGATTCTTTATTGCTCTACATTTGCATTTTCAGTGTCAAACAAATAGGCACAATTGTTTTTGGCATGGGAGCTTTATCTGATGCAATTCAAAGTAGTATTAAACTTGCAGGTCTTTTTAGTTTAACACACTGAGAACAATAAACATTCCCCAGTAGACGATTTGTTAAAAATATTACCCCAGCACTTGCAGTTTACAGCTTTCAATGCCGTTGGCTCTTTCTTTCTCAGTGCTGCTTGCCTGAACTTTTGGTCCGCACAGGAAAGAGTTAATAGTGGACAGTGCAGTCTCCAGACAGCCTGCTAGCTTTGAGATGGAAGGGGCAAAGAGCAGGGGAGGAGAAGTCATTATCTCCACCTTGTCTGTTCAGATAATGCCTTGTATTCTCTATAAAAAATATATGACATTCATATACATACTTACATTGTGACAAGCTGGACCAATGTAAGTAAACAATAAAGGCAGGGGCAAACTGTGTGGGGGGCAGGGAGGCAATTGCCCCCTGGGCCGTTCTAATGCCCTGTAAAAAGGCTGCACTGCTTCTACCAAAAAATAAAAAACAAAATACTGCACAGGGATCACAGGGAGGAACTGGGAGGAGAGCCGGTCAGATCATGCAGAAAGATAAAGACCATCGGACCTAGTCTACCGGAAAGTCCGGTCGTGCGTACACGGCATTACTGTGGTTCTCTGCTGGGGCTACCTTTGTCCTAATCAATTGACTGATGCTGTGTTTGCTGCTTTTGCAGAGTGGTAACTTTTGGGCTTATATATGTTGTAGAGATATAATGTATTCTGGTTTTATCCCTGTGGATCTGAGCACATGGAAATTTGTTGTATATTTTTTGGGGTGCTACAATTCAAATCCTCCAGCCACTTACTGGAAATTCAAATTTTTAAAATACCTGTCTTCCATTTCCTAAAGCCAGGTACACATGGGCCAAACATTGTCTGGAAAACCAGCATCCAATCAGTGCTCACAGCCAATATGTGTCCCGGTTGGGGGGCAGTCCCCTGTCAGAACACAATAGCTCAGCGGGGAGTTTGCTGTATTAACATCAGATGTGTTAGTACGGTGATCTGTAAGGTTTTTTTTCATTCAGCCCACTGGGTTGAACCAAAAAGAACTTCCCGTGTGTACCCGGCATAATGCTGTGCTCTCTCTCCTACCGCACACATAATGGACGTTTTAGTTTCTCTCACCTACCAACTGCCTGTCCATAGCTCCCAACTGTCCCTGATTTTGAGGGACTGTCCCTGATTTGGCGCAATGTCCCTTTGTCCCTCGTTCCTCCTCATTTGTCCCTCATTTTGATCTGATCTATATAGATGTATATAAAATGCACTTTTTATCTATCTTAAAGTGTTTCCCAGTGTTAAACCTTTCATCTGATTTCTAAATGGCTGCATTTTGTAAATTCCAAAAGTCAATATAAAGGAATAGTAGTGGTAAAATAAAAAGCACTTGTGGGTTTAACCAATCTTGTTTTTTTGTACTGTTCTCCTGTAAAGGGGGCATGACAAGGGGGTGTGTCCTATGCCTGCATACTTTTGCTGATAGGTGTCCCTCATTCCCATCTAAAAAAGTTCGTATGCTGTAGCCAGTGAGGGGAAGCACACTAGAGCACAAATAAAGTTTATGCCATATTGTGGTGGGGGGGATTGGATTGTGGGTGTGGGGCAGCAAAACACACCTTCGTCTGAGTGGACAAAACCCTTCCACTGGCCCTGCAGACATGCCTAAAGGCTTCCTGGTGAAGAGGAGTAAAAGGTCCTCACCAGTGTCCTACCGAGTGCAGGATAAGTACAGAGCACAGGCCGCACACCCTGGCATGGATGATGCACACCATATCAGAGCAGAGGCCTGCTCATTGTCCAACCAGAGGTTCTCTTCCCCCAGCCAGCCCCAACCAAGCTGCTCCATCTCCCTCCTGCAGCCCTCAGCCGCATCCCTGCCGGTCGGTTCAGGAACCCTGAGTTGGTGCAGCAGGCGCTATTCAGCCCAACCTGGCAGGTAAGCAGTGAGTACCTGGAGTGGGAATTCAGCTTGGGATGGGGTCAGTAGGAGGCAGTGAAGAGGGAGAGCGGGAGGGGGCCGAGTTGCTGCACCACAAAGTTGCAGGTCAGCCCCAGAATAAAGGTCATACCTGGAGTTCAGCTTTAGAAAGGAACCTGAGTCCCTTTAGTCATAGCTCTACCCCTCTTTTTGTGTTTAAAGACAAAAAATAAAATGCCTCTCAGGCTGGGTTCACGCTTATGCAAATTGAATGAATCTCCGCATCTAATTTGCATGACAAAAAGAGTATAACTGGCTGTCAATGGAGCCAGTTCACACCAGCTTCATTTCAAGTCCGAATTCTGGCAAAAATTCTGTCTAATTCACCCCTATAATGGAGTACAGGGACGCACCGGACCCCCTGCTGAGGGACGCTCTGCAAACAATGTGAACCCAGCTTAAAATCAGCGTGTTTTCTGCCCGTGTGCATGAAGCCTTATGCCACGTACACACGACCGGGCTTTCCAGCAGAAAAGGTCTGACGTCTTCAGGACGGACTTTCAACAGAGTTACGACGGACTAGAGAACGAACGGACTTGCCCACACAAGAACGGACTAAAGTCCATTGGAAAGTCTGTTAGTTTTGAACGTGATTACGTACGACGGGACTAGAAAAGGAAGTTCAATAGCCAGTAGCCAATAGCTGCCCTTGCGTCGTATTTGGTCAGTCGAACCAGCATACAGACGAACGGCTTTCCCGATTTGAGTAATTTGAGGAATTGAGTCCGTCTGAATTTTTTAAAGAAAAAAATAATCGGACTATCCCACACAATATCGGACTATCTGACGGAATGATTCTGTTTGACCTATTCTGCTGGAAAGTACGGTCGTGTGTACGCGGCATTAGATTTCATTCACACCAACATATGCTTATTTTCTGCATAGAAACAGGTTCTCTCTGGCAGAACGACCAAAAAAATCCTGCATAAGGTAAGTGCCTAAAGTATTCACGTTTAGACATGTACAATTCTTCAATGACCTTACACATGTATGTATGCAAAAATGTTTTACATGGTTACGGTACATGTTCCCTACATACAGTGATTGTAAGTTTGGCAATCCATGGATATTTTTCATTATCTTCTCTTGTTTCTTTTTCTGAATGATCCCTGGAGAGCCCACACATCTCAAATGCACTTGTTTCATCTGAAAATATAGGGGAAAATGAAGAATCATCATATTAGGAGCTTTGTGTCCTGACAGTGGTAAAAAAAAAAAAAAAAATATCTCAGCACTAAACTGCCCTCAATGATACTATCATCTACCTTTTTGGCAGTAATTTTTAAAAAATTTTAACAAAAAAAGTGAAAAAAAACTACTGCGAAACCAAGGACCGGGCCTCTTTTTGAGATTTGTTGTTTGCAAGTTCAAAAGTTTTTTTTTTAGAAAATTACTTAGAACTCCCAAACATTACACATTTTTTTTTCTAACACCCTAGAGAATAAAATGGCGGTCGTTGCAATACTTTCTGTCACACCGTATTTGCGCAGTGGTCTTACAAGCGCACTTTTTTTGGAAAAAATACACTTTTTTTAATTAAAAAGGAAGTTCAGTAGCCAGTAGCCAATAGCTGTCCTTGCGTTGTATTTGGTCAGTCGAACCAGCATGCAGACGAACGGCTTTCCCGATTTGAGTAATTTGAGGAATTGAGTCCGTCTGAATTTTTTAAAGAAAAAAAAAAAATCGGACTGTCCCTCAAAATAAGACAGCAGTAAAGTTAGCCCAATTTTTTATATTGTGAAAGATAATGTTATGCCGAGTAAATTGATACCCAACATGTCATGCTTCAAAATGCGCCCGCTTGTGGAATGGTGCCAAACTTTTACCCTTAAAAATCTCCATAGGCGAGGTTTAAACAATTCTACAGGTTGCATGTTTTAAGTTACAGGTTTAGAATTATTGCTCTCGATCTACCAATCATGGCGATACCTCACATGTGTGGTTTGAACACCATTTTCATATGCGGGCGCTACTCATGTATGTGTTCGCTTCTGCACACGGACTCGACGGGACAGGGAGCGTTTAAAAAATAAAAAACATTTTTATTTTACCTTTTTTTATTAATTTATTTTACACTTTATAGCTCTGATGGATGTCTTCTGCAGGAGGAGCCATGATCTCTCTCTGAAGTCAGCCGGGGAGATCATAGCTGTAATGCGGCTATAATGCGGCCGCGAGTCACGTGACTGGCCTGCAGACAGCTCAAAATTGGTATTTAGACTGCTCCTTTAAGTACATAGTGTGCTATGCCAGCCTCTAATAGAGGGGCTGGCAGTGACCATTGTAGGCTTTTATTTTTAATAGTAGTAGCAGCGGGGGGGACAGACACAGCTGACAGCAGGCAGGAGGGAGGGGGTGAGGGGGAGAGAGGAGAGCAGGGCAGTGTATGACAGAGGGACGCACTTTGACCACGGTGATCAGGGCTGAGCAGCCCTGATTTTCGTGGTCAGAATAGAGAGGGCATGTAGGTGGCAGATTACAAAGCACAAGCATCAGGATCTGACAAACACTTTAAAGCACCCCCCCCTCACAATTAGCAAGTCATTCCCTAGTCTCCCTAGGGACACATTTAACCCTTTGATCGTCCCTGATGCTAACCCCTTCCCTACCAGTGTCATTAGTACAGTGACAGCGCAAATTTTTTAGCACTGATCACTGTATTTGTGTCACTGGTCCCCAAAAAGTGTCAGTTAGATGTTAGATTTGTCCGCCACAATATCGCAGTCCCGCTATAAGTTGCTGATTACTAGTAAAAAAAAAAAATTAAGAAAAAATAAAGAAAAATATCCCATATTTTTTAGACGGTATAACTTTTGTGCAAGTCAATCAATATAGGCTTATTGTGATTTTCTTTTACCAAAAATATGCAGCAGAATACATATTGGCCTAAACTGATGAATACATTTGATTTATTACAACTTTTTATTGGGTTTTTTTTATAGCAGAAAGTCAAAAATACATTTTTTTTTCCAAAATTGACAGTCTTTTTTTGTTTATAGCACAAAAAATAAAAACTGCAGAGGTGATCATGATCAAGTACCACCAAAAAGAAGCTCTATTCGTGGGAAAAAAAGGACATCGATTTTATTTGTGTACAGCGTCGCACGACCACGCAATTGTCAGGTAAAGTAACGTAGTGCCATATCGCAAAAAAATGTCCTGGTCTTGAAGGGGGGTAAACCTCCCAGAGCTGAAGTGGTTAAACATATGATTGCAAATTATCAATAACGGTGACACCCCCTTGCATACATTTATATAGAAAAAACTGTGAATGTGTTCCAAATTAAAAGCAATGGGGGTTATTTACGAAAGGTAAATCCACTTTGCACTGCAAGTGCACTTGGAAGTGCAGTCGCTCTAAATCTAAGGGGTTGATCTGAAATGAGTAGAAGCTCTGCTGATTTTATCATCCAATCATGTGCAAGCTAAAATGCTGTTTTTTCTTATCCTTGCATGTCCCCCTTGGATCTACAGCAATTCTACTTCCAAGTGTACTTTCAGTGCAAAGTGGATTTTCCTTTAGTAAATAACCCCCAATGTGTTCTCTTAATGTATGACAATATCCCATCATTATTATGCAGTTATTGATCCCATTTAAAAGGGAAAAGTGTTTTTGACCTATTTAACACATAGGCCAATACGTGAGCTGCTAGTGTATATGATGGCGGACATCACATGGTGTTTCATAATCAACCAATTCACCATTTATGGAGTTTTTTTAACGAAAGAAAGTCATGTTTGATGAAAAGTTACTTATTTAATATGTACGGGATATTGTCATTATAAATTAATACCAATATCTGATTAGGACAATACCTGATTATTAAGCCCTTGAGAAAGTGTGAAAATTCCTGTTGCCTGGCTGTGTGAGGGGAGGAGACCCATAAATGTAGCGGCCCTTACACGGGGAAGCACTACAATTAATTGAGGGAAAGACTGTTGCCTCTGTTTGACTGCAATGCCAAGTTACTTAAAACGGTTGTATACCCTGCTTTCACATTTTTACCTACAAGTAAGCCTACAATAATGTTGCGTACACACGATCCGAAAATCGGACGACAGATCTTCCAACTTTTTTTGCTTACTAGTCGCAAGTAGAAATTGAATAGGTTACTAAAGTCCCGAAAATTCTTGTGCGACAGAAAAAAAAAATCAGAAGTGATTTCATGTGTTGTAATGTATTTGTATTGTATTTTCGAACGACAACTGTACGGTCTAAATGAAAACCGCACAATCTGGTATCATACAAGGAAAATTTTTGGGTAGTGTGTAGAGGCCATAAGGCTTGCCTGTAGGGGAGTGTAGCGCCCGAGCCCGCGATGCACTGGAAATAACTCCTGGGGAGACATGTCGCCGGTCGCAGCGCTGTGTCGGACCTCTGCGAGGGCTTCGATCTAAGGTGAGTATTTCATAATAAGCTAGTATGCTATGCATACTAGCTCATTGTGCCTTTTTGTCTTGCAAGGTTTTTTTTTGTTTTTGTTTTTTCGTGGGTTAACAACCACTTTAAGAGAAGTTAGCTGGTCTAAATTACTTTGGAACAGAGTGTGCTTTACAGAATATTGGAGACCTGGGGAATGAATAGTTCAATACTAGTTAACCCTTGAGGTTATGAATTGAGGAATGACAAGGAGATGCAACCAGTTTGGGAGAGGGATCGTTGGAGGCTGGTGAGGGAGATTCTGTAGGTAGGGGTGGCTTGGTACTTGGCACACCCCACTGAGTGGCTAAGTCCCTATCTTAGGGCTCACTGTGGAATGGAATGAAAGCTTCCCGAGGACTGGACCTGGAACCACGTGTGTGTGAGGCATCGCAAAATAAAGCTCCCCTCTTTGACTTTTGGACTGAACCCGAGTAATGAACAAAGTGTGTTGTGAAGAGCTGGTGGATGACAATCAGTACTAGCCACTTCTGGACTGCCCACTGTATATATACATGTCATTACTTTGACATTATATACTGTGGTTATAGCAGCAGCTAGCTGCCATAACTCCGGAATTTTTTTTAACCGGGGCGATCCTCTTTCACCTAAAAGTGGTCCCGGAGGAAGATTCGCCACAGAGCCGTCGGCTAAGGGGAAAACGATCCCCTGGAGCGATGGGCAGGAAGTCGAGTGAGGGCAAAATGGCCCCCACTCGACTCTATGCCCTTGGAGGACCAGAGCGATGTCTGACATCACTTCCAACTAACGGCATTAAAAAGCCAATTCTTTTTTGTAAATGTGAGATCTGAGGTCTTTTTGACCTCAGATCTCGCAATAAAGAGGACCTGTCATGAAAAAATTGGGCTAACTTTACTGTTTTGTTATTTTTTTAATTCATGAAAGTGTAATTTTCCCCAAAAAATGCATTTGAAACACCGCTACGCAAATACAATGCGACATAAAATATTGCAACGACTGCCATTTCATTCTCTAGGGTCTCTGCTTAATAAATATATATATAATGTTTGGGGGTTCTAAGTAATTTAATTTTCTAGCAAAAAATACTAATTTAAACTTGTAAACAACAAATGTCAGAAAAGGGGCTGGTCCTTAAAGTGGAACTTCCGCTTATCTGTCTCCCCCACCCCCCACTGAAAGGGTACCATCTTCACCTGGTCTTCTGTCTGGGTTCACGTCCTCCAACTGTCTGATTGGCTGCGCTGCGATGACATCAGTCCTGCACATGCACGTGGGAGCCGCTATTCACAGCACAAGGCTCTGAAGGAACGACATGGGCATGTCTTTCCTTCAGAGGACATACGCCAGTGTATATCTCCTAAACGCTGCAAGTGTAGGAGATATTTACTGTACCTACAGGTAAGCCTTATTATAGGCTGAGCTATAGGTAAATGTCAACCATTGTAACTAACATAAGTAGGAGATGTTCTGTAGTCCAAATTGGAGACCTGGACAGCGCTGACAACACTGCTTGAGATTTCAGTGCTGCAGAGGCAGAGTTGTCAGCTCACACCAGGAAATTAGATCATTTCATTTTTGGCAGGATCAATGGGTACTGTGATTTTCTGTGATTGTAAACGTGCATGTATTATTGAGAGTAGAGGTCGACCGATATATCGGCCGGCCGATATTTTGGCCGATATTTGCTGTTTTTTAAATAATCGGCATCGGCCGATTGTGCTGATAAAAAGCCGATTTAGAACTACAGCGGGACTTTGAAATGACTTCTGTCATAGAAGTCAGTGTACGTTGCCATAGAAACGGCTTCCTCCTCTCTGGGCAGGCTGCCAAGAAAAGAACAAAATGATACAATGTTTACACTTAAATGAATGAAGTCATCTCAGTGTGTAGAAGTTCTCAGTTTAACCATTTAAAGACTAAATCTATTCTGACACTTGTTGCTTACAAGTAAAAATCCTGTATTTTCTGCCAGAAAATCACTTAGACCCCGCCAAAAATTATATATATTTTTTTAGCAGAGATCCTAGGGAATAAAATAGCGGTTGTTGCAATATTTTATGTCACACGGCATTTGCACAGAGGTCTTTCAAATGCATTTTTTTGGGAAAAAAATACACTATTTAAAAAAATAAAAATAAAATAAAAACAGTAAAGTTAGCCAATTTTTTTTTTAATCTAAATCATACATACAAGTAAACTGATTGGAGGTTTGTTTTGTTTAATAAATGTTTAAATGTAAGATATTTTCTGTATCACTTATGAAGGCTGCTTTCACACTGGAGCGGGGCAGGCGTTGATGGTAAAACGCACGTTTTAGCGGCTCTTTACCATAATTTTAGCGGTGCTATTTGGCTGCTAGTGGGGCACATATAACCCAGCTAGTGGCCAAGGAAGAGGTTAAATGCGCCCATGAAGCACTGCTGCCAAATCGCATTGCATGCGCTTCGGCAGTGGTGCCCATTCATATCAATAGGCAGGAGTGGTGGAGGAGCGGTATACACCACTCCAAACGTGCTGCTTGCAGGACTTTTTTTTTTTAAGATCCTGCCAGAGCATCGCCTCAGTGTGAAAGCACTCTGTCTTTCACACAGACTGCAGGGGAGCCATTTTGCAGGCACTTTATAGGCGCTATTTTTAGCCCAAAAGCGCCTGAAAAACGCCCCAGTGGGAAAGGTGTGTTAGATCAAGGGGGATTAAAAAAAATAATAATAATAATAAAAAAGGAAAAAAATAAATAAATAAAATAAAATCGGCCTAACATATCGGCCCTAAAAAAATCGGCATCATATATCGGCTATCGGCCGCCATGATTTCTAAACATCGGCATCGGCATCAGCCAGAGAAAAACCCATATCGGTCGACCTCTAATTGAGAGTACTGAATATGTTTATTTTTTTAGCCAGATATGCCCTTTAACATCATAACGTGTACCCTACATGCAGGTAGTTTTGTCAATTTTTTATATTGTTTGATAACATGAGGTAAGATCATTTTCTGATGACATTTCCTTTTGTATAGACGACTAAGAAAATTACTCACCGATTATCTCATCAAAGGCCTTCTTCAGTGCATCTACACTTTCCATCTGGAAGACGTGTTTCTCTCGATCCTTTTTAGAGGCAATATCATTGAGCTCATCCTGGCTGATGTCATCACCCAGGCCGAACACATAGATATCTGTGCAGGAGAAAGGAACATTGACCTCATTATAAGGATTGTCAAAGCATAAGTCATTTTTATTAAACCGTGTCAGTGTAGCGTTACCCCCGGAAGGGCCGCTGAGTGGTGTTTGTGCTCTGGAACTGCCCTGACCTTGCAAGCACCCTGACCATTCTGACACTCTAGGTTCATACGTGGACTAAGCAGACAATGTTCAGTAACCTGGTCACCGACAATACTCAGCACAAAGTATAGGCAATGCACATGGATTTCAATAACACTGTTGTATTGAGTATTTCAAAGTAATTCAATGCAATTCACTCAATTCGTCCCCTCCGCTCCTCTCAGGACCTCCTGCTTTCTAGATCCCTTGTTACCTCCTCCCATGCTCGTCTTCAGGACTTCTCCAGAGCCTCTCCCATCCTCTGGAACTCCCTGCCCAGGTATGTCCAATCAGCCCCTAACCTGGCCACCTTTAGGAGATCCCTGAAAACACACTTATTCAGGGAAGCCTATCCCACACTCACCTAACAACTGTCCCCGAGTCACCCCCATCAAATCATTCCCTGCACCTATTAACTTTTGTACCACCACCCCCTCCCTTTAGAATGTAAGCTCTATGAGCAGGGCCTTCCTGTCCCTGCTGTATTGAACTGTACTGTAAATGTGCTGTCCCCCCTCTACATTGTAAAGCGCTGCGTAAACTGTTGGTGCTATATAAATCGTGTATAATAATAATAATTATTATAGAATACAATCTGCTTGCAGCAATACCCAGTCAGATGATGTTAATAAGTAGTAGATTCAACACAGATAATAATAAATAGGCAAGGTAAACAGATGATAATGAACTACTGGTGAAGCAATATCAATTATAGCAGCGCTTCCTAGGGCTCCATTCACATATATGTGAATTGGATGCATTATGAACTGCATCCAATACACATGACATGTGAATCAAACCGGCTTTCTATGGAGCCAGGTTCACATATGTGCAGTGCAGTGCGAATTGTCTGCAAATTTAAAAAGAGTCCTGTACATTTTTTAAATACTGCAGTGTGATTTGGATGCTAATTCCAGGCTCATTGTCTTCTATAGGAATGCATCTGAAATCACACATCGGATTAGTTTTGAACACGAATTTGATAAAAAAAAAAAAGCATGTTTTTGTGTGTATTTTCTGCATTCTGATGGGCCAACTTCACAGGTAAGATTGCTAGCCATCAGATTTGTCCGTAGTCTTTACAGTGCATAATGAGGCTCCTTTTACACTTGTGTAACTTATCATGCAACTTGGGACTACAAAGTCGCATGACAAGTCGTACCCCAAGATTTCCAATGAGTACCATTTATATCTGTGGGTCTTCCAGTCACAGCGACTTCAAAGTAGTTACTGCACTACTTTGGTCCGATTTTGATGCGACTTGAGGCAGAGACCTCAAGATTACATAAGTATTCCTTCAAGTCACATCAAAATCGCATCAAAGTCACGGTAAAAATCGTGGCAAAAATTGCATGACTTTCAAGTCGCACAAGTGTGAAAGGAGCCTAACGATGGGATTTTACTACCGTGGATACTTTGCCTGCACGCGGAAGTAAAATACAATCATTTTTCCTGTGCATGCACTGTAAAGAGAATGGAAAAATCTGATGTCTAGCAATGTTAACTGTGTAGTTGGCCCATCACATGCACAAAAATCAGCTTTTCATTTTCACAGCTTTATGTGTGTCACCAAAATTGATGACGCTGGCTGATCTGACAAATTGTGGTCTGACAGAATAATGGGATTGTGCTTGTGCTTGTAGCAAGGAACTAAATGCAAGTAAACCTCCCCAGGACCTGCCAGCCTTCTGAGAAGAATCATTCTTTTGATTCTAATCATTTATGAAAGGTTGAATCAGAGCTTCGGTTCACTTGCTTGTCAGTAGACTCAGCAAGTGAACCGAAGAATCGATTCATTGAATCGGTTCATTTCAGTGAGTAGTTCGAAATGAACCGATTCACTTAAAAGATCCGGACTTCCCATCACTAGTGGAGATGTCGGATCTTGCGACCCCACCCCCCCCGGCACCTACGTGTGGTGCATCCCGAACACCCACCCAGGATTGGCCCTGGATACAGGCCACACGGGCCCCCTGCAGCAAGGGGCTGGGTCGCTGTCGTGACCCCTATAGCTATGCCCTTGACTATGTCCCAGTTAACATGAATATGACTGCCCACACAGGAATGCATGGAACATCTGTGCATCCCCTTGCGGGTAAACACAGCCCTCACGTGAGTATACACTTTAATACACCCTTGTGAATGAGGTCTAAAACCTAGTTAAAACAAAAAAATGTTAAAGTGCACAATTCCTTAAAATTTTTTAAAATACCGATTTAATGAAAATAAAATAAAAATGGTATGGAAAAAGATATAAACAGGCAAGCTACAACAGCAAAATAAAAAGTAAAGCATATTTAAGTGGAGTTTGCCTTTTGTTCAGTGCACAGCTCAGATCACTTGCACAGTAAGTGCAGTGACAGACAGGTGTACAGCCTTGTCCAATCATGCTATCCCCCTGGTTTACTGCAGGGGCTTGAAGGTTGTAGCTGGGTCCCCTGGACATTTTCTCTAGGCTGTAAGTTCCTGCATACATTGCCTTGGGCATTATTCGGCTCTGATTTGGGCATTTATGTTTCAAAGGACATGGTGTCCTCAAAAGAGATACCAATCTAATGAACCTGTAAAGTTAGATGGCAAGTTAACAGTCCTTTAGGCAGAACCATCTACGTGTATTCAATTTGCAGGATCTCATTAAAAGCCTGAGTGGTGCTTGTCTGATTCCATTACAGATAGGATGCCACATACCCAGTTTATCTTCACGATGGTCCTTCCTGATATCCAGAAACTCTCTGATCTTGTTTACTTCCACAGACGGGTCTCCACCCATATTATGTTTTCCTGAGGTGTTAAGGAAAAATGGTTATTCTTTTGTGGAGGTAGAGGCACTGATAGTACTGTTATGGGGATGAAGGCTTGCTGGCCAAACTGGTATTGTCATGAGCAAGATACAGGGCCGTCTTTAAGGCAGGGCAAAAGGGGCAGCTGACCTGGGCCCTGTCATTGTTGTGGGGCCCAAAGCAGCAGCCTCATACTTGCCAACCATTTCAGTTTAAATTCCCTTGTCCCTTGAAGTTTTAGACCTGTGCTGTGTCCCGATATCTGTGTGAAGTGCTACTACTAATGCTGCCCAGCTCTGCCCTATTGCTGTGTAAAGATGACTCACCTGCAGACCCTGTGTTTACATGTAAATAACCATCATTCATATGTAAATAGCAGTGAGATTCATATCTAAATATTGGAGCCTGGCGGCATCGATATGTAAATAAAGGTAGCATTCATATGCATATCATGCCCCCCTGCAGTGAGGAGAAGATATACTGTAACCTATAGAAACCAGTGAGCAGTATTACTGTACAGTAATCTCTAGTAACCAATCAACAAGCAGAAATCATGTGCTGTAACCTTTAGCAACTAATCAGTGAGCCTTAATGTGTGCTGTAACCTCTAGCAACCAGTCAGTCAGCGGTAATGATATGCTGTAACCTCTGGCAACCAATCCCAATCGCTGCCTGATCTGATACAGTAAACTGATTTTAAGTCTAGCTGCTATTTATTGTATGACTCAGAGAAGGTGGAGAGCGAAATTGCATGGGGGAGGGGGGCCCCCCAAGACATTTTTTCCCCGGGTCCAATCAATATTAAAGACGGCCCTGGTAAGATATGGACTAACTGTGATTATATAGAGTA
The DNA here is from genome assembly GCF_037356315.1 of Lithobates pipiens. Classification (NCBI taxonomy): domain Eukaryota; kingdom Metazoa; phylum Chordata; class Amphibia; order Anura; family Ranidae; genus Lithobates; species Lithobates pipiens. Next base: position 222,596,681 of record NW_027507685.1, read on the forward strand.
GGACAAAGCCTGACCTTTAATTATTAGGACATGGAGTAATGTCTATTGAAAGGAGTAGCTAATTGAAGGGCATAGGATGTCAGGTATAAGACATAAAAGATGGTTATAAGGAGCAAAACATTGACTAATGGAGAATAGGGAAAGGGAGGAGATGATCAGTGGTAAGCTGTAGAATAAAGGAGGTAAATAAAGGAGGTTGTCAACTTCAAGAGTAAAACATGGTCTGGCTAAGGTTCTTAGGAATTGTCCATGGACTGACTAAAGTTACCAGAAGTAGATCATGGACTGACTAAGGATGTCATGAGTAGATCATGAACTGACTAAGGTTGTCATGAATAGACCCTGGACTGTCTAAGGTTGTCATGAATAGACCCTGGACTGTCTAAGGTTGTCATGAATAGATCCTGGACTGTCTAAGGTTGTCATGAGTAGACCATGGACTAACTATGGTTGTCAGTAGTAATCAATGAACTAAGGTTGCCAAAAGCAGAGCATGAACTTGATGAGATTTTCAAGAGTTGGATCAGACACTTTATATATATATATATATACTATATATATACTTACCATCAGTCATAAGTATAATAATATTAGAATGGTCGAGAAATTTCTCATTTCTCAGATTATCCAGAGACAGTTGATTATAAACTTCCTGAAGGGCAGCCCGTGTATTAGTTCCTTGTTTATCATCATGTTCTGTGGAAGTATAAATGGAAAAAAACACAACCGTGAACATTGGCATCTTCTGAAAATGGATATAGTGTTTATAGCAAATGGGCACATGTTGGTCTTCCAGCTATGGGAGGAGGCAATTTATGCATCTCTACCAGCTATAAGGGAAGTACAAACCCCAACATGAGACAACTGGAGATTCTTCAACCAGGGATAAACACAGTTTCAGCAAGAATAACATAGGAAGAATTTGGGTAACATGCCAGAGTAGAATAAAGAGCTCACTCAGTCACCAGGCGCCACATACAGTATACAATATAATTCTTGTGGATTGGTAATTGAATAATCTAGCTAATACTTTACCTGAATATTTAAATTTTTGAATTGCTTCTGCAACTTTGTCAGCTTGTGTATTGATGTCAGAGTCTGAGAGAGTCACAATTTTTTTTATTTGTGAAGCATAGGTGAGGACCGAATACCGAGGTGTAAAGTCAAAGCTGGAAACCTTCAAACAAACATATGTATGCATGAATATTAGATATAGTGTCAAATCAAAGATTGTCAGATTATATAGTTATCAATATTCCATAGGCGTTCACAGGGGGTATGCCAGGTGTCCCTGGGCACACTCTAATCACGCTGTGTGGTGCTGATTTCACCTACTGCCTGGGCTTACCTTGTGTTGTGCCTCCTGCAATGCTCCTGGCTTCCCTCCTCTCCTCTCCCCCCGGCTGTTGCGGGAGGATGCTTCAGGAAGGAGAGCAGGGGAAGGAGCTAGACAGTGTTGAGCAGAAATTGATCGAAATTCTATCAATCTGTGGCTAGCTTAAGTGTGGTGCTAGAAAATGCAGATAGTGGCAGCACCAGACAGCTCAATGCTCTAAAAAGCCTTATTAAAGCGGAGTTCCACCCAAAAATGGAACTTCCGCTGTCCGGATTCCCCCCCCCCCCTCCAGTGTCACATTTGCCACCTTTCAGGGGTGAGGGGCAGATACCTGTCTAATACAGGTATTTGCTCCCACTTCCGGCGAAAGTATCCACAATGATCGACACCATGTCCGGCCCCTCCTCCACCCCCCCCCCCCATCCGCTGTCTTCTGGGAGACACACAGGTCCCAGAAGACAGCAGGGACCACTCAGAATGAGCAGCATGACTCGCACATGTGCAGTAGGGAACCAGGCTGTGAAGCCGCAAAGGCAAGGCTTCACTGCCTGATTCCCTTACTTGCAATGCCAATGCCTCCACCCGGAGCTGAGGGATGGGTCGGCTTCGGGTGAGGACATCGTGGGCACCCTGGACAGGTAAGTGTCCTTATTTTAAAAGTCAGCAGCTGCAGCATTTGTATTTTTTTTTTTTTTTTTAGGCGGAACTCCGCTTTAAGTGAATCAGTAAATACATCAAACAGAAATAAAAAATGAATGTTCAATACTGCAAAAATATATAAAAAAAAAAACACTATATAAATAATTAGTGCAATTAGATGAAATAGAATATACACAATATACAGCATCTCACAAAATTAAGTACATCCCTCACATTTTTGTAAATATTTTATTATATCTTTTCATGTGACAACACTTACACTTTGCTATGTAAAATAGTGACTGTGCATCTTTTATAACAGTGTACATTTGCTGTCTCCTCAAAATAACTCAACACACAGCCATTAATGTCTAAATAGCTGGCAACAAAAGTGAGTACACCCCTAAATGAAAATGTCCAAATTGGGCCAAAAGTGTCAATATTTTGTGTGGCCACCATTATTTTCCAGCACTGCCTTAACCCTCTTGGGCATGGAGTTCACCAGAGCTTCACAGGTTGCCACTGCAGTCCTCTTCCACTCCTCCATGACGACATCATGGAACTGGAGGATGCCCTAAAGATGCTCAATAGGGTTTAGGTCTGGAGACATGTTTGGCCAGTCCATCACCTTTACCCTCAGCTTCTTTAGCAAGGCAGTGGCCATCTTGGAGGTGTGATTGGGGTCGTTATTATGTTGGAATACTATCCTGCGGCCCAGTCTCTGAAGGGAGGGGATCATGCTCTGCTTCAGTATGCCACAGTACATGTTGGCATTCATGGTTCCCTCAATGAACTGTAGCTCCCAAGTGGCGGCAGCACTCATGCAGCCCCAGACCATGACACTCCCACCACCATGTTTGACTGTAGGAAAGACACACTTGTCTTTGTACTCCTCACCTGGTTGCCGCCACACACGCTTAACACCATCTGAACCGAATAAGTTTATCTTGGTCTCATCAGACCACAGGACATGGTTCCAGTAATCCATGTCCTTAGTTTGCTCGTCTTCAGCAAACTGTTTGAGCTTTCTTGTGCATCATCTTTAGAAGAGGCTTCCTTCTGTGACAACAGCCATGTAGACCAATGTGATGCAGTGTGCGGCGTATGGTCTGAGCACTGACAGGCTGACAGCCCACCCCTTCAACCTTTGCAGCAATGCTAAATCAAAACAGGAGGTTGGGACTTTAAATGAGGTGGTTGACTCTTGTAGAATGTATCAAATTTTTTTTATTGTTGGAATACAAAGTATATAAATAAGTAACAATGATATAGTTCATGTAAGAGAATCAATGAGTAAATGTTAACACATCTGTGCATGTGTACAACAATGATACCGTCGTATTTACAGTTATATACATAGTCGGCACATAACAACAATAAATTTTTTTTAAAACAATAGCAAGGTTGATTCACATAGCAGTTGGCAACCTTAGTGGTACAAAAAATATGACATGTCCAGATGTATATCCTAGTAGGGCATATAACTATATCCTTAAAGCCCAACGCGTTTCTGTGTAAATACATTTCTTCAGGGGAAGATATTATAAGGTATCGGTAGAAACATGTAATGTAGAAGTTAGTCCTGATATTAAGGTAGATACAACAGGACAAACCATGGTTGTTGGCCCTAAGTACTTACGTGCCAGCAGATAGCGACAGCAAGCACCATGAACAAAACACGGGCAACAAGAGTAGTCCATCCCAGGAGATGAGGTGGCCATGTTCCTCATGTCTATAGGGGCGCACAAACAGGCCCCCAAGATGAACGCAGGTCCCTATTCTCCAAAGTGTTCCAGAATAAAGAGGAAGGGATTGCGGTGTGACCTGTAGTGAGCCTGTTTGTGCGCTCCTATGGACATGAAGTACATGACCACCTCAGCTCCCAGGATAGACTACTCTTGTGGCCCGTGTTTCATAGTTTCATAGTTTGTAAGGTTGAATAAAGACACCAATCCATCCAGTTCAACCTGAGTGAGTGTCTACAATTGTCCCTATCCCTGTACATTGCACATTCACATCGGCCCCTACCCTCAAGGAGCCCACATTCCAAGGTCCCCATTCATATACTAGAGCCAATTTTGGACAGAAGCCAATTAACCTACCTGCATGTCTTTGTTCTGTTCATGGTGCTTGCCGTTGCTATCTGTTGGCATGTAAGTACTTAGGGCCAACAACCATGGTTTGTCCTGTTGTATCTAACTCAACATCAGGACTAACTTCTACATTACATGTTTCTACAGATACCTTATAATATCCGCCCCTGAAGAAGAAGTGTCTTTACACAGAAACACGCCGGGCTTTAAGGATATAGTTATGTGCCCTACTAGGATATACATCTGGCCATGTCATTTTTTGTACCACTAAGGCTGCCAACTGCTATGTGAATCAACCTCACTATTGTTTTAAATATTTTTTACCAATTTATTGTTGTTATGTGCCGACTATGTATATAACTGTAAATACGATGGTATCATTGTTGTACACATGCACAGATGTGTTAAAATTTACTCACTGATTCTCTTATATGAACTATATCATTGTTATGTATTTATGTTCAAACAATTAAAAAAATAATTGATACATTCTACACGAGTCAACCACCTCATTTAAAGTCCCAACCTCCTGTTTTGATTTATTGAACCTGGGATGGAGGCACATCATATGAAGTACCTCATCTAAAGTCCCAACGCACTCACTTTTGTTGCCAGCAGTTTAGACATTAATGGCTGTGTGTCGAGTTATTTTGAACGGACAGAAAATTTACACTGTTATACAAGCTGTACACTCACTACTTTACATTGTAGCAAAGTGTAATTTCTTCAGTGTTGCCATATGAACAGATATAATAAAATATTTACAAAAATGTGAGGGTTGTACTCACATGTGTGAGGTACTGTGTGGGTATATATATCAAACAAAGCAAACAATGTCCTTTAGCAACCAATGTGTCATAAAAGCTGAAAAACATTACATTATATAAATAAAACCAGTTTCTGTGATGAGTTTCAGTTATATTATTTTGATGAAATCACTCAATTGGCAATTACTAATCACAATGATTGTGATTTCTACCACCAGCAGGCTCCCTCCTTTCTTGGGATGGCCCACCAAAAGGAGATGCAACCCTATAATTATAAAAGGTGATAAGCACTTTTTATATGGTATATGGCAGGGGCAGGGGCGGACTGACCAGTCAGTCCCTCGGGCGGTGCCCGAGGACCCAAGGTCATTAGGGGCCCGATCTCGGCCACATGAGAGGCCACTTGAAGCGGCTGTGCCCGTATCACATGCCGCGATCATGCCGATTACAATACTGCTAACGGCGCGCTGCTCCCCGCCAGCCCCTCCTTCCCTCCCGTCCGTCCCAGGTGATGTCACAACGCATACAGTACAAGCACCTGGGACGGACGGGAGGGGAGGAGGGGCCGGCGGGGAGCTGTGCCGTTAAAAGTATTATCGGCATCCGGTAAGTGAAGCCTGGGCCTGCCACAAGTAATGGGGGGGCGGCGGTACAGATGCATGGGGCCCCGAATCCCCCCAACCCACAGTGTCCCCGTCTGTGAGTGCCCCCCGTGTGTGAGTGCCCCCCGTGTGCGAGTGTCCCCCCGTATGTAAGTGTCCCCCTGTGTGTGTGTCCCACTGTGCCCCCCGTGTGTGAGTGCCCCCCCCGTGTGAGTGTGTCCCCCTGTGTGTGTGTGAGTGTCCCCCTGTGTTTGTGTCCCCGTGTGTGTGTGAGTGTCCCCGTGTGTGTGTGTCTCCCCGTGTGTGTGTGTGTGAGTGTCCCTGTGTGTGTGTGTGTCCAGGGGCAGACTCTGTGTGTGTGTGTGTGTCCAGGGGCAGACTGACCAGTCGGTCACTCGGGCGCCGCCTGAGGTCATTAGGGGCCCGGTCTCGGCCACATGAGAGGTCACTTGAAGCGGCTGTGTCCGTATCACATGCCGCGATCATGCCGATTACAATACTGCTAACGGCGCCCTGCTCGCCGCCGGCCCCTCCTTCCCTCCCGTCCGTCCCAAGTGATGTCACAATGCCACAAGTAATGGGGGGGGCGGCGGTACAGATGCATGGGGCCCCGGATCCCCCCAACCCACAGTGTCCCCCTCTGTGAGTGTCCCCCCGTGTGTGAGTGCCCCCCGTGTGTGAGTGTCCCCCCATGTGTGTCCCTCTGTGTGTGAGTTTCCCCCCGTGTGTGTCCCTCTGTGTGTGAGTGTCCCCCCGTGTGTGTCCCTCTGTGTGTCTGTGTCTCCCCCTGTGTGTGTGTGTCTCCCCCTGTGTGTGTGTGTCTCCCCCTGTGTGTGTGTCTCCCCGTGTGCGAGTGTCCCCCCATGTGCGAGTGTGTCCCCCGTGTGTCTGTGTGTGCGCGAGTCTGTGTGTGAGTGTGTCCCCCTGTGTGTGTGTGTGTGTGTGCGAGTGTGTCTCCTTGTGTGTGTCTCCCCCTATGTGTGTGTGTCTCCCCCTGTGTGCAAGTGTCCCCCCGTGTGTGTGTGTGTGTGCGAGTGTGTCCCCCATGTGTGTGTGTGTGTGTGCGCGAGTGTGTCCCCATGTGTGTGTGTGTGTGTGTGTGTGTGTGTGTGTGTGTGTGTGTGTGTCCCCCTGTGTGTGTGCGAGTGTGTCTCCCTGTGTGTCCTCGAGTGTGTCTGTCCCCCTGTGTGTGTGTGAGTGTCCCCGTGTGTGTGTGTGTGTGTGTGTGTGCGCGCGTTCTCCCTCCAGTTTCCCCCTGTGTGCTCCCCCCGTGTCTCCCTGTGCAGGTGTGGCGCCCAAGGGGGCCCCATGAGCTTCTATTGCCCGGGGGCCCCATTAGTTGTCAGTCCGCCCCTGGGCAGGGGTGTCCAAAAAATTTTCAAAGAGGGCCAGATTTGACAAAATGAACATGCGTGAGGGCCGACCATTTTGCCTGACATTCTTTGAACCATTAAAATTCGGTCTAAGTGTGTTCATCTGAGCACTAATACACTGCCCAGCAAGAATTCTCTTGCCTTTGTGGCTGTGTGTGGTGAAGAGATGAGCTTGGGCGTGTTATTTGGAGATTAGATAGATAGATAGATTTTATATATATATATATATATATATATATATATATATATATATAGATAGATAGATAGAGAGAGATAGAAATATATATCTTTTGGGGCCCCAACGAATCCCGGGGCTCCACTCAGGACTAAGGATGAGCTTGGGTGTGTTTTTTAGATATACAGTATTTATTGGCGTATAACACGCACCTTCACTTTAAGAGGGAGGTTTCAGTAAAAAAAGTTAATAATAATAAAATAAAAAATAATCTTTAAATAAAGAACTGTGAAGCAAAATAAGGGTCAGTGCCCATCAGTGCAGCCTAATCAGTGCCCATCTGCAGCCTCTCCATTGCCAAGAATGCAGCCCCACCACTGTCATGAATGCACCCTTACCAACGTCATGAATGCAGCCTCACCACTGTCATGAATGCAGCCTCACTACTGTCATGAATGCAGCCTCACCACCATCATGAATGAAGCCTCACCACCGTCATGAATGCAGCCTCACCGCCGTCATGAATGAAGCCTCACCACCGTCATGAATGAAGCCTCACCGCCGTCATGAATGCAGCCTCACCACCGTCATGAATGAAGCCTCACCGCCGTCATGAATGCAGCCTCACCACCGTCATGAATGCAGCCTCACCACCATCAGGAATGCAGCCTCACCACCATCAGGAATGCAGCCTCACCACCGCCAGGAATGCAGCCTCACCACCGCCAGGAATGCAGCCTCACCACCGCCAGGAATGCAGCCTCACCACCGTCATGAAGGCAGCCTCACCACTCACATAAATGCAGCCTCACCACTCCCATAAATGCAGCCTCACCATTGCCATCAGTACAGCCCATCTGCAGTCTCGGAGGAAGGGACGGGGGTCGGGACGAGCACCAACTGATTACATACAGGAGATACTCATGTTTACTCGGCGGCCTCTTTAATGCAAAGTCCTGCCTTCTATGACAGACAGAACAGTGGTCCAATGCCAGCCCAGGAGACAGGAATTCCTATTACCGATGCTGACGAGTAAACAGGAGATTCTCCTGTATGTAATCTGACGCCGCTCGTATTGCCTCCTCCCTGTCCCCTCCGAGACAGCGCAGATAAATACGGTATATGCAATTGTGCTCATAAGTTTACATACTCTGGCAGAATTTTTGATTTTTTGGCTATTTTTCAGAGAATATGAATAACACAAAAACTTTTTTATTCACTCATGGTTAGTGTTTGGCTGAAGCCATTTATTAGCAACTAACTGTGTTTACGCTTTTTAAAATAATAATGACAACAGAAACTACCCAAATGACCCTGATCAAAAGTTTACATACCCTGGAATGTTTGGCATTGGTACAGACACAGAAGGTGGCACACACAGGTTAAAATGGCAATTAAAAGTTTAATTTCCCACATTTGTGGCTTTTTAAATCAGAAAAAGTGTCTGTATATAAATAGTCAATGAGTTTGTCAGCTCTCACATGGATGCACTAAGCAGGCTAGACACTGAGCCACGAGGAGGTAGAAAAGAACAGTCAAAAGACCTGCGTAACAAGGTAATAAAACTTTACAAAGATGGATAAGTATATAAAAAGATATCAAAAGCCTTGAATATGCCAGTCAGTACTGTTTAATCACTTATTAAGAAGTGTAAAATTAGGGGCTCTTTTGATACCAAGCCAAGGTCAGGTAGACCAAGAAAGATTGCAGCCACATAGAGTGTGGAGGAGCGTGCATTCTGAGCATGCTCCGAACGCACGCTCCTCCCCACTCTCTCAACATTCGGAAGTGACATGTCCAGCCGCCCCTGAGCCGAATCTGAGAACCAGGAAGCGTTGGGAGCCACCAGCGTAGCTGGGAACATCAGCTGCCTCTCCACCTGCGAGCCGACTGCCTTCCTCCAGGAGTGGATGAACTTCTTATACCATTTCACATGAGCTGTAATCTCTACAATCTTGTGAGTTTAAAATCATCTGTCCTATATTAAAATGTTTTTATCATGCTGCACTTAGATGGCGCTGCTCTCTTTGTTTTTTACTGTCTACAGAGCCCCTTCAAGCTTGTAATGAGACGGCAGCCATCCAGAGTGAGCCCATCTGTGACCATCTACACACCTTTTGCTGCATTTGAACTCTCCTGCATGGACTCCCCACTCCCCAGAGAGTAGATTAATCACCCATTTCTCTATATTTGAGCTGACAGAGCACACATGAGCATAACACAACGGTTGACAAAGGATATTGTTGAGTTTGTTTGCACCATCTACTTGATTATATACTGCATTTTATATTTCATCTTATTGCACTAATGATTTATAGAGTACCATTATTTCTATATATTTTCTTATATTTTTTTGTAGTATTGAGTATTGTTTTATATTTGCGTTTGATATATTTAGTGATACATTTAAAATGTGACCTACCGCTCATTCTCTTTTTTCATTGGCACCTGCTACTATGTCCTCAATCCACACCAAGGCAATGAGGATCTCACATTGTCCAGCCCCCCCCCCCAGCCACCCACAACTCCTGGGAGACGTCACATATCTCAGGAGGCTGCAGGACCAATCTCCCTGTGCCATGCAATCTCCTGACAGACATTCGCACAACAAATGTTTTACAAATAGACCCTAAAAAGTGTTAGTTCTCTGTCTTTATTTTATTTTTTTATAGATACTTTAGGTTATGTGTGTGAGACTCTTACCCACAGTAATTAAGGTGTATTTTTTGCCTACATGGACCACAAACTATGTACTATCGGTAGGCTTACAGTTCTTTAACCATGCTCCTTTAAGCCCCTGATTTTTTCCGACGGATTTTGTCCGAAACTGGTGTTGCATACACACGGTCAGACAAAGTTGTCGGAAAATCCGACCGTTCGTAACGTGATGACATTCGTGCGTTACAACTGAACTACATTGAGGTTAGTACCCAATAGCTTTGCTCTCGTACTTTGATCTGAGCATGTCTTGCACTTTGTCCGATCGGAATTCTCTACAAACGATCGGAAAAAGTCAGATCGGAATTTGTTGTCAGAAAATTTGAGATCCTGCTCTCAAATTTTTTCAGTCGGAATTTCCGTTGGAAGAAGTTCAATAGAGCCCCCACACGATCAGATTTTCCGACAATATAATCCGATCGGACCGTTTCCGTCTGAATTTCCGACCGTGTGTACAAGGGCTAAGAAATTCCCATTGTTAAGTGCAATGTAGTCATTCTCATTTTCATTGTGGTGTAATGCACATGCCATATGTCTTCTGTGTTGCAAGGTGTTCCTCTTTCACAAGCTCCAAACTTGGGAAATATGGTTACACGGGCAATACAGTTCCCACTTCTAACAAATGAGCTACAATGCCTCCAAAAGCACTTCCTGAAAAAAAACTGTTGTAATAATTCTCCTTCACACAGCGCAATTACATCCATGCTCTGTGCGGGTCCATGTTTATCCACACAAGAATGCAATGGTGTTTAATATGACATCCATCCGGGTGAGGGTGGGTGTCCCTGGACTCACCCTGGGTGCATTCAGGGTCTTGCACCCACACAGATGTCACATTGGGAGCATGGCTATATTTGTGCAGCCACTGTGTCCCAATAGACAGCTATGAGACTGCTGGCACAGGGATGCACACAACATCTGTGCATCCCCATGCCAGTAGCACATGGTCCTGCATGGAGCACGGATCTAATCTTGCCATTTGAACAAGGCCTACACTTCTGTGTACACAAAGTTGATGCTAAAAACAGTATAATTGCAAAAACAAGCAGTCTAAGGCCGCGTACACACGGGCGGACTGTTCGCCCAACTAAGTTCGTCAAACAATCCGACAAACAGTCCGTTCAAAATTTGCATGAACGGACTTGACCACACACGATGAACGAACAGTCCGCTGAAAACGTGCGTGATGACGTGTACAGCACGTACGACGGGACTAGAAAAACGACGTCCTATACATTGCAATGCAATCTTTGGCCGTGTAAACCCTTTCTGAGTATGCGCGATACTTAGTCCGTCCAACTTGCCTACACACGAGCGGACTGTCCGCTGAAACCAAGTTTGGACGGACAAAACCAAGTTTGAACGGACTGTCTTACGGAAATTCCGTAAGACTTTGTTCGTCAGACTGTCCGCTGAAACAGTCCGCTGAAGCCCACACACGAGCGGACTGTCCGCTGAAACACTGTTCAGCGGACTAAGTTGGGCGAACAGTCCGCCCGTGTGTACGCGGCCTTAGTAAGGCTCCTTTCACATGGGCTTGTCTGTTTGACGGACTCTGATTGCTCAGCGGGGGATCAATCCACTGATCCCCGCTGAGCTGGCAGATGAGAGGTCCGTCTCCGCTCACTGTGCAGAGACAGACCTGTAAGAGTCCCGCTCTCCTCTATGGGGAGGTAGGATGAAAATGGACCACCTGTCTGTTTTCATCCAAACTGATCTACCAATCGAATGGAAAATAGGACCTCCATCCATCTGGATTTAGCAGACAGGATCGGATCATATAGCAGCGGGTGTCAGCGGAAATGTCACCGCTCCATAGGGTTGAATTGAGGGTCCGATCAGGTCCGCCTGAAAAACTGACAGGCGGAACTGATCGGAAAGCCCGTAGAAAGGGGCCTACCTAGTGAATTATTCATTGTGATGGGATATTTATTCTCTGTTTACCCTCTCTAGATCACATTTCCAGCTCTGTACCTTCTCTATAAATGTTTCCGCAATGTCCTTTGCAGTTTTGAAATTCTTCCCTCCAACACTTTTTGACGCATCAATGATAATGAAGATATTCATGAGGCCACCTGTTTTTACTTGCAGTTTACGATCGCTTGTACCTGTAAAGTATACAGACAAAAAATACATCACTGGAAATATACAGATTCAGGTCTGTTTCAGACAGGCAGACAGTAATCTTTACTCCCCCTTGAAAAGTGATCCCTGGTGGCAGGCATTCAGGTGGTGCTACTGCCACAAGTTTTTTTTTTTGCACTTTTTTTTTTATTGCCGAATGGAAATGTTACATTGCAGGATCACGCTGCAACTACAACCCAATCATTGGATAGTGCAGCCTCATTGGTCTCAAGGGGCGAATTTGACAGGTGGTGCAGACTGTCAGACTCTTCAGCCTGAGTTAAAACTGCCATGGCCCTGTCAGGCTGTAACTTTAGAATACTGGTGGGTGGCTGGGAGGGAGGGGTGGTAAAACCATGGCTCGGCTGCCTGTATTTAACACTCCCCAGCTGCCAGTGTGCCCTTAGAGTAAAGACCATATATTTTGAAAGGTGGAATTACAGTAAATATAGGATCTCCACCAGACCTTCCTAACCAGTTACAGCATTATTTGCTTATTATCAAGCTGTTCCTAGCCAGACTAAAGCTGGCTATACACTAGTAGATTTGTGTTTGAACATTCTTATGAAAATGTGTATGAAAATTCTCAGCACATTCGATGACTTGACAAAATGTTGTTCGAAAGTGCTTCCAAAATTATCATTCGATTTTGGAACCAATGGACTTTCCCAATCGAAGATCACAGTCATTGTTAGAAATTTGGTAATTTGAGAACATTTTTCTATCCTTCTCACTGCGGTTGAAAACTAATGTTGATTGGACCCTACTAATGCTTAGAAAATCAAATGATTTTAATTTAAAATTATTTGCTTTAAAAACATTCTATTAGTTTATGGGTAGCTATGGGTGACTGTGGCAATTCAGACTGCCTCACATAACATTGCAACAAGTCCTGAAAATTCATTTGAGAACAGTCAGGAAGTGTGCTGATCTATAACCCCCCTGTACTCATACAATTAAAGAGTTGTACACTGGAAACCCTAGTCTAGAGCCCCATAAACTTAAAACCCTAAATCCATGTCTATCTCAGTGAAATAAATCAAATGGGCTTCAAACAAGGCCCTGCATCCCCTGAAAAGCTACACTGTATGGCCAAAAGTGTATGGGCATCTGACCATCAGAACCATATGAGTATGAGCCATTCCAAAATCATGTTGGATGGGAAGACCTGTCTCACAAATGGTGTTTTAAATGATACCAAAGGTGTTTAAGGGGGTTGAGCTCAGGGCTCTGTGCAGGCCATGCAACCGTGTCTTTATGGCAATGGCTTTGTGCACAGGGCCACAGTCATGCTTAAACAAAAAAAAAACCTTCACTATTCTGTTATCACAAGCACCAAAAATTTTTTTTAAAAAGTTCTTCTGTACCAGCCATTCTCCACTAGGGTTCCTCAAGGGTTGGCTAGGGGTTCCATGAGCTGTGGCTAACTGACCTCCATCTGAGGGTGCCAGCATTGTTCCAGGTCAAACGTCACTTGGCAGTACCAGTGAAATGACTGCAAGGGAGTCATTCTGGCTACCCCCGTAAGGGCAAAATTCTTACAATGTACCACATCCAACGTAGGGGCATTTTCCCAATAACAGCCAATGGACTAATCCTACCAGAGGTTCCCTGAGATCTGAAATTTTTCTCAAAGGTTCCTCTAGGGCAAAAAGGTTGAGAAAGGCCGTTTTATACTGCAAGACTGACTATATACTATATGTATTTTCTAACCTTCAACTCTGCCTGGGTCTGATGATTCAATGGTTTCAGCCAAGGAGGATCCAAATACCTCTGCCACTTCTTCCGGGGAATCATATGTGTAAGAATCTGTGGACAAAGTAGTTTATAGAGTAGTATATAAGATACATTATGTGATATCCAAATTTTTTCAATATATACAAGATAGCTTTAAATATTTATTTGCAAAAGGTAGAATTCCAGTTATTTTTTTTTTAGATGAGGAATTACCTCCATTTTTTTTTTCAGCCATACGCTTTTCGAACGCTTTGAAAATAATCTATACATATAAGGCCCTACAGTTACAAAGTGTGTTATGGTACAAGACAGAGAATTAGCTTTACAGGAGAATATGACAGATTCATTAGTTACATTATGGTCCTAAGTTCTCCATAGTTACATTTAATTGATTGATGTGAGATGTATGGTAGAGAAGGGTAGGGAGGAAGGGGAAGGGCAGGTGAGGTAGGGATTGGAGTGGGACCTAATTAGAAGGACCTTATTGGTAATGTGGGGTACTACTTATCACAAAATAAGTACATCTGAGATCAGGGTTGGTTATCATTATATGTGATTGAGCTAGATGGGAATAAATTAATAGGAACTGCACTCCAGTCTATGCTCTTCTGAAATACTTTATTAGAATATTATGCTTGAGGGTATAGTAAGGTCAAGTTTACTATTAAGAACAGAAAGAACAATTGGAAAAAACATATGGTCGTCATAATGGATGAAAGATCTGATCATTAGGTCGATACTGTGCATTTGTTGTATCCCAACAGGTCTAGTTGTTTTAGAAAATGTATCCTTTAAAATGGGCTCTAGCACATAAGAACTCAAATCAAGAATGGGTATTAAAGATTTGTTTTACAGAATCCAAAGTAGGGATTTTTTTTCTCCAAAATCTGCTAATGGATAGTCTGGCTCCTATTAATATATGGGTGAGAAGGGTGCAGTGACATCCCCCCTCGGCAAGAGCAGACGCCAGCGGGGCTGGGCGCGGTTGGGGTGCACTGGGTGCAGTCCGCCCCAGTTGACAAAGGCTTACTTTCAGATTTTAACTACTTTCTGTACCCACAGCAAGAAGTTTTCCCCTAATTTTCAGTGGTGATGTCCACACAGGCAGCGAGTTGAGTCTCCACAATGGGGAAACAGAGAGCAATAAAAATGTCCCAGAAGTACAGAACACTCAATCATGTTATCTAGATTTCATCATGGTGGGGAAGAGAAATCCAGGACCTTTAGTAAGGAGATCTCATCACTGCTGGAGCCGCTGAGAACTATTTTATAGAAATTACCATTTACATAGGTGTTATATCATTCAATAGTATTAATTTAATTATCTTACGTCTGCAGGATGGTTCCGATCCTGACCACTTCTTGTTCTCTTTACATTCCCTCGTATTCGATCCAAACATCCTCAGTCCATTCTGACAATCATAGGTCACCTTGCCTTCAATTCTATAGGAAGTACCAACTTTACTGGCACCAATGGGGATCCCTGGGCTTGGGCAATGGCCCTCTGAAGAGAACATAGAGGTACTGTAAATTATATAGAATAATATTAACGTGACCATAACAGAACAGTTTGACAATCCATTAATAGTAGTAAATGTTAGAGAGTGTATCCAGTGTACCTAAGCCCAAGAATAAACATTTTATACATTGCAATATATATATATGTAGCGCTTGTGGGGATCACCTTTTTCTGAAGGACAGTCAGCAAACGGGCACTTTCTTAAAAATCTGGCAGATGCCAGGTTTATTTTCAGGAGGTTTGCAAAATAAAAACAAACAGTAAATTAAATCCTTGCCATCCCGCGCTAACTAAACAAATAGTCTCCTCTCTATACAGTGCGGGGCTGAACCCCATCACCCACAAAAACATGCGGAAAAGCAAACCTTTTAGTCCAACCCCCAGAGCTCCTCTCACTCAGGTTCCTTTCTCAAAACCAGAGCCCTGCTGTGCTCTCTTCCTGGATATTTAAAGTTCAGCTGACTGTGGACTCCAGTGGACCCAAACATCTGGACCGGAACCTAGCCTGCCACAGAGGCTGAAAAAACTGGGCGGGATTCCGGTTCAGTCCCTTACAATGAAACAAATGCAAGGTGAAATGTACCTATTATTGTGTATCTCACCTTGCATATAGTCACTATATATATATATATATATATATATATATATATATATATATATATATATATTTTTTTTTTTTTGTTTGGGGGTTCTGAGTAATTTTCTAGCAAAAAAAAATATGATTTTTACATGTAGGAGAGAAGTGTCAGAAATGGCCTGGGTGGCAAGTGGTTAGTGGCAATTACCATAATAAGTAATACCGTATTTGCCAGCGTATAAGGCGACTGGGCATATAAGACGACCCCCTATTTTTCAAGTGAAAACATTGGTTTTGGGCAATACTCGCGGTATAAGACTACCCCCCTTATGAGGCAACACCATTTAAAAAAAACATTAGAACCATTAAAAAACACAAAGCAAGAATGCCAACTACTCATCCACCATGCTGTGATATGTCATAAAGTAAATCAAACAATAATAACACAAACAGAGATCTATTGAATAACACAACTCTGGAAAGTAGAATTTTTCACTAACCAAAACTATACCACTTTTGGGTTAAATTCTATGGGAATTGTCCACCAAAATGCATTTAATAAACGCCCTGTCATATGTCCCAGATTTACCTGTCCCTCTTGGGTGCCTGGGACCTCAAAGGCAAACAGCAGGATGTATAGTAGTAGATCAGTGAATAGATTTACCCAGGGAAGTATGGTGAGCGGTGTATTCTTTTAACCACCTCAATACTGGGCACTTAAACACCTTCCTGCCCAGACCAATTTTGAGCTTTCAGCGCTGTCGCATTTTGAATGACAATTGCGCAGTCATGCTACACTGTACCCAAATGAAATTTTTATCATTTTTTTCCCACAAATAGAGCTTTCTTTTGGTGGTATTTGATCATCTCTACTGTTTTTATTTTTTGCGCTACAAATAAAAAAATACCGAAAATTTTGAAAAAAAAAATGTTTTTTTTTGTTTCAGTTTCAAAACTTTGTATATAAGTACGTTTTCTCCTTCACTGATGGGCACTGATGGGGCTACACTGATGGGCACTGATAAGGCGGCACTGATGGGCACCAATGATGTGGCACCAATGAAGTGGCACTGATTAGGTGGCATTGATGGACACTGATATGTGGCACTGATAGGCGGCACTGATAGGCGGCACTGATGGGTGACACGGATGGACACTGATAGGTGGCACAAATTGGCACTGATAGCTGGCACGGATTGGCATGGATGGGCGGCACAGATGGGCATGGATAGGCGGCACAGATGGGCATGGATAGGTGGCACAGATGGGCATGGGTGGGCACTGATAGGCGGCACAGGTGGGCACTCATAGGCGGCACAGGTGGGCACTCATAGGCGGCATTGGTGTTATACTGTACTAATGGATGCCAATCAGTGCCAAACAATAATGCATGCCAATCAGTGATGCCCATTGTGCTGACTGGCATCCCTGGTGGTCTAGGGAGGATTACCTTTTCCCTGGTGGTCTGGTGGCGTCCCTGGTAGTCCAGTGTGGGCATCCTCGGGGGGGCTGTGCTGATAATCGATCAGCACAGACCCCCCCTGTCAGAGGAGCAGCCGATCGGCTCTCCTTTACTCGCGTCTGACAGACGCGAGTGAGGAAAAGCCAATCACCGGCTCTTCCCATTTACACTGTGATCAGCCGTGATTGGACACGGCTGATCACGTGGTAAAGAGTCTCCGTCGGAGACTCTTTACCAAGATCGTAGTTGCCGGGTATCAGACTGACACCCCGCAACAACGATCGCCACGATGCGCGCCCCCGGGGGCGCGCAGCGGCTCATAATCCTGATCACGTCATATGACGTCCGATCAGGATTATGAAACCACTTTGCCACCGTCAATTGCCTATAGGGCGGGCGGCAAGTGGTTAATGAATACAACACCTGCTTGGATTGGCAGAGGCTGTAGCATCATCAGCCCTTGCCTCTCTCGCTCTCTCTCTCAAAGCCAATCAGAGCAGGCTTATCTATGTAGCCTGTTCGGATTGACAGAGGTTGTTACTCCAATCCAAGCAGGCTCTGTATTCATTAATAGAATACATCGCTCGCCGGGATTGGCTCAACGGCGTATACTGTTTGTAGCTGAAGCCATATACAGTATTAGTAGACATTTGGGGGCTGACATCCATCAGGCAGCATTGTATACCCGGCGTATAAGACGACCCCCGATTTTTGGGCATTTTTTTTAAGTGTAAAAGGTAGTCTTATACGCCAGAAAATACAGTATACAAATAATTATTATATATTGTTTTTAAGGTCATTTACTATATTTTCAAAAACTGTACTCAAGCAGTTGGCTTAACAGAGAAATTACTGAAGTTGTATAACTTCAAACCAGTCATTTCACAGTAAATAGATAAATAATAAATATAGCAGAATAATACTGTATATGATTTAGCTTGATTAAAACAGTACCTTTTCAGCAGCTGCAGATTCTCCCTCTTAACTGTGTGATAAAAACATGGGATTATGGGTAAATCTAAATACCCATAAACCCATGTTTTTTCTTCTAGTTAAGAGGGCTGGGCTGAATGAGCTTGAAGACAAGTGACTCCTTCTACCGGTATGACACTGCAGTGAGAGGCGTGCCTCCACTGCAGCATTTTTATTGGACAGCTGAGGTCAATGGTACGTTACCATTGGTCCAAGGCTCCAAGCTGTCCATTGTCTCAGTGCCTCTGACAAGAAGTGAGAAGAACTCTGAGCTGATCCTCTCAGTCTGCTGCAAACAGCTTGTATTTAACCACTTCAGCCCCGGAAGAATTTACCCCCTTCCTGACCAGAGCACTTTTTGCGATTCGGCACTGCATAATTTTAACTGACAATTGTGCGGTCATGCGACGTGGCTCCAAAACAAAATTGACATCCTTTTTTTCCCACAAATAGAGCTTTCTTTTGGGGGTATTTGATCACATCTGTGGTTTTTATTTTTTGCGCTATATACAAAAAAAGAGCAACAATTTTGAAAAAAACACATTATTGTTTACATCTTACTATAATAAATATCCCCCAAAAATATATAAAAAAAAAACATTTTTTCCCTCAGTTTAGGCCGATACGTATTCTTCTACATATTTTTGGTAAAAATAAAAATCACAATAAGCGTTTATTGATTGGTTTGCGCAAAAGTTATAGCGTTTACAAAATAGGGGATAGTTTATGGCATTTCTATTCATTTTCTTTATTAGTAATGGCGCCAATTAGCGATTTTTATCGTGACTGTGACATTATGGCGGACACATTGGACTTTTTTTACACATTTTTGGGACCATTGTCATTTATACAGCAATCAGTGCTATACTAATGCAGTGATACCTGTGTAAATGACACTGGCAGTGAAGGGGTTAAGCACCAGGGGGCAATGAATGGGTTAAGTGTGCCCTGGGGAGTGTTTCCAACTGTGGGGGGGCGTGGCTACGTGTGACACATCACTGATCTCTGCTCCCGATCATAGGGAGCAGAGATCAGTGACACTGTCACTAGGCAGAACAGGGAGATGTTTGTTTACATTATCATCTCCCCGTTCTTCCTCCCCGTGAGACAATCGCAGGCCGCCTCTTAAAGGGCAACGTACAGGTATGTTAGTTTGCCTGTACGAGCCCTTCTGCCGACGTATAACGGCATGAGGCGGTCGGCAAGCAGTTAAACTGGCCGCTCTGTATGTAGCTTCTGACAGGGTGCACAAGTATCCCTGGAACTATAGGTGCTAGGAGCCCCAAATGTTGACCAGTGGTGGGTTAGGAGTACCCACCACCCAAATTTGGGGTCTTTATGACCCCAAGTCGCTGAGCTCCGACCCTCGAAGCTCAATCGTTTTTTTTTTTTTTTTATGTGCATGGCTCTGCCTCACCTATCTTCCCTGACTGCATGTCCCTGCAACTTACTAGTCGTTAGATGGGGTGTCTGCATTTGTTTTGTTTTAAATAATTGTTTCTTTATCTTTATCCTGACGGTAGTATAGTTCTTCTACTAAGGTGCAGTCCCGTGAGACGATCGCGGGTATGCCTGCGGCGATCGAGTCCACGGGACCCGTGACCGGACTCACGAGGGTCTCGACCAGCGCGGCGCGCTCCCGATGGCAGGGCGGCAAATTTAAAGGGACGTACAGGTACGCCCATTTGCCTGCCCGTACCATTCTGCCGGCGTACATCAGCGTGCGCTGGTCGGGAACTGGTTAAATAACCATAGTGCTACACTTAGAGGCGCATCTCTTCTCTTTTATATTGCTTATAATCCCCCTGTGGAGGCTGCCATTTGTGGATGGACATTTTATGGTTACACAACCCATCACATTGCTATAATCTTTTTATATGGGCTATAAACTGAAGGACCTATGCAAAAATGGTTGTGGAAATAATCATCTGAATTTCCATTATTTCTTATGGGGAAATTTGCTTAGATATATTAGTGCTTTGGATTAAAAGCATTTTTCTGGAATGAATTGTGCTCACAATCCAAGGTTTTACTGTATTTTCTTTAGTATTCTTTTTTAGCATAGTTTACCTTTTTTTTGTTTAAAAGAGTGTGTTTACAGATCTTAGATGCTGAAAAAACATACCAGACGGTACCCATCTCACACCCTACAGAATAGCCAGGCTTCCTTAAAGCTCATTCACCTCTACTGTTATATATATTAATTCACTAGCTAATGTGAAAAAACATATATGTTAACAAAAGTAATGAAAATGTATGCACCAACTAAAACAATATTGAAAGTCAAGACATTAAAAACAGGGGCTAAAATCAGGGGTATTTAATTTGGGGTCCATTCACAACTTAAAGTGTGCGTTAAGTACAGATAAAGATATGTGCATTGATGTATGTTGGCATATTGCATTTTCACATGCACATTTCTCCTCACTTCCTGAAGCATGGAAAGAGTCTAGGGCACAGCAGAAGAGTCAAACGTATGCTAATGAAAATAATATTTACAAAATATATTTCGCTGTCCCTTTAAGTTGTGTACAAGCAGCCGGCACAGCAAGGGATCAATGTTGCAAAAGTGTAGTGAAAGTAAACAAGTGCAGCGCTCATATAAAATCACTTATCAATAGTGACCAACATAATTACAAAATATAGTCAAAACTTATATTGCATATAATAATGTGACATATAATAATGTGACAATCAAAAATCAGAAAAAAGAGTCAAAAAGGAACTAAATTGTAAAGAGTCCCAAATCATATAGACATATAAAGTCCAAAGTAGCTCCAAGAAGAAAATCAGTGGAGTGATGTGCGTTGCACTGCAATGACACACGTTACCATGTGTTGCATTGAAAAGAGTAGGGCTCGTTTTCTCTTTTCTATTTCAAACCAGTGTAGCACCCTCTACCTTAGGTAGGTGCTAGTATAGGTTTTTCTGTAAGCTGCCAGTGCATGTAAATTTAGGCAGGCCTATGCTGTGAGCTAGGCCTCTTTGTTTTGATCTGGGGGCAGGGGAGTGGTTCAGTGTAGAAGTGGGTGACTGACATGCGCCTCAGCTCTTGGCCGCTTCCTCTGTTTCCAGAATTTATCCTATGGGCATCCTTTGTCCCTTTTCCCCAACCAAGTTTAATCCCCTAATAAAAACAACAAAAACAAGCAAGAGACTATTCATTGACTGAGAAGTGTGTCTAATGGATGTTTTGCAGCAGGGTGAAATGTGTGGATGCTGTAACACGTAACAAGTCAGGGGGGCCATCGCTACACCAGTGTATATCAGTTCAATGCACCAGTGTGAACTGCTTCCATTCACATACCTTCTTTTTTTTTACAATCCTTGTGCTGGCATACGTTGAAAGAAAATTTGCCAACCTATCTGGTGACAATTGACCCTTTGTGCGTTCCAGATTCAGAATCCATTTCTAGATGGAAATGCGGCATATTATCCCATGATTTTGTACCCTGCATGTAGGCAGGTGCAGTTAACTGCTTTGCCACTAGGTGGTGCCGTATTGGAATAGTGTCTGGCACAGAAGGTAGGGACATTAGGTGCTAGGCACTCTTAGGTAGAGCCCTCCCAAAAGGGATGTCAGGAGTATATAATCTAGAAGGGGAGGGACACAGAGTCTCTTGGGGCATGGGAGCCATACACCCTACATATGTAGGAATGTAACCTACAAACATGGGCCCTAGACAGGGCAAGAGGGCGGGTGGAGTGGACCTGTATGCAAGAGTAGCTGGCTGGAAACATTCTGTTCCTTAACCACCTCAATACAGTGCAATTACACCCCCTTCCTGACCAGACCAATTTTCAGCTTTCAGCGCTCTCACAGTTTGAATGACAATTACTCAGTCATCCTACACTGTATCCATATGAAACTTGCGTCCTTTTTTCCACACAAATAGAGCTTTCTTTTAGTGGTATTTAATCACTAGTGGGTTTTTATTTTTTGTGCTATAAATAAAATAAAACGTAAATTTTGTGAAAAAAATTCCTTTTTCTTCGTTTCTGTCATAAATTTTTGCTAATTAGTCATTTTTCTTCATAAATTTTGGCCAAAATTTATACTGCTACATATCTTTGGTAAAAATAACCCACATTAGTATATATTATTTGGTCTTTGTGAAAGTTATAGAGTCTAAAAAACTATGGTGCCAATCACTGAAAATTGATCACTTCTGATCAGGCCTTCAGTACATCAGGTGTACCTCATTTCTTGAGACACTAACAAGTCAGGAAAGTACAAATACCCCCCAAATGACCCCTTTTTACAAAGTAGACATCCCAAGGTATTAAGTAAGTAGCATGGTGAGTTTTTTTAAGTTGTCATTTTTTCCCACAATTCTTTGCAAAATACATTCTGCTACTCTTCCCGAGTACGGCGATACCACATGTGTAGGACTTTTACACAGCCTGGCCACATACAGAGCACTAACATTGATGTAGTACCTTCAGACGTTCTACGAGCAAAAATTACGCATCTCATTTCTCAACCACCTATTACACTTTTGAAGGCCCCGGAGTACCAGGACAATGGAATTTCCCATAAAATTACCCCATTTTGGAAAGCAAACACCCCAACGTATAATCTGTGAGGCATAATGAGTCTTTTGAACGGTTCATTTTTTTCCAGAAGTTTTTGGAATATGTGGAAAAAAATTAAAATTTTTTTACACAAAATTGTCAATTTATAAGATATTTCTAACACATAGCATGTATATAGCAAAAATTACACCCCAAAATACATTCTGCTACTCCTCCCGAGTATGGCGATACCACATGTGTAGGACTTTTACACAGCCTGGCCACATAGAGAGGCCGAACATTGAAGTAGTACGTTCAGGCGTTCTAGGAGCATAAATGACACATCTCATTTCATTCCTACTCATCACACTTTTGAAGGTCCTGGACCACCAGGACAGTGAAATTACCCACAAAATGACCCCATTTTGGAAAGCAAACACCCCAACGTATATTCTATGAGACATGGGCTGCAAATAGGTACTCGGGTACTCTGATGGCCTGGTGACAGGTACTCGGGTACTCTGATGGCCTGGTGACAGGTACTCGGGTACTCTGATGGTCTGGTGACAGGTACTCGGGTACTCTGATGGTCTGGTGACAGGTACTCGGGTACTCTGATGGTCTGGTGACAGGTACTCGGGTACTCTGATGGTCTGGTGACAGGTACTCGGGTACTCTTATGGTCTGGTGGCAGGTACTCGGGTACTCTGATGGCCTGGTGGCAGGTACTCGGGTACTCTGATGGCCTGGTGACAGGTACTCGGGTACTCTGATGGCCTGGTGACAGATACTCGGGTACTCTGATGGCCTGGTGACAGGTACTCGGGTACTCTGATGGCCTGGTGACAGGTACTCGGGTACTCTGATGGCCTGGTGACAGGTACTCTGATGGTTTGGTGACTGGTATTTGGGTACTCTGAAGGGCGGTGACAGGTACTCATATGGACTGTGACAGGTACTCGGGTACTCAGATGGACTGTGACAGGTACTCTGGTACACAGATGGACTGGAACAGGTACTCGGGTACTCAGATGGGCTGTGACAAGTACTCGGGTACCCTGATGGACTGTGACAGGTACTCGGTACTCTTATGGACTGTGACAGGTACTCGGTACTCTAATGGACTGTGACAGGTACTCGGGTACTCTAATGGACTGTGACAGGTACTCGGTACTCTAATGGACTGTGACAGGTACTCTGGTACCCTGATGGGCCGTGACAGGTACTCGGGTACTCTGATGTGCCGTGACAGGTACTCGGGTACTCTGATGTGCCGTGACAGGTACTCGGGTACTCTGATGGGCTGTGACAGGTACTCGGGTACTCTGATGGGCTGTGACAGGTACTCGGGTACTCAGATGAACTGTGACAGGTACTCGGGTACTCTGATGGGCTGACAGGTACTCTGATGGGCTGTGACAGGTACTCGGGTACTCTGATGTGCTGTGACAGGTACTCAAATACTCTGATGGACTGTGACAGGTACTCTGATGGACTGTGATTGACAGGTACTATGAGGGGTGGTGACAGGTCCTCTTTATTGGGGGGGGGGGGCAATCAGTATGATTGGTGTACACTGTATGCGGTAACGAGATGTTACCGCAATCTCCTCCTCACACACGATCGGTGTGTGAGGAGGAGAACCCGGTAACATCCCGTTACCGCAGTTTGTTTACATTTTTGTGATCGGCTGTGAAAGGATCACAGCCGATCACGTGGGTAAACAGCTGGCCAATGGCTGTTTACCAGCGTCGGTGACGAGCAGTGTTCCCGGGGAACACGCCGCCACCGACGTGCACGCGCAGCGCGCTCGCGATCGCGCGCATGCGCCGTGCACGTTCGGGGTGTGACCATCTGTGATCGGCCGTGACTTCATCACGGCCGATCACGTGGTAAACACACATTTGGCACCTCTCAGGGGGTAGAGGGGAGCAGATACCTGTCTAACACGGGTATTTGCTCCCACTACCCCACTATCTGCAAAAGATCGCTGTGTCCAGCCACTCCTCTGTCACCCCCCCAGCTGTCTTCTGGAGGACACATTCAGAATGCTCAGCGCAGCTCACGCATGTGCAGTAGGGAACCAGGCTGTGAAGCCACAAGGCTTCACTTGCTGATTCCCTTACTGAAGATGCCAGCGCCTACATCCGGGAGCCGAGGGACAGGACGGCTTCGGGTGAGGACATCGCAGGTGCCCTGGACAGGTAAGTGTCGTTATTTTAAAAGTCAGCAGCTGCAGTATTTGTAGCTGCTGATTTTAAATGTTGTTGTTTTTTTCAGCAGAACTCCACTTTAAGGAGGTGGGGGCTAGGGCAGATTACAAAAGGCCTTGTAGGCCATGCTGGAAATCCATGTGTGGGGAGGTGCAGCGTGGTGTAGTGGCTATAAACACTCAGAGTCCAGATGTAGTAACAAAACTGCGTTGTAATTAAAGTCCAAACAAGCACAAGACAACCCGACCGGGTGCACCCACAGAATGTTTCAGAGAACAGTGCGGTAGATTTACTAAGACTGGAAAGTGCAAAATCAAATGCAGCTGTGCATAGAAACCAATCAGCTTCCAGTAGTTTTTTTTGTTTTTTTTTTGCGTCAGAGCTTAATTAAAGAAGCTAAAGTTAGAAGCTGATTGGCTATAATACACAGCTGCACCAGATTTTGCACACAAACAGTTTTAGTAATTCATCTCCAGTGTGCAGCAGGTCTTGGATGCTCTAACAGCACCTCTCTTGAGGAATAGAATGCGGCCTGGCCAGTCTGTGCTCAAACAGAAAAGCATCCAGGAAAGTTAGTGTGTCCCTGCTTTTTCCCTACTCATCTGGAACCTCTCCCTACCTCTAATACTGTCCCTGTCAGATGAATAACCTGTCTCTACACTACCCACACGCAAAATGAGTACCAAGCCAGGGAGCCAGGGTCTTCAGTAGACACTGGTTGATGCAAGTGAGCCGCCAGAGTCCCAGCATCCAAGCTTCTCCAGAGACCCAGGAAAACATAGAAGAACCAGGTTCCTCTTGACTTTTTCTCCCTCTGCAATGCTGCTGTGGTTGAGGGCCACCTCCAGTAGCGAAAGTAGACTGCATCTGCCTACACCTGTATGGGGCTGCTTTACTGGAGGATTCCTGGGAGAGGTGTACCCAGCTAGAAAGTGTCTACAGAGAACACAGTCCTATGAGTACTTATGACCCAGGGCAGAAGAGAGACTGTAGAGAGATGGCTGTGAGGTGCGGCATGTGCTTTCACTTGTAATTGATGCAGACTGTCCACATTATGTGATTGACTGTGTATGTCAAGTGACTGGAATATATGTCCCTGTGATGTGACTGTCTTTCCATTCCCTGAACAAGTGCAATGCAGCTAACTATCATGTGGACATTTCTTCTTTTGGATATAAAGGTCTATGGTGAGGAGCAGGGCACAAGTTGGTAGAGGAGTGGGGCCTCAGCAGGTGGGATTGTGCTCTAGCAGGACTGTACAAGGGATGGAGACTTGTACTTGGCTCCAGAATTGTCTGACTACGAAGGCCCTTTTACATACAAACTCCTTTGCAACGTTGAGCTACAGCAGGCTTAGAAAGAGAATGTTGCTCCAACCAGAGAACACACGCCGATTATCAGTTTTACAAGCTGAGATGTAGGGCTATTCCAAAATATTATTTTTCTGTCTATGCTACATAATTCTATATACCTTTCATAACTTTACATAATTTTCATATTTGATATACCTGTAAATTTTTTAACCTTCTCAATGAACGCTCCCTCATTTTCCAATAAAGAAAACCCTCCTTAATCTGAAATTCTCACCTCCGTCATCACATATTGTTGTTTCTCCACTCCATTTTCCATTCTCCTGACAGGTGCGGTTTTCAGATCCAAACATTTTGAATCCACCCCAGCACTCGAAATATAGTTCATCGCCCACAAAATACTTTGGTTTACGTGGGTCATACTCTCCACCTTCGAACATGACTGGCTTGGGACATTCAATAGCTATAAAAGATCAGTAATATAGAAGAAGCACATGTGAACTGTATTCAAAGGCACAGGTAGAAAGTGATATTGTAAGAAAACTGCGCAAATACAGTTAGTGACAGCAGAGAAGAAGGCAAGCAGTGAAACAGAACAGGTGGAAGATTCTTGAATACATATGCTAAATGCTAGGTCTCGTTCTGCATGGCCTTCCACGTTTCGAATTGCAAGGATTTTGGTGAGGTATCTGTCAAACCAAAAAGCCATTGGGCAAAATTTCAGGCCTTATATGCAAAATATAGAACAATGCTAAGAAAATCAGTTGATTAACAAAGGGTCAAGCCAAAGCATTTTGGGGATTAGAGGGACCCCCTTCATCTGGGTTTAAAGCTTTCAGGTGATAGGAATACTCAAACTAAAGAGAACTCTGAAGCTGCGTACACACGGGCGGATTGTATGGCCTACTTAGTCCGTCATACAATCCGACGGACAGTCCGTCATACTTTCGAATGAACGGACTTGATCACACACGGATGCTCAAACAGTCCGTCGAAAGCTTGCGCGATGACGTGTACAGCACGTACGACGGGACTAGAAATAGGAAGTCCAATACACAGCAATGCAACCTTCCGCCGTGTAAATCCTTTCTGAGCATGCGCCATTCTTAGTCCGTCGAACTAGCCTACTCACGAGCGGATTGTCCGCTGAAACCAAAGTATGACGGACAGTATTACGGAAATTCCGAAATACTTAGTACGCCAGACTGCACGCTGAAAAAGTCCGCTGAAGCCCACACACGAGCGGACTGTCCGCTGAAATGTGTTTCGACTGACTAAGTAGGCCATACAGTCCGCCCGTGTGTACGCGGCTTGATACAATCTAGAAACATTCTGAATGGGAATACTTGAATTGTAGATAATTCTCATTTAAATGTAATGTTGATATTGGTGTGCCAAAATAACTGCTTGTTGGGTTGGTGCAGTGGGGTGTGGTAAACACTCGAGTCTCGATTGGCCAAGAATGTTGTATTGAAACAGTGGGTCAACAACATAAACAGGCCCATCGGGAAGCTCACCTTTCTGGTGCCACTTACAACTATAATTGATAGGGGACAGAAGACTCAGGGATGTAAACAGTATCTGCCACGAGGAGCAAAGTGCTGCCTAACCCAAATGGGAAGCTTTCTGAAGTGGTAAGCGTAGTCCCTGCTCACCCCATTGGCATCTTGCAATGCCACTGTCCAAGTCCAGTGGGGAACCTGTCCCTAACCTTTTTATATTCCTACAGTTTTAATTATTATTATTTTTTACTCATCATATGGAGCCCTATATACTGGCCGCTGGCATGTACTTTGACACCAACACATTATGTGTGGGTGTGTGTATATATATATATATATATATATATATATATATGTAATGTATTCGTGTTTTGTACATAAATTAATTTTGCATGTATATACTATGTGCTAGATATCTTTCCCGACAATTTTTGTACATATATGAATTCTGCATG
This sequence comes from Lithobates pipiens, assembly GCF_037356315.1. Classification (NCBI taxonomy): domain Eukaryota; kingdom Metazoa; phylum Chordata; class Amphibia; order Anura; family Ranidae; genus Lithobates; species Lithobates pipiens. Next base: position 222,624,770 of record NW_027507685.1, read on the forward strand.
TACATGTTATGACAATAAATATGCCTATTAAGTTTATGGTCTGTCATATGCTTCATTCAAAGTCCCAAACTTTTCCAATATAGGGATGGAGACACGTCTTTTGTGCCTCATTCAAAGTCCTGCCCATTTTTTCTTTTTATGCATAAAAAGAGTAAAGATCATAGGAAAAGGTGGTGGGACAGGGTAAAGTCTTCCTTTCCTTCACAGATGGGGTGTTTTTGCAAATAATAGAGTCTCTTGAAAGCTGCCTTTAATTTAGAATGTTCTACAATCTGTGTACTTCTATCCATGGAAATTTTGAGATCTTACCAACATCATCATTCTCTATAGTTCAAGAATTCTTATCCCCTTAACCAGCCCTGATGAAATGGTTCCTATATAACCCTAAGAAAAGAATTGGCTTGTTGCTTGACCTTTTATCGGTAAACAGACCTTCTAATTTGGAGTTTACCATTGGTCTTGCGCGCCCCTCCCCCCCCTTTTGTTCCACGTTCCTTATAAAACAGGTGGAAGCAAGCAAATAAAATTAGCAAGCAACAGGTGAGAAGGCAGACAGGGAGTCAGGCAATTAAAATGGCATAGGGTACGTAGTGGCACAGCACAGAAGGAGACAGTGGCACATAGGAAGATGAAGACATGGATACGGCACAGGGGTTGGAGTAGAGAATGACACAGGAGGAGGCAGGTGCTGATACAGCACAGAAGGGAACAGAGACAACATCCAGGAGGAGTCAGGTAATGACAAAGCACAAGAGGGGTCAATAGGTGACAAAGCTCAAGAATAGATAGTCACTGATACCACATAGGAGGGGGCAATGAGTGACACTACCCAAGAAGAGTGGGTGAGTATACAGCACAGGAGAGGGCAATGAGTGACAGGGAGAGTTAGGTAATGACACAACACAGAAGGATAATGGGCCGTAGTTAAAAAAAAAAGTAGTTACCTTTACATATAGCTTTCTTCTTTTCATTTGTCCATTTCCCATTCCTCTCGCACTCACGTGTAGCAGATGGGAATGGATACTTTCCTTTTGGACAGCTATACTCCACTTTTTCGCCATCTTCACTCACTTTGTAGGTGCCACCGACAATGGCCACTGTGTCAAGGTTACACTCCTCAATAGGGGCAGCAATGGACACTGGAACAAGAAAGAGTGTGTCAATGTAACGGTGACTGAAAATGGCACTGAAAATATAAACCAGTACAATATAAGCAATGGTTTAAATGAAAAATTTCATTCTGCGTAGCCAGGATTATTTCTAGTGCCTTAAAAAAACCTAATGAGAACGGTAAAATACTTCCTGTTATCTGTTAGGAGCTCCATCCAGCACACTTATACCTTCCTTTTCCCAGGGCTGAGCAGCCAATCGTAGCCAATCATAAGCCTCTACGTCACATAGAACCTGCTCATGGCATCCAGTGTGACGGATCTAACACCATACATTATTGTCTTGTTTAATAGTGTAGCGCACCCCCTGAACGAGCCATTGGTGAATTTGGTTCTATTCCCCTAGTTAGGGCACACACACCATTTTCTCCTTTCTTTTGCTAGCTCAAAGAAATAATCTAGGGGTGTCTTTTTTAGGATTTATAGGAACATAGAACTTTGATGGGGGTGAAGGGGCATGGGATAACGCAAATCTGAATGCTGTGAGGACTCTTCTCTAGCTTGCTGAGCTACAAAAAAGGTCTCACAGAATTTATTGTTGGCAGAAGAGTAGGGCTTTTCCCAAATAGATGAGGATAGAGCTACACACAGTCACTAACTTCCAGGAACAGGGTCAATTACTCCCATAGCCACAGGATCATCGGTTGCCTCCTTCCGATATCCACCAGGCCCTCTCCAGTGCGGGAGACACCCTCACACCACCATAGGACAGCTGGACACTTCTCTTCCAACTTCCTCCTGGTACTATTTCCAGTGAGCTATTTCAGACCCAAAAAAACTGCAGAAGTAAGCTTTTTCGAATAGACCCCCCACCTGAAGCCCCAGCTGGAACCTTGATGTCTTCTAAGTGGCACCTTCAAAAATCCTGCCCCAGGAGCAGAGTCCCTGCACAGGGTCTCCTCCAACAGGACAGGACCCAGGGACTCTGCTGCTCTGGCTCAAGCCCCATCTTATTTTATTTCCACCACCTTCTGGGCACACCTCCCTGGGGATTGGCTGGAGACCCATAAATATTCAGGCTGCTTACTCCCACTATAATTCTAGAGTCCTCTAGAACAGGGTTTTTCCTTCTTTTTTTTAGTCAAGGCACACTTTAAAATGATGTACATTCGGATGGCACTCCAATGTAAACAGCTAAACTAATAGTTTTACATAATGCAGCCACATCCACACACGTAGGCCACCCAATATTAGAGGTGATTTATTCTTCCAAGGCAAACACACCTTTGCACACTGGTATTCCAATGTTTCTCTTCTCTTTCTATTTCCATACTCAGCTAGTGTAACCCCAGTGCTGATGGAGAGGGGCAAACAAAAATTCTGTTGTGCAGGGGCCCAACGCCCCCCTTATCAACCAATGACATAATAGGTTGTTAGGACGTCAGCAGTTAGAAGGTTGTAATGGTGCACAATGAAAACCTGTGGCTTTGTGTAACTTAAAGGCAGTCTTGATCCCTCCGCTGGCTTTCATACAATTTTCTGACAATAGGTTATTTGCCAAAGCACCCCTGAAGCAACCCAAAAGCACCCTGGTAGAAAATGGCTGCTCTAGAATACAGGGGGAAGTAATTAGAGCAGCAGCCTGTGATACACTGAGCAGACCTAAATAATCAACCCCGGCTCCAGAGGAGCTAAACTAAATTTAGCTAGCAGCCAGCCTACTCTACACTGGGAAGGTGCTACAATAGTAAGGTATAAGATAATTAATAATAATAATAATAATATTCAAGCTAAATTTATGTATTCTTTTAACCAAGTTCTATAACATACAGTCACATTTTAGTCTATTGTTGTCAGATCAATGACTGGTGATTCCTCTTGGTTTTCCATTGTTCTTTGCACATTTCTCTTTGCCTTAACAAATTAATAGTATGGCCAAACCTCCTTTCAGTGCTGGAGTTTGTGTGGTATGGGTGAAGTGGTACATACCATGTGTTAAAAAAAAAAGCCATAACGTTCATCATAGAAAGATGGTTTTACATAATTACTTCCTAGACAAGCAACTGTTCAACTCTAAATCCTGGGACCCTTTATGTCTATGGGTTGACTGACCCTTCAACACTACCCCTATCCATAAAACAGCCATAAACCTAAGAGGTACTGGTAGAGGGGTGCATTGCTGGACACAGATTTTATTGTCATTACTTGAGCCCAAATTGATTGTATTTGGCAGCTCCCCCCAAAAGAGGACATTCAGCCCTCCAGCCCTGATGAAGGGGATTGTGTTCCCCTGAAATGCATTGGATGTATTTTGCCCTGCTTGTTGTAACAAGTTAAACAAAAAATACTTTGGACTCCTGGGGATTTTTCCATTTGGGGCTCTTTTTGACCCACTACAGCCATAAACCTAGCCTAATACAGGCATGTCCCACTTTTAAGTACACAATGGGGTTTATTTACTAAAGCTAGAAAGTACAAGATCCGGCTCACTTCTGCATAGAAACCAATGAGCTTCTAACCCGAGATTGTTCAATTAAGCTTTGGTAATAAAACCTGGAAGCTCATTGGTTTCTATGCAGAAGTGAGCTGGATTTTGCGCTTTCCAGCTTTAGTAAATAAACCCCATTGTGTACTTAAAAGTGGGGTACGCCTGTACTTTCACACCAAAATCTTTGTGACAAAACAAACCTACGTTGTAATATATAGATGTAGCGGATGACATTTTGAACAAAATGTCATATGCATGTAAATTTAGTTTTTGCTTCAGAACAGTAGAGGTTCTGAGGGTTAATTACGTAGGTTGGCCTTGACATCAGTCTGGCCGGGCTGTGTTGGAAGTTCTGCCTGGTCATGTGAGCAGTGAGGTGCACATGACAAGCCAGAACCAGGCCTGGTTGGACGTTTTGAGTATCAACCTTCTCGGAACCAATCAGTGGGAGTGCTGGGCCCTGCTGGGGAGTCTGGGGAGGGGTACTTAAGATGTGTGGGTCACGGGTTTCAGGGGGGAGGAGTTTTTGAGGCCCGTGTGGTCTGTTCGGGTTCCAGGACCGGGGGAGCACCGTGAGGGGTCCCGGTCAAGGGGTGTATGTTTTTCCAGTACCATTGAGGAGACAGAGAACGTTCCAGGTACTGAGAAAAAAAGTTCCTGTTCACCCTTAGTTACAACTTGTACACGTTCATAGGATTGTTTAAAGTTTTGAGTCAACGTGCTGACTGCCATGATCTCTGGCTAGAGATCTGTTCAGCCTTGAAGTACCCAGCTGCGAGTGGCTGCCCTCTGTTCCCATGAGAGACTGTGTTATTGGATGTTACTACTGCAAAATAAAACCTTTTAAAAATGACTTTATCTGTGTCAGCGTTCAAGTCGTTGGGTATCAACCCTGGGAACCCCTAGACGTGGAAGAGCAGGCCAATAGGAGGTAACTGGTAAGCCCAATAAGTCAAGGCCGCCCTGCAAGGGTTATGGCCTCTACATAGACAACAATAAATGTTGTGTTAACAATGTAATTAAAAGTTGACATCCCTGAGACACAATACTCCTTCTTAGGACCTGCAGTCAAGTCTGGTCATGGTTTATCTTTCACTTCACCAGAGCCAGAGATAAAGCAGAACTTTGCAACATTGATGTCTGATGCAATGCAGTGCAATCTGAAAGTTAACGGTTAACCTGAAACCAAGAGGTGCTGAAAAGAATGCTTGATCATCCAGTATGCACATCTACAGGGTGGCACATTTCAGCAGATGTTCTATAGGAGAACAGGCAATGGGGTTAATTTACTAAAGGCAAAAAGACAGTGCACTTTGCAAAGTGCAGTTTCCCTTTCTACAAGGTTTAGTAAATGAGGTAAAGCTTTACTTTACCTCATTTCGCTTTACCCAATCACGTGCAAGGAAAATTAAGAAAAACTGAATTTTTGCTTGCACATGATTGGATGATGGAAGTCAGCAGAACTTCTGCTGATTTACTAAGCTCTATAGCAGTGATGGCGAACCTTGGCACCCCAGATGTTTTGGAACTACATTTCCCATGATGCTCTGGCACTCTCCAATGTAGTGGAGCAGCATGGGAAATGTAGTTCCAAAACATCTGGGGTGCCAAGGTTCGCCATCACTGCTCTATAGCAACTGCACTCTAGAGGAAAAGAGATTTCATCTTCAAGTACGGAAAGGTTTCTTCACAGTTAGAGCTGTGAAAATGTGGAATAGACTCCCACCAGAGGTGGTTCTGGCCAGCTCAGTAGATTGCTTTAAGAAAGGCCTGGATACTTTCCTGATTGTACATAATATAACTGGGTACTAACATAGGTAAATTTGATCCAGGGAAAATCCGATTGTCTCTTGGGGGATCAGGAAGGAATTTCTTTCCCCTGCTGTAGCAAATTGGAGCATGCTCTGCTGTTTTTTTTTTTTCGCCTTCCTCTGGACCAATTGTGGGCATAAAATTGGGTATATTGGATTGCACGATTATTTTTTATTTTGTTTATTTGTTTTTAAGGTTTTTAAGGTTTAACTGGATGGACTTGTGTCTTTTTTCAACCTGACTAACTATGTAACTATGTAACTTGCAGAGTGAAATTGCACTTTGCAAAGTGCACAGTCTTTTTGCCTTGAGTAAATCAACCCCAGAGTGTTGGCTTAGCTCAATAATTTCATTAACAGAAATACAGAAATCCCCCAACCAGTGGCGGTCCGTCGATTAGGGGTGCCCGGGCGTCACCCCCTCTGTCACGCCACCCCCTCTATGTAGAATGGATAGATTCATGTGTAGCGCTGGTATTTTACCCGCTGTGCTATTATTTTTGTAAATTTAAGTTTGTCTGAAGCTGCGGTTTGGCTAATTATGCTAAAGTTCTGGCTTCTGTACCAGTTTGGCTGGGTTGTGCTAATTTCTACTTGGCCGTGCGTGTCGCTGTCACCATCGGTAAGTGTTAGAAATGCAACAAGCTAAATGTATTGGGTACCCCTTTTGCTCAGAAACAGCCTGGTGGGAGTGGTCTACCCACTGTGCATTCTGGGTAAGGGTACTTAAGGTACCAACGCCATTTTCTGGGGTTTGTTTTTCCCCACCTCTTGGCCCTCCTGGCCTGGGGTGTGTGCTGCTTTGACCAATGCCTCGGGCTGGCTAGCCTGAGGCTTCACAACCGAAGAGTGGGCCCAGAGGTTCTGGGACCTACTGATCCAGAGATGATCCTGTGCTGTCTTGCCTGAGGGGAGAAGCCATGCAACTGGAGAATCCAGGGGAGGACTTTTCGGAAGAGGGCCAAGCAACAAGGCTGGTGCCTCATGGAAAAGCCTGGAGACTGAGTTGGAGGATGCATCCTGGGTTGTCTACCACACAGTATCGCCGGGTCGGCTGAAAGAATCAGGTACTGTGGGGAAACTCTTTAACTTAGCAACCAGAAGATTATTGTGCCTTCCTGTGGCAGAGGATTGCATAACAAGATCGCTAAACCTATCAAGTCTGTGGCAGAGACTTTGTTTGAGCATCTCACCGGCAGCTAGGTCAGTTAGAGAGCCCTATCCGGTGATTGCTAGATCCAGCTTGTGGGAATCGTTTGTCCTCTGGATCAAGGAAATACCTTTAACTCGCAACTACAAAGGTACCTGAATTCCCCTTATCCTCTACCCCTCTATTGCAAAAGGGTGTGTTTTTGTTAAATAAACATTCAGAAAAAGGACTAAGTGTCGGAGCTAATATTCTATAATCCACTCTTCAACGGGACCCCTAAGACGGACACAGTGAGCAGGTGAGGTAACGGTAAGCCCAACAAAAACCAACAGCTCCTTCGGGGGTAAGTGCTACATATGCATTGCATGAATCTATCCATGGCCGCTATAGCCACCCCCTGTTCATGCATCCAGCCCGTTTTCGGACACGGGCGCCTGAATTACAGCAGTGTTGTTGTTTTTTTTGAAGGACCTGATTAGAGCCATAGGCTCTAATAGGCTTCCAAAAAGGTATATTCGAAGTACAGAGCATTGCGCTCGGAGCCCACCCAGGTGTGTTAGAAAAGCGAACGAATATTCGATTTTCTAACACTGAACCGCCTCTCAGCCAATCAGGAGGTGTGGTTATAATACCCGTCATCTGATTGGCTGAAGGCACATGTGCTCCAATTGGATGCCTAGCAGGATTGAAGAAAAGACAAATGGACACAGGAGCCTACGCCTGACCCGCTGCTCATCTCACCATCCCACAGCTTGTCGCCTGACCCGCTGCTCATCCCACAATCCTACAGCTTGCACCCTTCAACTGCTGCCTGACCCCCCGCCAAGATGCGGTAAGTGCCGGGCAGTCAGGGAGCGGGCGGGCGATCACAGTGGCTGCATTTGATGGGCACAGTGGCTGCATTTAATGGGTACAGTGGCTGCATTTGATGGGCACAGTGGCTGCATTTGATGGGCACAGTGGCTGCATTTGATGGCACAGTGGCTGCAATTGATGGGCACAGTGGCTGCAATTGAGGGCACAGTGGCTGCAATTGATGGGCACAGTGGCTGCAATTGAGGGCACAGTGGCTGCAATTGATGGGCACACTGGCTGCAATTGATGGCACAGTGGTTGCATTTGATGGCACAGTCTCTGCATTTGATGGGCAAAGTAAGGCTGCGATTTTTGGGTTTTATAGCACCAGCCGCCACTATTCGTTAAAATAGGACATTGATACAATTTGCTATCCTATCCTTTTCCCTAATGATGCTGGACAGCCTTTAGACATGCAGGCTTGAGCATTGCTGTAAACACCGAAGATAAATTATTCCACAGTGCCCGTAGCTACAGAGGTCAGTAAGGCACTACTTTAAAGCTCATGAACTGCTTGATAAGACTATAGGGTTGATTTACTAAAGGTAAATAGACTGTGCACTTTGCAGTGTGCAGTTGCACTCTTCAAGAGCAGTTGTTCCAGAGCTTAGTAAATAAGCAGAAGCTCTGCTGACTTCCATCATCCAATCACGTGCAAGCAAAAATGCTGTTTTTTTACATTTTCCTTGCACGTGATTGGGTATTCTTTGCAAAAGGAAGCTTTACCTTATTTACTAAGCTCTGGAGCAACTTCACTTGCAGAGTGCAACTGCACTTTGCAAAGTGCACAATCTATTTGCCTTTAGTAAATCAACCCCTATGTGAGTACTGTACTTGAATGTCCATTTTCTGAATGAATGAATGAATGAAATACTTGTATAGCGCACAATGCGAACTGAATCGCCTCTAGGTCACAGATTCACCTTGGAGCTCCCATACACATATAAGTTGTCTATGAATAATAGTCAGGAAGACATGTGCCTGCCCTCTGTAAAATTTTACAATTGCTTTTTGTCTTGGTGACAATAGTCTTCAGGCCAAAGAGAGAGGATGAATTAACCTAGCCGAGACACAGACAGCAATAAAAACTCCACAGGATGTATAATTCTAGTCTTTCTCTAATCCATTTAACAGTAAAGAGTAAAAGTTTGGGTTATACCCTGTAGTAACTTGCCACTTAGCCCACTAACAGAAGCAACACTTATTAGTTCTGTGGCTTTCATCGGCGGGGGTAGCACAAGTATTGGGGCATTTTTTAACCTTAAAAGCCAGCTCCACTTTTGTGGAAAAAAAATATAGCAAATTAAAAAAATATATATATTATAACATATACAATTACTAAACAAGCCATGCTGTAATTTAATGTTAACAAAAATGAAATTTCTTTTTCAATCTGCAGCGCTGTAATTTTCTGTAAAATGTATTGCCACAGGGTCACCTTTAAGGCAGGGCAAAAGGGGCAGCTGACCTGGGCCTTGTCATTGTTGTGGGGCCCAAAGCAGCTACCTCATACTTACCAACTATCCAAGTTTAAATTGCCTTGTCTCTTGAAGTTTTAGTCCTGTGCTGTGTCCCGATATCTCACTGTGAAGTGCTGCTACTAATGCTGCCCAGCTCTGCTCTATTGTTGTGTACAGATGACTCACCTGCAGACCCTGTGTTTACATGTAAATAACCGGTATTCATATGTAAATAGCGGCGGCATTACTAATTAACCTCCCTGGCGGTATGATTATTTCAGATTTTAGCTGCTGAAAGTGGTACCATTATTTTGCATGAAAATTTGGCATTTTATATTGTAGGCCTGTAATTCTTAGGAATAACTCACTTAAATCTGTCCAAACCAGAGTCTAGCAGACATCCCGGGTATGATAAAGTTTGAAAAATGAAATCATAAATTATAATATAATAAATAACTATAAATAATTGTACCAAATAATAATATAACAATAATAAAAAATATTCAATAATGTAATAAAATCAAAAGCACCAAAATTTGCTCAGTTGCAGAATTGTCACTGTCATTACTTTTCAGTATTTGATGACGGATCTCCCCACAAATCGCTATCGCTCAATTCTGCGAGTGATTACAATTTATTATCGCTGTTTTCTAGCTGGTCTAAAACCATTTTTGATGTAAAGGGACAGTTTTGGTTGCTATGGACAATCTCCAGTTTCCAGGCATAAAGAACAGTTTTTATAATATAAAACTGCATGCAGGACACTGGACAGACCACTAGGGACAAAGAGGATGTGAAATAATTACATACAGCAATGTAATCTGTAAGATTACATTATACTGTATGTAATGTGTGTGTTTCACTTTTTGAATTTGGCGCAGTTCTCCGGCCCCGTGCGTCGCAACACTCGCAGGGAACGGAGATCGGCTCCGTGATAGAACGAGTGGAGCACGGCTCGCTCGCACAGCGGGGGGACATCACTGGATCCAGGGGACAAGGTAAGTAGCCTCTCCCTGCATTCAGCGATGCGGTCCCGAGACTGGCTTGGGGTTACTGCTTTTGGTATAAAATTTCCACCCCGAGCCAGACCGAGGAATACCGCCGGGGGGGGTAAAGGATTTCCACAGGATTTTTTAGAGTCGATTTTAATTTTTTTATTAAGGATATGTAGTTTTTGGAAGATAAATCATTGATATTAGGAGTGAGAAAGATGCCTAAGTAAGGGAGTGATTCTAGTGACCAGGAGAAATTAAAGGAGGAGCGTAGATTTGGAGATATTTACCGTCAGTCCAGATAAAGATGCATAAGTATTAAGGGTCTGTAGAAGGTTCGGTAGTGTGATATTTGGTTGTGTGAGAAAGAGGATCATGTCGTCTGCGTACATGCTTAACCACTTCAATACAGGGCACTTAAACACCTTCCTGCCCAGACCAATTTTAAGCTTTCGGCGCTGTCGCACTTTGAATGACAATTGCGCGGTCATGCTACACTGTACCCAAATGAAATTTTTATCATTTTTTTCCCACAAATAGAGCTTTCTTTTGGTGGTATTTGATCACCTCTACGGTTTTTATTTTTTGCGCTACAAATAAAAAAATACCGAAAATTTTGAAAAAAAAATATGTTTTTTTTTTTTGTTTCAGTTTCAAAACTTTGTAAATAAGTACGTTTTCTCCTTCACTGATGGGCACTGATGGGGCTACACTGATGGGCACTGATAAGGCGGCACTGATGAGCACCAATGATGTGGCACCAATGAAGTGGCACTGATGAGGTGGCATTGATGGACACTGATATGTGGTACTGATAGGCGGCACTGATAGGCGGCACGGATGGGCGACACGGATGGGCACTGATAGGTGGCACAAATTGGCACTGATAGCTGGCACGGATTGGCATGGATGGGCGGCACAGATGGGCATGGATGGGCGGCACAGATGGGCATGGATAGGCGGCACAGATGGGCATGGGTGGGCACTGATAGGTGGCACAGGTGGGCACTGATAGGCGGCACAAGTGGGCACTGATAGGCAGCACAGGTGGGCACTCATAGTCGGCACAGGTGGGCACTCATAGGTGGCATTGGTGTTATACTGTACTAATGGATGCCAATCAGTGCCAAACAATAATGCATGCCAATCAGTGATGCCCATTGTGGGCACTGATTGGCATCCATTATGGGCACTGATTGGCATCCATTGTGCTGACTGGCATCCCTGGTGGTCTAGGGAGGATTACCTTTTCCCTGGTGGTCTGGTGGCGTCCCTGGAGACTCTTTACTGAGATCGTAGTTGCCGGGTGTCAGACTGACACCCCGCAACAACGATCGCCGCAACAACCCCACAACAACGATTGAACACAATACAAGTTCAGGGCCGATGCCCTTTGTACAAAAATCCGAGGGAAAGTTTGTACAAAGTCCTATCGTGTGTATGGGCCTTAAGTGCTTTTTCAGCTTTGAATGTAAGTAGTGAGTCTAAAGCCTCATACACACTATAGGGCTTTGTACAAACTTTCCCTTGGATTTGTGTACACAGGGCGTTGGCCCTGAACTTGTATTGCATACACACAGCAGGACTTTTTCAGCCAACTTTCACCAAATCACGTGGGTTTTCTGCTCTTTACCGCCACCTTTGGTCAACTTCTGTATTGTTGTCTGATCTTTTGCATTGGTTCTGAGCATGCCTGTTTGTACTTTGTACAAAAGTCCTATGGTTTTCTGTACACACAATCAGACTTTGCTCCATCTGACTTATGTTGTCAAAAAGTTTGTCCGTTTGCACAGCCAACAAAAGTCAGATGAAAACCAAAAAAGTTTGTCCGATGGAGCGTACACACAGTCGGATGTTGCTCCAAAACAGCTAATTTGCAAAAGTCTGATCGTGTGTATGGGCCTTTATTCATTACGTTTTTTGGAGATTGCTTTAAAGATATCAGGGTCATGAGTGTTTGTATGAATTTTTTCTATAGGTTATTGAGGTCATTAGTGAGAGAGTGGATTTTTTCCCATTTTAATCTGTTACATTGGGCAGCTCGTTTGATGAGGTGACCTCTTAGCACCGCTTTGTGCGCTAGCCAAAGTGTAGATGGGGAAATGTCTGGTGTTGAGTTAAGTGAAAAATATTCTTTTATTTCTAATGCAATTTCTCGTTGGTGGGTGGGATTTGTTAATAAGGATTCATTAATTCTCTATGAGTAGGGGGTAGAGGTGAGGTCAATAAATTGGGTACTAAGAGTGACTATATGGTGATCTGACCAGGAACAAGGAAGTATGGCAGCGTCTTGTGTGTTTGCTAAAATTATTAGGGTACAAAATATGTGATCAATACATGAGTATGAGTCATGCGGATGTGAGTAGAAGGTGTACTCACGTGCCCCTACATTTAATGCTCTCCAAGAGTCAGTTGTAGATCGTTTATATGTAAAATAGTTGTTTTTGAGAAAGATTTAGAATTTGGGTTTTGTTTGCTGCGGTCGAGGTTGGGTTGGGTTACTGAATTGAAGTCTCCGCCTAAAATGATATGTGGTGAGTGGAATTGTTGAAGTGTATTAAAAAATTGTATGAAGAAGTTGGATTGAGTATCATTTGGTGCATATACGTTGGCAATTGTAATGTCTCTGCCTGAATGGGTACCTTTAATGATAATGAACCGACTGTCCTGATCCTTGTAAACCTGCTGAACCTCTAATGGAAAAGAATGGTGAAAAAATACAGCAACTACTTTGGTCTTGGAGGAGGTAGTTGTGTAAAACGATTGATTAAATGATTTATGGAAAAATGTGGGGTGATTGTCTTTCATAAAATGGGTTTCTTGCAGCATTACTATTTTTTCATTAAGTTTTTTTATATTGTACAAAGGCTTTTTTCCTTTTGTTCGGGGAGTTGAAACCCTGAACATTATGTGATACTAATGTGATAGTCATTGTATCTTTTTATGGATCAGGGAATCATCAGAAAATGAGGGCCATAAAGAGTAAGCCCCCATACACACGGTCGGAGATTAATTCCGATGGATTAATTCCGGAAGAGGTCCGGAAGTGATGTTGCATACACACGGTCGGACTCAGTTGTCGGAAAATCCGATTGTACATAACGTGATGACGTTATTTCGTTACGACGGGACTACGTTCAGGCTAGTAGCCAATAGCTTTGGTCTAGGAATTTGATCTGAGCATGCGTGGCACTTTGTCCGTCGGAGTAGGCTACACATGATCGGAGTATGTCCAATCGGAGCATTTTGTCTGAAAATTTTACCGACAAGTTGGAAAAGTTGGTCCGTCAGATATTCCGACGGAAACAGTCCGATGCAGACCACACACAGTCGGAATATCCGACAAAACGGTCCGATAGGAAACATTCCGTCGGAATCTCCGACCATGTGTACAAGGGCTAATAGTTAAAATAATACCTGAAATGTTCATGTGTATTCGAGTTCAGCAATGTGCACAAGGACTTGGCAGAAATTACTTTTCTCTGTAACATATGCATTTCTAGGCATAATGGGGGAAATGTACCATATATATATATCTATATATAAAAATTAGAAATGGTTCAGCAAATCTTTGGTTCAGCCAATAACAATAATACAATAAAAATAATAATAATAAAAAAAAATAGTATGGGGTTGAGAAAAAAAAGATTTCCCAACCGACAGTGAAACTTATTTAAACCAGCAGGTCTAAAACTCAGTTTAAGTAAATTACAAATAAGGTTTGTGAGTTTAATCAAAAAAAAAGCATTAGAAATCCAATGGCAAAAACCATGGAATCACATTTAAGTAAAACTTGAAAGATCCCTATGGTCAGAGTAACTAGTAACTGAGTGGGGAAAAATCACAAGGGCATAGGGCAGGGTAGCCATGGTAGTTGCTACCTAAATAAAAAAATGTAAATAAAATAAACCCCAAAAAAATTTTAGAGCGTGGGGAGCCACGAAGGGCATTTTCATCTGTATCAGGAAAAAATTTAACAGAGGAATTGTTTAGCATATTATATTATTATATAACTACTGGAAACCAAATAGCTACACCTAAGGGTGGAGCAAAAAAAAAAAAAACCTGTGGATTTTTGGACTATGAGCGTATAGTTTTGGGTTTTATCATGAATCGCTCAATTTGTATTCGTTGAAAGAAGTGAACCTAATATAATCAAAAAACTTTTAGATCAGACCAATATTAAGGGGAGGAAATATGGTCAAAATAAACATACATAAACCTAAATAAAACTAAATAAGAAAAAAAAAAAGAAAAGGAGCTTCTATTGATTTAAAGAGGAAGTAAACCCTGATGGGTTTACTTCCTCTTTTTTTCCCTGCAAAGGTAAAGCATAATGGACTACTATGCATCGCATAGTAGCTCATTATGTGTCACTTACCTGACACAGGAGCCAGCGAAGTCGCCGCTGTCCCCTGTAGTCCGCCGCATCCATGTTGCTTGTGGCGTCTCGCAGCTCCGACGAATCACAGCGGCGCAACCGCGATGACGTCACTCCCGCGCATGCGCACGGGAGTCGCGCCTCGCAGCTCCGCCGCTGTCATACGGCGAAGCCGCGATGACGTCACTCCCGCGCATGCGCACGGGAGTCGACAAATTTGGCAAATCCATTCTTGGATTTGCCGCATTTAGTGCGCCTGCGCGCCGCTGTCTACGCCGCATGCGCCGTAGACAGCGGTGCCCATTTTCTGGCAAATATCTCCTAAACCATATAGGTTTAGGAGATATTGCTTGGACCTACAGGTAAGCCTTAATCTAGGCTTACCTATAGGTCCAAGTTGTTTGGAAGGGTTTACTTCCTCTTTAAGTGGAGCAATCCCATTGTATTCAATCAAAACGGCAATAAGTACTGCAGTTCCAATAAAAGACACAAGGTGGCAGTGTTGGGTAATTATGGGCTCCAGCAATGATATACCTGTATGAAAGAATGACATTTTATTATAGCAGTTATAACTAATAAATGCAGTATTAAATAAGATTCTGTTCGTTTTGATATATGGAATAGTAATCTTTGCATTAATGGACTAAAAATTCAGAAAAAAAAAAAGATTAAGAAATATATAAAAAATAGAGAAGTCTGGAAAAAAATAAAAAAATAAAAAAAGATTTGTTCTGTTCTGTTCTGTTGAAAGTAGAATGGGGTAAAGGGAAAGTTCTTCTGGTCAACCTTCAGGGGTAAGCAAGATGTATATTAGTTCCACTGAGCAATTTCAAGTCTTGTTCTGTGACCATCGCTGAAGCAGGGGTGTTCCAGAGGGGAGCGAGGAATGTTACTGGGATCCAGGAGACCCAGTTTAGTCAGGATATCTTGTCCTTCTGGAATGGTGGTAGCAATATAGGTGGTGTCATTATGAGGAATTATCAGTTTAAAGGGGAAACCCCATCTGTATCTGATCCGTGCCAGGTAGAGAACAGATGCCCCGTGCAGCACGCATTATTTCTTCTTTAACCCCCCTGGCGGTGTTCCCGAGTCTGGCTCGGGGTGGAAATTTTATACCAAAAGCAGTAACCCCAAGCCAGTCTCGGGACCGCATCGCTGAATGCAGGGAGAGGTTACTTACCTTGTCCCCTGGATCCAGCTATGTCCCCCGGCTGTACGAGCGAGCCGTGCTCCACTCGTTCTATCACGGAGCCGATCTCCATTCCCTGCGAGCATTGCGACGCACGGGGACGGAGAACAGTGCCAAATTCAAAAAGTGAAACACACACATTACATACAGTATAAAAGCGGTGACTTCGCTGGCTCCTGTGTCAGGTAAGTGACACATAATGGGCTGCTATGCGATGCATAGTAGCCCATTATGCGTTACCTTTGCAGGGAGACAAAGTAGAAGAAACCCATCAGGGTTTACTTCCTCTTTAAAAGGGAAGTAAACCCTTCCAAACAACTTGGACCTATAGGTAAGCCTAGATTAAGGCTTACCTGTAGGTCCAAGCAATATCTCCTAAACCTATATGGTTTAGGAGATATTTGCCCGAAAATGGGCACCGCTGTCTACGGCGCATGCGCCGTAGACAGCGGCGCGCAGGCGCACTAAATGCGGCAAATCCAAGAATGGATTTGCCAAATTTGTCGACTCCCGTGCGCATGCGCGGGAGTGACGTCATCGCGGCTTCGCCGTATGACAGCAACGGAGCTGCGAGGCGCGACTCCCGTGCGCATGCGCGGGAGTGACGTCATCGCGGTTGCGCCGCTGTCATTGGTCGGAGCTGCGAGACGCCACCAGCAAGATGGACGCGGCGGACTACAGGGATCAGCGGCGACTTCGCTGGCTCCTGTGTCAGGTAAGTGACACATAATGAGCTACTATGCGATGCATAGTAGTCCATTATGCTTTACCTTTGCAGGGAAAAAAAGAGGAAGTAAACCCATTAGGGTTTACTTCCTCTTTAAGCTTTGGCAATAAAACCTGGAATCTGATTGGCTTGTATGTAGAGCTGCACTCAATTTTGCACAGTAAATCAACCCCATAGGGCTAAAGAACTCCTTCCTATTATCCTTGACCTGCAGTGGCAGCCCGTCCATTAGGGGTGCCCGGGCACCGCCCCCTCTCCCCTCGCCACTCCCCTATATGCAATGGATGGATTCATGCATAGCATTAATCTATCCATTGCTGCCAAGGCCGCCCCTAATCATGCACCCTGCCACTTTCAGGTCACCAGTCGCATTAATTAGAGCGACCAGGTTTTTTTTTTTAAAGGAAATTATTAGAGCCAGAGACTCTAATGGGCTTCAAAATAGAGTGGGAGTTGCAAAGAGTGCACTACGATCCCACTCAGGTGTATTACAACAGCAAATTAATATTTGCTGTTGTAACACTTATACTCCTCCAGGCCAATGGGGTAGCGGGTCTGATACCCATCACCCGATTGACTGAAAGGACAGGCACTCCTATTGGACACCTATGAGGAGGGGAGGAGACGGTGGAAGCAAGGAGTAGAAGAGCCCATGCATGGATGCCCGGTCCTCACCGCTGCCCCTCAGATTGCCGATCCCCACCTCTGCTCCACAGATGCCCAATCCCCACCACTGCTCCTCAGATGCCCGGTCCCCACCGCTGCTCCTCAGATGCCCAATCCCCGCCACTCCTCGGACGTCTGATAGTGTCGGTGGACCTACTGGCAGACAGCAGCGGGGGGGGTTTGAGTTGCCTCGATGGGGGCAGGGGCGTAACTATAGGGGGTGCAGCAGTAGTGACCGCAACCGGGCCCTGTGATGCAGGGGGCCCATGCAACCCCCTCTACATATGGCCAGCAGCAGCATAGGCGGCTAGGGGTACCAGTGCACCATGCACACGGGTGGCTGGAGGGTGACTAGCAGAGCTCCATGCTTGACTATCGCACTGGCTGCTCTTTAGTTGTGCATTCCCCACATGACCTGTGTCCTCGGCTGGCTCCTCAGAGTACCCCTCTCCTGCTCCATGCATTGCCGCTCAGTCCAATGTCTGTTCTCCCCAGCCAGAGTCCCGCCCCCCCTGAGTCCAGCCCACACTGCACTGCATACTTCTCCCGGGTAAACAAACTTTAAGCACACAGATGCAGTGCAGCCCTATGAGAGCTCCCCGGAGGACACTGCAGGCTTGTCTGCCAGCCCCCCTCCTCCCCCGTCATACACAGATGATGAAAGGTCTTTCTGGGAGATATGCTGATCACCTGTCCAGCACACTGGATGGAGCCCAGGCCAACATGGATGAGTGCGTGGCCTGCAGCTTGGTCATAGTGATTGAAAGGACCCCATCCCCCACACGCCATTACATACCCCCTCCATCTCCCCCTGGGAACAGGGACCCCTTCTCAAGTGGAGACAGGGGCCCCCACCTCCCCTGGGGACAGGGACCCCTTCTCACCTGGGGAAAGTAACTTCATCTGTCCTGGAGAAAAGGACTTCATCTCTACTGGGGACGGGGACCCCATCCTGCCTAGGGACAGTCCCCCAATGGGGCACCTAAAAATGTAAAAAATATAATAAAAAAAAAATACTGATACGAGTGGTGGAACTACAGGGCTCACAAAGGTCATACCTGTGACCACGCCCTGGAGTTCCACCGCCGGGCTCGGAGGGAAGGGCCCTGGCTGGGGTTCAGGGGGGCCCTTCATGGTTTCTTGCATCGGGGTCCTGAAGATTCTAGTTACGCCACTGGATGGGGGGTTGGTTGTTTGCCACCCCCCAAACAAAAACCCACCAGCCGACACTGTTAACCTGTTCTTGTACCAAAAAAATGGCCCCTTGTTATGCCTAGTGCACATGATGAGAATATCAGACAAATCGCCTATTTTTATTTTTTGCATTCTAGTCTCATATCGAAAACCAATAGGTTACTAAAGTTACAAAAGTTCTCGTACAACAGAATACAACTTCAGAAGTGATGTAATGTGTTGTATTTTATTATAATGTATTCTTTCGTTTCCGAGCATGCGTAGTCTTGGTCACACAATTTTTTTCGTACAGATACTATACTAATTACACGAAAATTGTTCGCTCTGTTAACATATGAGAAACATTTTGGATGATTTCACATGAACTGCCATGACCGACTCTTGAAAGCTGTGTACTAACGTATAGATTATCGTACGATCGCTCCCAAGGCGGTATTTTTCATCAAATTTTTTCATTATGTACACTAGGCGTTAGTCTCATTATGCAATTTATTTGTTTATTTATGCAAAATTTTATTTGCAATTTTTCACACAAGTAAAACAAAAAAAGACAGGCAGTAAAAAAGAAAAGCAAAATGATATTGCAAGGATTGTCGAGCGATAAAACGCGATAACCCGCAAAAGGATGCCACCCAAAAGTAGCTCCTGAACCTTTTTTTGGACAACAAGCTTCACGCAATATGTGTTGCCACGATTGCAGCATGACACTGCAATTGCAAAATGTGCTTCATTCACACCTCGGCGCTTTAAAATCGTGGGCAAAATCGTGGCAAATCTGCCCACGATTCAAAACGCAGAGATGTGAATGCAGTCTAAATGAGACAGGAGAGATAGTTTTTTGCGGGAATGAAACAAAGCATGGAAACACCCCGTCTGCTGCCTTTGCAGCTTACTGAAGTGGTTGGGGTGCAAAAAACAGGACTCAACCACAAGCCTAAATGAGCCCTTAAATACACAAAAAAAAAAGAGACAAAAAAACACCACAAAGACAAAGCACACTAAATAGAATAAACCAAACTACTCTAAATACAGAAAAAAAAAAAAAATCATCATAATAACTGAAATAAAAAAAGAGAAGATTGTTTTCATCTTTAAAGCAAATTAGCCGACAGCAAAAAATGTGTGAATTCAATTCAGCCAACATTTCTCTACTTCTACCACCATTTGGCTGGCTCTTATTGAAAGACAAAGGGGTTGATTTGCTAAAGGCAAATAGGTTGTTTACTTTGGAAGTGAATTTCCCCAACTGCTTAGTGAATGCGGGGAAATTTCACTTTGCAAAGAACTCCCAATCACATGCCTAGCAAATAATAAAAACTGCATTTTTGCTTGGGCGGGATTGGATGATGGAAGTCAGCAAAGCTTCATCTAATTCACTAAACTCTGGGGCAAATTCCCTAGCAAAGGGAACCGTCTATTTGCCTTTAGTAAATCACCCCTCAAAGTGTGAAATCGGCAGGGGTCATTGATAAAAAAAGGGGCAGTCAGAGAAATAATTATAACTCTGTTGGGGAGATTTACTAAAACTAGAGAGTGCAAAATCTGGTGCAGCTGTGCATGGTTGCCAACCAGCTTCCAGCTTCAGTTTGTTCAACTACGTTTTGACAATAAAACCTGAAAGCTGATTGGTTTCTATGTAGAGGATGCACCAGATTTTGCACTCTCCAGTTTTAGTAAATAAAGCCTAATTACTTACTTGCTAAGCTGCCCAGTAGAAGCAGCAGCATCATGTTGCCGGGAGTCTGGGGACCTCTCTTGCCTCTTCTGCTGTCCCGTCTATTAGTGAGGGGCCAGCTCCTGTGTAGATATAAGAGGGTGTTGTAGGCACATGGACTTTGGGAGGAGAGGATGAGGTGAATTCCTGTAAATGGTCAAACAAACAGCAGGCTTTCACAACAGGTGTTTGCAGAAGGGAGGAGGGACAGAGAGGGGATTACACAATCCGACAAAGACATGAAAACAGGAAAAATCCTGAATTTGCAATGTAGTACTCTCGGGACATCGCTGCTGATTTTCAGGGAAAGTCCAACTTTTTGAAGAAATCTGTAAAATCCCCTTTCCTGCAAATCCTATTGGATTCCTGGAATTCTTTTATGGTTTCCTTTCTGTTTAAGTTAATAATATAGAGCATAATTAACCAATTGCCTACAGGGCATTTGTACTCCTTTCAAGATCAAGCCAATTTTCAGCTTTCAGCGCTGTCGCCCTTTGAATGACAATTGCGCGGTCATGCAACGCTGTACCCATATGACACTTTTATAATTTTTTTCACACAAATAGAGCTTTCTTTTGGTGGTATTTATTTTTTGCTAAATAAACAAAAAAAGACCAAAAATTATGAAAAGAAAAAAAATAGTTTGTTATAATGTTTTTGCAAACAGGTCATTTTTCTCCTTCACTGATGGGCACACTGATAGGCTGCCCTGCTGCACACTGATAAGTGGCACTGATGGGCAGTGATAGGTGGCACTAATGGGCACTGCTGGGTGGCACTGATGCACTCTGATAGGTGGCACTGAAGGGCATTGATAGGTAGAACTGATAGGCAGCACTGATAGGTGCCACTGATGCGCTCTGGTAGTTGGCACTGAAGGGCACCGATAGGTGGCACTGATAGGTGGCACTGAAGGGCACTGATAGGTGGCACTGATTGGCAGCATTGATAGGTGACACTGATTGGCAGCACTGATAGGTGACACTGATGAGAAGACACCGATTGGCAGGACTGATGGGCACTGATTGGCAGCGCTGGTGGACACTAATTGGCATTACTAGTGGGCACTGTTGGGACTGCACTGATAATCAGGACACTGATAATCAGTGCCAATGTCCCTTTAACACAAGTTGGTTATCGGCTCGTTTCTTCTCTCCTCGGGCTGTAAGCCTAAGGAAAGAAAAAGCCGGTAACCGGCTTGTGTTTACTTCTGTGATCAGCTGTCATTGGACACAGCTAATCACATGGTAAACGGCCACTGTGATTGGTCCTTTACCACGCCAATCAATGATCCGCTGAGTTTGAAGCCATTGCCTCCTGCTGCTGTCAGTCAAATGCTGTGCCGGGGGGGGGGGGGGGGGGGGGCGAGCCAATAGACACGGACAGGGAAGCTCGGTAGCGAGCCTGCACAGGTGCCTGTGTTGAAGAGGAGGAGCCTGAAGCGCCAGCAGGGGACCCCAGAAGAAGAAGATCGGAGCTGCTCTGTGCAAAACCCTTACACAGAGCAAGTACATATAACATGTTTGTTATTTGAATTAAAAAATTGGCAGAATAATCTCCTTTTTTGGGATATATATAAAAAGGTGTAATGTTTAATGGAGTAAATATCTTGCCATGGGTGTAATATTTATTTCATTAACATCTAAAGGGCTAGTTTACACTATTGCTGGCCTGCTGAATAGCGACTTGTGGTGCATTGCTCCTCAGAGGGTGTTTGACAGGTGGTGAGGAGGTGTGATATCACCTCTTCACTGCCTGTTTTATCCCCTAAAAGCCCTCCCATTTTAAACAGGCGGTACTGCCTACTGAACTCACCCATATGGTGCTAAGCAACAGGTTCTCTTAAATGCCTGGTCTCCCCCTGTATATTTTCTCCTTATCTTGTCTTTTTTTTTTTGATTGGTTGGTGTGGGATGATGTCACTCCCATGCATGTGCAGGAGTTCACTCATCCTGGTACAGAGGCACCGCAGCGGAATGTAAACTGAGCTGTGCATACAGAACTCAATGTACATTTTAAAGAAGACTGTGCTCAGGCAGGCAGCTTTAGCACAGTGATATCGGTACCATTTACAAATAGAGAAGAGAGTGAATCTCCCTAATGCTGGCCATACACGGGTCAAATTTTGAAAGAACTTTCTTTTGAAAATCAGAAAATGTGTGCGTTTTGTCATCCGATGGTGCCACCAGTGATTTCGAAATTCGACCAACCAAACCTTCAATTTCACCTCATGTTCCTACAGAAAATAATTTTTGTGTCTGGGAATCTTCTTCTCTTTACAGGAATTTTCTTTTCTTGCACATGCGCATTTCTTTTTCGATTACATTTCTCGCACGATTTTCCCATCATTGATTAGAAAATCTTTTGTTTTTTCAAAAAATTTCCAACATGTCCGATTATTAAAATTCGACTGCCATACGAAAATTTGCTGTTGCTGCAGCCGCCTAATGGTGCGAAATACGAAGGAAAATTCTTAGATAAGATTTTCGAAAGAAAGTTCTTTCAAAATTCGACCCGTGTATGGCCAGCATTACAGGGGCACCAATAAGAAAAATCTGACAGGTGTTCTAATCCCTTTCCACTTTATCCAAAAATAAATAAAGTTTTGTCTTCACTTGTACTTTACAGATAGGATGCTGGGAGGCAGGGCTGGGTTGAGGATCATGTGACCACCATGATTGGCTGTCAGGGTGGTCACATGAACAGAAAGCTCCCAATCGCAACTCATAAAGCCATGACCATTGTGCTTGGTTCAGTGCCCTTTACGCTCCCCCCTTCTCCATTCATAGACTCTGTACTGTAGCTTCAATGAATGAAAAGCGCTCTATGAATGTAGGATGAATGGATGAATGAAAGGTCCTTCTCCTTCATTCATAGAACGCTTTTCATTGACCGAAGGTATAATACAGCTTCTATGAATGCAGGAGGAGAGCAAAAGGGTTGGGCATAGTCAGTACTCCTAATGACCGCCTGCGTCAGATTTAGTGCTTGCATTAAATCCCTCAGCACCAGAAGATTACTGCGACAGGGATATGGGGGGGTGGAGGACTTTTCAATTCAACTAAAGTCAGCAGCAGCACAAGGGACACTATGCATTGAAGGTAAGTACTGTCCTCTCTTGCTGATTTAAAAAAAAATAATAATAATTTTAACTAAAATTAGTCTTTAAGCAGGAAAGGTGAAAAGATTCATACAGCGGCATATCTACCAAGTCTTTGTTAAAAATACACCAAAGAACAAACACTAAAGGTGCACAGATAAGTATGAATTGTAAAAACAGTAGTCCATATCTACTCATCAAGGTTGAATTGTTTGTGAACTTTAAATTCAAGAACAAGAGAATGTAAACGGAGGCACATATCCAGAGGCAGTAAAGCCTCGTACACACAGTACGATTGTTGGCAGGGGATTGTCTGTTGACAGACTGTTGTCCTAAAATCCTACCGTTAGTACGCTCCTTTTGACAATTTTCCAAGTTTCGGTCAACAAATGTTGGATACCAGGCTAGTAAATTTTCACGGGCAACGGCTTGACATCAGATTTTTGTAGGGTCAGTACACAAATCCGTCACACAAAAGTCAAAAGTAAAAACACGCATGCTCGGAATCAATGCTCACCAAACACAAAATTAGCAGAAGGGGCCCAAAGGGTGGCGCTCAAGAGCTGAAATTCCTTGGTGTACATCACTATGTTCGTGTTTGTGGCACGACAATTGTGTACCGTTAGTATGCAACACAAGATCCTGGCACACGCCCTTTTGATAAAAATCAGATGCTCGGTTGGCCAACAATCATACCGTGTGTACGAGGCTTTAGAGTATGTGACGCTAAAGAACAAGATCTGAAGCCGTTGGCGAAGCTAAGAGGAAAACTGACAAGACTGGAGCTTGCAGAAGAGGTGGAGGTATTCTGGTTAATTGTGTTTCGTTTTAAATAAAGAAAAGAAATGCACTTACTTGATTGGAGGGGTAGGAATCACAGAGGGGTGGAGCCGAGTGGCTGGGAAAAGGGAGGTTCCTGCTGAAGATCAGTCAGAGCTAAGCCAGAGTTGGACAGATCTTTCCCATGGACCTCTTCTTTTTTATCTCCTTCCCATCTTCTGGTTCTTTTGGGTTTAGTTTGTGATATTTCAATTAAAATGTTTGGCGAATGATGGGTTCAGCACATTTCAAGTATGGATGTCCCTACCCAAAATCAGGTTACGTTGGTAACACAGTGGTGATAATTTCACAGTATTTTGGGGTACCTTGGTGGTTAACTGTTCTTGAGGTGGTGTAATAGCAACTGGGGGCCTTAAGAGGAGGTATGTAACAGGTACAGCCAATTTTTCGAATTATAAGTGCCGTAGGTCTTTTAGGGAGTCAGTTTTATTCAAATAAACTTGTTCTGTGTTTTTGTTGTTAGGTATGCATGTGCATGTTTTTGCATTGTATTCTCAATAAAATAAATGTCTACTATGGCCAATTGATTCCAAAGAAAAGATTGGTTGTCGTCTGGTCAGTTTGGGAAATGTGGAGATAACCTTGTTACCTCTTGGGTTTGAGGGAAGGTTGTAAGCCTCTAAATCTGAATAACATGGAGGAACTAAAGCATAGCCATCCCCTATCCAAATTGTACCTGTAAAGCTGGCTAGATGTGTTGAAATTTTGTTGGTTCAGCAGGGACCGGACAAATCTTGGTCAATCTATGGCCATTCCCATTTGAGACGAGTTGATCTAATGATCGACTCCTCTTGAATGGTACTGTTGGTTGGAATTAAATCTTCCAGAGCTGCATTTGTTAATAGAGCTGCTAGACCTGTCATAGGCACGTGGGAGGGTGCAGCATGGTTAAGTGGAATATTACACAGTCCAAGAGCAATCAGTATATGTTGTATTGTAGTAAAGGCAAGACAGTTCATAACAAACCCAATGGGAGAGGACCCAACCGGGAGCCCTCTCAAATTCCAAAAGTATGCAGTAGAGCAAATGTCTGAGGAACTGATAGTGTCTGTCTGGAAGGGCAGAATGCGGCTTGTCCGTCTCGTACCCAGACAGGAAGATGTCCAGGAGATTGCAAGCCCTTTCTTTCTTCGTCTGGAACCTTTCTCTGACGCTAATACTGTCCCTTACAGACAGATAACCTGTCCCTACACTATCCACATGCCAATGAGTGTCAAAACCTGGAGAGTAGTGACCTAAAAAGGGAGCAGCATTTCCTTTTTGGGGTTGTATATAAAAAGTGAAAATTAAAAGTTGCTAGGAGCAGGACAAAATATTTTTGTGATAGAATAGGCTACAAAAGTATATTTTGCTAAAACACTCTACTTCCTTGTGTAGCACCCTCTAGCTAATGTGCTAGTGTATATAGTTAGCTGATAGAGTATGTAAATTGGTTTGGCTGAGAGCCAGGCCTGGGCTGAATGTGGATCAGGGTTAAGTGACTCAGGGAGGCTGGATGACTTAGTAAGCAGCATCTCTGGTACCTCCCCCTGTTCTGGAACATTGGAGAAGCTTCCAGATGTAGTGGAAGGAGGCTAGGAGGAGCTGCTTGGCATATTTATGAGAGCCCCGTCAATCCCCAGGAAATGGGCTGGCAGGGGGCAGGCCACCTCATAAATGGGCATGAGTCATGCCAGCAGGAGCAGTCAGGTGGACGATGGAGATGGAGTGCTGAGGAGGCTGTCAGTGGCCCTTGAGGTTGTCCCCTATTCTGGGGGGGTGACCTCGGGCCTGGGGCTCAGGTGCTGGAAGTATCCCCCACAACACTCTGAACAACCCCTTCCTGGAGGCATGGGAGCAAGGGGAGGACAACGGGAGCAGGTCAGCAAGTCTGGGAGAAGTCAGCGTGGTGGACTGGTGAGTGTTCAGTTTGGGAGGACTGTGGAGAGAGTGTCAGTCTGGAGGACTGTGGGGAGAAGTAGCCAATAGGGCTAGTGAAAGGGGCTGCTGCAGCCAGGTGGGCTGGCAGTGCCCAAAGAGGTGGTGCTTGAATCAGTAGCCACAGGTAGTGATGGACGAACTTCCGACGGGACGTTTCGCGAACGCGAAACGCGAACGGGCACAAACGTTCGCGAAAACGACCGTTCGCCGCGGGCTCCATTGACTTCAATGGGAGGCGAATTTCGCAAACCTTTAGGTCGAATTTGCGGCCACGGGGTAATTATTAGGGGGTAGCACGTAGTCCCACCACCTGGACAATAGCATAATACATGTATGAGGTGAATTTGGGATCGATAACTACAAGCATTTTTTTTTTATTTGGGAAATTGTTCTGACAATTCAGGACTATGGAGCTAATGAAGGCAATGGAGGAGAGGGAAGGTCAGGGACCAGGGTAGGCAAACAAGAGGGTGCAGGAGATACAGAGCACTGACAGCAGCACCGTAATACAGAGCACTGACATCAGCACCGTGACATACAGCGCTGACAGCAGCTCCGTGACATACAGCGCTGACAGCAGCTCCGTGACATACAGCGCTGACAGCAGCTCCGTGACATACAGCGCTGACAGCAGCTCCGTGACATACAGCGCTGACAGCAGCTCCGTGACATACAGCGCTGACAGCAGCACCGTGACATACAGCGCTGACAGCAGCTCCGTGACATACAGCGCTGACAGCAGCTCCGTGACATACAGCGCTGACAGCAGCTCCGTGACATACAGCACTGACAGCAGCTCCGTGACATACAGCGCTGACAGCAGCTCCGTGACATACAGCGCTGACAGCAGCACCGTGACATACAGCGCTGACAGCAGCTCCGTGACATACAGCGCTGACAGCAGCTCCGTGACATACAGCGCTGACAGCAGCTCCGTGACATACAGCACTGACAGCAGCTCCGTGACATACAGCGCTGACAGCAGCTCCGTGACATACAGCGCTGACAGCAGCACCGTGACATACAGCGCTGACAGCAGCTCCGTGACATACAGCGCTGACAGCAGCACCGTGACATACAGCGCTGACAGCAGCTCCGTGACATACAGCGCTGACAGCAGCTCCGTGACATACAGCGCTGACAGCAGCACCGTGACATACAGCGCTGACAGCAGCTCCGTGACATACAGCGCTGACAGCAGCTCCGTGACATACAGCGCTGACAGCAGCTCCGTGACATACAGCGCTGACAGCAGCTCCGTGACATACAGCGCTGACAGCAGCTCCGTGACATACAGCGCTGACAGCAGCACCGTGACATACAGCGCTGACAGCAGCTCCGTGACATACAGCGCTGACAGCAGCTCCGTGACATACAGCGCTGACAGCAGCTCCGTGACATACAGCGCTGACAGCAGCTCCGTGACATACAGCGCTGACAGCAGCTCCGTGACATACAGCGCTGACAGCAGCTCCGTGACATACAGCGCTGACAGCAGCTCCGTGACATACAGCGCTGACAGCAGCACCGTAAGCAGCCCCAGGAGGAAGTCAGCACAGCACAGGGATGGTGTGATCCCCTCATAATAAGAACCCCCAGGAGGAAGTCAGCACAGCACAGGGATGGTGTGATCCCCTCATAATAAGAACCCCCAGGAGGAAGTCAGCACAGCACAGGGATGGTGTGATCCCCTCATAATAAGAACCCCCAGGAGGAAGTCAGCACAGCACAGGGATGGTGGGAGCCCCTCATAATAAGAACACCCAGGAGGAAGTCAGCACAGCACAGGGATGGTGGGAACCCCTCATAATAAGCAGCCCCAGTAGAAATATGACACCGCTCAACCTCTTCAAAGAGGAGGGTAGGGGCATATAGTACGGTGTGCTTTTTTGGGTCAGGGAAGTGAGCCAAATGAATTAAGAAGGTCTGTGTGCTTGATTCCAAAAATTGTTTATAGACATATACATGGTCTACTGATCACATGTGTTGAATTCCTCCGAGATCCATGCCTCATTCATTTTTAGAAATGTGAGGTAGTTAACACTGTGGTGAGCTAGGCGAGTACGCTTATCGGTCACAATCCCCCCTGCTGCGCTGAACGTCCTTTTGGACAGGACACTGGATGAGGGGCAAGCCAACAGTTCGATTGCAAATTGGGCAAGCTCTGGCCAGAGGTCAAGCCTGCCCACCCAGTAGTCTAGGGGTTCATCACTCCTCAGAGCGTCCACATCGGCCGTTAACCCAATGTAGTCGGACACCTGACGGTCTAGGCGTTCCCTGATGCTGGATCCGGATGACACCTGTCGATGGGTCGGCTGAAAGAATGACCTCATATCCGAAGTCACCAACACATCTTCAAACCGGCCTCTTCTTGCAGGCGCTGTTGGATTGGTACCCGCAAATCCTTCTCTGGGAGTGGGAATTGCTCCTCTGCCAGCGCACGCAAAAGCAGAATGCAGCATTTCTCGAAGCAAGGCCTGGAAGTGCTGCATTCTGACAGCCCTCTGCGACGGCGGTAACATTTCCGCCATTTTGTGTTTGTACCGGGGGTCTAAGTACGTTGCCACCCAGTACTGGTCCTTGACCCTCATGCTTTTTATACGGGGGTCCCTATTAAAACACTGGAGCATGAAGGCCCCCATTTGCACTAAAGTGGAAGCGGTGTGGTGGCCTGGCTCCTGCTCATCATCCAGGATAATGTCGTCCTCTTCATTCTCCTCTCCCCATCCTCGCACAACAGGGATCCCAGAAAGGTTTAAAGCATGCTCTTCTTGCTCCTGCTCATCCGCCCCGGCACCATCCTCCTCTGACTCCTCATCAGACTCCTGTTGTTGACTTGTCTCAGATAGAGTAGCCCCCCCTGGGAATTCATCCAGCATTGCGACTTCCTCATCTTCCCGCTCCTGCTCCTCCACAGCCTGATCAATGACACGACGCAATGCACGCTCCAGAAAGAAGGCATAAGGTACCATGTCACTGATGGCGCCATGGCTGCGACTGACCAGTTTGGTGATCTCCTCAAATGGCCGCAGAAGTCTGCATGTGTCGCGCATGAGCAGCCACTGGCGCGGTGAAAAAAAACCCAGCTCCCCAGAACCGTTTCTTTCGCAGAGTTCATACAGGTAGACGTTAACTGCACGTTTCTGCTGGAGCAGCCTATCAAGCATATAGAAGGTTGAGTTCCATCGCGTCGGGCAATCGCAAATAAGACGTCTGACCGGCAGATGGTGTCGCCGCTGAATGTCAGCAAGGCGAGCCATGGCCGTGTAAGATCTTCTGAAATGGGCCGAGATTTTCCTTGCCTGCCGCAAGATGTCCTGGACCCCAGGGTATTTGACAAGGAATCGCTGCACGACCAAGTTTAAGACGTGTGCCATGCACGGCACGTGCGTGATTTTGCCCTGTTTCAATGCGCTAAGCAGATTGGCACCGTTGTCACACACCACTTTACCAACTGTCAAATTGAGCGGTGTTAGCCACTCATCTGCCTGTGAACGCAAAGCTGAAAGGAGTGCCGGGCCAGTGTGGCTCTTTGCTTCCAGGCACAACAGACGCAGCACGGCATGGCAACGTCTCACCTGGCATGTGGAATAGGTTCTGGGGAGCTTGGGCGGTGCAGTGGAAGAGACGCTAGCAGCGGAAAAGGAGGAGGCAGCTGAGGAGGAGAGGGAGGAGGATGGAGTAGGAGGAGGAGAAGAAGAGTCAGGCCTGCATGCAATCCGTGGCGGTAAAACCAAATCTACACGGGTGCCACGGGTTACATGCTTGACGGCCGTCAGAAGGTTCACCCAGTGGGCAGTAAAACTGATATACCTTCCCTGCCCGTGTTTGCTAGACCACGTGTCTGTGGTCAGATGTATCTTGGCACCGACACTGTGTGCCAGAGATACATTCACTTGCCGCTGAACATGGCCATATAGCTCTGGGATGCCCTTCTCTGAGAAATACTTCCTTCCTGGGACCTTCCATTGTGGTGTTCCAATGGCCACAAATTTGCGAAAGGCCTCCGAGTCCACCAGTTTATATGGCAGTAGTTGGCGGGCTATGAGTTCTGACAAGCCAGCCGCCAACCGTTGGGCAAGAGGGTTATCCGGCGTCATCATTTTTTTACGCTCAAACATTAGGCCCACGGAAGCCTGCCTTTTTGCAGAAAAATGTGAGCTTGGCGTGATGGAAGGTGGAGTGGAGGACAATTGTGAGGAGAGAGGAGAAGGAGAAGTAGAAGACGAGGCTGGACGGTGAGAGCCTGCAGTGTGGCTTTGTGTGTTCCGTTGCTCCCACTGGGCTCGGTGATGGCTGCTCATGTGCCTTCTTAAGGCGGTCGTCCCTAGGTGAGTATTGGGCTTACCGCGACTAACGCGTTGACTGCAAAGATTGCAGATGGCAACGCTATTGTCAGCAGCGGACACGTTAAAAAAAGCCCACACTGCGGAGCCATGTGCCGGTGTCCTGGGAGCGCCAGATGTGACCGTACATGGTCGATGACTCGCTCCTGATACATTTGCAGTCTGCTTTGTCCCTGCTGTGCAATGTAAGTCATTGCTGCTTCTCCTCCCTATCTGCTGGTCCATATCTCCCTCTGAACTCCCCTCCTCTTCCTCTCTTGTGGGCACCCACGTGACATCACTAGACACGTCATCATCAACGTCACCTTCCCCACCGCTATAAGTAGAGTAGGCAGCAACACCGGGGACCAACCTCCTCCTTGGGCTGATCTGGGTACTGGCGTCAGACTGCTGAGTAGCGCTTGTTGCTACCTCCTCTTCCTGATCCAATACCAAGAGTGGCTGCGCATCAGAAATGTCCTCTTGATATGGATCGGAAAATAATTCCAGTGACTCAAGCGGAAGGTATGTGGTGGTGGTGGTGGTGGTCGTGTTGTTGGTGGTAGTGTCTTTGGGGGTGCACATAGCAGAGAGTGAAGAAGAGGGTGCAGATCGAGAGGATGAGGAGGGTGCAGAAGAATAAGGCTGAGTGAGCCACTCAACCAAGTCTGGTGCGTCCTTTAAAGTAATTGAACGCACCTTCTGCAACTTCCCACTTTGGCTCAAGGCTGTTGCTCCTGCCCTACCCCTACCACCCCTGCGGAAGGGCCTGCCTCTTCCTCTGCCTGTCATTTTTTAAATCACCCTGTGACAAAACTCTTAGTCCCTATACCGCTGAAGGACTGCTGCAGTATAGGGCAGCGGTCAGCAGTAGTGCACGTCAACCCTATGTATTGTGGACCGATAGCGGTCCTTACAGAACAGCAGACTGTACTGCACTCAGGCCTATGTACCGTAGCACCCTATACCAAGTTACCAGTCCTTATAAAAACTTTTGTGGACCAAGCAGGTTGTGTGTTAGTGATTAGCAGACTGTACGTCAGTCCCTATACCAATGAAGGACTGCTGCAGTATAGGGCAGCGGTCAGCAGTAGTGCACGGCAACCCTATGTATTGTGGACCGATAGCGGTCCTTACAGAACAGCAGACTGTACTGCACTCAGGCCTATGTACCGTAGCACCCTATACCAAGTTACCAGTCCTTATAAAAACTTTTGTGGACCAAGCAGGTTGTGTGTTAGTGATTAGCAGACTGTACGTCAGTCCCTATACCAATGAAGGACTGCTGCAGTATAGGGCAGCGGTCAGCAGTAGTGCACGGCAACCCTATGTATTGTGGACCGATAGCGGTCCTTACAGAACAGCAGACTGTACTGCACTCAGGCCTATGTACCGTAGCACCCTATACCAAGTTACCAGTCCTTATAAAAACTTTTGTGGACCAAGCAGGTTGTGTGTTAGTGATTAGCAGACTGTACGTCAGTCCCTATACCAATGAAGGACTGCTGCAGTATAGGGCAGCGGTCAGCAGTAGTGCACGGCAACCCTATGTATTGTGGACCGATAGCGGTCCTTACAGAACAGCAGACTGTACTGCACTCAGGCCTATGTACCGTAGCACCCTATACCAAGTTACCAGTCCTTATAAAAACTTTTGTGGACCAAGCAGGTTGTGTGTTAGTGATTAGCAGACTGTACGTCAGTCCCTACACCAATGAAGGACTGCTGCAGTATAGGGCAGCGGTCAGCAGTAGTGCACGGCAACCCTATGTATTGTGGACCGATAGCGGTCCTTACAGAACAGCAGACTGTAACGCACTCAGGCCTATGTACCGTAGCACCCTATACCAAGTTACCAGTCCTTATAAGAACTTTTGTGGACCAAGCAGGTTGTGTGTTAGTGATTAGCAGACTGTACGTCAGTCCCTATACCAATGAAGGACTGCTGCAGTATAGGGCAGCGGTCAGCAGTAGTGCACGGCAACCCTATGTATTGTGGACCGATAGCGGTCCTTACAGAACAGCAGACTGTACTGCACTCAGGCCTATGTACCGTAGCACCCTATACCAAGTTACCAGTCCTTATAAGAACTTTTGTGGACCAAGCAGGTTGTGTGTTAGTGTTTAGCAGACTGTGCGTCAGTCCCTATACCGCTGAAGGACTGCTGCAGTATAGGGCAGCGGTCAGCAGTAGTGCACGGCAACCCTATGTATTGTGGACCGATAGCGGTCCTTACAGAACAGCAGACTGTACTGCACTCAGGCCTATGTACCGTAGCACCCTATACCAAGTTACCAGTCCTTATAAGAACTTTTGTGGACCAAGCAGGTTGTGTGTTAGTGTTTAGCAGACTGTGCGTCAGTCCCTATACCGCTGAAGGACTGCTGCAGTATAGGGCAGCGGTCAGCAGTAGTGCACGTCAACCCTATGTATTGTGGACCGATAGCGGTCCTTACAGAACAGCAGACTGTACTGCACTCAGGCCTATGTACCGTAGCACCCTATACCAAGTTACCAGTCCTTATAAGAACTTTTGTGGACCAAGCAGGTTGTGTGTTAGTGATTAGCAGACTGTACGTCAGTCCCTATACCAATGAAGGACTGCTGCAGTATAGGGCAGCGGTCAGCAGTAGTGCACGGCAACCCTATGTATTGTGGACCGATAGCGGTCCTTACAGAACAGCAGACTGTAACGCACTCAGGCCTATGTACCGTAGCACCCTATACCAAGTTACCAGTCCTTATAAGAACTTTTGTGGACCAAGCAGGTTGTGTGTTAGTGATTAGCAGACTGTACGTCAGTCCCTATACCAATGAAGGACTGCTGCAGTATAGGGCAGCGGTCAGCAGTAGTGCACGGCAACCCTATGTATTGTGGACCGATAGCGGTCCTTACAGAACAGCAGACTGTACTGCACTCAGGCCTATGTACCGTAGCACCCTATACCAAGTTACCAGTCCTTATAAGAACTTTTGTGGACCAAGCAGGTTGTGTGTTAGTGTTTAGCAGACTGTGCGTCAGTCCCTATACCGCTGAAGGACTGCTGCAGTATAGGGCAGCGGTCAGCAGTAGTGCACGGCAACCCTATGTATTGTGGACCGATAGCGGTCCTTACAGAACAGCAGACTGTACTGCACTCAGGCCTATGTACCGTAGCACCCTATACCAAGTTACCAGTCCTTATAAGAACTTTTGTGGACCAAGCAGGTTGTGTGTTAGTGATTAGCAGACTGTACGTCAGTCCCTATACCAATGAAGGACTGCTGCAGTATAGGGCAGCGGTCAGCAGTAGTGCACGGCAACCCTATGTATTGTGGACCGATAGCGGTCCTTACAGAACAGCAGACTGTACTGCACTCAGGCCTATGTACCGTAGCACCCTATACCAAGTTACCAGTCCTTATAAGAACTTTTGTGGACCAAGCAGGTTGTGTGTTAGTGTTTAGCAGACTGTGCGTCAGTCCCTATACCGCTGAAGGACTGCTGCAGTATAGGGCAGCGGTCAGCAGTAGTGCACGGCAACCCTATGTATTGTGGACCG
Source organism: Lithobates pipiens (assembly GCF_037356315.1). Lineage (NCBI taxonomy): Eukaryota > Metazoa > Chordata > Amphibia > Anura > Ranidae > Lithobates > Lithobates pipiens. The sequence continues at coordinate 222,658,234 of NW_027507685.1, forward strand.
ATAGCGGTCCTTACAGAACAGCAGACTGTACTGCACTCAGGCCTATGTACCGTAGCACCCTATACCAAGTTACCAGTCCTTATAAGAACTTTTGTGGACCAAGCAGGTTGTGTGTTAGTGTTTAGCAGACTGTGCGTCAGTCCCTATACCGCTGAAGGACTGCTGCAGTATAGGGCAGCGGTCAGCAGTAGTGCACGGCAACCCTATGTATTGTGGACCGATAGCGGTCCTTACAGAACAGCAGACTGTACTGCACTCAGGCCTATGTACCGTAGCACCCTATACCAAGTTACCAGTCCTTATAAGAACTTTTGTGGACCAAGCAGGTTGTGTGTTAGTGATTAGCAGACTGTACGTCAGTCCCTATACCAATGAAGGACTGCTGCAGTATAGGGCAGCGGTCAGCAGTAGTGCACGGCAACCCTATGTATTGTGGACCGATAGCGGTCCTTACAGAACAGCAGACTGTAACGCACTCAGGCCTATGTACCGTAGCACCCTATACCAAGTTACCAGTCCTTATAAGAACTTTTGTGGACCAAGCAGGTTGTGTGTTAGTGATTAGCAGACTGTACGTCAGTCCCTATACCAATGAAGGACTGCTGCAGTATAGGGCAGCGGTCAGCAGTAGTGCACGGCAACCCTATGTATTGTGGACCGATAGCGGTCCTTACAGAACAGCAGACTGTAACGCACTCAGGCCTATGTACCGTAGCACCCTATACCAAGTTACCAGTCCTTATAAGAACTTTTGTGGACCAAGCAGGTTGTGTGTTAGTGATTAGCAGACTGTACGTCAGTCCCTATACCAATGAAGGACTGCTGCAGTATAGGGCAGCGGTCAGCAGTAGTGCACGGCAACCCTATGTATTGTGGACCGATAGCGGTCCTTACAGAACAGCAGACTGTACTGCACTCAGGCCTATGTACCGTAGCACCCTATACCAAGTTACCAGTCCTTATAAGAACTTTTGTGGACCAAGCAGGTTGTGTGTTAGTGTTTAGCAGACTGTGCGTCAGTCCCTATACCGCTGAAGGACTGCTGCAGTATAGGGCAGCGGTCAGCAGTAGTGCACGTCAACCCTATGTATTGTGGACCGATAGCGGTCCTTACAGAACAGCAGACTGTACTGCACTCAGGCCTATGTACCGTAGCACCCTATACCAAGTTACCAGTCCTTATAAGAACTTTTGTGGACCAAGCAGGTTGTGTGTTAGTGTTTAGCAGACTGTGCGTCAGTCCCTATACCGCTGAAGGACTGCTGCAGTATAGGGCAGCGGTCAGCAGTAGTGCACGGCAACCCTATGTATTGTGGACCGATAGCGGTCCTTACAGAACAGCAGACTGTACTGCACTCAGGCCTATGTACCGTAGCACCCTATACCAAGTTACCAGTCCTTATAAGAACTTTTGTGGACCAAGCAGGTTGTGTGTTAGTGATTAGCAGACTGTACGTCAGTCCCTATACCAATGAAGGACTGCTGCAGTATAGGGCAGCGGTCAGCAGTAGTGCACGGCAACCCTATGTATTGTGGACCGATAGCGGTCCTTACAGAACAGCAGACTGTAACGCACTCAGGCCTATGTACCGTAGCACCCTATACCAAGTTACCAGTCCTTATAAGAACTTTTGTGGACCAAGCAGGTTGTGTGTTAGTGATTAGCAGACTGTACGTCAGTCCCTATACCAATGAAGGACTGCTGCAGTATAGGGCAGCGGTCAGCAGTAGTGCACGGCAACCCTATGTATTGTGGACCGATAGCGGTCCTTACAGAACAGCAGACTGTAACGCACTCAGGCCTATGTACCGTAGCACCCTATACCAAGTTACCAGTCCTTATAAGAACTTTTGTGGACCAAGCAGGTTGTGTGTTAGTGATTAGCAGACTGTACGTCAGTCCCTATACCAATGAAGGACTGCTGCAGTATAGGGCAGCGGTCAGCAGTAGTGCACGGCAACCCTATGTATTGTGGACCGATAGCGGTCCTTACAGAACAGCAGACTGTACTGCACTCAGGCCTATGTACCGTAGCACCCTATACCAAGTTACCAGTCCTTATAAGAACTTTTGTGGACCAAGCAGGTTGTGTGTTAGTGTTTAGCAGACTGTGCGTCAGTCCCTATACCGCTGAAGGACTGCTGCAGTATAGGGCAGCGGTCAGCAGTAGTGCACGTCAACCCTATGTATTGTGGACCGATAGCGGTCCTTACAGAACAGCAGACTGTACTGCACTCAGGCCTATGTACCGTAGCACCCTATACCAAGTTACCAGTCCTTATAAGAACTTTTGTGGACCAAGCAGGTTGTGTGTTAGTGTTTAGCAGACTGTGCGTCAGTCCCTATACCGCTGAAGGACTGCTGCAGTATAGGGCAGCGGTCAGCAGTAGTGCACGGCAACCCTATGTATTGTGGACCGATAGCGGTCCTTACAGAACAGCAGACTGTACTGCACTCAGGCCTATGTACCGTAGCACCCTATACCAAGTTACCAGTCCTTATAAGAACTTTTGTGGACCAAGCAGGTTGTGTGTTAGTGATTAGCAGACTGTACGTCAGTCCCTATACCAATGAAGGACTGCTGCAGTATAGGGCAGCGGTCAGCAGTAGTGCACGGCAACCCTATGTATTGTGGACCGATAGCGGTCCTTACAGAACAGCAGACTGTACCGCACCCAAGCCTATGTACCGTAGCACCCTAGACAGACCAAGTTACCAGTCCTGATAAAGAGCTTTGTGGAACAAGTGAGTTGTGAATGATTAGCAGACTGCAGCAGAAGGGCAGCAGTCAAGTATAATATTCTTTCTATATTTGGAAGAAAGAATATTATACGTGTACAAGCCTATTACCGTACCACTGATACCAGTCCTGAAAAGAACCTTTGTGGAACTAATAGTAACAGCAAGTCTTTAAAATTATCCTCACTGCCTGACAACACTGCTTCCTGCCTGTCCCTATACAAATTGGCAAAAAAGAGTAGGCTGGAACGATTAGCTGGAACAGCTCTTTTGTGGACCTGATAGTAACAGCTAATGATGATGATGATGATGATGATGAAGAAAGACTAATCTGGCTGAGCTGTCCCTAAAATAGCAGCATACAGCGCTCTGTCCCTTTATCTAAACTGACAAAAGAAACTCAGGCTGCTGACCTAACACCTATACCAGTCCTGAAAAGAACTTTTGTGTACCAAATAGCTAGCGTTTTCTCTGTCCCTACTCCACACAGGATCCTTTCCCTACAGTGACAGAAGAAAGAATGTAAAATGGCCACCGGATCGGGTGTATTTATAGGTTAGGGGGAATGTCCAAGTGTCCATGAGCTGTCATGTCTCAATTGGTTGTCCTGTAACACATGATAAACGTGTCACGAAAGGTTAAAGTTCTTGTATACATTAAACACGTAAGTCCGCCGGGGCGAACGACGGAAAAAGGCGTTCGAACCCGCGGACGGCGAAAGTCGGAAATTCGCCGCGAAACGACCGCCGGGCGAACCGTTCGGCCATCACTAGCCACAGGGATGAATGATGAACACTGACTTTTTGCTACCCAACTAAGCGGCCTCGGTTTCCTGCCTATAACAGGCTTTTGTTTAAGATCTGACTAAGTATTGTGTCAGCACCTAGGGGGTGCAGCCACGGCAGCTGACTTCCCCATTAGCCTGGCCGGGGAACATGAGGGGCCCTACCTGACTCTCTAGAGAAAGCAGCAGCTGGGGAGGACAACTGTCACGGCTGCTGCAGAGGAGGCCAACAATAGCTAAGTCTGTGAGGAGGGCACGAGGACAGTGGAGGAGGCAGGCACAAGGGCAGTGGAGGAGGCAGGCGGGAGAACAGCAGAGGAGGGGGGCACGGGGACAGTTGGGGGGCGGAGGAGGAAGGTACGAGGACAGCAGTGGAGGCGGGCACCATGTCTCTGCATGTAGCTGCTGCCCCGGTGAGTCCACGCTCTGATCCTGTTGTAGTCACCTGTTGGCCCTAGGCAAGACTAACGACACTCACAACCTAGGGCGTGAAATAGTCAAGCACCGGCCCTGTATATAGAAAAGTTGTCCCTGGAATTGTTCTGAAGTCAAATGGGCATCCCATAATTCCCAATCCCTATCCAAGTTCTAATCCTTCAAATAAATAACAAAAACAAAGTACTGGACTGTTTTCTAACTCTGAAGTGGCTGTGAGGATTCAGTATGCCTGGCTGTGCAGGGTGGGAAGTCCCAGTTACGTATGGCTTCTAAGAGGGTGGGCTACACTTGTAATTTTTTATTTAGGATCTTTAGCTCCACTTTGGCTAAGGAAATGTATACTTTAAATGAGTGTCAGAAATGTGTCAGATTCCCTTTATCTCTATACTTATTCTAGGTCAGTGACAGCATTGGGACAGGAGTCCCTTTCATTCGTTGTTTTTTTCCGTACAAGCAGCAGGTGAACGTAAAAACTAACCCAATTCCCCCATCCTCACATTGGTGGTGAACAAGAGAATCCTCCCGCTGAACTAATGTGTACTGATAGCAGGGAGAATTCCCCACTAGGAGAATACACTGATCAGCGCTGTGGACTATAGCCGGCAGTGCTGATAGAATGGGGAAATTCTAGCAGGGTGGTTGTACATATGTCAATAGGAAGATCAACTTCTTTTTTTATTTTAAGTCCACGGTGGTGTAAAAAACCTAAAACGGAAAAAACTGGAAGTTTACAAAAAATGTGCATGTGCAAACACACACTATAAAGTGCACTTAAGGGTGTGCTTTTAGTCCACCCCCCGAAGGGGTAGGACCTCTAGTCTGATCCATCGGGGCACAAGGCTCTTAACAGGGACTGGGGTTGCCAATGGTCTGCCTAGCCAGAAGGCCTGGCAGACCCCGATCTTCTAGGTCAGCTAAAGCTGACCATCAAATACTTGGTTGAGGGGCTCTCCTGAAGAAAACCCCCCCCAGGGGCAGGGGAAGAAGGAACCTGAGGGCCACACATCCTCCCGCTAGATGTCAGGGCAAGCCCGAGGACTCACACCCTTTATACAGTGAGAAAAACACACACAAAAGTGAAAGAGTGACAAACGTGGGAGAAAATGTATAGAAAATAAAAAAGTGGCCATGCCGGGCCCTGAGGCCTGGTAGACCTAAGCTGCCCCAGACTTAGGCCAAAAGGTCCAGCCCTAAAAGGCGCAGTGCAAAAGGAAAGCATAATTTGGTGCTGTGACCATGTGTTCCGTTCACACAGTGGGGTCCCACACCCAAGTGTTACTAAGAGCACCCAGCCCATGGCCAGACAAGGTAGAACGTTCAAATCAGGTAAGTAATGGGCTTTTCTAGCTTTCCTGGGGGAATTACTCCCGTGCCCCCCAACTGCCTGTGGGCTCCCCGGTTTCTGTTCCAGCCGGTACTAATCTTCCAAGACCCCATCACTGTAGCAAAGATTCATAGCCACCACTCCAACTTTGGTCAGGTCAGAATGACAGCACAGAACCTCCACTAGATCCCTCCTACTTATTTGTACAGATATCCTTTTAGCTAGGGTGTGGGCATAATAGAAAGGAATCGGATTGCTGAAAGGATTACAAACAAAGACTTGTATTCCTTATTTGCATGTTATCACAAAGGTTTCACTAGAATCTCTATATAGCCCTGTGTATTGTTTCTCCCATTATTTATTGCACATAACTAAGCTTTGTGTGCTAATCCTTCTGGCTGGTGTAGTAATCCTATTGTAATTGCAGAACTGCAATATTTCACCAGAGGTATTGCATATTTTAAGAAGAACTCCAGAAAGTTACAACAAAGACAGCCTTACCTTGAATTGAGATGGGCGAAGCTTGCCCATCCAATGATACATTGCAGAAATAATAGCTACTGGCCCTAAGGTCACCAGTTAAAGCTGACTATACACTAGTAGAAATTCAATAACAATTTTTTTTTTAAAGATTCCATTCAAGTAGCTGGTCTGGAACAAAATTAGTTCACTCAGTGATGTTCTGATGAATGATTTTTCTATGAATGTTGGAATTAAAATCTAACTGAGCATGGCCAGCTTTACTAGTGAAATGGGACTCTGTGGATAGGGGATGGCTATACTTTAGGGAAGATGTCCATATGAATAAGTGGGTGGGACTGGCCAGGAACATATTGATAAGTAGTTTGCAAAAAAGTGAGTGATATATGGCAGGATCAGAGAAGGGTGAGTATACAGTATCTCACAAAAGTCAGTACACCTCTCACATTTTTGTAAACATTTTATATCTTTTCATGTGACAACAGTGAAGAAATAATACTTTGCTACAAAGTAGTGAGTGTACAGCTTGTATAACAGTGTAAATCTGCTGTCCAGCCCGACAGCCTCATAATCCTTGTGCACTGACTCTATCAAGGTCTGCTCACATTACCGTTCCTGTCTCCTTACAGCTTCCAGAAGGGGCACTCCAGGTCCGGGCCATAAATGATTTAGGTGACTGTAGTTGTTTCATCGACCATGCCTTCGTCCTGCAACACTTTGTCCTTCCTCTACGATCCAAACAACAAAAACTGTCCATACAACTAGCTGATTAGTCCAACATCAAATCTGGACCCATCACCCATTAGAGACTCAACCCCTGCCTGCTGACATTTTACCGAACCACCAAGAACTGTTATGCCTGGATGTTATCTCCTTACCACTTTTTGCGATCATTTTGGGGATGCCATGGTTGCAAGCTCATAACCCCCAGATTGATTGGACTACCGGCAAGGTAGTTTTCCAGTCTTCCTACTGTCTCCACAATTGCCACCATACAGCCCCAGTCATTGGCTGTCTAAAACCTGTGTCTGAATCCCAAGATATTGTTCCATCCATGTACCATGATTTCCTGGATGTTTTTGACAAGCAGAAGGCGGACACTCTTTCCCCTCACCGGCTTATGATTGCCCGATTGAACTTTTACCAGGGGCAGAAATTCCATTTGGAAGGATTTTCCCCCTTTCAGAGCCTGAACTCCTAGTCCTGAAGGATTATATCAACAACAACCACAAGAAGGGGTTCATCCAACAGTGTTGTCACATGAAAACAACTTCAGTGTTGTCACATGAAAAGACATAATAAAATATTTACAAAAATGTAAGGGGTGTACTCACTTTTGTGAGATACTGTAAAACTGGAAAGGGGGCAGAGGAGATGTCTATTATAAAACCTACACTTTAACAACCCTGGCTCTAACAAATGTTAATGTAAGGCACGCACACTGGACATTCAATCCCGATGTATGAGGCTCTGAAGTTTAGCTGCAGGCGGAGGGTACAGGTGTCTCCTGTGCCCCAGGAGCCCCATGAACCGGAATTTGTGTTGGCAATGTTTATACGAACAACGGGACAGGAACCGAGAAGCTGTTGATCAGGCAGCACCTGGGAGATGTCAGTGGCAGACCTAAATAGGCCGTTTGGCGCCAAGCACCGCGCACCCCGTACCCTGCCTGCACCCGGACTTGCCTGCTCTGCTCCTGTTCTGTACCCAGTTGCCTGTGTCCTATCTACACACCTGCTGCCAGAAGCTTCCTGCAAGTTCCTGCTCCTGGAGCCATATCACAGGCTCTCTTACCACTCCGCACTCTCAGCCACCTGTCTGCTCTATCAGGGGTTGTAAGTCGGACACGTACGGGAGACCACCCTCTGCCCAAGCGGACTCATCGGTTCGGTAAGTGCCAGCCTGACAGTATCAGGCAGCCATGACTGAGTCCGGGCAGGGGGCCTCCCCTATGGATGAGTTATGCAGACATTTGGCCGGTCTGACCCAAGCCGTGAAGAGTCTCCAGGATGGCTACTCAAGGTTGGAGGAGCAAGTCCAAGCCTTGTCCTCCTCATCTAACCCTCAAGGAACCTCCCCCACCGGTCTTTCATCTGCACCCTCCATAGTGATGCTTCCTCCAGAGCCAAGGGTACCTACACCCGAGAGGTTTTCCGGCGATCGCACCAAGTATCGTGCGTTTCGCAACTCCTGCGAATTGTACTTCGCACTGCAGCCCCGGACATTCTCTCTGGAGGCAACCAAGGTGGGCTTTGTGATATCCCTGTTGTCCGGCGAGCCTCAAACCTGGGCCCATCGTTTATTGGAGCAGAAATCTGGAACCCTGGATAGCCTTGACAACTTCTTCTTGGCCATGTCTCAGCTCTATGAGGACCCTCAGTTGACTGCGACTGCAGAAGCCGCACTACACTCTCTCCAACAAGGTCGCAGAGCGGCCGAGGACTATGCAGTGGAGTTTCGCCGTTGGAGCTCCGACACGGATTGGAATGACGCCGCCTTGCGTCACCAATTCCGGATGAGACTTTCTGACCCCCTTAAGGATGAGTTGGCACGGGTAGGAATACCACAAACCCTGGACGAGTTAGTCAACCTCTCCATTCAGATTGACCGCCGGTTAAGGGAACGCCGGTCGGAGAGGTCCTCCAGCCACTTCCGTCCCACCTGGGTGCTCCCCAAGGTTCCCAGTTCTGCTGGTCAGTTCTCTTCTACCTCTTCTGCTCCCGCTCAGGAAGCTCCGGAACCAATGCAGCTCGGGTTACTCCGGCCCTCGTTGACCCCTGAAGAAAAGCAGCGCAGACGTACCCTTAACTTATGTCTCTACTGTGGTGAACCTGGGCACTATGTCAGGGCTTGCCCCAACAAGACACGTAAGTGTGTTTCCTCTTCCTTCACGTGTGCCTCTGTTCTACGAAAACCCAGTTCTCACCTTGCTCTTCTCCTCACTTTGCAGCTTCCAGGAGGGAGTTTTCCAGTGTCAGCCATCATTGACTCCGGAGCATGCAGCTGCTTTATCGATCTGACTTTCGCTGCCAACCATCACATCTCGCTCATACCCAAGGCCCAGGGGCTTGCTGTACATCTAGCCGATGGCTCCGCCCTTAGTTCCGGTCCTGTCACTCAAGAGACTGTTCCTCTGCTGGCTACTATGGGCACCTGTCACCAGGAGCACCTGCGTCTGGATGCCATCTCCTCCCCCTTGTTTCCAATTATCCTGGGGATACCCTGGTTGCAGGCCCACAATCCAAGCATTAACTGGGCCACAGGAGAAATCAAGTTTCTCTCCGATTACTGTCAACAACACTGCTTGGCCCGACCGACATGCAACTCCTCTTCACTTCTCTGTTTGGATGTCGATCCAAAATTGCTTCAGACCGTTCCGGAACCCTACAAGGACTTTGTGGATGTTTTCAGCAAAAAAGGCGCAGATATTCTTCCCCCCCCACAGGCCTTATGACTGCCCTATTGAACTGTTACCAGGTACCGAAGTCCCCTTTGGGAGAATTTTTCCATTAACGGAACAGGAGTTAGGCACGCTGAAGGAGTATATTGACGAAAACCTAAAGAAAGGGTTTATCCGTCCTTCTACTTCCCCTGCCGGTGCTGGCATTTTTTTCGTCGAAAAAAAGGACCATTCCTTACGTCCCTGCATTGACTATCGGGAATTGAATAAGATAACTGTCAAAAATCGTTACCCTTTACCCCTAGTACCCGAGTTGTTCCAGAGGCTGGGGTCTGCAGTCATCTTTTCGAAATTGGATCTTCGCGGAGCTTACAATTTAATCCGTATCCGAGAGGGAGACGAGTGGAAGACAGCGTTTCATACTCGTTTTGGGCACTACGAGTACCTTGTCATGCCCTTCGGGCTGTGTAATGCACCCGCAACCTTTCAACATTTTGTCAACGATATCTTCCGCGACTACCTGGACCTATACGTAATTGCATACCTGGACGATATCCTAATCTTTTCCTCATCCTTGGAAGACCATTGTAGACATGTCCGTAGTGTGCTAGCTCGTCTCAGGGTACACGGGCTCTACGCGAAACTCGAAAAATGCGAGTTTGAACGCCAGTCCATCCAATTCCTGGGCCTGGTTATATCTGTGGAGGGCATCAAGATGGACCCCCAAAAAGTATCTGCCATCCTGGACTGGCCTGCACCTGTGGACAGGAAGGGCGTACAACGTTTCGTCGGTTTTTCCAACTTTTACCGGAAATTTATCAGGGGCTTCTCTGCGATTATTGCTCCCATCACCGAACTGACCAGGCAGGGTACCCGATTCTCTTGGACCCCTGAGGCACAGCTGGCCTTCGAAAAACTTAAGATGCTGTTCACCTCTGCATCTATTCTAAAACATCCGGACCCAGCCTTACCCTTCGTTCTTGAAGTGGATGCTTCGGAAATCGCTGTGGGGGCGGTGTTATCTCAACGGCAGGGTGCCAAGGCCCTTCTTTTCCCGGTGGCGTTCTTTTCTCGCAAACTGTCATCATCCGAAAGGAACTATGATGTTGGGGACCGAGAACTTCTGGCCATTAAGGCGGCTCTGGAGGAGTGGCGTTACCTATTGGAAGGTGCTGCACATCCCATCCTGGTTTACATCGACCACAAAAACCTGGAATATTTGAGAACTGCCAAAAGACTTAGACCACGGCAAGCCAGATGGGCTCTTTTTTTTTCCCGGTTTCAATTTCATATCACCTATAGACCTGGTTCTAAGAATGTCAAGCCGGACGCCCTGTCACGTATGTTTTCTATCCCTGAAGAGACTCGGCCTCCTGATACTATTCTCCCTTCTGGGAACTTCTTGCTCCTCCAAGGGGACCTTATCTCCCGGATCAGACAGGCTTCTGTTGGAATGCCCCCGAGCCCCGAGGTCAGCTGTAGTGAGGGGTTGTTCTGGCATAAAGGCAAGATTGTAGTCCCTGAAGCCTTGAAGTTAAACGTGTTGGAACTCTGCCACGATCATAAGATGGCCGGACACTTTGGTACCCGGAAGACTGCCGAACTGATTCAGCGCACCTTTTGGTGGCCTCAACTTCTTAAGGACTGCAAGGACTATGTGGACTCGTGCAGCACTTGCTCCCGAAATAAAAACAGCCGGACGCGGGCTTGGGGCCTACTGAAACCTTTACCTGTCCCTGAGAGACCGTGGAAAATGATTTCGATGGACTTTATCGTGGAACTCCCCCTTTCCGAGGGGTTCTCTACTATCTTTGTTGTCGTAGATAGGCTGTCCAAGATGGCCCACTTCCTCCCGATGAGGGGCACTCCCTCGGCTATGGAGACGGCCAAGATCTTTGTCAAAGAAGTTGTAAGGCTGCATGGGATCCCGGCAAGTATTGTTTCTGACCGAGGCGCCCAATTCACCTCGAGGTTTTGGAAAGCGCTCTGCGGGTCTCTTGAAATTGAACTGGCCTTTTCCTCCGCTTATCACCCCCAGACAAACGGACAAACGGAGAGAACCAATCAGTCCCTGGAGCAGTACATCCGCTGTTTTTCTTCCTTCTCGCAGGATGACTGGGTCTCGCTACTACCCATGGCGGACTTTGCTTATAACAACTCCTTGCACTCCGCCATCAACCAGACACCGTTCTTTGCCAATTACGGCTTCCACCCAGCCTTCTTGCCCAGCTCAGTCCCAGAATGCCTTGTTCCAGCAGTTTCCGAGACATTGGACATCTTTTCTAAAAACAACCAACTCCTAAAGGAAACCATGGCCCGGTCCCAGGAATGCTACAAACGGGCGTTTGACAAAAGGAGACGGGGAGAACTCGTTCTGGCTCCCGGCAGCCAAGTATGGTTATCTACAGTCAACCTTAAGATGGCCTGTCCTTCCAGGAAGTTAGGCCCTAAATTCATGGGCCCCTTTTCTGTAAAAAGGAAGATAAACGAAGTGGCATATGAACTTAACCTGCCTGACTCTTTTAGAGTGCACCCGGTCTTTCACGTGACCCTACTGAAGCCCGTTACCCCAAATCCCTTTGCTGACCGCACCACCGACCCACCCGAACCTGTTATAGTGAACAATGAAGAGGAGTTTGAGGTTGAAGCAATCCTTGATTGCAGGGTAATGTAACCCAGTACCTCATCAAGTGGAAGGGTTATGGACCTGAGGACAACTCCTGGGAACCCGAGGACAATCTACATGCTCAGGAACTTTTGCGGGCCTTCAAGAACCGTCAGGTTTCCAGATCGGCTCACCTGGGCAGCCGGAGTCTGCCCTTAGGGAGGGGGCACTGTCAGGGTCGTTACCTGGATGGTCGCGGTGCTGCCCGTGTTGGTGCGCGCCGATGTCCTGCGGTGCGTGCTGGGGTGCGTGTTCCTGTGCGTGCGGTGTTGCACGCTCCTGTGGGCGCTGGTGCGCGTCGGTGTGTGCCCTCGCATGCCCCTGCTGGCGCTGGTGCGCGTCAGCGCGCTGTGGTGGGCACTTCGGGTACCGCTGGTGTGTCTGCCGGCGTTCGGGGGCGCGCGCGCCCGTGCGCGGTGCTTGGCGCCAAACGGCCTATTTAGGTCTGCCACTGACATCTCCCAGGTGCTGCCTGATCAACAGCTTCTCGGTTCCTGTCCCGTTGTTCGTATCCTGTGTTCCTGTTTGCTTACCTCCTGACGACCCGGCTTTCCCTTGACACCGCTGACCTCTGCCTGCATCTGACCTCGGCCTGTTTGACCTCTCTTTTGCCTGCTCCTTCTGTGCCTCTGCTGGCCGCCTGTTGCCGTACCCTGCCTGCACCCGGACTTGCCTGCTCTGCTCCTGTTCTGTACCCAGTTGCCTGTGTCCTATCTACACACCTGCTGCCAGAAGCTTCCTGCAAGTTCCTGCTCCTGGAGCCATATCACAGGCTCTCTTACCACTCCGCACTCTCAGCCACCTGTCTGCTCTATCAGGGGTTGTAAGTCGGACACGTACGGGAGACCACCCTCTGCCCAAGCGGACTCATCGGTTCGGTAAGTGCCAGCCTGACAATACCTCACTTAAATGATTAACGATCAAAAAATACGTGATTAAATCTTTGTCTATATAAGAAAAAAATTAACAATAACGGTGCGAAAAGATAAACAATTAATTTATTCATACAGAAAAGAAAAGTTAAAATAAGAAAGAAATTATCAAATATTTCAAGTGATGTTACCAGTGTTGCCAGGCTACCAAAATAATTTAGGCCAAACTCAAATATGGTTACAATGGACATACACAGGCTATCAATATTATAAGACAATTTCTAGGATAGAAAAGGTTAGGGAAGAAGTAAAGAGGTATACGAGAATACTTTACACGGACATCCTGTCATCTCGATGGTCTGGAGCTGGACAGAGAGAACAGATAGCTCTTTCTCTATTTTATATGCATTCTCCACCAATCAACAGATGCAACACATTCATTGGTTCAGAGTTGCATCAAATTCTGATTGGCTGCACCTCAAGCCCAGTTAAACATCATGCATCCCACCGAATCTCTGGTGCCAATCTGTCTGCCTTAAAACAGTTAGCCCTCTTTGATATAACATAAATTAGCATTTCAAGAACTTGTGATCAGGTAGAGCCATTATGTCTGAAATAGCCCTCTATACAAACAATAGGGTAATTCAGTTACTATTAGGGATGAGCTTGGTGTTCGAGTCAAACATAGGTTCGGCGAATAACGAAACGTTATGGGCCGTTCGCGCCAAATTCGTGTGGCGCTCATGGCCCACAATGCACTGCACCATCACAGTGCATTGTTGGCTCATGATTGGCTAAGCATGCACTGTGACCCCGCATGCTTGGCCAATCACAGCGCCGGCAGCGAGGAGAGCCATGATTGGCCACAGGCAGGATGCCTGTGGCCAATCATAGCTCAGGCTGTGTAGTAACGCCCCACACTAGTGCGGCGGCCTTGTGTAGTGTGTTGGCATCTGTAGGAGTTAGTGGGTGTTCTCTGTGTACCTTCAACACAGTATACACCGTTCGTTATCAACCGATTTAGCATTCTTGCTCTTCTGTAATTGAGCTTTTAGCAATCTGCAGGAGTTTGTGGGTGTTGTCTGTGTGCCCTGATCGCAATATACACCATTATCCACCTATATAGCTAGCTATATTGCTCTTCTGTAATTGAGCTTTCAGTCAGCTGTAGGAGATTGTGGGTGTTGTCTGCGTGCCCTAACCGCAGTATACACCATTATCCACCTATATAGCTAGCTATATTGCTCTTCTGTAATTGAGCTTTCAGTCAGCTGTAGGAGATTGTGGGTGTTGTCTGCGTGCCCTGACCGCAGTATACACCATTATCCACCTATATAGCTGTTCTCTTATTGAGCCATCTGCCATCTGCAGGGGTTAGTTGGTGTTGTGTGCCTCCAGCACAGCACAGTATACACCGGTATCTACCCTTTAATTCTTGTTGTTCTATAATAAAGAAATCTGCAGGAGTTAGTGGGTGTTGTGTGCCTCCAGCACAATATACACTACCCAATTGCTGGTTTTCCCATCTCCCTTCAGGCCATTACCATGTCTGGAAGGCCAACAAGGAGAGGTAGACAGGCACGAGCCGATAAAAGAGGGCAAGCAGGCTCTGTGTCTAGAGACAATAGTGCTGGTCATGGACGCGGTGCATCATCATCAGCACGTGGCCATGGGACACGCTTGTCCTTATTTTCGGCAGCTGGACGTGTTGAGCCGCATCATGCCGAAGACTTGGTAGAGTGGATGACCAAGCCCTCTTCATCCTCCTCCTCCTCTCTCACCCAGGCTCAAGGTACTAGCAAAGCAGCTGCCAATGCATGGTCTTCCCTCGTCTCAATGTTATCATCATTAACTCCTTCCCTAGACCCACCACGTCCTCCTGAGGAGTCCCCTGAACTCTTTGAGCACAATGTTGGGTACATGCTCCAGGAGGATGCCCAGTGTTTTGTAGGCTCTGATGATGATACTCTGCTAGAGGAAGGCAGTAGCATTAGTGCAGAGAGAGGGGATGCTCAAGAAGGACAGCAATCTGGCAGTCATGTTCCACAAGCTGCAGCATACTGCCAGGTTTGCTCCAGCGATGAAGAGGGAGGGGATGATGAGGGCACTAACTCCACATGGGTGCCTGGTAGGAGAGAGGAGGAGGAGGAGGCACATCTACAACGAGGCAGGATGCCCTCCGGGGGCCAGCTTAGGGGCAGCACACCGACTGAATCACACCGCAGAGCTCCGCCTGTGCAGGGCGCTGCCTCTGCGCATTATTCTAAAAGTTCTTTAGTGTGGGCCTTTTTTGAGATGAGTGCATCAGATCACACCGCTGCTATTTGCAACATATGTCTCAAGCGTATCTCGCGTGGCCAAAACATCAGCCGCTTGGGCACCACATGCTTGACCAGACATATGTTGACCTGCCATGCAGCTCATTGGCAAGCGTACCTCAAAGACCCACACCAAAGAACAAAGCGAACCTCTCCTTGCTTCTCATCAGCTGGGATCTCCAACCCCACTAGACTTTCAGTCCTCTCTGAAACCTGCTCTGAGAGGAATGAAAGTGTAGAATTAGGTGTGTCACAGCCAAGTGCTTCCGGGCACTCTGCTAGCAGTACACCCACGTCCGATTATAGCAGGCAAATTTCCCTGCCCCAGCTGCTGGACCGTCAAAAGAAGTTCACTCCCAGCCATCCATATGCCCAGCGGTTGAATGCTAGCTTGGCTAAATTGCTAGCACTTCAACTGCTGCCTTTTCAGTTGGTAGACTCGGCCCCCTTCCGTGAGTTTGTACAATGTGCGGTTCCTCAGTGGCAGGTCCCCAAACACCACTTTTTCTCAGGGAAGGCGATTCTGGCTCTCTACCCGTGGACTTGTATGTGGCTGGGAGGAGGAAGCTGCGGATCATGTTGTCCTTAGTGACCCAGTGGACTCCGGACCAAATGCCTCAGCTAACCTATGCTACATGGCCTCCCTGATACTGCAAAGCCTGCGGAAGGATCCTCGTATTCTTCGGATCAAGGAGAGGGACCATTACTGGCTGGCCACTCTCCTTGATCCACGGTACAAGGGTAAGGTTGCCGACCTTATCTTGCCATCGCAGAGGGAGCAGAGGATGAGACATCTCCGGGAGGCCTTGCAGAAAGGTCTGTGCAAAGCGTTCCCAGAGACTGGGAGGTTACAAACTCCTGGTCCTGGACAACGTGTTGCTGAGGCATCGGTCAGAAGGAGCGGTGGAGAAGGTGGCCGTCTGACCGATGCGTTCAGACAATTTTTTAGTCCGCAGCCCCAAGGTATGATCGGTTCCAGCAACCATCGCCAGCGTCTGATTTACATGGTGCAGAAATACCTAGGGGCAAGGTCAGACTTGGACACCTTTCCCACCGAAAAATCCTCTGGCTTACTGGGTCTTGAGGATGGATCACTGGCCAGAGCTTGCACAGTATGCAATTGAGCTACTGGCCTGTCCTGCATCCAGCGTTCTTTCGGAACGCACCTTCATTGCTGCTGGTGGCTTTGTTACCGATCACAGGGTGCGCCTGTCCACCGACTCGGTTGATCGACTGACCTTCATAAAGATGAATCGGTCTTGGATCACCCACAGCTACCAAGCACCTGAAGCTGATGTAACCGAATATTTTTTTTTTTAAATATCACATCCCTTCAAGACTGCCTATGCTGAGGCTGAGTTGATTGTCTATCCTCTTCCTCCTCTGCTGATATGTTGGAAGAACATTTTTGGTTCTGGGTGATGCCACCAGCCCAATTTTTCTGCCCCTATTTAACCAGGGCATTTAATTAAAATTTTTGATGCAATGCTTTGCAGCAGGGCTCATTCCTGCACCACAACTAGAGTATATGGGAGAGGTTGCAGTGTCGTGGCACCAGCACCAGTGCCTAAGGCCCAATTTTTCAGCCCCTGTTTAACAGGGGCATGTAATTACAATTTTTGATGCAATGCTTTGCAGCAGGGCTCATTCCTGCACCACGACTAGAGTATATGGGAGAGGTTGCAGTGTCGTGGCACCAGCACCAGTGCCTAAGGCACAATTTTTCAGCCCCCGTTTAACAGGGGCATGTAATTACAATTTTTGATGCAATGCTTTGCAGCAGGGCTCATTCCTGCACCACAACTAGAGTATATGGGAGAGGTTGCAGTGTCGTGGCACCAGCGCCTAAGGCCCAATTTTTCAGCCCCTGTTTAACAGGGGCATTTAATTACAATTTTTGATGCAATGCTTTGCAGCAGGGCTCATTCCTGCACCACAACTAGAGTATATGGGAGAGGTTGCAGTGTCGTGGCACCAGCACCAGTGCCTAAGGCCCAATTTTTCAGACCCTGTTTAACAGGGGCGTTTAATGACAATTTTTGATGCAATGCTTTGCAGCAGGGCTCATTCCTGCACTACAACTAGAGTATATGGGAGAGGTTGCAGTGTCGTGGCACCAGCACCAATGCCTAAGGCCCAATTTTTCAGCCCCTGTTTAACAGGGGCATGTAATTACAATTCTTGATATAATATTTCACAGCAGGGCCCGTTCCTGTGCCCACCGAGAGTAACTGTGAGGACTTATAGTGTTGTGGCACCAGCACCACAACCACCAAAGGCCCAATTTTTCAACCACTGTTCAACAATGGCATGTAATTACAATTCTTTATATAATCGTTCGCAGCAGGGCGCTCCAGTGCCCACCAAGAGTCACTTTGAGGGCTTACAACATTGTGGCAACACCAACACCTTGTTCCGCCATTTCTGCAGAGCATATAGGGCAGGCCCCTACTTTCAAACATCCAACTTACAAATGTCTGCTACTTGCAAACGGAAGGAGACAACAGGAAGTGAGATGAAAAAAGACGGATGGCAAAACAAATTATACAGGGATGATAACCCTTCCCTATGTTTTCCAAAAAGCTTAAAAATACATTTTTTGACTGGAGCTACACTTTAAAAATGTACCAGTTGAAAATTACAAACAGATTCTACTAAACACAACAAACCTACACAGTCCCTGTCTTGTTTGCACCGCCTGTATACTGCTGTTCTGAGTATATAGGGCCTGGGGGCAGCTTAAAAACGCCTCTCCATGTTATTTTATGTGTCCATGCACACACAGGCTTTTAGGAGCTGTCAGTGACATAGGTGCTTTCTGAGGACCGGCGTTAGAGCTGTAAAAACGTCTGACACTGGTAAAAGCTGTGTTAAAGAGGAGTTCCCGTTAAAAAAAACTAAAAGTCAGCAGCTACAAATATTGCAGCTGCCGATTTTTAATAATCGGACACTTACCTGTTCCAGGGTCCAGCGATGCCGGGGAATGAAGCCCCGCTCGTCCCCCCCTCCGCGCACCGTGAGTTGCCGCGCAGTCATCTGGGACCTGTCACGTGTCCCAGATGACTGACAGGAGGAAGGGGGCAGAGCTGAGCCCTTCCTGCGCTGAGGGAAAGTGATGTCACCAGCCCAGGCACTGAAGGAGGCAGACTACGAGGGACCCCCTAGCAACAGGCATTTAGAGGTGAGTTTAAAAAAAAAATTCCAAATGTTTCTTTTACTTATTTTTATTTTTTTAGGAATTTTAATCATTTTGTAATTTTTGTGTGGAACACCACTTTAAGCCTCGTCAAGTGTTTTTTTTTTTTTTTACATGTCAAATTCAATGGCTCCCTACGAGAGCCCATTGATTTGAATAGAAGTCGCACCACAAGTCGGATCATGATGATCTGACTTGCAGTGCGGCTTGTGCGCTGAGGATCTTAAAGGGGGAAGTAGGGTTCCCTGGGCGGTGACATAACAAGGGGGTGGTGTCTCTGGATATATAAGTAATGGCACATGCTGGACCCAGTGTCAGGTCACCTTGAGGCGAGGTGACAGATGCACACCTTAGGGATCAGGAGTGCACCGCAAGGTTGTGGACCCTAAGGCTGACTGCTGCGGATGGAGACAGATCCCACTGAGGTTAGAGAGTAAGATTCCCTGGGGCCCGGAGTCTAAGAGCCAGCAAGTGTTCACCAGAGCCTCTAGTGGTGAGGATGGACTTGGCTGCAACTGGCTCCAGGTCGCGACCCCCAGGATCCCCCAGCTCGCACCCACAGTAGGCAACAGGAGGATAGGGATAGTGAGGGATAAAGCCAAGGTTGGGGCCACAAGCAGACAGGAATAGTCAGGGACACGCCAATAGGTCAGGATCACAGGCAAACAGGGATAGTCAAGGACACACCAAAGTCGGTAACGGAACAACAGAAGAGCACACGGCAGGAAACAGGAAGCTAAACACACAAAGGAATACACAATGGTTGATCAACAGGGTTGGCCTGCAGTGCACAGGTTAATATAGAGTTCTCTGATAGGAGCTAGGGTGGAGTCATGCCAGAGGATGGATTACAAAAGCAGTCAGATGAGGGTCGGCTGGTCTCTAGAGATGAACACATGGAAACGGGTAAGCAGACAAACTCTATTGCATAACCATGACACCCAGCTTTAAAGCGGTAGAGAGCGTCGAGAGAACATCGGAGAAAGAGCAAAGGAAGAGCAAAGGGCGAATACAGTGGATAGAGGAGAATCGGCAGCGGGAGAAGACAACAGAGAGAGGAGAACCAGCAGTGGGAGAAGACAGCAGAGAGAGGAGAACTGGAGGATGAAGGCATTGCCAGAGGGAAAATAACCAGAGGATGAAGACATCACCAAAGGGACAAGAAATTGTAAGGAGAAGAGGCGTGGGATCTGCTTTAAAAAAATTACTTCATCAAAAAATCTGTGTACTGTTCTCTATTTTTAGACACTTTTTTGGATGAATGAGTAGGGGTACAATGTACCTCTACTCATTCACATAGGGTGGGGGGCCGGGATGTGGAGGCCCTCTTGTTAAAGAGGGCTTCCAGATTCCAATAACCCCCCTGCCCGCAGACCCCGACAACCACCGGCCAATGTTGTCGGGAAGAGGGCCTTATCCCCATCAACTTTGGGACAAGGTGCTTTGGAGTGGGGGGTGCAGGGCCCCCCTGCCCCAAAGCACCCACCCCCCATGTTGAGGGCATGTGGCCTGGTATGGTCGGGGGGGCGCCCGCTCTTCCCCCCCTTTCCTGGTCTGCCGGGTTGCAGGTTCGGATAAGAGTAAGAGTCTGGTATTTATTTTGGGGGGAATCCTCATGCCAATTTTTTGGCGTGGGGGTTCCCCATCAGATCCATACCAGACTTCGGTCTGGTATGCTCTTGGGGGGGTTTTTTTCCCCCATTTTGACGAGGGTTCTCCTTCAAATTCCTCAGTGCACAAGCCACACTGCAAGTCGGATCTTCATGATCTGACTTGTGGTGCAACTTCTATTCAAAACAATGGGCTCTCATAGGGAACCATTGATTTTGAATAGAGGCAGAGAAACACTAATAAAAGCTAGAGCAGCTAAACATGCATTAACGCCAATGCAGAAAGCTACTAAAAGCATGTTTTTACAGACGATTTTTTCATGGTGTTGGTAGTGGCTTTGCAGGTAATTTTTTCTAACGCCCTGTGTGCTTGAGGCCTTATCGTCATAGCTTAATTGAACATGCTGAAGTTAGAAGCTGATTGGCTGCCATGCAGAACTGCACCAGATTCTGCATGTTCCAGTTTAAGTAAATCTCCCCCACTAATGTATATTACTGGAATATACTGCCCAATTTGAACCGGGAAAGACGGACACCTTTCAGCACAATATGTTAGGTCAAGGGCTGCACGTCTTTCACATCCCCAACAATGCAGACCATGGAGAATAAAAGTCTATGTAAAAACAAAATGTTTTTTCTAGTTGTGGAATAGGTGAGGTTTAGACCTCCTGCCAATTTTGTTTTTGCTGGTTTTGACCCTGCTGAGGACATTCACCCTAGTTGTACCTGTGACCATTGTGATCAAGACAGAAAGAAATTAGAAATTCAAATTTTAGACTTGCCAAAGAAATAAGAAGTGAGAGTAAAGCTGGGGATACACTAGTAGGATTTTGTTAAACATTTTTGGTTGTAAGAACATTGTAAGATCGTTTGTTAATTTTTCTATTCATTAGTAGGATCAAAAGACCTTAAAATGGAAGTAAACCCTTCCAAACAACTTTGACCTACAGGTAAGCCTAGATTAAGGCTTACCTGTAGGTCCAAGTAATATCTCCTAAACCTATATGGTTTAGGAGATATTTGCCCGAAAATGGGCACCGCTGTCTACGGCGCATGCGCCGTAGACAGCGGCGCGCAGGCGCACTAAATGCGGCAAGTCCAAGAATGGATTTGCCAAATTTGTCTACTCCCGTGCGCATGCGCGGGAGTGACGTCATCGCGGCTCCGGCGAATGGCAGCGTCGGAGCTCCGAGACGCGACTCCCGTGCGCATGCGCGGGAGTGACGTCATCGCGGCTTCTCCGCTGTCATTCGTCGGAGCTGCGAGAGACGCCACAACCAAGATGGATGCGGCGGACTACAGGTGACAGCGGCGACTTCGCTGGCTCCTGTGTCAGGTAAGTGACACATAATGAGCTACTATGCGATGCATAGTAGTCCATTATGCTTTACCTTTGCAGGGAAAAAAAGAGGAAGTAAACCCATCAGGGTTTACTTCCTCTTTAATTTCAACCACAATTAGGAGAAAACTTGAAGAGTAGGATGGAAATATTTTCTCGAATGTATGAATTTCTAATAGTCTATGTGGTTTTAATTCGATAAAGTCTATTCATTCCAAAATTGAATATTAAAAATGTGTGGGCAAGTCCGTTCATTCGCAAAGTCCATCAGAATGCCAGTGCTGGTAAGTCCGGTCGTGTGTACAGGGCATTAGCTCTAAAGAAGTGAATCAAACGGAGCTGTACAAGGTTCAAGAATTGTGCAGAAGGACAAAGCATCACTATAAATATAGAGGAAGTTGTCCCTGGATTTTCTGTTGTTGTCGTCAAGTTGGGCATCCCATAATCCCTAACCCCATCCATATTAACATCCCTCAATAAAACAAAAACAAGCTCAAAGACGGCTTTCTGAGTCTGGATGAGAGCCTGGTGTTACGGTAGGTCACCTTACAGATTTTCTGTAAAGGTGAACTTACACTTTAGGCTACCCTCAGACCTGGGTGGGTGCATGCCGGCGGTAAAGTGGCGCTATAATAGCGCCATTTTAGCGGCGCTATTTGCCCACTAGCGGGGATGTTTTAACCCCCGCTAGCATCTGAAAAGGGGTTAAAACCGCCCGCAAAGCGCCACTTTACCAGCGGGTTTGCGGTGCTGCCCCATTGTTTTCAATGGGAAGGGGCGCTATAGGTACGGTGTATACACCGCTCTTATAGCGCTGCAAAAATGCGGCTTGCAGGACTTTTTTGATCGTCCTGCAAGAGCACCGCTCCAGTGTGAAAGCACTCAGGCTTTCATACTGGAGACACAGGAGAGGCGCTTTATAGGCACTATTATTAGGGCTATAACACCTGTAAAGCGCCTCAGTGTGAAAGTAGCCTTAAGGTAAGCTCAGTAAGGCAGCCCATACGTCAACCATTTTTTTTTGTTCAACCAGCGTGATGAAAAAAATAAAATAATAGATTCCCACATCTACACATTTGACACTGCCCTGCTAAACAACTGTGTTCTGCTCTACTGATTCCTGTTTGTGTACACTGTCCTGCTGACCTCCCATCCTCTGCCCACTGATATTTTTTACTGCACCCCCACATTGAACCACCTAGATCCGGCCCTAACATAACCCCCACCCAGACAAAACTAAAAGACAAAAGGGAGCTCATGACTATATTTTATGTAACCACATGAAGACTTTTACGGTAGGAAATTAAGCACAAGAGGTTCAGCTCCCATTGTTCAGAATAACACAAAGTGGCTTTAATTCATGCTGTGAAGGAAACAAGGATATTCACCAGTTTGCATTTCATTGATCTTACTGAGAAAAAGACCCAAGCACTCATCTGAAATTTCCAATTCTCATACATACATCTATACTGTATATATATATATATATATATATATATATATATATATATATATATATATATATATATATATATATATATATATATAGGTGCTATTGACATGAAAGTTTCACCACATGTCGGTAACAACTCATGCAATCCATATATACAAAGACACTAAAATAGATATTAGTAATTAAGAAATGGTGTTGTGCTCCGACTAAATAAATCTAATTGAACTAACATATACTCAAATAACTACCAAGACAGAAATAGAATAAACTGTGAAACTGTATGTTTAAATAAGCTCAGACAATGTGCATAAATACTAAAGTGCAATACACCAGGTCAAATTGTGCACTTGACCAAGAAAGCTTGACATGAGAAATCTACTATAAATGACAGTGAAATAATATTAAGTATACCCAAATGTATAAATGATATGACACACACAAAAAAAAAAAAAAAAAAAAGAACTGAGTGTCGTTATAAAAGTGCAATACAAATCAAAAAATGAACGAAAATGAGGTGAACTATAGTTATATAAAAAGTATGTCCATTTAGTGGAAAAATGCGTCCATTTGGTGATCAATAAAGCAGTATCCTGCGTGCTCCAAAAACAGGGGGTGGATTCCACCAGTGCTCCTATGCGTATAATATCCTCACACTAGGTGCAGTAATTACCTTACCTTACTGCTGTAAGGTAAACAGCATTTCCAAAATAACGCTTGTTGTCCAATAATGTAGGTTCAGTAGGTGATGTGATCCTGGACTCTCATTCACCATGGGCACGTTGTAACATGCAGAGAAAGCAAGGGGAACACTCCAATGGTGAAGTACGTATTCACAATTTATTGGATGTAAAACGAAGGTAAAGGTACTCACATTTAAAACAGTAATAAAAAGCACAACTAAACGAACGCGTGTCACGTTCGCGCTTCCGGACGTCACTTCCGGTGTCCTTACTGGCCAATTGTGTTCCTACGCGTATCGTCAAATGACTTCATCAGGGAATAACAACTGGGGTAAGGACGGACGTATAAATAGTGTCAGTAATTGGCAGCCATTTTTTTGAAGTCCATTGTAGCCACATCTACGGCCATTTTGCCGTGGGCTAATATATATAGAATGATGGTCTACAGACGTGACAGTGGCAAGAAATGTGCAAGCTTCACTTATGATCATTTTATGGGGGCATTTTTAATGTAGATGGTCATTAACTGTTTTAGCCCACTGGGGAATGCCCAGGAACCATTATTCTTATTGGCGCAGCCCCGAAGATGAATCAGGGCAACACGTCTCATTAGCGCACCTGCGCAGTAACGTTCGTTTCTAAAATGACATCTAGCATAAAACAAAAAAGAAAGGTACGGACAGTACTGGACGAATATATTAAAATTGAACGTAAATAAATAAAAAACATCAGAATAAAAGCTACACTAGTAAAACCATAGTCATAAAATTATTATATGTAAGAGATATTGATATAGTATTTCTAAAAATCTTAGGGGGTGTGGTCTAGCATGGCCAATAATTAGGAATCAACTATTGGCGATATAGATTATCAACAGGTCCATCTAAAAAACAGTGATGTCTAGGAGGGAGATAGTGATCTAAAAAACGCTTACGACTATTTGCTGGGCCACTATCAATGTATAGACTAAGCGATGTGAGAAAAAAAAAAAAAAAAAATCAATAATTATAGCTAAAATTATGTGTATATAAGATCAACAATATATGGGACAAAAATGTGGCAATTCCAGGATAAAGGCCATCATAGATGGTCCTAGCGGGAGTCATAATCGATCTCCAAGAATAACGCTGAAAACAGAGACTGATTAGAAAAAAGGGAATAGGATATATATAAAAATAGAATAGAATAAGATAAAATATGTAAAAATATATCAGAATCCCTCTCAATTTTAGAGAGGACACCGGAAAGGAGATCCAAAATTCACATAGTAGCAATTTTAAAACATCCTAACAAAAGAGACATATAAATAATGTAGTCAGAAATCGCTAATAAAACAATTAAGGTCAAAGTCAATATTAAGTCCCTGGGGCGCAAAAGTGTCTAAAGTGAAAATCCATCTAGACTCTGCCTGACTTAGTGTTCTGACCTTGTGGCTACCTCTCCAGTGTCTTTTGTAGGGTTCGATGCCCCAAAACATAAGCTGGGTAGGGTCCCTGTTGTGATGTGTGCAAAAGTGCCTAGAAACGCTGTGCTTGTCAAAGCCATTGATGATGTTTTTGACATGTTCTTTTATTCGTACCCTTAAAGGTCTTTTGGTGCGGCCTACGTATTGCAAGCCACAACTGCATTGCAACACGTACACAGCTCCCTCGGTATTACAGCATATGAAATCTTTTATTTCGTACGTATTCCCAGTGCTTGTAGACGCAAAATTAAATTTCTTTTCAGCTGGGCGTTTTGTTTTTAAACATGCAAAGCACCGTTTACATGGGAAGAACCCTTTTCCAGTAAAGAAAGTCAGGCCTGTGGGTGGGGGGTCGGGGACATTCTTGACTATCTTGTCCCTTAAAGTCAGTGTCTTTTTGTACACAAATTTAGGGTATTCAGGCAACAATTCCTGTAAGTGTATATCTAAGCGTAGAATGTGCCAATGTTTTCTGATAATCTTTTCGAATTTCTTGTGTTGGGCGTTGTAGTTTAGTATGAGCGGTATCCCATCCATCCCTCGTGCCGGAGTGGTTTTATCTCTAATTAGAGTAGTCCGATCCATATTTTCAACTTCTGTGATTTTCTTTCTAATGTCTTTATTGTCATATCCCTTATTTATGAACCTCTGACCTATCTTTTCAGCCTGCAGGCGGTAGTCATTAGTGTTTGTACAGTTTCTGCGTAGTCTTATCAGTTGACCCTTTGGGATATTACACAGCCAGTTAGTGTGATGGCAGCTACCTCTTGGCAAGTAACTGTTCCTATCGACATTTTTGAAATGGGTCTTTGTATATAATTTGTTATTATTTTGTGTCACTTCTAAGTCTAGGAAAGATATTGATCCGGTGCTCACTTCCCAGGATAGTTTAATGTTTCTGTTATTAATATTTAGTCCTTCCAAGAATCTAACTAGGCTGGTTGTTTCACCTCTCCAGAGTATGAGGATATCGTCTATATACCTTTTATATATGGCCAATTCTCTGGGTCTGTTAGTGTATACCGCTTCTTCTTCCCATTGGGCCATGAATAAACATGCCACACTGGGAGCAAACTTGGCTCCCATCGCCACTCCGGTTCTTTGATGGAAGTACTAACGGTTATACCAAAAATAGCTGTTTTTAAGGCAAAAGTCCAGGCATTTGACCAAATATTTACGCTGGGAGCACGCCAACGTGCTATACTTTCTTAAGCCCCATTTTACGGCCTCACAGGCTTGATAGTGTTGAATCACCGTGTACAGTGAAGAGACATCAACTGATGCCATAATCCAGGGTCCTTCCTCTTCAGGTAGTTCTTCTAATATTTGCAATACCTGCTTCGTGTCTCTCAGATAGGCTTCGGTTTTTGTGACTACAGGTTGTAAAAATTTATCTATATATTCCCCCATTCTAGAGGTGAGGGAATCAATCCCATTCACTATGGCCCTAAACGGGGGATCTATTTTATCCTTGTGTATTTTTGGTAAGGCGTAAATAATCGGAGTCCTACATGCCTCTGGAATCAGGTATTTGGCTTCTTTTTTACTCAAAATATCCTTTTTAAGCCCAAGGTGAACTACCTGCTCAAGTTCTTTCCTACATTTAAACATGGGATTCTTGGTTCGTTTTGTATATGTAGTGTTATCTCCTAGTAGCTTCTTCATATTATCGCAGTACTGTACTTTTGAAAGGATGACAATTCCTCCGCCCTTGTCGGCGGGTCGGATAACGATATCTTTCCGCTTTGATAGTTTCTTAATCCCGCTTTTCATAAACTTGGGATCCTCACGCTTCTTAATTTTTAGGTCCTTAAGGTCTTGTAGCACTACCTTTTTGAATACTTCAACATGTTTATTGTTGGAGACCGTTGGATTAAACACCAATCTATTCCTTAGTTCACTATGTGTCACATCCTGCTCCGCCACCTGGATGCGTTTTTTGATGGGATTGCTCGCTAAATATTTTTTAATGTTTAATGTCCTAACATATTTTTGTACTCCTAGATACGTCTCAAATTTGTCCATATTCTTAGTGGGAGCGTATTTTAGCCCTTTATCGAGTACACCTATTTCCTCTTGGGATAAGGGCTGCCCACTCAGGTTGAAGATCCCCTCCCCTTTCAGTCTCTTCTTTGCCTGTAATCTTTTTCCGGCCCTCTTTCCTCTCTTCTTGGCGGACTTCTCCTTATGTCCCTGGTATCGTTTGGACGCCTCTGTGGGTGAGTCTCCATACCTCTCCCTAAAAAAGGTCTATTTTGATAGGTGTCCTGATAATAATTTTGGCTTCTCCCGTCTCTGTTTTCCTCATAGTGGTCCCTTAATGGGGCGTAGTGATTGTATGTCGGTACCGAATATTGTTCCTGAGAGTAGGTATGGCCCTGAGGTGGGCCCCAACTGTCTCTATGGCCATTTCCATAGTTCTGTGGTGGGCTCCTTCCTCGTTGTCCATATGCTCCTTGCGGTGGGCCTCTGTTATCTCTTTGGTCATAGCCCGGTCTATTGTAGTTATTATTCTGTCCCCTCCTATTAGAATTGTTATTGTTTTTCCAGTATGGTTTTTTACCTCCATTTTGTGGGGTCTGGTTGGGGTGGGGTGGTCTCCTATCACTCCTCTGTGGGGTCGGATAGTTATAGTCATTTCGGCTCTCTTCTTGTCTCGGATATCTAGATGCCTCCATTTTGTTTATATATTGTTGATCATTTTGTTGTGGTCCCTCTAGCCTGTTTACTTGTGACTCCGAGACAAGAAGAGAACCGAAATGACTATAACTATCCGACCCCACAGAGGAGTGATAGGAGACCACCCCACCCCAACCAGACCCCACAAAATGGAGGTAAAAAACCATACTGGAAAAACAATAACAATTCTAATAGGAGGGGACAGAATAATAACTACAATAGACCGGGCTATGACCAAAGAGATAACAGAGGCCCACCGCAAGGAGCATATGGACAACGAGGAAGGAGCCCACCACAGAACTATGGAAATGGCCATAGAGACAGTTGGGGCCCACCTCAGGGCCATACCTACTCTCAGGAACAATATTCGGTACCGACATACAATCACTACGCCCCATTAAGGGACCACTATGAGGAAAACAGAGACGGGAGAAGCCAAAATTATTATCAGGACACCTATCAAAATAGACCTTTTTTAGGGAGAGGTATGGAGACTCACCCACAGAGGCGTCCAAACGATACCAGGGACATAAGGAGAAGTCCGCCAAGAAGAGAGGAAAGAGGGCCGGAAAAAGATTACAGGCAAAGAAGAGACTGAAAGGGGAGGGGATCTTCAACCTGAGTGGGCAGCCCTTATCCCAAGAGGAAATAGGTGTACTCGATAAAGGGCTAAAATACGCTCCCACTAAGAATATGGACAAATTTGAGACGTATCTAGGAGTACAAAAATATGTTAGGACATTAAACATTAAAAAATATTTAGCGAGCAATCCCATCAAAAAACGCATCCAGGTGGCGGAGCAGGATGTGACACATAGTGAACTAAGGAATAGATCGGTGTTTAATCCAACGGTCTCCAACAATAAACATGTTGAAGTATTCAAAAAGGTAGTGCTACAAGACCTTAAGGACCTAAAAATTAAGAAGCGTGAGGATCCCAAGTTTATGAAAAGCGGGATTAAGAAACTATCAAAGCGGAAAGATATCGTTATCCGACCCGCCGACAAGGGCGGAGGAATTGTCATCCTTTCAAAAGTACAGTACTGCGATAATATGAAGAAGCTACTAGGAGATAACACTACATATACAAAACTAACCAAGAATCCCATGTTTAAATGTAGGAAAGAACTTGAGCAGGTAGTTCACCTTGGGCTTAAAAAGGATATTTTGAGTAAAAAAGAAGCCAAATACCTGATTCCAGAGGCATGTAGGACTCCGATTATTTACGCCTTACCAAAAATACACAAGGATAAAATAGATCCCCCGTTTAGGCCCATAGTGAATGGGATTGATTCCCTCACCTCTAGAATGGGGGAATATATAGATAAATTTTTACAACCTGTAGTCACAAAAACCGAAGCCTATCTGAGAGACACGAAGCAGGTATTGCAAATATTAGAAGAACTACCTGAAGAGGAAGGACCCTGGATTATGGCATCAGTTGATGTCTCTTCACTGTACACGGTGATTCAACACTATCAAGCCTGTGAGGCCGTAAAATGGGGCTTAAGAAAGTATAGCACGTTGGCGTGCTCCCAGCGTAAATATTTGGTCAAATGCCTGGACTTTTGCCTTAAAAACAGCTATTTTTGGTATAACCGTGAGTACTTCCATCAAAGAACCGGAGTGGCGATGGGAGCCAAGTTTGCTCCCAGTGTGGCATGTTTATTCATGGCCCAATGGGAAGAAGAAGCGGTATACACTAACAGACCCAGAGAATTGGCCATATATAAAAGGTATATAGACGATATCCTCATACTCTGGAGAGGTGAAACAACCAGCCTAGTTAGATTCTTGGAAGGACTAAATATTAATAACAGAAACATTAAACTATCCTGGGAAGTGAGCACCGGATCAATATCTTTCCTAGACTTAGAAGTGACACAAAATAATAACAAATTATATACAAAGACCCATTTCAAAAATGTCGATAGGAACAGTTACTTGCCAAGAGGTAGCTGCCATCACACTAACTGGCTGTGTAATATCCCAAAGGGTCAACTGATAAGACTACGCAGAAACTGTACAAACACTAATGACTACCGCCTGCAGGCTGAAAAGATAGGTCAGAGGTTCATAAATAAGGGATATGACAATAAAGACATTAGAAAGAAAATCACAGAAGTTGAAAATATGGATCGGACTACTCTAATTAGAGATAAAACCACTCCGGCACGAGGGATGGATGGGATACCGCTCATACTAAACTACAACGCCCAACACAAGAAATTCGAAAAGATTATCAGAAAACATTGGCACATTCTACGCTTAGATATACACTTACAGGAATTGTTGCCTGAATACCCTAAATTTGTGTACAAAAAGGCACTGACTTTAAGGGACAAGATAGTCAAGAATGTCCCCGACCCCCCACCCACAGGCCTGACTTTCTTTACTGGAAAAGGGTTCTTCCCATGTAAACGGTGCTTTGCATGTTTAAAAACAAAACGCCCAGCTGAAAAGAAATTTAATTTTGCGTCTACAAGCACTGGGAATACGTACGAAATAAAAGATTTCATATGCTGTAATACCGAGGGAGCTGTGTACGTGTTGCAATGCAGTTGTGGCTTGCAATACGTAGGCCGCACCAAAAGACCTTTAAGGGTACGAATAAAAGAACATGTCAAAAACATCATCAATGGCTTTGACAAGCACAGCGTTTCTAGGCACTTTTGCACACATCACAACAGGGACCCTACCCAGCTTATGTTTTGGGGCATCGAACCCTACAAAAGACACTGGAGAGGTAGCCACAAGGTCAGAACACTAAGTCAGGCAGAGTCTAGATGGATTTTCACTTTAGACACTTTTGCGCCCCAGGGACTTAATATTGACTTTGACCTTAATTGTTTTATTAGCGATTTCTGACTACATTATTTATATGTCTCTTTTGTTAGGATGTTTTAAAATTGCTACTATGTGAATTTTGGATCTCCTTTCCGGTGTCCTCTCTAAAATTGAGAGGGATTCTGATATATTTTTACATATTTTATCTTATTCTATTCTATTTTTATATATATCCTATTCCCTTTTTTCTAATCAGTCTCCGTTTTCAGCGTTATTCTTGGAGATCGATTATGACTCCCGCTAGGACCATCTATGATGGCCTTTATCCTGGAATTGCCACATTTTTGTCCCATATATTGTTGATCTTATATACACATAATTTTAGCTATAATTATTGATTTTTTTTTTTTTTTTCTCACATCGCTTAGTCTATACATTGATAGTGGCCCAGCAAATAGTCGTAAGCGTTTTTTAGATCACTATCTCCCTCCTAGACATCACTGTTTTTTAGATGGACCTGTTGATAATCTATATCGCCAATAGTTGATTCCTAATTATTGGCCATGCTAGACCACACCCTCTAAGATTTTTAGAAATACTATATCAATATCTCTTACATATAATAATTTTATGACTATGGTTTTACTAGTGTAGCTTTTATTCTGATGTTTTTTATTTATTTACGTTCAATTTTAATATATTCGTCCAGTACTGTCCGTACCTTTCTTTTTTGTTTTATGCTAGATGTCATTTTAGAAACGAACGTTACTGCGCAGGTGCGCTAATGAGACGTGTTGCCCTGATTCATCTTCGGGGCTGCGCCAATAAGAATAATGGTTCCTGGGCATTCCCCAGTGGGCTAAAACAGTTAATGACCATCTACATTAAAAATGCCCCCATAAAATGATCGTAAGTAAAGCTTGCACATTTCTTGCCACTGTCACGTCTGTAGACCATCATTCTATATATATTAGCCCACGGCAAAATGGCCGTAGATGTGGCTACAATGGACTTCAAAAAAATGGCTGCCAATTACTGACACTATTTATACGTCCGTCCTTACCCCAGTTGTTATTCCCTGATAAAGTCATTTGACGATACGCGTAGGAACACAATTGGCCAGTAAGGACACCGGAAGTGACGTCCGGAAGCGCGAACGTGACACGCGTTCGTTTAGTTGTGCTTTTTATTACTGTTTTAAATGTGAGTACCTTTACCTTCGTTTTACATCCAATAAATTGTGAATACGTACTTCACCATTGGAGTGTTCCCCTTGCTTTCTCTGCATGTTACAACGTGCCCATGGTGAATGAGAGTCCAGGATCACATCACCTACTGAACCTACATTATTGGACAACAAGCGTTATTTTGGAAATGCTGTTTACCTTACAGCAGTAAGGTAAGGTAATTACTGCACCTAGTGTGAGGATATTATACGCATAGGAGCACTGGTGGAATCCACCCCCTGTTTTTGGAGCACGCAGGATACTGCTTTATTGATCACCAAATGGACGCATTTTTCCACTAAATGGACATACTTTTTATATAACTATAGTTCACCTCATTTTCGTTTTTGGAATTTTTGCTCATACACATATCTCACTGTTTATGGACTATTAGCATTTTTGTTCATACACGTGACACACCACACATGGGCTAGTAGCATTTTGTGCATTTTTTGATTTGTATTGCACTTTTATAACGACACTCAGTTCTTTTTTTTTTTTTTTTTTTGTGTGTGTCATATCATTTATACATTTGGGTATACTTAATATTATTTCACTGTCATTTATAGTAGATTTCTCATATCAAGCTTTCTTGGTCAAGTGCACAATTTGACCTGGTGTATTGCACTTTAGTATTTATGCACATTGTCTGAGCTTATTTAAACATACAGTTTCACAGTTTATTCTATTTCTGTCTTGGTAGTTATTTGAGTATATGTTAGTTTAATTAGATTTATTTAGTCGGAGCGCAACACCATTTCTTAATTACTATCACCTAATCTGGGGAGGGTTTACACCCCTGCCGGTGTTTTGCTGCAACCTCACTAGTTTTAGGACACATTGATAGGCGCGAGAATACTTTCACTCTCATCACTAAAATAGATACCGTATATACTCGAGTATAAGCCGAGATTTTCAGCCTCTTTTTTGAGGCTGAAAGTGCCCCCCTCGGCTTATACTCGAGTCACCGCTGTCTGACTGCCCGAACAGCGTGTCGAGCAGACAGACAGCGGCCATTCTACCTTTCAAAAGCCGTGCCTCCGCCTCTGCCTGTGATAGGCGGAACACTCAATTTCCCAGCAGTCAGTGTTCCGCCTATCACGGACATCGGCTCATCCTCGGATGAGCCGATGTCCGTGATAGGCGGAACACTGACTGCTGGGAAATTGAGTGTTCCGCCTATCACAGGCGGAGGCGGAGGCGCGGCTTTTGAACAGGGGAATGGCCGCCAGGGCGCCGACGAAGAGCGGCGATCCTGGCATGGGACGACACGGAGGCTCGGGACGGGACGACACGGAGGCTCGGGACGGGACGACACGGAGGCTCGGGACGGGACGACACGGAGGCTCGGGACGGGACCGGACGGAGGCTCAAGAACAGGTAGGCTGGACACACAAGGCTGCACGGACACACACACACACACACACACACACACACACACACACACACACACACACACACACACACGGATGGATGGATGGACACACACACACACACAGGGATGGATGGATGGATGGACACACACACACACACACACACACAGGGATGGATGGACGCACACACACACAGGGATGGATGGATGGACACACACACAGGGATGGATGGATGGACACACACACAGGGATGGATGGATGGACACACACACAGGGATGGACGGACACACAGGGATGGACGGACACAGAGGGATGGACGGACACACACAGGGATGGACAGGCATATCTCACCCTCGGCTTATACACGAGTCAATAGGTTTCCCAGTTTTTTGGGGGTAAATTGGGGGCCTCGGCTTATACTCGGGTCGGCCTATACTCGAGTATATACGGTATGTTCACAAATGAAGTTATGTGTAATTAAAGGGAATAACACAGGGAAAAAGTATTGAACACATGAAGAACTCGAGGTGCAAAAAGGCATGGAAAGCCAAGACACCACCTGTAATTGGAAAGCAATCCTGTTCCTTGTCAGTGCAAATTAATATCAGCTGGTTCAGTCTCAACTGATGGCCTATAAAAAGGTGTCTCATTACCAAGGTGTTGCACAAGAAACATCTCATGATGGGTAAAAGCAAAGTGCTCTCTCTCAAGGCCGTCACAACCTTATTGTTGCAAAGCATACTGATGGTATTGATTATAGAAGGACTTCTAAAATGCCGCGTACACACGAGCGGACTTTTCAACATCCAAAGTCCGACGGACTGATTCCGTCAGACTATTCGACCGTGTGTGGGCTGCAACGGACTTTTGATTTACCAAAGTCTGACGGACTTTAGAATATGGAACATGCTTCAAATTTTCCCGACGGAACTCCGCCGGACCCGGTCCCTTCGAAAAATTTGCTCGTGTGTATGCTATTCCGACGGACTAAAACCGACGCTAGGGCAGCTATTGGCTACTGGCTATGAACTTCCTTATTCGAGTCCAGTCGTACGTCATCACGTTCGAATCCGTCGGAGTTTAGTGTGATTGTGTGTGGCCAAGTCCGCTCAGTCGAAAAGTCCGTCAGAACTCTGTCGGAACTCCGGCAGAACTCCTTCGGAAGTCTGTCGGACATAAGTCCTCTCGTGTGTACGGGGCTTAAGTGTTCCAGTGAGCACCGCTGGGGCCATAATCTGGAAGTGGAAAGAACATAATTTGACCATAAACTGGCCACGGCCAGGTGCTCCTTGCAAGATCTCTGACAGAGGAGTGAAAATAATTATCAGAAGAGTTGTCCAAGAGGCAATGACCATTTGTGGAGAGCTTCAGAAAGACCTGGAATTAGCAGGTACAATTGTTTCAAATTGTCCCAAAACAATAAGGAATGCACTTAACCACCATGGCCTTTATGCAGGCTCACCACATAAGACTCCGCTGCTGAAGAAAAAGCATATTGGAGCTCATTTAAAGTTTGCTGCACAACATTTAGACAAGCCTGTGAAATACTGGGAGAATGTAGTGTGGTCAGATGAGATAAAAATGGAACTCTTTGGATGCCATAATACACACCATGTTTGGAGGTCAAATGGTGCCACACATCACCCCAAAAACACCCCCATACCAATAGTGAGGTTTGGAGGTGGAAACGTCATGGTGGGGGGCTGTTTTCCAGTATACAGTACTGGAAAACGTCATATCATTGAAGGAAGGATGAATGTAAAAATGTAAAAATCTCCTGCTATCTACCAGGATGATGAAGATTAAACAAGTGTGGACAGTTCAGCAAGACAATGATCCCAAACACAAAGCCAAGGAAACTATCAATTGGTTTCAAAGAAAACATTTTTTTTTTGGCTGGAGTTACATTTAAAATTTACCTGTGCCGTAAGCGTGTGCATGGGGTGTGTCGGGTGTGCCTTGGCACACCCTAATCATTGTGCTGTCTTTCAAAATCTGCCCTGAAATGTTGCAGTCAAGAGAGTTTGTAGCCCTCGCTGCCTGTTTCACAGGCAGCAGATTGTGAGGTTTACCAGAGCCGCTGAGTAGTGATGGACGAACTTCCGACGGGACGTTTCGCGAACGCGAAACGCGAACGGACACAAACGTTCGCGAAAACGACCGTTCGCCGCGGGCTCCATTGACTTCAATGGGAGGCGAATTTCGCAAACCTTTAGGTCGAATTTGCGGCCACGGGGTAATTATTAGGGGGTAGCACGTAGTCCCACCACCTGGACAATAGCATAATACATGTATGAGGTGAATTTGGGATCGATAACTACAAGCATTTTTTTTTTATTTGGGAAATTGTTCTGACAATTCAGGACTATGGAGCTAATGAAGGCAATGGAGGAGAGGGAAGGTCAGGGACCAGGGTAGGCAAACAAGAGGGTGCAGGAGATACAGAGCACTGACAGCAGCACCGTAATACAGAGCACTGACATCAGCACCGTGACATACAGCGCTGACAGCAGCTCCGTGACATACAGCGCTGACAGCAGCTCCGTGACATACAGCGCTGACAGCAGCTCCGTGACATACAGCGCTGACAGCAGCTCCGTGACATACAGCGCTGACAGCAGCTCCGTGACATACAGCGCTGACAGCAGCACCGTGACATACAGCGCTGACAGCAGCTCCGTGACATACAGCGCTGACAGCAGCTCCGTGACATACAGCGCTGACAGCAGCTCCGTGACATACAGCACTGACAGCAGCTCCGTGACATACAGCGCTGACAGCAGCTCCGTGACATACAGCGCTGACAGCAGCACCGTGACATACAGCGCTGACAGCAGCTCCGTGACATACAGCGCTGACAGCAGCTCCGTGACATACAGCGCTGACAGCAGCTCCGTGACATACAGCGCTGACAGCAGCTCCGTGACATACAGCGCTGACAGCAGCTCCGTGACATACAGCGCTGACAGCAGCTCCGTGACATACAGCGCTGACAGCAGCTCCGTGACATACAGCGCTGACAGCAGCTCCGTGACATACAGCGCTGACAGCAGCTCCGTGACATACAGCGCTGACAGCAGCTCCGTGACATACAGCGCTGACAGCAGCACCGTAAGCAGCCCCAGGAGGAAGTCAGCACAGCACAGGGATGGTGTGATCCCCTCATAATAAGAACCCCCAGGAGGAAGTCAGCACAGCACAGGGATGGTGGGAGCCCCTCATAATAAGAACACCCAGGAGGAAGTCAGCACAGCACAGGGATGGTGGGAACCCCTCATAATAAGCAGCCCCAGTAGAAATATGACACCGCTCAACCTCTTCAAAGAGGAGGGTAGGGGCATATAGTACGGTGTGCTTTTTTGGGTCAGGGAAGTGAGCCAAATGAATTAAGAAGGTCTGTGTGCTTGATTCCAAAAATTGTTTATAGACATATACATGGTCTACTGATCACATGTGTTGAATTCCTCCGAGATCCATGCCTCATTCATTTTTAGAAATGTGAGGTAGTTAACACTGTGGTGAGCTAGGCGAGTACGCTTATCGGTCACAATCCCCCCTGCTGCGCTGAACGTCCTTTCGGACAGGACACTGGATGAGGGGCAAGCCAACAGTTCGATTGCAAATTGGGCAAGCTCTGGCCAGAGGTCAAGCCTGCCCACCCAGTAGTCTAGGGGTTCATCACTCCTCAGAGCGTCCACATCGGCCGTTAACCCAATGTAGTCGGACACCTGACGGTCTAGGCGTTCCCTGATGCTGGATCCGGATGACACCTGTCGATGGGTCGGCTGAAAGAATGACCTCATATCCGAAGTCACCAACACATCTTCAAACCGGCCTCTTCTTGCAGGCGCTGTTGGATTGGTACCCGCAAATCCTTCTCTGGGAGTGGGAATTGCTCCTCTGCCAGCGCACGCAAAAGCAGAATGCAGCATTTCTCGAAGCAAGGCCTGGAAGTGCTGCATTCTGACAGCCCTCTGCGACGGCGGTAACATTTCCGCCATTTTGTGTTTGTACCGGGGGTCTAAGTACGTTGCCACCCAGTACTGGTCCTTGACCCTCATGCTTTTTATACGGGGGTCCCTATTAAAACACTGGAGCATGAAGGCCCCCATTTGCACTAAAGTGGAAGCGGTGTGGTGGCCTGGCTCCTGCTCATCATCCAGGATAATGTCGTCCTCTTCATTCTCCTCTCCCCATCCTCGCACAACAGGGATCCCAGAAAGGTTTAAAGCATGCTCTTCTTGCTCCTGCTCATCCGCCCCGGCACCATCCTCCTCTGACTCCTCATCAGACTCCTGTTGTTGACTTGTCTCAGATAGAGTAGCCCCCCCTGGGAATTCATCCAGCATTGCGACTTCCTCATCTTCCCGCTCCTGCTCCTCCACAGCCTGATCAATGACACGACGCAATGCACGCTCCAGAAAGAAGGCATAAGGTACCATGTCACTGATGGCGCCATGGCTGCGACTGACCAGTTTGGTGATCTCCTCAAATGGCCGCAGAAGTCTGCATGTGTCGCGCATGAGCAGCCACTGGCGCGGTGAAAAAAAACCCAGCTCCCCAGAACCGTTTCTTTCGCAGAGTTCATACAGGTAGACGTTAACTGCACGTTTCTGCTGGAGCAGCCTATCAAGCATATAGAAGGTTGAGTTCCATCGCGTCGGGCAATCGCAAATAAGACGTCTGACCGGCAGATGGTGTCGCCGCTGAATGTCAGCAAGGCGAGCCATGGCCGTGTAAGATCTTCTGAAATGGGCCGAGATTTTCCTTGCCTGCCGCAAGATGTCCTGGACCCCAGGGTATTTGACAAGGAATCGCTGCACGACCAAGTTTAAGACGTGTGCCATGCACGGCACGTGCGTGATTTTGCCCTGTTTCAATGCGCTAAGCAGATTGGCACCGTTGTCACACACCACTTTACCAACTGTCAAATTGAGCGGTGTTAGCCACTCATCTGCCTGTGAACGCAAAGCTGAAAGGAGTGCCGGGCCAGTGTGGCTCTTTGCTTCCAGGCACAACAGACGCAGCACGGCATGGCAACGTCTCACCTGGCATGTGGAATAGGTTCTGGGGAGCTTGGGCGGTGCAGTGGAAGAGACGCTAGCAGCGGAAAAGGAGGAGGCAGCTGAGGAGGAGAGGGAGGAGGATGGAGTAGGAGGAGGAGAAGAAGAGTCAGGCCTGCATGCAATCCGTGGCGGTAAAACCAAATCTACACGGGTGCCACGGGTTACATGCTTGACGGCCGTCAGAAGGTTCACCCAGTGGGCAGTAAAACTGATATACCTTCCCTGCCCGTGTTTGCTAGACCACGTGTCTGTGGTCAGATGTATCTTGGCACCGACACTGTGTGCCAGAGATACATTCACTTGCCGCTGAACATGGCCATATAGCTCTGGGATGCCCTTCTCTGAGAAATACTTCCTTCCTGGGACCTTCCATTGTGGTGTTCCAATGGCCACAAATTTGCGAAAGGCCTCCGAGTCCACCAGTTTATATGGCAGTAGTTGGCGGGCTATGAGTTCTGACAAGCCAGCCGCCAACCGTTGGGCAAGAGGGTTATCCGGCGTCATCATTTTTTTACGCTCAAACATTAGGCCCACGGAAGCCTGCCTTTTTGCAGAAAAATGTGAGCTTGGCGTGATGGAAGGTGGAGTGGAGGACAATTGTGAGGAGAGAGGAGAAGGAGAAGTAGAAGACGAGGCTGGACGGTGAGAGCCTGCAGTGTGGCTTTGTGTGTTCCGTTGCTCCCACTGGGCTCGGTGATGGCTGCTCATGTGCCTTCTTAAGGCGG
This sequence comes from Lithobates pipiens, assembly GCF_037356315.1. Lineage (NCBI taxonomy): Eukaryota > Metazoa > Chordata > Amphibia > Anura > Ranidae > Lithobates > Lithobates pipiens. Next base: position 222,696,854 of record NW_027507685.1, read on the forward strand.
TCGTCCCTAGGTGAGTATTGGGCTTACCGCGACTAACGCGTTGACTGCAAAGATTGCAGATGGCAACGCTATTGTCAGCAGCGGACACGTTAAAAAAAGCCCACACTGCGGAGCCATGTGCCGGTGTCCTGGGAGCGCCAGATGTGACCGTACATGGTCGATGACTCGCTCCTGATACATTTGCAGTCTGCTTTGTCCCTGCTGTGCAATGTAAGTCATTGCTGCTTCTCCTCCCTATCTGCTGGTCCATATCTCCCTCTGAACTCCCCTCCTCTTCCTCTCTTGTGGGCACCCACGTGACATCACTAGACACGTCATCATCAACGTCACCTTCCCCACCGCTATAAGTAGAGTAGGCAGCAACACCGGGGACCAACCTCCTCCTTGGGCTGATCTGGGTACTGGCGTCAGACTGCTGAGTAGCGCTTGTTGCTACCTCCTCTTCCTGATCCAATACCAAGAGTGGCTGCGCATCAGAAATGTCCTCTTGATATGGATCGGAAAATAATTCCAGTGACTCAAGCGGAAGGTATGTGGTGGTGGTGGTGGTGGTCGTGTTGTTGGTGGTAGTGTCTTTGGGGGTGCACATAGCAGAGAGTGAAGAAGAGGGTGCAGATCGAGAGGATGAGGAGGGTGCAGAAGAGTAAGGCTGAGCGAGCCACTCAACCAAGTCTGGTGCATCCTTTAAAGTAATTGAACGCACCTTCTGCAACTTCCCACTTTGGCTCAAGCCTGTTGCTCCTGCCCTACCCCTACCACCCCTGCGGAAGGGCCTGCCTCTTCCTCTGCATGTCATTTTTTAAATGACCCTGTGACAAAACTCTTAGTCCCTATACCGCTGAAGGACTGCTGCAGTATAGGTGAGCGGTCAGCAGTGGTGCACGTCAACCCTATCTATTGTGGACCTATAGCGGTCCTTACAGAACAGCAGACTGTACCGCACTCAAGCCTATGTACCGTAGCACCCTATACCAAGTTACCAGTCCTTATAAGAACTTTTGTGGACCAAGCAGGTTGTGTATTAGTGTTTAGCAGACTGTACGTCAGTCCCTATACCGCTGAAGGACTGCTGCAGTATAGGGCAGCGGTCAGCAGTGGTGCACGTCAACCCTATCTATTGTGGACCGATAGCGGTCCTTACAGAACAGCAGACTGTACCGCACTCAAGCCTATGTACCGTAGCACCCTATACCAAGTTACCAGTCCTTATAAGAACTTTTGTGGACCAAGCAGGTTGTGTATTAGTGTTTAGCAGACTGTACGTCAGTCCCTATACCGCTGAAGGACTGCTGCAGTATAGGGCAGCGGTCAGCAGTGGTGCACGTCAACCCTATCTATTGTGGACCGATAGCGGTCCTTACAGAACAGCAGACTGTACCGCACTCAAGCCTATGTACCGTAGCACCCTATACCAAGTTACCAGTCCTTATAAGAACTTTTGTGGAACAAGCAGGTTGTGTGTTAGTGATTAGCAGACTGTACGTCAGTCCCTATACCGCTGAAGGACTGCTGCAGTATAGGTGAGCGGTCAGCAGTGGTGCACGTCAACCCTATCTATTGTGGACCGATAGCGGTCCTTACAGAACAGCAGACTGTACCGCACTCAAGCCTATGTACCGTAGCACCCTATACCAAGTTACCAGTCCTTATAAGAACTTTTGTGGACCAAGCAGGTTGTGTATTAGTGTTTAGCAGACTGTACGTCAGTCCCTATACCGCTGAAGGACTGCTGCAGTATAGGGCAGCGGTCAGCAGTGGTGCACGTCAACCCTATCTATTGTGGACCGATAGCGGTCCTTACAGAACAGCAGACTGTACCGCACTCAAGCCTATGTACCGTAGCACCCTATACCAAGTTACCAGTCCTTATAAGAACTTTTGTGGACCAAGCAGGTTGTGTATTAGTGTTTAGCAGACTGTACGTCAGTCCCTATACCGCTGAAGGACTGCTGCAGTATAGGGCAGCGGTCAGCAGTGGTGCACGTCAACCCTATCTATTGTGGACCGATAGCGGTCCTTACAGAACAGCAGACTGTACCGCACTCAAGCCTATGTACCGTAGCACCCTATACCAAGTTACCAGTCCTTATAAGAACTTTTGTGGACCAAGCAGGTTGTGTATTAGTGTTTAGCAGACTGTACGTCAGTCCCTATACCGCTGAAGGACTGCTGCAGTATAGGGCAGCGGTCAGCAGTGGTGCACGTCAACCCTATCTATTGTGGACCGATAGCGGTCCTTACAGAACAGCAGACTGTACCGCACTCAAGCCTATGTACCGTAGCACCCTATACCAAGTTACCAGTCCTTATAAGAACTTTTGTGGAACAAGCAGGTTGTGTGTTAGTGATTAGCAGACTGTACGTCAGTCCCTATACCAATGAAGGACTGCTGCAGTATAGGGCAGCGGTCAGCAGTAGTGCACGGCAACCCTATGTATTGTGGACCGATAGCGGTCCTTACAGAACAGCAGACTGTACTGCACTCAGGCCTATGTACCGTAGCACCCTATACCAAGTTACCAGTCCTTATAAAAACTTTTGTGGACCAAGCAGGTTGTGTGTTAGTGTTTAGCAGACTGTGCGTCAGTCCCTATACCGCTGAAGGACTGCTGCAGTATAGGGCAGCGGTCAGCAGTAGTGCACGGCAACCCTATGTATTGTGGACCGATAGCGGTCCTTACAGAACAGCAGACTGTAACGCACTCAGGCCTATGTACCGTAGCACCCTATACCAAGTTACCAGTCCTTATAAGAACTTTTGTGGACCAAGCAGGTTGTGTGTTAGTGATTAGCAGACTGTACGTCAGTCCCTATACCAATGAAGGACTGCTGCAGTATAGGGCAGCGGTCAGCAGTAGTGCACGGCAACCCTATGTATTGTGGACCGATAGCGGTCCTTACAGAACAGCAGACTGTACCGCACCCAAGCCTATGTACCGTAGCACCCTAGACAGACCAAGTTACCAGTCCTGATAAAGAGCTTTGTGGAACAAGTGAGTTGTGAATGATTAGCAGACTGCAGCAGAAGGGCAGCAGTCAAGTATAATATTCTTTCTATATTTGGAAGAAAGAATATTATACGTGTACAAGCCTATTACCGTACCACTGATACCAGTCCTGAAAAGAACCTTTGTGGAACTAATAGTAACAGCAAGTCTTTAAAATTATCCTCACTGCCTGACACACTGCTTCCTGCCTGTCCCTATACAAATTGGCAAAAAAGAGTAGGCTGGAACGATTAGCTGGAACAGCTCTTTTGTGGACCTGATAGTAACAGCTAATGATGATGATGATGATGATGATGAAGAAAGACTAATCTGGCTGAGCTGTCCCTAAAATAGCAGCATACAGCGCTCTGTCCCTTTATCTAAACTGACAAAAGAAACTCAGGCTGCTGACCTAACACCTATACCAGTCCTGAAAAGAACTTTTGTGTACCAAATAGCTAGCGTTTTCTCTGTCCCTACTCCACACAGGATCCTTTCCCTACAGTGACAGAAGAAAGAATGTAAAATGGCCACCGGATCGGGTGTATTTATAGGTTAGGGGGAATGTCCAAGTGTCCATGAGCTGTCATGTCTCAATTGGTTGTCCTGTAACACATGATAAACGTGTCACGAAAGGTTAAAGTTCTTGTATACATTAAACACGTAAGTCCGCCGGGGCGAACGACGGAAAAAGGCGTTCGAACCCGCGGACGGCGAAAGTCGGAAATTCGCCGCGAAACGACCGCCGGGCGAACCGTTCGGCCATCACTACCGCTGAGTGTGTGAACTGTCAGATAATATAACTGCTTGCAGAGAGAGAGAGAGAGCTGTCAAAATTTAGCGGTGATGTCGGGGGCGGGTGGGACCAAACTGCTATCAAATACCAGTCAATGGGATGGGGTCTGGGCAGTCCACTACGTTTATGTGGCCCCGGCCCCTTTCTTAAGCTGCCCAATCATTGGCTGGTGTTGATATCTGCTTGGCCCCGTCCATCCCCAACATCGTGGCTGAATTGTGACAGCTCCTCTCTCTCTCTCTGCAAGTTGTTTCATTAGCTGACAGTTTCGCACACCGAGCGGCTTTGGCAAGTCTGTCTGCTGCATGTAAACTCCTCTCCCCTGCCAGTGCCAACCAATACTCCCTATCAGTGCCAACCAATGCTGCCTATCAGTGCCAACCAGTGCCAACCAATGCTACCTATCAATGCCAACCAATGCCTATCAGTGCAAATCAATGCTGCCTATCAGTGCCAACCAATGCTGCCAATCAATGCCAACCAATGCTGCCAATCAGTGCCAACTAATGCCAACCAATGCTGCCTATCAGTGCAAATCATTGCTGGAAATTAGTGCCAACCAGTGCCAACCAATGCTGCCTATCAGTGCCAACCAATGCTGCCTATCAGTGCCAACCAATGCTGCCTATCAGTGCCAACCAATGTAGCCATGCCAATCAGTGCCAATCAATGCTGCCTATCAGTGCTGACAATCAGTGCTGCCTATCAGTGCCAACCAATGCTGCCCATCAGTGGCAATCAATGCTGCCAATTAGTGACAATCAATGCTGCCTATCATTGCCATTCAGTGCCAATCAGTGCTTCCTATCAGTGCCAATCAATGCTGTCAATCAGTGCCAACCAATGCTACCTATCAGTACCAAGCAATGTTGCCAATTAATGCTGCCAATCAATACCAATCAATGCTGTTTATCAATGCCAATCAATGCTGCCCATCAGTGCCAATCAATGCTGCCAGTGACCATCAGTTCGTCCAATCAGTGCCTATCAGTTCCCATCAGTGCTGCCTATCAGTGGCCATAAGTGTTGCCAATCAGAGCCCATCTGTGCTGTCCATCAGTGCCAATCAGTGCCCATACGTGCTGCTAATCAAAGCCCATAGGTGTTGCCTATCAGTGCCAATCAGTGCTGCCAGTTAGTGCTGCCTATCAGTGGCAATCAGTGCTGCCTATCAGTGCCACCTATCAGTGCTCCCACTTAGTGCCCATTAACGCTGCCAATCAGTGCTACAAATCAGTGCCCATCATTCCTGCCAATCAGTGCCACCTATCAGTGGCAATCAGTGCTGCCAATCAGTGCTGCTAATCAGTGCCCATCAGTGCACTGAGTGCAGGGATGGTGAGATGAACTCCGCAGCCAGGCACATTGTCCATGGGGGGGGGGCACAAATGAAATTCATTGATGTTTATTAATGCCACATGCTGATCTTTTGTATAATAGGTAATCACCACACTACTATTTACAAAAAAACTACTGGAGGTAAAATAAAAAAAAGTGTCAGTGAAAGGCCTACAGCTAAGCACTGTTACGTGTTCCCACACCACAAAAAAGTGCAGTGCTAACTTACTGATCAATAACCTAACAATAATGGTGGAACACTCTAGTGTATAGAAATCTCAAAAACCTTCAATATTACCACAATACCGGTCTCTGTGATATGTAACATCACATATAATACACATCACACTGAAAACAAGACATAACAAATGAAAATTAGCAGGGATGGTGGAAACCTCTCTACAGATAATTGCAATACAAACTAACTTCAAATGCAAAACATTTTAGTTGGGAGGTTTACTTCATTATAGCACTTTGGAATTTAAATGTTTTAGATTGTTACACTTCATTTTACATGTTTTAGTTATTGTTATTATGTGAATTATTGCACTTGAAGTTAATTTTCCACCACCCCTGCTAAGTCCATGTCTGTATGGACCTTGCTTTGTGCACTGGTGCGCAGTCATGTTCGAACAGGAAGGGACCATCCCCAAACTGTTCCCACATAGTTGGGAGCATAAAATTGTCCAAAATGTCTTGGTATGCTGACGCCTTAAGAGTTCCCTTCACTGGAACTAAGGGGCCAAGCCCAACCCCTGAAAAACAACCCCACACCATAATCCCCCCTCCACCAAATGATTTGGACCAGTGCACAAAGCAAAGTCCATAAAGACATGGATGTGGAAGGACTTGACTGGCCTGCATAGAGTCCTGACCTCAACCCGATAGAACACCTTTGGGATGAATTTGATTGGAGACTGTGAGCCAGGCCTTCTCGGCCAACATCAGTGTCTGACATCACAAATGTACTTCTGGAAGAATGGTCAAAAATTCCCATAGACACACTCCTAAACCTTGTGGACAGCCTTCCCAGAAGAGTTGAAGCTGTTATAGCTGCAAAGGATGGGCCAACTCAATATTGAAACCTACGGACTAAGACTGGGATGTCATTAAAGTTCATGTGCATGTAAAGGCAAACGTCACAATACTTTCGACAATATAATGTATGTGTGTTTGAGCTTTGGGGTGCACACCCTAATGCTATAGGCTGCACACACCTATGGCCTGTGCCAACTTACATACCAATTCAACTTAATAACAAACCTACAAAACCTATTTTGTTTGTAATCCAGGGACTACCAGGGACTACCAGGGACTACCTGTACAGTGATTTCAGCTTTCGCAGAGATCCCACAGGTATGACACGTTACATTTGTCCAAGCCGAAACATTGTAACAATGTAAGAATTGCCAGACCTTGACTTCAGCTTTTTAAATTTAAACTTTAACTTTAAACATAAGTGTAATCATGTTAAGTGGTTGCATCATATGCCACAATCACCCATAAAAACTCATTGTGGCACCCTAGGCTATGAATACCTTCATATAACCCTCTACTACCATTCAGATATTATTGGTGCTCCTCATGTGAAGGCAGAAGACTTGACCCATAGAGAGTTTTTATTGATGTCTCCATTGAGGAGATTAAAAAAGAACAATGAATTTCTGGTTAGATCAACAGTTATTTTCTGAACTTGCAGAAAATATTCTTAGCCTGGAAAAAAACAAATGCAGCTACCACATCTAAGGGCATATTTGTTTTTTAGTTTAGATATGCTTTAACTGGCCTTTGACACTGGTGAAAGACAAGGTCTTTGCAACGATTTCATATTTCTATAGCTGGTTGTTTCTTTGGCTTACCTAGACAAGCCTAAATGTTGTTTTCTTGTTGATCTAAAGATCAGACTTCTGTATTTTCCTGAATGAATGGGCTCCGTCTTCCGGGACACCAACCAGCAATCGGCAGTAAACAACACAGAACAGGGATCTGCTCATGTAGATAAAGGCAGATCGCTGTTCTGACTGGGAGCTAAGGGTGGGATTCTGTGTTTCTGCAAAGTAGGGATTATAATCCATCTTTTCCCCTAGTAAAGGCACCACACCGTGTACACAAAAACACTGGTTAGGCACACAGTTAACCCTTTGATCACCCTAGATGTGTAACCTCTACCCAGCCAGTGTCATTAGTACAGTGACGGTGCATTTTTTTTAGCACTGATCACTGTATTAGTGTCACTGGTTCCCGCAAAGTGTCAAAAGAGTCAGCTGGTGTCCAATTTTAAATCAAAGACACCCCAGATGGCGTCTATTCAGACGAAACGCGCCAGGTCAAGTGCTGCCATCACTATTGCACCATCTTATGTTCGATAAGCCTTTGATTTCTTCAAGAAATGTGAGTGTTCAATTTTATCCTTTTTTTTTTATAAATATTCCTCAAACAATATCACATGTGGAACTTTTTGGTTTCAATGTGTGGGTATACGAAACTTCTTTGGTCATCGCTCTCTTCATCTGAACCTAATTGCCCGTTTGTGAGAACAACTTGCTGACCAGTGCCGTTCATAGTCCCTAATGTGATCGTGGCTATCCGGATCATTGATGGCTTCATATCGCATATAGTGTCCATCACTACAAGCCTGGTTGACTTAAGTGGTATATGCCCCTTTAAGTCCACTATTTCTGGTAAGCCTTCATGCAATTGGTGGCGGTTTCCTCACAAGATTCTCTTTTACTCCTTTTCAATGTGTCTATCTTGAGGAATTTCTAGAAACTTTTGAAAATTTATAAATGTTGCTCCATTGTTTTATATATATATATATATATATATATATTAATTTTTCCAGTATTTTTGTCAGTTCATTGACATTTGATGTTTAATATTCACTCAGTGGATTTTATTTCACAATTTGTTAGTATTGTTGATATTTAATATCACTGTTTACACAAAATAATTTTAAGCGCTGCATTTTTCTATTTTTAGTTACTGTCCGATTGTTCGTTGCAATATCGCAGTCCCGCTATAAATTCCTGATCGCTATTGCTAGAATAAATAAATAAAAATTCCATAAATACAGTATATAGTGTTTTGATGCTATAACGTTTGCGTAAACCAATCAATATACGATTATTGGGCCCGCCCGCCTCTCTTCTGATATGATAACTATAGTCAGCGGGCGGGGCTGAGAATTCCCCGCTGACGTCAGGACTAGAGAGACTTAAGAGGAGAGAGGAGAGAGGCGAGAGGCGGGCCGGTGTTGTGCCAAGAATGGTTTCCCCATCAAAATCTGTTCCCCCTAGCTCTCGGCTCATATCGGAACTCCGCCTGTCCAGCCCTCTGCACTGCAGCTCCTCCTCCTCCTCTACCCCGAATGCAAATCACACTTCCACCATCCCCTGTACAATATTATTAGTCTATTCTATCCACACATATATTTATATGTATTACTCCATCCATATATAATATAATATAATATATATATATATATATTTATATTATGTGTGGATCAGGCCCGGACTGGGACAAAAAATAGGCCAGAGCAGCCAATTTTCCAGCAACCGCCCGTCCGCGAGGGCAGTTGGTGTTGGGATAATCACAGAGTCAGTCCTCTGTAATGTAATGGGGGCACTGTGATATAAAGGGGACTGCACTGTAAATGAAACTGTAATGATTACAGTCCCCCTTTACAGTGCAGTTCCCTTTTCATTACAGTGCCCCTACCAATCACAGCCTTCCATTACAGTGCCCCTTTCAGTCATGCCCCCTCATTTTTCTCTGTAATCGCAGTGGCCCCTGTTACTCTCTGCCTGCCCTGCACAGTCCTACCTTTGGCAGGGCAGAGGCAGGACTCAGCCTGAGTGTCCTCTACCATCTCTCCCACCCCTCCAACGATGTCATCCTATAAGCAGAGTAGGGGGCGGGAGGAGCTGTAGATCAGGATTATATAACAAACGGGTGATTACCTGCTTGTTGTTATTAAAAGACTCCCACTTTATTGAACCTGTATTACCATTGATTAGGTCTTTCTGCACCAAGGTTTTGTTCTCTTCTTTTTTCACCTATAATATTTTAGGTTTTCCCATTTTCTATTTTTCTTTTTTTTCTTATTCCGGTTTCTTACTCTTCATGTTCTTTCATTTTTATCCTTTATTTTTTATTTCTCCTTTTTTTCCTTTTCTTTTATTATTATTTATATTTTTATATTTACGTTTTATTTATTTTTTTCACACTTTATTTATTTATTTTTTATTACTTACCGTAGGTAATTTTCTTTTTTTTTTTTTAAGTTTATTTTCATACATTTTTCTCAGTTGTACCTTATCCTCTTAAATTGTCTCCTTTTCCCACTCATTTATTCATTTTTTCCTATTTTAATTTCTCTATCATCTTTATCCTTTTTTTATTTTTCACTCGTATTTTTCTCTCATTTTCCTCTCCTTTTTCTGTTTCTTTTTTCCTTGTTTTTCCTCTTTCTCTTTATATATCCCCCCTTTTTTTCTATCTGTTCTTCTTCCTTCCTCCCCCTCTTCTTCCCCCTTTCTTATCTCCTTTTTGCCGCCATTCATTTTCATCTATTTACACTTTCCTGTGTCCTCCATTACTCCTTTTCTGGTTTACCTGTTTTCCTTCTGTGTCTCCTTTTCCTTGTCTCCCGATCTGATGGCTTCACTTCTCTCTATGCACTTACACTTGCTTCTCACGTTTACTGTCTTCTCACTCCTGTTGTTTTTTTGAATGGACGTAATCTGCCTGGGTGGGCGGGGTCTCCAGACGTCATACGTTTCCATGACATCAGCGGCCCCATCCCTGGCAGCGTCCAGCAGCACGCGTGCGCGGACAGCAATCGCTGTTTTGATTGGATCCGACCTGCTGCCTAGCAACCATGGATCCCTGCACTCACGCTGTTCAGTGTCTCCGGCTTCTCTCGCCCCTACTCTGCTAATAGATTACATTGTCGGCAGGGCAGGAGAGCCTGGAGAGGAGACACAGGCACAGCCGCACGGTGAGAGGTGACCGCGGCCTGTGTTAACCCTCTCCAGGCTGTGGTCAGTGCTTAACTACCGCTGGGCAGCCCGGTCAACACTAGGAATCGGACTGCGGCCCCGATGTTGATCCCTGCAGGTCCGGCCCACCGGGCAAATGCCCGTTGTGCCCTATGGCCAGTCCGGGCCTGGTGTGGATGGAGTAATACATATAAATATATGTGTGGATAGAATAGACTAATAATATTGTACAGGGGACGGTGGAAATGTGATTTGCATTCGGGGTAGAGTGGAAGGAGTTTCAGTGCAGAGGGCTGGACAGGCGGAGTTCCGATATGAGCCGAGAGCTAGGGGGAACAGATTTCGACGGGGAAACCATTCTCGCCACAACACTGGGCACGGCATATGATCAGGATGTATTTACTGTGAAATGCGGTATAGTGACACATTTTTAAAAAAAGCACATACTTTTTTTAATAAATACAGCGGGGCACATCATGCAATGTAACAGTAAGTAGAGTACAAATGGGTTTGTACTGTACTTACACCTCACGCTGGCTGCATTTGATGGGCACAGCTGGCTGCGTTTGATGGGCACAGCTGGCTGCGTTTGATGGGCACAGGTGGCTGCGTTTGACGGGCACAGGTGGCTGCGTTTGAAGGGCACAGGTGGCTGCGTTTGAAGGGCACAGGTGGCTGCGTTTGACAGGCACAGTTGGCTGCGTTTAATGGGCACAGGCGTTTAATGGGCACAAGTGGTTGTGTTTGACGGGCACAAGTGGCTGCGTTTGACGGGCATAGTGGCTACGTTTGATGGGGAGGTTCAGTATTTTTCAGTTTGTTTGCCCCCCCCCCCCCCCCCAAAATTTTGAACACCAGCCGCCACTGGTTGGTTGATGTGATGACGTGAACTTGTGATGTTTGTTTTATACGTGGCGTCATCAACAATGATGATATTTCATGTTCTGTGACATTTCAGCTTTTCATTTTCAAGGCATAATGCCTGTAGAATGCAGCTAAAAGCATCTGCTCCTCGAGGAGTTTGAGCTTTTTTCCTGCCTGTTAATGCCTCCCCTCCATGTCAGCCCATTGCGCACTCGTTTCAGGAGTTTAGTGGCAGGAAAAAAATCCAAAGATTTCTATTTCCAATTTCTTTGGATTTTTTTTTCTGCCTGCTGCTTGTAAGCTGCCCTGCCACTAAACTTCTGAAACCACATAGTGTTCCTTGGCCAATGGCCATGCATGAACACATAGGCTAACATGGAGGGGAAGAGGTATCAGGTAGAGGGAAAACACCTGGAGAAGCAGCTGCTTTGAGCTGTGCATGAGGCCTTACAATAGTTGCCAACTGTCCCGAAATTCCCGGGACATTCCCGAGATTAGGACATTTGTCCCGAATTAATTTTGTCCTGGGAAATGTCCCGGGAAATTCGGTTTGTCCCGGGAAATTGAATTTCCAGTTTTTTGAGGTCCAATGTCTCCGCCGGCCGCCATTTTTAAGAAGACCAGAAGCTGGTCTTCAATAGAGAACCTGTGGCGCCGCCCCCACCCCCGCTGCCAGTGTGTGTGAAGAGCAGTGGGCGGCGCCACAGTTCAAAGTCAGCGCGGCAACGACGGCTGCCGCTTGGAGGCCAGGAGATGTAATGTTCTGTCGGGGGAGTCCGTGCAGTGAGTATGTCGGGGCCAGTCTGTGGATGTGGGGGCCAGTCTGTGGATGTGGGGGCCAGTCTGTGGATGTGGGGGCCAGTCTGTGGATGTGGGGGCCGGTCTGGAGATGTGGGGGCCGGTCTGGAGATGTGGGGGCCGGTCTGGAGATGTGGGGGCCGGTCTGGAGATGTGGGGGGCCAGTCTGGATGTCAGAGGGGCACCAGATGTAAGGAGGGGCTCCGCTGATGGACACAGATGTGAGGAAGGTACCTCTGATGGGGCACCTGATGTAAGGACAGACTCCGCTTGGGACACCTGATGGCATCTGGTGGCAGGCAGCGTGGCTAGTGACGCGCTCATGGCTCCCACTGATTCTGCATTATGGTGATTTGAATGATTTCATTTCATATTACAATGTAATAATAGAAATAATGCGCTTCAATCATCCTGACACCATAACAATCATGGCGCCGGGATGATTGAAGCGATAACACCAGGTATTTGGAGTATCTTTATCTGCTGGCAAACACATATTGCTATTGTGGTGTAGGATCGGGGGGATACTGTCGCTCCTTTCCCTCTCCCCCCTCCTTTCCCTCTCCCCCCCACATTCATCTCAGACTCTAACCACACCCCTTTGAGCCACGCCCCCATGTAAGCCACACCCACTATTTACGTAAACCACGCCCATATTTTGCCTCCGCACGCCGCATTTTCACCTTTTTATATGCCACACCTTTAACCGCATGCCCCGCCCACTAATTATAATACAACTCCACCTACTGCCAAAAAAGTGTCCCGATTTTTTTTTTTACAATGTTGGCAACTATACCTTACTGCAGCCTACATGCCAACCTTATACACATCCTTCCTTGCCATCCTGGAATGTTCTGTCTGTGAAATGTGTTTCTCTTACACATGTGTAAGAAGCTGAACTGGAAACAAACAAGGTCAGAAACGTCTTTCCTGGGCTAAAGAAAAGCAGACCTGGTCTGTTGCTCATTGGTCCAAAGTCCTCTCTTCTGATGAGAGCAAATTCTGCATCTCATTTGGAACGAAGGAGTATGGAGGAAGAATGGAGATCACACAGCGTAAGATGCTTCAAGTCCAGTGTGAAGTTTCGCACAGTCTGCGTTGATTTGGGGAGCCATGTCATGCGCAGTGGGTGCCCGGCTGTGAAGCCGAAGCCGGGTGCCCACAGGTAAAATGCCGCCGCCGAGCGGAGTGGGAGACATGCGGGGGCTTCCTTCCCCCTCATCGCTAGACCCTGCGACAGGTAAGTGTCAGATTATTAAAAGTCAGCAGCTGCAGTATTTGTAGCTTCTAACTTTTAACTTTTTTTTAAGGGGAACTCCGCTTTAAACCTCCTTCTTGCACAGGCCAATTTTCAGCTTTCAGCGCTGTCGCATTTTGAATGACAATTGCACAGTCATGCAACACTGTATCCAAATAAATTTTTTTATCATTTGTTTTTCACACAAATAGAGCTTTATTTTGGTGGTATTTAATCACTGCTGGGTTTTTTATTTTTTTTCTAAAAAAAAAAACTAAAAAGACCGAAAATTAAAAACAAAAAAAAACTGTTTCATAATTTGTTATAAAATTTTAAAAACAAGTAATTATTCTCCTTCATTGATGTGCGCTGATGAGGCTACACTCATGGGCACTGATAGGCGGTACTGATAGGTGCCACTGATGGGCACTAATAGGTGGCACTGATAGTCGGCACTGATAGTTGACACTGATAGGCACCACTGATCGGTGTCACTGATATGCATTGATTGGCAGCACTGGTGGGCAAAGGTAGGTGGCACTGATGGGTACTGATAGGTAGCACTGTCAGGTGGCACTGGTGGGCACACATAAGGCAGCGGTGGCTCTCTCTGTGAGGGACCGATGTAGCATGAGGGAGAAAAAAACGATTACCAATCTTCAGTTTACATCACATGATCAGCTGTCATTGGCTGATAGCTGATCACATGATTAAGGTCGGAGTCTCATAGACTCGGTGAACACAGAGTGCGCCGTGCGTGCCCCCGCAGGGACATGCATGCTTAGGAGGACATCTATTGATGGCCTCCCGGTAATTAAGGCCCGCGCTGTAGCTGTCATTCGGCTATAGCGAGGATGGGAGGGGGTTAAAGTAGAATTATTAAACATACCTAACTAATCTTAAAAATGCTACTCCCCCCTCCTAACACCTATGCTGACTAACCTGTGTAAGAAAGATCTTTATACTTTCCTATTTTCAGCTAGCTCCACTCCAATCACATGATCCAGCTCCCCTGTGTCAACCAGTGGTGGCTGCAGGGGAGCACAGACAATGGATGGGCAATTGTTAGTCTATGGTTGATGTCACAATCACAGGCATTGCCAGCCATTGTTAAGCGCTCTCTCCTCTCCCCTGTAGTTGGCTCTGGCTGACACAGTGGAGACCATGTGACCAGAGTGGCCTGAAAATAGGTGTTAGAAGGGTTAATTTTTAAGATGAGTAAGGTATATCTCAGAATTAAACTTTAATATTACCCCGTGACATCTTCATCAACTATGTAAAATTCCTGTAGTGGCAGCTTCTTGGAGGAAGAAATATCAGGGGGCCTTAGGTCAGTTTTTATTGTCCCCCAGCAACACATCTTCCAAGAACCCTTTCCCAAGAGGCAAGACAGTAACATTGTTTTGCTGGGAAAAAAATCAATGTATACATGTGGAGGGGGATAGGAGAAGGCTGGGGGGGGGGGGGACGTCTGTAGTCCAGAAGAGGAGAACTCCGGCAGGGCTGACAACACTGTTTTGGGATTGGGAGCAGAGATACCATGTTTTCAGCTAATTAAAGGAATGCAAATTTTTTCAAAGAAAAAAAAAAAAGATTGAGTATGAATTGGACAAATGTACTGCATTTTTGAATTTTTATTTTATTTTACCCAGCCATACAATTTAAAGTGGTTGTAAACACTTAGCCCTTGTACACACGGTCGGAGATTCCGTCGGAATGTGTCCGATTGGAGCGTTTTGTCGGATATTCTGACTGTGTGTAGTCTGCATCGGACTGTTTCCGTCGGAATATCCGTCGGACCAACTTTTCCAACTTGCCGGAAATATTTTCCGACAAAATGCTCCAATCGGACATACTCCGATCATGTGTAGAGAATTCCGATCGGACAAAGTGCCACGCATGCTCAGATCAAATTCTTACACCAAAGCTATTGGCTACTAGCGTGAACATAGTCCCGTCGTAACGAAATAACGTCATCATGTCGGATTTTCCGACAACTTTGTCCGACCGTGTGTATACAACAGTTTCAGACCAAATCCGTCGGACAAAATCCAACGGATTTAGTTGTCGGAATCTCTGACCGTGTGTACAAGGGCTTACAGACCACTTTTACCTACAGGTAAGCCTAGATTAAGGCTTACCTGTAGGTGCAAGAAATATCTCCTAAAAAGTGTAGGTTTAGGAGATATTTGCAAAAGACAGGCATGCGCCGTAGACAGCGGTGCACAGGCTTACTGAGCGTGCCACTGCTAATGGCAATCATGCCGTTAGTGGCGGCTCCCACGCGCATGCGTGGGAGTGACGTCATCGCGGCTCCGGCCAATCACAGCACCAGAACAACGATATCCAGAAGGAAGATGGACGCTATGTGGAAGAGGGGACAGCGGTGACTTTGCTGGCTCCTGTGTCAGGTAAGTAACACATAATGGGCTACTATGGGATGCATAGTAGCTCATTATGCTTTCCCTTTGCAGGGAAACAAAGAGGAAGTAAAACTCATCAGGGTTTCCTCTTTAATAATGTGTTCAATGATAGTCTCCCAAAAGCTCTTTACTCTGCAAGGATAACAAAGTATCGCACCTGTCGCAAATAGTAGTTATGTATTAGTAGTATGTTAATGTTTAATAATCATTGTGTCACTTACTGCTGCCAAAAATCATTTTTATTATTGAGGCCTTTTATATTGTTATAGTGATGTGTTCTAAAAATATTTTTTGGGTAGGGTAGTAAGCCTGACTATTGCTATAAAAGTAATCAATTATATTCATAATTATTGACTAGAACCCTTGTTTCCATTTCCAATTCTATTTTAGAGTAATAAGAATTACCTGTATATTGTATATGTTACAGGTAGGTTAAAATGAACAATAAGACTGCATTTAACAAGAGTAAACCCAAAGGCCATATAGAACATAATTCATATTTTTTTTATTGACTGGAGATATTTACAAAAGTTATTGCACTGACTTTTTTCAGTGTTTTTCACTAATAAGCAAAGTGAATATTTGACTGTAATGATAAAAAGCTAGTATGCATTTTTACAAAATGTCGACATGTTTTAAGAAAGAAACTTGGTTCCATTTTGAATGGAGTGTGATGAGGGCAGGCTGTATGCAGGCTATATTTTGTAGATTGTTAGATACCTCTAGCTTACCCCTACTTCACCTTTCCATGCAGTTCCCACATTTCTGGTAATGAGAGGATACAGGCACTCACTGAAATAGTTGGGGCAGACGCGTTATTTAAAGAAAGTATAAAATAGCATTGGACCCATGAGATTATCTTGTAGGTATTACTATCCTATATTAGGGCCCTTTCACACTAATCAGCCTTACCAAAAGCAGAAGAAAAATACATGACCATTAAATGCTCGGGAAATCTTCACACCAGTCAGTTGTGGGTCAGTTGCACAAATGCATGCTGCATTTTTGATGCATGTTTGGTGCAGAAAAAAGAAATGCACCAAAAATGCACATCCCCATTGAAATGAAAAATGCTGCAATAACATATCACAAATGCACCCGCGGTTGCATTTTTGGTGCATTTTGAGTCACGTGTCTTTTTTTACAGGAGGAAAAAACCCAGCAAAAAAGCATATGCATTTTTGCCATGTTTTTGCAATGGAGTAGTGTGAAAGCAGCCTTAATGTAACAATGTTATGTAGGTGATATGGTTCCCTGGCCAGAAGCTTCTACACCCAATAGGATCTCCACATTCTCCTTGGCTTGTAGTGAATTGAAGCACCACACCACTGCTGAAAGGTCCAGATACGACTTTATTCCAGTAAGGGTAGGAGGGACAATCAAAATCGTACCCAACACATTTCAGGGGTCCAAAAACACCATCTTCATCATAGCTTGAGATAGAAAGCAATGCATTTGGGAAAGATGTTAACTGTACCTTTAAGAGAAGCTTAAGTACAGAGTAAATGTCAGAGTCCCCAAGAGCATTAAGATGGTGGCCAGTATTCAAAGCTGAAATATCAGTCTTCGCAGAAATATCAGTAAGTAGTCACACAGTAGAGATTGAGTCTTAAGCCGCGTACACACGGGCGGACTGTCTGTCCAACTTAGTCCGCTGAAACACATTTCAGCGGACAGTCCGCTCGTGTGTGGGCTTCAGCGGACTTTTTCAGCGGACAGTCTGGCAGACTAAGTCTTTCGGAATTTCCGTAATATTGTCCGTCCAACTTTGGTTTCAGCGGACAGTCCGCTCGTGAGTAGGCTAGTTGGACGGACTAAGTATGGCGCATGCTCAGAAAGGATTTACACGGCGGAAGGTTGCATTGCTGAGTATTGGACGTCCTATTTCTAGTCCCATCGTACGTGCTGTACACGTCATCGCGCAAGCTTTCAACGGACTGTCTGTTCATCGTGTGTGGTCAAGTCCGTTCATTCAAAAGTAGAACGGACTGTCCGTCGGATTGTCTGACGGACTTAGTTGGCCAGAAAGTCCGCCCGTGTGTACGCGGCTTTATTCATTCTTCTAAGCCCACAAGGTGTAGAACATTCAGTTCAGGTATATAAGTTCCTGTGTTATAATTTTTTTTATCCACTCCATCCCAGGGATAATGCCAGCATGGAAGTCCCGGGAACCTGCAGGGACTTGATTCCTTTTATACCCTTTACAGCTGTTCACTGTTCCCCAACTTATTACTCCGACCTGTTGAAGCAGAAAAGAGGAAAAGATTTAAAAAAGTTATTGCAAAATACGTTGAACTAGACATCCTTCTGCTCTGCCCTCAAAATTGTAAGTATAAATTATATTTTGCAAAGTGCCAAAGGCCAATACTGTCCACCTGCTTGGCCATGAGCCCCTGTATATACTGGTGAGTGGGTTGTCTCTTTGACAGCTTGTTATTACCAGGGATTATGCAGGAGATTATAAATGGCTCCTGCTGCTACAGAGGCAGCAATTTGTTCCCTGTCTGCACACGGATATTTTTTTTAAAGTAACTTTTGCTGGCTAGAGCAAGGGTTAGAGTTGGGATTGCTATTAGGAAACTACAATCGGCTTCTACTCATTTTTTTTTAGATTCCTAATAAACAAAGAAGGAAAAGTATTTCTGATAATTAAAAAAAAAAAGGAAAAGGTGCAGAGGGAAAAGGAAAGGGAAAGGAAAAGGGAGCAAAGGGAAAGGGGAAAGGGAACAGAAAGGCAAAGGAAAGGATAGGATCTCATCTCTGACAGTGCTCCTCCAAAGCAAAGAGGAGGGCAAGAGAAAGGGAAATGGAAGAGAAAAGAAAAGGAGAACGGTAAAGTATGGATAGAAAAAGGAAAAGGGAGCAGAAGGGATAAGGAAAGGGAAAAGAAAAGGGAGCAGAGGGAAGGGGAAAGGGGAAAAGGGAAAGGAAATGGAAAGAAAGGATATCATCTCATCTCTGACAGTGCTCCTCCAAAGCAGAGGGGAGGGCAAGAAAAAGGGAAATGTAAGAGAAAAAGGAGAACAGGAAAGTGTGGAAAGGAAAAGGGAGCAGAGGGAAAATGGAAGGAAAGGGGAAAGTAAAGGAAAAGGAAAAGAAAGAGAAGGAAAGGGAAAGGACAGATCTCATCTCTGACAGTGCTCCTCCAAAGCAAAATGAAGGGCAAGAAAAAGGGAAATGGATGTGAAAAGAAAAAGGAGAATGGTAAAGTATGAAGCTTGCACTACTTTGTAATGTGAACAAGTAAAAGGAAAAGTTAAAAGTTATTTTGCAGGCATAAAAAATAAAAATACCAAAACACATGGGCCAATGATTGCTGGAAAGTGAGGCAAGGTAAAAACGTTACAAAACTATGTTGGCAATCCACCCATCATAATTAAAACATAGGTTTACTGTACCTGGATGTAACGCTTTTTATATTGTATAATAAGAGGACCACCAGAATCTCCTGCAAGAGATAAAAATAAGCATTAATAAACAGATGAACTGATGCTAGGTAAGCAAGATGTATTACTACTATATTGCCTGCCATATTCAAAATTGAATGCAAGAGTCAATGTGTTTTGTATTGATTTTGGATGGGCTGAAAGCAATAAATCTGAATGAATCATTATGATACAAGATGAATTGTAATGAGTTGCTGTACTTAGCACACTTTATCGAATACGGGCAGTTGTGTATGACAAACAAGAAAAGCCAAACCAATAGAAGTCAAATGACTTTGAGGAAGAAGGAACTGTGAAAGAGCAAGACACATAAGCTCTGGATTTCTGGAAGGACCTGCATAGGCCATATCCTTGTATGATGAAAGTTACCCTCTTAACACTATTAGGTCCACTGACATTTCAGTATTGTAAGGTTGCTGGAAATTTGTAACTTTCTATCCCTTTTTTTTCCTCCCTCCTGATGTCTCCAAGGAAAAGGGGTGGTTAAAACCAGCAAAAGGGGTGGTTAAAATTGGCTTAGAAAAGTTATAGATTACCTTTGCAGGTCTGGGGATCCACTTCAGGGTCTACTCCTCCGGTACACAGGAAATTGTCAGTTACAACGTCTTTGATATCTACTACGTCTTTAAAGTCTTCCACTTTCTCTGCATCTTTGAGGCAACCTTGTCTCTGTAAATAAGAAATTAGTAGATTAGGACAGAATGAGAAAAAAATCAGAGGAGATTGTGAGTACTTAGAAAGAGCTGCCAGTTCAGACTGAATTTTGCCTGTTCAGAAGTTCAGCAATTAGCCAAACTAAATGGTCAGTTGGCAGACTTAAACCTCAGTTGCACAGGGAATTAAGACTACTTTCACACTGGGACGGGCGTCGGCGGTGAAGTGGCACTATTTTTAGCGCTGCTTTACCGTCGTTTTAGCGGCACTATTTTAGCAGGGTGGTTTTAATCCCCGCTATCGGCCAAAGAAGGATTAAAACCGGACTTTCACACTGGAGAGACGGGAGAGGCTCTTTACAGGCGGCATGCAGGTGCTATTTTTAGCGCTGTACCGCCTGGAAAGCGACTCAGTGTGAAAGTAGCCTAAGGGTCTGCAGACAGCTGGATTTATCCAAGTCTAGAAGCCTCCTTTAACCTTTTCATGCCGGCTGAATGCATATGTGCAGTCTGTCAGTGGATGGGCCTTAGCAGTGAGCAGCCGCATTATATGTGGCCCTGTGTAAAAAACTTACCGCACTGAGAGCATGGTAGCTGGTGGGCATTGGTAAGCTCCCGATGCATACTTGCGATCAGGAGTTTTATGATCATATGACCGCTGTGGCAGCCAATTACAGTGGTCACATAACCCGAATCCACATCCCTGCCTCATGGTTTTTAGCACTCTTAAAGGGCCGGGTGGCGATTGGCCTGAAGGGATCAAAAATCAATTATTTTAATAATAACTGCCCCACACGGGGGGGGGGGGGGAGTCAATATCTGGGGCCCCTTATTTTTAAAGGGGATTCAAGATTACAATAAGCCCCCAGTCCACAAACCACCACAACTGCTATGCCAGGTATGTGGGAAAGAGGCATTTGTCTGTATCAACATGAAGACATGGTGCTTTGTCAGGGGGGTCCCTTTTTCAGGGTATGTAGCCTGGTATGATACGGGAGAAGGGGGCCACATGTTCGTCTTCCTCCTTTTCTCGGCTGCCAGGCTGCATGCTGGTATGGATTTTTGAACATAACCCTGTGCTTTTGTTTTTCTTGTATTTTTGCATTGGATTGAGCATTGGAATGCAGATCCGAAGGGGGAGCCCAAACTGTTTTATTTTTTTCTGTGTGGGTGAGCCCTATTGACATCTGTACCAGATCCTCATTTAAAGGCTAAGTTCACCTTTTTTAAAAATCTAAAATCCAGCTCCCCCGTGTACCAATATACCAATAATGTGCCTCTGTTGAACAAAAATATTCTTTGATTTCAAAAACAAGGCCTACCTTATCCATGGCTATATTTTGCAGATCACTTCAGAAACTTCCTGGTAAACAGACAGGACAGACTAGTCGCTAAGACACAGGAAGGAGATTACCAGCTGACCTCATTAGCACACCTTCACACATCAACTACGTTTTCACAGCACCCCAAAGGGTGCATACTAAATTCCCTGGGGTCACATGCAGCGAATGGGACACCCCTGATATAGTGCCTGCCTGGTTGGATACAGAGTGATTGGATTGATGGTGTGTCCTCCTATTATATAGTTTTGGTAAATCTAAAGGAGAGACTGTACGATCAGATTGTATATTGTATGGCCACATGTATACACCTAAGATTGCCTAGTTGCACTGTCAGTGTCGATAATTGCTAACAGCACACCAAACACAGAAGCAACCACACATTTTGTTACATAAAATAACAGGTGACAAATGCAGTAAAAAAAAAAATGTGCAAAAATGTCCCCCAAGCTACTTTGCCAGGTGTAGCACAGCCCATTGAAATCAGAAAAACAAACCAAAAAACATCTCTTGCTCCCACTACTCTAGGTGTGAATGGGGCCCTGTGTTTGCACAAAAACCATGAGGTTTCATTCACATCCGTTTCCAAATGCATGGCAAGCTGCACAGAAAATGAGCGCTTCGCCATGCGTTTCAGAAATGCTGCAAATGTGCATCTCGCTTGTGTTGTCATTCCGTGTTAAAGTGGTTGTACACCCTGTACAACCACTTTTGCCTACAGGTAAGCCTATATTAAGGCTAATCTGTAGGTGTTTGAAATATCTCCTAAACCTCCACAGTTTAGGAGATATTTACGCAAGGCCAAGCACACATGACTACGGTGCATGCGCCAATGTCTTTGGCTCAAGCCCACTTTAGAAAGGACACATCGTGCCGTTTCTAATAGGGGTCATGCCGTGACTGGCAGCTCCCGCATGCATGCACGGGAGTGATGTCCCAGGACTTCAGCCAGTCAGAGCCGAAATTTACAGCCCCGGAAGGAAGAGAGGCAAAGATGGATGCTCCCTGCTAGTGGGGACAACGGGGACATCGCGGGCTTCGGTATCAGGTAAGTGACACATAATGTTCTATGTGATGCAGCGAAATAAAGAAGAAGTAAAACCCACCAGGGTTTACTTCCTCTTTAAAGGCTCCCCAAAAGCACCAAAAACTGCAGTAACGCAAAAAAAAGTACAGGAGCTTCTCTGGGGCAATTGTTGTGCATAGTGAATCGGCTGCCCTATGTGTGACAAGTGAAAATGCTCCAAAACACCCAAAACAAACTCATGCGGGAATGTGAGTTTTCACTACGTGGAGATGTGAACGAGGCCTGACGACTGAGTGTTTCTGTCCACTCCCTCCTATGTACTTGTATAAAGATGGCCATACGCCATACAATCTGATTGTACAATTTCCATTAGATTTACCAGAACTATGGAATAGAGGACATACTTTAACAATCCATTCAAGTTGTATCACATCAGAGAGGCCCTTGTACTACATAGCTGATGGGATATCTAAAAGAGATTGTACAATCAGATTGTATAGGGAGTAGGTGGAAGATAGTTTTCTTAATGAGGGAAGAGTGGTCCAAAGTGGTGAACACACCCTATCAACCCTCTTTTGTGATGCAACAAGGAAGTGAAGGCTTCTGGGAGATGACCTAACAGGAAGTGAATGCTGATACAAGCTACAGGAAGTGATGTAATCTGAAAATCTGTTTAAAAATGCAAGTAAACTGACAGGATTCAAAATATCCCATGGATGAGGAAAGAGAGAGAAAATCTCACATTGGTCCAGTGCCAGCAATTTGGCAGGTGACTCATAATCCTTAACATCCTCTGATGAAAGTCAATTAAATCCATGCTTTCAGTCATCTGTGGCTGGGAATAAAGACGGCTTCTTCTTCACCCGAGCCCTTGAACTGCAGCTGGGAAGAAGGATTGTTTGCTCCATCTCTTGTACATTTACCTGGCTGCTGGACAGACGCATTCCTCCATCTACGCTTGTACTGTGCAGAAACAGGTTAGTCAAGGTCAGTCAACACTCACTGCATCCGCCATAAGAGCTTCCATAGCTGCGGGTGGTGGCGGGCAAAGCACACTGTTACTCTGCCCCCCTGCCGATACTTCAGCCAGGACACATTCAGCATCCGGTCTATGTACTCAAGATTTCCTGTCAAAGTCTGGGTCCTTGGACAGCCTCCAGAACAACAGACCGCCGTAGCCAAAGACTTCCATCGGGCTGTCATCCACTGTCCACGGGCACATTTAGGCTACATACCAGCAGAAGGCTCTGTAGCTCTCATCCAACTGCATTTCTGCCTGGACTAGCCTGCTTAACTCATCTGTAACTCCTTGTGCCGTTGTTAGCCCAGTAACAGCATTCGCACTTCGTATTGCAACCAGTATCTTTGCTGGATGGAGGGGAGAATTTTTCCCTGGTGGCGCTGCTCATGAGCTAGCGCTTCCTTCCAGAGTTCCCAGCGGACAGAATCATAATATGCCAGCAGGACCTGCACTGACACTGGTCTCCTGTGCTGTATCTGTATCTCTTGCAACCTCGTTCCAAATTCCTCTTCCATGGCAGCTGGTATTTGTACCTCTCCTCTTCTGCTACCCAGACCTTGGATCCCGGTGGAGATTTGGCTGTCCCAGACTGCAGGAAGCATCCCACCGCTTGCCACCAAATGTAATGGAACCGCTTGGCAGCCCGACTAGGTGCTTACTTCTGCCAAACCATGCTTCCTGCCTTCCAAACTGTTCTGAGTAAGCCAAGAGCTAATACCAGCCCTTTTTACCCCAATCATCGTACACAGACAAGACGTGAGATAAAATCCTAAGGAATGACTGATTATTAAATACTCACACAGAATATATAGCACACAGTTCAGGTGAGCCTGATCAAATTATCGTATGGAAAGGAAATTGTATGCAGAAATATAATTAACATAACTAAGGAACAACCAACAAAGTATGCTACTCCCCCTCTAGCGACTAATAGCTGTCTAATAGTGATAGAATTAACTTGAGCTAATTAACTAGTCACTTAAACCAGCCTAGGTAGAGGGGACATAATACTAGCAGACAGACAGAAACAATAAAAACAATGGGAGAGATCTACTTAGCATTAACACAATATAGCAGGAGGCCCAGTGGTTTGAGCTGATTACATTAACATCTGTAGTCATTGCTGGTGTGAGGCATAGAGGCCCCAAATATGGATATGGAACCTCCAGTTCCCAGAGTCTGTATGTTTTGGGGAGACGTGAATTTGAATCAGAAGTAAGACCACTCCACGTATCCCCAAGGTATACACCTCCCAATGAATAGTGTTAAATGCCAGGGCCCATAGTCAGTGGCTAAGAGGCTTGCTCCTAGTCCTCTCCAAAAGCCCCTTTCCTGGTTAGATCTGTCACATTTCTATTTATTATGAAAGGGAAATTCTGCCCGAAAAGGTGAATTTATCCTTTAAGATAAGGGCCTCGTATAAATGAAGGAAACCCCACCTGCTTTGTTTACAAACAGAACGAAGCAGCTGGCAGTGGTCATTAGGGATGAGCTCAGGCGTGTTCGCATGGACCACGTGCAGAGCCCGCCAGTAGGTTGGCGCAGCGCTACGCAAATCACAGGCAGTGAGACATTGTTCCGATGTGCAGCTGCAGAGATCGGGAAATGTCTCACTGCCTTTGATTAGCACAGCGCTGCGCCGACTTCCTGGCAGGCTCTGCACGTGGTCCATGCAAATACGCCTGAGCTCATCCCTAGTGGTCATTTACTGGCAAATTAAACTGCATTTTTTTCATTGTAAATATCAGTTTTGCAGTAGATCTCTGTACACATCAATGTGCCACTTAACAGGCAGGTTCAGGACATCCCCCAGATATTGTATTTAAAGGAATTTTGCAATGTTAATGTTGGTTTTTAAACATTAGTAAAATCTCTGCTCCCCACCTAATTTAATTTTTTTAAACTTTATTTTGATTTGGTACATGTTCCCCAGGCCTGGGCGTTCAGCTCATCATTAGTGAGTACCTATTCTTTCATAGCAGACTATAACTGCAAACAGGGTAGGATGGGGAACCTTTGGTTTGGAGGCCAACTAAATCTAACTAGGCCTTTCTATGGTAGGGTCAGGATTCTGCAGCCAATTTTAGCTTGCTTTTAAAGGTATGAGGTTTAATTGGTAGAAAGTGGGTGTTTCTAAAGGACAAGGTTGGTTTTGAAACACCTTCTCATATCTTCCAGCATCAGCTTTCTCTGCAACTTTTAGCATTCAGTCACATGGCAGACTCAGAACTAGGGATGAGCCGAACGTTAGGTTCGTACCAGAGCTTGCGAATGGACCAAAAATGTGCGCAAACTTTAGAATCCCATTAAAGTCTATGGGACTCGAACGTTCAAAATCAATGTTCAAAACGTGCTAATTTTAAAGGCTAATATGCAAGTTATTGTCCTAAAAAGGGTTTGGGGACCCGGGTCCTGCCCCAGGGGACATGTATCAATGCAAAAAAAAGTTTTAAAAACTCACGTTTTTTTGGAAGAAGTGATTTTAATGATGCTTAAAGTAAAAAAAAAGTAAAATATTCTTTTAAATATCGTACCAGGGGGTGTCTATAGTATGCCTGTAAGGTGGCGCACGTTTCCTGTGCTTAGAACAGTCCCTGCACAAAATTACATTTTTAAAGGAATAAAAGTCATTTAAAACTGCTTGCGGTTTTAATTTAATGTCTGGTCAATATGGATGAAAATCAGTGAAACAAACGGCATAGGTACCCCTCCTCCCCCAGTCTATTACCAGGCCCTTTGGGTCTTGTATGGATATTAAGGGGAACCCCGCACCCAAATGAATAAAAGGACCTCATATACTCAGAACAGCAGTATACAGGCTGTGCAAGACAGGGACTGTAGGTTTGTTGTTAAGTAGAATCTGTTTGTAATTTTGAACTGGTACATTTTTAAAGTGTAGCTCTAGTCAAAAAATCTATTTTTAAACTTTTTGGAAAACATAGGGAAAGGTTATCACCCCTGTAAAAAAAAATTTGCTGTCTGTGCACCTCTTCAGAAGATTTCACCTCACTTTCTGTCCCAATGACAAATGTTTTTTGAAAATTTGGGTTTTTTAGTGAAACAAGGATTGGTGATAAAGCATCAGTGGAGAGGAGACACGTTTTTCCCATATCAACTCTTACAGGAGAGAATTTCCCTTCCTAGGGGTAGATTTCATCTCACTTCCTGTTGTCTCCTTCCGTTTGCAAGTAGGAGACATTTGTAAGTTGGATATTTGAAAGTAGGGGCCTGCCCTATATGCTCTTCAGAAATTTGGGCCTAAGGTGTTGGTGTTGCCACAACACTGTAAGTCCTCACAGTTACTCTTGGTGGGCAGTGGAACGCCCTGCTGTGAACTATTATATCTAGAATTGTAATTACATGCACCTGTTGAACAGGGGCAGAAAAATTGGGCCTTTGGTGGTGGTGGTGTTGCCACAACACTGTAAGCCCTCACAGTTACTCTTGGTGAGCACAGGAATGGGCCCTGCTGTGAAATATTAGATCAAGAATTGTAATTACATGTCCCTGTTGAACAGGGGCAGAAAAATTGGGCCTTAGCCATTGGTGGTGGCGCCCAGAACCAAAAATGTTCTTACAAGCTATCAGCATGATCATTGAGGAGGAAGAGGATAGTCACTCAACATAACAGGATAGTCACTCTGTGTTCTGTGTCAAACAGTTCAGGGGACTCCTCAGGAGCACATGGTGGGGCTAGGGAAGGAGTTACTGATGCCATTGAGCTGAGGAAAGAGGCCACGTTGGCAGCTGCTTTGCCAAAGTACCCTGAGCCTGGGTGAGAGAAGATAAGGAGGATGAGGACTGCTTGGTCATCCACTCTACCAAGTCTTTGGCATGTTGCGGCTCAACGCGGCCAGCTGCCGAAAAAAGGGACGAGTGTGTCCCATGGCCACATGCTGATGAGGATGCACCATGTCCACGACCAGCACTGTTGCCTCTAGACACAGAGCCTGCTTGCCCTCTTTTATTGGCTCGTGACTGTCTGCCTCTCCTTGTTGGTCTTCCAGACATACTAATGGCCTGCAGGGAGATGTAGCTGCACAAAGCTGGGATGTATATATATATATATATATATATATATATATATATATATATATATATATACTGATTATATTGCAGCTAACAGAATCAACTGCCTGCCTGTAGTATTATTAGTATGAGAACACCGGCAGGTAAAGCTTTAGGTGCACACTGTGCAAAGGACACTAAAACAAAATACTGCAGCTCCCTGCCTGTATTGGTATGAGAACGCCGGCAATTGTATTCAGGTAAAGCTTTAGGTGCACACTGTGCAAAGGACACTAAAACAAAATATTGCAGCTCCCTGCCTGTATTTGTATGAGAACAGCAGCAATTGTATTCAGGTAAAGCTTTAGGTGCACACTGTGCAAAGGACACTAAAACAAAATACTGCAGCTCCCTGCCTGTATTTGTATGAGAACACCGGCAATTGTATTCAGGTAACGCTTTAGGTGCAAACTGTGCAAAGGACACTAAAACAAAATATTGCAGCTCCCTGCCTGTATTTGTATGAGAACGTCGGCAATTGTATTCAGGTAGAGCCTTATGTGCACACTGTGCAAAGGACACTAAAACAAAATGCTACCACTCCTGCCTGTATTTGTATGAGAACACCGGCAATTGTATTCAGGTAAAGCTTTAGGTGCACACCGTGCAAAGGACACTAAAACAAACTACTGCAGCTCCCTGCCTGTATTTGTATGAGAACGCCGGCAATTTTATTCAGGTAAAGCTTTAGGTGCACACTGTGCAAAGGACACAATACACTAAGTGAAAATAATGCAGCTCCCTGCCTGTCAGTATATTATGAAGAGAATAACAGGAACGGATCTAGCTAAACTGAATACAGTGTATAAATATATATATATATACAACACATCTGGGATGCATATATATCCTCTACACACTGTAACTAACGCTAACTGACTCGCCTGCCTATTCTATCTAACTTAAATAAAATGACACTGTCTCTCTGTCTATCTCTCTCCGCCACCGCAACACACTACACAAGGCCGCCACGCAGGCGATATCGACACCAAGGCGATATCGCCACGCAGGCGATAACTCACCAATGACCTACTAACTGCTAAAACCAATGGCCACTACTCCATACTCATACTTTTAGACCTCTCTGCTGCCTTTGACACAGTTGACCACCTGCTCCTCCTCAGCAAATTATGTTCCCTTGGCCTCTGCGATTCTGCTTTATGCTGGTTTTCCTCCTACCTATCTCAGCGTACTTTCAGTGTCACTTACAACTCCATCTCCTCTGCATCCCTTCCTCTTTCTGTTGGGGTACCCCAATGTTCTGTCCTTGGGCCCCTCCTATTCTCGCTCTATACCTCTTCCCCGGGCCAGTTGATATACTCCATTGGTTTCCAATACCACCTCTATGCCGACGACACCCAGATCTATCTCTCCACTCCTGCTCACCCCCTCAATCTCCTCACAGATATCCAACTTACTGAATGACATATCAGTATGGATGTCACACCACTTCCTCAAACTCAATCTTTCTAAAACTGAGCTTGTTATATTTCCTTCTTCACGATCCCCCCCCCCCCCCCCCCGTGACTTCACCATTAATAACAACACAACCATTGGTCCCTCCACACATGCCAGGGTCCTGGGTGTAATCTTTGACTCTGACCTCTCCTTCAGCCCCCATATCCAATCGCTGGCTAAATCCTGCCGCCTTCACCTCCGCAACATCTCCAGAATTCGACCCTTCCTGACTAATGACACCACAAAGCAACTCGTTCACTCCTTGATTATTTCCCGCCTTGACTACTGCAACTCTCTCCTTAATGGCCTACCCTTAAGCAGGCTATCCCCCTTCAGTCTATTATGAATGCTGCTGCTAGACTAATACACCTCACTAATCGTTCTGTGACTGCTGCCCCTCTCTGCCAATCCCTTCACTGGCTTCCCCTACCCCACCGTGTAAAATTCAAAATGCTAACCATAACATACAAAGCCATCCATAACATCGCCCCCATCTACATCACCAACCTCATCTGCAGACATCGTCCCCACCGCTCCTCCAAGGACCTCCTGCTTTCTAGCTCCCTTGTTACCTCCTCTCATGCTCACATTCAAGACTTCTCCAGAGCATCTCCCATCCTCTGGAACTCCCTGCCCCAGTCTATCCGATCAGCCCCTACCCTGTCCACCTTTAGGAGTTCCCTGAAAACTCATTTATTCAGGGAAGCCTATACAACACCCACCTATCAACTGTCCCCGATCCACCCCCAACAAATCATTCTCTGCAGCTATTACCTTTTATACCACCACCCCCTTCCTTTAGAATGTCAGCTCTACGAGCAGGGCCCTCCTGCACCTTTTGTATTGTACTGTAATGGTGTTGTACCCCCTATACATTGTAAAGCGCTGCGTAAACTGTATAATAATATAGTGTGAGGCATGTACTAAACCCCCTGAGACATAATTGGCCAAAGCCACCCTGACTTTGGCCACTCATGGCTCTCCGTTTTTTCTGTGCTGTGATTGGACAAAGCATGCGGTCATAGTGCATGCTTGGCCGATCAGCAGCCAGCAATTCACTGAATTATGGGCCGTGACGCACCACTCGAATTTGGTGCGAATGCCCCATAACGTTAGGAATTCGCTGAACGGGCGAACAGACGATGTTCGAGTGGAACATGGGTTTGACTCGAACACGAAGGTCATCCCTACTCAGAACTACAAAGGAAGTCAGTGTGTTGCACAGGTAGCAGGTAGCTACATAATGCCTAGAAAGCTTAACTGACTGTAGGTCCCTATCTGATCAAAGTCGGACTAGAGAAATATCTCCACTCAGGGCCACCAACCCAACTGATTTTATTGGTACCAACCCAAGGAGAAAATATCCCCCAGCCCAGTCCTCCCTGGACAGCAATTAAACTAGGCCAAAAAGCTTTTTTTTTTCCATTTTGGATAGCGTAAGGGAGGGTTTTATCCCCTCACAGGTTTTTTTCTTTGTCATCTAAGTGGAAGATTTCCCTTCACTTCCTGCCGCATAGCCACAACAGGAAGTGAGAGGCAGTGGTCACAGGGTCACCAGAACTAGTGCCCCCATTGGAAGATTTACCCTCTTTTCCTATTCTGGCTGAGAACCCAAAATTTGGGATTTTCTTTCATTGTGAATTTTAGGGATAACAGTGACCAGGACAAACAAAGAGGATGAATCTAACAGGACACCGGCAGCAATAAAAAAAAATCACAGGTGTTCTAATCCCTCCCCATTCTATCTAAAACCCCCCAAAAAAATGTTGCCTTCAGTTATACTTTAAGAAGTGTTGGGAAGTCTGGCATGAGTTTTGGGCTTCCATACTCCTGATACTTTAAATGGAATAGTAAGAACCATTTTTTTTATTGCTTTATGTTTCCTCCTGTCTGTCAGGGCTGGTTTAGCCCTTCCTTCTCTGAGCTGGCTGCTCAGCTGTCGGCTAATTGCCAGCTCTCATCTCTCTCCACAGTTACCCAGCTATTCCTGATCCTGCTCGTCTTACCTGCCTACTTAAAGCAGTCCAGCTCACTTCATCTCTGCCATCGCCTTAGTCACAGCACTAGAAACCATCTCCAGCGTTCCTGTTTAAAGACTGGCTTGCTGACATCCCTTCTGGCTCCTTATCCTGCTTGCTGTTCCTCTACTTGGATTCCTGACTTCTGGCCTGGCTGACTACTCAATCCGGTTAATGGACTCTGGCTATGCTTTGACTGCGCTTACTCGATTTACCTTTTTATTTTTTATTAATAAACATGTGTGATTTAATTGTACTTCTGTCTCGGTCTGGTTCATGGTTTCTAACACTGTCTCAGCGGCCACTTTCCCCTCATTTCTTGTCCTAATGCTGCAGAAGTGAAAATGTGAAATTTTCCAAATGGCCTATACATAAATAAAACCCTTAGAATATCTATCCTTTCCCCACCCCAAACCGACAAAAACACTTTCGGATGGAGTTGGGATGTACATTTCCTCCAAAAATTTAAAGGGAAAATGTTAGCTTACATCTCTTTTCCTCTCTTTTGCCAACAGATCGAATGACCCAATATTGGGGAGATACATCAGTGTTTGGTAAAGAGAATTGGATATTTGTGCTCTTGAATAGCTACACTGTCTGGAAAATCTGCTGCATTTCACAAACTTCCCATGGTGCCCTGGACATTGCTGTGTGCCCTGCTTTCATCCACTGGCTATAGTAGAGCTGGCCATAGATTAGTAGGATTTTATTTAAAGAGGAGCGCCACCTGCAAAAAAATATTAAAAGTCAGCAGCTACAAATACTGCAGCTGCTGACTTTTAATAAATGGACACTTACCTGTTCCAAGGTCCAGCAATGTTGGCAGCAGATGATGAGCAATCGCTCGTCTCTCGGCTGCCCCCGCCGCCATCCTCTGTCAGGGAATTGGGAAGTGAAGCGCTGAGGCTACACTGCCCGGTTCCCTACTGCGCATGCGCGAGTCGCGCAGCGCAATGAGACTGGTCCCCGTTATGTCCTGGGAACTGTGTGTTTCCCAGAACACAACGGGGGGGGGGGGGGCAGGGCATCTGCGGCTAGCTATTCCCGGAAGTGGGTGCAGATACCTGGATTATACAGGTATCTGCACCCCCCTGAAATTGTGGCACCCGGAGGGGGGGGGGGGGTTCCGATGAGTTAAACAAATGTGCATATACTCCTCTATTACTATACAATTACAAAAGATGATATCTCACCACCTATTTATATAAGTGAAAACATATTGTTTGACAAGAAACCACCTTGAAAATGAATAAACTACACAGTGTGACCAAAAATTCATAAACAATATTACATAAAATAAAAGTGAAAGGTAAAAAATAAATAAACATAAAAAGTCCACTCCCAGTGTCCAATTACAGTGCAAAAGTGTCAAAACGCTTATAATATGAATGCTCTGAGCTATTGACCTACGCATGCAGTGCTCCCAGATCACTAAATAACCAGAAGTGCCACCTCCTTGCCAGATTACCAACATCTCTAAGAAAAAGAGATCGAAAGCACTTGAACACATATATAAAGATCATTCCCAGGGTCCAACACTTTCCAAACACGTCCAATCAATCCAAAATTTGCAAGAATGCCTAGCATGTACTCAGGGATAGTACTAAGAGTACTAACAATAGAAGACCATAGAGTAGTATCACTAAAGCCTTGCCATTTATTATATATACTTTCTTTAACAAAAATCACAGTGTACATAAAGAATCTAACGCCTTGGCATTGTCACTGGCGGATGTAAATATGGCACAGGCCGCTGACCCCAACGCGTGTTTTGTCTACAAATGGACATCTTCAGGAGACAAGCAAGAGGGCTTGCTTGTCCCCTGAAGATGCCCATTTGTAGACAAAATGCACGTTGGGTGTTGTCAGTGGCTTGTGATGTATTTACATCCACCAGTGATTTTTATGAGTATAATGTATATGTATAAATTGGGATCAGACCCCACAGAGGTATATAGAACCCAGCTGAATTTCGAATGGGGTTATGGCATTAATGCCCTTAACTCCAAAGAAAGATGGTACTTGGTTGCTAGTGCGTGCAAGATCCCCATAATTTATACGTTACCTAAGATGCATTAGAATATACAGCATGTCCCATTGTTAATGGGACAGGATCGGTAACGGCATGACTAGGGGAGTATTTGGATAAATTTCTCCAACCGAGTGTTAAGGAGACCAGGGCTTATTTGAAGGACACGTCGGACCTGCTACAGTTATTGGATGGGGTTCAACTGAGCACTACATCTGAAACATTTTTGGTAACAGCTAATGTGTGCTCACTGTACACCATTATCCAACATGGGGATGCAGCTTTGGCGTTAAATTGGGCACTCAGTAGAAGATATGATATTCAACATTCACAGAAGCGCTTTTTAGGACATGCACTAGAATATTGCATGTCACACAATTACTTCTGGTGGAGTGGACAGTTCTTATCGCAACAGGTTGGCGTGGCTATGGGTGCTAAATATGCTCCCAACCTAGCCAACCTATTCATGGTAGAATGGGAAGATAGATATGTTTTTAGTAAAAGATATCCACAACATAAATTTTATCGGAGATTCATAGATGACCTCCTGTTTTTCTAGTAGGGGTCACATGAATCCGTTGTGGAATTTTTAGAAGGTCTAAACCGAAATAACAACCATATAAAGCTGGAATATCAAATCAGTGAGAATAGTATTAACTTCTTAGATGTAATTATTCAAAAAGATGGTAATAAAGTAAATATTAAAGCATATTTTAAACCAACTAACCACAATAGTTATTTGTCAATTAGAAGTGGTCACCATCCCTCATGGATTAGAAATATACCTAGGGGGCAAATGTTAAGAATTCAACGTAACTACACTAAGTTAGCTGATTATCATCAACAATCACAAGTTCTGAAGATGAAATTTTCACAGAAGGGCTAGACAGAGGAGTCTTTGAATAGAACCATCCAAGAAGTATCTGAGATCCCAAGAGAATTATGCCTAAAGAAGAAATCTGAGGTCCAGAGGCCGAATAACCAACACCAACTGGGTTTTATATCTAACTTCCACTGTCAATACAAAGAAATAGAAAGTATATATAAGAAACACATATACTGTGTAGGGATAGACACTTAGGCGAGGTTCTGAATAGCCAACCTAAAATTTATTTACAGATGGGCCACAAATTTTGGAGACCAGATAGCTAAAAAATACTGGACCCTCCAAACCAACAGGCTTTAAAAATTAACCTGAAAGGTTTCTTTGCTTGTAGAAAATATATATGTTGTAGGACTGTGAATATTAGTAATAGGGGTAGAACAGAAATTTGTAACAGGGATGGAGGATCTTTTGATATCAAGGAATTCATAACCTGTAATTCCTCACATGTAGTGTATTTAATGTGATGCCCATGCGGGTTACTATAGGTGGGAAGAACCAAAAGACTGTTAAAAGTCCGTATAGCTGAACGCCTGACTAATATAAGGAAAGGCTTCCGCTATCACAGTGTATCATTACATTTTAAAGAAAAACACAATAAAGATCCCTTTTTGTCACAATTTTGTGGGATAGATACCATCCATCCAT
Source organism: Lithobates pipiens (assembly GCF_037356315.1). NCBI lineage: Eukaryota > Metazoa > Chordata > Amphibia > Anura > Ranidae > Lithobates > Lithobates pipiens. The sequence continues at coordinate 222,730,888 of NW_027507685.1, forward strand.
CTTGGAGGGGGTCCAATAGGGTAAGGGATTTGTCCCAAAGGGAAACCCGTTGGATTTTTCTGATGAAATGTCTTGCTCCTAGAGGGTTAAACATTGAGGTAGACAGGGCCGGATTAACATAGGGGCTTGTGGAGCTGCAGCTCCAGACCCCTCCCTCAATATAGGCCCATGCCAGTGGCTTATCACTATCTGTAGCCTTCTTGAAGGAAGAGGAGCCCTCTGTGCACTGCACACATGGAGGAGATAAGTGTAAGTCTCTGCAGCCGAATCTTGTCTCTGTAGATATCTGACGCCTATCACAGGATCTGTTACACTCACACAGATCCCCTGTGTCTGGGGGAGGGGCGCTGATGTTGTCATATCCAGCAGGAGCCCGGGAGGAAGCACATCTCCCATGCTGTTGACCTGAGGTTAGTAAAAGTGTTAGGAAAGTGTTGTGTAATTATTGTGCTAGGGGACACACTGCTGCTTCCCCCATGTCATGTGCTCTCTTGTACCCAGTGCCCCCCATGTAATGTGCTCTTGTGCCCAGTGACCCCATGTAATGTGCTCTTGTGCCCAGTGACCCCCATGTAATGTGCTCTTGTGCCCAGTGACCCCCATGTAATGTGCTCTTGTGCCCAGTGACCCCCATGTAATGTGCTCTTGTGCCCAGTGACCCCCATGTAATGTGCTCTTGTGCCCAGTGACCCCCATGTAATGTGCTCTTGTACCCAGTGACCCCCATGTAATGTTCTCTTGTGCCCAGTGCCCCCATGTTATGTGCTCTTGTACCCAGTGACCCCATGTCATGTGCTCTCTTGTGCCCAGTGCCCACCATATCATGTGCTGTGCATTGCAGTGCCCACTATGTAATGTGCAGTGCCCACTATGTCATGTGCAGTGCCCCCCATGTCATGTGCATTGCAGTGCCCCCATGAAATGTGCTGTGTCCAGTATGTCATTTGCTGTGCATTGCAGTGTTCACTATGTAACGTGCAGTGCCCACCATGTCATGTGCTGTACATTGCATTGCTCTTCATGTGATGTGCAGTGCCCTCTATGTCGTGCTGTGCCTTGCAGTGCCCACCATGTCATGTGCTGTTCCCACCATGTTATGTGCAGTGCCCACCATGTCATGTCCCATGCAGTGCCCACCATGTCATGTCCCATGCAGTGCCCACCATGTCATGTGCCATGCAGTGCCCACCAAGTCATGTACTGTGCCATGCAGTGCCTGCCATGTAATGTGCAGTGCCCACCATGTCATGTTATGCGCCTCCCAGTGCCCACCATGTCATGTGCTGTTCCATGCAGTGCCCACCACGTCATGTGCAGTTCCCACCATGCCATGTGTTGTGCTCAGCATGTAGTGCGTTGTGCCCACTGTGTAATGTGCTGTGCTGTTCAGCAGTGCCCACTATTTAATATGCCGTTCCTAACATGTAATGTGCAGTTGCATTGCCCACCATGAAATGTGCTATGCCATGCAGTGCCCACCATGTAATGTGCTGTGCCATGCAGTGCCCACCATGTAATGTGATGTGTCATACAGTGCCCACCATGTCATGTGCTGCGCCATGCAGTGCCTACCATGTAATGTGCTGTACCCACCATGTAATGTGCGGTACATTGTCCACCATGGCATGTGTCGTGCAGTACCCACAATGGAATGTGCTGTGCAGGGCTCACCATGTCATGTGTGGTGTCCACCATTTAATGTGCTGTGCTCACAATGTAATGTGCTGTGCTGTGTCGTGCAGTGCCCACCATGTCATGTGGTGTCATACAGTGCCCGTCTTGTTTTGTGCAGTGCTCACTATGCCATGTGCAGTACCCAACATATAATATGCTGTGCCCACCATATAATGTGCTGTGCAGTGCTCACTATGTAATGTGCTCAGCTGTGCCTGTCATGTCATGTGCTGTGCCCACCATATAAGGTCCTGTGCTCACCTTGTGCATGTGCTGTGTTGTGCCCACCATGCAATGTGCTGTGTTGTGCAGGGCTTACCATGTCATGTGCGGTGTCCACCATGTAATGTGCTGTGCTGTGCCATGCAGTGCCCACCTTGTCATGTGCTGTGCAGTGCCCACTATGCCATGTGCAGTACCCACCATATAACGTGCTGTGCCCACCATATAACGTGCTGTGCAGTGCCCACTTGTAATGTGCAGTGCCCACCATGTAATGTGCTCAGCTGTGCCCACCATGTCATGTGCTGTGCCCACCATATAAGGTCTTGTGCCCACCTTGTGCATGTGCTGTGTTGTGCCCACCATGGAATGTGCTGTGTTGTGCAGTACTAACCATGTCATGTGCTGTGCCTACCTTGTAATGTGCTGTATTGGGCAGTGCCAACCATGTAATGTGCTGTGCCCACTATGTAATTTGCTGTGCTTTGCCCACCATTAAAATGTTCTGTATCCATGTATACACCATGTAATGTGTTGTGCCAGCCATGTAATGTACTGGGCTATCCCCCCCGTGTAATGTACTATGCTGTGCTGCCCCCCCCCCCCCACAGACTCTCCCCCTCACTCTCACCCCCTCTATCTCTCATTCCCTCTCTTTCACCCTGTTCTCTCTCACCACTTTCATCCCCCATTCTCTCTCTTGCCCCCTTCAACCCCCTCTTTCCCACCACCCTCTCTCTATTCCCCTTTCTCTCACCCCCTCTCTCTCTCTTTTCCCCTCCCTCTCATCCCCTCTCGTTCAGCCCCCTATCTCGGTATCACCCCCCCCCCCCCTCTTTAATTTAACAAAAAATTGTTTGCATTTTCATTTTATTTATTTTCATAAAAAGGCCCACCAAAATCCTTAGCACCAGGCCCATTATGCTCTTAATCTGGCCCTGGAGGTAGACCTCAATTGTTTTATTAATCATTTTTGATTTTACCATTATTCGTGAGATATACTGTGTCATGAAGTAGTTATTGTCCTTAAGCCACTTTCAGCTTCATTATAGCACAGTTATATCACCAATTTTGAGGGTAGTTTCAATCACTAACGAATGTGGGGCACGCAAATTTTTGCAATTTTATTGCTAGTTTTTGCGATTTGTTCTATGCGATTTCTCCCATGCGATTTTTGGGGGATTTTCTTTGGTTTTTACTCAGTTTTTAATAGCTCCAATCTATATGTGATATAAAGGGGTCTTAATTGATCTATCTAGATATAGGTTGGATTTGTATACTTGAATTTTAAATATTGATAATTTTAATGCTTGTTTTTATGGATAGATCATCCACTATCAGAGTAGTTTGCAGTGATAAATATTTTTAATATAAGTTAATATAAGATGTATCTCCTTCTCTATAATGTTCAGTTTTAGATCTTATACACCAATGCTTTAAAGAGTAGTGTTGTAAAGGTTATGGCATCATCTATGTAAGGTGGGGTTAATTACCATTGCCAAATAGTATGTTCATTTTTTATTATATACTTCCCAGACAAGCTTGCTTTAATGTGAGTTCTCACAGAGTATTACGGCCGTGGGGACAGGAGGTGTTTGCATGCGTGAGTTTGGAAGTCACATGACCTGTATAGGGAAGAGTAGAAAAGGGTTGATTGAAGGGCCGTGTAGCCAATCCCATGAGGAAGTCAGAGTGACGAAACGTATCGAGGGCGTGGCTACATGGCAATCAATCTTACTGACGTGAGACGCCACTCAACTGATAATCAATATCATGATACCGAGAGCACATACCGAGGAGTGGGTGAGAGACACATTGTGAACGCACACTTCTGGTCCGCCGCAGTACACCGCTGAGCCATCTTCTTTTGTTTGCTGTGATCTTACATTGAAGGCTATTTTTTATTGTGTGAAATGTGAGTGTAATTATTGGAGTGTTGGTGTGATTTTATTAAACTGGTTGAAACTATATCACGCTATGTGGAGCACTTCTTATTTTTATTTTTCACATATGGAGATATCTTGATATTAATCACGTGGATAAAGTGGATGGTCGTTGTTTAACCCAGGTGTGGGTAAATTACACTTGAGCCGAACACCAGTGTGGGAGTGGGAGGCAATAGAAGTTGGTGAGTGTGTTTTTCAGAGGGAGAGGTGACAGAAGCACATTGGTGTGGTGGAAGATTCAAGGATTTAAGAAGATTGAATTTTTCAAATTAAATTTTTTTATATGGACTATATATTTATTTAAATATTTATGTCACTTTTCACATTTGCATAAGAATCACTGATTTCAACTGTGATTTAATTCACTAGCACTACTTGTTTTTCCTATTTCTTTATTTATTTGGTTATAGGTTGAATTTCAGCTATTATACACAAGTTGTTTTGAAGTAGCAGCTTTTCTCACATTTATTGGCGCAGTGGTGGTATAGGATATCAGGGGCCATTATATATCTTTTACCAACAATACATAATGTATATATAATAAATGGCAAGGTTTTAGTGATACTACTCTATGGCATGGGCGTCCGCAGGTAGGGGCAAGGGGGGTCAAGTGCCCACCCCTGGAATCAGGGATCTGATCGGCACATTCAGCACAGTGGCGTTGCTATGTGGGTGTGGGCAGCCAGCGGGGTGACATCATCAAGGTGCTGTCAAGCTTCCCATCAGTGTCGTGTGACTGCGGGCTCTTTTCCCAGCTCAGTCCAACAGAGAACTCGGTGGCACTGTGTCAGGAGAAAGGTGAGCTGCGGGCTGTCAGAGGTTTCCCCCGCTTGCCTCCCCCTTTTTCCTGTCAGGGAGAAGAGCCGATGGCTCTCATCAGGTTCCGCGCCCAGCTTCCTGCCTGCTCCGTTCCTTCCCCATTGACCATAACTGAAGGCCAATCAAAGGAGACTAGGAGAGGAGAGCATCATGGGACATGTAGTCCTGAAGATTGGTGGCCCCATTTTCCACAGGGAGGAGGCTACAGCTTGATCAAGAGTGAGATTGAGAGATTGCAGCCTGGAAAAAAGCTGCGGGAGAGAGTGCTACAGGACAAAGAAAGAGGCGTGTGCTGGGTGGAAGCCAGAGAGAGCCACGCTGCCCAGTGCCAGAGAGAGTCACACTACCCACAGGCCACCAGAGAGAGAAAGACTGAGCCCCTACCAGGGTACAGACATGCTACACTACTGATCAGGGAACAATCGTCTAGCCAGAGGGATCACTGCTGTAGTTTTGCTGGGTCTGGTATGAGGGTCTGTCGGCCATTATCCATTACTTTTCCTAGGGACTGGACTACACCTGCTGTTTTGGACCATGATAATGTTATGACATTGTTGAAAAGGGGCGGTGCATGGGTGACCCTAAAATGATGCCCCCCCCCCCCGCAAAAAGTTCTGCGCACGCCCATGCTCTATGGTCTCCTATTGTTCTCCTCCTACTAGCCCTAAGAAAAAGCTGGGCGTTCTTGAAAATTTTGGATTGATTGGACGAGCTAAGATCTAAGATGTCTGACATCTCCCTTCATCCTTCATCCCTTTCTTCTAGGAGCAACAATCTCTAAAATGTCTTTAACCACTTCTTTACTGGGCACTTACACCACCTTCTTGCCCAGTCTTGCAACACTGTACCCATATGAAATTTTTATCCTTTTTTTCACAGAAAATAGGATTTTTAAAACAGATTACCGTATATACTCGAGTATAGGCCGACCCGAATATAAGCCGAGGCCCCCAATTTACCCCCAAAAAACTGGAAAAAATTATTGACTCGTGTATAAGCCGAGGGTGAGACATGCCTGTCCATCCCTGTGTGTCCGTCCATCCCTGTGGGTCCATCCATCCCTGTGTGTGTCCATGCATCCGTGTGTGTGTGTGTGTGTGTGTGTGTGTGTCCATGCATCCGTGTGTGTGTGTGTGTGTGTGTGTCCATGCATCCGTGTGTGTGTGTGTGTGTGTGTCCATGCATCCGTGTGTGTGTGTGTGTGTGTGTCCATGCATCCGTGTGTGTGTGTGTGTGTGTGTGTGTCCATGCATCCGTGTGTGTGTGTGTCCATCCATCCCTGTGTGTGTGTGTGTGTGTGTGTGTGTGCATGCATCTGTGTGTGTGTGTGTGTGTGTGTGTGTGTGTGTGTGTGTGTGTGTGTGTGTGTGTGTGTGTCCGTGCAGCCTACCTGTGTCCAGCCTGCCTGTGTCCGTCCAGCCTGTGTCCGTCCAGCCTGCGTCCCGTCCAGCCTGCGTCCCGTCCAGCCTGCGTCCCGTCCAGCCTGCGTCCCGTCCCGGCCCGTCCCGAGCCGAGCCTCCGTCCTTCAGCTCTTCGTCGGCGGCCATTCTAGGATTCAAAAGCCGCGCCTCCGTCGGTGATAGGCGGAACACTCAATTTCCCACTGACTGCTGGGAAATTGAGTGTTCCGCCTATCGGATGTCCGTGATAGGCGGAACACTCAATTTCCCAGCAGTCAGTGTCCGCCTATCATGGACGTCCGCTCATCATCATACTACGGACGAGGATGAGAGGATGTCCGTGATAGGCGGAACACAGACTGCTGGGAAATTCAGTGTTCCGCCTATCACCGACGGAGGCGCGGCCTTTGAATCCTAGAATGGCCGCTGTCTGTCTGCTCGACACGCTGATCGGGCAGACAGACAGGGATGACTCGAGTATAAGCCGAGGGGGGCACTTTCAGCCTCAAAAAAGAGGCTGAAAATCTCGGCTTATACTCGAGTATATACGGTACCTGTAAAATACTTTTCTTTGATGTACAAAGCCATAGTAATTACTATGTGGTTATATATCGGACCGACAGGTGCTGGACACTGGCACGCCTCTAAGGGGTGTACTTCCCCCATATAACCCCTCCCATTACTGGGAGTCCTCAGTTTTGTAGCCAAGCAATACAAGTGTATAAGAAGAAGGGAGGGACCCCTGTGTCCCCTGATGTACATCAAATAAAAGGATTTTACAGATAAGCTGTTTTAAAAATCCTATTTTCTTTTCTTACATCAGGGGACAAAGAGCCATAGTAATTACTATGCGGGATGTCCCATAGCAATGGCAACTGTAGGGGGGAGACAGAAAAAAAAACAGGAGGCCAGAGGACTCATACTGCAGCCTGCTGTATATACTGTGTCCAAAGGCAATATCCTCATGGCCTTTAACCACTTCGTGCCCATGCTATAGCCAAAAGTGCCTGTCCGTCACCAGTGCCACCTGTCAGTGCCATCTGTCCCCAGTGCCACCTATCAGTGCTATCTGTCCCCAGTGCCACCTATCAGTGTCATCTGTACCCAGTACCACCTGTCCCCAGTGTCACCTATCAGTGCCACCTGTCCCCAGTGCCACATGCCACCTGTCCCCAGTGCCACGTGCCACCTGTCCCCAGTGCCACCTGTCAGTGTCACGTGTCATCATTGCCACGTATCAATGCCATCTGTCATCAGTGTCAGGTGTCATCACTGCCACGTATTAGTGCCATCTGTCATCAGTGCCACGTATTAGTGCCATCTGTCATCAGTGCCACGTACTAGTGCCATCTGTCAGTGCCACGTACTAGTGCCATCTGCCATCAGTGCCACTTATTAGTGCCATCTGTCATCAGTGTCACATCAGTGTCACGTCACATCAGTGTCACGTACCATCAGTGCCACGTATCAGTGTCATCTGCCATAAGTGCCACGTGTCATTGTCCTGTGCTTCAGGGCCTTCAAAAGTGTAATAGGTAGTCAACAAGTTAGATGTGTACTTTATGCTCCTAGAACATGTGAAGGTGCTCTCTGCATGTTGGGCCTCTCTAAGTGGCCAGGCTGTGAAAAAGTCCCACACATGTGGTATCATAATACTTAGGAGGAGTAGCAGAATGTATTTTGGACAAAGTGGCCGCTTTTGCAGACGATATCCTCCTTTTTTTGTCCAACCCACTAATTACGATCCCCAACCTCTTAAAAGACTTTGCTATTTTTCAATACATAGCCCACCTTAAAAGTAACTTCGCTAAATCGCATGCCCTAAATATCTCACTACCAGACCCACAAGTAGCCCTCAGTAAGCAAAACTTCCCATTTATCTGGAAATCAGATGCTTTGACTTACCTGGGGATCCAACTACCCGCTAATTTATCTGATATCTTTCAAAAAAACTATCTCCCATTACTAAAAACCTTCAAAGAGGATCTTACAAAATGGAACAAGGCCCACTTCTCATGGTTCGGTAGAGCGGCAATTGTAAAAATGAACATCTTACCACGCATTCTATACCTCTTACAAACAATCCCCATCCTACTCCCTAAGCCCTTTCTAAATAACATCTCCAAAATTTGTAGAGAATTCATTTGGAACCTCAAACGGCCCAGAATCAGTTATACGCAGCTGATTAAACCAAAAACCAAAGGGGGAATTGGTTTACCAGACATTCAACACTACTACTGGGCTTGTCAGTTACAACATATTATAGACTGGCACACGAATCAAAAATCTAAGGACTGGATAGCTTTAGAAAATGCATTCTCTGACCACCCCATAGCCGGGCTCCCCTGGATCAAGTACGAACTTCTACCAGAAAACATTAAGAGTCACCCAACAATAAGCGCCACACTGAAATGCTTTAAACAAACCAACCGCCTATTTCACCTCTCCAAAAACCCAGGCCCACTCTCGCCAGTCCTCTCTAATCCATACTTCCCACCTGGTATGGATCGCCACCCGCTTACACATTCGCAACCAACTATAGGTATAAGATTACATCACATAGTCAGGAACGGTCAACTACTACCCCGGGAACAGCTAGTTGAGACGTGGCAAGCACACAAACTTACTCCCCTTTCCTATTGGCAACTCAAACACTTTACTGATAGTGTCAACAATCAATCAGATCTCTCTGACGAGTTGACTGAGTTCGAAAATATGTGTCTAAGTAGTGAATCACAACGTCATATTATATCCAAAATACAGAATATGTTCTGGTGGAACGTCCAATCCAACGAAGGCAGGGCCTGTGAAAACTGGGCAAGAGATCTGAGTCTAGAGTTAACAAAAGACTCTTGGGACATAATATACCGAAACACTCATAGAGGATCTATAAACGTCTCCACCCAAGAGACAAACTTTAAAATAATTTCACGATGGTACCACACCCCTTACCTTTTAAGCAGATTCAACACATCCCAGTCAGACAGATGTTGGAGGTGCCAAAGGGAACGGGGGACACTCCTCCATATCTGGTGGTCATGCCCGTACATACAATCATTCTGGCTTCAAGTCCACAAACTGATCTCAAAAATTACCACATACGAACTCGAATTCTCTCCTGCCCAATTCCTTCTCCATCTCCATATCTCCGGAAACTTACCCTACTTTAAATCATTGGCCATGATGCTTGTTAATGCTGCAAAATTGTGTATACCCCCTCTTTGGGGCTCCCCAAGAATTCCTTCCATAAGGGATTGGTTTATGAGAGTTAACAAGATTGCAGAAATGGAAGAACTCATAGCAATCTCTCACAACTCACCTCAAAAATTCACTACCCTATGGGCTTGCTGGATACACTTTAAATATACAGATGAATACAAACGAAGATTTCACAATTGAGATAACTATTGGCCATTTACTAGGCCCCCCCAAGGCACAATCTAGTATTGGTAATGCGGCCACTTACCCAACTCAAAAGAATGTCCGATCGACATAATTACTTTGACCTCTATACCTTCTATAGGTTACGATGCTGAAACACATCCTCAAATGGGATATTCCTTTCACTCTATTTAAAATATACACCTGCTATGGCACCTGGCAGTTACCCGCTCCCCCTCCAATTTTTCCCCTTTCTTAATTCCCCCCACCCCTCCCCCCCCCTTTTAAAAATCTTGGTGGTGTGCTGGACACACACACCAGTTATAGCCTCAGACAACAACCTATGCAAAACATATTAGATACGGACATCTAAGCTTATCATAAAATATTATACCATACCGGTTTCCTTAGGTAACTGCTTCAACAATGGTAACAACTCATATATATTTTTTCATCAGTTACTCGTGGGTTGTCCAACTGACCCGCTGCCCTATTAGATATTCAGTTACTTCACAACGAGACCCACTTACCCTCCTCTTGCTTTATAATAGTCCTCAGGATGATTAGTAACAAGGGTTTGATTGATTGTTATCCTTCCCAAGGTTGTTCAAAATGTTGTACTTGCTATTATAACTAGTCATATGTACCATATACACCTTTTTCCATGGTATATATAACGTTTTGTTATGTACTGTTCCTTTTTCTCCAATAAAAAACATATTAAAAAAAAAAAAAAAAGAAAAGAATGTATTTTGGGGCATTATTTGTGGTATACACATGCCATGTGAGAGAAATCACCTATTACAATGACAATTGTGGGGGGGAAAAAAAAATCTTCATTTTGCAAAGAATTGTGGGGAAAAATGACAACACCAAAAACCTCACCATGCCTCTTACTAAATACCTTGGAATGTCTACTTTCCAAAAAGGGGTAATTTGTGGGATTTGTAATTTCCTGGCTTGTTCGAGTCGCAAGAAATGAGATAGGCCACCAGTACATCAGATGTGATCAAGTTTTTATGATTTGCACCACAACTTGTAGACTCTCTAACTTTCACAAAGACCAAATAATATCCACTAATTTGGGTTATTTTTTACCAAAGATATGTAGCAGTATAAATTGTGGCCAAAATTCAGGAAAAAAAAAAAAGAATTTGCAAAATTTTATCACAGAAACAAAGAAAAATGTGTTTGTTTTCAAAATTTTCGGTCTTTTTTCATTTATAGCGCAAAAAATAAAAAACCCAAAGGTGATCAAATACCACCAAATGAAAGCTCTATTTGTATGAAAAAAAAGGACAAAAAATGTATTTGGGTACAGTGTTACATGACTGAGTAATTGTCATTCAAAGTGTGAGAGTACCGAAAGCTGAAAATTGGTCTGGGCAGGAGGGGGTTTAAGTACCCAGTAGGCAAGTGGTTAATATCGATTTGATAAAATCTGATAAACGTATGAACCGAAAACCAAGGTGAGGCCTTACAGATCTGAGCCATAGAGGTCTGATGAGGCACTAATCGCCCTGGATGAGTCTGCTCTTAATATGAAAAATAAAATTTTTCTTCTTTAAGCTGAAGCTTGAACAATCACGCTGCTTGTCCACATCTTGGACCCTCTGGCAGTACAAACAAAACCTGTGTCTTGCGAACCTGAGCGGTCGCTTTAAATAGACTCTGATCGCTCTTACTACATCAAGAGAATGTAGTGCTTTCTCTTCCCCAGATTAAGGCTCTGGGGAGAAAGAAGGAAGAATAATATCTTGGTTTAAATCAGGGATATGCAATTAACGGACCTCCAGCTGTTGCAAAACTACAAATCCCATGAGGCATAGTGAGACTCTGACAGCCACAAACATGACACCTAGAGGCAGAGGCATCATGGGACTTGTAGTTTTGCAACAGCTGGAGGTACGCTAATTGCATATCCCTGGTTTAAATTAAAACCTGTTACCACTTTTGGTAAGAATTCAGGATGAGGACATAAAACCACCTCATCTTCATGCATGATGAAATATGGCTCTTACAAGACAGAGCCGTTAGTTCCAATACTCTTCTAGCAGAAGAAATGGCAAATAGAAAAGATTATCTTTCTTGTTAAAGGAACCAAGGGAATTACTCGTAAGGTTCAAACGGCTGATTCAGCAAAGCCGATAAGACCAATTTTAAATCCCAAGGATTTAGAGGTGCCTTGATAGGGGAATAAACCGTGTTATCTCCTGAATAAGTTATGCACCAAGAGTGGGAAGCAATAGGCCATAGGAAAAACATTGACAAGGCCAGGATCTGGCTCTTGATAGAAGTCAAGGCCAGCTTCATTTCAGATCCCATATGCAGGACATCAGGAATCCTGCCTATGACATACTTCCTGGGGTGCCAACCCCTGGATACACACCAAGAAACATATGCCTTCCAGACTCTATAGTAAGTAATTCTGGAAGCCAGCTTCCTGCCATTAATCAAAGTAGACACTACCAAAGGAGATCACCCATGATCTTTTATAGAGTGGGATTCAACAGTCAGACCTGTTAAATCTTTCGTCCGTAAGGTAGGATGAAATACCGGACCTTTTGCAAGAAGCAGGGCTGTCTTTAATATTGATTGGACCCCGGGCAAAAAAAATTTGGGAGGCACCCCTCCCATGCAATTTCACTCTCCACCTGCTCTGAGACATACAATAAATAGAAGCTGGACTTAAAATCAGTTTACTGTATCAGATCAGGCAGCAATTGTGATTGGTTGCCAGAGGTTACAGCATATCATTACTGCTTACTGACTGGTTGCTAGAAGTTACAGCACACATTACGGCTCACTGATTAGTTGCTAGAATTTACAGCAAATGATTTCTGCTTGTTAATTAGTTGCTAGAGATTACTGTATAGTAATACTGCTCACTGATTGCTAGAGGTTACAGCACAGCATCTTCTCACTGCAGGGAAGCATGATATACATATGAATGCCACCTTTATTTACATACCAATGCAGCTGGCCCAGCTATTTGCTAAGTAATGCCGCTGCTATTTACAAGTAAACACAGGGTCTGCAGGTGAGTCATCTGTACACAACAACAGGGCTAAAACTTCAAGGGATAAGGAAATTTAATCTGGGATAGTTGGCAAGTATGAGGCAGCTACTTTGGGCCCCACAACAATGACAGGGCCCAGGGCAGCTGCCCCTTTTGCCCTGCCTTAAAGACGGCCCTGGCAAGAAGGTTTGGCTATAATGGCAGAGACTGAAGGACTCCTACTGCCATCTTTATGATCTCAGTAAATCTTCTGGGACCTGCTGGGGCCACCAGAATCACCTCCTTTCGCTCCTGCTTAATCCTGCGGAGAAGGAGCGGAAGTAGCAGGACTGAAGGAAATGCATAGATCAGTGAAAACTGATCCCATGGGAAAACGAATGCGTCTGCCTGCTAGCAGACCCCTTGTTCTCGACATAAAGTTGTCGAACTTGTTAATGAATCTGGACGCGAATAGGTCCATGTCCGGAATACCCCATTTTCTGACATATCGCAAGGAAGATGTTGGGGTGAATTGATCATTCTCCCGGAAATAATTGTTGGCGACTCAAGTAGTACGCCTAAAAAATGAGAATTGCTGATAGGCAAGCACTGTTGTGTTCTGCCCAAGCTAGAACATTATTCACCTCTTTTTGGGCTGCATGACTTTTCGTGCCCCCCTGGTGATTGCTGTAAGCCACCGTCGTGGCCTTGTCAGACTGAATCCTGTCAGGACAGTCCCGTAGTCTGACCACCAAGATTCTAGGGCTAAACGTACTGCTTGAAACTCCCCAAAAAAAAATTTGATAGGCAAGGTCCATCTCCCCTGGACAGAATCTTCTTCCAGGGCTGCTCCCTGGTCTAGAAGGCTGGCATCTGTTGTTAACACCTTCCAGGATAAAGATTTTCCCTTTTGCTGGATAACAACCACCAATTTAGGCTCTGACTATGTCGGGAGCCAAGCGTATTGGAAACAAACAAGGCCTGAATTTTTATTCCAGACCAACAGGATGGTGTCTTGAAGCAGTCTTTGAGTAAAACTGTGCGTAAGGGACGGCCTTGAAGGAGGCCACCATTTCCCCCAAAAATCTCCTGCACAGCTGAATGAAGGAACTTTCCTTTGTTTTGATAAGTTGAATTAGTCCTATAATGAAACTGATTCTTGTCTGGGGCAACAATAACTTCTTTTGTATGGTATCTATAACCAGCCCTCAAGTACCGTAATCTCCATGATGGTTTTAAGGAGAATCTTCCTAGGTTGAGAATCCAACCTAGATTTCAGATATTTATGGCTGAGATCAGACTCAAGGACTGCAAAAGGACTGCAAAAGACATCTTGTCTTTAAAAGGAAGTTCCAACTTTTAATTTGCTGGATCCTTAACCACTTGAGGACCGCCGTATTGCCAATGTACGTCAGCACAATGGCACAGGCAGGCACAATCACGTACATCTACGTGATTGCCTTCCAGCGGGTGGGGGGTCCGATCGGACCCCCTCCCGCTGGTTACGGCGGTCCGATTCGGTCCAGGAGCGCTCCGTGATGAGGGGATGGCCGTTGGTTTTCGGCCACCCCCTCTGGATCGCTCCTGGCCAATGAGAAGCTTCCTCCCCTGTGTATTGTTTACACAGGAAGGAGGAAGTGATGTCATTCTCCTCGGGGCGGTCTTTTTGACCGGACTACGAGGAGAAAAGTAAAAGTAAGTGTGCACCAACACTACACTGACATGTAGGTACACACAGGCACACAAACCCCCCCCCCCCGATCCCCCCCCCGATCGCCCCCCGCCCCCCCTCCCCCCCCCAGTCACAGTGTCACTGATTGCATTGATCATTTCTTTACTGATCAATGCATTCAGTGTCAGTTGTGACAGTAAAAACTGTCAGGACAGTTAGTGTTAGGTCCAGGGTAGCCCCCTATCACCCCCCAATAAAGATTTAACCCCCTGATTGCCCCTAGAGTTAACCCTTTCACCCCCTTTTGCCAGTGTCACTAAGCGATCATTTTTCTGATCGCTGCATGTGTCGCTAGGTAGCTAGTTATTTTTTTAGGTTCCCCGCCAGGTTTTTATATCGCTAGGTACCCCGATATACTACCCAATAATGGTTTTAACCCCTTGATTGCCGCTAGTTAACCCTTTCACCCCCTTTTGCCAGTGTCACTAAGCGATCGTTTTTCTGATCGCTGCATCAGTGTCGCTACAGTCGCTAGGTAGCTAGTTATTTTTTTAGGTTCACCGCCAGGTTTTTATAGCGCTAGGTACCCCGATATACTACCCAATAATGGTTTTAACCCCCTGATTTCTGCTAGTTAACCCTTTCACCCCCTTTTGCCAGTGTCACTAAGCGATCGTTTTTCTGATCGCTGCATTAGTGTCGCTACAGTCGCTAGGTAGCTAGTTATTTTTTTAGGTTCACCGCCAGGTTTTTATAGCGCTAGGTACCCCGATATACTACCCAATAATGGTTTTAACCCCCTGATTTCTGCTAGTTAACCCTTTCACCCCCTTTCACCAGCGATCACAGTATAAGTGTCACTGGTGACGCTGGTTAGCCAGTTAGTTATTTAGGTTCCCCGTCAGGTTTTTATATAGCGCCAGGGACCCCCATATACTACCTAATAAAAATTTGAACCCCCTGATTGCTCCTAGTTAACCCTTTCACCACTGATCACCGTATAAGTGTTACGGGTGACTCTGGTTAGTTTGTTTTTTATAGCATCAGGGCACCCACCATTTATTACCCAATAAAGGTTTAACCCCCTGATCACCCGGCGGGTGATATCAATTAGGTTTTAGGGTCAGGGTCTGCGTCGCCCCAGGCAGCGCTAGGTTAGTGCCAGTACCGCTAACACCCACACACAAAGCATACACCTCCCGTAGTGGTATAGAATCTGAACAGATCAATATCTGATCTGATCAGATCTATACTAGCGTCCCCAGCAGTTTAGGGTTCCAAAAAAACGCATTGTTAGCGGGATCAGCCCAAATACCTGCTGGCACCTGCGTTTTGCCCCTCTGCCCAGCCCACCCAAGTGCAGTATCGATCGATCACTGTCACTTACAAAACACTAAACACATAACTGCAGCGATCGCAGAGTCAGGCCTGATCCCTGCCATCGCTAACAGGTTTTTTGGTAGCATTTTATATTCAAATCCGGAAGGCAGTGCTTGGTTTTCGGGGTCCCGTACGTGGCTAGGCTCCCAAAAAGTCCCCCACATGTGGTATCCCCGTACTCGGGAGAAGCAGCAGAATTTATTTTGGGGTGTAATTTGACTTCTGCCCATAGCATGTGTGAGCAATATATAATTTAGTGACAACTTTGTGCAAAAAAAAAAAAGTTTGTAATATTCCCGCAACTTTTGGCAAAATATAAAATATTCCATGGACTCAACATGCCTCTCAGTAAATAGCTTGGGGTGTCTACTTTCCAAAATGGGGTCATTTGGGGGGGTTTTGTGCTATTTTGGCATTTTATGGACTTCGAAACTGTGATAGGTAGTGAGGAGTTAAATCAAAAATTTGCACCCTTAGAAATCCTGAAGGTGGTGATTGGTTTTCGGGGTGCCGTGCGCGACTAGACTCCCAAAAAGTCCCACATATGTGGTATCCCCGTACTCAGGAGAAGCAGCAGAATGTATTTTGGGGTGTCATTTCACATATACCCATAGCATGTGTGAGCAATATATCATTTAGTGACAACTTGGTGCAAAAAAAAAAAAGTTTGTAATATTCCCGCAACTTGTGGCAAAATATAAAATATTCCATGGACTCAACATGCCTCTCAGTAAATAGCTTGGGGTGTCTACTTTCCAAAATGGGGTCATTTTGGGGGGTTTTGTGCTATTTTGGCATTTTATGGCCTTCGAAACTGTGATAGGTAGTGAGGAGTTAAATCAAAAATTTGCACCCTTAGAAATCCTGAAGGTGGTGATTGGTTTTCGGGGTGCCGTGCGCGACTAGACTCCCAAAAAGTCCCACACATGTGGTATCCCCATACTCGGGAGAAGTAGCGGAATATATTTTGGGGTGCAATTCCACATATAACCATGGCATGTGTGAGCAATATATCATTTAGTGACAACTTTTTGTAAAAAAAAATTTTTTTTTTTTTTTTTGTCATTATTCAATCCCTTAGGACAAAAAAAATAAATATTCAATGGGCTCAACATACCCATCAGCAATTTCCTTGGGGTGTCTACTTTCCAAAATGGGGTCATTTGGGGGGGATTTGTACTGCCCTGCCATTTTAGCACCTCAAGAAATGAGATCGGCAGTCATAAATTAAAAGCTGTGTAAATTCCAGAAAATGTACTCTAGTTTGTAGACGCTATAACTTTTGCGCAAACCAAAAAATATACGCTTATTGACATTTTTTTTACTAAAGACATGTGGCTGAATAAATTTTGCCCTCAATGTATGACTAAAATTTAGTTTATTCGATTTTTCTTATAACAAAAAGAAGAAAATATCTTTTTTTTTCAAAATTTTCGCTCTTTTTCCATTTATATCGCAAAAAAAAAAAATTGCAGAGGCAATCAAATACCATCAAAAGAAAGCTCTATTTGTGGGAAGAAAAGGACGCAAATTTCGTTTGGGTGCAATATTGCATGACCGCGCAATTACCAGTTAAAGCAGCGCAGTGCGAAATTGCAAAAAGACCTCTGGTCCTTAAGGTATTTATTGGTCCGGAGCTGAAGTGGTTAAACATCAATGCATTATCCACTGGACATGTGAGACTCTGCTCACTGAGGTGATTGCAGCATTAATTGCTGGAACCCCCCATTTCTTCATAGAAATGTTCCCATTCAGAATACATAAGCTATGCGTGAATAGGAAAAACATCCCCAGGTGGGGGAGGTTCAAATGAACCTTATTAGAGGTAGATACCTCAAGAGCCTGTGCTACAGGCAATAACAGGGTTAAGTAAGGGAGTAGACAAACACCTGACTTGTGAGGCTACTCCCTCCTTGTTAGGATCCTCCGAAGAGGAAAAATAAGTATCTTCCCTATATTTGGGAAGCTCTACCTGATCCCCAGCCTCCTGCACCTCAACAAGAGGGTCCTGAGGACTAGATGGGAATCTGCTATGTTTAGTCTAATCCCACTGTGGAGAGACATCATAGCATTTATCTTCTTTGCAATTTACAAATGGTAGAAGAAAAAACCCAGGGACTGAAGTGTCTACCCTTGATGGCTCAATCTTACTAGCCGTATCCCTCTCAGGGGAGGATGACATTATTTTGGAAAGGGTTTTAGTTTGTTATATACCATTAACCCCTTAGAACCCTTAGAGGAGTTCCTGGTCCCTTGCCACTCATAGCTTACAGCACAAAGCAGAGGCACTACCAGCAAAAGAATGTAAACTTGCTAGGCTATAGTACAGCACAATAGCTGCTATTAATCCTAGCTTCTTACAGTACAATATGTCAAAAGGCAAATGTCTGTGTCACCAACCTGATCCAGCCAACCTCTCTGCTCTGTTCCTCCGCCGCCAGGCAGCAGCTTCCTTCACAGTGCTTTAAAGACTTCCTGGACGTGTGTGGTCGACCTCTGACACCATTAGCCATGCACCCCGTGCAGAATACGACCCCCCTCTTCCTTTTTCAAAGGCGAGCATCTTCCCATGCGAGCGGCATCCTGCAGCATGGCAGGGGGGTAAATACTCTGCTTTTTCGAGCGGCCGAGGTCTGCTCTCTAAAAAAAACTTTTTTTTAAACAAGGCAGAAGATCTGGCATGTCCCCTGAAGAGAAATAACACCAATCTGGGGGCACAGGAAGAGATCAGACCCCCTTTACTTATCAGAGGGTCTGTGTCGGCTGGAGGAGAGGAGAGTGAAGGCTTCTGCTGTTTCCAGCGTCAGGATGGAGTGCTCAATACAGCCCCCAGTGGAGACACATGGACATGAAAAAACTGTACATAGAAGGAGAAATTCCTGAGAAAATCTCCCTTACCTTATCCTCACAACAGGGTTTTATCAAAGATAAAAACCCAATCTTCACCCTTCACGGTAGGCTCCGAGACCTTAAAGGAAACCTTCGGGAACCGGGGAACTCTCAGGTTAACCCACAATCATGGACCTGCGACAGCACCCTGCCAGTAAAACTTTATGGCCTTACTACAAAATTGTACTGGATCCCAGGGCCCAGCTCTCAAAGAGAATCATTTGCAAGCAAAACCTTGTTTCTTTGGATACGAGGCCGGGGTACCATTCATTTAGCCCATTACAAAGACATCAGAACGGATCCGGTCAGCATGGCTGGCTCTCATTAAGAATTACTGCCCGTGGAGCTCAGCACAGCACATCTTTACTCGTGCCCAACAACTTAGACAGTGGCGAAAAAACCGAGGACTCCCAGTAATGGGAGGGGTTATATGGAGAAGTACATGCCTTTGGGGCGTGCCAGTGTCCAGCACCTGTCAGTCCGATATATAACCACATAGTAATTACTATGGCTCTGTGTCTCCTGATGTAAGAAAATAAATAGAGCTTTCTTTTGGGGATATTTAATAACCACTGGGGGTTTTATTTTTTGCTAAACAAACCAAAAAATATAATTCATGTGTACTGATGGGGCTGCACTGATAGGCTGATAAGTGGCACTGAAGGCACTGGTAGTTGAAACTAATAGGCAGCACTGGTGGGCACTGATAGGGGGCACTGGTGGGCACTGATAGGTGGCACTGGTGGGCACTGCTTAGCAGTCACTGATGGGCACTAGTAGGGGGCACTGGTAGACACTGCTTAGTAGCAGTGGGTGTCAGTGTGTGGGACTGATGTCCCATATACACAGGGTGGTAATCAACTTTTTTTTTCTCCTCATGCTAACAGCCGATTGCCGGCTTGTTTACATCATGTGATCAGCTGTCATTGGCTGACAACTGATCACGTGGTAAAGGGCCGGAATCGACTTGCAGAGGGGCACGCAGGCAGCTTGAGCACTAGAGGACAAACATGGATGCCCTTGCAGCAATTTAACCTGTGCTGTAGCCATCTTTCGCCTATAGCGTAGGCATGAAGAGGTTAAGAAAATTTTTAAATACATCTATAACTAGGAAAAATGTATGCAGCTGGGATTGCTGGATGTTAGGTACCTAAGGGCCTGCGTCAATGGGCTTTTTGTTCAATTAGTCCAGTTTCACACTTGTGCCTGTGGTTGCTGCTGTAGGTCCACACCTGCTTCCGCAACCACCTACACCACTCAGGAAATGCATGGGGGTAACATTAATCCTAATGGCATCCCCATGCACTGAAAAACGCTATGTGGCTTCCCCGCACTGGGTACCACACTGCACTTGCAGGTTCCAATGCGGGACCTTTTCCCTGCATTTTCTGGAGGCACAACAGCCCATTTAATTGACTGGGCTGCTGTGCTCATGCAAAACATGGCTCCAGTGTGAACTTAGCCTCAAACTGATTTTGCATTCCCTAACCTGAAACAGATCAGAAGGAGGTCAAATACACCTGTTACTGAATCCTGGTTGATCTCAGATGTATCTTAAACTGATATTAAACTGATACCAATGATACAAGTCCATAGTCATTGACACAGGCCCAAACGTTGTTAGTCCGGAAAGTTAGTGTTTGCATACGCTCAGACAATAATGCTCAAGTATGGTGATAGGTCCTTGCATTGTGTGAAGGAGAAGGGTTGTGTCTCCTGAAAAGGAAGGCTAAAATTTTCACACAATCCAGTGGTGCTGTCATGAGATGCTGACTGTAAAGAGTAAAGCTCACAGTACATGTACACACACAGTACAATTTTCTTTGGCTCTACCTATGAGTATGCAGGGTAAATGGGTTGATTTACTAAAACTGGAGAGTGCAAAATCTGGTGCAACAGCGCATGGTAGCCAATCAGCTTCTAACTTCAGCTTGCTTAATTAAGCTTTGACAATAAAACCTGGAAGCTGATTGGGTTCTCTGCAGAGCTGTAGCAGATTTTGCACTCTCCAGTTTTAGTAAATCAACCGCAAAGTCTGTCCGATTGGACACAATGTGATTGGATAGTTTAGGTAGGACCATGTATAACATAGAGGTTGATTTACTAAAGGCAAATATACTGTGCAGTTGCTCCAGAGCTTAGTAAATAAGCAGCAGCTCTGCTGACCTCCATCATCCAATCATGTGCAAGCAAAAATACTGTTTTCTTTATTATTATTATTATTATTTTTTCACTCTTTTCTGGAATATCATTTTTATGGAAGAACAACAAGAGAACACTGTTAAAAGCCTAAAATGTGAGCATGTCAAAAACACTAATCCTTACCCAGTTTCCTTGCTTTATCTGGACATTCATCTGCTCCAAAGTATTTCTACTTTCCTCTGTAATAAATAAAGCTTTCACCAGATCTCCAGACAGTAGAAAGTTTTCTGTGGAGGAAAAAAAGACAGCATTTGTCCTTACAACTGTTTGTATGTTTTTTAACAGGATAACACTTTAGTGTATCTAAAGCCCAAACTTTAAGGTACAAATGTACAAATGGAATTCATAAATACATTTAACAAGTAAAATTGAACAAAAAGATTTTATTTCTCTTAACAGGAACGGTGGGAGAGAGGATTAGGGCACAGGACACCCTTAGGCAAATGCAATAGCATTTAAGCAAAACTCTGCAGACCAAAAATAGAACTAGGCAGACAGCAATACAGATAAAGGGCCTTTGAGCTGAATGCAGCAATCTGTATCTTGTAGCAGCTGCTGTCTCCTATAGCAACAATTTCTCTCTCAGTATCCTAATGTAGATCTTCCAGCTTAACTTACAGTATCCCACTGTAGATCCTTAACTGCTGTACTTATCTTCAAGCTTTACTTACAGCTACCTGCCATACTCCTTCAGCCTGGGTTCACACGATCTCAGAGATCGCATGTGATCCACACCCACACCACAGGTGCCGATCACATGCGATATCTGAACAAAGCGACTCCAGCCATACAGTTGTATGGCTAAACTCGTATTGGATTCGCACAGAAAATAGCGCAGGGACTTGTTTTTCCCCGCTCCAGAATTGGATCGCAAGGGTGTTCTCACCTATGCGATCCAATTCCTGTGCGAGTCCACTGCGATCTATGAACTAAATTGGGGGTGTCATTAACTTTGTTAATAACACCTGCAGAAGTTTGCACAATACAGTGTGAACTGCCTGCGTGAGAGGAGTGATGCGGGAACCGGAACTGGAATCACGCTGGTTCCCACATCGCACTAGTGTGAACCTAGGGTTAAGCTTTAGTCACAGCTACCCACTGTATTCCTGGATGAGTCGCCACTGAAGCTTTCCCACTTACTTCACTGTCCCCGGCTAGTGAAGCGTCTGCTCTGGTACTCCTTCAGAACGTCATCCCTTCCAAACTTGCCTCTGGTAACAGGAGTGGTCGTCCCTCCGGCAACTGTTTCTCCTTTACCTGCGGCAACAAATAGGCTCCCCTCAGGCTGAGCCTCTAACACACGTGGTTCTGCCCCAGGCTTCGGGCTTAACCTCTGCTGCTCCTCCTTTTGCGGCCCCTTGAATTATTAGATAGGCCTCAGGCTTCAGGCCCAGCAACCAGGAGCTGTTTAACACCCACCCACCTGGGCCGCAGCCTCGGGCAGGAAGAACCCCGATCGCCTGACTCCTGACGAATAAATAGCCTATCCCAGCATGCACAGTGGCCAAAAGAAACTCCTGCTGATTGGCTGAGACAACTTATTTACCCATCACCTGAATTCACTGTAATCCATCATCCTAATGACAAAGGCAACAGTGTCACCTATTGACAGAAGCGAGAGACCACAAATTAAACTCAGACAGAAATCAGTGGATCAAAGACTACCAATTAGCCAGGCTAGTTACTACCTGGCACAACTAGATTTATTAGCAGCCCTGTTAAGGACCAGGGTGCTGCAAACAGAGAAAACAGCAATTGCTACCTTCAAAAATGTGCTACTTAGGCTGGCCATATACTGTACAATTTTCTTGTACTATTTTCCTTTAGATTTACCAAAATCATTTAATATGACGTCAAACCTAAACACTTTAAATTTATATGCAATCAGGCAGGCCCTTACACTACATAGTTGAAGGTAAATCTAAAGGAAATTGAATGAGAAGATTGTATAATGTATGGCCAGTTTAAGCGTACATAGGTATGAGATAAACATTTCCTAATCCAGAAATTTTTTAATGTTCTGGAAGTTATAGCTTTTTAGAACATCGCTGCACAAATAGTAATTAATAACTTAACTAGTTGTGGGGGGTGCTGCACACACCCCAAGGAACGTAATGAAAGTATCACATCCTGCACCTCCGCCTTGCTGCCAGCAATTCACAGCTGTCAAAATGACAGCCAGAAGTTGTTTGTAAATACAGGAGCTACTATAGCCACTGCTGTAAAAAGACCTCTTGGCACTCTTTTTATAATCACTGTTCATAGGCAAGATAGAGAGATACAAAGTATCACTATTTTTACACTGGGCAAAGAGCACTGGGCAAAGAGCACTGAACCCTGAGCCCACCCAATAGTGATTTGATATTTGCTATAGTCTTCCTGATTCTTGTCCTGGCCAATCAGGAAGCTGAGAGGAGAAGCGACCATATTGGCCACCGAAGAGGAAGCCACAGAGGAGGAGAGGCAGAGGAAGCCGAAGCTGCCCAAAATGTAGATGGGGTACGTGAAGGGCCGGTGGGCGGACGAGTGACGTGGGGATGGGGGAATCGATCAACCGAGCAATGGGGATAATCGACTGACTGACCAGTGGGGGGGGGGAGGGGTGGTGGGTGTTTTGTTTGCTGCCCAGACCCCCCCAAAAAAAATGCCAGCAGCACTGTCCTACACCCTGCACGCATATCCTGGAATAGTAAATATCACAGAAAGAAATGCTTAGACATGAAAAGAACTAAAGGAATTAATCTTCCAATACTTAAGTGCAGTCAAATAATACAGAGTCAATATGACAGGGAGAAGATCCCTTCATCAAAAAGACATACATCATCTATCCTTCATTGATTGAACTAGTTACATCACACCACTTCAAAAAGATGCCAAATCATGCTTTTACTGGATCCAAGGTAGAAGAATAGCCTATAAGTGATCCTCGAAATGGTCCTTATGCTTACAGGATTCATTTAGGTCATTATGGGCATTTCTTGTTCTAGTAATAAGCATAGTTTAAGCATTAGACATAGTTGTAAAACTATTGTTGAGGAAATTAGAGACAATCCCCTTCAACTCTCAAATCTCATGCTTCAGGAACCCAAAAGAAATACTCTCTCTGACAAGACTTTCCGTGAGTGTTCAAGTCTGTATTAGAGAATCATCTTACAGCAGCATCAGCACCACAACATCAGCACCACAGACTACTACTGACAGCTGGGAGATCCCAGCCAAAGTTTAAAATTTCTACATTCCCAACAGAGTCTTGACCTAAGCTGCATATCAGCTAAAGACACAATCATTAAGATCCAAGATGATTAAGATTAAGATAAAGCTGATAAAGCTGACAGCTCAAACATTACATCAGGAATGTTGCTAAAAATGAAAGGCCTAAGAAACCCATCATTAGTCATTAATACCAGCCTCCCAAACATGGACTTGTCAAGAATCCATTCAACCAGCTAGAGACTATCCTACATCCACCTTTAAAGGACCTTGCCAGCTTTGCCACCTATGGAGAAGTGACCTAATGTCTTCAAGCACTGTTCCAGGATGTCAAGTTCAGGACATCGAAAACTCATTAGAGACTTCATCTTTCTCTTGAGAGCACATGTACATACAGTATGTTACCAGTGATTACGCAACTGGTCTATTTTGATCAGTTCTGTTTAACCTTTGGATTATAAATCAGATGATGATAGACTCATCAGAGAATAAATCTTTTATCTTTTGGACCTATGTACATATGTTACCAGTGTTTAATCAACTGGTCTTTGTGGGCCTGCTCTTTTTATCCTTTTAATTATAACTGGAGTCAGTTGAGGTTTGACATACTATAGCCTGACTTGGGTTGTTGTTTACAGGAAGCCAGAAGAGTGGAACTGTTGAGGTCTACCTCCTCTGAAGATCATTATCTTCATCGGGACTGTTCATGTGTTCTTCAAAACAGTAAACAAGTGGGGCGTGGCCTGGACATGGAGCTGTGAGGACGTGTTTGTTCCCTGCTCTGCTCCCACCGCAGCACATATAACAGCAGACCCTGAGCCTGAAGATGGCTCAGAATATGTCCCAACATCGGCGGAACACAAACCAGGACCCATAGGCTAACAAAACTAAACAAGGGCAGCTGTACGGGACCCATGGCAAAGCACCCGGAAAACCCAAGATGGCGCCGGCCGGGAAAACTGCCAAGACACATGTAGCACCACAGACACAGCCTGCACAGCCAGCAGCCTCACCACAGCCTGCATCACCACAACCATCCCTAGAAATGGTGAGTGATTCTGCACCCCCGGAATCCCCGGGATCCACAGCTTCCAGAACAGGGGGATCTGATATAGCAGACTTTATGGAAGATGGGGACATTAAAAGGCACATCTGGTCACTCCCCACTAGAGAGGACCTAGAAAGGTTCACATCCAGAGTAGAAAAGGCCTTTAAGGAAGATAATGCTCAGCTCAAGGAGGACACTACATACCTGGGAAACAGGGTAGAGACACTAGAGCAAAGGCTGGATGAAAACCTTCCCATCATATCAGAACTACAAATGTGATGTGCAGCACAGGATCACAAGCTAGAAGCACTGTTGTCACAATTAGACGACTTTGAAAATCGCAGCATTCGCGACCTGCTTGAAGCCACAGCCCCCAAAGATATAATCCCATGTCTTGTTGGGATATTCAGGGAAATACTGTAACTTCCTAATACAGTGCCCGTTGAAATCAACTGTGCTCACCGAGCTCTGAGTCCCCCCTCTCAGGGCGCAGACAACCCCAGAGACATCATATGCAAATTGCACAAATACGCTCTTATGCCGCGTACACACGACCAGACTTTTCGAGGGACTAAGTCTGACAGACTTTCGACTGAGTTCTGACGGAGTTCTCACATGAACGGACTTGGCCACACACAATCACACCAAAGTCAGACGGATTCGAACGTGATGACGTATGACTGGACTAGAATAAGGAAGTTCATAGCCAGTAGCCAATAGCTGCCCTAGGGTCGGTTTTAGTCCGTCAGACTAGCACACACACGAGCGGATTTCTCAGTAGGAACTGGGTCCGGCAGAGTTCTGTCAGAAAAATTTGAAACATGTTCCATTTCTAAAGTCTGTCAGACTTTTGCAAATCAAAAGTCCGCTGCAGCCCACACACGTTCGAATAGTCTGCCGGAATTATTCCGTCAGACTTTTGATGTTGAAAAGTCTGGTCGTGTGTACGGGGCATTAAAGTGCATATCATGCAAAAGATGCGCAATAAACCCTTTTTTGATTTTGATGGCATGCACCTCTTCTTTTACCAGGACATTTCACAATGCACCCTTCTGAAATGCAGGGCCCTTAAACCAGTGCTGGCAGCCCTACAAGAAGCAGGCCTACCCTACCCTACCGCTGGGGTTTTCCATTTTATTTACAAGCATCTAAAGATGGCCTCTCGGTAACTTTACGCACAAAGGATGACCTCCAACACTTCCTTTTAGCATTAGGTCTGGGCCCAGTGGATTTTCTGGACTGGCATGGAGACGTAGAAATGGCGGGTTTTTTGGCCATTAGACCCCCTCAACCCTGGATACAGATGCCACAAAGTCACAACAGGAGACGCAGTGGCCACCGCCAAGAGAGAGATTCATCGCCTGGTCCCTCGGCCCTAAGAGACTGATGACCCACACCAGACTCTGAATTTGCCAAACCACCCTACCTGACTATCTGGGACCAACTCAAACCCCGAAACCCGCCTCCCAGGTGAGACAGAAGCCAGACACTTGCATTGGACCCCCCCCCCCAACAGAAATGGCCTTCGGGTGGAAACAGGATTTCTTAAAGGAACTGACAAAGGCCCACAATGGGAACAGTTTGATCAGGCTTAGATCTTGCCCCTAGGGCCCCCGTTCCCCTTAGCCTGGACCCCATAGGTGACACCTAACCCCCTGAAACCCCCACACCTCGGCACCCATGCCCGGACACCCGGTGCCCCAAGACACTTTTCTAAAGGTGGATGCGGAGCAGACCTCCCCCCCCCCACCTTCCCCTTCTTTTTCGTACTTGCCTCAAAGCTGCCCCACGACCCCCACATAGGTCCCCCACATATGGGTATTGATCCCACTTGGGATAACAGGCCCAGCTCTGGTGGGTCACCCATACTGAGTGCACCCCCATGCCTCAGCCTGCAGTTTTCTCCAACAGTTGGTTGGTTTTTTGCAACAGTTTACTTTAACACTGTGATTATTGATGTTAATGTCTATTGCTTTCCTTCCCATCCTTTCCTTCTTCTCTTGTCTTCTCTTTCACTCACCTCCCCATCAGATGGAATCCATGCAGATTACCACAGCCCGCGCCGGACCGCCCCGCCAGGAATAGAGTCAACCCGACACATGGTGATACCATGGCAGAAGTTAAGCTAATTTCATACAATGTCCGTGGCCTCTGCTCCCCTAGAAAACGTAGCAAACTATGGTGGGATAATAAAAGGGTGGTGTTGCGCTCCCACACGTGAATATATATATAAATATCCGAAAAAAAATCCTTATTATTAAGTCAATCAGAAGTGTAAAACACGTTACTTTTGCAGTGGTCTATTTGTGTCCAAAACCAATAAAGTGCTGATGTGCATAATATCTCTACTAATGCAAAATTACATAAATTGATAAATAAATAAATTAATAAAGCAGCAGAAAAACAATAAATAAAAAAATAAAAAACAAGTGATGGTGTAATTTTGATGTTGCTTTTTATTTTTTCATTTATTGTTTTTCTGCTGCTTTATTAATTTATTTATCAATTTATGTAATTTTGCATTAGTAGAGATATTATGCACATCAGTACTTTATTGGTTTTGGACACAAATAGACCACTGCACAAGCAACGTGTTTTACACTTCTGATTGACGTAATAATAAGGATTTTTTTCGGATATTTATATATATATTCACGTGTGGGAGCACAACACCACCCTTTTATTATCACTAGTTGTATGAGAGTGTTTAGCTCATAAGGTGTGTGCAGCATCCATATAGACGGTGCCCAACCTTTTTAAGAGCGAGGGCCACTTAAGCAACTTGGTAACCAGTCGCGGGCCACAATGATTGGAGCGGGCGAATGACAGGTCACGGCTACTCTATAGGCCCTCCGATCCACCCAGATGGAAGGGAACGAACTCCCTTCTATTTTTTTTTTTTATCTGATTTTTAGGACCAAATTGGAGGCAGGCCGGAGTAAACGGACAAAAGTCTGTTAACATCTGCCACTCTGTAGAGGTGAATTGGGTAAGGCCAATCGTGTGAAAAGTGCCTAAACTGCTTCCACACTGATGATTACCCACACCGTGGGTGCAGAGTAGTGCTGTGGGTTAACTGAACTTTGCCATAGACTCTGCCTGTGGCAAAAGCCGGCGCTGTAGAGGAAGCATCGGCTTATGGGCTCTGCTCTGCAGCCATTTTCTTCCTCTACCACCAACTTCATTCACAACACCGATGCTGTTGTATGACGGGTCAGCAACCTGCGATATGGGCTTGCTAACCTGCCATTCCAGAGCAGGAGGTCACGGGCTACATCAAAGGGCTCCGTGGGCCACATGTGGCCCCCGGGCCACTGGTTGGCCACCCCTGATATAGACGTTATCTCTCTTTGTCTCATATACAGCGCAAGAGCTCACATACATACTTTAAACTATGGTGGGAACTGAAGAAGCTGAAGGCGCAGATAGTTTTCCTACAGGAGCCGCATTTCACCCATCGATCAGTACCCAAGCTGCCCACCCACCTATACAATGTTAGCACATCACCAATTAGCAAATCCAGAGGCATAGCGATTGCTGTCCACAAACAATGCCCCTTACAACACGAAAGTACCCTCATAGACCCACAGGGACGATATGTCTTTTTAAAAGGAACCATTGCAGATATAAAATACACCTTTGCCAACATCTATGCCCCTAACTCAAACCAACTGACTTTCCTAGACAAAGTACTAGACCACCTGGCGGAATTTAAAGAGGGCTCCCAAGTCCTAGGTGGCCGAATTTAACATTAGCCCTGACCCTTCACAAGACACATCACACAGACGACCCACTCATTCACATGCCTTCTTAAGGTGCTTCCGCAAATCCCTCCAAGCCGTGGGTCTGGTGGATAGCTGGAGGATCCTCCATCCTAAAGATAGGGACTATAGTTATTACTCCAAAGTCCACAACATATACACCAGAATAGATATGTTATATGTTGACCGGCCCACTTTGCAACTGCTACGGTGCTCGTCCATCGGCAATATAACGATATCAGACCATGCTCCGATTACTCTCACCCTCGCCCTGCTCTCAGGTACCCATAGGGCCTGGACTTGGCAACTCAATGAAAATGTGTTGGACGACCCTGTGGTAAAGTCAAAGATATCAGAAACCTTGCAACATTTTTAGAAAATACCACTGCAGACCTAAAAGAGGGAAGAATCTGGGAATACCATAAAGCAGTAGTACGGGAGCTGATTGCCCTGGGCACAAAACTTAAAAGGGAGCGGAAAGCAGACTTCCATAGAGTGCTTAATGCACTCCAGCAGGCAGAACTTAAGCACAAACACAACAGTGACCCAGAGACCCTTGGGAAACTGATGGAGCTGAGGGAATAGTTTTCACGCCTACTGGAAAGACAGGCGCAGAAGCAGTTGAGATACCTGTCGCACAGATATTATGAACACGGTAATAAGTGCGGCCGCATGCTAACGAGAGCACCGTGGAAAAAAAGGGCCCAAATGCAAACACACAAACTTAGCTCTCCCTCGGGAGATTTGATGTACAAATCCTCTCAAATAGCTGTGGGGTTTTGGAATTATTACGCTAACTTATATAGCCTAGAAGCTGACATGACCTCAGGAGACAAGGCAGACAAAATTGTCAGGCTGGCACTTACCGAACCGATGAGTCCGCTTGGGCAGAGGGTGGTCTCCCTTACGTGTCCGACTTACAACCCCTGATAGAGCAGACAGGTGGCTGAGAGTGCGGAGTGGTAAGAGAGCCTGTGATATGGCTCCAGGAGCAGGAACTTGCAGGAAGCTTCCGGCAGCAGGTGTGTAGATAGGACACAGGCAAACTGGGTACAGAACAGGAGCAGAGCAGGCAAGTCCGGGTGCAGGCAGGGTACGGCAACAGGCGGGCAGCAGAGGCACAGAAGGAGCAGGCAGAAGAGAGGTCAAACAGGCCGAGGTCAGATGCAGGCAGAGGTCAGCGGTGTCAAGGGAAAGCCGGGTCGTCAGGAGATAAGCAACAGGAACACAGGATACGAACAACGGGACAGGAACCGAGAAGCTGTTGATCAGGCAGCACCTGGGAGATGTCAGTGGCAGACCTAAATAGGCCGTTTGGCGCCAAGCACCGCGCACACGCGCGCGCCGGCGCGCGCGCGCCCCCGAGCGCCGGCAGACACACCAGCGGTACCCGAAGTGCCCACCACAGCGCGCTGACGCGCACCAGCGCCAGCAGGGGCACGTGAGGGCACACACCGACGCGCACCAGCGCCCACAGGGGCGCGCAACACCGCACGCACAGGAACACGCACCCCAGCACGCACCGCAGGACATCGGCGCGCACCAACACGGGCAGCACCGCGACCAACCAGGTAACGACCCTGACAGTGCCCCCTCCCTAAGGGCAGACTCCGGCTGCCCAGGTGAGCCGATCTGGAAACCTGACGGTTCTTGAAGGCCCGCAAAAGTTCCTGAGCATGTAGATTGTCCTCGGGTTCCCAGGAGTTGTCCTCAGGTCCATAACCCTTCCACTTGATGAGGTACTGGGTTACATTACCCCTCTTCCTGCAATCAAGGATTGCTTCAACCTCAAACTCCTCTTCATTGTTCACTATAACAGGTTCGGGTGGGTCGGTGGTGCGGTCAGCAAAGGGATTTGGGGTAACGGGCTTCAGTAAGGTCACGTGAAAGACCGGGTGCACTCTAAAAAAGTCAGGCAGGTTAAGTTCATATGCCACTTCGTTTATCTTCCTTTTTACAGAAAAGGGGCCCATGAATTTAGGGCCTAACTTCTTGGAAGGACAGGCCATCTTAAGGTTGACTGTAGATAACCATACTTGGCTGCCGGGAGCCAGAACGAGTTCTCCCCGTCTCCTTTTGTCAAACGCCCGTTTATAGCATTCCTGGGACCGGGCTATGGTTTCCTTTAGGAGTTGGTTGTTTTTAGAAAAGAAGTCCAATGTCTCGGAAACTGCCGGAACAAGGCATTCTGGGACTGAGCTGGGCAAGAAGGCTGGGTGGAAGCCGTAATTGGCAAAGAACGGTGTCTGGTTGATGGCGGAGTGCAAGGAGTTGTTATAGGCAAACTCCGCCATGGGTAGTAGCGAGACCCAGTCATCCTGCGAGAAAGAAGAAAAACAGCGGATGTACTGCTCCAGGGACTGATTGGTTCTCTCCGTTTGTCCGTTTGTCTGGGGGTGATAAGCGGAGGAAAAGGCCAGTTCAATTTCAAGAGACCCGCAGAGCGCTCTCCAAAACCTCGAGGTGAATTGGGCGCCTCGGTCGGAAACAATACTTGCCGGGATCCCATGCAGCCTTACAACTTCTTTGACAAAGATCTTGGCCGTCTCCATAGCCGAGGGAGTGCCCCTCATCGGGAGGAAATGGGCCATCTTGGACAGCCTATCTACGACAACAAAGATAGTGGAGAACCCCTCGGAAAGGGGGAGTTCCACGATAAAGTCCATCGAGATCATTTTCCACGGTCTCTCAGGGACAGGTAAAGGTTTCAGTAGGCCCCAAGCCCGCGTCCGGCTGTTTTTATTTCGGGAGCAAGTGCTGCACGAGTCCACATAGTCCTTGCAGTCCTTAAGAAGTTGAGGTGCGCTGAATCAGTTCGGCAGTCTTCCGGGTACCAAAGTGTCCGGCCATCTTATGATCGTGGCAGAGTTCCAACACGTTTACCTTCAAGGCTTCAGGGACCACAATCTTGCCTTTATGCCAGAACAACCCCTCACTACAGCTGACCTCGGGGCTCGGGGGCATTCCAACAGAAGCCTGTCTGATCCGGGAGATAAGGTCCCCTTGGAGGAGCAAGAAGTTCCCAGAAGGGAGAATAGTATCAGGAGGCCGAGTCTCTTCAGGGATAGAAAACATACGTGACAGGGCATCCGGCTTGACATTCTTAGAACCAGGTCTATAGGTGATATGAAATTGAAACCGGGAAAAAAAAAGAGCCCATCTGGCTTGCCGTGGTCTAAGTCTTTTGGCAGTTCTCAAATATTCCAGGTTTTTGTGGTCGGTGTAAACCAGGATGGGATGTGCAGCACCTTCCAATAAGTAATGCCACTCCTCCAGAGCCGCCTTAATGGCCAGAAGTTCTCGGTCCCCAACATCATAGTTCCTTTCGGATGATGACAGTTTGCGAGAAAAGAACGCCACCGGGAAAAGAAGGGCCTTGGCACCCTGCCGTTGGGATAACACCGCCCCCACAGCGATTTCCGAGGCATCCACTTCCAGAACGAAGGGTAAGGCTGGGTCCGGATGTTTTAGAATAGAGGCAGAGGTGAACAGCATCTTAAGTTTTTCGAAGGCCAGCTGTGCCTCAGGAGTCCAAGAGAATCGGGTACCCTGCCTGGTCAGTTCGGTGATGGGAGCAATAATCGCAGAGAAACCCCTGATAAATTTCCGGTAGAAGTTGGAAAAACCGACGAAACGTTGTACGCCCTTCCGGTCCTCAGGTGCAGGCCAGTCCAGGATGGCAGATACTTTTTGGGGGTCCATCTTGATGCCCTCCACAGATATAACCAGGCCCAGGAATTGGATGGACTGGCGTTCAAACTCGCATTTTTCGAGTTTCGCGTAGAGCCCGTGTACCCTGAGACGAGCTAGCACACTACGGACATGTCTACGATGGTCTTCCAAGGATGAGGAAAAGATTAGGATATCATCCAGGTATGCAATTACGTATAGATCCAGGTAGTCGCGAAAGATGTCGTTGACAAAATGTTGAAAGGTTGCGGGTGCATTACACAGCCCGAAGGGCATGACAAGGTACTCGTAGTGCCCAAAACGAGTACGAAACGCTGTCTTCCACTCGTCTCCTTCTCGGATACGGATTAAATTGTAAGCTCCGCGAAGATCCAATTTCGAAAAGATGACTGCAGACCCCAGCCTCTGGAACAACTCGGGTACTAGGGGTAAAGGGTAACGGTTTTTGACAGTTATCTTATTCAATTCCCGATAGTCAATGCATGGACGTAAGGAATGGTCCTTTTTTTCGACGAAAAAAATGCCAGCACCGGCAGGGGAAGTAGACGGATGGATAAACCCTTTCTTTAGGTTTTCGTCAATATACTCCTTCAGCGTGCCTAACTCCTGTTCCGTTAATGGAAAAATTCTCCCAAAGGGGACTTCGGTACCTGGTAACAGTTCAATAGGGCAGTCATAAGGCCTGTGGGGGGGAAGAATATCTGCGCCTTTTTTGCTAAAAACGTCCACAAAGTCCTTGTAGGGTTCCGGAACGGTCTGAAGCAATTTTGGATCGACATCCAAACAGAGAAGTTGAGAGGAGTTGCCTGTCGGTCGGGCCAAGCAGTGTTGTTGACAGTAATCGGAAAGAAACTTGATTTCTCCTGTGGCCCAGTTAATGCTTGGATTGTGGGCCTGCAACCAGGGTATCCCCAGGATAATTGGAAACAAGGGGGAGGAGATGGCATCCAGACGCAGGTGCTCCTGGTGACAGGTGCCCATAGTAGCCAGCAGAGGAACGGTCTCTTGAGTGACGGGACCGGAACTAAGGGCGGAGCCATCGGCTAGATGTACAGCAAGCCCCTGAGCCTTGGGTATGAGCGAGATGTGATGGTTGGCAGCGAAGGTCAGATCGATAAAGCAGCTGCATGCTCCGGAGTCAATGATGGCTGACACTGTAAAACTCCCTCCTGGAAGCTGCAAGGTGAGGAGAAGGGCAAGGTGAGAACTGGGTTTTCGTAGAACAGAGGCACACGTGAAGGAAGAGGAAACACACTTACGTGTCTTGTTGGGGCAAGCCCTGACATAATGCCCAGGTTCACCACAGTAGAGACATAAGTTAAGGGTACGTCTGCGCTGCTTTTCTTCAGGGGTCAACGAGGGCCGGAGTAACCCGAGCTGCATTGGTTCCGGAGCTTCCAGAGCGGGAGCAGAAGAGGTAGACGAGAACTGACCAGCAGAACTGGGAACCTTGGGGAGCACCCAGGTGGGACGGAAGTGGCTGGAGGACCTCTCCGACCGGCGTTCCCTTAACCGGCGGTCAATCTGAATGGAGAGGTTGACTAACTCATCCAGGGTTTGTGGTATTCCTACCCATGCCAACTCATCCTTAAGGGGGTCAGAAAGTCCCATCCGGAATTGGTGACGCAAGGCGGCGTCATTCCAATCCGTGTCAGAGCTCCAACGGCGAAACTCCACTGCATAGTCCTCGGCCGCTCTGCGACCTTGTTGGAGAGAGTGTAGTGCGGCTTCTGCGGTCGCAGTCAACTGAGGGTCCTCATAGAGGTGAGACATGGCCAAGAAGAAGTTGTCAAGGCTATCCAGGGTTCCAGATTTCTGCTCCAGTAAACGATGGGCCCAGGTTTGAGGCTCGCCGGACAACAGGGATATCACAAAGCCCACCTTGGTTGCCTCTAGAGAGAATGTCCGGGGCTGCAGTGCGAAGTACAGTTCGCAGGAGTTGTGAAACGCACGATACTTGGTGCGATCGCCGGAAAACCTCTCGGGTGTAGGTACCCTTGGCTCTGGAGGAAGCATCACTACGGAGGGTGCAGATGAAAGACCGGTGGGGGAGGTTCCTTGAGGGTTAGATGAGGAGGACAAGGCTTGGACTTGCTCCTCCAAACTTGAGTAGCCATCCTGGAGACTCTTCACGGCTTGGGTCAGACCGGCCAAATGTCTGCATAACTCATCCATAGGGGAGTCCCCCTGCCCGGACTCAGTCATGGCTGCCTGATACTGTCAGGCTGGCACTTACCGAACCGATGAGTCCGCTTGGGCAGAGGGTGGTCTCCCGTACGTGTCCGACTTACAACCCCTGATAGAGCAGACAGGTGGCTGAGAGTGCGGAGTGGTAAGAGAGCCTGTGATATGGCTCCAGGAGCAGGAACTTGCAGGAAGCTTCCGGCAGCAGGTGTGTAGATAGGACACAGGCAAACTGGGTACAGAACAGGAGCAGAGCAGGCAAGTCCGGGTGCAGGCAGGGTACGGCAACAGGCGGGCAGCAGAGGCACAGAAGGAGCAGGCAGAAGAGAGGTCAAACAGGCCGAGGTCAGATGCAGGCAGAGGTCAGCGGTGTCAAGGGAAAGCCGGGTCGTCAGGAGATAAGCAACAGGAACACAGGATACGAACAACGGGACAGGAACCGAGAAGCTGTTGATCAGGCAGCACCTGGGAGATGTCAGTGGCAGACCTAAATAGGCCGTTTGGCGCCAAGCACCGCGCACACGCGCGCGCCGACGCGCGCGTAGGCGCGCGCCCCCGAACGCCGGCAGACACACCAGCGGTACCCGAAGTGCCCACCACAGCGCGCTGACGCGCACCAGCGCCAGCAGGGGCACGTGAGGGCACACACCGTCGCGCACCAGCGCCCACAGGGGCGCGCAACACCGCACGCACAGGAACACGCACCCCAGCACGCACCGCAGGACATCGGCGCGCACCAACACGGGCAGCACCGCGACCAACCAGGTAACGACCCTGACAAAAATGAATAAAATCTATGAATATCTACATACGAAAGGGTTACCGCCTCCGACTGAAGACCAACAGACCAAGTTAGACTCCCCCATAACCATTGAAGAGATAGTATCTACTATAAAAGCACTCCCAAATGGGAAGAGCCCAGGCCCAGATGGATACACCAAAGCTTATTATAAAAAATTCTCCCAGATACTAACCAGACAGATGTGTAAATATTTCAACTCCTTGGCGAAAGGTAACTATATCCCCCCAGAGGCACACATATCTGTTATAACAAAAGACAAGAAAGACCCCACCACCCCACAAAGCTACCATCCCATATCCCTAATGCATACTGACGTGAAAATACCGGCGAAAATTCTAGCGAACCGACTAAAGTATCTTATACCCAAAGTAGTCCACCTAGACCAAACAGGCTTCATCACAGGAAGAGAAGCCAGAGACAACTCCATACGAGCGATTCAACTTATTCATTGGGCCAAGAAACAGAAAGACCCCCCCCCCCCCCACTTAATATTCTCCACAGAAGCTGAGAAAGCATTCAATTGCACTGATTGGTCTTATCTGCGTTCAGTTCTCGCTATATTAGGTTTAGGCTCCAACATGTTAAACTGGATATATGCCCTATATAGAAAACCTAGCGCACAGGTCAAAGTAAATGGCACTCTTTCATCCACGTTCCTGATCAGGAATGCCACGAGACAGGGGTGCCTGCTGTCAACCCTCCTCTTCGCTCTAGCATTAGAGCCTCTGCTGCGTAGAGTGAGATCGAATTCCGACATAACAGGCCTGACAATAGGGGCGGTGGAACATAAGCTTTCTGCATACGCCGGGATATATTATTCCACCAAACGAACCCCCTGATCTCGCTGCCAGCTCTGCTGAAGGAGCTCCAACATTTCGGGACAATTTTGAATTTCAAAATTAACTACACAGTCAGAAATCTTGCCCATATTACTACCCCCAAACATGATCGACAGACTGCTAACAAACTTCCCCTTTACGTGGGCTAAGACCTCCCTTTGCTACCTAGGCATATAACTAATGGACAGCTTTGACACACTATACATTGCAAACTACCCTAAGTTGATATCCGCAGTCAAACAGGACTTACTACACTGGACGAAAACTGCCTTCACATGGCTAGGGAAAGTGAATGTAACAAAAACGTCCTACCCAGGATTTTGTTCTATATGCAAATGCTCCCTATATTCTTGCCCAAAACCTTCTTTGCCCACATGTGTACTAAGTTTATTTGGAACTCCCAGAAAACACGCATATCTCTTGGGGTCCTGAGGCATCCAAAGCGTTCCGTGGCTTGGGGGTCCCAGACCTACAGGGGTATTATCAGGCTATAGTCTTACAGACTGCTTAACTGGTGATTTCATGACCAATCCAAGTTACGGTCACGATGGAAAAATACATCGCCGGGAGGAACCTGACATATGCTCCCTGGCTCCTGAGGGAGCACAGGGGGTTATCAGACGGCTCATCCCCCCTGACGCACCTGAGGCTTAAGACATGGGATAAAATCAACAGAGCACTAAGCCTGGCCCCTCATGTCACCTTTAGCACCGCTGGGAGGGTTGCTTTGGTTCCCCCCTGGGGAAAGCATGGACTTCTTTGGTACATGGGTTGACGATAGGAATGCTAGCTGTGGGAAACTATTGAAGAACAGAAAACTGATACCTTACGACTCCTTAGCAGACAGAACCGGAAAACCACAAATGAACTTTTGGAAGTATAGACAGTTACACCACTTCTTTGAGACAAGTGGTAGCGCAATAAGGGATATTGCGCACTTACACATTTCAAATGCCTGTTCATAGCAGATGAACCAATCCTATGAATGGTCTCAGAGCTATACCAACTTTTGGGGTCCTCGGCCTCCAAACCCATCTGTATACGGGCATGGGAAAGAGACCTGGGGCAGGAACTCACGAGTTCTCAACTGTAATACCTATATCAGATGACACACTAAAGCTTGGCTGACTCCAAAATGCAGGAAACAAATTCCAAATTGCTGTCACGCTGATACAGGGTCCCCGCAGACTTAGCACGGATGTACCCCAATAGCTCTGAATTATGCTGGCAGGGATGTGGAGGCAGAGGAACCCTCCTACACATATGGTGGGAATGTCCAGTAATCGCTCATTATTGGGAGGCCATTAAGAATCAGATTAAGGAAGTCCTAGGGATAGATATTCCCCTTTCTCCGGTCCACTTCCTCTTGCACGTCCCTTCCATGCCTATAAGTCGTTACAAAAAGAACGCACTACCTCACCTACTAGATGCCACTAGAAGGCTACTTCCTATTTACTGGAAGAAAATGCAGATACCAAATAAAGAGGAGTGGGTGCACAAGATAAATCAGATCAGGGAAACAGAAGAATGGATCGCAACCTGTAAAGGAACTAGAGATAAACACACGGCACGATGGGCTCTCTGGACGGATCATTTCTCTGTCCGCAAACATACCCCCTCTAGCTTGGATAAATCCCAACTATGACTAGCAGACCCAACTCTGGGCCATAATAGGGTGCTAGATAGTAACTGATACCAACCCCCCACGGGATGGTGCCTGGGCCACGGGCGTTATGCCACTGTGTTTGGGTTTTTGCTTCCCTTACTACAGTACAACCGGGCGGCTGGCGGGTCCAGTGTGGGCAAGGCGAGTCCTCTGGGAGCAAAAGGTGAGATTCTGATCTTCCCCCCCCTCAATATTACTAAGTCCATTCTAGAGACTGCACTCAATGTCTCTCTCACTTTGTTTCTTTCTGCTCCTATTTCTTTTACCCTCTTTAACTTTTATATCTCTTACTAATGGTCATTTATTACAAGCTGTCTGCAAAATGTTAAGGTGGCTGCTCATGGTAAGGCCACCTGCATGCACATGAGTGCCCTGAACAATAGCACTGGTGTTGTGAAGTTCAACAATGAGAGTTGGGAAGACAAAGAGGGGGCATGGCCCTGGGCGTCGCACAGAGGGAGGCAAGATGGAGGCCCTAAAGGGCACCCCTCGTTCTGTGCGGTGCTTAGGGAGAGCCACCCTCGGGGTTGCTTATAGAGGCTCCCTCCTCAAGTAGATAAGTCAACACAAGCCAAGCCATGAGCAGATAATATATACATAGGAAAGACATGTGAACCACTCATTCTATAGTAACCTTTTTTATGCTATACTTGCTTTGGTTAACATAGACTACCTTTCCATTGTCTTGTTGGACAGATAAAAGTTGTTATTGAAATGAACAAATTCCACCTGATTGTTAAGTTATGCCTGAAACTAATAAAACATTTTACAAAAAAACAAACAAAAAAAACAGTGAATGAATGAATGAATGAATGAAATACTTATATAGCGCACAATGCGAACTGAATCGCCTCTAGGCCTCTAGGTAAACAAGTATTCATACTTATTTTTATTTTTATTTTACAGACTTATCAATACATTTAGCATGTTTGTCTTTCTTTCATATGTCTTTCAGGTTCAGAGGACTAGCCAACATTTATTGACTAGGACTGATGTTATGTTATAGTGAAATCTATAGATAATGTTCCGGTATATACTGACATTCTATGGTAGCATAGCGCTACTACAGCTTGCTTATGCCTTGTATTTGGCATCTCCCTTTGTTTTCCCCTAATGTCCAGTGCTGGGTAGTTCAGTCCTATATAGACCCTACCCTAATTGCACTTCAAAAGTGCACTTACTGTGTCTCAAGTAAAATTATGTTGGATTCAACTTCTGTATCCTATTGAAGAAATAAGCTACCTGTGGATTTTGCCAAAGTGACCATACTGTCCATACATTGCTTAATTACATTTTATTTGCATGGTGATGGGGGGAGGGGTGGAGATCCAGTGAAGGCAAAATATTTCCAAATAATTAATCCAGGGCACAAATCGATAGAACACAGGCTCATTGCAAACTCTGAAATTGCACCAACACTTCAAAGGGCCACGACGTTTGCCAGCAGAAGAAACAACTTAAGGACTGCCCCTGCATTACTTCATCTACTCACATACCATCTCCTGTTACCTATTTTGGGTAGATCAGGCCTGGACGGAGACCTTCAGGCAGTCTTAAGCCTAGTATAGCCACCCTTGTGTCATTGAGCAATGTAGCTCTGGGAGTTTAGACATACCTGAATTTTCATTACTGCTCATTGTACACTCAGGGCGACAGTGTTACTGTTTAAGCTAACCTGTGTGGCTGGTAGAATTTTAGGCGACGTGGTATTAACTGTTCTGTATGTTAAATGCACTACCATCTCTGTCATTTAATGTTTTTTTTCTTATCACTCTCATTTTTCATTGTTTAAAGAGGAAGTAAACCCTGATGAGTTTACTTCCTCTTTGTTTCCCTGCAAAGGTAAATGAATAATGGACTACTATGCATCGCATAGTAGTCCATTATGTGTCACTTACCTGACACAGGAGCCAGCGAAGTCACCGCTGTCCCCTGTAGTCCAGCGCATCCATCTTCTCGGTGGGTCTCCTGCTTCGCCGCTGTCATTCGGTGAAGCCGCGATGACGTCACTCCCGTGCGCATGCCATATCGCTCAGTGCGCCTGCGCGCCGCTGTCTACGGCGCATGCGCCGTAGACAGCGGTGCCTGTCTTTCGGCAAATATCTCCTATACCGTGTAGGTTTAGGAGATATTTCTTGGACCTACAGGTAAGCCTTAATCTAGGCTTACCTGTAGGTCAAAGTTGGTTGTAAGGGTTTACAATCACTTTAACCATTGTAGTGGTTACCACCGAAGGTGCGGCTGAATTTTTGTGGGCTTACCGATTACCTCCACCAGCTTGTAACTCATTGTCCTTGTCTAGGGGTTCCCAGGGTTGATGACCCAGTAAATGTACAGACCAACACTTGAATTCCTTTTTAGGATTTTTATTTGCATAAAACAGTTGAGAAAACTCAGGCCGCGTACACACGAGAGGACTGTCCGTCCAACTAAGTCCGTCAGACAATCCGACAGACAGTCCGTCCTACTTTTGAATGAACGGACTTGACCACACACGACGAACAGACAGTCCGCTGAAAGCTTGCGCGATAACGTGTACAGCGCGTACGACGGGACTAGAAATACGACGTCCAATACACTGCAATGCAACCTTTGGCCGTGTAAATCCTTTCTGAGCATGCGCCATACTTAGTCCGTCCAACTTGCCTACTCACGAGCGGACTGTCCGCTGAAACCAAAGTTGGACGGACTGTATTACGGAAATTCCGAAAGACTTAGTCCGCCAGACTGTCCGCTGAAAAAGTCTGCTGAAGCCCACACACGAGCGGACTGTCTGCTGAAACACGTTTCAGCGGACCAAGTCCGTCAGACAGTCCGCCCGTGTGTACGCGGCCTCAGTCTCTAAGTTGGGAATAGAAGGTATGAGGATATGGTTTAGCTCAGGTATTTGGAACTGCTGACTTCAATAAAAGTCTCTCTCTGTACACAATCCAGGGAATAGCCACTCGCAACTGGATTCTTTAACTGTTGGATAAATCCTTGAGCTTGGATCTAGCAGCCAACAAATAATTCTAGCTTTGCAAAGTCTCTCACACAGACTTGGTTGATAAACTTAGTTGTAATCGGAAGGGTAGAGATAGGAACTTTTCTTACTGTACCAGAATCTTACCGTAAGAATTGTGAATTCAATCAATGTCCATGGCAGCTCAGCTTCCAAGCTCTTCAATCAATGTCCATGGCAGCCAGCCTCGTGCGTGGCTCTCCTACCGAAGAACCCCCCCTGGTTGCATGTAGAGTTTCTGGGCCTCTCCAAATTCGAGACGGCACCGGAACACCTTAGAATCCTCCCTCCATTTACTGTGCCTCGAACTAGCTAGTTTCGAGGCTCGGGAACGGATGGATCCACACCCCAGGCCATAAGGGCCCCTGGGGGCTGGTCAGGAGGACCAGGACCACAGAGTCAGCAACAACCGCTGGACCGGAAACCAGAACCACGTGACTTCAGCACCTTAAATACCCTCTCCCGGAATACACAGCGAGACAATGCGCCCACTGATTGGCTCTGAGAGAGATTGGTACCCAATGCGTCCAACCAGACTGCGTTCTAAGGCCTCTCACGGGTGTACAACCCGACCTATGACCAGGCAGAACTTCTATACAGCCCAGCCAAACTGATGCCAAAGCATCATTTAGAACAATTAACCCAAAAACTCAACTACAGTTTTGGGCAAAAACAAAATTTAACGACATAGCGCATACTCATTAGGAGTACCGACGCTACCCCATTAATACGCAACAATATACAAAGCTTGCTTTTATTGATTGTTCTACTGTCTGTTATTTCAAAATAGCGTTATTGCTTATGTAGCAGCCTGGAGT
The DNA here is from genome assembly GCF_037356315.1 of Lithobates pipiens. NCBI lineage: Eukaryota > Metazoa > Chordata > Amphibia > Anura > Ranidae > Lithobates > Lithobates pipiens. The sequence continues at coordinate 222,772,490 of NW_027507685.1, forward strand.
TTAGTCAGGGAGCTCCTCACAATTTTACTTGCCAGGAGTAGTCATCTTGGTCGATTGATATGGATCTATTGATTTCTCCCTAAGTTTGGCCTTGTTGCACTTTTCTGTTCTACCACTAGGTGGTACTAGGGTACTTGGTGGTACTAGATATGAGAAGTACAACTCAAGGTCAGGTTATGAGTATATGGGATATCTCAGTCAATGGGCAGGGGTTTTCTTGAATCCTTTGGCCTGCTGGGAGAGCCTATATATTTGGGTGGAGTGAGATGATCTATGTTCTGTGCCACCTGGACAGCTGTCTGGGTGGACATGTGTTGTATGCCCCAGGCTTCTAGGCCATAAGTTGGGCCTATCCCAGGGGCATCTGGCTGCTAGGCTGTGTTAGGGCCTATCCAGAAGTGAGAGGGCAGCACAGGGTTGGGATTGCGGATTGCAGTCCAACCAGAAGTGACGGTTCTGCCGGCCGGAGAACCTGTGAGTGGTTGGAGGTAGAATGGAAGCTGTCGCCAAGAAAGGGACCAATCGCCTTTACAAGGGTCCACAGTGAGTAACTGAAACAAGTACCAGAACCATATTCTCGGCGAAAGGGCAGGGTGGAGAATCGGGAAACTTCAGGCAGGGATCAAGTCAGGGACCCAACCAGCAGAGGAGATGCTTGCAGAGCAGCCTTGTGTGTCAAGACAGGGACCCAGAGCCAGTTAGCAGGGGTGAAGCTTGAAAAGTATCTGGAGTGCCAAGCTAGGGATCCAGAAGAGAAGCGGGGGGGGGGGGGGGGGAGCTTGAGGGAGATACCACGCAAACCTTGGAAGAGCTCAAGGGATTCAGAGTCAGTGAATCAGAGGGTATAGTGAGAGACCAGGAGCTCAGTATTGAAGAGCTACAAGGAGCAGTTGCAGTGGAGCTGAAAGAACTGTTATGTTTGAGTTAGAAACTGTTAAAAGACTATTACCATAGGGGACAGCATTCCTGCAAGCGCATATGTGGCTTTGTGCTGGGGCCTTTCCCTGCACGGCTGCCCTCCTATTGAAGTCTCGGAGTCTGCCAATTGAGTTTGCAACTAAGGGTGTCCTGGCCCTAACCCTCTTTCCCTTCAAAATATAAAAGGACTGTTAAAAGAAATAAAACATCTTTTACGTCCAAAAAGTATCTGGCATCCAATGACTTTCACCATCTTTGCACCCACTATGCCTTACAACCCACCACATATTGAAGGATGTCAGCTATCTTTGGCCTTGGAGGTTCTCATTTGACTAAAAGATGTAAAAGACTTTACTACACTGAGTACTAGGTTTGCTGTCTGTGATTCCTATGTGAGACCTAGTGCTCGTGTACTCAGCTGACCAAGAGGTTGGGGGTTTTGAGAAGGTTGAGGCCAGCATCAGAAGACCTACCTCAACCAGAGGCACTTTCGAGGGTTGTGCTACATATTTTTTACTTCACACTTTGTTACATTTCCTGGAATATTTGCACACTTACCATGATCCTTGCAAGACACAGCCTTGTCTCGTTGTTGTAATGCCCAGGATGCTCCACTTGTACATGGAAGACAAATAGGCCTGTAAAAAGAAAATCATATTGAAATGCTTTCGTTGCTTATATTCTTTGGCAAAATATGCATATTTCTATCATTTTTTTTACAGTGCATTGTAGTACAATATTTTTACTTGCTTTTCATTGTGCACTTTCAGTGAGTTCAAATTTTTAGTTACTATAAATAGTTTCCACTTGAAGACCAAGCCTTTTCTGGCACTTTTTTTTTTTACAAGTTTAAATCAGTATTTTTTGCTAGAAAAATACTTATAACCCCCAAAATTTTTTGCAGAGGCCCTAGGAAATAAAATGGAGATCTTTGCAATTTTTTATGTCACACAGTATTTACCATTTTTCAAATGCAATTTTTTGGAAAAAATTCAAAAAGGACTATATACACCCAAATATTTTTGTAAAATGTGAAAGATGGTATTACACTTTAACATTGTGCACACTGATGGAATTACAACAGGATACAATACTTAAAAATCTCCATGGACAAAGCTTTAAAATGTTTTATATTTTACGGGTTCCATGTTTAGGATTACAGAGGGGGTCTAGCGATAGAATTATTGCTCTCGCTTTAACGTTCATGGCGATATCTCACATTGTGTGAACATCATTTACATATGCGTGCACAACCTATGTATGCACTCACTTCTGTGCGTGAGTACAGAGTGATGGGGGTGCTTTTAAATTTTTTACACTGTCCCTTTAATTTCTTTTTTAAATCATTTTTATTTCTATTACAAGGAATATAAACCTTGTAATATAAATAAGGATGACAGGTCCTCTTTATGGAGAGATCTGGGCTCAAATAGACCCCCAAAATCTCTCCTTTACCTTTAAAAGCAAAAGTTAAAAGAAAAAGAAAAAAAAAAAGTAAAATTTTTAATTCCAGTTCTTCGAGTCCATAAAGGTGATCAGAGACCATTTGGCCAAACCTTCTCTTAGGCTCCATGCACATTGGAGCTCATAAACTGCAGTTTATTGGAGTTTGGGCGTTTTTTTTTAAAAGCCCATAAATTCCACTCTATGTTAACCTATGTGTCCATGCACACATGGATGTTTTATAGCTTTAATGAGCAGTGGAGTTTATGGGCTTTTTTCTGAATGGCAGAAATTCGCGTTCAAAGTGCCGTTTTTCACCGCCAAAAATTTTTTGGAGTGTCCTCTGTGTATTTTTATTGAAAACGCCCATAAACGCTAACGCTAATAAACACTCGTACAAAACGCTGTTAAAAGCATGTTTTTCAACCAGCATTTTCGGCCAGCAATCTGGCATCCGGAAAAAGATTTTTTGAGCTTCAGTGTGCATGGAGCCTAAGGCCGCGTACACACGCGGGGACTGTTCGCTCAACTTTGTCCGTCAAACAGTTTCAGCAAACAGTCCGCTCAAAATTAGCATGGACGGACTTGCCCACACACGACGAACGAACAGTTTGCTGAAACCGTGCGCGATGACGTGAACGGCACGTACGACGGGACGGAAAATACAACGTCCTATACACTGCATTACAACTTTCGGCGTGTGAATCCTTTCTGAGCATGCGCGGAACTTAGTTTGACGAACAAGCCTACACACGAGGGGACTGTTCGCTGAAACCAAGTTTCAGCGGACAGTTTTTCGGAAATTCCGAAAAACCTTGTTCAGCAAACTGTTCGCTGAAACTGTCCGCTGAAAGCCCACACACGGGCGGACTGTCCGCCGAAACACTGTTCAGCGGACAAAGTTGGGCGAACAGTCCCCGCGTGTGTACGCTGCCTTATTGTTTCTTGGCTGCGCCGGTAAAAACAGTAAGCCTGAGATACACCTGCGAGTGGCGGGAGGGGGGTTGTCCTCTCCTGCCACTTCTGAAAGCGATCCAGTGATTAATTAGCTGCAAAGCCATCCGTTGGCTGAAACAAAAATACAAGGGTTATGAGTGATAGCTTTAGCTATAACCCTGGTACACTACTTGCAAACCGCAATGTATATATATGTATAGCAGTCAACAAGTAGTTAAAATAACTTTCAATATGACACACAATCATACATTTTAGGCTGCTTTCACACTGGGGCGGTATTCAGGCGTTACAGCGCTAAAAATAGCGCCTGTGTAGCGCCTGAAAAACACCGGCCCCTTTCACTCCAGTGTGAAAGCCGGAGGGCTTTCACACTGGAGCGATGCGCTGGCAGGACGGTGAAAAAAGTCCTGCTAGCCGCATCTTTGGAGCGGTGAAGGAGCGGTGTATTCACCGCTCCTAAACCGCTCCTACCCATTGAAATCAATGGGACACCGCGGCAATACCGCCGGCAAAGCGCCGCTGCAGCGGCGCTTTGCGGGCGGGTTTAACCCTTTTTCGGCCGCTAGCGGGGGTTAAAACCACCCCGCTAGCGCCCGCAGACCGCCGTTAAAACGACGGTAAAGCGCCTCTAAAAATAGCGGCACTTTACCGCCGACGCCGCTCCCGCCCCAGTGTGAAAGCAGCCTTAGTGTAAATACAAACAAGAGTAACTAAATATTACCCTCAGGCTGGGTTCACTCTTAGAGCAGATGCGGCTCACAGCAGGGGTCCGGTGCATCCCTGTTCTTCATTTCATGGACAAATCAGGCCCAAATTTTTCCCTGAATTCGGACCTGAAACTAAGCCAAGGATGCACAGGACCCCTGTGCAACAATCCGCTTCACCAGGGAGATGTGTTAACCGGCTTCATTGAGAGTTGGGCACACTCTCCTGTCATGCGACTTGGATGTGGGGTCACCAACATCCAATTTGCAGTAGTGTGAACCCAGCCTTAGATGAAGTCAGAAGTGCTGAAATGCATTGGCAGGACTTTACGGCACCCGGATGTGACGTCAGACCAGATGTGACATGGAGAGTCACATTCTTCACCAGTTATCATATTCTGGGCACTTGACGGTGATATTTTTTGATGAGTATATTAAAGATTTTTTTTTTAAGTGCATTTAGCATTTATTTTAATAAAATTATTATAAATGGGATTTTGCTATGTGGGAGTGAGTCCTAGAAATATATAAAAGAATACGACAAAATGATGGGATTAATTTACAGGAACAGTGACCATAAAGGGGATAGTTTGAATGTTTTCTTTGCGGATCATTAAAACAAGAGAAAATGAACTCTGGTGAGTGTGGTGTCTTATGGGGTAGTGGTGAGCATTTTTCACACAGTGGCAGAGGATAGGAAGATTTACCCAACGATTGTGCTGTATTTGTTTCAAATTTATCTTTATTTTATATTATAAAACATACATTCAAAAATTTTCCATTCAGATTTCACATCATTATAAAACATTCCCCATACGCAACAAAAAACATAGCACCAAAAAAAAAAAAAAAAAAGATGCCATTACTAATCCATTCAGTCCCCCACTCTTATATAAATTCCCACAGTTTTCCTGAGGTACTCAATTCCTCCCACTTCTTCCAATATTCCGACATCGGTTTTTCTACATATCCCTCTTGTCTAATCTGTTTCTCCATGAAACTCACCTCGCTCATCTCATAGTTCCACTCTATTATTGTTGGGGCTACTTCCTTTTTCCATTTCTGTGCTATTACGGTTTTAGCTATTGTAGTTATTTGATAATAAAATTCCAACTCCTTTCGTTTTAATTTTTCAGGTGTATGGTAGAATAGTATTGTCTTTATATCAAGATTTATTCTTATATCTGTCAGTTCCTGATATATTTTTATTATCTTACCCCAAAATATTTTTATCTTCCAGCAACTGTACCAAATATGCTCTAGAGTACCCTTCTCCTTCTTACATCTCCAACATAATTCAGAATTCCATTTATTTATTTTATTCATAATCACTGTGCTTCTATACCATCTTAATAGAATTTTATAATTTTTTTCCTGATATTTAATAGCTAAGGGTGTTTTATATATTCCTTCAAATACCTCTCCCCACTCTTTCTCTGTCAACTCCTGTCCTATTTCTTCCTCCCATTTTTTTATTCCTGCTATTTTTTTAATATCCCCACCAGGAAGTAATAAGTTATATATCTTAGCTAATTTCTTATTTGCTTTATCCTTATTTATTGCTATTTGTTCAAATATGGTTGGAGATCTATTGATCATTATCTTTATTGGGTCAATAAATGCCCTCAGCTGTAAATACTGAAACCATTTGTTTTTATACTCTTGCCCCAATTCCTCAAACGTTGGAATATTTCCATCATTTAGGATTTGTATTATCCGGTCATGTTCATCTATATTCCATTTCAAAAATGTATTATCCTTTATAGCTGGCCTAAATTCGGGATTACCAAATAAAGGGGTCATAGGGCCTATTAATGATGATAGTTGTTTTTTCTTTATCATATCATCCCATATTTTTAAAGTTGTTTTTACAAAGATAGGCATTTCCTTCCTCTCTGGTCTTGACTCAGGTTTTATCCATGGCTGGTGTTTTATTTTAGCCCCTAATATGTCTTCTTCCAATTTTATCCATTGCTTGTCTTTTTCATTATGCTGCCAGTCGATTATTCTCATTAGAGAGGCAGCTTGTGAATATTTAAAAAAGTCAGGCAATGCTAATCCACCATTATTTTTCGTTCTAATTAATACCTCCCTGCCTACTCTGGGGGTCTTATGTGCCCATACAAAGCCTTCTACCATTTCTTTCAGATCTTTCATAATTTTTTTTGATGGTATAATGGGTACCGTTTGAAAGATATACAACATAATTGGCAAAATCTCCATCTTTACAATATTTACTCTCCCAAACCATGATTGGGTTATTTTATCATATTTGCCTAGAAGTTTCTTTACCTTCTGAACTGCCAAATTATAATTCATATCTTGCAAAAGTTTTAAATCTCTTGGAATATATACTCCCAGGTATTTTATCGCATCTTGCTTCCATTTAAATGGAAAATTCTTTTGTACAATAGTTTGAACTTTCTCTTCTAATGTAATATTCATTAGTTCAGATTTGTCATAATTTACTTTGAAATTACTAATTTCACCAAATCTCTCAAGTTCTTTTATTAAATTTGGTATAGTAATTATAGGGTTGGTTATATATAAAAGAAGATCATCTGCATAGGCAGCCATCTTATATTCTTTACCTTTGACCTTTATCCCCGTTATATCTTTGTTTGTTCTTATAGCCTCCATGAGATATTCCATCATCATAATATATAAAAGTGGTGATAAGGGGCACCCTTGTCGGGTTCCATTTGATATATTTATATACTTTGATAATATCCCATTTGCTCTCACTTTAGCCCTTGAGTTCTTATATAGGGCCATGATCCTTCCTAACATCTTGGGTCCCATCGCTGTTTGTTTCAATACTTCCTCTAAGAACTGCCATCCCACCCTATCAAATGCCTTTTCGGCATCTATGGCCAATAGGCAGGTAGGGATGGCAGTTCTCTGAGCGTATTCAATCAACGTGCATGTTTTAATGATATTGTCTCTTGTCTCCCTTCCTTTCAGAAACCCCGTTTGTTCCAAGCTTATATTATTTGAAACAATATTCGTTATTCTTTTGGATAATATTTTTGAGAATATTCTTATATCTAAATTGGTCAACGATATAGGTCTATAATTTTTACATAGTGATTGATCTTTTTCAGGTTTTAATATTAGTACTATATGAGCCTCTGTACCTTGTATCGCAAATGGTTGATCTGCAGATATAGAATTAAATGTTACCTTAAGTATGGGTATTATTTGTTCCTTAAATGACTTATAAAATCTAGCAGTGTATCCATCTGGCCCTGGACTTTTCCCCAGAGCAAGTTCTTCAATAGTCTGTTGAATTTCTTCTGTTGTAATTTCTTCCTCCAACCCCTCCATCTTTCCTTTTAAACAGTTGAATATAGCCATTTCCTTTACATATTTTTGTATATTCTCCCCTTTGTTTTCTCCTTCTTTGTGATCCTTACCATCCTTAATATTATATAATTTAGAATAGTATGTATGGAATGTTTCAGATATTTCCTCTGGGTCGTATGTAATTTCCCCATTTGATTTTACAATTTTCTCTATGTAACTTGGGGGTTGTTGCTTTTTTAAGGCTCTGGCTAATATTTTCCCAGGTTTATTTCCAAATTTATACCACTGCGCTCTATTCTTATCCCTCACCCGAAGGGAATCCTCATCAAGCACAGATTGTAATTCCAGTTGTTTTTCCTTTAGTCTAGCTCCATCTCCCATTTTCCTACTTACTTTATGTATTCCTTCTAGTTCTTTAATCTCATATTCCAATTGAGATATTTTTTGTGTTTTTTCTTTTTTTTTCCTTGCCCCGTGCTTGATGAATATTCCCCTCATAACACATTTCAATGTTTCCCATTGAATTGCAGGTGAGGTTTTGTCCCTTTCATGAGTTATCAAAAATTCTTCTATAACTTGTAGTATTTCTGCCACACATTTACTATCTTTAATTAAATTATCATTCAATCTCCATATTCCATTCTTTTTCTTTGTTTCAATCACTGAAATTTCCACATATATTGGGGCATGGTCCGACCAGAGAAATCCCCCTATGTCTGTTACTGGTTTCATCATTAAGCCCTCTTTATTTATAAAAAAATAATCCAATCTATGATATGAATTATGTATATTTGAATAGTATGTATAGTTTTTTTCCTTTTGGTGTTGAGCCCTCCATATATCTGTTAATTGATATTTTTTTAATATGTCCTTAAATTCCTTTATTCTATTGTTATTCTTATTTTTTTTTTGTAGTTGTATATTTGTAGTATCTTTCTTTACATCCATTAGAAAGTTTATATCACCACCCACTATTACCACTCCTTCAACCTTCTTCATTGCGTCCGCTAGGGCTTTTGTACCGCTCTCTATTTGTCCGTAATTAGGGAGATATAAATTAACTATAGTAAATTTTTTTCCATATAGCATAATCTTTATTATTAAAGATCTTCCATCTTTACCTTCATATTTTTGCAATATTTGGACCGGCAAATTCCTATGGAACGCAATTGATACCCCTTTTGATTTGGAATATGGAAAAGTATCATGTAACCATGTATTATAGTTTATATTATTAATTTTAGGTATATGATCTGAGCGAAAATGTGTCTCCTGAAATAACACGATATCTATTTTCTGCTTATGTAGGAAATTTAAAATTTGATTTCTTTTAGCGGGGGAATTAATACCTCTTACATTAAAAGAACAAAACTTCACGCTACCCATAATAAAAAAAAAAAAAAAAAAAAAAAAAAAAAAAAAAAAGAAAAAAAATATACAATAATCTCACTTAAAGTTATCCCACCCTCCCTATACCCACAAGCACATACACACTCAATTATCTACCCTTCTGCACCCACCCTTATGACACCTCTGTTCCCCTAAGATTTGACTATATTAGTCTAACTCACCAATGGTGAGGTCCCTATCTAGGGGGTATTTAAACTGCTGATCCTGATATACTCCCATTTGGCCTATGCAAGCTCTTCACATTCTTCTTCCCTTTTTCATGCTCTATCTCTTTGTTATCCCTCTATTCATATAATTTTTAATATGTCCCTGACTTTAATTTCTAGTCCTTTTATCATTGTTGGGAAATTATCTAAATCCATAGAGAAATAAAAACCTGGGATGGGAAGAGATAAAGAGGAGAGGAAAAAAAAAAAAAAAAAAAAAAACAAAAAAAAAAAAAAAAAAAAACCTGGGGGGGGGGGATGTGAAGGAATTACCATCCACTATATTAGTGTTTATATTGAAATAAAATCCGAAAAAAAAAAAAAAAAAAGGGTGATATTAAATAAATTACTAGTTATTATACCTATTCCCCTATTCATTCCCTCATAATTTATTCTATTTGTTATCCTATCCCCTTATATCCTACCATTCAGTCCCCATCCCCCCCATTATGTGCAATTAAGTGCAATTAAGTGCAAATAGTGTTGTGTCGCCTATATCATTATTATTCCATGTTGTGCGTATCATTTCTATACTTTATCCTTCTTTCTATTTTGTAGTGTTGTTTAACCTATAGTTCTTTTAACACAAAAATATGTTAACACTCCCTCTCCATCACCTCCCATATCCCCCCTCCTCCATCCATCCCCCCTCCCCTCCCTCGTGCCATATCACCTATAAATTACATCACATCTTTGTTGTTCCATATTGTGCATATCATCATTATAATTTATCCACACTTCTAAATTATACTATTGTTTACCCACCCCCCCCCCCTCCTCCATCCATCCCCCCCCCCTCACCCTCAGTCCGCCTATCTTCTCCTCCCAAAGTCTTTGGGCCAGTTTGGTAATGTCACTTCCGCGAGATGCAAGGTCTTCTGAAAGTCATGCAAATCATTTAGATCTCTATAAATAACAGTTTGGCCCTCATACTGGGCTTGCAGTTGAAAAGGAAATCTCCATCTATATTGCACATTCTTTTTTCTTAATTGTTCCAAAAGGGGTTTTAAAGCTCTTCTTTTATCTAACGTTAACTTGGACAGGTCCTGGAAGAAAAGCAAATTTGATCCTTCATATAATATGTGGTTGTTTTTACGCACTGCCGCCATAATTCTCTCCTTAGTTTGAATATAATGGAGTTTACAGATTACATCCCTAGGTTTATTTTCCTCCGATCCTCTTGGACCCGCAGCTCTATGTATCCTATCAATTATCATATCAGCTTTTGATAAGTCCTGTATTATATCCTTAAAGATTTTTTGAACCACTTCAGCGAGTTTTTCTAAAGGCACATTTTCTTTTAATCCTCTTATCCTTATATTACATCTTCTACTTCTATTTTCTTGTTCGTCAATAATATTTACCAATTGCTTTAACTCTATTTCCTGTTCTTGCATTCTTCTCTTTACTTGAATTAGATCTTTTTCCAAGCCTTCAGTCTTTATATTCACCTTTTCTATTTTCTCTTGCATATCTAAAGTAATTGCCTTGATCTCTTGTATTTCTGTTTTATACACATTCTCCAATCTTTGGATATAGTGATCCATATCAACCTTTGTGGGTAAAGAGGTTATATACGTTTTAATGTCCCAGCTTTCTTTCTCTTTCTCCTTTTTACCATCCACTTCTATATCCAATGTGTCTATGGGGGAGCTATTTCTAGGCTGTGTTATCATTTCTTCTCCTAATATTCCAGAAACACCTGAGATCAGTGATGATTCTACAGAATTCAATACTTCCTGGGAGATATGTGTTATCTGCGATGTTTGCATCTGTATCTGAGGCTGCAGTTGCTGGAAAAATTCCTTAATATCAGTAGTTTGAACTTGCGCTTCTGAGCTAAATTTGTTTTTACTATCCTTTTTCTCCTTTTTATTCCCTCCGGAACCAGATGATTTATTTCCCTTTTTTGGCGCCATAGCTATTAGTGATCACCTTTGACCTTGCGCAATATTTCTGAAGGCTTATAACTTTGTGCAATATAGCTTAACCGTGTTGAACCATGCAAAAAAAATCATAGATCGTCATCTCATCGCAAAATAAAAAAAAAAAAAAAAAAAAAAAAAACCATAATACCTCTTCTCTTTCTTCTCCTACAGCTCACTATGCTTTTTTAATGCGTATACATTAGTCCCATAAAACATGAAGAGTAATGCCGGGAAAAAGAGAAAAAATGTTTCAATCACTTCTTCACCCTTGCCTCTATAGGGATTATTCTTATGCTGAGCATATATACAAAAACATAAGCATAGACACTGACATGGTCCTTATTGTACTCACGAGTATCCTGCTCCTTTATTTAGCCCAGTGTCCACTGTGAGTGTATGTGTTTTCTGTTCCTTCTATTCCTTCACAGGAAACTTCTTCCTGATCCTTTATTGATCCTTTATTGATCCTTTATTGCACTGGGGCTGTTTTTTTTTTTTTTTTTCTCTGCTCACCGCTGTTCCGTGCTTTGGCTCCTTGCTCCGTTTGTCCCCGGAGATCCTCGGAGCTTTCCGGAAAGTGCCGATTCCCCCCGAAAGCGCCGATTCCTCCCGAACGTTTCTCGAAGTGATCCGGAGATTCCCGAAGGGTCCCGATGCACCTCCACGCCGTCTGACTCTCCTTACTACTGACGCCGCCAGGAGCTGCCGAGGTGGGTATCCCCTGCCGAGACCGCCTCCTTGGTAGAGACGAGCCGACACTCTGGATCCCTCCTCCTACTCCGGCTATCTCTTCACCAAATCTTCACCGAGTCAGGGTGTTCACTGGGCGCTCCCCGCAATCTCCCAGCAAGTCACCATCCGGATACGTCCTGGGCTCTCCTCCTCCCTTGCTCCGGTCACGGTGCAGACAAAAACCCTTCGTTCAATCTCGGAAAACGCCAAGCAGGTTCAGTATAGTGCTGTGCTGTGCAAATTGCAAGTAAGCTTTTCAAAAGTCCTTTATGTCTGCGTCCAGCACGTTGTAGCCCATAATGATAGCGGTGTAGCAATAGCAATAGAGCAGCGTTATAGCGATACACTACATCAGTGGCTGGGCATATCCAAACGTGTCTCAACCATCAGCACAGCAGTTGCATCTCAGCATTGTGCTTGCAGGCCTCACGGAGCACACCTAATCAGCAGCCCCTCCCCCCTCCATCAGGTGTGATTGTGCTGTATTTGAAGGAAGAATATTGACTGTTGAAATTTATGAATTTATGAAGATATCACTGATGAATATATAGAATAATTTATGAACATTTTAATATCACAGCACCTATAAGATATTTAAGTGCATTATTGCACTACTAGAGAGTATTTATAGTTAGTCTTGTTTGTATTTAAAAGTCTTTGTTTTTTTTATGGTGACAGAAAGTGTATTGTTAACACATTGATGTAGAATAGATATTCTCCAAGGCACAGGGTATTAAAGTGGTTGTAAACCCTTACAAACCACTTTGACCTACAGGTAAACCTAGATTAAGGCTTCCCTGTAGGTCCAAGAAATATCTCCTAAACCTATACGGTTTAGGACAGGGATATGCAATTAGTGGACCTCCAGCTGTTGCAAAACTACAAGTCCCATCATGCCTCTGCCTCTGGGTGTCATGCTTGTGGCTGTCAGAGTCTTGCTATGCCTCATGGGAATTGTAGTTCTGCAACAGCTGGAGGTCCGCTAATTGCATATCTCGCGTTTAGGAGATATTTGCCCATAGACGAGCACAGTGCAGGCGCCCTGAGCGTGGCATCCTCGGTAACGAAGATGCTGCTCGTCTCGGCTCCCGTGCGCACGCCGCGCGTCTCGGCTCCCGTGTGCACGTCATTGAATGACAGCGCCGGAGCTGCGAGACCCACCGAGAAGATGGATGCGGCGGACTACAGGGGACAGCAGTGACATCGCTGGCTCCTGTGTCAGGTAAGTGACACATAATGGGCTACTATGCGATGCATAGTAGTCCATTATGCTTTGCCTTTGCAGGGAATGAAAGAGGAAGTAAACTCATCAGGGTTTACTTCCCCTTTAAGAGTTTTTTTTTTATATATATACATTTTAGTATGACAAGCATTTTCACATTTGCTATCCCATATTGTTATTGTATCAGATTTAAAGATTTGCATGTTACACACACAAGGGAATTCTCTACAAACAAAAAATGATACCTGACTGTTGAAGAAAAGTCAATCTTTTGGCTCAATTCGACAAGAGCCAAATCGTATTCAAAGGATTTTGGAATATTCTTATCTTTTTTGCCGCTGGGATTATAATCTGGATGGCGGTGGATGTTTTGGACTTTTCGTGTAACTTTTGCGCTGTCGGATGGACCTGAAACACAATAAGAATATGACTATTTTAAGCAGAATTAACACTCTCAGTAAAGAAATAGCATTCAAAAGTGCAGAAATAAATGCTTTCTTCTGGAACTCTAAGGCCGCGTACACACAAGAGGATTGTCCGTCCAACTTAGTCCGCTGAAACGTGTTTCAGCGGACAGTCCGCTCGTGTGTGGGCTTCAGCGGACTTTTTCAGCGGACAGTCTGGCGGACTAAGGCTGCGTACACACGAGAGGATTGTCCGTCCAACTTAGTCCGCTGAAACGTGTTTCAGCGTACAATCCGCTCGTGTGTGGGCTTCAGCGGACTTTTTCAGCGGACAGTCTGACGGACTAAGTCTTTCGGAATTTCCGTAATTTTGTCCGTCCAAACTTGGTTTCAGCGGACAGTCCGCTCGTGAGTATGCAAGTTGGACGGACTAAGTATGGCGCATGCTCAGAAAGGATTTACACGGCGAAAGGTTGCATTGCAGTGTATTGGACGTCGTATTTCTAGTCCCGTCGTACGTGCTGTACACGTCATCGCGCAAGCTTTCAGCGGACTGTCTGTTCGTCGTGTGTGGTCAAGTCCGTTCATTTAAAAGTTGGACGGACTGTCTGTCGGATTGTCTGACAAACTTAGTTGGGCAGACAATCCGCCCGTGTGTACGCGGCCTAAGTCTTTCGGAATTTCCGTAATACAGTCCGTCCAACTTTGGTTTCAGCGGACAGTCCGCTCGTGAGTAGGCTAGTTGGACGGACTAAGTATGGCGCATGCTCAGAAAGGATTTACACAGCCGAAGGTTGCATTGCAGTGTATTGGACGTCGTATTTCTAGTCCCGTCGTACGTGCTGTACACGTCATCGCGCAAGCTTTCAGCGGACTGTCTGTTCATCGTGTGTGGTCAAGTCTGTTCATTCAAAAGTAGGACGGACTGTCTGTCGGATTGTCTGACGGACTTAGTTGGACGGACAATCCTCTCGTGTGTACGTGGCCTAAGCAGAAAAGTATGGGCACTAACTACCAATGATAGGGCTATAGTCTTCTCACTGACCACTAATGATTGGGCTACATTCCTCAACTGACCACAAATGATTGGACTACATTCCTACCACTGTCCAGCAATGATGGGGAAACATTTTTCCCACTGACCACCAATGAAAGGGCTTTATTCCTCTGGCCAACCTCCAATGATAAGGCAAAATTCCTCCCACAGACCACCAATGATGGGCCATTATATTCTGACCACTGTCCACCAATGATGGGACTTCCTCCCACTGACCACCAATGAGGGTGCACCATTTTTCACACTGACTAAAGATTCTGGAGCATTTATTAACCCTGCTGAAGCACTTATTACTCCCACTGGCCACTGACGCTGGGGCATTTAGTACTTCAACTGACCACTGACACAAGAAAATGCATTACTTCTACTGACTACTGACACTGAGGCATTTATTATTCCACTGACCACTAATGACAGGGCATTTACAGTTGTGCTCATATGTTTACATACCCTGGCAGAATTTATGATTTCTTGGCCGTTATACTGAGAATATAAATGATAACACAAAAACTTTTCTTTCACTCATAGTTAGTGCTTGGCTGAAGCCATTAATTATCAATCAACTACGTTTTCTCTTCTTAAAGAGGAAGTAAACCCTGATGGGTTTTACTTCCTCTTTGTTTCCCTGCAAAGGTAAAGCATAATGGGCTACTATGCACTGCATAGTAGCCCATTATCTGTCAGTTATCTGACACAGACGCCTGCGATGTCGCCGATGTACCCACTGGCTGGAAGTGTCCATCTTTGCCCCTCTTCCATCTGGGGCCACGAACTCCGGCTCTGCGACTGGCCAGAGTCGCATGACGTCACTCCTGCGCACGCGTGCGGGAGCCGCCAGTAACGGCATGACCCCAGCTAGAAACGGCACAGTGTGCCCTTTCTCAAGTGCTCATGCGCCGAATACATCGGCACATGCGCAGAACAACTCATTGTATGAGGAATTGTAAATATCTCCTAAACCGTGTAGGTTTAGGAGATATTACCAGCACCTACATGTAAGCCTTAATCTAGCCTTTACCATTTTAACATAGTCTTTAACCTTATTCCCCTTTAACATCAATGACAGCTTGAAGTCTTTTGTAGTATTTGTGGATGAGGCTCTTTATCTTCTCAGATGTTAAAGCTGCCCATTCCTCTTGGCAAAAAGCCTCCAGTTCCTGTAAATTCTTGCGCTGTCTTGCATGAACTGCACGTTTGAGATCTCCCCAGAGTGGCTCAATGACATTGAGGTCAGGAAACGGAGATGGCCACTCCAGAACCTTCACTTTATTCTGCTGTAGCCAATGACAGGTGTTTTGGATCATTGTCATGTTGGAATGTCCAAGTACATCCCATGCGCAGCTTCCTGGCTGATGAAAGCAAATGTTCCTCCAGTATTTTTTGATAACATACTGCATTCATCTTGCCAACAATTTTGACCAAATTGCCTGTGCCTTTGTAGCTCTCATATTTCCAAAACATCAGCGATCCACCTCCGTCACTTTCATCATAGGTCTTGCTGACTCCTCTCCAAATGTAGAGTTTATGGTTGTGGCCAAAAAGCTCAATTTTGGTCTCATCACTCCAAATGGCTTTGTGACAGAAGGTTTGAGTCTTGTCTCTGTGCTGTTTGGAGTATTGTAAGTGGGATACTTTGTGGCATTTGCACAGTAATGGCTTTCTTCTGGCGACTCAACCATGCAGCCCATCTTTCTTCAAGTGCCTCCTTAATGTGCATCTTGAAACAGCCACACCACATGTTTTCAGAGAGTCCTGTATTTCACCAGAAGTTATTTGTGGGTTTTTCTTTGCATCTCGAACAATTTTTCTGGCAGTTATGGCTGACATTTTAGTTGGTCTACTTGACCGTGGTTTGGTTTCAATAGCACCCCTCATTTTCCACTTCTTGATTAGAGTTTGAACACTGCTGATTGGCATTCTCAATTCCTTTTGATATCTTTTTATATCCCTTTCCTGTTTTATATAGTTCAACTACCTTTTCCCGCAGATCCTTTCACAATTCTTTTGCTTTCCCCATGACTCAGAATCCAGAAACATCAGTGCAGCACTGGATGAAAGATGCAAGGGTCTGTCAGGAGTCCATAAACTCATTGACCTTTTATACACACACACACACACAGGGCATCAGGCCAAAATCACCAGGGTATGTAAGAAGGCCAGTATGGTGGCCTGTATTCATGGGAGGAGCCCGGAGGGGTATTTAATCAGCCAGTTTGGCTGTGTTCCTTGTCGGGTCCTGTGCACGATACCTGCTACGTCAGAGATCTAGGGCCGACTATTCGATACCATACGTTGTGAGTTCAGTGTTCGTGAGTTCCAATCGTGAGTCCGTGTTACCAGTCCGTCTTGGCTTCGTGAGCGTTCGTGTGTTGTCATTGTCCGAGTATCGCAATAATTGTCGTTGTCGTACAACGCATTTGGTACGGCTGTCGCAGGTAGGGCTTCGGCTCCCATTTCTCATTTCATGCTTTTACTATGTCACTAAAACATGATAGCTTGAACTCACGAACCACTCACAAAACATTTCACTAACGTATTTCCGATCGTGTCGCACGCATTCGTTACCTCAAACATCGCTGCTCCTTAGCCTCTCGAAAGAAGTCGTTGTCACTCATTCGTGACAAATCGATCATGCCACGTCAGGCATTCATTTCGCAGACATTTCATTCATTCGGACTACTCCCTAGTCGTTTCTAAAAAACATTTTTCGAATCGTTCGAATCATTTCTAAAGTTACAGGCGGTTGCTCGTCATGTCAGAAAGTTCTAATCAGTCCGGATCATTTCAAATCATTTCGAATCATTTCAAATCATTTCGAATCATTTCATTCATTTCTGTCATGTACCACGCTCTGATTCGAATCTAGTCGCATCTCCGATGCACCGATTCGCTTCGGTGTGCTCCAGTTTTTCGGCCTCATTTTGGTACATGCTCCAGAGACAGAGTCACTCGCAGGTTCAGGCGCAGTCTCTGATTCTTGTCTTTGTCATGGCATACCATTTCTTCTCACGTATTACGCTCCGTTACGAATCCAGTCGCATTTCAGGTATGCACCAATTCGCCCCGGTGCGCCCAGTTGTTTGGCCTCATTTCGGTACATGCTCCAGAGACAGAGTCACTCGCAGGTTCAGGCGCAGTCCCCGATTCTTGTCTTTGTCATGGCATATCATTTCTTGTCACGTATTACGCTCCGTTACGAATCCAGTCGCATTTCAGGAATGCACCGATTCGCCCCGATGCACCCAGTTGTTTGGCCTCATTTCTGTACATGCTCCAGAGACGGATTCTTTGTCAAATCATCGGTCCAGTCGTAGATTCTTGTCTCTGTCATGGTGTATCATTTCTGTCACTTATTACGCTCCGATTCGAATCCTGTCGCATTTTTCAGATGCACCGATTCATTCCGGTGTGCCCAGCTGTTTGGCCTCATTTCGGTACATGCTCCAGAGACAGGATTTATTTGTCAGTCATGGGCTCACCCTCTGATTTTTGTCTTTGTCATGGGTATAATTTCGTTTCACCTATCACGCTCTGATATGAATAGTCACACCTGTGCACTAAATTCGTCTCGGCGTGCCCCAGGACAGGCCTCATTTCAGTACATGCTCCAGAATCCGTTTCGTGCTCAGTCGCAAGATTACGGCATGACGATCCGGGCCTCTGCCATGGCGGACTCACTCATTTCACTGTCACGTACTGCTCCCCGGTTCGGATCCAGTTGTTCTACAATGTTCTGATCCCTGCCGGGACCTTGCTCATTGGCCTCATTTCACTAATTGCCTCATTTCAGTACATGCTCCAGAGTCCGGTTCGCTGTCAGTTGCGTCTGCGACACGACCGAGTCGCGCCTCTGTCATGGCAGATGTTTAATTTTAAGGCAACGTTTCATTGTGATTGTTTGTCTCATTTCATTTCATTTCAAACTCACCACCCCCTATTAAAGTCACCATTTAGCCAGTTGTCTGTGACAGGTATGGAACTCTCAACTAGTTTGCCTTCATATTTGCAGGTCAGTTGAGTCCAGTAGCATCCGCCATGCACTGATTCGTCTAGGCATGCCCCAGTTGTCTTCACCTCATTTCGTTCTGTGCTCCGCAGTCTAAACTCATCGTTAATCATAACATACCAATTCTTGCCTATATCACGGCAAACATTTCATTTATTTCATTTCACATACTCATCGCTTTATTGACTCGAATCCACTCAAACCAGCAACGCATTGATCCGCACCCCTCATTTCAGCCTTACGGGTATAACTCAACAATTCATATAGGATTCATTTCATACACTCCACGATCGCTTGTGTCAGATGTATCTCATACAACCAATTCATAGGATTCATTTCATACCTACATCCGATTCATATCGGATTCATTTCGGACACATCCAAGTACAACTTCGTGCAATTGTTGCTAGCATGCATCCAATCACAAACGTCCTGCAATCACCGCAAGCACACCCAGGCATAACTTCTTGCAATCGTTGCAAGCACGCATCCAAGCATAGACTTCTTGCAATGGTTGCTAGCACACATCCTAGCATAAACTTTGCAGTTGTCGCTAGCAAGCCCCAGGCACAAACTTATTGCTATCCTTGCTGGCAAACAGTTCTGGCTGGCTCAGTGCATTGCTGGGTAAGGCCTGGATACTTTCCTAACGTACGTAATATAACGGAGTACTATATTGTAGGTAGGTTGATCCAGGGAGAAATCTAATTGCCTCTTGGGGGATCAGGAAGGAATTTTTCCCCTGCTGTAGCTAATTGGAGCATGCTCTGCGGGGGTTTTTTGCCTTCCTCTGGATCAGCTGTGGGTGTAGCATTGGGTGTGTCGGGTTGTGCTATGTTGTTTGTTTAATTGTTGATTTTTGTCGTGGGCTGGGTGGACTTTTGTCTTTTTCGACCTAGCTAACTATGCATCCTAGCATAACTTCTTGCAATCGTAGCAAGCATGCATCCTGGCATAACTTCTTCAGTCTTCGCAAGCACATGCAGTCATACTGCTCACAGCCACTACAAACACATCTCCAGTGACATCAACTCCCTTGCTATCGTTGTAAGCACACATTTAAGTGCAACACTTGCTATCATGGCTAGGCGCGCAACTTAGCATATCGTTGCAAGCACTTTCGGTAGCACTCAGCCACACATAATTTTCAGCGGTACTCATTTGGCCACTTGGCCCCAGTGGCATTTTCATACGAGCCACTCGCCGTTCCTGAGGGTCATTTCTTCCTTAGGACAGTTGAGTTCAGCTTCCGTTCTACACCAGATGTCAAGTTGCCACACGCAGCTGGCTTCTTCTCGTAACACTATCAGGCTATATCTAGCCAGCATCCAGCATTTCTATCCTTACAGGACCACGGTGAGCCATCTCTGTTTACGGCCCATAGAGTAAGATCCCCTCTACCTGGTATCCAGAAGCATCAGCCCGTAGCTAATGCCAAATGCTTGCCCATCACAACTGCCACCTTCAGGGACATGCAAAATATCCTCGCACGCCAGCTTCCCCCTTGACAAGCTGACACTATCAGGTCAGTTTTTCAACACTTCACCCATACACAGGGGTATACCTAGAAGCAGCTTCAGTCTGTTTTGAGAATGCTCAGTTCTGCAATATGGTCATTCCCCAGGGTTGATCTTTATGTCATGCTTCCGGTCTTCCCCTCCCAGATTCAGGACCCCTGTCAGATCCTTAATCTGGATGCTGCGGATCTTTCAATGTCAGAGGTTCCGTACTACGTAGATCGGTATATCAATGTTCATACCGTCTATCTCGCCCCTATCACCCCAGGTAGTGACAGATGTAGCGACCATCACAGGCTTCACTGCAATTTTTTTGGCCACCATTGGTATACAGGACATGGCCTCCAGAAATATTCCTAAAACCCCCGGTTTACCCGGATTTCTTCCCTCTTTAGCTACACCCCGTCATGGCAGCTCTGTCCCATAGTAACAGCCGCACAGCTCTAGAGTCATTACTGGACAGGGCAAACTATGGCCTTCACCACCGACAACCAGCAGAGATTATTGCAAAGATAGGTCTAAATCCCTAGCAGTCATGTCCTTCCTGTGTAGGCTGGTACAGCTGTCATTATAAATTCAGTTTAAAGTTGACTGTACATTGCTCCCGGGCTAGAGAAATCTTGCAGCAGATGCGCTGTCGTGTTTAACTACACCTTCTTTGCACAGGTGCCAGGAACCGATCCAGTATCAGCCATTATCCTTGGTCAGTCTCGGCTAAACCCCTGTTTAGCACAACATCTGCAAACAGCGACCAAGCTCGTCAACATCTCACGTTCTCGCAACACCGTCAACCTACCAGATGGCCTGGAGGGCCTTCAAAAAATTCCTGCCCCAACAGTCGGACTCCAGTCCCCTTCTTCCTTTCTCGTCAAGCCCTTGAGTACTGGTCAGTTTATGAAACACATGAGGGTACTTCTACGCAACTTTCACCTGAACCCTATCCGGTACTCCTGTCACTCCTTCCGCATTGGGGCAGCCTCAGCAGCATCCCGTCACGGGGTCCTAGACCATGTCATTGAAAGGCTAGGCAGGTGGGAGTCTGCCTGCTTCGCCCGGTACAGCCACAATCCGCAAGTGGAAATGGCTCAGGCACTTATTAAACTCACTCAATGATCAAACTCAATTAATAAAGAACTATCCCCTACCAGAATGTTTTTGCCCCCTTATTTTGGTATACCGTACGTTAGACCAAGGCACACTTTCAGGTCCATTTCAAGTGGTAAATTTGTGTTAACCCTGTTTGTCATCCTTATCCGTACCGGCCATAGGGTTCTGAACCATAAGTAAGAAGGCCAGTATGGTGGACTGTATTCATGGGAGGAGCCCGGAGGGGTATTTAATCAGCCCGTTCGGCTGTGTTCCTTGTCGGGTCCTGTGTGCGATACCCACCCTCCTATCCCCTTTTTAGGGCATTTCTCAAGGCATCATACTCCTCACGAGAGTACTCATTTCACTTAATTTCATCTTCATTTAATCCTCATTTCTTATCAAGGGTATGCCCCCTTATTTTGGTATACCGTACGTTAGACCAAGGCACACTTTCAGGTCCATTTCAAGTGGTAAGTTTGTGTTAACCCTGTTTGTCATCCTTATCCGTACCGGCCATAGGGCTCTGAACCATAAGTAAACTTTTGATCAAGGTCATTTGGGTAGTTTCTGTTGTGATTATGACTTAAAAAGAGTGAACACAGTTTGTTTGATTAGAAATGGCTTCAGCCAAACACTAACCATGAATGAAATTTTTTTTTTATTCTCTGAAAAATGGCTAAGAAATCATCAATTCTGCCAGGGTATATAAACTTATGAGCAACTGTATTACTTACACTGAATACGGGGCATTTATTGCCTGTAGTGAGTGACTACTGATGGCCAGGCATTTAATACTTCTGTACCAAAGAAGGTTCCATGTTCCAGCATGACTGTGTCATTGTGCAAAAATCTAGGTCCATAAAGACATGGTTTGGTGAGTTTGGTGTGGAGAACCTGGAGTGGTCTACGCGGAGCCATGACCTCAGTGTATTTCTTTTTGGCCAATTTATAGGAGCTAGTACATTCAGACTGTAAATGTGTGGACAATCTTCATTTCTAGGGCCTACATGTCACTGAAGTTTATTTCTATCAAATGGAGCTTCCAAAAGGTTGTTAACTAAAGTTTTCCTTTATTTTCTTTGTACATGAAGTTACAACAATGGCAGCTTCTACAGCATCACTTACCTAATTCCACAGTGACAAAGTGTGGTTGATCATCTAGGTGGAAGCAGTGAGCAGCAGTCAGAATGAAGTTTTGGGTAACGATGGATCCTTTACAGTTCTCCACTCCTCCCGGCCTCTGGAAGGATAAAATGGTCAGAATGAGCAACCTCCTAAAATACCTGATTATTGCTCTGTGTCTCGTGTTTTTATTTTTCAAATCATCATGGTTTGTCCAACTAAGATTCTTTATTGCTCTACATTTGCATTTTCAGTGTCAAACAAATAGGCACAATTGTTTTTGCCATGGGAGCTTTATCTGTTGCAATTCAAAGTAGTATTAAACGTGCAGGTCTTTTTAGTTTAACACACTGAGAACAATAAACATTCCCCAGTAGACGATTTGTTAAAAATATTACCCCAGCACTTGCAGTTTACAGCTTTCAATGCCGTTGGCTCCTTCTTTCTCAGTGCTGCTTGCCTGAACTTTTGGTCCCCACAGGAAAGAGTTAATAGTGGACAGTGCAGTCTCCAGACAGTCTGCTAGCTTTGAGATGGAAGGGGCAAAGAGCAGGGGAGGAGAAGTTACTATCTCCACTTTGTCTGATCAGAAAATGCCTTGTATTCTCTAGAAAAAATATATATGACATTCATATACATACTTACATTGTGACAAGCTGGACCAATGTAACTAAACAATAAAGGCAGGGGCAAACTGTGTGGGGGGCAGGGAGGCAATTGCCCCCTGGGCCATTCTAATGCCCTGCCAAAAGGCTGCACTGCTTCTACCAAAAAGTGAAAACAAAATACTGCACAGGGATCACAGGGAGGAACTGGGAGGAGAGCCGGTCAGATCACGCAGAGAGATAAAGACCGTCGGACCTAGTCTGCCGGAAAGTCCGGACGTGCGTACACGGCATTACTGTGGTTCTCTGCTGGGGCTACCTTTGTCCTAATCAATTGACTGAAGCTGTGTTTGCTGCTTTTGCAGATTGGTAACTTTTGGGGTTATATATGTTGTAGAGATTTAAAGTATTCTGGTTTTATCCCTGTGGATATAAGCACAAGGAAATTTGTTGTATATTTTTTGGGGTGCTACAATTCAAATCCTCCAGCCACTTGCTGGGAATTCTAATTTTTAAAATACCTGTCTTCCATTTCCTAAAGCCAGGTACAAATGGGCCAAACATTGTCTGGAAAACCAGCATCCAATCAGTGCTCACAGCCAATGTGTGTCCCGGTTTGGGGGCGGTCCCCTGTCAGAACACAATAGGTCAGAGGGGAGATTGCTGTATTAACATCAGATGTGTTAGTACGGTGATCTGTAAGGTTTTTTTTCATTCAGCTCACTGGGTTGAACCAAAAAGAACTCCCCGTGTGTACCCGGCATAATGCTGTGCTCTCTGTCCTACTGCACACAGCATGGAAGTTTTAGTTTCTCTCGCCTGCCAACTGCCTGTCCATAGCTCCCAACTGTCGCTGATTTTGAGGGACTGTCCCTGATTTGGCGCAATGTCCCTCTGTCCCTTGTTCCTCCTCATTTTTCCCTCATTTTGTTCTGATCTATATAGATGTATATAAAATGCACTTTTTATCTATCTTAAAGTGTTTCCCAGTGTTAAACCTTTCATCTGATTTCTAAATTACTGCATTTTGTAAATTCCAAAAGCCAATATAAAGGAATAGTAGTGGTAAAATAAAAAGCACTTGTGGGTTTAACCAATCTTGTTTTTTTGTACAGTTCTCCTTTAAGGGGGCATGACAAGGGGTGAGTCCTATGCCTGCATACTTTTGCTGATAGGTGTCCCTCATTCCCATCTAAAAAAGTTGGGAGGTATGCTGTAGCCAGTGGGGAGAAGCACACTGGAGCGCAAATAAAGTTTATGCCATATCGTGGTGGGGGGAATTGGATTGTGGGTGTGGGGCAGCAAAACACACCTTCGCCTGAGTGGACAAAACCCTTCCACTGGCCCTGCAGACATGCCTAAAGGCTTCCTTGTGAAGAGGAGGAAAAGGTCCTCACCAGTGTCCTACCGAGTGCAGGATAAGTACAGAGCACAGGCCGCACACCCTGGCATGGATGATACACACCTTATCAGAGTAGAGGCCTGCTCATTGTCCCACCAGAGGTTCTCTTCCCCCAGCCAGCCCCAACCGAGCTGCTCCACCTCCCCCCTGCAGCCCTCAGCCGCATCCCCGCCGGTCGGTTCAGGAACCCTGAGTTGGTGCAGCAGGCGTATTCAGCCCAACCTGCCAGGTAAGCAGTGAGTACCTGGAGTGGGAATTCAGCTTGGGATGGGGTCACTAGGAGGCAGTGAAGAGGGAGAGCGGGAGGGGGGCCGAGTTGCTGCACCACAAAGTTGCAGGTCAGCCCCAGAATAAAGGTCATACCTGGAGTTCAGCTTTAGAAAGGAACCTGAGTCCCTTTATTCATAGCTCTACCCCTCTTTTTGTGTTTAAAGACAAAAAATAAAATGCCTCTCAGGCTGGGTTCACGCTTATGCGAATTGAATGTGGGTTTCCCCACATCCAATTCGCATGACAAAAAGAGTGTAACTGGCTGTCAATGGAGCCAGTTCACACCGGCTTCATTTCAAGTCCGAATTCAGGAAAACATTCGGACCTAATTCACCCCTATAATGGAGTACAGGAACGCACCGGACCCCCTGAGGGACACTCTGCAAACAATGTGAACCCAGCTTAAAATCAGCGTGTTTTCTGCCCGTGTGCATGAAGCCTTATGCCACGTACACACGACCGGGCTTTCCAGCAGAAAAGGTCTGACGGTCTTCCCGACAGACTTTTGACGGAGTTACAACAGACTTTCGAACCAACGGACTTGCCCACACACGAACGGACTAAAGTTACGTACGACGGGACTAGAAAAGGAAGTTCAATAGCCAGTAGCCAATAGCTGCCCTCTTGCGTCGTATTTTGTCAGTCGAACCAGCATACAGACGAACAGCTTTCCTGATTTGAGTCTGTCGGAATTTTTTAATCGTACTATCCCACACAAGATCGGACTATCTGACGGAATGATTCCGTTGGACCTATTCTTCTGGATAGTCTGGTCGTGTGCAAGCGGCATTCGATTTCATTCATACCAACATATGCTATTTTCTGCATAGAAACAGGTTCTCTCTGGCAGAACGACCAAAAGAAACCCTGCATAAGGTAAGTGCCTAAAGTATTCACGTTTAGACGTGTACAATTCTTCAATGACCTTACACATGTATGTATGCAAAAATGTTTTACATGGTTACATGTTCCCTACTTACAGTGATTGTAAGTTTGGCAATCCATGGATATTTTTCATTATCATGTGTTGTTTGTTTTTCTGAATGATCCCTGGAAAGCCCACACATCTGAAATGCACTTGTTTCATCTGTAAATATAGGGGGAAAATGAAGAATCATCATATTAGGAGGTTTGTGTCCTGACAGTGGTACAAAAAGAAAAAAAAAAAAATCTCAGCACTAAACTGCCCTCAATGATACTATTATCTACCTTTTTGGCAGTAATTTTTAACAAAAAAAGTGAAAAAAAACTACTGCGCAACTACTCTTAAAGTGGTTGTATACTCGATTTTTAA
Source organism: Lithobates pipiens (assembly GCF_037356315.1). Taxonomy (NCBI): domain Eukaryota; kingdom Metazoa; phylum Chordata; class Amphibia; order Anura; family Ranidae; genus Lithobates; species Lithobates pipiens. The sequence goes on from NW_027507685.1 coordinate 222,798,082, forward strand.
ACTTTTACCTACAGGAAAGCCTATAATAAGGCTTACCTGTAGGTAAAAAAAATATCTCCTAAACCTGTACGGTTTAGGAGATATCCCCCTCGGTATGCGCCGCTGACTGCAGCGGCGCATGCGCACAAGGGGATTCTCGGCCTGAAAATCCGGCAGTAGCCGGCGGCCGGAATGAAATCTCCCGCGCGCATGCGCGGGAGTGACGATATCGTGGCTCCGGCCACTCACAGCGCCGGAGCCGCGATACCCGGAAGAAACACTGAGGGAGCATGTCAGCTCCCTCGGCGTGGATCGGGCCAGATGTCGGGGCCTCGTTCTAAGGTAAGTATTTCATAATCAGCTAGTATGCGGTGCATACTAGCTCATTATGCCTTTTGCTTTGCAGGTTTAAAAAAAAAAAAAAAAAATGTGCGGGTTTACTACCGCTTTAAGCTGGCCATACATTATACAACTTTCTTATTCAATTTCCTTTATATGTAGCTTCAACTATGTAGTACAAGGGCTTGCCTGATTGCATACAAATTGAAAGTGTTTAGGTTTGACCTCTTATCCAGTTAAGGACCAGGCCTCTTTTTGAGATTTGTTGTTTACAAGTTCAAAAGTTTTTTTTTCTAGAAAATTGCTTAGAACCCCCAAACATTATACATTTTTTTTTTCTAACGCCCTAGAGATTAAAATGGCGGTCATTGCAATACTTTCTGTCACACTGTATTTGTGAAGGTATCTTACAAGCGCACTTTTTTTGGAAAAAATACACTTTTTTTAATTAAAAAATAAGTCAAAAGTAAAGTTAGCCCAATTTTTTATATTGTGAAAGATAATGTTATGCCGAGTAATTGATACCCAACATGTCATGCTTCAAAATTGCACCCGCTCGTGGAATGGTGACAAACTTTTACCCTTAAAAACCTCCATAGGCGACGTTTAAACAATTCTACAGGTTGCATGTTTTAAGTTACAGGGTTAGAATTATTGCTCTCGCTCTATCGATCGTGGCGATACCTCACATGTGTGGTTTGAACACCATTTTAATATGCGGGCGCTACTCACGTATGTGTTCGCTTCTGCACACGAACGGGACGGGGCGCGTTTTAAAAAAAAAAACATTCTTATTTTACCTTTTTTTATTTATTTATTTTACACTTTACAGCTCTGATGGATGTCTTCTGTGGGAGGAGCCATGATCTCTCTCTGACGTCAGCAGGGGAGATCATAGCTGTAATGCGGCTATAATGCGGCCGCGAGTCACGTGACTGGCCTGAAGACAGCTGAAAATCGGTATTTAGACTGCTCCTTTAAGTACATAGTGTGCTATGCCAGCCTCTAATAGAGGGGCTGACAGTGGCCATTGTAGGCTTTTATTTTTAATAGTAGTAGCAGCGGGGGGGAAGAAACAGACACAGCTGACAGGAGGGGGTGAGGGGGTGAGGGGGAGAGAGGAGAGCAGGGCGGTGTATGACGGAGGGATGCACTTTGACCACGGTGATCAGGGCTGAGCAGCCTTGACTTTCGTGGTCAGAATAAAGAGGGCATGTAGGTGTCAGATTTAGAGTGGGGCAGATTACAAAGCACAAGCATCAGGATCTGACAAACACTTTAAAGCACCCCCCCACAATTAGCAAGTCATTCCCTAGTCTCCCTAGGGACACATTTAACCCTTTGATCGTCCCTGATGCTAACCCCTTCCCTACCAGTGTCATTAGTACAGTGACAGCGCAAATTTGTTAGCAATGATCACTGTATTTGTGTCACTGGTCCCCAAAAAGTGTCAGTTAGATGTTGTCTGCCACAATATCGCAGTCCCGCTATAAGTTGCTGATTCTTTTTTCTTAATTTTTTTTTTTTACTAGTAAAGAAAAATATCCCATAATTTGTAGACGGTATAACCTTTGTGCAAACCAATCAATATAGGCTTATTGTGATTTTTTTTTTACCAAATATATGCAGCTGAATACATATTGGCCTAAACTGATGAATACATTAGATTTTTTTACAACTTTTTATTGGGTTTTTTATAGCAGAGAGTAAAAAATACTTTTTTTTCAAAATTGACAGTCTTTTTTTGTTTATAGCACAAAAAATAAAAACTGCAGAGGTGATCATGATCAAGTACCACCAAAAAGAAGCTCTATTTGTGGGAAAAAAAGGACATCGATTTTATTTGTGTACAGCGTCGCACGACCGCGCAATTGTCAGGTAAAGTAACGTAGTGCCGTATCGCAAAAAAATGTCCTGGTCTTGAAGGGGGGTAAACCTTCCAGAGCTGAAGTGGTTAAACATATGATTGCAAATTATCAATAACGGTGACACCCCCATTGCATACATTTATATAGAAAAAACAGTGAATGTGTTTCAAATTAAAAGCAATGGGGGTTATTTACGAAAGGTAAATCCACTTTGCATTGCAAGTGCACTTGGAAGTGCAGTCACTCTAAATCTAAGGGGTTGATCTGAAATGAGTGGAAGGTCTGCTGATTTTATCATCCAATCATGTGCAAGCTAAAATGCTGTTTTTTCTTATCCTTGCATGTCCCCCTCAGATCTACAGAAACTTTACTTCCAAGTGCACGTTCAGTGCAAAGTGGATTTTCCTTTAGTAAATAACCCCCAATGTGTTCTCTTAATGTATGACAATATCCCATCATTATTATGCAGTTATTGATCTCATTTAAAAGGGAAAAGTGTTTTTGACCTATTTAACACATAGGCCAATACGTGAGCTGTTAGTGTATATGATGGCGGACATCACATGGTGTTTCATAATCAACCAATTCACCATTTATGGAGTTTTTTTTACGAAAGAAAGTCATGTTTGATGAAAAGTTACTTATTTAATATTCACGGGATATTGTCATTATAAATGAATCACAATATCTGATTATGACAATATCTGATTATTAAGCCCCTGAGAAAGTGTGAAAATTCCTGTTGCCTGGCTGTGTGAGGGGAGGAGACCCATAAATCTAGCGGCCCTTACAGGGGAAGCACTACAATTCATTTAGGGAAAGACTGTTTCCTCTGTTTGACTGCAATGCCAAGTTACTTAAAACGGTTGTATACCCTGCTTTCACATTTTTACCTACAGGTAAGCCTACAATAATATTGCATACACACGATCCGAAAATCGGACGACAGATCTTCCAACTTTTTTTGCTTACTAGTCGCAAGTAGAAATTGAATAGGTTACTAAAGTCACGAAAATTCTTGTACGACAGAAAAAAAAAAATCAGAAGTGATTTAATGTGTTGTAATGTATTTGTATTGTATTTTCGAACGACAACTGTACTGTCTAAACGAAAATCTCAAAATCTGGTATCATACAAGGAAAATTTTCGGGTCATGTTTAGAGGCCATAAGGCTTGCCTGTAGGGGAGTGTAGCGCCCCCGAGCCCGCGATGCACTGGAAATAACTCCTGGGGAGACATGTCGCCGGTCGCAGCGCTGTGTCGGACCTCTGCGAGGGCTTCGATCTAAGGTGAGTATTTCATAATAAGCTAGTATGCTATGCATACTAGCTCATTGTGCCTTTTTGTCTTGCAAGTTTTTTTTGTTTTTTTTCGTGGGTTAACAACCACTTTAAGAGAAGTTAGCTGGTCTAAATTACTTTGGAACAGAGTGTGCTTTACAGAATATTGGAGAGCTGGGGAATGAATAGTTCAATACTAGTTAACCCTTGAGGTTATGAATTGAGGAATGACAAGGAGATGCAACCAGTTTGGGAGAGGGATCGGTGGAGGCTGGTGAGGGAGGTTCTGTAGGTAGGGGTGGCTTGGTACTTGGCACACCCCACTGAGTGGCTAAGTCCCTATCTTAGGGCCCACTGTGGAATGAAATGAAAGCTTCCCGAGGACTGGACCTGGAACCACGTGTGTGTGAGGCATCGCAAAATAAAGCTCCCCTCTTTGACTTTTGGACTGAACCCGAGTAATGAGCAAAGTGTGTTGTGAAGAGCTGGTGGATGACAATCAGTACTAGCCACTTCTGGACTGCCCACTGTATATATACACGTCATTACTTTGACATTATATACTGTGGTTATAGCAGCAGCTAGCTGCCATAACCCCGGAATTTTTTTTAACCGGGGCGATCCTCTTTCATCTAAAAGTGGTCCCGGAGGAAGATTCGCCACAGAGCCGTCGGCTAAGGGGAAAACGATCCCCTGGAGCGATGGGCAGGAAGTCGAGTGAGGGCAAAATGGCCCCCACTCGACTCTATGCCCTTGGAGGACCAGAGCGATGTCTGACATCACTTCCAACTAACGGCGTTAAAAATCCAATTCTTTTTTTGTAAATGTGAGATCTGAGATCTTTTTGACCTCAGATCTCGCAATAAAGAGGACCTGTCATGAAAAAATTGGGCTAACTTTATTGTTTTGTTATTTTTTTAATTCATGAAAGTGTATTTTTTCCCCAAAAAAATGCATTTGAAACACCGCTACGCAAATACAATGCAACATAAAATATTGCAACGACTGCCATTTCATTCTCTAGGGTCTCTGCTTAATAAATATATATATAATGTTTGGGGGTTCTAAGTAATTAAATTTTCTAGCAAAAAATACTAATTTAAACTTGTAAACAACAAATGTCAGAAAAGGGGCTGGTCCTTAAAGTGGAACTTCCGCTTATCTGTCTCCCCCATCCCCCACTGAAAGGGTACCATCTTCACCCGGTCTTCTGTCTGGGTTCACGTCCTCCAACTGTCTGATTGGCTGCGCTGCGATGACATCAGTCCTGCACATGCACGTGGGAGCCGCTATTCACAGCACAAGGCTCTGAAGGAACGACATGGGCATGTCGTTCCTTCAGAGGACATACGCCAGTGTATATCTCCTAAACGCTGCAAGTGTAGGAGATATTTACTGTACCTACAGGTAAGCCTTATTATAGGCTGAGCTATAGGTAAATGTCAACCATTGTAACTAACATAAGTAGGAGATGTTCTGTAGTCCAAATTGGAGACCTGGACAGCGCTGACAACACTGCTTGAGATTTCAGTGCTGCAGAGGCAGAGTTGTCAGCTCACACCAGGAAATTAGATCATTTCATTTTTGGCAGGATCAATGGGTACTGTGATTTTCTGTGATTGTAAACGTGCATGTATTATTGAGAGTACTGAATATTTTTATTTTTTTTAGCCAGATATGCCCTTTAACATCATAACGTGTACCCTACATGCAGGTAGTTTTGTCAATTTTTTATATTGTTTGATAACATGAGGTAAGATCATTTTCTGATGACATTTCCTTTTGTATAGACGATTAAAGAAAATTACTCACCGATTATCTCATCAAAGGCCTTCTTCAGTGCATCTACACTTTCCATCTGGAAGACGTGTTTCTCTCGATCCTTTTTAGAGGCAATATCATTGAGCTCATCCTGGCTGATCTGATTACCCAGGCCGAACACATAGATATCTGTGCAGGAGAAAGGAACATTGACCTCATTATAAGGGTTGTCAAGGCATAAGTCATTTTTATTAAACCGTGTCAGTGTAGCGTTACCCCCGGAAGGGCCGCTGAGTGGTGTTTGTGCTCTGGAACTGCCCTGACCTTGCAAGCACCCTGACCATTCTGACACTCTAGGTTCATACGTGGACTAAGCAGACAATGTTCAGTAACCTGGTCACCGACAATACTCAGCACAAAGTATAGGCAATGCACATGGATTTCAATAACACTGTTGTATTGAGTATTTCAAAGTAATTCAAGGCAATTCACTCAATTCGTCCCCTCCACTCCTCTCAGGACCTCCTGATTTCTAGATCCCTTGTTACCTCCTCCCATGCTCGCCTTCAGGACATCTCCAGAGCCTCTCCCATCCTCTGGAACTCCCTGCCCAGGTATGTCCAATCAGCCCCTAACCTGTCCACCTTTAGGAGATCCCTGTAAACTCACTTATTCAGGGAAGCCTATCCCACACTCATCTAACAACTGCCCCCGAGCCACCCCCATCAAATCATTCCCTGCACCTATTAACTTTTGTACCACCACCCCCTCCCTTTAGAATGTAAGCTCTATGAGCAGGGCCTTCCTGTCCCTGCTGTATTGAACTGTACTGTAAATGTGCTGTCCCCCCTCTACGTTGTAAAGCGCTGCGTAAACTGTTGGTGCTATATAAATCGTGTATAATAATAATAATAATTATAGAATACAATCTGCTTGCAGCAATACCCAGTCAGATGATGTTAATAAGTAGTAGATTCAACACAGATAATAATAAATAGGCAAGGTAAACAGATGATAATGAACTACTGGTGAAGCAATATCAATTATAGCGGTGCTTCCTAGGGCTCCATTCACATATATGTGAATTGGATGCATTATGAACTGCATCCAATACACATGACATGTGAATCAAACCGGCTTTCTATGGAGCCAGGTTCACATATGTGCGGTGCAGTGCGAATTGTCTGCAAATTTAAAAAGAGTCCTGTACATTTTTTAAATACTGCAGTGTGATTTAGATGCTAATTCCAGGCTCATTGTCTTCTATAGGAATGCATCTGAAATCACACATCGGATTCGTTTTGAACACGAATTTGATCAAAAAAAAAGCATGTTTTTGTGTGTATTTTCTGCATTCTGATGGGCCAACTTCACAGGTAAGATTGCTAGCCATCAGATTTTTCCGTAGTCTTTACAGTGCATAATGAGGCTCCTTTTACACTTGTGTGACTTATCATGCAACTTGGGACTACAAAGTCGCATGACAAGTCGTACCCCAAGATTTCCAATGAGTACCATTCATATCTGTGGGTCTTTCAGTCACAGCGACTTCAAAGTAGTTACTGCACTACTTTGGTCCGATTTTGATGCGACTTGAGGCAGAGACCTCAAGATTACATAAGTATTCCTTCAAGTCACATCAAAATCGCATCAAAGTCACGGTAAAAATCGTGGCAAAAATTGCATGACTTTCAAGTCGCACAAGTGTGAAAGGAGCCTAACGATTGGATTTTACTACCGTGGATACTTCGCCTGCACGCGGAAGTAAAATACAATCATTTTTCCTGTGCATGCACTGTAAAGAGAACGGAAAAATCTGATGTCTAGCAATGTTAACTGTGTAGTTGGCCCATCACATGCACAAAAATCAGCTTTTCATTTTCACAGCTTTATGTGTGTCACCAAAATTGATGACGCTGGCTGATCTGACAAATTGTGGTCTGACAGAATAATGGGATTGTGCTTGTGCTTGTAGCAAGGAACTAAATGCAAGTAAACCTCCCCAGGACCTGCCAGCCTTCTGAGAAGAATCATTCTTTTGATTCTAATCATTTAAGAAGGTTGAATCAGAGCTTCGGTTCACTTGCTTGTCAGTAGACTCAGCAAGTGAACCGAAGAATCGATTCATTGAATCGGTTAATTTCAGTGAGTAGTTCGAAATGAACCGATTCACTTAAAAGATCCAGACTTCCCATCACTAGTGTGGTGCATCCCGAACACCCACCCAGGATTGGCCCTGGATACAGGCCACACGGGCCCCCTGCAGCAAGGGGCTGGGTCGCTGTCGTGACTCCTATAGCTATGCCCTTGACTATGTCCCAGTTAACATGAATATGACTGCCCACACAGGAATGCATGGAACGTCTGTGCATCCCCTTGCGGATAAACGCAGCCCTCACATGAGTATACACTTTAATACACCCTTGTGAATGAGGTCTAAAACCTAGTTAAAACAAAAAAATGTTAAAGTGCACAATGCCTTAAAATTGTTTAAAATACCGATTTAATGAAAATAAAATAAAAATGGTATGGAAAAAGATATAAACAGACAAGCTACAACAGCAAAATAAAAAGTAAAGCATATTTAAGTGGAGTTTGCCTTTTGTTCAGTGCACAGCTCAGATCACTTGCACAGTAAGTGCAGTGACAGACAGGTGTACAGCCTTGACCAATCATGCTATCCCCCTGGTTTACTGCAGGGGCTTGAAGGTTGTAGCTGGGTCCCCTGGACATTTTCTCTAGGCTGTAAGTTCCTGCATACATTGCCTTGGGCATTATTCGGCTCTGATTTGGGCATTTATGTTTCAAAGGACATGGTGTCCTCAAAAGAGATACCAATCTAATGAACCTGTAAAGTTAGATGGCAAGTTAACAGTCCTTTAGGCAGAACCATCTACGTGTATTCAATTTGCAGGATCTCATTAAAAGCCTGAGTGGTGCTTGTCTGATTCCATTACAGATAGGATGCCACATACCCAGTTTATCTTCACGATGGTCCTTCCTGATATCCAGAAACTCTCTGATCTTGTTTACTTCCACAGACGGGTCTCCACCCATATTATGATTTCCTGAGGTGTTAAGGAAAAATGGTTATTCTTTTGTGGAGGTAGAGGCACTGATAGTACTGTTATGGGGATGAAGGCTTGCTGGCCAAACTGGTATTGTCATGAGCAAGATACAGGGCCGTCTTTAAGGCAGGGCAAAAGGGGCAGCTGACCTGGGCCCTGTCATTGTTTTGGGGGCCAAAGCAGCAGCCTCATACTTGCCAACCATTTCAGTTTAAATTCCCTTGTCCCTTGAAGTTTTAGACCTGTGCTGTGTCCCGATATCTGTGTGAAGTGCTGCTACTAATGCTGCCCAGCTCTGCCCTATTGCTGTGTAAAGATGACTCACCTGCAGACCCTGGGTTTACATGTAAATAACCATCATTCATATGTAAATATCAGTGAGATTCATATGTAAATATCGGAGCCTGGCGGCATCGATATGTAAATAAAGGTAGCATTCATATGCATATCATGCCCCCCTGCAGTGAGGAGAAGATGTGCTGTAACCTATAGAAACCAGTGAGCAGTATTACTGTACAGTAATCTCTAGCAACCAATCAACAAGCAGAAATCATGTGCTGTAACCTTTAGCAACTAATCAGTGAGCCTTAATGTGTGCTGTAACCTCTAGCAACCAGTCAGTCAGCGGTAATGATATGCTGTAACCTCTGGCAACCAATCCCAATCGCTGCCTGATCTGATACAGTAAACTGATTTTAAGTCTAGCTGCTATTTATTGTATGACTCAGAGAAGGTGGAGAGCGAAATTGCATGGGGGAGGGGGCAGCGGCGGATCCAGGGGGGGGCAACGGGGCAATTGCCCCCTCCGAGAATATGGTCAGCGGGTGCCAGCGCGACCGGTTCCGTGGCCGGTTCGGCGGGTGCCAGCGCGGCCTGTTCCGCGGGTACCAGCGCGGCCGGTTCCGTGGGTACCTGCAGCCGGTTCCGCGGGTACCAGCGCGGCCGGTTCCGCTGGTGACTGGCTGCGCTGAGTGGACGGGTGGGGGGGGGGGCTGCTGGACAATCAGGAAGCCAGCAGGCAGGGGAGCAGGGAGATGACATCATCTCTCACTGCTCTGCATCCCTCCAGTTCTGCCCTCACTGTGCAGGAAGCTGTGTGCAGCAGAGAGATTACATCATCTCTCTGCTGCCTATCTTCACTCTGGACTCAACAAAAGAACACCTTAGCAGAAAAGTGACACAGTAGGTGACAATCCGCAATGTGCGGCAGCCTACGTGGCAATCCGCAATGTGTGGTAGGTGACATGGCAAGTGACAATCCGCAATGTGTGGCAGACTACGTGGCAAGTGGCAATCCGCAATGTGTGGCAGGTGATGTGGCAAGTGGCAATCCGCAATGTGTGGCAGGCGACGTGGCAAGTGACAATCAGCAATGTGTGGCAGGCGACGTGGCAAGTGACAATCAGCAATGTGTGGCAGGCGACGTGGCAAGTGACAATCAGCAATGTGTGGCAGGTGACGTGGCAAGTGACAATCAGCAATGTGTGGCAGGTGACGTGGCAAGTGACAATCTGCAATGTGTGGCAGGCTATGTGGCAATCCGCATCTGGTGGCGGGTGACGTGGCAAGTGACTATACGCAATGTGTGGCAGGTGACGTGGCAATCTGCAATGTGTGGCAGGCGACGTGGCATGTGACAATCCGCAATGTGTGGCAGGCGGGGTGGCAAGTGACAATCAGCAATGTGTGGCAGGCGACGTGGTAAGTGACAATCCGCAATGTGTGGCAGGCGACATGGCAAGTGACAATCAGCAATGTGTGCCAGGCGACGTGGCAAGTGACAATCAGCAATGTGTGGCAAGTGACGTGGCAAGTGACAATCCGCAATGTGTGGCAGGTGACATGGCAAGTGACAATCCGCAATGTGTGGCAGGTGACGTGGCAAGTGACAATCCGCAATGTGTGGCAGGCTATGTGGCAAGTAACAATCCACAATGTGTGGCAGGTGACGTGGCAAGTGACAATCCACAATGTGTGGCAGGCTACGTGGCAAGTAACAATCCGCATTTGGTGACAAGTGATGTGGCAAGTGGCAATCCGCAATGTGTGGCAGGTGACGTGGCAAGTAACAATCCGCATTTGGTGACAAGTGATGTGGCAAGTGGCAATCCGCGATGTGTGGCAGGTGACGTGGCAAGTAACAATCCGCATTTGGTGACAAGTGACGTGGAAAGTGACAATCCGCGTTTGGTGGCAGGCGACATGGTGAAAGACACCCTCAGGGCTCCCACTGATTCTGCATTATGGTGAGTTGAACCATTTAATTTTATATTACAATGTATTAATAGAAATAATGCGTTTCAATCATCCTGACACCATAACAGCCATGGTGCCGTAATGATTGAAGCGCAAATACCAGCCATTTCCCATATAAATTGCCCCCAAAAAAACATATTTTATAGAAGTGCCCCTCCCGAGACTAGACTCTGGATCCGCCCCTGGGCCCCCCAAGACATTTTTTTCCCCGGGTCCAATCAATCTTAAAGACGGCCCTGGCAAGATATGGACTAACTGTGATTATATAGAGTAGGACAAAGCCTGACCTTTAATTATTAGGACACAGACTATTGTCTATTGAAAGGAGTAGCTAATTGAAGGGCAGAGGATGTCAGGTATAAGACATAAAAGATGGTTATAAGGAGCAAAACATTGACTAATGGAGAATAGGGAAAGGGAGGAGATGATCAGTGGTAAGCTGTAGAATAAAGGAGGTAAATAAAGGAGGTTGTCAACTTCAAGATTAAAACATGGTCTGGCTAAGGTTCTTAGGAATTGTCCATGGACTGACTAAAGTTACCAGAAGTAGATCATGGACTGACTAAGGATGTCATGAATAGACCCTGGACTAACTATAAAAGCAGGGCATAAACTTGATGAGATTTTCAAGAGTTGGATCAGACACTTAATACTTACCATCAGTCATAAGTATAATAATATTAGAATGGTCGAGAAATTTCTCATTTCTCAGATTATCCAGAGACAGTTGATTATAAACTTCCTGAAGCGCACCCCGTGTATTAGTTCCTTGTTTATCATCATGTTCTGTGGAAGTATAAATGGAAAAAAACACAACCGTGAACATTGACATCTTCTGAAAATGGATATAGTGTTTATAGCAAATGGGCACATATTGGTCTTCCAGCTATGGGAGGAGGCAATTTATGCATCTCTACCAGCTATAAGGGAAGTACAAACCCCAACATGAGACAACTGGAGATTCTTCAACCAGGGATAAACACAGTTTCAGCAAGAATAACATAGGAAGAATTGGGGTAACATGCCAGAGTAGAATAAAGAGCTCACTCAGTCACCAGGCGCCACATACAGTATACAATATAATTCTTGTGGATTGGTAATTGAATAATCCAGCTAATACTTTACCTGAATATTTAAATTTTTTAATTGCTTCTGCAACTTTGTCAGCTTGTGTATTGATGTCAGATTCTGAGAGAGTCACAATTTTTTTTATTTGTGAAGCATAGGTGAGGACCGAATACCGAGGTGTAAAGTCAAAGCTGGAAACCTTCAAACAAACATATGTATGCATGAATATTAGATATAGTGTCAAATCAAAGATTGTCAGATTATATAGTTATCAATATTCCATAGGCGTTCACAGGGGGTGTGCCAGGTGTCCCTGGGCAGACTCTAATCATGCTGTGTGGTGCCGATTTCACCTACTGCCTGTGCTTACCTTGTGTTGTGCCTCCTGCAATGCTCCTGGCTTCCCTCCTCTCCTCTCCCCCCGGCTGTTGCGGGAGGATGCTTCAGGAAGAAGAGCAGGGGAAGGAGCTAGACAGTGTCGAGCAGAAATTGATCGAAATTCTATCCATCTGTGGCTAGCTTAAGTGTGGTGCTAGAAAATGCAGATAGTGGCAGCACCAGACAGCTCAATGCTCTAAAAAGCCTTATTAAAGCGGAGTTCCACCCAAAAATGGAACTTCCGCTGTCCGGATTACCCCCCCCCCCCCCTCCAGTGTCACATTTGCCACCTTTCAGGGGTGAGGGGCAGATACCTGTCTAATACAGATATTTGCTCCCACTTCCGGCGAAAGTATCCACAACAATCGACACCATGTCCGGCCCCTCCTCCACCCCCCCCCCCCTGCTGTCTTCTGGGAGACACACAGGTCCCAGAAGACAGCAGGGACCACTCAGAATGAGCAGCACATGTGCAGTAGGGAACCAGGCTGTGAAGCCGGAAAGGCAAGGCTTCACTGCCTGATTCCTTTACTTGCAATGCCGATGCCTCCACCCGGAGCTGAGGGATGGGTCGGCTTCGGGTCAGGACATCGTGGGCACCCTGGACAGATAAGTGTCCTTATTTTAAAAGTAGCTGCAGCATTTGTATTTTTTTTTTTAAGCGGAACTCCGCTTTAAATGAATCAGTAAATACATCAAACAGAAATAAAAAATGAATGTTCAATACTGCAAAAATATATATAAAAAAAAAACACTATATAAATAATTAGTGCAATTAGATGAAATACAATATACACAATATGCAGTATCTCACAAAAGTAAGTACACCCCTCACATTTTTGTAAATATTTTATTATATCTTTTCATGTGACAACACTTACACTTTGCTATGTAAAATAGTGACTGTGCATCTTTTATAGCAGTGTACATTTGCTGTCCTCTCAAAATAACTCAACACACAGCCATTAATGTCTAAATAGCTGGCAACAAAAGTGAGTACACCCCTAAGTGAAAATGTCCAAATTGGGCCAAAAGTGTCAATATTGTGTGTGCAGTCCTCTTCCACTCCTCCATGACGACATCATGGAGCTGGAGGATGCCCTAAAGATGCTCAATAGAGTTTAGGTCTGGAGACATGTTTGGCCAGTCCATCACCTTTACCCTCAGCTTCTTTAGCAAGGTAGTGGTCGTCTTGTAGGTGTGTTTGGGGTCATTATTATGTTGGAATACTGCCCTGCGGCCCAGTCTCTGAAGGGAGGGGATCATGCTCTGTTTCAGTATGTCACAGTACATGTTGACATTCATGGTTCCCTCAATGAACTGTAGCTCCCCAGTGGCGGCAACACTCATGCAGCCCCAGACAATGACACTCCCACCACCATGCTTGACTGTAGGCAAGACACACTTGTCTTTGTACTCCTCACCTGGTTGCCACCACACACGCTTAACACCATCTGAACCAAATACGTTTATCTTGGTCTCATCAGACCACAGGAGATGGTTCCAGTAATCCATGTCCTTAGTCTGCTCGTCTTCAGCAAACTGTTTGAGCTTTCTGGTGCATCATCTTTAGAAGAGGCTTCCTTCTGTGACAACAGCCATGTAGACCAATGTGATGCAGTGTGCGGCGTATGGTCTGAGCACTGACAGGCTGACACCCCACCCCTTCAGCCTTTGCAGCAATGCTAAATCAAAACAGGAGGTTGGGACTTTAAATGAGGTGGTTGACTCTTGTAGAATGTATCAAATTTTTTTTTATTGTTGGAATACAAAGTATATAAATACGTAACAATGATATAGTTCATGTAAGAGAATCAATGAGTAAATGTTAACACATCTGTGCATGTGTACAACAATGATACCGTCGTATTTACAGTTATATACATAGTCGGCACATAACAACAATAAATTGGTAAAAAATATTTAAAACAATAGCAAAGGTTGATTCACATAGCAGTTAGCAGCCTCATTGTTGTACACATGCACAGATGTATCATTGTTGTACACATGCACAGATGTGTTAAAATTTACTCACTGATTCTCTTATATGAACTATATCATTGTTATGTATTTATATTCAAACAATTTAAAAAAAATTGATACATTCTACACGAGTGAACCACCTAATTTAAAGTCCCAACCTCCTGTTTTGATTTATTGAACCTGGAATGGAGGCACATCATATGAAGTGCCTCATCTAAAGTCCCAACGCCCCACTTTATTGTTATTATATTGATATTATTATCTGCAGCAATGCTGGCAGCACTCATCCGTCAATTTCCCAAAGACAACCTCTGTGTATGACGCTGAGCATGTGCACTCAACTTCTTTGGTTGACCATGGCGAGGCCTGTTCTGAGTGGAACCTGTCTTGTTAAACCGCTGTATAGGTCTTGGTCACCGTGCTGCAGCTCAGTTTCAGGGTCAGTTTAAGGGTCTTGCCAATCTTCTTATAGCTTAGGCCAACTTTATGTAGAGCAACAATTATTTTTTACAGATCCTCAGAGAGTTCTTTGCCATGAGGTTCCATGTTGAACTTCCAGTGACCAGAATGAGAGAGTGAGAACGATAACATCAAATTTAGCACACCTGCTCCCCATTCACACCTGAGACCTTGTAACACTTACCAGTCACATAACACCGGGGAGGGAATATGGCTAATTGGGCCCTATTTGGACATTTACACTTAAGGGTGTACTCACTTTTGTTGCCAGTGGTTTAGACATTAATGGCTGTGTGTCGAGTTATTTTGAACGGACAGAAAATTTACACTGTTATACAAGCTGTACACTCACTACTTTACATTGTAGCAAAGTGTCAGTTCTTCAGTGTTGCCATATGAACAGATATAATAAAATATTTACAAAAATGTGAGGGTTGTACTCACATATGTGAGATACTGTGTGGGTATATATATCAAACAAAGCAAACGATGTCCTTTAGCAACCAATGTGTCATAAAAGCTGAAAAACATTACATTATATAAATAAAACCAGTTTCTGTGATGAGTTTCAGTTATATTATTTTGATGAAATCACTCAATTGGCAATTACTAATCACAATGATTGTGATTTCTACCACCAGCAGGCTCCCTCCTTTCTTGGGATGGCCCGCCAAAAGGAGATGCAACCCTATAATTATAAAAGGTGATAAGCACTTTTTACATGGTATATGGCAGGGGCAGGGGCGGACTGACCAGTCGGTCACTCGGACGCTGCCCGAGGACCCAAGGTCATAAGGGGCCCGATCTCGGCCACATGAGAGGCCACTTGAAGCGGCTGTGCCGTATCACATGCCGCGATCATGCCGATTACAATACTGCTAACGGCGCGCTGCTCCCCGCCGGCCCCTCCTTCTCTCCTGTCCGTCCCAGGTGATGTCACAACGCATACAGTACAAGCACCTGGGATGGACGGGAGGGAAGGAGGGGCCAGCGGGGAGCAGCACGCCGTTAGCAGTATTGTAATCTGCATGATTGCGGCATGTGATACGGGCACAGCAGAAGAGTGGAGGGGCCGGCGGGGAGCTGCGCCGTTAAAAGTATTATCGGCATCTGGTAAATGAAGCCTGGGCCTGCCACAAGTAATGGGGGGGCGGCGGTACAGATGCATGGGGCCCCAGATCCCCCAACCCACAGTGTCCCCCTCTGTGAGTGCCCCCCCGTGTGTGAGTGCCCCCCGTGTGTGAGTGTCCCCCCGTGTGTGTCCCTCTGTGTGTGAGTGTCTCCCCCTGTGTCTGTGTCTCCCCCTGTGTGTGTGTCTCCCCCTGTGTGTGTGTGTCTCCCCCTGTGTGCGAGTGTCTCCCCCTGTGTGCGAGTGTCTCCCCATGTGCGATTGTGTCCCCATGTGCGATTGTGTCCCCGTGTGCGAGTGTGTCCCCCCGTGTGCGAGTGTGTCCCCCCGTGTGCGAGTGTGTCCCCCCGTGTGTGTGTGAGAGTGTGTGTGTGTGTGTGTGTGTGCGAGTGTGTCCCCCTGTGTGTGTGTGTGTGCGAGTGTGTCTCCCTCTGTGTGTCTTCCCCTGTGTGTGTGTCCCCCCCTGTGTGCGAGTGTCTCCCCATGTGCGAGTGTGTCCCCCCGGGTGTGTGTGTGTGCGAGTGTGTCCCCGTGTGTGTGTGCGAGTGTGTCCCCCTGTATGTGTGTGTGTGTGTGTGTGTGTGTGTGTGTGCGTGTGCGTGTTCTCCCTCCAGTTTCCCCCTGTGTGCTCCCCCCCGTGTCTCCCTGTGCAGGTGTGGCGCCCAAGGGGGCCCCATGAGCTTCTATTGCCCGTGGGCCCCATTAGTTGTCAGTCCGCCCCTGGACATGGGTGTCCAAAATTTTTTCAAAGAGGGCCAGATTTGATGAAATGAACATGCGTGAGGGCCGATCATTTTGCCTGACATTCTTTGAACCATTAAAATTCAGTCTAAGTGTGTTCATCCGAGCACTAATATACTGCCCAGCAAGAATTCTCTTGCCTTTGTGGCTGTGTGTGGTGAAGAGATGAGCCCGGGCGTGTTATTTGGAGATATATATATATATCTTTATCTATATATATATAGATATATATATATATATATAGAGAGAGAGAGAGAGAGAGAGAGAGAGAGATCTTTTGGGGCCCCAACGAATCCCGGAGCTCCACTCAGGACTAAGGATGAGCTTGGGTGTGTTTTTTAGATATACAGTATTTATTGCCGTATAACACAAACCTTCACTTTAAGAGGGAAGTTTCAGTAAAAAACGTAATCTTTAAATAAAGAACTGTGAAGCAAAATAAGGGTCAGTGCCCATCAATGCAGCCTAATCAGTGCCCATCTGCAGCCTCTCCATTGCCAAGAATGCAGCCCCACCGCTGTCATGAATGCACCCTTACCAACGTCATGAATGCAGCCTCACCACCGTCATGAATGCAGCCTTACCACCGTCATGAATGCAGCCTCACCACCGTCATGAATGCAGCCTCACCACCGTCAGGAATGCAGCCTCACCACCGTCAGGAATGCAGCCTCACCACCGTCAGGAATGCAGCCTCACCACCGTCAGGAATGCAGCCTCACCACCGTCAGGAATGCAGCCTCACCACCGTCAGGAATGCAGCCTCACCACCGTCAGGAATGCAGCCTCACCACTCCCATAAATGCAGCCTCACCACTCCCATAAATGCAGCCTCACCATTGCCATCAGTACAGCCCATCTGCAGTCTTGGAGGGGACAGGGAGGGGGTCGGGACGAGCACCAACCGATTACTTACAGGATAATCTCATGTTTACTCGGCGGCCTCTTTAATGCGAAGTCCCGCCTTCTATGACAGACAGAACAGTGGTCCAATGCCAGCCCAGGAGACAGGAATTCCTATTAACGATGCTGCCAAGTAAACAGGAGATTCTCCTGTATGTAATCTGACGCCGCTCGTATTGCCTCCTCCCTGTCCCCTCCGAGACAGCGCAGATAAATACGGTATATGCAGTTGTGCTCATAAGTTTACATACTCTGGCAGAATTTTAGATTTTTTGGCCATTTTTCAGAGAATATGAATAACACAAAAACTTTTTTATTCACTCATGGTTAGTGTTTGGCTGAAGCCATTTATTAGCAACCAACTGTGTTTATGCTTTTTAAAATAATAATGACAACGGAAACTACCCAAATGACCCTGATCAAAAGTTTACATACCCTGGAATGTTTGGCATTGGTACAGACACAGAAGGTGGCACATACACAGGTTAAAATGGCAATTAAAAGTTTAATTTCCCACATTTGTGGCTTTTTAAATCAGAAAAAGTGTCTGTATATAAATAGTCAATGAGTTTGTCAGCTCTAACAAGGTAGTAAAACTTTACAAAGATGGAAAAGTATATAAAAAGATATCAAAAGCCTTGAATATGCCAGTCAGTACTGTTTAATCACTTATTAAGAAGTGGAAAATTAGGGGCTCTTTTGATACCAAGCCAAGGTCAGGTAGACCAAGAAAGATTGCAGCCACATAGAGTGTGGAGGAGCATGCGTTCTGAGCATGCTCCGAACGCACGCTCCTCCCCACTCTCTCAACATTCAGAAGTGACATGCCCAGCCGCCCCTGAGCCGAATCTGAGAACCAGGAAGCGTTGGGAGCCACCAGCGTAGCTGGGAACATCAGCTGCCTCTCCACCTGCGAGCCGACTGCCTTCCTCCAGGAGTGGATGAACTTCTTATACCATTTCACATGAGCTGTAATCTCTACAATCTTGTGAGTCCTCAATCCACACCGAGGCAATGAGGATCTCACATTCTCCAGCCCCCCCCCAGCCACCCGCAACTCCTGGGAGACGTCACATATCTCAGGAGGCTGCATGACCAGTCTCCCTGTGCCATGCAATCTCCTGCCAGACATTCGCACAACAAATGTTTTACAAATAGACCCTAAAAAGTGTTAGTTCTCTGTCTTTATTTTTTTTTTTTTATAGATCCTTTAGGTTATGTGTGTGAGACTCTTACCCACAGTAATTAAGGTGTATTTTTTGCCTACATGGACCACAAACTATGTACTATCGGTAGGCTTACAGTTCTTTAACCATGCTCCTTTAAACCCCTGATTTTTTCAGACGGATTTTGTCCGAAACTGGTGTTGCATACACACGGTCGGACAAAGTTGTCGGAAAATCCGACCGTTCGTAACGTGATGACATTCGTGCGTTACAACGGAACTACATTGAGGCTAGTAGCCAATAGCTTTGCTCTCGTACTTTGATCTGAGCATGTCTGGCACTTTGTCCGATCGGAATTCTCTACAAACGATTGGATTTTGTTGTCGGAAAATTTGAGATCCTGCTCTCAAATTTTTTCTGTCAGAATTTCCGTTGGAAGAAGTCCAATAGAGCCCCCACACGATCGGATTTTCCGACAATATAATCCGATCGGACCGTTTCCGTCTGAATTTCCGACCGTGTGTACAAGGGCTAAGAAATTCCCATTGTTAAGTGCAATGTAATCATTCTCATTTTCATTGTGGTGTAATGCACATGCCGTATGTCTTCTGTGTCGCAAGGTGTTCCTCTTTCACAAGCTCCAAACTTGGGAAATATGGTTACACGGGCAATACAGTTCCCACTTCTAACAAATGAGCTACAATGCCTCCAAAAGCACTTCCTGAAAAAAAACTGTTGTAATAATTCTCCTTCACACAGTGCAATTACATCCATGCTCTGTGCGGGTCCATGTTTATCCACACAAGAATGCAATGGTGTTTAATATGACATCCATCCGGGTGAGGGTGGGTGTCCCTGGACTCACCCTGGGTGCATTCAGGGTCTTGCACCCACACAGATGTCACATTGGGAGCATGGCTATATTTGTGCAGCCACTGTGTCCCAATAGACAGCTATGAGACTGCTGGCACAGGGATGCACACAACATCTGTGCATCCCCATGCCAGTAGCACATGGTCCTGCATGGAGCATGGATCTACTCTTGCCATTTGAACAAGGCCTACACTTCTGTGCACACAAAGTTGATGCTAAAAACAGTCTAATTGCAAAAACAAGCAGTCTTAGTAAGGCTCCTTTCACACGGGCTTGTCTGTTTGACAGACTCCGATTGCTCAGCAGGGGATCAATCCATTGATCCCCGCTGAGCTGGCAGATGAGAGGTCCGTCTCCGCTCACTGTGCAGAGACAGACCTGTAAGAGTCCCGCTCTCCTCTATGGAGAGGTAGGATGAAAATGGAGCACCTGTCTGTTTTCATCCAAACTGATCCACCAATCGAATGGAAAATAGGACCTCCATCCATCTGGATTTAGCAGACAGGATCGGATCATATAGCAGCAGGTGTCAGCGGAAATGTCACCGTTCCATAGGGTTGAATTGAAGGTCCGATCAGGTCCGCCTGAAAAACTGACAGGCGGAACTGATCGGAAAGCCCGTAGAAAGGGGCCTACCTAGTGAATTATTCATTGTGATGGGATATTTATTCTCTGTTTACCCTCTCTAGATCACATTTCCAGCTCTGTACCTTCTCTATGAATATTTCCGCAATTTCCTTTGCAGTTGTGAAATTCTTCTCTCCAACACTTTTTGACGCATCAATGATAATGAAGATATTCATGAGGCCACCTGTTTTTACTTGCAGTTTACGATCGCTTGTATCTGTAAAGAATACAGACAAAAATTACATCACTGGAAATATACAGATTCAGGTCTGTTTCAGACAGGCAGACAGTTAAGCCCCGTACACACTATCAGATTGTCTGTTGAGTTTTTCCTTCAGATTTACCAAAACCATATAATATGAGGTCAAACCTTAGGAGTTTCAATGTGTATGCAATCAGGCAGGCCCTTCTACTACATGGTTTTGGTAAATCTGAAGGAAAAACTCAGCAGACAATCTGATAGTGTGTACGGGGCTTAATGTTTACTCCCCCTTGAAAAGTGATCCCTGGTGGCAGGCATTCAGGTGGTGCTACTGCCACCAGTTTTTTTTTTTTTTTATTGCCGAATGGAAATGTTACATTGCAGGATCACGCTGCAACTACAACCCAAGCATTGGATCGCAGTTATAGTGCAGCCTCATTGGTCTCAAGGGGCGAATTTGACAGGTGGTGCAGACTGTCAGACTCTTCAGCCTGAGTTAAAACTGCCATGGCCCTGTCAGGCTGTCATTTTAGAATACTGGTGGGTGGCAGGGAGGGAGGGGTGGTAAAACCATGGCTCGGCTGCCTGTATTTAACACTCCCCAGCTGCCAGTGTGCCCTTAGAGTAAAGACCATATATTTTACAAGGTGGAATTACAGTAAATATAGGATCTCCACCAGACCTTCCTAACCAGTTACAGCATTATTTGCTTATTATTAAGCTGTTCCTAGCCAGACTAAAGCTGGCCATACACTAGTAGATTTGTGTTCTTATGAAAATTCTCAGCACATTCGATGACTTGACAAAATGTTGTTTGAAAGTGCTTCCAAAATTATCATTCGATTTTGGAACCAATGGACTTTCCCAATCGAAGATCACAGTCATTGTTAGAAATTTGGTAATTTGAGAACATTTTGCTATCCTTCTCACTGCGGTTGAAAACTAATGTTGATTGGACCCTACTAATGCTTAGAAAATCAAATGATTTTAATTTAAAATTATTTGCTTTAAAAACATTCTATTAGTTTATGGGTAGCTATGAGCGACTGTGGCAATTCAGACTGCCTCACATAACATTGCAACAAGTCCTGAAAATTCATTTGAGAACAGTCAGGAAGTGTGCTGATCTATAACCCCCCGTACTCATAAAATTAAAGAGTTGTACACTGGAAACCCTAGTCTAGAGCCCCATAAACTTAAAACCCTAAATCCATGTCTATCTCAGTGAAATAAATCAAATGGGCTTCAAACAAGGCCCTGCATCCCCTGAAAAGCTACACTGTATGGCCAAAAGTGTATGGACATCTGACCATCAGAACCATATGAGTATGAGCCATTCCAAAATCATGTTGGATGGGAAGACCTGTCTCACAAATGGTGTTTTAAATGATACCAAAGGTGTTTAAGGGGGTTGAGCTCAGGGCTCTGTGCAGGCCATGCAACCGTGTCTTTATGGCAATGGCTTTGTGCACAGGGCCACAGTCATGCTTAAACAAAAAAACCTTCACTATTCTGTTATCACAAGCACCAAAAAAAAATGTTTAAAAAGTTCTTCTGAACCAGCCATTCTCAACTAGGGTTCCTCAAGGGTTGGCTAGGGGTTCCATGAGCTGTGGCTAACTGACCTCCATCTGAGGGTGCCAGCATTGTTCCAGGTCAAACGTCACTTGGCAGTACCAGTGAAATGACTGCAAGAGAGTCATTCTGGCTACCCCATAAGGGCAAAATTCTTACAATGTACCACATCCAACGTTTCCCAATAACAGCCAATGGACTAATCCTACCAGAGGTTCCCTGAGATCTGAAATTTTTCTCAAAGGTTCCTCTAGGGCAAAAAGGTTGAGAAAGGCCGTTTTATACTGCAAGACTGACTATATACTATGTATTTTCTAACCTTCAACTCTGTCAGGGTCTGATGATTCAATGGTTTCAGCCAAGGAGGATCCAAATACCTTTGCCACTTCTTCCGGGGAATCATATGTGTAAGAATCTGTGGACAAAGTAGTTTATAGAGTAGTATATAAGATACATTATGTGATATCCACATTTTTTCAATATATACAAGATAGCTTTAAATATTTATTTGCAAAAGGTAGAATTCCAGTTATTTTTTTTAGATGAGGAATTACCTCCATTTCTTTTTTTTTCAGCCATACGCTTTTCGAACGCTTTGAAAATAATCTATACATATTGTTGTATGCCAACAGGTCTAGTTGTTTTAGAAAATGTATCCTTTAAAATGGGCTCTAGCACATAAGAACTCAAATTTGAGAATGGGTATTAAAGATTTGTTTTACAGAATACAGAAGTAGGGATTTTTTTTCTCCAAAGTCTGCTAATGGATAGTCTGGCTCCTATTAATATATGGGTGAGAAGGGTGCAGTGACATCCCCCCTCGGCAAAAGCAGTCGCCAGCGGGGCTGGGCGGGGCTGGGCGTGGCTGGGGTGCACTGGGTGCAGTCGCCCCAGTTGACAAAGGCTTACTTTCAGATTTTAACTACTTTCTGTACCCACAGCAGGAAGTTTTCCCCTAATTTTCCATGGTGATGTCCACACAGGCAGCGAGTTGAGTCTCCACAATGGGGAAACAGAGAGCAATAAAAATGTCCCAGAAGTACAGAACACTCAATCATATTATCTAGATTTCATCATGGTGGGGAAGAAAAATCCAGGACCTTTAGTAAGGAGATCTCATCACTGCTGGAGCCGCTGAGAACTATTTTATAGAAATTAACATTTACATAGGTGTTATATCATTCAATAGTATTAATTTAATTATCTTACGTCTGCAGGATGGTTCCGATCCTGACCACTTCTTGTTCTCTTTACATTCCCTCGTCTTCGATCCAAACATCCTCAGTCCATTCTGACAATTATAGCTCACTTTGCCTTCAATTCTATAGGAAGTACCAACTTTACTGGCACCAATGGGGATCCCTGGGCTTGGGCAATGGCCCTCTGAAGAGAACATAGAGGTACTGTAAATTATATAGAATAATATTAACGTGACCATAACAGAACAGTTTGACAATCCATTAATAGTAGTAAATGTTAGAGAGTGTATCCAGTGTACCTAAGCCCAAGAATAAACATTTCATACATTGCAATATATATATATATATATATATATATATATATATATATATATATATATATATATATATATATATATATATATATATATATATATATATATATATATATATATATATATATATATATATATATATATATATATATATATATATATATATATATATATATATATGTAGAGCTTGTGGGGATCACCTTTTTCTGAAGGACAGTCAGCAAACAGGCACTTTCTTAAAAACCTGGCAGATGCCAGGTTTATTTTCAGGTTTGCAAAATAAAAACAAACAGTAAATTAAATCCTTGCCATCCCGCGCTAACTAAACAAATAGTCTCCTCTCTATACAGTGCGGGGCTGAACCCCATCACCCACAAAAACATGCGGAAAAGCAAACCTTTTAGTCCAACCCCCAGAGCTCCTCTCACTCAGGTTCCTTTCTCAAAACCAGAGCCCTGCTGTGCTCTCTTCCTGGATATTTAAAGTCCAGCTGACTGTGGACTCCAGTGGACCCAAACATCTGGACCGGAACCTAGCCTGCCACAGAGGCTGAAAAAACTGGGCCGGATTCCGGTTCAGTCCCTTACAATGAAACAAATGCAAGGTGAAATGTACCTATTATTGTGTATCTCACCTTGCATACAGTCACAATATATATATATATATATATATATATATATATATATATATATATATATATATATATATATATATATATATTTATTTATTTATTTATTTATTTTTTTGGGGGGTTCTGAGTAATTTTCTAGCAAAAAAAATATGATTTTTACATGTAGGAGAGAAGTGTCAGAAATGGCCTGGGTGGCAAGTGGTTAGTGGCAATTACCATAATAAGTAATACCGTATTTGCCAGCGTATAAGGCGACTGGGCGTATAAGACGACCCCCTATTTTTCAAGTGAAAACATTGGTTTTGGGCAATACTCGCGGTATAAGACTACCCCCCTTATGAGGCAACACCATTTAAAAAAAATATTAGAACTATTAAAAAACACAAGGCAAGAATGCCAACCACTCATCCGCCATGCTGTGATATGTCATAAAGTAAATCAAACAATAATAACACAAACAGAGATCTATTGAATGCCACAACTCTGGAAAGTAGAATTTTTCACTAACCAAACCTATACAGCTTTTGGGTTACATTCTATGGGAATTGTCCACCAAAATGCATTTAAAAAACGCCCTGTCATATGTCCCAGATTTACCTGTCCCTCTTGGGTGCCTGGGACCTCAAAGGCAAACAGCAGGATGTATAGTAGTAGGAGATCAGTGAATAGATTTACCCAGGGAAGTATGGTGAGCGGTGTATTCTTTTAATGAATACAACACCTGCTTGGATTGGCAGAGGCTGTAGAATCATCAGCCCTTGCCTCTCTCGCTCTCTCTCTCAAAGCCAATCAGAGCAGGCTAATCTATGTAGCCTGCTCGGATTGACAGAGGTTGTTACTCCAATCCAAGAAGGCTCTGTATTCATTAATAGAATACATCGCTCGCCGGGATTGGCTCAACGGCGTATACGGTTGAAGCCATATACAGTATTAGCAGACATTTGGGGGCTGACATCCATCGTGCAGCATTGTATACCCGGCGTATAAGACGACCCCCGATATTTGGGCATTTTTTTTAAAAGGTAGTCTTATACGCCAGAAAATACAGTATACAAATAATTATTATATATTGTTTTTAAGGTCATTTACTATATTTTCAAAACTGTACTCAAGCAGTTGGCTTAAAGTGGAGGGCCACTCTGAAAAAAAAAAAAAAAATATTAAAAATAAAAAAAAAATAAAAAATGAAAAAATTTTTTTTTTTTTTACTTACCAGAAATGCCTGTTACTAGGCACATAATCCTAATCTTCCTCTTCCTCCTCCGCGGAGATCTTCTGGTCTTCTCTCCTCGTCGCGTTCTGTGTGTTCCAGAACACAGCGTGTCCCATTCACAAAGCGCTGCGTGACTCGCGCATGCGCAGTAGGAAACGGGCAGTGAAGCCGCAAGGCTCCACTGCCTGTTTCCCTTACAAGGAATGTCGGCGCCGGGACCCGAGAGCCGAGGGATGGGTCGGCCACGGGCGGCCGACATCGCAGGCGCCCTGGACAGGTAAGTGGGCTTATTAAGTCAGCAGCTGCAGTGTTTGCTTTTAAACGGCCCTCCTCTTTAACAGAGAAATTACTGAAGTTGTATAACTTCAAACCAGTCATTTCACAGTAAATAGATAAATAATAAATATAGCAGAATAATACTGTATATGATTTAGCTTGATTAAAACAGTACCTTTTCAGCAGCTGCAGATTCTCCCTCTTAACTGTGTGATAAAAACATGGGATTATGGGTAAATCTAAATACCCATAAACCCATGTTTTTTCTTCTAGTTAAGAGGGCTGGGCTGGAAGTAGAGGTGAATGAGCTTGAAGACAAGTGGCTCCTTCTACCGGTATGACACTGCAGTGAGAGGCGTGCCTCCACTGCAGCATTTTTATTGGACAGCTGAGGTCAATGGTACTTTACCATTGGTCCAAGGCTCCAAGCTGTCCATTGTCTCAGTGCCTCTGACAAGAAGTGAGAGGCACTCTGGGCTGATCCTCTCAGTCTGCTGCAAACAGCGTGTGCCAGCTTGTATTTAACCACTTCCGCCCCAGAAGAATTTACCCCCTTCCTGACCAGAGCACTTTTTGCGATTCGGCACTGCATAATTTTAACTGACAATTGCGTGGACATGCGACGTGGCTCCAAAACAAAATTGACATCCTTTTTTTCCCCACAGATAGAGCTTTCTTTTGGGGGTATTTGATCACATCTGTGGTTTTTATTTTTTGCGCTATATACAAAAATATAGCGACAATTTTGAAAAAAACGCATTATTTTTTTACTTTTTGCTATAATAAAAATCCCCCAAAAATATATAAAAAAAACATTTTTTTCCCTCAGTTTAGGCCGATACGTATTCTTCTACATATTTTTGGTAAAAAAAATGGCAATAAGCGTTTATTGATTGGTTTGCGCAAAAGTTATAGCATTTACAAAATAGGGGATCGTTTTATGGCATTTTTATTAATAATTTTTTTTTACTAGTAATGGCGGCGATCAGCGTTTTTTATTGTGACTGCGACATTATGGCGGACACATCGGACATTTTTTACACATTTTTGGGACCATTGTCATTTATACCGCAATCAATGCTATATAAATGCAGTGATTCCTGTGTAAATGACACTGGCAGTGAAGGGGTTAACCAGTGGGTGGCAGTGTAGGGGTTAAGTGTTCCTAGGGGTGTGTTACTAACTGTTGGGGGCTGGGCTTTCATTTAGTGAACACTGATCTCTGCTCCAATCACATGGAGCAGAGATCAGTGTCACTAGTTGCTAGGCAGAATGGAGAAATGCTGTTTACAACAGCATTTCTCCATACAGCCGCCCCGTGAGACGATCGCGGGTATGCCCGCGGCGATCGAGTCCACGGGACCCGCGACCGGACTCACGGGGGTCCCGACCAGCGCGGCGCGCTCCTGATGGCAGGGCGGCAAATTTAAAGGGACGTACAGGTACGCCCATTTGCCTGCCCATGCCATTCTGCCGGCGTACATCGGCGTGCGCTGGTCGGGAACTGGTTAAATAACCATAGTGCTAAACTTAGAGGCGCATCTCTTCTCTTTTATATTGCTTCTAATCCCCCTGTGGAGGCTGCCATTTGTGGATGGACATTTTATGGTTACACAACCCATCACATTGCTATAATCTTTTTATATGGGCTATAAACTGAAGGACCTATGCATAAATAGTTGTGGAAATAATCATCTGAATTTCCATTATTTCTTATGGGGAAATTTGCTTAGATATATGAGTGCTTTGGATTAAAAGCATTTTTCTGGAATGAATTGTGCTCACAATCCAAGGTTTTACTGTATTTTCTTTAGTATTCTTTTTTAGCATAGTTTACCTTTTTTTTGTTTAAAAGAGTGTGTTTACAGATCTTAGATGCTGAAAATACATACCAGATGGTACCCATCTCACACCCTACAGAACAGCCAGGCCTCCTTAAAGCTCATTCATCTCTACTGTTATATATATTAATTCACTAGCTAATGTGAAAAAACATATATGTTAACAAAAGTAATGAAAATGTATGCACCAACTGAAACAATATTGAAAGTCAAGACATTAAAATCAGGGGCTAGAATCAGGGGTATTTAATTTGGGGTCTATTCACAACTTAAAATGTGCATTGAGTACAGATAAAGATATGTGCATTGATGTATGTTGGCATATTGCATTTTCACATGCACATTTCTCTTCACTTCCTGAAGCATGGAAAGAGTCTAGGGCACAGGAGAAGAGTCAAACTTGTGCTAATGAAAATAATATTTACAAAATATATTTCGCTGTCCCTTTAAGTTGTGTACAAGCAGCCGGCACAGCAAGGGATCAATATTGCAAAAATGTAATGAAAGTAAACAAGTGCAGCGCTCATATAAAATCACTTATCAATAGTGACCAACATAATTACAAAATATAGTCAAAACTTATATTGCATATAATAATGTGACATATAATAATGTGACAATCAAAAATCTGAAAAAAGAGTCAAAAAGGAACTAAATTGTAAAGAGTCCAAAATCATTAAAAACATATAAAGTTCAAAGTAGCTCCAAGAAGAAAACCAGTGGAGTGATGTGCATTGCACTGCAATGACACATGTTACCATGTGTTGCATTGAAAAGAGTAGGGCTCGTTTTCCTTTTTCTATTTCAAACCAGTGTAGCACCCTCTACCTTAGGTAGGTGCTAGTATAGGTTTTTCTGTAAGCTGCCAGCGCATGTAAATTTAGGCAGGCCTATGCTGTGAGCTAGGCCTCTTTGTTTTGATCTGGGGGCAGGGGAGTGGTTTAGTGTAGCAGTGGGTGACTGACATGCGCCTCAGCTCTTGGCCGCTTCCTCTGTTTCCAGAGGAAACAGAGGAAGGTTCTGGAAAAGGGGCAGGGCAGAGAGCTGGAGTGACATGAGGTACATGTGAGGAGCTCTGAACAATCCCCACTAAGATTGGCAGGGGGCAGGCCTCCTACATATACCCATGGTCAGCCTTCTAGGGGAGGAGTTGTCAGCTGGGTGAACTGGATGATGGAGTGTTATACTGTCGTGTCTGAGGGAACCCCCATTCTGGGGAGGGGTGTACCTCAGGCGGGGAGCTCAGGAGCTGGGAGGGAGCCTCTCCTTACACGATCATGGAGAGGTGTCCTGGAACAGGAGCTGGAAGGACAGTTGGTCCGCACATCTGGAGTAAAGTCATTCAGGAAGGATCCAGGACAGTGGTCGTGAGTGGAAAGCACAGTGGAAAGCTCTGGAGGAGACATTCCAGGGGAGCTGGATGTAGAACCAGAGGGAGAGACTGTGGGAGTTGTGTCAAGTTGCTGCAGCCAGGAGGGTGGGCAGGATTTGCAAGTCGGACTTGCTGGGATTAATAGTCCATCTACATTTATTCTTCTCAAGTAAATTGATTGCTGCCACAAAGGGGTACTGCAGGCTCCAGCCTACAAAGGGCCATCAAGTAAAGACACTGGGACTTATTCAGAGCAAGGCCTAGTCATGTGCTGATGGTGTGACAGGAGCACTAAAGTTGGACAGTGAAGTAGTGTGCTGGAGAAAGTGTTATGAGGTAAAAGTCTGTGAAGTTTAGGGTCAGCCATCTTGTTCTGCTGAGAAGTTTGACGCAGTTACTTTTAGTCTACAGAGTAGTAGTCTACTAGTAGAATTTATCCTATGGGCATCCATTGTCCCTTTTCCCCAACCAAGTTCAATCCCCTAATAAAAACAACAAAAACAAGCAAGAGACTATTCATTGACTGAGAAGTGTGTCTAATGGATGTCTTGCAGCAGGGTGAAATGTGTGGATGCTGTAACACGTAACAAGTCAGCGGGGCCATCGCTACACCAGTGTATATCAGTTCAATGCACCAGTGTGAACTGCTTCCATTCACATACCTTCTTTTTTTTTACAATCCTTGTGCTGGCATACGTTGAAAGAAAATTTGCCAACCTATCTGGTGTCAATTGACCCTTTGTGCAGTTCCAGATTCAGAATCCATTTCTAGATGGAAATGCGGCCTATTATCCCATGATTTTGTACCCTGCATGTAGGCAGGTGCAGTTAACTGCTTTGCCACTAGGTGGTGCCGTATGGGAATAGTGTCTGGCACAGAAGGTAGGGACATTAGGTGCTAGGCACTCTTAGGTAGAGCCCTCCCAAAAGGGATGTCAGGAGTATATAATCTAGAAGGGGAGGGACACAGAGTCTCTTGGGGCATGGGAGCCATACACCCTACATATGTAGGAATGTAACCTACAAACATGGGCCCTAGACAGGGCAAGAGGGCGGGTGGAGTGGACCTGTATGCAAGAGTAGCTGGCTGGAAACATTCTGTTCCTTAAAGGGGAGTACCACCCAAAAATGTAACTTTCGCTTTTCGGATTCCTCCCCCCTCTGGTGTCACATTTGGCACCTCTCAGGGGGTAGAGGGGAGCAGATACCTGTCTAACACGGGTATTTGCTCCCACTACCCCACTATCTGCAAAAGATCGCTGTGTCCAGCCACTCCTCTGTCACCCCCCCAGCTGTCTTCTGGAGGACACATTCAGAATGCTCAGCGCAGCTCACGCATGTGCAGTAGGGAACCAGGCTGTGAAGCCACAAGGCTTCACTTGCTGATTCCCTTACTGAAGATGCCAGCGCCTACATCTGGGAGCCGAGGGACAGGACGGCTTCGGGTGAGGACATCGCAGGTGCCCTGGACAGGTAAGTGTCGTTATTTTAAAAGTCAGCAGCTGCAGTATTTGTAGCTGCTGATTTTAAATGTTGTTTTTTTTTTTTCAGCAGAACTCCACTTTAAGGAGGTGGGGGCTAGGGCAGATTACAAAAGGCCTTGTAGGCCATGCTGGAAATCCATGTGTGGGGAGGTGCAGCGTGGTGTAGTGGCTATAAACACTCAGAGTCCAGATGTAGTAACAAAACTGCGTTGTAATTAAAGTCCAAACAAGCACAAGACAACCCGACCAGGTGCACCCACAGAATGTTTCAGAGAACAGTGCGGTAGATTTACTAAGACTGGAAAGTGCAAAATCAAATGCAGCTGTGCATAGAAACCAATCAGCTTCCAGTCGTTTTTTTTGTTTGCTTTTTGCGTCAGAGCTTAATTAAAGAAGCTAAAGTTAGAAGCTGATTGGCTATAATACACAGCTGCACCAGATTTTGCACACACACAGTTTTAGTAATTCATCTCCAGTGTGCAGCAGGTCTTGGATGCTCTAACAGCACCTCTCTTGAGGAATAGAATGCGGCCTGGCCGGTCTGTGCTCAAACAGGAAAGCATCGAGGAAAGTTAGTGTGTCCCTGCTTTTTCCCTACTCATCTGGAACCTCTCCCTACCTCTAATACTGTCCCTGTCAGATGAATAACCTGTCTCTACACTACCCACACGCAAAATGTGTACCAAGCCAGGGAGCCAGGGTCTTCAGTAGACACTGGTTGATGCAAGTGAGCCGCCAGAGTCCCAGCATCCAAGCTTCTCCAGAGACCCAGGAAAACATAGAAGAACCAGGTTCCTCTTGACTTTTTCTCCCTCTGCAATGCTGCTGTCGTTGAGGGCCACCTCCAGTAGCGAAAGTAGACTGCACCTGCCTACACCTGTATGGGGCTGCTTTACTGGAGGATTCCTGGGAGAGGTGTACCCAGCTAGAAAGTGTCTACAGAGAACACAGTCCTATGAGTACTTGTGACCCAGGGCAGAAGAGAGACTGTAGAGAGATGGCTGTGAGGTGCGGCATGTGCTTTCACTTGTAATTAATGTGGACTGTCCACATTATGTGATTGACTGTGTATGTCAAGTGACTGGAATGTATGTCCCTGTGATGTCTTTCCATTCCCTGAACAAGTGCAATGCAGCTAACATGTGGACATTTCTTCTTTTGGATATAAAGGTCTATGGTGAGGAGCAGGGCACAAGTTGGTAGAGGAGTGGGGCCCCAGCAGGTGGGATTGTGCTCTAGCAGGACTGTACAAGGGATGGAGACTTGTACTTGGCTCCAGAATTGTCCGACTACGAAGGCCCTTTTACATACAAACTCCTTTGCAACGTTGAGCTACAGCAGGCTTAGAAAGAGAATGTTGCTCCAACCAGAGAACACACGCCGATTATCAGTTTTACAGGCTGAGATGTAGGGCTATTCCAAAATATTATTTTTCTGTCTATGCTACATAATTCTATATACCTTTCATAACTTTACATAATTTTCATATTTGATATACCTGTACATTTTTTAACCTTCTCAATTAACGCTCCCTCATTTTCCAATAAAGAAAACTCTCCTTAATCTGAAATTCTCACCTTGGTCATCACATATTGTTGTTTCTCCGCTCCATTTTCCATTCTCCTGACAGGTTCGGTTTTTAGATCCAAACATTTTGAATCCACCCCAGCACTCGAAATACAGTTCATCGCCCACAAAATACTTTGGTTTACGCGGGTCATGCTCTCCACCTTCGAACATGACTGGCTTGGGACATTCAATAGCTATAAAAGATCAGTAATATAGAAGCACATGTGAACTCTATTCAAAGGCACAGGTAGAAAGGGATATTGTAAGAAAACTGCGCAAATACAGTTAGTGACAGCAGAGAAGAAGGCAAGCAGTGAAACAGAACAGGTGGAAGATTCTTGAATCCATATGCTAAATACTAGGTCTCGTTCTGCATGGCCTTCCACGTTTCGAATTGCAAGGATTTTGGTGAGGTATCTGTCAAACCAAAAAGCCATTGGGCAAAATTTCAGGCCTTATATGCAAAATATAGAACAATGCTAAGAAAATCAGATGATTGACAAAGGGTCAAGCCAAAGCATTTTGGGGATTAGAGGGACCCCCTTCATCTGGGTTTCAAGCTTTCAGGTGATAGGAATACTCAAACTAAAGAGAACTCTGATACAATCTAGAAACATTCTGAATGGGAATACTTGAATTGTAAATAATTCTCATTTAAATGTAATGTTGATATTTGTGTGCCAAAATAACTGCTTGTTGGGTTGGTGCAGTGGCGTATGGTAAACACTCGAGTCTCGATTGGCCAAGAATGTTGTATTGAAACAGTGGGTCAACAACATAAACAGGCCCATCGGGAAGCTCACCTTTCTGGTGCCACTTACAACTATAATTGATAGGGGACAGAAGACTCAGGGATGTAAACAGTATCTGCCACGAGGAGCAAAGTGCTGCCTAACCCAAATGGGAAGCTTTCTGAAGAGGTAAACGTAGTCCCTGCTCACCCCATCGGGATCTTGCGATGCCACTGTCCAAGTCCAGTGGGGAACCTGTCCCTAACCTTTTTATATTCCTACAGTTTTAATTATTATTATTTTTTACTCATCATATGGAGCCCTATATACTGGCGGCTGGCATGTACTTTGACACCAACACATTATGTGTGGGTGTGTATATATATATATATATATATATATATATATATATATATATATATATATATATATATGTATTCGTGTTTTGTACATAAATGAATTTTGCATGTATATATTATGTGCTAGATATCTTTCCTGACAATTTTTGTACATATATGAATTCTGCATGTACATGTTATGACAATAAATATGCCTATTCATCTTATGGTCTGTCATATGCTTCATTCAAAGTCCCAAACTTTTCCTCTTAGTAACCAATATAGGGATGGAGACACGTCTTTTGTGCCTCATTCAAAGTCCCGCCCATTTTTTCTTTTTATGCATAAAAAGAGTAAAGATCATAGGAAAAGGTGGTGGAAAGGGTAAAGTCTTCCTTTCCTTCACAGATGGCGTGTTTTTGCAAATAATAGAGTCTCTTGAAAGCTGCCTTTAATTTAGAATGTTCTACAATCTGTGTACTTCTATCCAAGGAAATTTTGAGATCTTACCAACATCATCATTCTCTATAGTTCAAGAATCCTTATCCCCTTAACCAGCCCTGATGAAATGGTTCCTATATAACCCTAAGAAAAGAATTGGCTTGTTGCTTGACCTTTTATCAGTAAACAGACCTTCTAATTTGGAGTTTACCATTGGTCTTGCGTTCCACGTTCCTTATAAAACAGGTGGAAGCAGGAAAATAAAAGTAGCAAGCAACAGATGAGAAGGCAGACAGGGAGTCAGGCAAATTAAAATGGCATAGGGTACGTAGTGGCAAAGCATAGAAGGAGACAGTGGCACATAGGAAGATGAAGACATGGATACGGCACAGGGGTTGGAGTAGAGAATGACACAGGAGGAGGCAGGTGCTGATACAGCACAGAAGGGAACAGAGACAACATCCAGGAGGAGTCAGGTAATGACAAAGCACAAGAGGGGTCAATAGGTGACAAAGCTCAAGAATAGATAGTCACTGATACCACATAGGAGGGGGCAATGAGTGACACTACCCAAGAAGAGTGGGTGAGTATACAGCACAGGACAGGGAAATGAGTGACACCGCCTAAGAAGAGTTAGGTAATGACACAACACAGAAGGATAATGGGCCATAGTAAAAAAAAAAAAAGTAGTTACCTTTACATATAGCTTTCTCCTTTTCATTTGTCCATTTCCCATCCCCCTCGCACTCACGTGTAGCAGATGGAAATGGATACTTTCCTTTTGGACAGCTATACTCCACTTTTTCGCCATCTTCACTCACTTTGTAGGTGCCACCGACAATGGCCACTGTGTCAAGGTTACACTCCTCAATAGGGGCAGCAATGGACACTGGAACAAGAAAGAGTGTGTCAATGTAACGGTGACTGAAAATGGCACTGAAAATATAAACCAGTACAATATAAGCAATGGTTTAAATGAAAAATTACATTCTGCCTAGCCAGGATTATTTCTAGTGCCTTAAAAAAACCTAATGAGAACGGTAAAATACTTCCTGTTATCTGTTAGGAGCTCCATCCAGCACACTTATACCTTGCTTTTCCCAAGGCTGAGCAGCCAATCGCAGCCAATCATAGCCTCTACGTCACATAGAACCTGCTCATGGCATCCAGTGTGACGGATCTAACACCATACATTATTGTCTTGTTTAATAGTGTAGCGCACCCCCTGAACGAGCCATTGGTGAATTTGGTCCTATTCCCCTAGTTAGGGCACACACACCATTTTCTCCTTTCTTTTGCTAGCTCAAAGAAATAGTCTAGGGGTGTCTTTTTTAGGATTTATAGGAACATAGAACTTTGATGGGGGTGAGGTAGCATGGGATAACGCAAATCTGAATGCTGTGAGGACTCTTCTCTAGCTTGCTGAGCTACAAAAAATGTCCCACAGAATTTATTGCTGGCAGAAGAGTAGGGCTTTTCCCAAATAGATGAGGATAGAGCTACACACAGTCACTAACTTCCAGGAACAGGGTCAATTACTCCCATGGCTACAGGATCATCGGTTGCCTCCTTCCGATATCCACCGGGCCCTCTCCAGTGCGAGAGACACCCTCACACCACCATAGGACAGCTGGACACTTCTCTTCCAACTTCCTCCTGATACTATTTCCAGTGAGCTTTTTCAGACCCAAACAAACTGCAGAAGTAAGCTTTTTCGAATAGACCCCCCACCTGAAGCCCCAGCTGGAACCTTGATGTCTTCTAATGCCGCGTACACACGGTCGTACTGTTTGACGTACTTAGTCCGTTGAAACACATTTCAGTGGACAATCCGCTCGTGTGTGGGCTTCAGCTGACTTTTTCAGCGTGCAGTCCGGAGTACTAAGAATTTCGGTTTTTCCAAAAATCTGTCCGTCGTACTTTGGTTTCAGCGGACAATACGGTCGTCAGTATGCTAGTCCGACGGACAAAGAATGGCGCATGCCCAGAAAGGATTTACAGGGCTTTCCTGTGTCTTGGACTTCCTATTTCTAGTCCCGTCGTACGTGCTGTACGTCATCGCGCAAGCTTTCGTCGGACTGTTTGTGTATCCGTGTGTGGTCAAGTCCGTTCAGTGGAAAGTACGCCGGATTGTCCGTCGGATTGTATGACGGACTAAGTACGTCAAACAGTTCGACCGTGTGTACGCGGCATAAGTGGCACCTTCAAAAATCCTGCCCCAGGAGCAGATTCCCTGCACAGGGTCTCCTCCAACAGGACAGGACCCAGGGACTCTGCTGCTCTGGCTCAAGCCCCATCTTATTTTATTTCCACCACCTTCTGGGCACACCTCCCCGGGGATTGGCTGGAGACCCATAAATATTCAGGCTGCTTACTCCCACTATAATTCTAGAGTCCTCTAGAACAGGGTTTTTCCTTCTTTTTTTTAGTCAAGGCACACTTTATAATGATGTACATTCGGATGGCACTCCAATGTAAACAGCTAAACTAATAGTTTTACATAATGCAGCCACATCCACACACGTAGGCCACCCAATATTAGAGGTGATTTATTCTTCCAAGGCAAACACACCTTGGCACACTGGTATTCCAATGTTTCTCTTCTCTTTATATTTCCATACTCAGCTAGTGTAACCCCAGTGCTGATGGAGAGGGGCAAACAAAAATTCTGTTGTGTAGGGGCCCAACGCCCCCCTTATCAACCAATGACATCATAGGTTGTTAGGACGTCAGCAGTTAGAAGGTTGTAATGGTGCACAATGAAAACCTGTGGCTTTGTGTAACTTAAAGGCAGTCTTGATCCCTCCGCTGGCTTTCATACAATTTTCTGACAATAGGTTATTTGCCAAAGCACCCCTGAAGCAACCCAAAGGCACCCTGGTAGAAAATGGCTGCTCTAGAATACAGGGGGAAGTAATTAGAGCAGCAGCCTGTGATACACTGAGCAGACCTAAATAATCAACCCCGGCTCCAGAGGAGCTAAACTAAATTTAGCTAGCAGCCAGCCTACTCTACACTGGGAAGGTGCTACAATAGTAAGGTATAAGATAATTAATAATAATAATAATAATAATAATAATAATATTCAAGCTAAATTGATGTATTCTTTTAACCAAGTTCTATAACATACAGTCACATTTTAGTCTATTGTTGTCAGATCAATGACTGGTGATTCCTCTTGGTTTTCCATTGTTCTTTGCACATTTCTCTTTGCCTTAACAAATTAATAGTATGGCCAAACTTCCTTTCAGTGCTGGAGTTTGTGTGGTATGGGTGAAGTGGTACATACCATGTGTTAAAAAAAAAAGCCATAACGTTAATCATAGAAAGATGGTTTTACATAATTACTTCCTAGACAAGCAACTGTTCAACTCTAAATCCTGGGACCCTTTATGTCTATGGGTTGACTGACCCTTCAACACTACCCCTATCCATAAAACAGCCATAAACCTAAGAAGTACTGGTA
Source organism: Lithobates pipiens (assembly GCF_037356315.1). Lineage (NCBI taxonomy): Eukaryota > Metazoa > Chordata > Amphibia > Anura > Ranidae > Lithobates > Lithobates pipiens. Next base: position 222,834,612 of record NW_027507685.1, read on the forward strand.
GAGGGGTGCATTGCTGGACACAGATTTTATTGTCATTACTTGAGCCCAAATTGATTGTATTTGGCAGCTCCCCCCAAAAGAGGACATTCAGCCCTCCAGCCCTGATGAAGGGGATTGTGTTCCCCTGAAATGCATTGGATGTATTTTACCCTGCTTGTTGTAACAAGTTAAACAAAAAATACTTTGGACTCCTGGGGATTTTTCCATTTGGGGCTCTTTTTGACCCACTACAGCCATAAACCTAGCCTAATACAGGCATGTCCCACTTTTAAGTACACAATGGGGTTTATTTACTAAAGCTAGAAAGTACAAGATCCGGCTCACTTCTGCATAGAAACCAATGAGCTTCTAACCCGAGATTGTTCAATTAAGCTTTGGTAATAAAACTTGGAAGCTCATTGGTTTCTATGCAGAAGTGAGCTGGATTTTGTGCTTTCCAGCTTTAGTAAATAAACCCCATTGTGTACTTAAAAGTGGGGTACGCCTGTACTTTCACACCAAAATCTTTGTGACAAAACAAACCTACGTTGTAATATATAGATGTAGCGGATGACATTTTGAACAAAATGTCATACGCATGTAAATTTAGTTTTTGCTTCAGAACAGTAGAGGTTCTGAGGGTTAATTAAGTAGGTTGGCCTTGACATCAGTCTGGCCGGACTGTGTTGGAAGTTCTGCCTGGTCATGTGAGCAGTGAGGTGCACATGACAAGCCAGAACCAGGCCTGGTTGGACGTTTTGAGTATCAACCTTCTCGGAACCAATCAGTGGGAGTGCTGGGCCCTGCTGGGGAGTCTGGGGAGGGGTACTTAAGATGTGTGGGTCACGGGTTTCAGGGGGGAGGAGTTTGTGAGGCCCGTGTGGTCTGTTCGGGTTCCAGGACCGGGGTAGCCCCGTGTATGTTTTTCCAGTACCATTGAGGCGACAGAGAACATTCCAGGTACTGAGAAAAAAAGTTCCTGTTCACCTTTAGTTACAACTTGTACACGTTCATAGGATTGTTTAAAGTTTTGAGTCAACGTGCTGGCTGCCATGATCTCTGGCTAGAGATCTGTTCAGCCTTGAAGTACCCAGCTGCGAGTGGCTACTCTCTGGGTGGAATTAGAGACTTTGCTAGACTTGCAGTTCAAGGTGCCTGAGTTCTTCACCCGTGCCCTCTGTTCCCATGAGAGACTGTGTTATTGGATGTTACTACTGCAAAATAAAACCTTTTAAAAATGACTTTATCTGTGTCAGCGTTCAAGTCGTTGGGTATCAACCCTGGGAACCCCTAGACGTGGAAGAGCAGGCCAATAGGAGGTAACTGGTAAGCCCAATAAGTCAAGCTTTGCTTTACCTCATTTCACTTTACCCAATCACGTGCAAGGAAAATTTAAAAAAATTAATTTTTGCTTGCACATGATTGGATGATGGAAGTCAGCAGAACTTCTGCTGATTTACTAAGCTCTATAGCAACTGCACTCTAGAGGAAAAGAGATTTCATCTTCAACTACGGAAAGGTTTCTTCACAGTTAGAGCTGTGAAAATGTGGAATAGACTCCCGCCAGAGGTGGTTCTGGCCAGCTCAGTAGATTGCTTTAAGAAAGGCCTGGATACTTTTCTGATTGTACATAATATAACTGGGTACTAACATAGGTAAATTTGATCCAGGGAAAATCCGATTGCCTCTTGGGGGATCAGGAAGGAATTTCTTTCCCCTGCTGTAGCAAATTGGAGCATGCTCTGCTGTTTTTTTTCTCGCCTTCCTCTGGACCAATTGTGGGCATAAACTTGGGTAAATTGGATTGCACGATTCTTTTTTATTTTGTTTATTTGTTTTTAAGGTTTTTAAGGTTTAACTGGATGGACTTGTGTCTTTTTTCAACCTGACTAACTATGTAACTATGTAACTTGCAGAGTGAAATTGCACTTTGCAAAGTGCACAGTCTTTTTGCCTTGAGTAAATCAACCCCAGAGTGTTGGCTTAGCTCAATAATTTCATTAACAGAAATACAGAAATCCCCCAACCAGTGGCGGTCCGTCGATTAGGGGTGCCCGGGCGTCACCCCCTCTGTCACGCCACCCCCTCTATGTAGAATGGATAGATTCATGTGTAGCGCTGGTATTTTACCCGCTCGGTGCTATTATTTTTGTAAATTTAAGTTTGTCTGAAGCTGCGGTTTGGCTAATTATGCTAAAGTTCTGGCTTCTGTACCAGTTTGGCTGGGTTGTGCTAATTTCTACTTGGCCGTGCGTGTCGCTGTCACCATCGGTAAGTGTTAGAAATGCAACAAGCAAAATGTATTGGGTACCCCTTTTGCTCAGAAACAGCCTGGTGGGAGTGGTCTACCCACTGTGCATTCTGGGTAAGGGTACTTAAGGTACCAATGCCATTTTCTGGGGTTCGTTTTTCCCCACCTCTTGGCCCTCCTGGCCTGGGGTGTGTGCTGCTTTGACCAATGCCTCGGGCTGGCTAGCCTGAGGCTTCACAACCGAAGAGTGGGCCCAGAGGTTCTGGGACCTACTGATCCAGAGATGATCCTGTGCTGTCTTGCCTGAGGGGAGAAGCCACGCAACTGGAGAATCCAGGGGAGGACTTTTCGGAAGAGGACCAAGCCACAAGGCTGGTGCCTCATGGAAAAGCCTGGAGACTGAGTTGGAGGATGCATCCTGGGTTGTCTACCACACAGTATCGCCGGGTCGGCTGAAAGAATCAGGTACTGTGGGGAAACTCTTTAACTTAGCAACCAGAAGATTATTGTGCCTTCCTGTGGCAGAGGATTACATAACAAGATCGCTAAACCTATCAAGTCTGTGGCAGAGACTTTGTTTGAGCATCTCACCGGCAGCTAGGTCAGTTAGAGAGCCCTATCCGGTGATTGGTAGATCCAGCTTGTGGGAATCGTTTGTCCTCTGGATCAAGGAAATACCTTTAACTCGCAACTACAAAGGTACCTGAATTCCCCTTATCCTCTACCCCTCTATTGCAAAAGGGTGTGTTTTTGTTAAATAAACATTCAGAAAAAGGACTAAGTGTCGGAGCTAATATTCTATAATCCACTCTTCAACTGGACCCCTAAGACGGACACAGTGAGCAGGTGAGGTAACGGTAAGCCCAACAGCTCCTTCGGGGGTAAGTGCTACACATGCATTGCATGAATCTATCCATGGCCGCTATAGCCACCCCCTGTTCATGCATCCGGCCCGTTTTCGGACACGGGCGCCTGAATTACAGCAGTGTTGTTGTTTTTTTGAAGGACCTGATTAGAGCCATAGGCTCTAATAGGCTTCCAAAAAGGTATATTCGAAGTACAGAGCATTGCGCTCGGAGCCCACCCAGGTGTGTTAGAAAAGCGAACGAATATTACATTTTCTAACACTGAATCGCCTCTCAGCCAATCAGGAGGTGTGGTTATAATACCCGTCACCTGATTGGCTGAAGGCACATGTGCTCCAATTGGATGCCTTGCAGGAAGGAAGAAAAGACAAATGGACACAGGAGCCTCCGCCTGACCCGCTGCTCATCTCACCATCCCACAGCTTGTCGCCTGACCCGCTGCTCATCCCACCATCCTACAGCTTGCACCCTTCAACTGCTGCCTGACCCCCCGCCAAGATGCGGTAAGTGCCGGGCAGTCAGGGAGCGGGCGGGCGATCACAGTGGCTGCATTTGATGGGCACAGTGGCTGCATTTAATGGGTACAGTGGCTGCATTTGATGGGCACAGTGGCTGCATTTGATGGGCACAGTGGCTGCATTTGATGGCACAGTGGCTGCATTTGATGGGCACAGTGGCTGCAATTGATGGGCACAGTGGCTGCAATTGAGGGCACAGTGGCTGCAATTGATAGGCACACTGGCTGCAATTGATGGCACAGTGGCTGCATTTGATGGCACAGTCTCTGCATTTGATGGGCAAAGTAAGGCTGCGATTTTTGGGTTTTATAGCACCAGCCGCCACTTCCCCCAACTATTTGTTAAAATAGGACATTGATACAGTTTGCTATCCTATCCTTTTCCCTAATGATGCTGGACAGCCTTTAGACATGCAGGCTTGAGCATTGCTGTAAACGCCGAAGATAAATTATTCCACAGTGCCCGTAGCTACAGAGGTCAGTAAGGCACTACTTTAAAGCTCATGAACTATAAGACTATAGGGTTGATTTACTAAAGGTAAATAGACTGTGCACTTTGCAGTGTGCAGTTGCACCCTTCAAGAGCAGTTGTTCCAGAGCTTAGTAAATAAGCAGAAGCTCTGCTGACTTCCATCATCCAATCACGTGCAAGCAAAAATGCTGTTTTTTTACAATTTCCTTGCACGTGATTGGGTATTCTTTGCAAAGTGAAGCTTTACCTCATTTACTAAACTCTGGAGCAACTTCACTTGCAGAGTGCAACTGCACTTTGCAAAGTGCACAATCTATTTGCCTTTAGTAAATCAACCCCTATGTGAGTACTGTACTTGAATGTCCATTTTCTGAATGAATGAATGAATGAAATACTTGTATAGCGCACAATGCGAACTGAATCGCCTCTAGGTCACAGATTCACCTTGGAGCTCCCATACACATATAAGTTGTCTATGAATAATAGTCAGGAAGACATGTGCCTGCCCTCTGTAAAATTTTACAATTTCTTTTTGTCTTGGTGACAATAGTCTTCAGGCCAAAGAGAGAGGATGAATTAACCTAGCCGAGACACAGACAGCAATAAAAACTCCACAGGATGTATAATTCTAGTCTTTCTCTAATCCATTTAACAGTAAAGAGTAAGGCCGCGTACACACGGGCGGACTGTCCGTCCAACTAAGTCCGTCAGACAATCCGACAGACAGTCCGTCCTACTTTCGAATGAACGGACTTGACCACACACGATGAACAGACAGTCCGCGAAAGCTTGCGCAATGACGTACAGCACGTACGACGGGACTAGAAATAGGAAGTCCAAGACACAGCAAAGCACCCTTTGGGCTCCTTCTGCTGACTTTGCGTTAGTAGAAGTTTGGTTAGAGACGATTCGCGCTTTTCAGACTTCAGCTTAATTTGTCCGTTTACTGCGGCGCAGTCTACCTGTGAGGTTTGTATCTGTCTTTCGGTACGCGTGGATCAGTTGGTACCTGTTGTTAGGCGCTTCTGGTCCGCGCGTTTCTGGGTTTCAGGTCGTTCTTCATAGGTCTGGCTGTTCTTCAGTGCGTTCAGTTGAGCTTGTTTGTCCAGCCGACCGTTTCAAAGCCATGGAGAGTGGACGTACTCGGGAACGAGTTCGTGCTATATTGGGGCTTGGTGTTGGGGTTAATACTTTGACCCGAGCCCAGTCTGTGAACAGGGTGAGGAGGAGTTTATGGACAAAGAATTGGTTGCGCCAGCGTGACCAATTCTCGCATATGCCTTTACTCCGTGAGATCCGTGAGAATAATCCTGATGATTTCAGGAATTATCTCAGGATGACGGACCCCGTTTTTCACCGTCTGCTGGCTTTGCTGACCCCTTATATCAGCAGGCAGGATACCTGCTTGCGGCAAGCCATCACTCCGGAGCAGAGGCTCGTCGCCACATTGCGCTACTTGGCGACAGGGAGAAGCCTTCAGGACCTCAAGTTCTCGACAGGCATCTCCCCCCAGGCTCTGGGGATCATTATTCCAGAGACCTGTTCTGCCATTATTCGGGTCCTGCAGAAGGAATATATGAAGGTAAGTTTGTTCTTTTAATATTGCATTATATGCATTGTATGTTTGTATTCATTTCATCATGACTTTTAATATCCATGACAGGAATGTGATGTGAATGTCCCCTTTATATGAATGCATGCATTTTTTTTTTTTATGTTTTTTTTTTTTTTTGTGTCTTTTTTTGAGCTTTTTACCTTTTTGTGTCCCACGTGCATATTTGCTTTCATTAACGTCCTCAGCATTCAATCCTGGGCCCCTATACACCCACAGCCGAGACTGTTTTTCTCTATAATTCATATTGTCAGCTCCATTGTACTATTTTACTGCCCCCTCACCCTTTGTATACTCTTTGTATACACCCTGTGTGTATATATATATATATATATATATATATATATATATATATATATATATATATATATATATATATATATATATATATGGATTGTATACTCATTAATTAGTCCCCCACTCAAATTGGTTGCAGGTATTGTCTACTCATTAATTAGTCCCCCCACCCCACTCAAATTGGTTGCAGGTATTGTCTACTCATTAATTAGTCCCCCCACCCCACTCAAATTGGTTGCAGGTATTGTCTACTCATTAATTAGTCCCCCCACCCAACTCAAATTGGTTGCAGGTATTGTCTACTCATTAATTAGTCCCCCCACCCCACTCAAATTGGTTGCAGGGATTGTCTACTCATTAATTAGTCCCCCCACCCAACTCAAATTGGTTGCAGGGATTGTCTACTCATTAATTAGTCCCCCCACCCAACTCAAATTGGTTGCAGGTATTGTCTGCTCATTAATTAGTCCCCCCACCCCACTCAAATTGGTTGCAGGGATTGTCTACTCATTAATTAGTCCCCCCACCCAACTCAAATTGGTTGCAGGTATTGTCTACTCATTAATTAGTCCCCCCACCCCACTCAAATTGGTTGCAGGTATTGTCTACTCATTAATTAGTCCCCCGCCCCACTCACCCACCTAACTTATGTCCCCTGGTCCATCAGAGGGCTGAGTAATCTGTGAATTGGGCTGTCTATATTTTTTTTTTTGGCAGAATTTTTTTTTCAATATTTCTGTTTAACTGTTGTTCCAAAATGTTTGTGAGTTTTATTTGTTATAAATTGTTTTGATTTAATGACTAATTTTTTTTTTTTTCCTGTGTTTGACTCCCCAGTTTCCTTCCACGCCACAGGAATGGCAGACTGTGGCTTCCCAATTCGCTGCCCGTTGGGACTTTCCCAACTGCGGAGGGGCGATCGACGGGAAACATGTGAGGATTGTGCCCCCACCCCATTCGGGGTCCTACTATTGGAATTATAAGGGGTTCCATAGTGTGGTGCTAATGGCGGTGGTGTCAGCACAATGTGACTTTCTTTATGTGGATGTGGGGAAGAACGGCCGGATGTCTGACGGAGGAGTCTTTAGGCAGACCGAGTTCTGCCACCGTCTCATCACTGGTGGCCTGGACTTGCCACCAGATGCCGAGAATGTGGAGGGTCTACCGTTTGTGTTTCTAGCTGATGAAGCGTTCGGTCTGAGTGACCATCTGATGAAACCCTTCCCCCAAAGGACCCTCACCCCGGAGAGGAGTGTTTTTAATTACCGGCTGGCCAGAGCAAGAAGGGTTGTGGAGAATGCCTTTGGCATTATGGCCAGCCGGTTCCGTCTGTTACTGACAGCGATCAACTTAGCAGAGTATAAACTGAACTATGTGATTCTTTGCTGCTGCATTTTGCACAATTTTCTCCGCAAACTTTCAGGGAACCAGTACCTGCAACCTATTGGGCCTGAGGCCGGACTAATATTACCAGAACTCACAGGGCTGGATCATGCCCTTCCTGGCTTAGCCCCTGTAATATTTGGGGGTTATTTTAGCTTAAAGGTAGAGCTTACCAGTGAGCTGGATCCACACCAGATGTCGTTTAAGGGCTCGTAGGCCCACTTTTATTAAAGAAAGAAAAGTCAGATAACAAAATAGTTGCCCACACAGGGGTTTCAGCTTTCCACAGCAGTAATGTATGTAGAACCAAAAATACCAAGCCACCTGGCTCTCTTTAGCAGCACTGCTGCTCAGACTTCTGCTGCAGCCCTCTTGGCTCTTTAACAGAGTTCCTGTACACCCCGTACCTCAGCACTCTTTAACAGCTTCTCTTTCAGCCCACAAGCTTGGACCCTCTGTCTGCTCTGACAGACCGACCTGTGCAGACCTGCACACTTCTCCCTTGCACGCCTGGACTCCTCGGGAGGGTGGAGCCCAGAACCATGGTGTTGGCTTTGTTTTAAGCCCAAGACCCACCTGTGCAATCATCCAGCCAGACTGCTGGCTGGTCCCAAAACCCGGTCCCAGGATTGGAGATTCCGAACTACCACATATCCCCCCCCTTTGTTTCGACCCAGAGGGCGGAACACCCAAGTTACTTTTGGCACCTCTGTGCCAGATACCATTTACAGAAGTACCCTCCTGTCCAACCTCGCTTCTCCTAACGGGGAACTCCACCCAATGCCTCCTTTGGTGTCTCCCTCTAAGCCTTACTGTCACTCTGCTATGAGCTTTGATGCGACCTTCCCAACTTTTCTTCCGAGTGAATTTCCATAAGCACTTCCTCTCCTGAAATCTTAATGGGTTCCCGTTGGTCTTCCTACCAACCCTTCTGCCTCCACGCTTCAGGTTCCCAGGTTTCCCCAAAACTCTCTCAGCAGTACTGTTCTGAGCCTGTAGGGGGCCTATTTCTATAGTGTTTAGAACGGAAACCCACCTCTTATTTCTGGTACCTGACTCAGCAGTCACTAATTGATTACTAGGTTTACCTGTACCTTTGGGCACCACATTATCATGTACCATTAACACATTATTTGGTTCATCATTGACAGACATATTCAAACCAACATTAGACCTCTCAATGTTGCACATGTCACCAATGCCTTTTTTTCCAACATTTGCTAGGGCAGAGTCTGCAGAGGGCACACATACCAGAGGGCCGCCATCACCCACAGGAACCTCACAGGACGCCACCTCCCCTGGGTTCACCCACTCTGCAGGCAGCTGTCCTACCACTTGACCCGTTCTGATGCTACCTGTATTTTTATCCACCGGAACAGGCCAGCTCTCGCCTGATCCACATACAATTTTTACCACGCTCCTTGCCCATTCCCCTGTCCCGGGGACCTTATTAGGTTTGTCACCTAAACCAACCACTGGACTGGGAACCCCAGTCTCTTTAACCACCTTTGTTTGAGCCCTGGTCAGGATCTCTGCTGCTTTCAGGTCCACACATGGCCCTTCCACCTCATGTGGTTTTTCTACTGGTGCAGTATACACGCCCTTCACCAACTGACCAGCACCACACTGGACCATAGCAGCAGAAATGCTTCCCATCTGGTTGTTAGGAGGTGAAACCACAGACATTTTAGGCTTATTTTCAACTTCTCCAACGTCTGTCTCAAATATTTCTTCTGGATCTAATCTAGCCGCATACGTAGCGGCAACTTTTAACAAAAGTAGCAAATTTAGGAATAAACCATTCCTGTCCTGTATTGCTTTGCTCTGTACAGCCTGCCATAAAGTGCTCCCCCTAGTGGTACTCCGCAGTACCAAACCATCAGACTGTGGAGGAGACACACTAGTATAGATTGGCTGTACATTCCAAAGTTCAAGCATCTCTTTTAATGCTTCGGTTATAAACCAGGCCCTTGACTCCAGACCTAAGTCCTTCCTGGGGACTTTCATGACACTGGGGATGCAGAGAGACTCACTTGCTGAGACTTGAAAAGTTGTGATGGTTAATAGAACCTCCTCGCAGCTGGAGGTAAATACAGCCTGGTGCTCCACCAGAGCACTGCCAGGTACTGGACTCATACTCAACTTCTCAGGCTCAGCATCAGTGAACTGCTCCAGAACATTAGTGACGTCACGTTGACACTCCATGTCAACCTCAGTTTTGTGGGTCACGGACAATGTCTCTGCTCTGCCCTTATTTGGTTCATCCTGCTCACCAGGGTTAACCCCTGCAGCAGCCACCGCGCCCTCAGGTACAAGCTGTTCTGCAGCCTCCCCTGCTGGCACAGCAGAAACCGTGTCCACCTTATTTTTGTGCATAAAAGCCTTATCTATCAGGGAGATAAGATTTTCACTCCAACTATTCCAATCTGTTGTATGTGAGCTCCCTTCATCGGTACTCCTCAGCACCAATCCATCTGCCCAAGGAGACACATAAGAACAGACTGGCTCAGCTGCAGACTCATTACACCAGTCATTGTAAATCATGTCAGACTGTGGTAGCACAGGTTGCAATACACCATATTCACCACCTTTCTCTGCTTGCATTTCATAAGCCTCACACACCTTTGCATTTTGCACAGGTTGTGTTAATCCACCATTTACCTGCACATTTTTAGTACTAGCAGCTTGCACTAACACATTACCATTACATGGTACAGTTCCATTCTGTCCCACCAGAGTGACATTGCAGTTGTCCAGGGCAACCTCTGACTCCAACACATGAAGTTCCCTGGAGATTCCTGTGGACAACTGTGCTGTCTTACCACCAGTTGCTACAGGCAACGGCCCATTTTTGATAACCCCAGGTTCTTCCAGAGCAAAAGTTTTCCCAACAGCATTAAACTTTTCATTAACAGTAACACTTATAGCATTTTTCGCATTTGTAGGCTGTCCTAGCCCATGGTCAACTTGAGCCTGATAGTCATTAGACACAACACTTTTAGACATCAACACAGGTTCTATTTGGATTTTAACCCTTGCATTCCCACTATATAGGGAAAAGTCATTCTCAAGCGCACATTCAGTGGCCCCACTAACTGGGGTCACTCTCACATCATCATGGACAGTCTCGTAACCAGTCCTTTTATACATGAAATCAGCAGTTCCAGCCATCATTTCATTAAAGACAGTCTTACCCACCGCAGTAGTTGGTGTCACCATCTTCATTTGAGTACGTCGTCTTATGCACCAGTCCTCTGCTGCACTTTTACTGGCCAACTCCTCCTGGTGGCCATGGGATGAAACTATAGCAGGCATCTCCCACCGTTTAGCACCCCCTGCAGGCACCACAGGAAACTTCTTGTTGCTAGGGGTGACTGCAAACATATTTTCACCGGAATCTGGGCCTACAGACAAAACCTTCTCAGCAACATTATCTCCAGCCGTATTCCACAACCTAGGGCAAGAAAACATGCCATGCCCCAGCTGGCCACATTCCAGGCATGGTACTGGACGATTTTTTTCCAAAGCGATTCTCTCCTGGTGATTCCCAGCAGGCCGGAATGCACAGGCCTCTTTGTGGGGACGCTGAACCAAACCTCTACTGCAGCTCCTTTCAGGCATAAATTTCACTCCGGTTGCCATGGGAGACCGCACTCTCCCAGCAGAACTTTGCTGGCTCTCTCCAACATAATAAACTGGCTCCTCCTTAAGCCACTTTCCACGATCCTTATTAGACATAGCCCATGGTACAGAGACAGCCCGACTGGCTTCCTCTGCGTTGCTATGGGCAACCACTCTCATCCTCAGCCTTTGATCAGCCTCTCTCCTTGCATATAGCATGGGCTTCTCTCTGCTGGATCCCGTCTCATGCTGTGACACATTCACATCTTTCACAATAGCTGTTTTAACTGCATCAGCTTTGCCAGGGGCAACAACAGCCCTCTTCCAGTTATGGACATCCAGCGGCTTTCCCCTTGCACTGAGGGTTGGCTTCCTTTCCTCTGTAGCTTGGTTCAGTGCTGCTAAATGCCGTTTGCACCAATCCACTGCAGATTCAAATGCTGATGGACTCTCCATAACAGCAGTCACCTGTGCACTCATTGCACCAGTGTTGCTAGGGACAACCCCAGCCCTTTTTCTCCTTGATACACTCTGATCAGGTATGTATGGGGCTCGTTCAGGCGGTAACATCCCCTCCAACCACAGAGCTCGGTCTCTCATTTCAGCAAACCTGGCTTCTTTTAAGAGCTTTGACCGCCCCATACTTAGAGACTCCAGAGCAACTTTAAACAGTCCAGGAAAATGAAAGTGTCTCTTTTAAAGCAAGTTGCTTTTCTCTTCAAGCAAGCTTTCCTCACCTGCACATTGCACACACTGATTGTGCTGTCTCATGCACACAAACACAGTTCATAGCAAGAGAAAAAAAAATAAAAAATAAAAATAAAAATTTGACTTTTCATTCACAGGTACACCACCTGCAACACGCAATGCCTTTTGCCTGGCTGCACTTCCACACACAGCCAATAGTTCCTGACTTGAACTTACTGTGGAGCAAGGACCCGGATTCCACCGTCTTCTGCCCGCATTCGAACACCACTTGTAATATTTGGGGGTTATTTTAGCTTAAAGGTAGAGCTTACCAGTGAGCTGGATCCACACCAGATGTCGTTTAAGGGCTCGTAGGCCCACTTTTATTAAAGAAAGAAAAGTCAGATAACAAAATAGTTGCCCACACAGGGGTTTCAGCTTTCCACAGCAGTAATGTATGTAGAACCAAAAATACCAAGCCACCTGGCTCTCTTTAGCAGCACTGCTGCTCAGACTTCTGCTGCAGCCCTCTTGGCTCTTTAACAGAGTTCCTGTACACCCCGTACCTCAGCACTCTTTAACAGCTTCTCTTTCAGCCCACAAGCTTGGACCCTCTGTCTGCTCTGACAGACCGACCTGTGCAGACCTGCACACTTCTCCCTTGCACGCCTGGACTCCTCGGGAGGGTGGAGCCCAGAACCATGGTGTTGGCTTTGTTTTAAGCCCAAGACCCACCTGTGCAATCATCCAGCCAGACTGCTGGCTGGTCCCAAAACCCGGTCCCAGGATTGGAGATTCCGAACTACCACACCCCCCAAACAGCACGTGAGGTGCGTGACCGGTATGTCAGCTATTTTAATGGTAGGGGGGCTATTCCAATGCCAGCTGACCAATAAAAATTAATTTTTCTTGAAATCTGTTCAAATTTTTAAGTTTGGTTCTTGTTTGCTTTTCACGGTGCTTGTCTCCTACATTCTCCTAATTCAGGGATATGCAATTGGCCAACCTCCAGCTGGTGCAAAACTACAAGTCAATCATGCCTCTGGGTCTCATGCTTGTGGCTGTCAGTCTTGCTATGCTTCATGGGACTTGTAGTTCTGCAACAGCTGGATTTCCACTAATTGCATATTCCTGTCCTAGTGCATTTGTATTGCAAAGTGTTTTTTGCCAATAGTAAATAAGGCCCTTTGTGACAGAAAACACAAAATGACTTCCCAAACTGCTATTGAGTATTGAAAGAAGTAGACACACACACACACATCTTTTTTTTGGAATTTTTAATAATGCACATTCCAACCAGTGCCTCTTTTTTTAGATATTTTTCTTTTTGTTTTGTTTTTTTTTTGTCATTTTTTTTTTTTGGAAACATATAAATATATAGATATATCTATATATATATATAGATATATATATATATAAAATAAAATTATAAAAAAAATACATAAAATAAAATTTTTAACTACTTACAGAAAACAAGGGGTAAAGCCAAATTTTGAAGATGCACACCAAAAATTGGTAATGTCAACATGTGCTATGTGCCATCATGAGTGATCAATGGACGTGTTTGGTGGGTGCAATCCCTTCCTCTCACATACTAGAATGAGGAAGGGTTTGCAAACACCAAATGCGTACATTGCGATCCTCTGATGGCACATGTTGACACACCGTGTGCATCTTCAAAATTTGGCCTCTAAAAACAATGTTATAAAAACATAAAAAAATTTTGGGCAAGGAAATGAAGAACATGATCTTTCGTTTTAGGGAAAAGGGTCTTAGATTCTCCCTAAAACATCGATCATGTTCTTCATTTCCTGCCTCATAATGTCCAGTTGTTGTTGCATGGCATGGATGTTGTTCTCCATCAAATCAATGTTGCCATTCCAGGCCATGATCTGCCCAATCAGCCTCTGGGCACTGTCTGTGGAAAATGGCTCCGCGGCTTGTCCTTCCACAACCAGATCATCACCTAAAAACATGTGTAGATAAAAAATTGGTTAAAATATACAGCCATTAATTGTTTACCTTAAGCTGGGTTGTCAGACACTCACTTTGTGGGGTGCGTATCTCCACCACCTCTTCCTCCTCCACATCTAGCCCTGGGCTGTGCTGATCCAGCTCGGACACTGGGCTGGGCTGCTCCCTCTCGGACACTGGGCTGGGCAGCTCCATCATGGACACGGGGCTTGGGCTAACTGCCCAATCAGGCTGGTGAGGTCGGGGCGTCCTGGGCTGCTCCGCCTCTTGTCTGAGTCTTTGTTCCCCTATGAGAATGAAAAAAAAAAAAAAAAAAAGGTATACTTTTAAGCATAGTGATATTTGAGTTCAGAAATTGGAATATGAAACATTGGTTTGAAGTGGTGTACAATTATTAGCTGGTTATTACAAGATCCTAGTTTAATACATCATTAAAATGACATTTTTTTAGTTAGGCTGTGTTCAGACTGCTACGATGTGCGAACGCTGCAAATCTACTGTGGTTTCACGCATCGCATGCCTCCCGGAGGCAGTTCACACTGCCCTATGTGACCTGCTGGGAGTGTCAGTGTAAAGTTTTATTGACACCTCCAAATTATTTCTCATATCACAGTGCAATCTTTAAACTCGGACAGGAATCGGACCACATGGTGTGAACACCCATGTGATCCGATTCGGCTGTGGACTAAAAAAAGGGCCATGTACAAGTTTGGTCCGGATGCGATGCAAATTCAGCCATACTATATGTATGGCTGAAATCGCATCACACAGAGATCACATGTGATTTGCACTGCAGTGCGGTGCAAATCACATTCGATCTCGTACATTGCAGCAATGTGAACCTAGCCTTTAACCAAACTGTGATACTTTATATCTTTTGTCCAAGTTTCACAGACGGACACACTCGAATCATCCCCTGGAGTACCTGTGTGTGATTATGTCAAAAAATGTTCTATGATGTCCCAAACTACACTAAATGATTCCCAGTCCAGATGTTGAACCAGCATTTTATCTATCTATCTATCTATCTATCTATCTATCTATCTATCTATCTATCTATCTATCTATCTATCTATCTATCTATCTATCTATCTATCTATCTATCTATCTATCTCATTTTTTTATTGAGACTACATTACACTGAATAAATTTATGAAACTTTATTAAAAATTTATATCCTAAACTGAGTGTGACAATTCAGTTTATCATGAACAATACCAAAAAATTAATAACTAATTAAAATCTAATCAAACACCAGATAAATTTACACCATATACAAATCCATGCTATTTACGTCCACATATACGAACAAGCATATTCGCTCATTACATGAACTATTAACCACACGAACGATCAAATTCGCCAGATTTACAAATATATCGTATACCTATACGAACGATTATGTCCAACAGTCACGATAAACGCGGAGTTTACTCACTTTTTTTCAGGGCCTTTTTGATTCGATGGTATTGGTCCGGCTCCCTGGATTTGATGTCGGACCATCATTTCCGGAGCTGATCCTTGCCTCTTCGGACCCCAAATTTGCTGTGCAAAGTTTCGGCAACTATATCCATGATGCCGTTTTTGCGGATATTGGGTTTGGGATACGGGCCATTTTCCCCATCGTAATCCTCCCTTCTCAATATATCCACCATCTCCACCATCTCTTCAAAGGCCATGTTTGTGGCCTTATATCTCTTCCTTGCTCTGGAAGCATGTGGTTGAGGGCTTTCCTCCGCGCTGCTCACTGAAATTCCGTCTGCCATTTTCACCTATCAATCTCCCACAGCGGAACGAGGGTAAAAGGGGCGGGGAAATACGGTCACACGGAACGTCAGGGGCGGGCAACGTGGGCGACGCAGGCGGAGCTTGAACGCATGCGCTGTATATAAAGCGTTACCGCGAGGCCGTACGCTTGTCCGAACGGAAGCAGCGAGTGCTACACGCGACGGTAAGATGGTTATCTTTTTATTTTATTTTAATTTTAAGCCTGCGTTAGGAATGTATATAGTGAGATTTCACCTTGTTGATGGTTAATTGATTTTTATGTGGGTTGGTGGTTGAGTGGGGTTGGTGTTTTGTGTGGTAGTGTGGGGGTGGGGGTGGGTGTATGGGGGGGGGTAGTGTGTGTGTGTGTGTGTGTGTGTGTGTGTGTGTGTGTGTGTGTGAGGGGGGGGGGGGTGGGGGTAGGTGTATGGGGGGTAGTGTGTGTGTGGGGGGGTAGTGTGTGGGGGTAGTGTGTGTGTGTATGGGGGGGTAGTGTGTGTGTGGGGGGTAGTGTGTGGGGGTAGTGTGTGTGTGTATGGGGGGTAGTGTGGGTGTGGGGGGGTAGTGTGTGTGTGTGGGGGGGGGGTAGTGTGTGGGGGTAGTGTGGGTGTGGGGGGTAGTGTGTGTGTGTGGGGGGGTAGTCTGTGGGGGTAGTGTGGGTGTGGGGGGGTAGTGTGTGTGTGTGTGGGGTAGTGTGTGGGGGTAGTGTGGGTGTGTGGGGGTAGTGTGGGTGTGTGGGGGGGTAGTGTGTGTGTGGGGGGGGTAGCGTGTGTGGTAGTGTGTGTGTGGGTGTAGTGTGGGTCTCGCCTACATTGTCACAATATAAATAGTGTGCATTTGGTCTGACATTTTTTTTTTTTATCAGAAATCAAAATGCAAAAGTATACCCCAGACCCCTTTAAGGAGGAGGCCTTCCTCTCCACATTTATCGATATATTAGAGTCGCACAGGAGCCTGTGGAATTCCAAACACCCACAATATTCCAGCCGTCCTGGCCGGAGGAAGACACTGGGGACAATTTTGACATTTGTGCAAACCCGACTCCCCCAGGCAGACATTGACTTTGTGAGCAACAAAATTCAGAACCTGCGTAACGTGTATAGGCGGGAGCTCAAAAAGGTCCTAGACTCCCAAACATCAGGAGCAGCAGCAGGTCAGATCTATGTACCTAGGCTGTGGTAGTTCGACCGTGTGTACGCGGCATAAGTGGCACCTTCAAAAATCCTGCCCCAGGAGCAGATTCCCTGCACAGGGTCTCCTCCAACAGGACAGGACCCAGGGACTCTGCTGCTCTGGCTCAAGCCCCATCTTATTTTATTTCCACCACCTTCTGGGCACACCTCCCCGGGGATTGGCTGGAGACCCATAAATATTCAGGCTGCTTACTCCCACTATAATTCTAGAGTCCTCTAGAACAGGGTTTTTCCTTCTTTTTTTTAGTCAAGGCACACTTTATAATGATGTACATTCGGATGGCACTCCAATGTAAACAGCTAAACTAATAGTTTTACATAATGCAGCCACATCCACACACGTAGGCCACCCAATATTAGAGGTGATTTATTCTTCCAAGGCAAACACACCTTGGCACACTGGTATTCCAATGTTTCTCTTCTCTTTATATTTCCATACTCAGCTAGTGTAACCCCAGTGCTGATGGAGAGGGGCAAACAAAAATTCTGTTGTGTAGGGGCCCAACGCCCCCCTTATCAACCAATGACATCATAGGTTGTTAGGACGTCAGCAGTTAGAAGGTTGTAATGGTGCACAATGAAAACCTGTGGCTTTGTGTAACTTAAAGGCAGTCTTGATCCCTCCGCTGGCTTTCATACAATTTTCTGACAATAGGTTATTTGCCAAAGCACCCCTGAAGCAACCCAAAGGCACCCTGGTAGAAAATGGCTGCTCTAGAATACAGGGGGAAGTAATTAGAGCAGCAGCCTGTGATACACTGAGCAGACCTAAATAATCAACCCCGGCTCCAGAGGAGCTAAACTAAATTTAGCTAGCAGCCAGCCTACTCTACACTGGGAAGGTGCTACAATAGTAAGGTATAAGATAATTAATAATAATAATAATAATAATAATAATAATAATATTCAAGCTAAATTGATGTATTCTTTTAACCAAGTTCTATAACATACAGTCACATTTTAGTCTATTGTTGTCAGATCAATGACTGGTGATTCCTCTTGGTTTTCCATTGTTCTTTGCACATTTCTCTTTGCCTTAACAAATTAATAGTATGGCCAAACTTCCTTTCAGTGCTGGAGTTTGTGTGGTATGGGTGAAGTGGTACATACCATGTGTTAAAAAAAAAAGCCATAACGTTAATCATAGAAAGATGGTTTTACATAATTACTTCCTAGACAAGCAACTGTTCAACTCTAAATCCTGGGACCCTTTATGTCTATGGGTTGACTGACCCTTCAACACTACCCCTATCCATAAAACAGCCATAAACCTAAGAGGTACTGGTAGAGGGGTGCATTGCTGGACACAGATTTTATTGTCATTACTTGAGCCCAAATTGATTGTATTTGGCAGCTCCCCCCAAAAGAGGGCATTCAGCCCTCCAGCCCTGATGAAGGGGATTGTGTTCCCCTGAAATGCATTGGATGTATTTTACCCTGCTTGTTGTAACAAGTTAAACAAAAAATACTTTGGACTCCTGGGGATTTTTCCATTTGGGGCTCTTTTTGACCCACTACAGCCATAAACCTAGCCTAATACAGGCATGTCCCACTTTTAAGTACACAATGGGGTTTATTTACTAAAGCTAGAAAGTACAAGATCCGGCTCACTTCTGCATAGAAACCAATGAGCTTCTAACCCGAGATTGTTCAATTAAGCTTTGGTAATAAAACTTGGAAGCTCATTGGTTTCTATGCAGAAGTGAGCTGGATTTTGTGCTTTCCAGCTTTAGTAAATAAACCCCATTGTGTACTTAAAAGTGGGGTACGCCTGTACTTTCACACCAAAATCTTTGTGACAAAACAAACCTACGTTGTAATATATAGATGTAGCGGATGACATTTTGAACAAAATGTCATACGCATGTAAATTTAGTTTTTGCTTCAGAACAGTAGAGGTTCTGAGGGTTAATTAAGTAGGTTGGCCTTGACATCAGTCTGGCCGGACTGTGTTGGAAGTTCTGCCTGGTCATGTGAGCAGTGAGGTGCACATGACAAGCCAGAACCAGGCCTGGTTGGACGTTTTGAGTATCAACCTTCTCGGAACCAATCAGTGGGAGTGCTGGGCCCTGCTGGGGAGTCTGGGGAGGGGTACTTAAGATGTGTGGGTCACGGGTTTCAGGGGGGAGGAGTTTGTGAGGCCCGTGTGGTCTGTTCGGGTTCCAGGACCGGGGTAGCCCCGTGTATGTTTTTCCAGTACCATTGAGGCGACAGAGAACATTCCAGGTACTGAGAAAAAAAGTTCCTGTTCACCTTTAGTTACAACTTGTACACGTTCATAGGATTGTTTAAAGTTTTGAGTCAACGTGCTGGCTGCCATGATCTCTGGCTAGAGATCTGTTCAGCCTTGAAGTACCCAGCTGCGAGTGGCTACTCTCTGGGTGGAATTAGAGACTTTGCTAGACTTGCAGTTCAAGGTGCCTGAGTTCTTCACCCGTGCCCTCTGTTCCCATGAGAGACTGTGTTATTGGATGTTACTACTGCAAAATAAAACCTTTTAAAAATGACTTTATCTGTGTCAGCGTTCAAGTCGTTGGGTATCAACCCTGGGAACCCCTAGACGTGGAAGAGCAGGCCAATAGGAGGTAACTGGTAAGCCCAATAAGTCAAGCTTTGCTTTACCTCATTTCACTTTACCCAATCACGTGCAAGGAAAATTTAAAAAAATTAATTTTTGCTTGCACATGATTGGATGATGGAAGTCAGCAGAACTTCTGCTGATTTACTAAGCTCTATAGCAACTGCACTCTAGAGGAAAAGAGATTTCATCTTCAACTACGGAAAGGTTTCTTCACAGTTAGAGCTGTGAAAATGTGGAATAGACTCCCGCCAGAGGTGGTTCTGGCCAGCTCAGTAGATTGCTTTAAGAAAGGCCTGGATACTTTTCTGATTGTACATAATATAACTGGGTACTAACATAGGTAAATTTGATCCAGGGAAAATCCGATTGCCTCTTGGGGGATCAGGAAGGAATTTCTTTCCCCTGCTGTAGCAAATTGGAGCATGCTCTGCTGTTTTTTTTCTCGCCTTCCTCTGGACCAATTGTGGGCATAAACTTGGGTAAATTGGATTGCACGATTCTTTTTTATTTTGTTTATTTGTTTTTAAGGTTTTTAAGGTTTAACTGGATGGACTTGTGTCTTTTTTCAACCTGACTAACTATGTAACTATGTAACTTGCAGAGTGAAATTGCACTTTGCAAAGTGCACAGTCTTTTTGCCTTGAGTAAATCAACCCCAGAGTGTTGGCTTAGCTCAATAATTTCATTAACAGAAATACAGAAATCCCCCAACCAGTGGCGGTCCGTCGATTAGGGGTGCCCGGGCGTCACCCCCTCTGTCACGCCACCCCCTCTATGTAGAATGGATAGATTCATGTGTAGCGCTGGTATTTTACCCGCTCGGTGCTATTATTTTTGTAAATTTAAGTTTGTCTGAAGCTGCGGTTTGGCTAATTATGCTAAAGTTCTGGCTTCTGTACCAGTTTGGCTGGGTTGTGCTAATTTCTACTTGGCCGTGCGTGTCGCTGTCACCATCGGTAAGTGTTAGAAATGCAACAAGCAAAATGTATTGGGTACCCCTTTTGCTCAGAAACAGCCTGGTGGGAGTGGTCTACCCACTGTGCATTCTGGGTAAGGGTACTTAAGGTACCAACGCCATTTTCTGGGGTTCGTTTTTCCCCACCTCTTGGCCCTCCTGGCCTGGGGTGTGTGCTGCTTTGACCAATGCCTCGGGCTGGCTAGCCTGAGGCTTCACAACCGAAGAGTGGGCCCAGAGGTTCTGGGACCTACTGATCCAGAGATGATCCTGTGCTGTCTTGCCTGAGGGGAGAAGCCACGCAACTGGAGAATCCAGGGGAGGACTTTTCGGAAGAGGACCAAGCAACAAGGCTGGTGCCTCATGGAAAAGCCTGGAGACTGAGTTGGAGGATGCATCCTGGGTTGTCTACCACACAGTATCGCCGGGTCGGCTGAAAGAATCAGGTACTGTGGGGAAACTCTTTAACTTAGCAACCAGAAGATTATTGTGCCTTCCTGTGGCAGAGGATTACATAACAAGATCGCTAAACCTATCAAGTCTGTGGCAGAGACTTTGTTTGAGCATCTCACCGGCAGCTAGGTCAGTTAGAGAGCCCTATCCGGTGATTGGTAGATCCAGCTTGTGGGAATCGTTTGTCCTCTGGATCAAGGAAATACCTTTAACTCGCAACTACAAAGGTACCTGAATTCCCCTTATCCTCTACCCCTCTATTGCAAAAGGGTGTGTTTTTGTTAAATAAACATTCAGAAAAAGGACTAAGTGTCGGAGCTAATATTCTATAATCCACTCTTCAACTGGACCCCTAAGACGGACACAGTGAGCAGGTGAGGTAACGGTAAGCCCAACAGCTCCTTCGGGGGTAAGTGCTACACATGCATTGCATGAATCTATCCATGGCCGCTATAGCCACCCCCTGTTCATGCATCCGGCCCGTTTTCGGACACGGGCGCCTGAATTACAGCAGTGTTGTTGTTTTTTTGAAGGACCTGATTAGAGCCATAGGCTCTAATAGGCTTCCAAAAAGGTATATTCGAAGTACAGAGCATTGCGCTCGGAGCCCACCCAGGTGTGTTAGAAAAGCGAACGAATATTACATTTTCTAACACTGAATCGCCTCTCAGCCAATCAGGAGGTGTGGTTATAATACCCGTCACCTGATTGGCTGAAGGCACATGTGCTCCAATTGGATGCCTTGCAGGAAGGAAGAAAAGACAAATGGACACAGGAGCCTCCGCCTGACCCGCTGCTCATCTCACCATCCCACAGCTTGTCGCCTGACCCGCTGCTCATCCCACCATCCTACAGCTTGCACCCTTCAACTGCTGCCTGACCCCCCGCCAAGATGCGGTAAGTGCTGGGCAGTCAGGGAGCGGGCGGGCGATCACAGTGGCTGCATTTGATGGGCACAGTGGCTGCATTTAATGGGTACAGTGGCTGCATTTGATGGGCACAGTGGCTGCATTTGATGGGCACAGTGGCTGCATTTGATGGCACAGTGGCTGCATTTGATGGGCACAGTGGCTGCAATTGATGGGCACAGTGGCTGCAATTGAGGGCACAGTGGCTGCAATTGATAGGCACACTGGCTGCAATTGATGGCACAGTGGCTGCATTTGATGGCACAGTCTCTGCATTTGATGGGCAAAGTAAGGCTGCGATTTTTGGGTTTTATAGCACCAGCCGCCACTTCCCCCAACTATTTGTTAAAATAGGACATTGATACAGTTTGCTATCCTATCCTTTTCCCTAATGATGCTGGACAGCCTTTAGACATGCAGGCTTGAGCATTGCTGTAAACGCCGAAGATAAATTATTCCACAGTGCCCGTAGCTACAGAGGTCAGTAAGGCACTACTTTAAAGCTCATGAACTATAAGACTATAGGGTTGATTTACTAAAGGTAAATAGACTGTGCACTTTGCAGTGTGCAGTTGCACCCTTCAAGAGCAGTTGTTCCAGAGCTTAGTAAATAAGCAGAAGCTCTGCTGACTTCCATCATCCAATCACGTGCAAGCAAAAATGCTGTTTTTTTACAATTTCCTTGCACGTGATTGGGTATTCTTTGCAAAGTGAAGCTTTACCTCATTTACTAAACTCTGGAGCAACTTCACTTGCAGAGTGCAACTGCACTTTGCAAAGTGCACAATCTATTTGCCTTTAGTAAATCAACCCCTATGTGAGTACTGTACTTGAATGTCCATTTTCTGAATGAATGAATGAATGAAATACTTGTATAGCGCACAATGCGAACTGAATCGCCTCTAGGTCACAGATTCACCTTGGAGCTCCCATACACATATAAGTTGTCTATGAATAATAGTCAGGAAGACATGTGCCTGCCCTCTGTAAAATTTTACAATTTCTTTTTGTCTTGGTGACAATAGTCTTCAGGCCAAAGAGAGAGGATGAATTAACCTAGCCGAGACACAGACAGCAATAAAAACTCCACAGGATGTATAATTCTAGTCTTTCTCTAATCCATTTAACAGTAAAGAGTAAGGCCGCGTACACACGGGCGGACTGTCCGTCCAACTAAGTCCGTCAGACAATCCGACAGACAGTCCGTCCTACTTTCGAATGAACGGACTTGACCACACACGATGAACAGACAGTCCGCGAAAGCTTGCGCAATGACGTACATGACGTACAGCACGTACGACGGGACTAGAAATAGGAAGTCCAAGACACAGCAAAGCACCCTTTGGGCTCCTTCTGCTGACTTTGCGTTAGTAGAAGTTTGGTTAGAGACGATTCGCGCTTTTCAGACTTCAGCTTAATTTGTCCGTTTACTGCGGCGCAGTCTACCTGTGAGGTTTGTATCTGTCTTTCGGTACGCGTGGATCAGTTGGTACCTGTTGTTAGGCGCTTCTGGTCCGCGCGTTTCTGGGTTTCAGGTCGTTCTTCATAGGTCTGGCTGTTCTTCAGTGCGTTCAGTTGAGCTTGTTTGTCCAGCCGACCGTTTCAAAGCCATGGAGAGTGGACGTACTCGGGAACGAGTTCGTGCTATATTGGGGCTTGGTGTTGGGGTTAATACTTTGACCCGAGCCCAGTCTGTGAACAGGGTGAGGAGGAGTTTATGGACAAAGAATTGGTTGCGCCAGCGTGACCAATTCTCGCATATGCCTTTACTCCGTGAGATCCGTGAGAATAATCCTGATGATTTCAGGAATTATCTCAGGATGACGGACCCCGTTTTTCACCGTCTGCTGGCTTTGCTGACCCCTTATATCAGCAGGCAGGATACCTGCTTGCGGCAAGCCATCACTCCGGAGCAGAGGCTCGTCGCCACATTGCGCTACTTGGCGACAGGGAGAAGCCTTCAGGACCTCAAGTTCTCGACAGGCATCTCCCCCCAGGCTCTGGGGATCATTATTCCAGAGACCTGTTCTGCCATTATTCGGGTCCTGCAGAAGGAATATATGAAGGTAAGTTTGTTCTTTTAATATTGCATTATATGCATTGTATGTTTGTATTCATTTCATCATGACTTTTAATATCCATGACAGGAATGTGATGTGAATGTCCCCTTTATATGAATGCATGCATTTTTTTTTTTTATGTTTTTTTTTTTTTTTGTGTCTTTTTTTGAGCTTTTTACCTTTTTGTGTCCCACGTGCATATTTGCTTTCATTAACGTCCTCAGCATTCAATCCTGGGCCCCTATACACCCACAGCCGAGACTGTTTTTCTCTATAATTCATATTGTCAGCTCCATTGTACTATTTTACTGCCCCCTCACCCTTTGTATACTCTTTGTATACACCCTGTGTGTATATATATATATATATATATATATATATATATATATATATATATATATATATATATATATGGATTGTATACTCATTAATTAGTCCCCCACTCAAATTGGTTGCAGGTATTGTCTACTCATTAATTAGTCCCCCCACCCCACTCAAATTGGTTGCAGGTATTGTCTACTCATTAATTAGTCCCCCCACCCCACTCAAATTGGTTGCAGGTATTGTCTACTCATTAATTAGTCCCCCCACCCAACTCAAATTGGTTGCAGGTATTGTCTACTCATTAATTAGTCCCCCCACCCCACTCAAATTGGTTGCAGGGATTGTCTACTCATTAATTAGTCCCCCCACCCAACTCAAATTGGTTGCAGGGATTGTCTACTCATTAATTAGTCCCCCCACCCAACTCAAATTGGTTGCAGGTATTGTCTGCTCATTAATTAGTCCCCCCACCCCACTCAAATTGGTTGCAGGGATTGTCTACTCATTAATTAGTCCCCCCACCCAACTCAAATTGGTTGCAGGTATTGTCTACTCATTAATTAGTCCCCCCACCCCACTCAAATTGGTTGCAGGTATTGTCTACTCATTAATTAGTCCCCCGCCCCACTCACCCACCTAACTTATGTCCCCTGGTCCATCAGAGGGCTGAGTAATCTGTGAATTGGGCTGTCTATATTTTTTTTTTTGGCAGAATTTTTTTTTCAATATTTCTGTTTAACTGTTGTTCCAAAATGTTTGTGAGTTTTATTTGTTATGAATTGTTTTGATTTAATGACTAATTTTTTTTTTTTTCCTGTGTTTGACTCCCCAGTTTCCTTCCACGCCACAGGAATGGCAGACTGTGGCTTCCCAATTCGCTGCCCGTTGGGACTTTCCCAACTGCGGAGGGGCGATCGACGGGAAACATGTGAGGATTGTGCCCCCACCCCATTCGGGGTCCTACTATTGGAATTATAAGGGGTTCCATAGTGTGGTGCTAATGGCGGTGGTGTCAGCACAATGTGACTTTCTTTATGTGGATGTGGGGAAGAACGGCCGGATGTCTGACGGAGGAGTCTTTAGGCAGACCGAGTTCTGCCACCGTCTCATCACTGGTGGCCTGGACTTGCCACCAGATGCCGAGAATGTGGAGGGTCTACCGTTTGTGTTTCTAGCTGATGAAGCGTTCGGTCTGAGTGACCATCTGATGAAACCCTTCCCCCAAAGGACCCTCACCCCGGAGAGGAGTGTTTTTAATTACCGGCTGGCCAGAGCAAGAAGGGTTGTGGAGAATGCCTTTGGCATTATGGCCAGCCGGTTCCGTCTGTTACTGACAGCGATCAACTTAGCAGAGTATAAACTGAACTATGTGATTCTTTGCTGCTGCATTTTGCACAATTTTCTCCGCAAACTTTCAGGGAACCAGTACCTGCAACCTATTGGGCCTGAGGCCGGACTAATATTACCAGAACTCACAGGGCTGGATCATGCCCTTCCTGGCTTAGCCCCTGTAATATTTGGGGGTTATTTTAGCTTAAAGGTAGAGCTTACCAGTGAGCTGGATCCACACCAGATGTCGTTTAAGGGCTCGTAGGCCCACTTTTATTAAAGAAAGAAAAGTCAGATAACAAAATAGTTGCCCACACAGGGGTTTCAGCTTTCCACAGCAGTAATGTATGTAGAACCAAAAATACCAAGCCACCTGGCTCTCTTTAGCAGCACTGCTGCTCAGACTTCTGCTGCAGCCCTCTTGGCTCTTTAACAGAGTTCCTGTACACCCCGTACCTCAGCACTCTTTAACAGCTTCTCTTTCAGCCCACAAGCTTGGACCCTCTGTCTGCTCTGACAGACCGACCTGTGCAGACCTGCACACTTCTCCCTTGCACGCCTGGACTCCTCGGGAGGGTGGAGCCCAGAACCATGGTGTTGGCTTTGTTTTAAGCCCAAGACCCACCTGTGCAATCATCCAGCCAGACTGCTGGCTGGTCCCAAAACCCGGTCCCAGGATTGGAGATTCCGAACTACCACATATCCCCCCCCTTTGTTTCGACCCAGAGGGCGGAACACCCAAGTTACTTTTGGCACCTCTGTGCCAGATACCATTTACAGAAGTACCCTCCTGTCCAACCTCGCTTCTCCTAACGGGGAACTCCACCCAATGCCTCCTTTGGTGTCTCCCTCTAAGCCTTACTGTCACTCTGCTATGAGCTTTGATGCGACCTTCCCAACTTTTCTTCCGAGTGAATTTCCATAAGCACTTCCTCTCCTGAAATCTTAATGGGTTCCCGTTGGTCTTCCTACCAACCCTTCTGCCTCCACGCTTCAGGTTCCCAGGTTTCCCCAAAACTCTCTCAGCAGTACTGTTCTGAGCCTGTAGGGGGCCTATTTCTATAGTGTTTAGAACGGAAACCCACCTCTTATTTCTGGTACCTGACTCAGCAGTCACTAATTGATTACTAGGTTTACCTGTACCTTTGGGCACCACATTATCATGTACCATTAACACATTATTTGGTTCATCATTGACAGACATATTCAAACCAACATTAGACCTCTCAATGTTGCACATGTCACCAATGCCTTTTTTTCCAACATTTGCTAGGGCAGAGTCTGCAGAGGGCACACATACCAGAGGGCCGCCATCACCCACAGGAACCTCACAGGACGCCACCTCCCCTGGGTTCACCCACTCTGCAGGCAGCTGTCCTACCACTTGACCCGTTCTGATGCTACCTGTATTTTTATCCACCGGAACAGGCCAGCTCTCGCCTGATCCACATACAATTTTTACCACGCTCCTTGCCCATTCCCCTGTCCCGGGGACCTTATTAGGTTTGTCACCTAAACCAACCACTGGACTGGGAACCCCAGTCTCTTTAACCACCTTTGTTTGAGCCCTGGTCAGGATCTCTGCTGCTTTCAGGTCCACACATGGCCCTTCCACCTCATGTGGTTTTTCTACTGGTGCAGTATACACGCCCTTCACCAACTGACCAGCACCACACTGGACCATAGCAGCAGAAATGCTTCCCATCTGGTTGTTAGGAGGTGAAACCACAGACATTTTAGGCTTATTTTCAACTTCTCCAACGTCTGTCTCAAATATTTCTTCTGGATCTAATCTAGCCGCATACGTAGCGGCAACTTTTAACAAAAGTAGCAAATTTAGGAATAAACCATTCCTGTCCTGTATTGCTTTGCTCTGTACAGCCTGCCATAAAGTGCTCCCCCTAGTGGTACTCCGCAGTACCAAACCATCAGACTGTGGAGGAGACACACTAGTATAGATTGGCTGTACATTCCAAAGTTCAAGCATCTCTTTTAATGCTTCGGTTATAAACCAGGCCCTTGACTCCAGACCTAAGTCCTTCCTGGGGACTTTCATGACACTGGGGATGCAGAGAGACTCACTTGCTGAGACTTGAAAAGTTGTGATGGTTAATAGAACCTCCTCGCAGCTGGAGGTAAATACAGCCTGGTGCTCCACCAGAGCACTGCCAGGTACTGGACTCATACTCAACTTCTCAGGCTCAGCATCAGTGAACTGCTCCAGAACATTAGTGACGTCACGTTGACACTCCATGTCAACCTCAGTTTTGTGGGTCACGGACAATGTCTCTGCTCTGCCCTTATTTGGTTCATCCTGCTCACCAGGGTTAACCCCTGCAGCAGCCACCGCGCCCTCAGGTACAAGCTGTTCTGCAGCCTCCCCTGCTGGCACAGCAGAAACCGTGTCCACCTTATTTTTGTGCATAAAAGCCTTATCTATCAGGGAGATAAGATTTTCACTACAACTATTCCAATCTGTTGTATGTGAGCTCCCTTCATCGGTACTCCTCAGCACCAATCCATCTGCCCAAGGAGACACATAAGAACAGACTGGCTCAGCTGCAGACTCATTACACCAGTCATTGTAAATCATGTCAGACTGTGGTAGCACAGGTTGCAATACACCATATTCACCACCTTGCTCTGCTTGCATTTCATAAGCCTCACACACCTTTGCATTTTGCACAGGTTGTGTTAATCCACCATTTACCTGCACATTTTTAGTACTAGCAGCTTGCACTAACACATTACCATTACATGGTACAGTTCCATTCTGTCCCACCAGAGTGACATTGCAGTTGTCCAGGGCAACCTCTGACTCCAACACATGAAGTTCCCTGGAGATTCCTGTGGACAACTGTGCTGTCTTACCACCAGTTGCTACAGGCAACGGCCCATTTTTGATAACCCCAGGTTCTTCCAGAGCAAAAGTTTTCCCAACAGCATTAAACTTTTCATTAACAGTAACACTTATAGCATTTTTCGCATTTGTAGGCTGTCCTAGCCCATGGTCAACTTGAGCCTGATAGTCATTAGACACAACACTTTTAGACATCAACACAGGTTCTATTTGGATTTTAACCCTTGCATTCCCACTTTATAGGGAAAAGTCATTCTCAAGCGCACATTCAGTGGCCCCACTAACTGGGGTCACTCTCACATCATCATGGACAGTCTCGTAACCAGTCCTTTTATACATGAAATCAGCAGTTCCAGCCATCATTTCATTAAAGACAGTCTTACCCACCGCAGTAGTTGGTGTCACCATCTTCATTTGAGTACGTCGTCTTATGCACCAGTCCTCTGCTGCACTTTTACTGGCCAACTCCTCCTGGTGGCCATGGGATGAAACTATAGCAGGCATCTCCCACCGTTTAGCACCCCCTGCAGGCACCACAGGAAACTTCTTGTTGCTAGGGGTGACTGCAAACATATTTTCACCGGAATCTGGGCCTACAGACAAAACCTTCTCAGCAACATTATCTCCAGCCGTATTCCACAACCTAGGGCAAGAAAACATGCCATGCCCCAGCTGGCCACATTCCAGGCATGGTACTGGACGATTTTTTTCCAAAGCGATTCTCTCCTGGTGATTCCCAGCAGGCCGGAATGCACAGGCCTCTTTGTGGGGACGCTGAACCAAACCTCTACTGCAGCTCCTTTCAGGCATAAATTTCACTCCGGTTGCCATGGGAGACCGCACTCTCCCAGCAGAACTTTGCTGGCTCTCTCCAACATAATAAACTGGCTCCTCCTTAAGCCACTTTCCACGATCCTTATTAGACATAGCCCATGGTACAGAGACAGCCCGACTGGCTTCCTCTGCGTTGCTATGGGCAACCACTCTCATCCTCAGCCTTTGATCAGCCTCTCTCCTTGCATATAGCATGGGCTTCTCTCTGCTGGATCCCGTCTCATGCTGTGACACATTCACATCTTTCACAATAGCTGTTTTAACTGCATCAGCTTTGCCAGGGGCAACAACAGCCCTCTTCCAGTTATGGACATCCAGCGGCTTTCCCCTTGCACTGAGGGTTGGCTTCCTTTCCTCTGTAGCTTGGTTCAGTGCTGCTAAATGCCGTTTGCACCAATCCACTGCAGATTCAAATGCTGATGGACTCTCCATAACAGCAGTCACCTGTGCACTCATTGCACCAGTGTTGCTAGGGACAACCCCAGCCCTTTTTCTCCTTGATACACTCTGATCAGGTATGTATGGGGCTCGTTCAGGCGGTAACATCCCCTCCAACCACAGAGCTCGGTCTCTCATTTCAGCAAACCTGGCTTCTTTTAAGAGCTTTGACCGCCCCATACTTAGAGACTCCAGAGCAACTTTAAACAGTCCAGGAAAATGAAAGTGTCTCTTTTAAAGCAAGTTGCTTTTCTCTTCAAGCAAGCTTTCCTCACCTGCACATTGCACACACTGATTGTGCTGTCTCATGCACACAAACACAGTTCATAGCAAGAGAAAAAAAAATAAAAAATAAAAATAAAAATTTGACTTTTCATTCACAGGTACACCACCTGCAACACGCAATGCCTTTTGCCTGGCTGCACTTCCACACACAGCCAATAGTTCCTGACTTGAACTTACTGTGGAGCAAGGACCCGGATTCCACCGTCTTCTGCCCGCATTCGAACACCACTTGTAATATTTGGGGGTTATTTTAGCTTAAAGGTAGAGCTTACCAGTGAGCTGGATCCACACCAGATGTCGTTTAAGGGCTCGTAGGCCCACTTTTATTAAAGAAAGAAAAGTCAGATAACAAAATAGTTGCCCACACAGGGGTTTCAGCTTTCCACAGCAGTAATGTATGTAGAACCAAAAATACCAAGCCACCTGGCTCTCTTTAGCAGCACTGCTGCTCAGACTTCTGCTGCAGCCCTCTTGGCTCTTTAACAGAGTTCCTGTACACCCCGTACCTCAGCACTCTTTAACAGCTTCTCTTTCAGCCCACAAGCTTGGACCCTCTGTCTGCTCTGACAGACCGACCTGTGCAGACCTGCACACTTCTCCCTTGCACGCCTGGACTCCTCGGGAGGGTGGAGCCCAGAACCATGGTGTTGGCTTTGTTTTAAGCCCAAGACCCACCTGTGCAATCATCCAGCCAGACTGCTGGCTGGTCCCAAAACCCGGTCCCAGGATTGGAGATTCCGAACTACCACACCCCCCAAACAGCACGTGAGGTGCGTGACCGGTATGTCAGCTATTTTAATGGTAGGGGGGCTATTCCAATGCCAGCTGACCAATAAAAATTAATTTTTCTTGAAATCTGTTCAAATTTTTAAGTTTGGTTCTTGTTTGCTTTTCACGGTGCTTGTCTCCTACATTCTCCTAATTCAGGGATATGCAATTGGCCAACCTCCAGCTGGTGCAAAACTACAAGTCAATCATGCCTCTGGGTCTCATGCTTGTGGCTGTCAGTCTTGCTATGCTTCATGGGACTTGTAGTTCTGCAACAGCTGGATTTCCACTAATTGCATATTCCTGTCCTAGTGCATTTGTATTGCAAAGTGTTTTTTGCCAATAGTAAATAAGGCCCTTTGTGACAGAAAACACAAAATGACTTCCCAAACTGCTATTGAGTATTGAAAGAAGTAGACACACACACACACATCTTTTTTTTGGAATTTTTAATAATGCACATTCCAACCAGTGCCTCTTTTTTTAGATATTTTTCTTTTTGTTTTGTTTTTTTTTTGTCATTTTTTTTTTTTGGAAACATATAAATATATAGATATATCTATATATATATATAGATATATATATATATAAAATAAAATTATAAAAAAAATACATAAAATAAAATTTTTAACTACTTACAGAAAACAAGGGGTAAAGCCAAATTTTGAAGATGCACACCAAAAATTGGTAATGTCAACATGTGCTATGTGCCATCATGAGTGATCAATGGACGTGTTTGGTGGGTGCAATCCCTTCCTCTCACATACTAGAATGAGGAAGGGTTTGCAAACACCAAATGCGTACATTGCGATCCTCTGATGGCACATGTTGACACACCGTGTGCATCTTCAAAATTTGGCCTCTAAAAACAATGTTATAAAAACATAAAAAAATTTTGGGCAAGGAAATGAAGAACATGATCTTTCGTTTTAGGGAAAAGGGTCTTAGATTCTCCCTAAAACATCGATCATGTTCTTCATTTCCTGCCTCATAATGTCCAGTTGTTGTTGCATGGCATGGATGTTGTTCTCCATCAAATCAATGTTGCCATTCCAGGCCATGATCTGCCCAATCAGCCTCTGGGCACTGTCTGTGGAAAATGGCTCCGCGGCTTGTCCTTCCACAACCAGATCATCACCTAAAAACATGTGTAGATAAAAAATTGGTTAAAATATACAGCCATTAATTGTTTACCTTAAGCTGGGTTGTCAGACACTCACTTTGTGGGGTGCGTATCTCCACCACCTCTTCCTCCTCCACATCTAGCCCTGGGCTGTGCTGATCCAGCTCGGACACTGGGCTGGGCTGCTCCCTCTCGGACACTGGGCTGGGCAGCTCCATCATGGACACGGGGCTTGGGCTAACTGCCCAATCAGGCTGGTGAGGTCGGGGCGTCCTGGGCTGCTCCGCCTCTTGTCTGAGTCTTTGTTCCCCTATGAGAATGAAAAAAAAAAAAAAAAAGGTATACTTTTAAGCATAGTGATATTTGAGTTCAGAAATTGGAATATGAAACATTGGTTTGAAGTGGTGTACAATTATTAGCTGGTTATTACAAGATCCTAGTTTAATACATCATTAAAATGACATTTTTTTAGTTAGGCTGTGTTCAGACTGCTGCGATGTGCGAACGCTGCAAATCTACTGTGGTTTCACGCATCGCATGCCTCCCGGAGGCAGTTCACACTGCCCTATGTGACCTGCTGGGAGTGTCAGTGTAAAGTTTTATTGACACCTCCAAATTATTTCTCATATCACAGTGCAATCTTTAAACTCGGACAGGAATCGGACCACATGGTGTGAACACCCATGTGATCCGATTCGGCTGTGGACTAAAAAAAGGGCCATGTACAAGTTTGGTCCGGATGCGATGCAAATTCAGCCATACTATATGTATGGCTGAAATCGCATCACACAGAGATCACATGTGATTTGCACTGCAGTGCGGTGCAAATCACATTCGATCTCGTACATTGCAGCAATGTGAACCTAGCCTTTAACCAAACTGTGATACTTTATATCTTTTGTCCAAGTTTCACAGACGGACACACTCGAATCATCCCCTGGAGTACCTGTGTGTGATTATGTCAAAAAATGTTCTATGATGTCCCAAACTACACTAAATGATTCCCAGTCCAGATGTTGAACCAGCATTTTATCTATCTATCTATCTATCTATCTATCTATCTATCTATCTATCTATCTATCTATCTATCTATCTATCTATCTATCTCATTTTTTTATTGAGACTACATTACACTGAATAAATTTATGAAACTTTATTAAAAATTTATATCCTAAACTGAGTGTGACAATTCAGTTTATCATGAACAATACCAAAAAATTAATAACTAATTAAAATCTAATCAAACACCAGATAAATTTACACCATATACAAATCCATGCTATTTACGTCCACATATACGAACAAGCATATTCGCTCATTACATGAACTATTAACCACACGAACGATCAAATTCGCCAGATTTACAAATATATCGTATACCTATACGAACGATTATGTCCAACAGTCACGATAAACGCGGAGTTTACTCACTTTTTTTCAGGGCCTTTTTGATTCGATGGTATTGGTCCGGCTCCCTGGATTTGATGTCGGACCATCATTTCCGGAGCTGATCCTTGCCTCTTCGGACCCCAAATTTGCTGTGCAAAGTTTCGGCAACTATATCCATGATGCCGTTTTTGCGGATATTGGGTTTGGGATACGGGCCATTTTCCCCATCGTAATCCTCCCTTCTCAATATATCCACCATCTCCACCATCTCTTCAAAGGCCATGTTTGTGGCCTTATATCTCTTCCTTGCTCTGGAAGCATGTGGTTGAGGGCTTTCCTCCGCGCTGCTCACTGAAATTCCGTCTGCCATTTTCACCTATCAATCTCCCACAGCGGAACGAGGGTAAAAGGGGCGGGGAAATACGGTCACACGGAACGTCAGGGGCGGGCAACGTGGGCGACGCAGGCGGAGCTTGAACGCATGCGCTGTATATAAAGCGTTACCGCGAGGCCGTACGCTTGTCCGAACGGAAGCAGCGAGTGCTACACGCGACGGTAAGATGGTTATCTTTTTATTTTATTTTAATTTTAAGCCTGCGTTAGGAATGTATATAGTGAGATTTCACCTTGTTGATGGTTAATTGATTTTTATGTGGGTTGGTGGTTGAGTGGGGTTGGTGTTTTGTGTGGTAGTGTGGGGGTGGGGGTGGGTGTATGGGGGGGGGTAGTGTGTGTGTGTGTGTGTGTGTGTGTGTGTGTGTGTGTGTGTGTGTGTGAGGGGGGGGGGGTGGGGGTAGGTGTATGGGGGGTAGTGTGTGTGTGGGGGGGTAGTGTGTGGGGGTAGTGTGTGTGTGTATGGGGGGGTAGTGTGTGTGTGGGGGGTAGTGTGTGGGGGTAGTGTGTGTGTGTATGGGGGGTAGTGTGGGTGTGGGGGGGTAGTGTGTGTGTGTGGGGGGGGGGTAGTGTGTGGGGGTAGTGTGGGTGTGGGGGGTAGTGTGTGTGTGTGGGGGGGTAGTCTGTGGGGGTAGTGTGGGTGTGGGGGGGTAGTGTGTGTGTGTGTGGGGTAGTGTGTGGGGGTAGTGTGGGTGTGTGGGGGGGTAGTGTGTGTGTGGGGGGGGTAGCGTGTGTGGTAGTGTGTGTGTGGGTGTAGTGTGGGTCTCGCCTACATTGTCACAATATAAATAGTGTGCATTTGGTCTGACATTTTTTTTTTTTATCAGAAATCAAAATGCAAAAGTATACCCCAGACCCCTTTAAGGAGGAGGCCTTCCTCTCCACATTTATCGATATATTAGAGTCGCACAGGAGCCTGTGGAATTCCAAACACCCACAATATTCCAGCCGTCCTGGCCGGAGGAAGACACTGGGGACAATTTTGACATTTGTGCAAACCCGACTCCCCCAGGCAGACATTGACTTTGTGAGCAACAAAATTCAGAACCTGCGTAACGTGTATAGGCGGGAGCTCAAAAAGGTCCTAGACTCCCAAACATCAGGAGCAGCAGCAGGTCAGATCTATGTACCTAGGCTGTGGTAGTTCGACCGTGTGTACGCGGCATAAGTGGCACCTTCAAAAATCCTGCCCCAGGAGCAGATTCCCTGCACAGGGTCTCCTCCAACAGGACAGGACCCAGGGACTCTGCTGCTCTGGCTCAAGCCCCATCTTATTTTATTTCCACCACCTTCTGGGCACACCTCCCCGGGGATTGGCTGGAGACCCATAAATATTCAGGCTGCTTACTCCCACTATAATTCTAGAGTCCTCTAGAACAGGGTTTTTCCTTCTTTTTTTTAGTCAAGGCACACTTTATAATGATGTACATTCGGATGGCACTCCAATGTAAACAGCTAAACTAATAGTTTTACATAATGCAGCCACATCCACACACGTAGGCCACCCAATATTAGAGGTGATTTATTCTTCCAAGGCAAACACACCTTGGCACACTGGTATTCCAATGTTTCTCTTCTCTTTATATTTCCATACTCAGCTAGTGTAACCCCAGTGCTGATGGAGAGGGGCAAACAAAAATTCTGTTGTGTAGGGGCCCAACGCCCCCCTTATCAACCAATGACATCATAGGTTGTTAGGACGTCAGCAGTTAGAAGGTTGTAATGGTGCACAATGAAAACCTGTGGCTTTGTGTAACTTAAAGGCAGTCTTGATCCCTCCGCTGGCTTTCATACAATTTTCTGACAATAGGTTATTTGCCAAAGCACCCCTGAAGCAACCCAAAGGCACCCTGGTAGAAAATGGCTGCTCTAGAATACAGGGGGAAGTAATTAGAGCAGCAGCCTGTGATACACTGAGCAGACCTAAATAATCAACCCCGGCTCCAGAGGAGCTAAACTAAATTTAGCTAGCAGCCAGCCTACTCTACACTGGGAAGGTGCTACAATAGTAAGGTATAAGATAATTAATAATAATAATAATAATAATAATAATAATATTCAAGCTAAATTGATGTATTCTTTTAACCAAGTTCTATAACATACAGTCACATTTTAGTCTATTGTTGTCAGATCAATGACTGGTGATTCCTCTTGGTTTTCCATTGTTCTTTGCACATTTCTCTTTGCCTTAACAAATTAATAGTATGGCCAAACTTCCTTTCAGTGCTGGAGTTTGTGTGGTATGGGTGAAGTGGTACATACCATGTGTTAAAAAAAAAAGCCATAACGTTAATCATAGAAAGATGGTTTTACATAATTACTTCCTAGACAAGCAACTGTTCAACTCTAAATCCTGGGACCCTTTATGTCTATGGGTTGACTGACCCTTCAACACTACCCCTATCCATAAAACAGCCATAAACCTAAGAGGTACTGGTAGAGGGGTGCATTGCTGGACACAGATTTTATTGTCATTACTTGAGCCCAAATTGATTGTATTTGGCAGCTCCCCCCAAAAGAGGGCATTCAGCCCTCCAGCCCTGATGAAGGGGATTGTGTTCCCCTGAAATGCATTGGATGTATTTTACCCTGCTTGTTGTAACAAGTTAAACAAAAAATACTTTGGACTCCTGGGGATTTTTCCATTTGGGGCTCTTTTTGACCCACTACAGCCATAAACCTAGCCTAATACAGGCATGTCCCACTTTTAAGTACACAATGGGGTTTATTTACTAAAGCTAGAAAGTACAAGATCCGGCTCACTTCTGCATAGAAACCAATGAGCTTCTAACCCGAGATTGTTCAATTAAGCTTTGGTAATAAAACTTGGAAGCTCATTGGTTTCTATGCAGAAGTGAGCTGGATTTTGTGCTTTCCAGCTTTAGTAAATAAACCCCATTGTGTACTTAAAAGTGGGGTA
The DNA here is from genome assembly GCF_037356315.1 of Lithobates pipiens. Lineage (NCBI taxonomy): Eukaryota > Metazoa > Chordata > Amphibia > Anura > Ranidae > Lithobates > Lithobates pipiens. Next base: position 222,870,851 of record NW_027507685.1, read on the forward strand.
CGCCTGTACTTTCACACCAAAATCTTTGTGACAAAACAAACCTACGTTGTAATATATAGATGTAGCGGATGACATTTTGAACAAAATGTCATACGCATGTAAATTTAGTTTTTGCTTCAGAACAGTAGAGGTTCTGAGGGTTAATTAAGTAGGTTGGCCTTGACATCAGTCTGGCCGGACTGTGTTGGAAGTTCTGCCTGGTCATGTGAGCAGTGAGGTGCACATGACAAGCCAGAACCAGGCCTGGTTGGACGTTTTGAGTATCAACCTTCTCGGAACCAATCAGTGGGAGTGCTGGGCCCTGCTGGGGAGTCTGGGGAGGGGTACTTAAGATGTGTGGGTCACGGGTTTCAGGGGGGAGGAGTTTGTGAGGCCCGTGTGGTCTGTTCGGGTTCCAGGACCGGGGTAGCCCCGTGTATGTTTTTCCAGTACCATTGAGGCGACAGAGAACATTCCAGGTACTGAGAAAAAAAGTTCCTGTTCACCTTTAGTTACAACTTGTACACGTTCATAGGATTGTTTAAAGTTTTGAGTCAACGTGCTGGCTGCCATGATCTCTGGCTAGAGATCTGTTCAGCCTTGAAGTACCCAGCTGCGAGTGGCTACTCTCTGGGTGGAATTAGAGACTTTGCTAGACTTGCAGTTCAAGGTGCCTGAGTTCTTCACCCGTGCCCTCTGTTCCCATGAGAGACTGTGTTATTGGATGTTACTACTGCAAAATAAAACCTTTTAAAAATGACTTTATCTGTGTCAGCGTTCAAGTCGTTGGGTATCAACCCTGGGAACCCCTAGACGTGGAAGAGCAGGCCAATAGGAGGTAACTGGTAAGCCCAATAAGTCAAGCTTTGCTTTACCTCATTTCACTTTACCCAATCACGTGCAAGGAAAATTTAAAAAAATTAATTTTTGCTTGCACATGATTGGATGATGGAAGTCAGCAGAACTTCTGCTGATTTACTAAGCTCTATAGCAACTGCACTCTAGAGGAAAAGAGATTTCATCTTCAAGTACGGAAAGGTTTCTTCACAGTTAGAGCTGTGAAAATGTGGAATAGACTCCCGCCAGAGGTGGTTCTGGCCAGCTCAGTAGATTGCTTTAAGAAAGGCCTGGATACTTTTCTGATTGTACATAATATAACTGGGTACTAACATAGGTAAATTTGATCCAGGGAAAATCCGATTGCCTCTTGGGGGATCAGGAAGGAATTTCTTTCCCCTGCTGTAGCAAATTGGAGCATGCTCTGCTGTTTTTTTTCTCGCCTTCCTCTGGACCAATTGTGGGCATAAACTTGGGTAAATTGGATTGCACGATTCTTTTTTATTTTGTTTATTTGTTTTTAAGGTTTTTAAGGTTTAACTGGATGGACTTGTGTCTTTTTTCAACCTGACTAACTATGTAACTATGTAACTTGCAGAGTGAAATTGCACTTTGCAAAGTGCACAGTCTTTTTGCCTTGAGTAAATCAACCCCAGAGTGTTGGCTTAGCTCAATAATTTCATTAACAGAAATACAGAAATCCCCCAACCAGTGGCGGTCCGTCGATTAGGGGTGCCCGGGCGTCACCCCCTCTGTCACGCCACCCCCTCTATGTAGAATGGATAGATTCATGTGTAGCGCTGGTATTTTACCCGCTCGGTGCTATTATTTTTGTAAATTTAAGTTTGTCTGAAGCTGCGGTTTGGCTAATTATGCTAAAGTTCTGGCTTCTGTACCAGTTTGGCTGGGTTGTGCTAATTTCTACTTGGCCGTGCGTGTCGCTGTCACCATCGGTAAGTGTTAGAAATGCAACAAGCAAAATGTATTGGGTACCCCTTTTGCTCAGAAACAGCCTGGTGGGAGTGGTCTACCCACTGTGCATTCTGGGTAAGGGTACTTAAGGTACCAACGCCATTTTCTGGGGTTCGTTTTTCCCCACCTCTTGGCCCTCCTGGCCTGGGGTGTGTGCTGCTTTGACCAATGCCTCGGGCTGGCTAGCCTGAGGCTTCACAACCGAAGAGTGGGCCCAGAGGTTCTGGGACCTACTGATCCAGAGATGATCCTGTGCTGTCTTGCCTGAGGGGAGAAGCCACGCAACTGGAGAATCCAGGGGAGGACTTTTCGGAAGAGGACCAAGCCACAAGGCTGGTGCCTCATGGAAAAGCCTGGAGACTGAGTTGGAGGATGCATCCTGGGTTGTCTACCACACAGTATCGCCGGGTCGGCTGAAAGAATCAGGTACTGTGGGGAAACTCTTTAACTTAGCAACCAGAAGATTATTGTGCCTTCCTGTGGCAGAGGATTACATAACAAGATCGCTAAACCTATCAAGTCTGTGGCAGAGACTTTGTTTGAGCATCTCACCGGCAGCTAGGTCAGTTAGAGAGCCCTATCCGGTGATTGGTAGATCCAGCTTGTGGGAATCGTTTGTCCTCTGGATCAAGGAAATACCTTTAACTCGCAACTACAAAGGTACCTGAATTCCCCTTATCCTCTACCCCTCTATTGCAAAAGGGTGTGTTTTTGTTAAATAAACATTCAGAAAAAGGACTAAGTGTCGGAGCTAATATTCTATAATCCACTCTTCAACTGGACCCCTAAGACGGACACAGTGAGCAGGTGAGGTAACGGTAAGCCCAACAGCTCCTTCGGGGGTAAGTGCTACACATGCATTGCATGAATCTATCCATGGCCGCTATAGCCACCCCCTGTTCATGCATCCGGCCCGTTTTCGGACACGGGCGCCTGAATTACAGCAGTGTTGTTGTTTTTTTGAAGGACCTGATTAGAGCCATAGGCTCTAATAGGCTTCCAAAAAGGTATATTCGAAGTACAGAGCATTGCGCTCGGAGCCCACCCAGGTGTGTTAGAAAAGCGAACGAATATTACATTTTCTAACACTGAATCGCCTCTCAGCCAATCAGGAGGTGTGGTTATAATACCCGTCACCTGATTGGCTGAAGGCACATGTGCTCCAATTGGATGCCTTGCAGGAAGGAAGAAAAGACAAATGGACACAGGAGCCTCCGCCTGACCCGCTGCTCATCTCACCATCCCACAGCTTGTCGCCTGACCCGCTGCTCATCCCACCATCCTACAGCTTGCACCCTTCAACTGCTGCCTGACCCCCCGCCAAGATGCGGTAAGTGCCGGGCAGTCAGGGAGCGGGCGGGCGATCACAGTGGCTGCATTTGATGGGCACAGTGGCTGCATTTAATGGGTACAGTGGCTGCATTTGATGGGCACAGTGGCTGCATTTGATGGGCACAGTGGCTGCATTTGATGGCACAGTGGCTGCATTTGATGGGCACAGTGGCTGCAATTGATGGGCACAGTGGCTGCAATTGAGGGCACAGTGGCTGCAATTGATAGGCACACTGGCTGCAATTGATGGCACAGTGGCTGCATTTGATGGCACAGTCTCTGCATTTGATGGGCAAAGTAAGGCTGCGATTTTTGGGTTTTATAGCACCAGCCGCCACTTCCCCCAACTATTTGTTAAAATAGGACATTGATACAGTTTGCTATCCTATCCTTTTCCCTAATGATGCTGGACAGCCTTTAGACATGCAGGCTTGAGCATTGCTGTAAACGCCGAAGATAAATTATTCCACAGTGCCCGTAGCTACAGAGGTCAGTAAGGCACTACTTTAAAGCTCATGAACTATAAGACTATAGGGTTGATTTACTAAAGGTAAATAGACTGTGCACTTTGCAGTGTGCAGTTGCACCCTTCAAGAGCAGTTGTTCCAGAGCTTAGTAAATAAGCAGAAGCTCTGCTGACTTCCATCATCCAATCACGTGCAAGCAAAAATGCTGTTTTTTTACAATTTCCTTGCACGTGATTGGGTATTCTTTGCAAAGTGAAGCTTTACCTCATTTACTAAACTCTGGAGCAACTTCACTTGCAGAGTGCAACTGCACTTTGCAAAGTGCACAATCTATTTGCCTTTAGTAAATCAACCCCTATGTGAGTACTGTACTTGAATGTCCATTTTCTGAATGAATGAATGAATGAAATACTTGTATAGCGCACAATGCGAACTGAATCGCCTCTAGGTCACAGATTCACCTTGGAGCTCCCATACACATATAAGTTGTCTATGAATAATAGTCAGGAAGACATGTGCCTGCCCTCTGTAAAATTTTACAATTTCTTTTTGTCTTGGTGACAATAGTCTTCAGGCCAAAGAGAGAGGATGAATTAACCTAGCCGAGACACAGACAGCAATAAAAACTCCACAGGATGTATAATTCTAGTCTTTCTCTAATCCATTTAACAGTAAAGAGTAAGGCCGCGTACACACGGGCGGACTGTCCGTCCAACTAAGTCCGTCAGACAATCCGACAGACAGTCCGTCCTACTTTCGAATGAACGGACTTGACCACACACGATGAACAGACAGTCCGCGAAAGCTTGCGCAATGACGTACAGCACGTACGACGGGACTAGAAATAGGAAGTCCAAGACACAGCAAAGCACCCTTTGGGCTCCTTCTGCTGACTTTGCGTTAGTAGAAGTTTGGTTAGAGACGATTCGCGCTTTTCAGACTTCAGCTTAATTTGTCCGTTTACTGCGGCGCAGTCTACCTGTGAGGTTTGTATCTGTCTTTCGGTACGCGTGGATCAGTTGGTACCTGTTGTTAGGCGCTTCTGGTCCGCGCGTTTCTGGGTTTCAGGTCGTTCTTCATAGGTCTGGCTGTTCTTCAGTGCGTTCAGTTGAGCTTGTTTGTCCAGCTGACCGTTTCAAAGCCATGGAGAGTGGACGTACTCGGGAACGAGTTCGTGCTATATTGGGGCTTGGTGTTGGGGTTAATACTTTGACCCGAGCCCAGTCTGTGAACAGGGTGAGGAGGAGTTTATGGACAAAGAATTGGTTGCGCCAGCGTGACCAATTCTCGCATATGCCTTTACTCCGTGAGATCCGTGAGAATAATCCTGATGATTTCAGGAATTATCTCAGGATGACGGACCCCGTTTTTCACCGTCTGCTGGCTTTGCTGACCCCTTATATCAGCAGGCAGGATACCTGCTTGCGGCAAGCCATCACTCCGGAGCAGAGGCTCGTCGCCACATTGCGCTACTTGGCGACAGGGAGAAGCCTTCAGGACCTCAAGTTCTCGACAGGCATCTCCCCCCAGGCTCTGGGGATCATTATTCCAGAGACCTGTTCTGCCATTATTCGGGTCCTGCAGAAGGAATATATGAAGGTAAGTTTGTTCTTTTAATATTGCATTATATGCATTGTATGTTTGTATTCATTTCATCATGACTTTTAATATCCATGACAGGAATGTGATGTGAATGTCCCCTTTATATGAATGCATGCATTTTTTTTTTTTATGTTTTTTTTTTTTTTTGTGTCTTTTTTTGAGCTTTTTACCTTTTTGTGTCCCACGTGCATATTTGCTTTCATTAACGTCCTCAGCATTCAATCCTGGGCCCCTATACACCCACAGCCGAGACTGTTTTTCTCTATAATTCATATTGTCAGCTCCATTGTACTATTTTACTGCCCCCTCACCCTTTGTATACTCTTTGTATACACCCTGTGTGTATATATATATATATATATATATATATATATATATATATATATATATATATATATATATATATGGATTGTATACTCATTAATTAGTCCCCCACTCAAATTGGTTGCAGGTATTGTCTACTCATTAATTAGTCCCCCCACCCCACTCAAATTGGTTGCAGGTATTGTCTACTCATTAATTAGTCCCCCCACCCCACTCAAATTGGTTGCAGGTATTGTCTACTCATTAATTAGTCCCCCCACCCAACTCAAATTGGTTGCAGGTATTGTCTACTCATTAATTAGTCCCCCCACCCCACTCAAATTGGTTGCAGGGATTGTCTACTCATTAATTAGTCCCCCCACCCAACTCAAATTGGTTGCAGGGATTGTCTACTCATTAATTAGTCCCCCCACCCAACTCAAATTGGTTGCAGGTATTGTCTGCTCATTAATTAGTCCCCCCACCCCACTCAAATTGGTTGCAGGGATTGTCTACTCATTAATTAGTCCCCCCACCCAACTCAAATTGGTTGCAGGTATTGTCTACTCATTAATTAGTCCCCCCACCCCACTCAAATTGGTTGCAGGTATTGTCTACTCATTAATTAGTCCCCCGCCCCACTCACCCACCTAACTTATGTCCCCTGGTCCATCAGAGGGCTGAGTAATCTGTGAATTGGGCTGTCTATATTTTTTTTTTTGGCAGAAATTTTTTTTCAATATTTCTGTTTAACTGTTGTTCCAAAATGTTTGTGAGTTTTATTTGTTATGAATTGTTTTGATTTAATGACTAATTTTTATTTTTTTCCTGTGTTTGACTCCCCAGTTTCCTTCCACGCCACAGGAATGGCAGACTGTGGCTTCCCAATTCGCTGCCCGTTGGGACTTTCCCAACTGCGGAGGGGCGATCGACGGGAAACATGTGAGGATTGTGCCCCCACCCCATTCGGGGTCCTACTATTGGAATTATAAGGGGTTCCATAGTGTGGTGCTAATGGCGGTGGTGTCAGCACAATGTGACTTTCTTTATGTGGATGTGGGGAAGAACGGCCGGATGTCTGACGGAGGAGTCTTTAGGCAGACCGAGTTCTGCCACCGTCTCATCACTGGTGGCCTGGACTTGCCACCAGATGCCGAGAATGTGGAGGGTCTACCGTTTGTGTTTCTAGCTGATGAAGCGTTCGGTCTGAGTGACCATCTGATGAAACCCTTCCCCCAAAGGACCCTCACCCCGGAGAGGAGTGTTTTTAATTACCGGCTGGCCAGAGCAAGAAGGGTTGTGGAGAATGCCTTTGGCATTATGGCCAGCCGGTTCCGTCTGTTACTGACAGCGATCAACTTAGCAGAGTATAAACTGAACTATGTGATTCTTTGCTGCTGCATTTTGCACAATTTTCTCCGCAAACTTTCAGGGAACCAGTACCTGCAACCTATTGGGCCTGAGGCCGGACTAATATTACCAGAACTCACAGGGCTGGATCATGCCCTTCCTGGCTTAGCCCCTGTAATATTTGGGGGTTATTTTAGCTTAAAGGTAGAGCTTACCAGTGAGCTGGATCCACACCAGATGTCGTTTAAGGGCTCGTAGGCCCACTTTTATTAAAGAAAGAAAAGTCAGATAACAAAATAGTTGCCCACACAGGGGTTTCAGCTTTCCACAGCAGTAATGTATGTAGAACCAAAAATACCAAGCCACCTGGCTCTCTTTAGCAGCACTGCTGCTCAGACTTCTGCTGCAGCCCTCTTGGCTCTTTAACAGAGTTCCTGTACACCCCGTACCTCAGCACTCTTTAACAGCTTCTCTTTCAGCCCACAAGCTTGGACCCTCTGTCTGCTCTGACAGACCGACCTGTGCAGACCTGCACACTTCTCCCTTGCACGCCTGGACTCCTCGGGAGGGTGGAGCCCAGAACCATGGTGTTGGCTTTGTTTTAAGCCCAAGACCCACCTGTGCAATCATCCAGCCAGACTGCTGGCTGGTCCCAAAACCCGGTCCCAGGATTGGAGATTCCGAACTACCACATATCCCCCCCCTTTGTTTCGACCCAGAGGGCGGAACACCCAAGTTACTTTTGGCACCTCTGTGCCAGATACCATTTACAGAAGTACCCTCCTGTCCAACCTCGCTTCTCCTAACGGGGAACTCCACCCAATGCCTCCTTTGGTGTCTCCCTCTAAGCCTTACTGTCACTCTGCTATGAGCTTTGATGCGACCTTCCCAACTTTTCTTCCGAGTGAATTTCCATAAGCACTTCCTCTCCTGAAATCTTAATGGGTTCCCGTTGGTCTTCCTACCAACCCTTCTGCCTCCACGCTTCAGGTTCCCAGGTTTCCCCAAAACTCTCTCAGCAGTACTGTTCTGAGCCTGTAGGGGGCCTATTTCTATAGTGTTTAGAACGGAAACCCACCTCTTATTTCTGGTACCTGACTCAGCAGTCACTAATTGATTACTAGGTTTACCTGTACCTTTGGGCACCACATTATCATGTACCATTAACACATTATTTGGTTCATCATTGACAGACATATTCAAACCAACATTAGACCTCTCAATGTTGCACATGTCACCAATGCCTTTTTTTCCAACATTTGCTAGGGCAGAGTCTGCAGAGGGCACACATACCAGAGGGCCGCCATCACCCACAGGAACCTCACAGGACGCCACCTCCCCTGGGTTCACCCACTCTGCAGGCAGCTGTCCTACCACTTGACCCGTTCTGATGCTACCTGTATTTTTATCCACCGGAACAGGCCAGCTCTCGCCTGATCCACATACAATTTTTACCACGCTCCTTGCCCATTCCCCTGTCCCGGGGACCTTATTAGGTTTGTCACCTAAACCAACCACTGGACTGGGAACCCCAGTCTCTTTAACCACCTTTGTTTGAGCCCTGGTCAGGATCTCTGCTGCTTTCAGGTCCACACATGGCCCTTCCACCTCATGTGGTTTTTCTACTGGTGCAGTATACACGCCCTTCACCAACTGACCAGCACCACACTGGACCATAGCAGCAGAAATGCTTCCCATCTGGTTGTTAGGAGGTGAAACCACAGACATTTTAGGCTTATTTTCAACTTCTCCAACGTCTGTCTCAAATATTTCTTCTGGATCTAATCTAGCCGCATACGTAGCGGCAACTTTTAACAAAAGTAGCAAATTTAGGAATAAACCATTCCTGTCCTGTATTGCTTTGCTCTGTACAGCCTGCCATAAAGTGCTCCCCCTAGTGGTACTCCGCAGTACCAAACCATCAGACTGTGGAGGAGACACACTAGTATAGATTGGCTGTACATTCCAAAGTTCAAGCATCTCTTTTAATGCTTCGGTTATAAACCAGGCCCTTGACTCCAGACCTAAGTCCTTCCTGGGGACTTTCATGACACTGGGGATGCAGAGAGACTCACTTGCTGAGACTTGAAAAGTTGTGATGGTTAATAGAACCTCCTCGCAGCTGGAGGTAAATACAGCCTGGTGCTCCACCAGAGCACTGCCAGGTACTGGACTCATACTCAACTTCTCAGGCTCAGCATCAGTGAACTGCTCCAGAACATTAGTGACGTCACGTTGACACTCCATGTCAACCTCAGTTTTGTGGGTCACGGACAATGTCTCTGCTCTGCCCTTATTTGGTTCATCCTGCTCACCAGGGTTAACCCCTGCAGCAGCCACCGCGCCCTCAGGTACAAGCTGTTCTGCAGCCTCCCCTGCTGGCACAGCAGAAACCGTGTCCACCTTATTTTTGTGCATAAAAGCCTTATCTATCAGGGAGATAAGATTTTCACTCCAACTATTCCAATCTGTTGTATGTGAGCTCCCTTCATCGGTACTCCTCAGCACCAATCCATCTGCCCAAGGAGACACATAAGAACAGACTGGCTCAGCTGCAGACTCATTACACCAGTCATTGTAAATCATGTCAGACTGTGGTAGCACAGGTTGCAATACACCATATTCACCACCTTGCTCTGCTTGCATTTCATAAGCCTCACACACCTTTGCATTTTGCACAGGTTGTGTTAATCCACCATTTACCTGCACATTTTTAGTACTAGCAGCTTGCACTAACACATTACCATTACATGGTACAGTTCCATTCTGTCCCACCAGAGTGACATTGCAGTTGTCCAGGGCAACCTCTGACTCCAACACATGAAGTTCCCTGGAGATTCCTGTGGACAACTGTGCTGTCTTACCACCAGTTGCTACAGGCAACGGCCCATTTTTGATAACCCCAGGTTCTTCCAGAGCAAAAGTTTTCCCAACAGCATTAAACTTTTCATTAACAGTAACACTTATAGCATTTTTCGCATTTGTAGGCTGTCCTAGCCCATGGTCAACTTGAGCCTGATAGTCATTAGACACAACACTTTTAGACATCAACACAGGTTCTATTTGGATTTTAACCCTTGCATTCCCACTATATAGGGAAAAGTCATTCTCAAGCGCACATTCAGTGGCCCCACTAACTGGGGTCACTCTCACATCATCATGGACAGTCTCGTAACCAGTCCTTTTATACATGAAATCAGCAGTTCCAGCCATCATTTCATTAAAGACAGTCTTACCCACCGCAGTAGTTGGTGTCACCATCTTCATTTGAGTACGTCGTCTTATGCACCAGTCCTCTGCTGCACTTTTACTGGCCAACTCCTCCTGGTGGCCATGGGATGAAACTATAGCAGGCATCTCCCACCGTTTAGCACCCCCTGCAGGCACCACAGGAAACTTCTTGTTGCTAGGGGTGACTGCAAACATATTTTCACCGGAATCTGGGCCTACAGACAAAACCTTCTCAGCAACATTATCTCCAGCCGTATTCCACAACCTAGGGCAAGAAAACATGCCATGCCCCAGCTGGCCACATTCCAGGCATGGTACTGGACGATTTTTTTCCAAAGCGATTCTCTCCTGGTGATTCCCAGCAGGCCGGAATGCACAGGCCTCTTTGTGGGGACGCTGAACCAAACCTCTACTGCAGCTCCTTTCAGGCATAAATTTCACTCCGGTTGCCATGGGAGACCGCACTCTCCCAGCAGAACTTTGCTGGCTCTCTCCAACATAATAAACTGGCTCCTCCTTAAGCCACTTTCCACGATCCTTATTAGACATAGCCCATGGTACAGAGACAGCCCGACTGGCTTCCTCTGCGTTGCTATGGGCAACCACTCTCATCCTCAGCCTTTGATCAGCCTCTCTCCTTGCATATAGCATGGGCTTCTCTCTGCTGGATCCCGTCTCATGCTGTGACACATTCACATCTTTCACAATAGCTGTTTTAACTGCATCAGCTTTGCCAGGGGCAACAACAGCCCTCTTCCAGTTATGGACATCCAGCGGCTTTCCCCTTGCACTGAGGGTTGGCTTCCTTTCCTCTGTAGCTTGGTTCAGTGCTGCTAAATGCCGTTTGCACCAATCCACTGCAGATTCAAATGCTGATGGACTCTCCATAACAGCAGTCACCTGTGCACTCATTGCACCAGTGTTGCTAGGGACAACCCCAGCCCTTTTTCTCCTTGATACACTCTGATCAGGTATGTATGGGGCTCGTTCAGGCGGTAACATCCCCTCCAACCACAGAGCTCGGTCTCTCATTTCAGCAAACCTGGCTTCTTTTAAGAGCTTTGACCGCCCCATACTTAGAGACTCCAGAGCAACTTTAAACAGTCCAGGAAAATGAAAGTGTCTCTTTTAAAGCAAGTTGCTTTTCTCTTCAAGCAAGCTTTCCTCACCTGCACATTGCACACACTGATTGTGCTGTCTCATGCACACAAACACAGTTCATAGCAAGAGAAAAAAAAATAAAAAATAAAAATAAAAATTTGACTTTTCATTCACAGGTACACCACCTGCAACACGCAATGCCTTTTGCCTGGCTGCACTTCCACACACAGCCAATAGTTCCTGACTTGAACTTACTGTGGAGCAAGGACCCGGATTCCACCGTCTTCTGCCCGCATTCGAACACCACTTGTAATATTTGGGGGTTATTTTAGCTTAAAGGTAGAGCTTACCAGTGAGCTGGATCCACACCAGATGTCGTTTAAGGGCTCGTAGGCCCACTTTTATTAAAGAAAGAAAAGTCAGATAACAAAATAGTTGCCCACACAGGGGTTTCAGCTTTCCACAGCAGTAATGTATGTAGAACCAAAAATACCAAGCCACCTGGCTCTCTTTAGCAGCACTGCTGCTCAGACTTCTGCTGCAGCCCTCTTGGCTCTTTAACAGAGTTCCTGTACACCCCGTACCTCAGCACTCTTTAACAGCTTCTCTTTCAGCCCACAAGCTTGGACCCTCTGTCTGCTCTGACAGACCGACCTGTGCAGACCTGCACACTTCTCCCTTGCACGCCTGGACTCCTCGGGAGGGTGGAGCCCAGAACCATGGTGTTGGCTTTGTTTTAAGCCCAAGACCCACCTGTGCAATCATCCAGCCAGACTGCTGGCTGGTCCCAAAACCCGGTCCCAGGATTGGAGATTCCGAACTACCACACCCCCCAAACAGCACGTGAGGTGCGTGACCGGTATGTCAGCTATTTTAATGGTAGGGGGGCTATTCCAATGCCAGCTGACCAATAAAAATTAATTTTTCTTGAAATCTGTTCAAATTTTTAAGTTTGGTTCTTGTTTGCTTTTCACGGTGCTTGTCTCCTACATTCTCCTAATTCAGGGATATGCAATTGGCCAACCTCCAGCTGGTGCAAAACTACAAGTCAATCATGCCTCTGGGTCTCATGCTTGTGGCTGTCAGTCTTGCTATGCTTCATGGGACTTGTAGTTCTGCAACAGCTGGATTTCCACTAATTGCATATTCCTGTCCTAGTGCATTTGTATTGCAAAGTGTTTTTTGCCAATAGTAAATAAGGCCCTTTGTGACAGAAAACACAAAATGACTTCCCAAACTGCTATTGAGTATTGAAAGAAGTAGACACACACACACACATCTTTTTTTTGGAATTTTTAATAATGCACATTCCAACCAGTGCCTCTTTTTTTAGATATTTTTCTTTTTGTTTTGTTTTTTTTTTGTCATTTTTTTTTTTTTGGAAACATATAAATATATAGATATATCTATATATATATATAGATATATATATATATAAAATAAAATTATAAAAAAAATACATAAAATAAAATTTTTAACTACTTACAGAAAACAAGGGGTAAAGCCAAATTTTGAAGATGCACACCAAAAATTGGTAATGTCAACATGTGCTATGTGCCATCATGAGTGATCAATGGACGTGTTTGGTGGGTGCAATCCCTTCCTCTCACATACTAGAATGAGGAAGGGTTTGCAAACACCAAATGCGTACATTGCGATCCTCTGATGGCACATGTTGACACACCGTGTGCATCTTCAAAATTTGGCCTCTAAAAACAATGTTATAAAAACATAAAAAAATTTTGGGCAAGGAAATGAAGAACATGATCTTTCGTTTTAGGGAAAAGGGTCTTAGATTCTCCCTAAAACATCGATCATGTTCTTCATTTCCTGCCTCATAATGTCCAGTTGTTGTTGCATGGCATGGATGTTGTTCTCCATCAAATCAATGTTGCCATTCCAGGCCATGATCTGCCCAATCAGCCTCTGGGCACTGTCTGTGGAAAATGGCTCCGCGGCTTGTCCTTCCACAACCAGATCATCACCTAAAAACATGTGTAGATAAAAAATTGGTTAAAATATACAGCCATTAATTGTTTACCTTAAGCTGGGTTGTCAGACACTCACTTTGTGGGGTGCGTATCTCCACCACCTCTTCCTCCTCCACATCTAGCCCTGGGCTGTGCTGATCCAGCTCGGACACTGGGCTGGGCTGCTCCCTCTCGGACACTGGGCTGGGCAGCTCCATCATGGACACGGGGCTTGGGCTAACTGCCCAATCAGGCTGGTGAGGTCGGGGCGTCCTGGGCTGCTCCGCCTCTTGTCTGAGTCTTTGTTCCCCTATGAGAATGAAAAAAAAAAAAAAAAGGTATACTTTTAAGCATAGTGATATTTGAGTTCAGAAATTGGAATATGAAACATTGGTTTGAAGTGGTGTACAATTATTAGCTGGTTATTACAAGATCCTAGTTTAATACATCATTAAAATGACATTTTTTTAGTTAGGCTGTGTTCAGACTGCTGCGATGTGCGAACGCTGCAAATCTACTGTGGTTTCACGCATCGCATGCCTCCCGGAGGCAGTTCACACTGCCCTATGTGACCTGCTGGGAGTGTCAGTGTAAAGTTTTATTGACACCTCCAAATTATTTCTCATATCACAGTGCAATCTTTAAACTCGGACAGGAATCGGACCACATGGTGTGAACACCCATGTGATCCGATTCGGCTGTGGACTAAAAAAAGGGCCATGTACAAGTTTGGTCCGGATGCGATGCAAATTCAGCCATACTATATGTATGGCTGAAATCGCATCACACAGAGATCACATGTGATTTGCACTGCAGTGCGGTGCAAATCACATTCGATCTCGTACATTGCAGCAATGTGAACCTAGCCTTTAACCAAACTGTGATACTTTATATCTTTTGTCCAAGTTTCACAGACGGACACACTCGAATCATCCCCTGGAGTACCTGTGTGTGATTATGTCAAAAAATGTTCTATGATGTCCCAAACTACACTAAATGATTCCCAGTCCAGATGTTGAACCAGCATTTTATCTATCTATCTATCTATCTATCTATCTATCTATCTATCTATCTATCTATCTATCTATCTATCTATCTATCTATCTATCTCATTTTTTTATTGAGACTACATTACACTGAATAAATTTATGAAACTTTATTAAAAATTTATATCCTAAACTGAGTGTGACAATTCAGTTTATCATGAACAATACCAAAAAATTAATAACTAATTAAAATCTAATCAAACACCAGATAAATTTACACCATATACAAATCCATGCTATTTACGTCCACATATACGAACAAGCATATTCGCTCATTACATGAACTATTAACCACACGAACGATCAAATTCGCCAGATTTACAAATATATCGTATACCTATACGAACGATTATGTCCAACAGTCACGATAAACGCGGAGTTTACTCACTTTTTTTCAGGGCCTTTTTGATTCGATGGTATTGGTCCGGCTCCCTGGATTTGATGTCGGACCATCATTTCCGGAGCTGATCCTTGCCTCTTCGGACCCCAAATTTGCTGTGCAAAGTTTCGGCAACTATATCCATGATGCCGTTTTTGCGGATATTGGGTTTGGGATACGGGCCATTTTCCCCATCGTAATCCTCCCTTCTCAATATATCCACCATCTCCACCATCTCTTCAAAGGCCATGTTTGTGGCCTTATATCTCTTCCTTGCTCTGGAAGCATGTGGTTGAGGGCTTTCCTCCGCGCTGCTCACTGAAATTCCGTCTGCCATTTTCACCTATCAATCTCCCACAGCGGAACGAGGGTAAAAGGGGCGGGGAAATACGGTCACACGGAACGTCAGGGGCGGGCAACGTGGGCGACGCAGGCGGAGCTTGAACGCATGCGCTGTATATAAAGCGTTACCGCGAGGCCGTACGCTTGTCCGAACGGAAGCAGCGAGTGCTACACGCGACGGTAAGATGGTTATCTTTTTATTTTATTTTAATTTTAAGCCTGCGTTAGGAATGTATATAGTGAGATTTCACCTTGTTGATGGTTAATTGATTTTTATGTGGGTTGGTGGTTGAGTGGGGTTGGTGTTTTGTGTGGTAGTGTGGGGGTGGGGGTGGGTGTATGGGGGGGGGTAGTGTGTGTGTGTGTGTGTGTGTGTGTGTGTGTGTGTGTGTGTGTGAGGGGGGGGGGTGGGGGTAGGTGTATGGGGGGTAGTGTGTGTGTGGGGGGGTAGTGTGTGGGGGTAGTGTGTGTGTGTATGGGGGGGTAGTGTGTGTGTGGGGGGTAGTGTGTGGGGGTAGTGTGTGTGTGTATGGGGGGTAGTGTGGGTGTGGGGGGGTAGTGTGTGTGTGTGGGGGGGGGGGTAGTGTGTGGGGGTAGTGTGGGTGTGGGGGGTAGTGTGTGTGTGTGGGGGGGTAGTCTGTGGGGGTAGTGTGGGTGTGGGGGGGTAGTGTGTGTGTGTGTGGGGTAGTGTGTGGGGGTAGTGTGGGTGTGTGGGGGGGTAGTGTGTGTGTGGGGGGGGTAGCGTGTGTGGTAGTGTGTGTGTGGGTGTAGTGTGGGTCTCGCCTACATTGTCACAATATAAATAGTGTGCATTTGGTCTGACATTTTTTTTTTTTATCAGAAATCAAAATGCAAAAGTATACCCCAGACCCCTTTAAGGAGGAGGCCTTCCTCTCCACATTTATCGATATATTAGAGTCGCACAGGAGCCTGTGGAATTCCAAACACCCACAATATTCCAGCCGTCCTGGCCGGAGGAAGACACTGGGGACAATTTTGACATTTGTGCAAACCCGACTCCCCCAGGCAGACATTGACTTTGTGAGCAACAAAATTCAGAACCTGCGTAACGTGTATAGGCGGGAGCTCAAAAAGGTCCTAGACTCCCAAACATCAGGAGCAGCAGCAGGTCAGATCTATGTACCTAGGCTGTGGTATTACGACAGGCTGCGTTTTCTGGATGACATGTCCGAAGCCAGGCAGTCACTTTCTACTCTTCCGTCTACCCTTCCCTCCACCCTTCCCTCCACCCTTCCCTCCACCTCAGGTGAGCCATCCCTGGAAGATCCAGACCCTTCCTTGCTGGACGAAGTTGATGCGCCCAGCTGGAGCCAGGTATATTTTAGTTTCTAAAGTTAGGATTGCTCAAATATTAATGATGTAAAGTTCAATGTTTGAATTGCTTCCAAATCTAGGATTTCATCACAAATTAAATTAGATATAAGGATACAGTAGTTTCCACAAATGTGGCTCAAATCTTGGTGAACTGATGGAAAAATGATGGTGTCAAAATGATAGCCTTTTGTATTTTAAGACAAATATATTTGCAAGTGAGAACTGTAAAATTGTTAGTGATTGATGATTTCAAAATATAGACATATTTTAGTTATTGATTTCTTTGTTTTTTACACAGGATGAGCTCACCCAGGAGGAGGCCGGGACGAGTGGTATGGAGGAGGAGGCCGGGACCAGCCACACACAGGAGCTAGCTGGGCCCAGCAGGAGTCGGACCGAAAGCCAGGTCCCTCCCCTCCGCCTAGCCAGCAAAAGGCCCAGGAGGATGACACGGACAGAGGAGGAGTCATTGGCACTTATACGCCAAGCCACCCAAGTGCTGAGCAAACCCCCCAATCCTGAGGAGGCCTACGGTACATACTTGGCAAGCAAGTTGCTAGAAATGGAGAAGGCACAGCGCAACTTGTGCGATTCAACGGGGTCTGAAGGGTGAGCTAACACCGACCACCAGACTGTATAACACAGACCCTACTGCTCCTCCTCCTCCTCCTCCTCCTCCTCCTACCACAAGTCCACCACCAGAGGCACAGCCTCCAGCGAAGCGTGGAGGGAAGGCTAGACGGAAGAGTCGGAAGTGACTGCCTGGCTTCAGTCTGCTCTGACAGAAGACGCAGGCTGTTGTAGTACCACAGTCTGGGGACATAGATCTCATCTGCTGCTGTTCCTGGTCTTTGGGATTCTAGGACCATGTTGTGCTCCCTATTTACATGTTACACAGGTTCTGAATTTTGGTGGCCACTCACTTGATGTGTGCCTGGGGGACAAAAGGCTTCACAAACTTCAAAATTGTCTCCAGTGTTGCCTCCCTCTTGATTTAGTTTTGTTCTGACGAAAAATAAATATTTATTATTTCCAAAAATATTGTATGTTTTTTTGTTTTGTTATTTTGGCTTAAAAAAACAGAGTTTATTTGTAAGTAGGCAGGTACATGTCAAAAGACTCTGGGGGTTATTTACAAAACACACGTTCATGTTAATAGATATATGCTAACTTCAAGTGCAATTTTTAAAGCACTGCAAGTGCACTTGGAAGTGCAGTCGCTGTAAATTTGAGGCTTAACATTTGAAATGAGGGGAAGCTCTGCTGATTTTGAACATTCAATCATGTGTAAGCTAAAATGCTGGTTTGGGTATCTATCTATCTATCTATCTATCTATCTATCTATCTATCTATCTATCTATCTATCTATCTATCTATCTCTACTTACATAGTCCTGCTTGGCCAAAAAAAAACGCAAGTCCATCTTGTTTCAAAACCCCCCCCACAAAAAAAAAAAAAAAAAAATAATTTTTAACTGACAATTGTAGTTCCAAAAATATATAGTAATATATAAATTCTATAATTTTTTTTAATATATATATATATATATATATATATATATATATATATATATTTCTTTTTTATATATATATATATATATATATATATATATATATATATTTTATATTTTTATAAAATTGGAATATTAATCATAGGATGAGGATGAATAAAAACATTTGGGATAACTCTGTGTGAATATAAGCAGCAAAGCTACTTCACTTTTCTTGCATTATGAAGAAGAAAAGAACGGGCTATATTAAAAAAAACACAAAATTAGCAGCATGACGAATATGCTAGCTTCAATACGAACACTAGTTTTACAAGACCGAGCGCTTCCGCCCTGTCCGCCCTGTAAATCCTTTCTGGGCATGCGTCATACTTAGTATATAGTACGGAAATTCCGAAAGACTTAGTCCGCCAGACTGTCCGCTGAAAAAGTCCGCTGAAGCCCACACATGAGCGGACTGTCCGCTGAAACACGTTTCAGCGGACCAAGTCCGTCAGACAGTCCGCCCGTGTGTACGCGGCCTAAAAGTTTGGGTTATACCCTGTAGTAACTTGCCACTTAGCCCACTAACAGAAGCAACACTTATTAGTTCTGTGGCTTTCATCGGCGGGGGTAGCACAAGTATTGGGGCATTTTTTAACCTTAAAAGCCAGCTCCACTTTTGTGGAAAAAAAATATAGCAAATTAAAAATATATATATATTATAACATATACAATTACTAAACAAGCCATTCTGTAATTTAATGTTAACAAAAATGAAATTTCTTTTTCAATCTGCAGCGCTGTAATTTTCTGTAAAATGTATTGCCACAGGGTCACCTTTAAGGTAGGGCAAAAGGGGCAGCTGACCTTGTTGTGGGGCCCAAAGCAGCTACCTCATACTTACCAACTATCCAAGTTTAAATTGCCTTGTCTCTTGAAGTTTCAGTCCTGTGCTGTGTCCTGATATCTCACTGTGAAGTGCTGCTACTAATGCTGCCCAGCTCTGCTCTATTGTTGTGTACAGATGACTCACCTGCAGACCCTGTGTTTACATGTAAATAACCGGTATTCATATGTAAATAGCGGCGGCATTACTAATTAACCTCCCTGGCAGTATGATTATTTCAGATTTTAGCTGCTGAAAGTGGTACCATTATTTTGCATGAAAATTTGGCATTTTATATTGTAGGCCTGTAATTCTTAGGAATAACTCACTTAAATCTGTCCAAACCAGAGTCTAGCAGACATCCCGGGTATGATAGTTTGAAAAATTTAATCATAAATTGTAATATAATAAATAACTATAAATAATTATACCAAATAATAATTTAACAATAATAAAAAATATTCAATAATGTAATCAAATCAAAAACACCGAAATTTGCTCAGTTGCAGAATTGTCACTGTCATTACTTTTCAGTATTTGATGACGGATCTCCCCACAAATCGCTATCGCTCAATTCTGCGAGTGATTACAATTTATTATCGCTGTTTTCTAGCTGGACTAAAATCATTTTTGATGTAAAGGGACAGTTTTGGTTGCTATGGACAATCTCCAGTTTCCAGGCATAAAGAACAGTTTTTATATTATAAAACTGCATGCAGGACACTGGACAGACCACTAGGAAAAAAGGGGATGTGAAATAATTACATACAGCAATGTAATCTGTAAAATTACATTATACTGTATGTATACTGTGTGTTTCACTGTTCGAATTTGGCGCTGTTCTCCATCCCCGTGCGTCACACCGCTCGCAGGGAACGTGATAGATCGAGCGGAGCACGGCTCGCTCGCACAGCGGGGGGACATCACTGGATCCAGGGGACAAGGTAAGTAGCCTCTCCCTGCATTCAGCGATGCAGTCCCGAGTTTGGCTCGGGGTTACCGCTTTTGGTATAAAATGTCCACCCCGAGCCAGACTCGGGAATACCGCCAGGGGGGTTAAAGGATTTCCACAGGATTTTTTAGTCGATTTTAATTTTTTTATTAAGGATATGTAGTTTTTGGAGGATAAATCATTGATATTAGGAGTGAGAAGGATGCCTAAGGGAGTGATTCTAGTGACCAGGAGAAATTAAAGGAGGAGCGTAGATTTGGAGACATTTACCGTCAGTCCAGATAAAGATGCATAAGTATTAAGGGTCTGTAGAAGGTTCGGTAGCGAGATATTTGGTTGTGTGAGAAAGAGGATCAATTCGTCTGCGTACATGCTTAAAGCGGAGGTCCACCCTAAAGTGGACCTTCCGCTCATCGGAACCCTCCCCCCCTCCGGCGCCATAATTGGCACCTTTCAGGGGGGAGGGGGGAGCAGATACCTGTACAGTACAGGTATCTGCACCCACTTCCGGGATAGCTCTCTGCGGAAAGGGGCGTAGATTACGCCCCTTTCCACAAGTGCCCGCCCCTTTCCGCAAGTGCCCCGCTGCCTGCTGGGAAACACACAGATCCCAGAGGCAGCGGGGACCGTCCTTATTGCGCAGCGCGTCTCGCGCATGCGCAGTAGGGAACCGGGAAATGAAGCCGAAAGGCTCCATTTCCTGATTCCCATACCCAAGATGGCGGCGGCAGCACCCGAGAGACGATCTAGAGATCAGCTTCGGGTGCCGACATCGCGGGCGCGCTGGACAGGTAAGTGTCACTATTTTAAAAGTCAGCAGCTGCAGTATTTGTAGCTGCTGGCTTTTTAAAAAAAAAATGCGGAGTCCCAGCGGACTCCCGCTTTAATTTATATGTGTCGTTGTTTGTTAAATAGCCTTTAATATCCAGGTTTAGTAGGATTGATGTTGCTAAGGGCTTAATCGCTAGAGCAAAAAGTAATGGGGAGAGGGGGCAGCCTTGACGTGTGCCTCTGCCGACTTTGAAAAAGTCTGATTACAAACTGGTAATTTTATTCAAGTGGAAGGGTTGTGATAAAGAGCATGAAATGCATGGGTTAATCCACCATTAAACCCATATTTATTTAATACTATATCTAGAAAGTTCCAGGACTTGCTATCGAAAGCTTTGTTGATATCTAAGCTAAGTAATAGGACTGATTTGGAATTAATATTGGCGTCTTGAATAACATTTGTAACTAGCCGTATATTGTCTGTGATTTGTCTACCCGGAATGAAACCTGATTGATAGGGAGAAATTAAGGAGGGGATTGTTAATGCTAATCTATTTGCCCTAGTCTGCTAAATATTTTAACCACTTCAATACCAGGCACTTAAACACCTTCCTGCCCAGACCAATTTTGAGCTTTCAGCACTGTCGCACTTTGAATGACAATTGCGCGGTCATGCTACACTGTACCCAAATGAAATTTTTATCATTTTTTTCCCATAAATAGAGCTATCTTTTGGTGGTATTTGATCACCTCTGCGGTTTTTATTTTTTGCTAAACAAATAAAAAAATACCAAAAATTTTGAAAAAAATAATGTTTTTTTTTGTTTCAGTTTCAAAACTTTGCAAATAAGTAAGTTTTCTCCTTCACTGATGGGCACTGATGGGGTTACACTGATGGGCAATGATAAGGTGGCACTGATGGGCACCGATGAGGTGGCACCAATGAAGTGGCACTGATGAGGTGGCATTGATGGACACCGATATGTGGCACTGATAGGAGGCACTGATGGGTGGCACTGATGGGCGACACGGATGGGCACTGATAGGTGGCACAAATTGGCACTGATAGCTGGCACGGATTGGCATGGATGGGCATGGATAGGTGGCACAGATGGGCATGGGTTAGTCGGCACAGGTGGGCATGGGTAGGCGGCACAGGTGGGCATGGGTAGGCGGCACAGGTGGGCATGGGTAGGCACTGATAGGCGGCACAGATGGGAACTGATAGGCGGCATTGTATAATAATATATTGTACTAATGGATGCCAATCAGTGCCAATCAATAATGCATGCCAATCAGTGATGCCCATTGTGGGCACTGATTGGCATCCATTATGGGCACTGATTGGCATCCATTGTGGCACTGACTGGAATCCCTGGTGGTCTAGGGTGGCATACCTTGTCCTTGGCATCCCTGGTGGTCTGGTGGCGTCCCTGGTGGTCCAGTGTGGGCATCCTCGGGGGGCTGTGCTGATAATCGATCAGCACAGACCCCCCCTGTCAGAAGAGCAGCCGATCGGCTCTCCTCTACTCGCGTCTGACAGACGCGAGTGAGGAAAAGCCGATCACCGGCTTTTCCTATTTACATTGTGATCAGCCGTGATTGGACACGGCCGATCACGTGGTAAAGATTCTCCGTCGGAGACTCTTTACCGAGGTCGTAGTTGCCGGGTGTCAGACTGACACCCCGCAACAAGGGTCGCCGCGATGCGCGCCCCCGGGGGGGGCGTCATATGACGTCCGGTCAGGATTATGCAACCACTTTGCCACCGTCTATTTGCTATAGGGCGGGCGGCAAGTGGTTAAGGTCGTTATTTATTACTGAGTAGGGATGAGCTTCGTGCTCGCCCGTTTGGCGAATTCCAAACATTATGGGCCATTCGCGCCAAATTCGTGTGGCGCTCACGGCCCACAATGCACTGCGCCATTGCAGTGCATTGCTGGCTCATGATTGGCCAAGCATGCACTGTGACCCCGCATGCTTGGCATATCACAGCGCCGGCAGCGAGGAGAGCCATGATTGGCCACAGGCAGGATGCCTGTGGCCAATCATAGCTCAGGCTGTGTAGTACACGCCCCACACTATATAAGGCCGCCAGCGCGGCAGCCTTGTGTAGTGTGTTGGCATCTGTAGGAGTTAGTGGGTGTTCTGTGTACCTTCAACACAGTATACACCGATTGTTATCGGCCGATTTTGCGTTCTTGCTCTTCTGTAGTGGTTGTTGTCTGTGTGCCCTGACCGCAGTATACACCGCTATATCCACCTATTATTATATTCTTAATATCTAAATTTTAATTGGCTTTATTATACTTTATTCAGAATATAATTTTTCCATATTGTGTGAAAGAGAACTCTGAATCAATTAATTCTATGTTATGACTTGTGATAATTGAAGAAGTAAACATTTAAAACCTGTCAGGATTTTAAAGAATATTGTATATTTTATATAAGCTTTTCTTAAATGTAAGTGAAAGTTTGTATAGAGTCTGAAATTCTCCCTTCCCCCTACGTCCGGTCATTTTAGGCTGTGGAGCTGTGTTTTAAGTGTTAACATATGGTGACTTGACTATAAGTAACCACTCATTAGCCCACACTTTTGTAAAGGAGGAGTTATCTTTCGGGCGGGAGATTAGAGAATGGTTGATATAGTCGAAACATTGGGAGCAGACTTTCTCTTGAACATTTCGCCTGCTAGAGGGAAGACCTCAGAAAGACACATTTCAGCACACAGAGATTACAGCATACAAAGGGTTATTCGGCCATTTTAAATGCCACATGGCATAAACTGAATTGTTCCATAAGACAATTTTAAAGATATTAATGATAATCATTGTAATATTTTTGTAAGTATTCTTTTCTATTTAAATGTGTACAAATAAATACACATTTTTGAATTACGCTGACTCAGAACTAATTAAGGAAATTTGTCTCACAATCTCGGTCTCACCATATATACTTAAGACTTTGAAATATTCATTACATTACGAGAATATTTTTACATTGGCTCAGCCATCCAGTCAATCATAAGTCGGAAGTTTTTTTTTCAACTTCCATCCTTTGATCAGAGGGAAAGTAATGAACAGAGATTAAACTTCGCAAAGATTGAAAAGAACCTAGAAGAAAAATCGATCGATTGATTGTGAAAGACCGGAGAATTTCAGTTATACAGAAGTCTTGAAAGACGGTGGACAGTGGGAAAACTGACGAGTTTTATATTTGGTGAGTAGAAAAGTAATATGGAATTTGTAGATGTTTTAGCTGATGAAAGTACATTCGAATTTAAAGGTTTATCGAAACAGGTCTCTGATGCTGTTTTATGGAAATCAATGTATGATCAATGTTTTCAGGCAAATGCTGACATTGAGAAGGATAGATTCTCATTAGTTAAAACAAAGAAAAAAGTACGTAATGTAATGAAACTTGTTACAAGTTGTAATGCTATGGTGTTTGATATGCCAGGAAAACAAAGTCAAAGTGTAACTGAAAATTTACTTTTTGAACCTAGTTGTTCAAGTTTTGAGCATTTAGAGAATGCAATAGAAATTGCAGCAAAGCAGGAGAAGAAATATACTGAACAATTATTGACTGAAAAAATTGAATTGGAACATAAAATGAATGCATTATTGCAATCTCTTAAAGAAAATGAAAATCAAATAGTTTGCTTAAGACCCAATTACTGCAAGCTGAGATTCCTGCACATGCTCAGTGCTCAAAAATGGAGGATGGTGGACATGTGACAAAGTCAGACGTGAACCTCATATCCTGTGATGAGTCAAATGTTAATATTTCCTCAGACAATGAGAGTGGGAAGTCAGTTGACTTAAATAATACTGATATTAAGCAGAAATGTAGATTTTCATCACCATATGCTCAGAGGAAAGTCTATAAAAAGTTGATTAATAATAATACACAAAAGAGGTTGTATTATCCGAAAATTTTGACCAGGCGTCAAGAGGTTTATTCAGTACGTTGGCACAGTAATCTGAGGTATAGAGGTCATAATAAGCAAATTTATTTTTCTTCTAAGACCCAAAGACAAAGATTGCAAACTGAAAATAGTCCATTAAGACAGGAAAGGTTTAATTATGTAGCATATAACACTCTGAAAACAGTCAGCAGTCCTTAAATTAACTGCAGATATGGTAAGAATTTTCTGGTTGATGTTTACTGGCTATGAATAAAGGATTGATTTGAGTTTAAAAGATTTGGTTTTGACGTTTGGAATATTATTGAGGATTTTGATATAATTTTAATATTTTCAAGGATAATCTATTGGAATATTATTTTTTATCAATGTTTCATTGTCATGAGTATTAAGTTTTTATTTTTGTTTTGTTCAAGCTGAACATTGAAAGGTTTAATTCACTTGAAAAGAAGAGTAAAGAATAGTTTTGTATTCAGTAACTGAAGACATTTTCAGCATGGTACTCAATTAGCAATTGAATGAATAAGACAACAAAGAGAGACAGAGAAAATTGATGAGCTTGTATTTGTTGATGATTCAAGATATTGTATGTCAGGCAATTATTGCAGTAGGTATTACATGTTTCAGCTCAACGAACAGAACTTGAAGCAGTAAAAACTGCATTGATTATTGACAAGGAAGAGAAGAAAGGTTCACTAGTGATTTATAGTTATAGTTCATATGTTGTACGTTACCTATTTGGAAACGTAGAGGTTTTGTGGATTCATCCAATAAGACTCTTGTGCAGAAAGAGACATTAGAAGTAGTTTTTGACCTTGCAGAGAGTAATTCTTTTGCATATGCTATTGTAAAAATCCAGCACATAAAAAAGATAGTGAGTTATCTGTAGGTAATAGAACAGCAGATTTATTGGCAAAGGAAGCAGCTTTTGCATGGAGAGTTAGTAGTTCAACCTGAAATGGTATCAATTAATGTTGTGAAGAAAATGGACACACATATTCCTTTAATTTCAGAGGAAAAAAAGGTCACGATCTTTTTTGTCTTCATCGGATGTCACAAAATGATCATTTTGGTCATTAGACCATAAGTTTGTGTCATGACTAAAAAGGATTCTTGTGTTTTTTTTTTATATATCACAGCACCTACAGGTGGGATTCACTAATGATGATGCTTTAATTATTGTTTAGATGTTGATTAATCATGTTTTTCTAATTTGGGGTATATCAGTAAACCTCAGTAGTGACAGAGGATGTGTAATATCAGGGAATAGAACAGAGATTTCATGTATGGTAATATTCACAGTCTGCGGGTATTATTGTGAGGATGTATCGGATAATTAAATCTAGGATTGATAAATGTTGTTGGACAAAGGAAATATTTGGGTTGATGTAGCTCCAGTTATTTTTAATGGATGTAAGAAGCACAATTTCTGATGCTACAAAGTATTCTCCTTTTGAGTTTAAAAGAGAGAGGAAAATGGCGTTTGCGTTGCCTCGTGAAGTCAAAATTGGTTGCAGATGTTACAAGATAATTTGAACAGTATCTTGCCACATGCAGCTACATGTATGCAAAAAATGGTTCCTCCTCATATTTCTAAGTTTGAGAAAGGAAGTTATTTCATGATAAAAAGTGTCTTTGTTCTAGCTAAAAATATAAGTTTTTATATTACAATGTTTCTTGATTAAGAGATTAAGAAATAATTTGTATATATATTGATAAGGTAAAAAGGTTTGTGTATGTTTAAAATGTTTTTATACAAAGGGTTATTCATAGCAACCCTTAGGAATTTAGAATGAGTAACACTCATTGTTTTAGAAAGGTGGGAGGGAAAATACTCATTCTGTAGCACTGTCCTGCTCAGAAGAACCTTAGAAGGAAAATAAGGTGGGGGCTGTTTTTTTGTTTAGGAGTGGACACAGACAATTAATGGAGTACACACATTCCAGTGAAATGTTCATTCCAGTACACATAAGACATATATATATCATGAAGAATTGTTATTAAATCCATGCACATATCGGATTTAATCTTCATTGTAAGAATAATCTATTTTTGATATTCTACAATTGATATTGTTTTTTGTAACATTTTGTTATTTTGTTGTTAAACCAAAAATTATCTTTTATACAAGATAAGCGGTCTATCAAGTTGACCAGGAACAGAAAGGTTTATTTAAAATAAAATTAGATGTTGTTGGCATAAGTCTAAGACAGAAAAGGTAAAAGATGATTAAAGAATTGTTACATGTGAGGTCACACCCAGAGATGGTGAAATGCACGTCACAGAGTTTCAGGAGTTGAAACATGGAAAAGTAATTGGGAAAGTCCATGGACATTTTGATATGTTCAAGGGGTACAAATACTTTCTCAGTTCAGTGAAATAAGTATGTAGAAAGAAAAATGTGGGTATAACAAATCTAATATTCCGAGATAATGATGCTGCATTCCTTTTTTCAGGAATGAATCATAAAAATCTAATCTGGAGGAATCATGGATCCCAAAAAGATGTCGGATCAACAAAAGAAAAGTTTTAAAGAGAGAAAGTGTATCATCACTACAGGATGCATCTTTTCCCTAGTGACAATTTTATTTGTGATAAGATATATCAAGAACTGCTCAAGTTATGCAAAGACTAACAGGAATGAAGAATTACACAACAAAGATCATATGTTATTCAGAAATAAGAGAGATGTAGACATTGATATCAATGCAGATGAACTGAAAAATAAGAACATTGATATCATTACAAAGGACAAAAATGATAGAGTTATTGATATTAGTGCATATGATAAAAATCATAATTTTAGAGATGTTGATATTAATACAGCAGAAGATTTGTATGGATTTTTATGTATTGGAGACGGATATCATTGTTGTTTACAATTGTATTTCATTCACAGCAATAATATTGAAATCAAAGTTAAAATAGAATCCAAAACAAAGTTTGTTAAAATGCAGGGATCTTATAGACTAAATAACAAAACCGGAACTTTTGAGTGTAACATATTGTTGAGGAGTTTCTGGTCTATATATTTAAAAGGTAATGAGTCAACAATTTGGTCTGGAGATGTTACTAATATTATGACAAGATCTGGGAAAATACTTTATTCCTTTGATCAATTTTATTATCTTTTTCAAAGTTTTGTAAAGATATTAAATCCAAAATATTTAAACATCATTGGAGATGAAAAAGGAGACGTTGTAAGAACATGGGATTTTAAAGTAACAAGGAAATTTACTCAAATAAGGGTCAAAATTGATATTTTTATAGTTGACAGGATTGTTCCAGAAATTAATATTTTCCCACAATCTTTAAAAATTATGGAAGATAAAGATAATTTGCATTTGATATGTGATACAAAAATATCTTTACCTCAAAATTCATTGTTGACTTGGAAAAGGAATGATGAGTTTTTGGGTAGTTTTCTTTATAGTTCTACTATCATAATTCATAAAGGAATTTTTGGTAGTGTGAATTGGATCAATGATACATTTGTTTATCAACAAATGAGAGTATCTTTGAATGATACTGGTATATATGAATGTTGCATATCAATAGAAAATTATCCAGTGAAATGTGCAAAGGCAAGTGTTATTGTTATGTCTCCAAGGAAAACTCCATGTGTCAATAAGAAAAGTTTCTCTGCAAGCCCTTTTCAGATTAACCATTTCCAATCCAGAACTCTTTTGAGAGAAGGAAAGTTTGTCATTATTTTGTGGAACTTTAATGTTTCAGAATGGAAAATTTCTACAAGGTTTCCACAATGTCAAGGACATCTGGTTAATATGGAATTGGGTATTGAGAGATGGTTTGGAATTAATAATAGAAATCATAACAGAAATAAGCGTGGTATTGTTGAAGGTATTTTAGGAGGGATTGGCACAATCGGGAGTATAACAAATAGTATGGATATTAATATTTTAGATTTAAAGTCTGATCTAGAAACCGCTGATTTAGTGGGAAGTAATGGTATTAAAATACAAAGACATTTAAATCAGATTTTAGAAAATATGGTAATTAAAACTGCTAATATAATGGGTCCATCTATTTTACATCTTCAAAATATTACTCTTGATTTGATGAGAAGTGAACAACATTCTCATATAGCCAGAGCATGCTTAGAGATTCAAACAGAATATTCCACTAATTTTAAAATAATTGCGCAAGCATTTCAGAGTGGAATAACTCCTCTTGGCATTTTACAGTATTTGCCCAAAGAATATTTATATGCGATAAATCATACAGATTTATGGGTAAATAAATGGATAGGAAGCAAGCAGGACATATGTTATAGTTCTTCTATGATTCCAATAGCCAGAAAAGAACAAATTTTGGTTCCAATCACTGTTTTGGGATTACCTGTCAGTAATACACAATTATTATACTATAAATTACAGTATACAGATTTTGTATTTAACAATGAAAATTCTGAATTAGAACAATTAGATTTGTCATCATGTTTACAATTCCAGTCTAAAATTATATGTTTACCTAATCAAGATAAAAGCATATTTCATTCTTGTTATCATAATCACACATTATGTTCAGCAAGAATTGAAAATGAAATTAGTTCTGAATTAATTACTCGTGTAGATAAAAAGAAGATTTGTTTTCCGATTATGTCACATACAGAAAGGGTTAAAAAATGTTCTCTTCTTGTACAAATACAGAAAACCTAAATCAAGGGTTGTATTGTATAGAAGGAGATATTGTTGCAATAAGTATTAATTGGTTGAGAACAAATTTAACAAATATGTTTATGAAAAATATTAGCGCTCTTCCTACACAGTATAATATTTCCCAAATAGATGAATTTCCATGGGAAAAATGGGCAAATATAATTCAAAAGGATCAAGGTTTATTAATAGCTTTGGCTAAGGAATTGCAGAATGCAGAAGTATTGTTTAAACATGAACAAGGTAATTTGCAAGAAATATCGCATCAATGGTCAGAATTTTCAGGAAGTAATTGGTGGAAAAAATTTAGTAATAGTGTATCCATGTGGGGAAAAACTTCCATAACTTCAGCAGCAGGAAATATTTTATCACATCCTATTGTAATTATTTTTATTATTATCATGTTATTTCTTATATTCCAGTTATGTTTGATGTTTAAAATGAAAAAATTATATTATCGAATTAGAAGTGATATTAAGAAAGGAGATGATTTGTTACAAAATAAGTTGAAAAGGAAAATGGGTTTTGAAGGTACGAATCCAATTGTACATGACAAAACATTTGGAGTTATTGAATCAAAGTTTGTTTGAATGTGACATGAATGGTGATGAATGAATTTTTAATCTGAAAACTATGATTAGTATTCATATTTCAGAGGGGAATGTTATATTCTTAATATCTAAATTTTAATTGGCTTTATTATACTTTATTCAGAATATAATTTTTCCATATTGTGTGAAAGAGAACTCTGAATCAATTAATTCTATGTTATGACTTGTGATAATTGAAGAAATAAACATTTAAAACCTGTCAGGGTTTTGAGGAATATTGTATATTTTATATAAGCTTTTCTTAAATGTAAGTGAAAGTTTGCATAGAGTCTGAAATTCTCCCTTCCCCCTACGTCCGGTCATTTTAGGCTGTGGAGCTGTGTTTTAAGTGTTAACATATGGTGACTTGACTATAAGTAACCACTCTTTAGCCCACACTTTTGTAAAGGAGGAGTTATCTTTCGGGCGGGAGATTAGAGAATGGTTGATATAGTCGAAACATTGGGAGCAGACTTTCTCTTGAACATTTCGCCTGCTAGAGGGAAGACCTCAGAAAGACACATTTCAGCACACAGAGATTACAGCATACAAAGGGTTATTCGGCCATTTTAAATGCCACATGGCATAAACTGAATTGTTCCATAAGACAATTTTAAAGATATTAATGATAATCATTGTAATATTTTTGTAAGTATTCTTTTCTATTTAAATGTGTACAAATAAATACACATTTTTGAATTACGCTGACTCAGAACTAATTAAGGAAATTCGTCTCACAATCTCGGTCTCACCATATATACTTAAGACTTTGAAATATTCATTACATTACGAGAATATTTTTACACCTATATAGCTAGCTATATTTCTCTTTTTTAATAGAGCTTGCAGTCAGTTGTAGGAGATTGTGCTTGCTGTCTGCATGCCCTGAACCCAGTATACACCGCTATATCCACCTATATAGTTAGCTATCTTGCTCGTTTTAAATAGAGCTTGCAGTCAGTTGTAGGAGATTGTGCGTGCTGTCTGCGTGCTCTGAACCCTGTATACACCGCTATATCCACCTATATAGCTAGCTATCTTGCTCTTTTTTAATAGAGCTTGCAGTCAGTTGTAGGAGATTGTGCGTGCTGTCTGTGTGCCCTGAACCCAGTATACACCGCTATATCCACCTATATAGCTAGCTATCTTGCTCGTTTTAAATAGATCTTGCAGTCAGTTGTAGGAGATTGTGCGTGCTGTCTGCGTGCTCTGAACCCTGTATGCACCGCTATATCCACCTATATAGCTAGCTATATTTTTCTTTTTTAATAGAGCTTGCAGTCAGTTGTAGGAGATTGTGCTTGCTGTCTGCGTGCCCTGAACCCAGTATACACCGCTATATCCACCTATATAGCTAGCTATCTTGCTCGTTTTAAATAGAGCTTGCAGTCAGTTGTAGGAGATTGTTCGTGCTGTCTGCGTGCTCTGAACCCTGTATACACCGCTATATCCACCTATATAGCTAGCTATCTTGCTCTTTTTAAATAGAGCTTGCAGTCAGTTGTAGGAGATTGTGCGTGCTGTCTGCGCGCTCTGAACCCAGTATACACCGCTATATCCACCTATATAGCTAGCTATCTTGCTCTTTTTTAATAGAGCTTGCAGTCAGTTGTAGGAGGTTGTGCGTGCTGTCTGCGTGCCCTGAACCCAGTATACACCGCTATATCCACCTATATAGCTAGCTATCTTGCTCTTTTTTAATAGAGCTTGCAGTCAGTTGTAGGAGATTGTGCGTGCTGTCTGCATGCCCTGAACCCAGTATACACCGCTATATCCACCTATATAGCTAGCTATCTTGCTCTTTTTAAATAGAGCTTGCAGTCAGTTGTAGGAGATTGTGTGTGCTGTCTGCGTGCTCTGAACCCAGTATACACCGCTATATCCACCTATATAGCTAGCTATCTTGCTCTTTTTAAATAGAGCTTGCAGTCAGTTGTAGGAGATTGTGCGTGCTGTCTGCGTGCCCTGAACCCAGTATACACCGCTATATCCACCTATATAGCTAGCTAGCTTGCTCTTTTTTAATAGAGCTTGCAGTCAGTTGTAGGAGATTGTGCGTGCTGTCTGCGTGCCCTGACCTCAGTATACATCACTATATCCACCTACATAGCTCTTCTCTAATTGAGCCATCTGCAGGAGTTAGTGGGTGTTGTGTGTGCCTCCAGCACAATATACACTACCCAATTGCTGGTTTTCCCATCTCCCTTCAGGCCATTACCATGTCTGGAAGGCCAGCAAGGAGAGGCAGACAGGCGCGGGCAGATAAAAGAGGGCAAGCAGGCTCTGTGTCTAGAGACAACAGTGCTGGTCGTGGATGCGGTGCATCGCCATCATCAGCACGTGGCCATGGGACACGCTTGTCCTTCTTTTTGGCAGCTGGACATGTTGAGCCGCAACATGCCAACGACTTGGTAGAGTGGATGACCAAGCCCTCTTCATCCTCCTCATCCTCTCTCACCCAGGCTCAGGGTACTAGCAAAGCAACTGCCAACGCATCGTCTTCCCTCCTCTCAATGTCATCATCAGTGACTCCTTTCTTAGACCCACCACGTCCTCCTCAGGAGTCTCCTGAACTCTTTGAGCACAGTGTTGGGTACATGCTCCAGGAGGATGCCCAGTGTTTTGTAGGCTCTGATGATGATATTCAGCTAGAAGAAGGCAGTAGCTTGAATGCAGAGAAAGGGGATGCTCAAGAAGGACAGCAATCTGGCAGTCATGTTCCACAAGCTGCAGCATACTGCCAGGTTTGCTCCAGCGATGAAGAGGGAGGGGATGATGAGGGCACTGACTCCACGTGGGTGCCTGGTAGGAGAGAGGAGGAGGAGGAGGAGGCACATGTCCAACGAGGCAGGATGCCCTCCGGGGGCCAGCTTAGGGGCAGCACACCGACTGAATCACACCGCAGAGCTCCGCCTGTGCAGGGCGCTGCCTCTGCGCGTTATTCTAAAAGTTCTTTGGTGTGGGCCTTTTTTGAGACGAGTGCATCAGATCTCACCGCTGCTATTTGCAACATATGTCTCAAGTGTATCTCGCGTGGCCAAAACATCAGCCGCTTGGGCACCACATGCTTGACCAGACATATGTTGACCTGCCATGCAGCTCGTTGGCAAGCGTACCTCGAAGACCCACACCAAAGAACAAAGCGGACCTCAGTCCTCTCTGAAACCTGCTCTGAGAGGAATGAAGGTGTAGAATTAGGTGTGTCATAGCCAAGTGCTTCTGGGCACTCTGCTAGCAGTACACCCACGTCCGATTATAGCAGGCGAATATCCCTACCCCCGCTGCTGGACCGGCGAAAGAAGTTCACTCCCAGCCATCCACATGCCCAGCGGTTGAATGCTAGCTTGGCTAAATTGCTAGCACTTCAACTGCTGCTTTTTCAGTTGGTAGACTCGGCCCCCTTCCGCGAGTTTGTACAATGTGCGGTTCCTCAGTGGCAGGTCCCCAAACGCCACTTTTTCTCACGGAAGGCGATTCCGGCTCTCTACCGGCATGCGGAAGGCAATGTCCTTGCCTTGCTGGACAGGGTGGTCAGCGGTAAGGTGCATATTACCGCGACTCATGGACCAGCAGGCATGGACAGGGACGTTACCTGTCTTTCACGGCCCATTGGGTCACTCTTCTGGCAGCTGGGAAGGATGCAGGACAAGGTGCAGTAGTGTTGGAGGTTGTTCCGCCACCACGCCTCCAAAATGCTACTATTGGTTGTGACACACCTCTCTCCTCCACCCCCTCCTCTTCTTCTTCCTCCATGGCCTCTTCCAGTGCTCTGTCATCAGAACCAGCGGTTCTCCGTAGGCGTTCCAGGGGCTATGCAAGTACGCAGGCAAAATTATGCCATGCCGTGCTTGCGCTGGTTTGTTTGGGGGACAGGAGCCACACTGGGGCGGATGTTTTGTCAGCTCTGCAGGGGCAGGCTGAGAGGTGGTTGACACCATGCCAGCTTAAGCCAGGAATGGTGGTTTGCGACAATGGCACCAACCTCCTCTCCGCCCTCCGACGGGGACAACTGACCCATGTGCCCTGTGTGGCTCATGTCCTTAACCTGGTGGTGCAGCAGTTCTTGGGCAGGTACCCGGGCTTACAGGATGTCCTGAAGCAGGCCAGGAAAGTCTGTGTGCATTTCCGCCGATCATTTAATGCCTGTGCTCGGCTGGCTGAGCTCCAAAAGGAGTTGAACCTGCCCAAGAACCGCTTTATATGTGACATGCCCACCATGTGGAACTCAACGTTGGCCATGCTGCAGCGGCTGCACACGCAGCAGAGGGCCATCAATGTGTACCTGTGCGACTACGGCACCAGGACAGGGTCAAGGGAGCTCGGTTTTTTCTCACCACGCCAGTGGGGCATGATCAGGGATACAGTCCCTGCATAGTAGTCCATTATGCTTTACCTTTGCAGGGAGACAAAGAAGAAGTAAACCCATCAGGGTTTACTTCCTCTTTAAGCTTTGGCAATAAAACCTGGAATCTGATTGGTTTGTATGTAGAGCTGCACTAAATTTTACACAGTAAATCAACCCCATAGGGCTAAAGAACTCCTTCCTATTATCCTTGACCTGCAGTGGCAGCCCGTCCATTAGGGGCGCCCGGGCACCGCCCCCTCTCTCCTCGCCACTCCCCTATATGCAATGGATAGATTCATGCATAGCATGAATCTATCCATTGCCGCCACGGCCGCCCCTAATCATGCGTCCTGCCACTTTCAGGTCACCAGTTGCATGAATTAGAGCGACCAGGTTTTTTTTTTTAAATGAAATTATTAGAGCCAGAGGCTCTAATAGGCCTCAAAATAAAGTGGGATCGAGTCGCAGAGAGTGCACTCCGATCCCACTCAGGTGTGTTACAACAGCGAATTAATATTTGCTATTGTAACACTTATACTCCTCCGGCCAATCGGGGAGCGGATCTGATACCTGTCACCCGATTGACTGAAAAGACAGGCACTCCTATTGGACGCCTAGGAGGAGGGGAGGAGACGGTGGAAGCAAGGAGTAGAAGAGCCCATGCATGGATGCCGGTCCTCACCGCTGCTCCTCAGATGCCCGATCCCCACCTCTGCTCCACAGATGCCCAATCCCCACCACTGCACCTCAGATGCCTGGTCCCCACCGCTGCTCATCAGATGCCCAATCCCCGCCACTCCTCGGACGTCTGATAGTGTCGGTGGACCCACTGGCAGACAGCAGCGGGGGGGTTTGAGTTGCCTCGTGGGGGGTTGGTTGTTTGCCACCCCCCCAAACAAAAACCCACCAGCCGACACTGTTGACCTGTTCTTGTACCAAAAAATGGCCCCCAAAAATGGCCCCTTGTTATGCCTCGTACACACAATGAGAATATCGGACAAATCGCCTGTTTATTTTTATTTTTTGCATTCTAGTCTCATATGGAAAACCAATACGTTACTAAAGTTACAAAAATTCTTGTACAACAGAATACAACTTCAGAAGTGATGTAATGTGTTGTATTGTATTATAATGTATTCTTTCGTTTCCGAGCATGCGTAGTCTTAGTCACACAATTTTTTTCGTACAGATACTATACTAATTACACGAAAATTGTTCACTCTGTTATCGTATGAGAAACATTTTGGATGATTTCACATGAACTGCCATGACCGACTCTTGAAAGCTGTGTACTAACGTATAGATTATCGTACGATCGCTCCCAAGGCGGTATTTTTCATCAAATTTTTTCATTATGTGCACTAGGCGTTAGTCTCATTATGCAATTTATTTGTTTATTTATGCAAAATTTTATTTGCAATTTTTCACACAAGTAAAACACAAAAAGACAGGCAGTAAAAAAGAAAAGCAAAATGATATTGCAAGGATTGTCGTGCGATAAAACGCGCTTAACCGCAAAAGGATGCCACCCAAAAGTAGCTCCTGAACCTTTTTTTGGATGACAAGCTTGACGCAATATGTGTTGCTACGATTGCAGCGTGACACTGCAATCGCAAAATGTGCTTCATTCACACCTCGGCGCTTTGAAATCGTGGGCAAAATAGTGGCAAATCTGCCCACGATTCAAAACTCAGAGATGTGAATGCAGTCTAAATGAGGGAAAGGAGAGATAGATTTTTGCGGGAATGAAACAAAGCATGGAAACACCCTGTCTGCAGCCTTTGCAGCTTACTGAAGTGGTTGGGGTGCAAAAACAGGACTCAACCACAAGTCTAAATGAGCCCTTAAATACACACAAAAAAAGAGACAAAAAAACACCACAAATACAAAGCACACTAAATAGAATAAACCAAACTACTCTAAATACAGCAAAAAAAAAAAAAAATCATCATAATAACTGAAATAAAAAAAGAGAAGATTGTTTTCATCTTTAAAGCAAATTAGCCGACAACAAAAAATGTGTGAATTCAATTCAGCCAACATTTCTCTACTTCTACCACCATTTGGCTGGCTCTTTTTGAAAGACAAAAGGGTTGATTTTCTAAAGGCAAATAGGTTGTTTACTTTGGAAGGGAATTTCCCCAGCTGCTTAGTGAATGCAGGGAAATTTCACGTTGCAAAGAACTCCCAATCACATGCCTGGCAAATAATAAAAACTGCATTTTTGCTTGGGCGGGATTGGATGATGGAAGTCAGCAAAGCTTCATCTAATTCACTAAACTCTGGGGCAAATTCCCTTGCAAAGGGAACCGTCTATTTGCCTTTAGTAAATCACCCCTCAAAGTGTGAAATCGGCAGGGGTCATTGATAAAAAAAAAGGGCAGTCAGAGAAATAATTATAACTCTGTTGCGGAGATTTACTAAAACTAGAGAGTGCAAAATCTGGTACAGCTGTGCATGGTTGCCAATCAGCTTCCAGCTTCAGCTTGTTCAATTACATTTTGACAATAAAACTTTAAAGCTGATTGGTTTCTATGTAGAGGATGCACCAGATTTTGCACTCTCCAGTTTTAGTAAATCAACCCTAATTACTTACTTGCTAAGC
This sequence comes from Lithobates pipiens, assembly GCF_037356315.1. NCBI lineage: Eukaryota > Metazoa > Chordata > Amphibia > Anura > Ranidae > Lithobates > Lithobates pipiens. The sequence goes on from NW_027507685.1 coordinate 222,907,336, forward strand.
TGCCCAGTAGAAGCAGCAGCATCATCATGTTGCCGGGAGTCTGGGGACCTCTCTTGCCTCTTCTGCTGTCCCGTCTATTAGTGAGGGGCCGGCTCCTGTGTAGATATAAGAGGGTGTTGTGGGCACATGGACTTTGGGAGGATGAGGTGAATTCCTGTAAATGGTCAAACAAACAGCAGGCTTTCACAACAGGTGTTTGCAGAAGGGAGGAGGGACAGAGAGGGGATTACACAATCCGACAAAGACATGAAAACAGGGTTGCCGGACGCTGGCTAACGCGGGAGGACGGGGATTCGGCAAATGTACTGGAGGCGGCTCTTTTGGGCTCATACGAAAGCCTGTCTTATTTGGTGTATAGAGGTCCGAGGGCTTCATCGGAGCTGACGGCCTCGATGAGAGCAACAATACGGGCCTGGGACAAAGTGCAGGCCTTGCTGAAACAACCAGAGGGGAGTTGGTCTCCTGACACTCCTCTGTGGTTTAATCCTAAATTGCCGCATTTTGGAGAAATCCCAGATCCGGTTATATGGGCCAAAGTAGGTGTTAAACAATTGAAGCATGTGGTAGGAAGGGGGAAACTTTTAACGTTTGATCAGCTTAAGGTTCAATATGATCTTCCAAATTGGTATTTCTTTCGATACCTGCAGTTGCGGCACGCTTTTCTCTCTCAGTTCGGTCCTGGGGCTGTGGAGATGGGAGTGTCGCCTGCGGACGGAGGACCTGAAAAAGCCTCTTTCCGTAGTGTACAGACTGTTGTTCCATGACAGACCAAAGCCTATCCAAAAATGTAGAGACATTTGGAGTGCCTTAGTACCAGACTTTGACGGGGAGGATTGGGATGACATGTGGGGCTACCCGTTTCAGACCCTAGTCTCGGCTAGAGACAGACTTATTCAGTTTAAAATGCTGCATAGAATATATTACACCCCGGCTAGACTGGCCAGAATTTATGGTACGGGTGCGGAGGGATGCTGGCGTTGCACAGCTGACCGAGCTGACTTTGATCATGTGTTTTGGCTGTGTCCGCAGATTGTTGAGTTCTGGAAGGGTGTAACGCAGGTCATACAGTCTGTACTTTCGGTGCCGATTCCAGCCACGGTCGCGACGTGTTTGCTCGGGCTGGTGGAGGAGTTGGCACCCCGAAAGGCGCAGAGGACTCTGATTTCTCTGGCGTTATTTTATGCACGTAAAGCTATCCTGTTATGTTGGAAGAAACCTGCACCTCCTATGGTTTCTTACTGGAAGGGTTTAATTAATAAAGCTTTGCCGTTATACAAAGCCACCTATCTCAGTAGAGGGTGTCCTACTAAGTTTGAGAGGGTGTGGAGGTGCTGGCTTGATGCTGCAGATACTGTGAATTAATTGTTAGGCGGGAGGTGCACCCCTTGGGAGGTGGGGGAGGGGCAGGGCGGGTGCTGCTATATTTAGGTTGGTCTACATCCCCATCTCGGGTATTTAAATCATCAGTAACGGTATGAGTCATTTTTGTTGTATGGGAGATACGGTTGGTGTTTATAAAATGAGCTAAGAAGTTGAGCGGAGGGCTGCACAAGGAGGAGTTTGTTGGGTGGGGGGTGGAGGTTTGGGGTTTTGTTTTGGGGACCTTTTTGTACGTTTGTATGTTATATGTGTGTTGAAAAATCTTCAATAAACATACATTTTCAAAAAAGACATGAAAACAGGAAAAATCCTGAATTTGCAATGTAGTACTCTCTGGATATCACTGCTGATTTTCAGGGAAAGTCCAACTTTTTGAAGAAATCTTCTGTAAAATCCCCTTTCCTGCAAATCCTATTGGATTCCTGGAATTCTTTTATGTTTTCCTTTCTGTTTAAGTTAATAATATAGAGCATAATTAACCAATTGCATACAGGGCATTTGTACTCCTTTCAAGATCAAGCCAATTTTCAGCTTTCAGCGCTGTCACCCTTTGAATGACAATTGCGCGGTCATGCAACGCTGTACCCATATGACACTTTTATCATTTTTTTCACACAAATAGAGCTTTCTTTTGGTGGTATTTATTTTTTGCTAAATAAACAAAAAAAGACCAAAAATTATGAAAAAAAATAGTTTGTTATAATGTTTTTGCAAACAGGTAATTTTTCTCCTTCACTGATGGGCACACTGATAGGCTGCCCTGCTGCACACTGATAAGTGGCACTGATGGGCAGTGATAGGTGGCACTAATGGGCACTGCTGGGTGGCACTGATGCACTCTGATAGGTGGCACTGAAGAGCATTGATAGGTAGAACTGATAGGCAGCACTGATAGGTGCCACTGATGTGCTCTGGTAGTTGGCACTGAAGGGCACTGATAGGTGGCACTGATTGGCAGCATTGATAGGTGACACTGATTGGCAGCACTGATAGGTGACACTGATGAGAAGACATCAATTGGCAGGACTGATGGGCACTGATTGGCAGCGCTGGTGGACACTAATTGGCATTACTAGTGGGCACTGTTGGGACTGCACTGATAATCAGGACACTGATAATCAGTGCCAATGTCCCTTTAACACAAGTTGGTTATCGGCTCGTTTCTTCTCTCCTCGCGCTGTAAGCCTAAGGAAAGAAAAAGCCGGTAACCGGCTTGTGTTTACTTCTGTGATCAGCTGTCATTGGACACAGCTAATCACGTGGTAAAGTGCCACTGTGATTGGCCCTTTACCACGCCAATCAATGATCCGCTGAGTTCGAAGCCATTGCCTCCTGCTGCTGTCAGTCAAATGCTGTGTCGGAGGGGGGGCGAGCCAATAGACACGGACAGGGCAGCTCGGTAGCGAGCCTGCACAGGTGCACGCGCCGAAGAGGAGGAGCCTGAAGCGCCAGCGGGGGACCCCAGAAGAAGAAGATTGGAGTTGATCTGTGCAAAACCCTTACACGGAGCAAGTACATATAACATGTTTGTTATTTGAATTTAAAAATTGGCAGAATAATCTCCTTTTTTGGGTTATATATAAAAAGGTGTAATGTTTAATGGAGTAAATATCTTGCCATGGGTGTAATATTTATTTCATTAACATCTAAAGGGCTAGTTTACACTATTGCTGGCCTGCTGAATAGCGACTTGTGGTGCATTGCTCCTCAGAGGGTGTTTGACAGGTGGTGAGGAGGTGTGATGTCACCTCTTCACTGCCTGTTTTATCCCCTAGAAGCCCTCCCATTTTAAACAGGCGGTACTGCCTACTGAACTCACCCATATGGTGCTAAGCAACAGGTTCTCTTAAATGCCTGGTCTCCCCCTGCATATTTTTTCCTTATCTTGTCTTTTTTTTTTTTTGATTGGTTGGTGTGGGATGATGTCACTCCCATGCATGTGCAGGAGTTCACTCATCCTGGTACAGAGGCACCGCAGCGGAATGTAAACTGAGCTGTGCATACAGAACTCAATGTACATTTTAAAGAAGACTGTGCTCAGGCAGGCAGCTTTAGCACAGTGATATCAGTACCATTTACAAATAGAGAAGAGAGTGAATCTCCCTAATGCTGGCCATACACGGGTCAAATTTTGAAAGAACTTTCTTTTGAAAATCTGAAAATGTGTGCGTTTTGTCATCCGATGGTGCCACCAGTGATTTCGAAATTCGACCAACCAAACCTTCAATTTCACCTCATGTTCCTACAGAAAATAATTTTTGTGTCTGGGAATCTTCTTCTCTTTCCAGAAATTTTCTTTTCTTGCACATGCGCATTTCTTTTTCGATTACATTTCTCGCACGATTTTCCCATCATTGATTAGAAAATCGTTTGTTTTTTCAAAAAATTTCCAACATGTCCGATTATTTAAATTCGACTGCCACACGAAAATCGACTGTTGCTGCAGCCGCCTAATGGTGGGTAATACGAAGGAAAATTCTTAGATAAGATTTTCGAAAGAAAGTTCTTTCAAAATTCGACCCGTGTATGGCCAGCATTACAGGGTCCTAATAAGAAAAAACTGACAGGTGTTCTAATCCCTTTCCACTTTATCCAAAAATAAATAAAGTTTTGTCTTCACTTGTACTTTAACCCCCTTAAGCTGCCACCCCTTGGCCCTTTAAGGGGTTTAGGATGCTGGGAGGCAGGGCTGGGTTGAGGATCATGTGACCACCGTGATTGGCTGTCAGGGCGGTCACATGAACAGAAAGCTCCCAATCGCAACTCATAAAGCCATGACCATTGTGCTTGGTTCAGTGCCCTTTACGCTCCCCCCTTCTCCATTCATAGACTCTGTACTGTAGCTTCAATGAATGAAAAGCGCTCTATGAATGTAGGATGAATGGATGAATGAAAGGTCCTTCTCCTTCATTCATAGAACGCTTTTCATTGACTGAAGGTATAATACAGCTTCTATGAATGCAGGAGGAGAGCGAAAGGGTTGGGCATAGTCAGTACTCCTAACGACCGCCTGCGTCAGATTTAGTGCTTGCATTAAATCCCTCAGCACCGGAAGATTACTGCGACAGGGATATGGGGGGGTGGAGGACTTTTCAATTCAACTAAAGTCAGCAGCAGCACAAGGGACACTATGCATTGAAAGTAAGTACTGTCCTCTCTTGCTGAAAAATAATAATAATTTTAACTAAAATTAGTCTTTAAGCAGGAAAGGTGAAAAGATTCATACAGCTGCATATCTATCCAGTCTTTGTTAAAAATACACCAAAGAACAAACACTAAAGGTGCACAGATAAGTATGAATTGTAAAAACAGTAGTCCATATCTACTCATCAAGGCTGAATTGTTTGTGAACTTTAAATTCAAGAGCAAGAGAATGTAAATGGAGGCACCATATCCAGAGGCAGTAAAGCCTCGTACACACAGTATGATTGTTGGCAGGGGATTGTCTGTTGACAGACTGTTGTCCTAAAATCCTATCGTTAGTACGCTCCTTTTGACAATTGTCCAAGTTGGATGACTTCTGTGCCCTACCTTCATATGTCATAAGTGATTACATTTGCTGTGTAGGTCATTAGAGATTATATTGGCTTGCTGGTCTGTGGTGATGAGCCTGTATAGGTGATCATCCAGTTTTCCTTTTGCGAGGAATTGCTTATTACTGTGAATTATGCATTCATCACCCTGGAACTTAACTGTGAGACCATTGTTTGCAAGACTTGATAGAAGGCTGCCTTCTAGTTCTGGAACATACAGCACTTTCTTTACAAGCATGCTGTGCTTGCCTCCTTGTGGTGTAATGCAGTTCAGGAAGCCCAGACCTTTACCTTCAGATGTGATGCTTTTCCCGTTTGCTAGGAAAACTTTGTCTTTCGCACTATAATCAATGTTTTTGAAGAAGGTCTCAGCGCTAGTCATGTGGCTTGTCGCACCTGAGTCTATGCACCAGCCATGTGGCTTGCCATTTTGTGTTACTTTAAAGGGCACCTTTAAAGGGTTACTTTAAAGTGGCACACTCAATGATGTATCTTGGCTCTGATTTCTTTGCTGTGCTTTGTGCCTTTGTACATCTTAAGAGCTTTGTGATCATGGTGCATATTCATAGATTTATTTGCATTTGACATATTCCAGTGTTGGCTCCTGCTCGGGTCTGGTTTCTAAAGAACTAATGAGAGAAGTATATGTCTCTAGAAGGCTGCAGAGGAGCAGGGCAACAATATGGTTATCTTTGATCTTATCTCCAATGGCTCGTAGCTGCTCTATAATCTCACACAAAAATGCTGGCCTTCTTCTGGTCTCATCTTGTCTCGTCTTAGCAAAAACAGCTTACTGTTTAGACTTGAATGCTCATGCAGTTTCTGTAATGAAGTCCACATACCTTTCACCATTTTCTCTGTTCTCATGTGGATAAGCTGGCCATCTTCCACTAATAAGCTTATGGTAGGTTTTGTCTGTCTATCCAGTCCTCCATTTTTTTTCCAGTGCCTGGGTGGTGCTGGGTGCCTTGCGTGTGCCTGTAGTATTCTCTCCAATGCCTGGGTGTCTGGGACCCCTAACCTATTAGCAGGTTATTGAATAATTATGCTTTGGAAGCTTCTTGAATACAGTAAACGGCTTTACTTTTATGGAGAAATATATTACATGCCTTTTATCATCGTGGAGACAGACAGGAAGATAACACAAACAAGATAACACAAACAAGGGTATTTCCTCTCATATCATAGAACTGTACACTATAATACTACAGCACCACCTGCTGGCATAGATAGGTATAATGTATATATATATATATATATATATATATATATATATATATATATATATATATCAGTTTATCAAAGCAGCTCTGCTGTTGTTCTTTCATCAAAATTTACCCCTTCAGCCTCCCCTCCAGAGTCAGTTTTTGACTTTTCTTGTTGTGAGGAGGAGAGCGAGGAAGAGGAGGAGTCATCAGTGCATGCAGAGTCAGACTCAGAGGAGGCATTCTCTACTGACATGTCCCCTAAACTAATAGATATAATTTCAGTCCTTGATAAGGTGCATTCCTACCTTGCTTTAGAGCAGCCTAGGTTAGACTACTCTAAGGTCTCTGACTTGGCTCCCTGGAATTTTCCAGACTTCCTCAGACCTTTCCTGTCAACTGACTCTTAGAGCCAGTGTTTTATAGTGACTGGCTTCAATCTGAAAATATTTTTACATGTCCCAAATGCTCTGGAAGCAGCTACGTAACTTCTTACCTTAACCGTCCCTGTTGAGGATGTTCCTGCTTTTAAGGACCTGGTGGGCAAGAGGTTAGAAACCCTCTTTAAGCATTGTTTGCTCTCATTGGTCCCATTATGTATCCCGCTGTAGGATCCATGGCAATCTAGCTATGCCTGGCTGTCTGGGCCTAAATGTAGGCATAAATGACCCTTTGTGCATTTTAATGGATCCCTTTGTCCACCACCCCCTAGAAACTCTGCCTGTGGCCTTATGATACTTCACAGAGGGCCTGGTGGATATACTTTGGCAAGTATCCAGGATGAGCATCCTTTCCATTCATATAAAGAGGATCTGGTATAAATGCTGGTTAGCTGAACATCCATGTAAGAAGTTCCTCAAGAGGATGTCCTTTGAAGCAGAATGCCTCTTCCATTCCCCCTTGGACAAGTACAATACATCAAGGAGATCACTGGGGGTAACAATACATGCATGCTCCTGCAAGTAGGTCTCCTACCTCCATGTCTAAGAAGGGTTCCTTTAATTATAAGCCTTCTCCCCGCATGCTTTCCAATTTGCCTTCCTTTTTCAAGATTTTTTTCAAGGGTTTTACTTCAGCCTGTTCACTGTTCCCAAGGAAAAAACCGACCGTGTGCCAGGCTCTGTTCCAATCCTCTGGGTCTACTGGGGCCTGAAGGTCCTTTTCCCATTGAGTCATATAAGAGAGGGGTGCCGATGGCGGGCGACCATTCAGGGAGGCATAAATGGCCGAGATGAGGCCCGCATTTCAAGGACTTGTGATCAGGTAGAGCCATTATGTCTGAAATAGCCCTCTATACAAACAATAGGGTAACTCAGTTAGTATTAGGGATGAGCTTGGTGTTCGAGTCGAACATACATTTGGCGAATAACAAAACGTTATGGGCCGTTCGTGCCAAATTTGTGTGGCGCTCATGGCCCACAATGCACTGCGCCATCACAGTGCATTGCTGGCTCATGATTGGCTAAGCATGCACTGTGACCCGGCATGCTTGGCCAATCACAGCGCCGGCAGCGAGGAGAGCCCTGATTGGCCACAGGCAGGATGCCTGTGGCCAATCATAGCTCAGGCTGTGTAGTAACGCCCCACACTATATAAGGCCGCCAGCGCAGCGGCCTTGTGTAGTGTGTTGGCATCTGTAGGAGTTAGTGGGTGTTCTCTGTGTACCTTCAACACAGTATACACCGTTCGTTATCAACCGATTTAGCATTCTTGCTCTTCTGTAATTGAGCTTTTAGCAATCTGCAGGAGTTTGAGGGTGTTGTCTGTGTGCCCTGATCGCAATATACACCATTATCCACCTATATAGCTAGCTATATTGCTCTTCTCTAATTGAGCTTTCAGTCAGCTGTAGGAGATTGTGGGTGTTGTCTGCGTGCCCTAACCGCAGTATACACCATTATCCACCTATATAGCTAGCTATATTGCTCTTCTGTAATTGAGCTTTCAGTCAGCTGTAGGAGATTGTGGGTGTTGTCTGCGTGCCCTGACCGCAGTATACACCATTATCCACCTATATAGCTGTTCTCTTATTGAGCCATCTGCCATCTGCAGGGGTTAGTTGGTGTTGTGTGCCTCCAGCACAGCACAGTATACACCGGTATCTATCCTTTAATTCCTGTTGTTCTATAATAAAGGCATCTGCAGGAGTTAGTGGGTGTTGTGTGCCTCCAGCACAATATACACTACCCAATTGCTGGTTTTCCCATCTCCCTTCAGGCCATTACCATGTCTGGAAGGCCAACAAGGAGAGGCAGACAGGCACGAGCCGAAAAAAGAGGACAAGCAGGCTCTGTGTCTAGAGACAATAGTGCTGGTCATGGACGCGGTGCATCATCATCAGCACGTGGCCATGGGACACGCTTGTCCTTATTTTCGGCAGCTGAACGTGTTGAGCCGCATCATGCTGAAGACTTGGTAGAGTGGATGACCAAGCCCTCTTCATCCTCCTCATCCTCTCTCACCCAGGCTCAGGGTACTAGCAAAGCAGCTGCCAATGCATCGTCTTCCCTCGTCTCAATGTTATCATCAGTAACTCCTTCCCTAGACCCACCACGTCCTCCTGAGGAGTCCCCAGAGAGAGGGGATGCTCAAGAAGGACAGCAATCTGGCAGTCATGTTCCACAAGCTGCAGCATACTGCCAGGTTTGCTCCAGCGATGAAGAGGGAGGGGATGATGAGGGCACTAACTCCACGTGGGTGCCTGGTAGGAGAGAGGAGGAGGCACATGTCCAACTAGGCAGGATGCCCTCCGGGGGCCAGCTTAGGGGCAGCACACCGACTGAATCACACAGCAGAGCTCCGCCTGTGCAGGGCGCTGCCTCTGCGCATTATTCTAAAAGTTATTTGGTGTGGGCCTTTTTTGAGATGAGTGCATCAGATCACACCGCTGCTATTTGCAACATATGTCTCAAGCGTATCTCGCGTGGTCAAAACATCAGCCGCTTGGGCACCACATGCTTGACCAGACATATGTTGACCTGCCATGCAGCTCGTTGGCAAGCGTACCTCAAAGACCCACACCAAAGAACATAGCGGACCTCTCCTTGCTCCTCATCAGCTGGGATCTCCAACTCCACTAGACCTTCAGTCCTCTCTGAAACCTGCTCTGAGAGGAATGAAAGTGTAGAATTAGGTGTGTCACAGCCAAGTGCTTCCGGGCACTCTGCTAGCAGTACACCCACGTCCGATTATAGCAGGCAAATTTCCCTGCCCCAGCTCCTGGACCGTCGAAAGAAGTTCACTCCCAGCCATCCATATGCCCAACGGTTGAATGCTAGCTTGGCTAAATTGCTAGCACTTCAACTGCTGCCTTTTCAGTTGGTAGACTCGGCCCCCTTCCGTGAGTTTGTACAATGTGCGGTTCCTCAGTGGCAGGTCCCCAAACACCACTTTTTCTCACGGAAGGCGATTCCGGCTCTCTACCCGTGGACTTGTATGTGGCTGGGAGGAGGTAGCTGCGGATCATGTTGTCCTTAGTGACCCAGTGGACTCCGGACCGAATGCCTCAGCTAACCTATGCTGCATGGCCTCCCTGATCCTGCAAAGCCTGCGGAAGGATCCTCGTATTCTTCGGATCAAGGAGAGGGACCATTACTGGCTGGCCACTCTCCTTGATCCACGGTACAAGGGTAAGGTTGCCGACCTTATCTTGCCGTCGCAGAGGGAGCAGAGGATGAGACATCTCCGGGAGGCCTTGCAGAAAGGTCTGTGCAATGCGTTCCCAGAGACTGGGAGGTTACAAACTCCTGGTCCTGGACAACGTGTTTCTGAGGCATCGGTCAGAAGGAAGCGGTGGAGAAGGTGGCTGTCTGACCGATGCGTTCAGACAATTTTTTAGTCCGCAGCCCCAAGGTATGATCGGTTCCAGCAACCATCCCCAGCGTCTGATTTACATGGTGCAGAAATACCTAGGGGCAAGGTCAGACTTGGACACCTTTCCCACCGAAAATCCTCTGGCTTACTGGGTCTTGAGGATGGATCACTGGCCAGAGCTTGCACAGTATGCAATTGAGCTACTGGCCTGTCCTGCATCCAGCATTCTTTCGGAACGCACCTTCAGTGCTGCTGGTGGCTTTGTTACCGATCACAGGGTGCGCCTGTCCACCGACTCGGTTGATCGACTGACCTTCATAAAGATGAATCGGTCTTGGATCACCCACAGCTACCAAGCACCTGAAGCTAATGTAACCGAATAATTTTTCTTTTTTAAATATTACATCCCTTCAAGACTGCCTATGCTGATGCTGAGTTGATTGTCTATCCTCTTCCTCCTCTGCTGATATGTTGGAAGAACATTTTTGGTTCTGGGTGATGCTACCAGCCCAATTTTTCTGCCCCTATTTAACCAGGGCATTTAATTACAATTTTTGATGCAATGTTTTGCAGCAGGGCTCATTTCTGCACCACAACTAGAGTATATGGGACAGGTTGCAGTGTCGTGGCACCAGCACCAGTGCCTAAGGCCCAATTTTTCAGCCCCTGTTTAACAGGGGCATGTAATTAAAATTTTTGATGCAATGCTTTGCAGCAGGGCTCATTCCTGCACCACGACTAGAGTATATGGGAGAGGTTGCAGTGTCGTGGCACCAGCACCAGTGCCTAAGGCCCAATTTTTCAGCCCCCGTTTAACAGGGGCATGTAATTACAATTTTTGATGAAATGCTTTGCAGCAGGGCTCATTCCTGCACCACAACTAGAGTATATGGGAGAAGTTGCAGTGTTGTGGCACCAGCGCCTAAGGCCCAATTTTTCAGCCCCTGTTTAACAGGGGCATTTAATTACAATTTTTGATGCAATGCTTTGCAGCAGGGCTCATTCCTGCACCACAACTAGTCTAAGAGCCAGCAAGTGTTCACCAGAGCCTCTAGTGGTGAGGATGGACTTGGCTGCAACTGGCTCCAGGTCACGACCCCCAGGGTCCCCCAGCTCGCACCCACAGTAGGCAACAGGAGGATAGGGATAGTGAGGAATAAAGCCAAGGTCGGGGCCACAAGCAGACAGGAATAGTCAGGGACACGCCAATAGGTCAGGATCACAGGCAAACAGGGATAGTCAAGGACACGCCAAAGTCGGTAACGGAACAACAGAAGAGCACACGGCAGGAAACAGGAAGCTAAACACACAAAGGAATACACAATGGTTGATCAGCAGGGTTGGCCTGCAGTGCACAGGTTAATATAGAGTTCTCTGATAGGAGCTAGGGTGGAGTCATGCCAGAGGATGGATTACAAAAGCAGTCAGATGAGGGTCGGCTGGTCTCTAGAGATGAACACATGGAAACAGGTAAGCAGACAAACTCTATTGCATAACCATGACACCCAGCTTTAAAGCGGTAGAGAGCGTCGAGAGAACATCGGAGAAAGAGCAAAGGAAAAGCAAGGGGGGAATACAGTGGATAGAGGAGAATCGGCAGCGGGAGAAGACAACAGAGAGAGGAGAACCAGCAGTGGGAGAAGACAGCAGAGAGAGGAGAACCGGAGGATGAAGGCATTGCCAGAGGGAAAAGAACCAGAGGATGAAGACATCACCAAAGGGAGAAGAAATTGTAAGGAGAAGAGGCGCGGGATCTGCTTTAAAAAAATTACTTTATCAAAAAATCTGTGTACTGTTCTCTATTTTTAGACACTTTTTTGGATGAATGAGTAGGGGTACAATGTACCTCTACTCATTCACATAGGGTGGGGGGCCGGGATGTGGAGGCCCTCTTGTTAAAGAGGGCTTCCAGATTCCAATAACCCCCCTGCCCGCAGACCCCGACAACCACCGGCCAATGTTGTCGGGAAGAGGGCCTTATCCCCATCAACTTTGGGACAAGGTGCTTTGGAGTGGGGGGTGCAGGGCCCCCCTGACCCAAAGCACCCACCCCTCATGTTGAGGGCATGTGGCCTGGTATGGTCGGGGGGGCGCTCGCTCTTCCCCCCCTTTCCTGGTCTGCCGGGTTGCAGGTTCGGATAAGTGTAAGAGTCTGGTATTTATTTTGGGGGGAATCCTCACGCCAATTTTTTGGCGTGGGGGTTCCCCATCAGATCCATACCAGACTTCGGTCTGGTATGCTCTTGGGGGTTTTTTTTCCCCCATTTTGACGAGGGTTCTCCTTCAAATTCCTCAGCGCACAAGCCACACCGCAAGTCGGATCTTCATGATCTGACTTGTGGTGCAACTTCTATTCAAAACAATGGGCTCTCATAGGGAACCATTGATTTTGAATAGAGGCACAGAAACACTAATAAAAGCTAGAGCAGCTAAACGTGCATTAACGCCAATGCAGAAAGCTACTAAAAGCATGTTTTTACAGACGATTTTTTCATGGCGTTGGTAGTGGCTTTGCAGGTAATTTTTTCTAACGCCCTGTGTGCTTGAGGCCTTATCGTCATAGCTTAATTGAACAAGCAGAAGTTAGAAGCTGATTGGCTGCCATGCAGAACTGCACCAGATTCTGCGTGTTCCAGTTTAAGTAAATCTCCCCCACTAATGTATATTACTGGAATATACTGCCCAATTTGAACCGGGAAAGACGGACACCTTTCAGCACAATATGTTAGGTCAAGGGCCGCACGTCTTTCACATCCCCAACAATGCAGACCATGGAGAATAAAAGTGTATGTAAAAACAAAATGTTTTTTCTAGTTGTGGAATAGGGGAGGTTTAGACCTCCTGCCAATTTTGTTTTTGCTGGTTTTGACCCTGCTGAGGACATTCACCCTAGTTGTACCTGTGACCATTGTCATCAAGACAGAAAGAAATGAGAAATCCAAATTTTAGACTTGCCAAAGAAATAAGAAGTGAGAGTAAAGCCGGGGATACACTAGTAGGATTTTGTTAAACATTTTTGGTTGTAAGAACATTGTAAGATCATTCGTTCATTTTTCTATTCATTAGTGGGATCAAAAGACCTTCATTTCAACCGCAATTAGGAGAAAACTTGAAGAGTAGGATGGAAATGTTTTCTCGAATGTATGAATTTCTAACAGTCTATGTGGTTTTCATTCGATAAAGTCTATTCATTCCAAAATTGAATATTAAAAATGTGTGAGCAAGTCCGTTCATTCGCAAAGTCCATTAGAATGCCACTGCTGGTAAGTCCGGTCGTGTGTACAGGGCATTAGCTCTAAAGAAGTGAATCAAACGGAGCTGTACAAGGTTGAAGTGTTGTGCAGAAGGACAAAGCATCGCTATAAATATAGAGGAAGTTGTCCCTGGATTTTCTGTTGTTGTCGTCAAGTTGGGCATCCCATAATCCCTAACCCCATCCATATTAACATCCCTCAATAAAACAAAAACAAGCTCAAAGATGGCTTTTTAGCGGCGCTATTTGGCCGCTAGCGGGGATGTTTTAACCCCCGCTAGCATCTGAAAAGGGGTTAAAACTGCCCGCAAAGCGCCACTTTACCAGCAGGTTTGCGGTGCTGCCCCATTGTTTTCAATGGGAAGGGGCGCTATAGGTACGGTGTATACACTGCTCTTATAGCGCTGCAAAAATGTGGCTTGCAGGACTTTTTTGATCGTCCTGCAAGAGCACCGCTCCAGTGTGAAAGCACTCAGGCTTTCATACTGGAGACACAGGAGAGGCGCTTTATAGGCACTATTATTAGGGCTATAACACCTGTAAAGTGCCTCAGTGTGAAAGTAGCCTTAAGGTAAGCTCAGTAAGGCAGCCCATACTTCAGCCATTTTTTTTTGTTCAACCATCGTGATGAAAAAAATAAAATAATAGATTCCCACATCTACACATTTGACACTGCCCTGCTAAACAACTGTGTTCTGCTCTACTGATTCCTGTTTGTGTACACTGTCCTGCTGACCTCCCATCCTCTGCCCCCTGATATTTTTTACTGCACCCCCACATTGAACCGCCTAGATCCGGCCCTAATATAACCCCCACCCAGACAAAACTAAAAGACAAAAGGGAGCTCATGACTATATTTTATGTAACCATAGGTAGACTTTTACGGTAGGAAATGAAGCACAAGAGGTTCAGCTCCCATTATTCAGAATAACACAAAGTGGCTTTAATTCATGCTGTGAAGGAAATAAGGATATTCACCAGTTTGCATTTTATTGATCTTACTGAGAAAAAGACCCAAGCACTCATCTGAAATTTCCAATTCTCATACATACATCTATACTGTATATATACTGTGTGTGTGTGTGTATATATATATATATAGGTGCTATTGACATGAAAGTGTCACCACATGTTGGTAACAACTCATGCAATCCATATATACAAAGACACTAAAACAGATATGTTCACAAATGAAGTTATGTGTAATTAAAGGGAATAACACAGGGAAAAAGTATTGAACACATGAAGAACTCGAGGTGCAAAAAGGCATGGAAAGCCAAGACACCACCTGTAATTGGAAAGCAATCCTGTTCCTTGTCAGTGCAAATTAATATCAGCTGGTTCAGTCTCAACTGATGGCCTATAAAAAGGTGTCTCATTACCAAGGTGTCACACAAGAAACATCTTATGATGGGTAAAAGCAAAGTGCTCTCTCTCTCAAGGCCGTCACAACCTTATTGTTGCAAAGCATACTGATGGTATTGGTTACAGAAGGACTTCTAAAATTCTAAGTGTTCCAGTGAGCACCGCTGGGGCCATAATCTGGAAGTGGAAAGAACATAATTTGACCATAAACTGGCCACGGCCAGGCGCTCCTTGCAAGATCTCTGACAGAGGAGTGAAAAGAATTATCAGAAGAGTTGTCCAAGAGGCAATGACCATTTGTGGAGAGCTTCAGAAAGACCTGGAATTAGCAGGTACAATTGTTTCAAATTGTCCCAAAACAATAAGGAATGCACTCAACCACCATGGCCTGTATGCACGCTCACCACACACGACTCCATTGCTGAAGAAAAAGCATATTGGAGCTCATTTAAAGTTTGCTGCACAACATTTAGACAAGCCTGTGAAATACTGGGAGAATGTAGTGTGGTCAGATGAGATAAAAATGGAACTCTTTGGATGCCATAATACACACCATGTTTGGAGGTCAAATGGTGCCACACATCACCCCAAAAACACCCCCATACCAATAGTGAGGTTTGGAGGTGGAAACGTCATTGTGGGGGGCTGTTTTTCAGTATACAGTACTGGAAAACGTCATATCATTGAAGGAAGGATGAATGTAAAAATGGAAAAATCTCCTGCTATCTACCAGGATGATGAAGATGAAACAAGTGTGGACAGTTCAGCAAGACAATGATCCCAAACACAAAGCCAAGGAAACTATCAATTGGTTTCAAAGAAAACATTTTTTTTTTTTGGCTGGAGTTACATTTAAAATGTACCTGTGCCATAGGCGTGTGCATTGGGGTGTGTCAGGTGTGCCTGGGCACACCCTAATCACTGTGCTGTCTCTCAAAATCTGCCCCGAAATGTTGCAGTCAAGAGAGTTTGTAGCCCTCTCTGCCTGTTTTACAGGCAGCAGATGGTGAGGTTTACCAGAGCCGCTGAGTGTGTGAACTGTCAGATAATATAACTGCTTGCAGAGAGAGAGAGAGCTGTCAAAATTTAGCGGTGATTTTAAGGGCGGGGTGGGACCAAACTGCTATCAAATACCAGTCAATGGGATGGGGTCTGGGCAGTCCACTACGTTTATGTGGCCCCGGCCCCTTTCTTAAGCTGCCCAATCATTGGCTGGTGTTGATAGCTGCTTGGCCCCGCCCATCCCCAACATTGCGGCTGAATTGTGACAGCTCCTCTCTCTCTCTCTGCAAGTAGTTACATTAGCTGACAGTTTCGCACACCGAGCGGCTTTGGCAAGTCTGTCTGCTGCATGTAAACTCCTCTCCCCTGCCAGTGCCAACCAATACTCCCTATCAGTGCCAACCAATGCTGCCTATCAGTGCCAACCAGTGCCAACCAATGCTACCTATCAATGCCAACCAATGCCTATCAGTGCAAATCAATGCTGCCTATCAGTGCCAACCAATGCTGCCAATCAATGCCAACCAATGCTGCCAATCAGTGCCAACTAATGCCAACCAATGCTGCCTATCAGTGCAAATCATTGCTGCAAATTAGTGCCAACCAATGCTGCCTATCAGTGCCAACCACTGCTGCCTATCAGTGCCAATCAGTTCCAAGTGCCAACCAATGCTGCCTATCAGTGCCAACCAATGTAGCCATGCCAATCAGTGCCAATCAATGCTGCCAATCAGTGCCAATCAATGCTGCCTATCAGTGCTGACAATCAGTGCTGCCTATCAGTGCCAACCAATGCTGCCTATCAGTGGCAATCAATGCTGCCAATTAGTGACAATCAATGCTGCCTATCATTGCCATTCAGTGCCAATCAGTGCTGCCTATCAGTGCCAATCAATGCTGTCAACCAGTGCCAACCAATGCTGCCTATCAGTACCAAGCAATGTTGCCAATTAATGCTGCCAATCAATACCAATCAATGCTGTTTATCAGTGCCAATCAATGCTGCCCATCAGTGCCAATCAATGCTGCCAGTGACCATCAGTTTGTCCAATCAGTGCCTATCAGTTCCCATCAGTGCTGCCTATCAGTGGCCATAAGTGTTGCCAATCAGAGCCCATCTGTGCTGTCCATCAGTGCCAATCAGTGCCCATAGGTGCTGCTAATCAAAGCCCATAGGTGCTGCCTATCAGTGTCAATCAGTGCTGCCAGTTAGTGCTGCCTATCAGTGCCAATCAGTGCTGCCTATCAGTGCCACCTATCAGTGCTCCCACATAGTGGCAATCAACGCTGCCAATCAGTGCTACAAATCAGTGCCCATCATTCCTGCCAATCAGTGCCACCTATCAGTGGCAATCAGTGCTGCTAATCAGTGCCCATCAGTGCACTGAGTGCAGGGATGGGGAGATGAACTCCGCAGCCAGGCACATTGTCCATGGTGGGGGGGGGGGGCAACAACTGAAATTCGGTGATGTTTATTAATGCCACATTCTGATCTTTTGTATAATAGGTAATCACCACACTACTATTTACAAAAAAACTACTGGAGGCAAAATAAAAAAAAGTGTCATTGAAAGGCCTACAGCTAAGCACTGTTACGTGTTCCCACACCACAAATAAAAAGTGCAGTGCTAACTTACTGATCAATAACCTAACAATAATGGTGGAACACTCTAGTCTAGTGTATAGAAATCTCAAAAACCTTCAATATTACCACAATACCGGTCTCTGTGATATGTAACATCACATATAATACACATCACACTGAAAACAAGACATAACAAATGAAAATTAGCAGGGATGGTGGAAACCCCTCTACAGATAATTGCAATACAAACTAACTTCAAATGCAAAACATTTTAGTTGGGAGGTTTACTTCATTACAGCACTTTGGAATTTAAATGTTTTAGATCGTTACAATTAATTTATATGTTTTAGTTATTATTATAATGTGAATTATTGCACTTGAAGTTAATTTTCCACCACCCCTGCTAAGTCCATGTCTGTATGGACCTTGCTTTGTGCACTGGTGCGCAGTCATGTTGGAACAGGAAGGGGCCATCCCCAAACTGTTCCCACAAAGTTGGGAGCATAAAATTGTCCAAAATGTCTTGGTATGCTGACGCCTTAAGAGTTCCCTTCACTGGAACTAAGGGGCCAAGCCCAACCCCTGAAAAACAACCCCACACCATAATCCCCCCTCCACCAAATGATTTGGACCAGTGCACAAAGCAAAGTCCATAAAGACATGGATGTGGAAGGACTTGACTGGCCTGCACAGAGTCCTGACCTCAACCCGATAGAACACCTTTGGGATGAATTTGATTGGAGACTGTGAGCCAGGCCTTCTTGGCCAACATCAGTGTCTGACATCACAAATGTACTTCTGGGAGAATGGTCAAAAATTCCCATAGACACACTCCTAAACCTTGTGGGCAGCCTTCCCAAAAGAGTTGAAGCTGTTATAGCTGCAAAGGGTGGGCCAACTCAATATTAAACCCTACGGACTAAGACTGGGATGCCATTAAAGTTCATGTGCATGTAAAGGCAAACGTCACAATACTTTCGACAATATAATGTATGTGTGTTTGAGCTTTGGGGTGCACACCCTAATGCTATAGGCTGCACACACCTATGACCTGTGCCAACATACATACCAATTCAACTTAATAACAAACCTACAAAACCTATTTTGTTTGTAATCCAGGGACTACCTGTACAGTGATTTCAGCTTTCGCAGAGATCCCACAGGTATGACACGTTACATTTGTCCAAGCCGAAACATTGTAACAATTTAAAAATTGCCAGACCTTGACTTCAGCTTTTTAAATTGTGCTTTAAACATAAGTGTAATCATGTTAAGTGGTTGCATCATATGCCACAATCACCCATAAAACCTCATTGTGGCACCCTAGGCTATGAATACCTTCATATAACCCTCTACTACCATTTAGATATTATTGGTGCTCCTCATGTGAAGGCAGAAGACTTGACCCATAGAGAGTTTTTATTGATGTGTCTCCATTGAGGAGAATAAAAAAAGAACAATGAATTTCTGGTTAGATCAACAGTTATTTTCTGAACATATTCTTAGCCTGGAAAAAAACAAATGCAGCTACCACATATAAGGACATTTTTGTTTTTTAGTTTAGATATTCTTTAACTGGCCTTTGACACTGGTGAAAGACAAGGTCTTTGCAACGATTTCATATTTCTATAGCTGGTTGTTTCTTTGGCTTACCTAGACAAGCCTAAATGTTGTTTTCTTGTTGATCTAAAGATCAGACTTCTCTATTTCCCTTTTGGGCTCTTCTCCAGGGTACTAACACTTAATTCCTTAATTCGTCGTTTCCTCATTCCTGCACGTTGATAAACGGTCTTTAGTGGTTTAAAGTAGGGATGCACTGATACCGGTATCGGTGCCGAAGCCCAGTATTTTCACAAGTACTCTCAGGCCGCGTACACACGCGGGGACTGTTCGCCCAACTTTGTCCGCTGAACAGTGTTTCGGCGGACAGTCCGCTCATGTGTGGGGCTTCAGCGGACAGTATGACGAACAAAGTTTTTCGGAAATTCCGTAAAACTGTCCGCTGAAACTTGGTTTGAGCGGACAGTCCGCCCGTGTGTAGGCTTGTTCGTCAAACTAAGTTCCGCGCATGCTCAGAAAGGATTTACACGGCGAAGGTTGCATTGCAGTGTATAGGACGTCGTATTTCTAGTCCCGTCGTACGTGCCGTTCACGTCATCGCGCACGGTTTCAGCGGACTGTTCGTTCGTCGTGTGTGGCCAAGTCCGTCCATGCTAATTTTGAGCGGACTGTCCGCTCAAACTGTTTGACGAACAAAGTTGGGTGAACAGTCCCCGCGTGTGTACGCGGCCTCACTCGTGAAAATGTTCCGATACCCGAAACCGATACTTTGTGATGCGATTTGCGTCCATATAAAATAAATGGGCCTCGTCTTCCGGGACACCAACCAGCAATCGGCAGTAAACAACACAGAACAGGGATCTGCTTATGTAGATAAAGGCAGATCGCTGTTCTGACTGGGAGCTAAGGGATGGATTCTGTGTTCCTGCAAAGTTAGGACTAGAATCCATCTTTTCTCCTAGTAAAGGCACCACACCGTGTACACAAAAACACTGGTTAGGCACACAGTTAACCCTTTGATCACCCTAGATGTGTAACCTCTTCCCAGCCAGTGTCATTAGTACAGTGACGGTGCATTTTTTTTAGCACTGATCACTGTATTTGTGTCACTGGTTCCCGCAAAGTGTCAAAAGAGTCAGCTGGTGTCCAATTTTAAATCAAAAACACCCCAGATGGCGTCTGTTCAGACGAAACGCACCAGGTCAAGTGCTGCCATCACTATTGCACCATCTTATGTTAGATAAGCCTTTGATTTCTTCAAGAAATGTGAGTGTTACCCAATGTGTGGGTATACGAAACTTCTTTGGTCATCGCTCTCTTCATCTGAACCTAATTGCCCGTTTGTGAGAACAACTTGCTGACCAGTGCCGTTCATAGTCCCTAATGTGATCGTGGCTATTATAGTGTCCATCACTACAAGCCTGGTTGACTTAAGTGGTATATGCCCCTTTAAGTCCACTATTTCTGGTAAGCCTTCATGCAATTGGTGGCGGTTTCCTCACAAGATTCTCTTTTACTCCTTTTCAATGTGTCTATCTTGAGGATTTTCTAGAAACTTTTGAAAATTTATAAATGTTGCTCCATTGTTATATATATATTCATTTTTCCAGTATTTTTGTCAGTTCATTGACATTTGATGTTTAATATTCACTCAGTGGATTTTATATCACAGTTTGTTAGTATTGTTGATATTTAATATCACTGTTTACACAAAATAATTTTAAGCGCTGCATTTTTCTATTTTTAGTTAGTGTCCGATTGTTCGTTGCAATATCGCAGTCCCGCTATAAATTCCTGATCGCTATTGCTAGAATAAATAAATAAAAATTCCATAAATACAGTATATAGTGTTTCGACTCTATAACGTTTGCGTAAACCAATCAATATACGATTATTGGGCCCGCCCGCCTCTCTTCTGATAACTATAGTCAGCGGGCGGGGCTGAGAATTCCCCGCTGACGTCAGGACTAGAGAGACTTAAGAGGAGAGAGGAGAGAGGCGAGAGGCGGGCCGGTGTTGTGCCGAGAATGGTTTCCCCATCGAAAACTGTTCCCCCTAGCTCTCGGCTCATATCGGAACTCCGCCTGTCCAGCCCTCTGCACTGCAGCTCCTCCTCCTCTACCCCGAATGCAAATCACACTTCCACCGTCCCCTGTACAATATTATTAGTTTATTCTATCCACACATATATTTATATGTATTACTCCATCCATATATAATATAATATGTATATATATATATATATATATATATATATATATATATATATATATATATATATTATGTGTGGATGGAGTAATACATATAAATATATGTGTGGATAGAATAGACTAATAATATTGTACAGGGGACGGTGGAAGTGTGATTTGCATTCGAGGTAGAGGAGGAGGAGCTGCAGTGCAGAGGGCTGGACAGGCGCAGTTCCGATATGAGCCGAGAGCTAGGGGGAACAGATTTCGATGGGGAAACCATTCTCGCCACAACACCGGGCACGGCATATGATCAGGATTAGTGATGGCCGAACGGTTCGCCCGGCGGTCGTTTCGCGACGAATTTCGGCCGTTCGCGGTCCGCTCGTTCGCTCGACTATTGGCGTAGTTCGCCCCGGCGGACTTACTTGTTTAATGTGTAAAAGAACTTTGACCTATGATGACACATCCATCATGGGGTACAGGACAGCCAATTGAGACATGACAGCACATGGACATTTGGACATTCCCCCTAACCTATAAATACACCCGATCCGGCGGCCATTTTACATTCTTTCTTCTGTCACTATAGGGAAAGGTTGCTGTTTGGAGCAGGGACAGATAAATCGCTAGCTATTTGGTACACAAAAGTTCTTTTCAGGACTGGTATAGGTGTTAGGTGTATATAGGTTTGCTGTGCTACTGATTCTTGCAGCAGCCTGAGTGTCTTTTGTCAGTTTAGATAAAGGGACAGAGCGCTGTGTCTGCTGCTATTTTAGGGACAGCCAGATTAGTCATCATCATCATCATCATCATTAGCTGTTACTATCAGGTCCACAAAAGAGCTATTCCAGTAACCAGTAATTGTTCCAGTCTCCTCTGTTTTGCCAGTTTGTATAGGGACAGGAAGGAAGCAGTGTGTCAGGCAGTGAGGGTCAGTTTAAAGAGTTGCTGTTACTATTAGTTCCACAAAGGTTCTTTTCAGGACTGGGATCAGTGGTACGGTAATAGGCTTGTACACGTATAATATTCTTTCTTCCAAATATAGAAAGAATATTATACTTGACTGCTGCCCTTCTGCTGCAGTCTGCTAATCATTCACAACTCACTTGTTCCACAAAGCTCTTTATCAGGACTGGTAACTTGGTCTGTGTAGGGTGCTACAGTACATAGGGTTGAGTGCGGTACAGTCTGCTGTTCTGTAAGGACCGCTATCGGTCCACAATAGATAGGGTTGAGGTGCACTACTGCTGACTGCTGCCTTATACTGCAGCAGTCATTCAGCAGTATAGGGACTGACGTACAGTCTGCTAATCAGTCACACACAACCTACTTGGTCCACAAAGGTCCTTATAAGGACTGGTAACTTGGTGAAGGGTGCTACAGTACATAGGGTTAAGTGCAGTACAGTCTGCTGTTCTGTAAGGACCGCTATCGGTCCACAATAGATAGGGTTGAGGTGCACCACTGCTGACCGCTGCCCTATACTGCAGCAGTCCTTCATTGGTATAGGGACTGACGTACAGTCTGCTAATCACTAACACACAACCTGCTTGGTCCACAAAAGTTCTTATAAGGACTGGTAACTTGGTCTAGGGTGCTACAGTACATAGGGTTGAGTGAGGTACAGTCTGCTATTCTATAAGGACTGGTATCGGTCCACAATACATAGGGTTGAGGTGCACTACTGCTGACTGCTGCCCTATACTGCAGCAGTCCTTCATTGGTATAGGGACTGACGTAAAGTCTGCTAATCAGTCACACACAACTGCTTGGTCCACAAAAGTTCTTATAAGGACTGGTAACTTGGTCTAGGGTGCTACAGTACATAGGGTTGAGTGAGGTACAGTCTGCTATTCTATAAGGACTGTTATCGGTCCACAATACATAGGGTTGAGGTGCACTACTGCTGACTGCTGCCCTATACTGCAGCAGTCCTTCATTGGTATAGGGACTGACGTAAAGTCTGCTAATCAGTCACACACAACCTGCTTGGTCCACAAAAGTTCTTATAAGGACTGGTAACTTGGTCTAGGGTGCTACAGTACATAGGGTTGAGTGAGGTACAGTCTGCTATTCTATAAGGACTGTTATCGGTCCACAATACATAGGGTTGAGGTGCACTACTGCTGACTGCTGCCCTATACTGCAGCAGTCCTTCATTGGTATAGGGACTGACGTAAAGTCTGCTAATCAGTCACACACAACCTGCTTGGTCCACAAACGTTCTTATAAGGACTGGTAACTTGGTCTAGGGTGCTACAGTACATAGGGTTGAGTGAGGTACAGTCTGCTATTCTATAAGGACTGGTATCAGTCCACAATACATAGGGTTGAGGTGCACTACTGCTGACCGCTGCCCTATACTGCAGCAGTCCTTCATTGGTAGGAGAATGTAGAGGACGACATTATCCTGGATGATGAGCAGGAGCCAGGCCACCACACCGCTTCCACTTTAGTGCAAATGGGGGCCTTCATGCTCCAGTGTTTTAATAGGGACCCCCCTATAAAAAGCATAAGGGTCAAGGACCAGTACTGGCTGGCAACGTACTTAGACCCCCGGTACAAACACAAAATGGCGGAAATGTTACCGCCGTCGCAGAGGGCTGTCAGAATGCAGCACTTCCAGGTCTTGCTTCGAGAAATGCTGCATTCTGCTTTTGCGTGCGCTGGCAGAGGAGCAATTCCCACTCCCAGAGAAGGATTTGCGGGTACCAATCCAACAGCGCCTGCAAGAAGAGGCCGGTTTGAAGATGTGTTGGTGACTTCGGATATGAGGTCATTCTTTCAGCTGACCCATCGACAGGTGTCATCCGGATCCAGCATCAGGGAACGCCTAGACCATCAGGTGTCCGACTACATTGGGTTAACGGCCGATGTGGATGCTCTGAGGAGTGATGAAGGGGGGATCGTGACCGATAAGCGTACTCGCCTAGCTCACGACAGTGTTAACTACCTCACATTTCTAAAAATGAATGAGGCATGGATCTCGGAGGAATTAAACACATGTGACCAGTAGACCATGTATATGTCTATAAACAATTTTTTTAATCAAGCACACAGACCTTCTTTCTTCATTTGGCTCACTTCCTTGTCCCAAAAAAGCACACCGTACTATATGCCCCTACCCTCCTCTTTGAAGAGGTTGAGCGGTGTCATATTTCTACTGGGGCTGCTTATGAGGGGATCACACCATCCCTGTGCTGTGCTGACATCCTCCTGGGGGTTCTTATTATGAGGGGATCACACCATCCCTGTCCTGTGCTGAGTTTCTCCTGGGCCTGCTTATTATGAGGGGATCACACCATCCCTGTGCTGTGCTGACTTCCTCCTGGGGGTTCTTATTATGAGGGGATCACACCATCCCTGTGCTGTGCTGACTTACTCCTGGGGGTTCTTATTATGAGGGGATCACACCATCCCTGTGCTGTGCTGATTTTCACCTGGGGGTTCTTATTATGAGGGGATCACACCATCCCTGTGCTGTGCTGACTTACTCCTGGGGGTTCTTATTATGAGGGAATCACACCATCCCTGTGCTGTGCTGACTTCCTCCTGGGGCTGCTTACGGTGCTGCTGTCAGTGCTGTATATCACGGTGCTGGTGTGAGTGCTTAATGTCACGCTGCTGATGTCAGTGCTCTTTGTCACGGTGCTGCTGTCAGTGCTGTATATCACAGTGCTGGTGTTAATGCTTTATGTCACGCTGCTGATGTCAGTGCCCTCTATCACGGTGCTGTTGTCAGATGACTCTATCACGGTGCAGGTGTCATTGCTGTATGTCACGCTTCTGATGTCAGTGCTCTCTATCACGGTGCTGCTGTCAGTGCTGTATATCACGGTGCTGGTGTGAGTGATTTATGTCACGCTGCTGATGTCAGTGCTCTCTATCACGGTGTTGCTGTCAATGCTGTATGTCATGGTGCTGGTGTTAATGCTTTATGTCACGCTGCTGATGTCAGTGCCCTCTATCACGGTGCTCTTGTCAGATGCCTCTATCACGGTGCATGTGTCATTGCTGTATGTCACGCTGCTGGTGATCATCTCCTGCACCCTCTTCTTTGCCTACCCTGGTCCCTGACCTTCCCTCTCCTCCATTGCCTTCATGCGCTCCACAGTCCTGAATTGTCAGAACAATTTCCCATATAAAAAAAGAATGCTTGTAGTTATCGATCCCAAATTCACCTCATACATGTGTTATGTCATTGGCCATGTGGTGGGACTATGTTTGCCCAGCTAATAATTATCTTGTGGCTGCAAATTTGACCTAAAGGTTTGCGAAGTTCACCTCCCATTGAAGTCAATGGGGCCCGCCGCGAACGTTCGGTTTCGCGAACGGTCGGCCTCGTTCGCGGTCCGCGTTCGCGAAACGTCCCATCGGAAGTTCGTCCATCACTAATCAGGATGTATTTACTGTGAAATGTGGTATAGTAACACTTTTTTTTAAAAAGCACAAACTTTTTTTAATAAATACAGTAACAGTAAGTAGAGTACAAATGGGTTTGTACTCTACTTACACCTCACGCTGGCTGCATTTGATGGGCATAGCTGGCTGCGTTTGACGGGCACAGGTGGCTGCGTTTGACCGGCACAGGTGGCTGCGTTTGACGGGCACAGGTGGCTGCGTTTGTCCGGCACAGGTGGCTGCGTTTGAAGGGCACAGGTGGCTGCATTTGACGGGTACAGGTGGCTGCATTTAATGGGCACAGGTGTTTAATGGGCACAAGTGGCTACGTTTGACGGGCACAAGTGGCTGCGTTTGACGGGCACAGTGGCTACGTTTGATGGGGGAGGTTCAGTATTTTTCAGTTTGTTTGCGCCCCCCCCCCCCCAAACATTTTGAGCACCAGCCGCCACTGGTTGGTTGATGTGATGACGTGAATTTGTGATGTTTGTTTTATACGTGGCGTCATCAACAATGATGATATTTCATGTTCTGTGACATTTCAGCTTTTCATGGCATAATGCCTGTACAATGCAGCTAAAAGCATCTGCTCCTCAAGGAGTTTGAGCTTTTTTCCTGCCTGTTAATGCCTCCCCTCCATGTCAGCCCATTGCGCACTAGTTTCAGGAGTTTAGTGTCAGGAAATAAATCCAAAGATTTCTATTTCCAATTTCTTTGGATTTTTTTTTCTGCCTGCTGCCTGTAAGCTGCCCTGCCACTAAACTTCTGAAACCACATAGTGTTCCTTGGCCAATGGCCATGAATGAACACATAGGCTAACATGGAGGGGAAGAGGTATCAGGTAGAGGGAAAACACCTGGAGAAGCAGCTGCTTTGAGCTGTGCATGAGGCCTTACTGCAGCCTACATGCCAACCTAATACACATCCTTCCTTGCCATCCTGGAATGTTCTGTCTGTGAAATGTGTTTCTCTTACACATGTGTAAGCCCTTGTACACACGGTCGGAGATTCCAACGGAATGTGTCCGATCGGACCGTTTTGTCGGATATTCTGACTGTGTGTGGTCTACATCGGACTGTTTCCGTCGGAATATATTTTCTGACAAAATGCTCCGATCGGACATACTCCGATCATGTGTAGAGAATTCCGATCGGACCAAGTGCCACGCATGCTCAGATCAAATTCCTACACCAAAGCTATTGGCTACTAGCCTGAACGTAGTCCCATCGTAACGAAATAACGTCATCACGTCAGATTTTCCAACAACTTTGTCCGACCGTGTGTATGCAACAGTTTCTGACAAAATCCGTCGGACAAAATCCGACGGATTTGGTTTCAGAATCTCCGACCATGTGTACAAGGGCTAAGAAGCTGAGCTGGAAACAAACAAGGTCAGAGGCGTCTTTCCTGGGCTAAAGAAAAGCAGACCTGGTCTATTGCTCATTGGTCCAAAGTCCTCTTTTCTGATGAGAGCAAATTCTGCATCTCATTTGGAACGAAGGAGTATGGAGGAAGAATGGAGATCACACAGCGTAAGATGCTTCAAGTCCAGTGTGAAGTTTCGCACAGTCTATGTTGATTTGGGGAGCCATGTCATGCGCAGTGGGTGCCCGGCTGTGAAGCCGAAGCTGGGCGCCCACAGTTAAAATGCCACCGCCGAGTGGAGGGGGAGACATGCGGGGCTTCCTTCCCCCGCATCGCTGGACCCTGCGACAGGTAAGTGTAAGATTATTAAAAGTCAGCAGCTGCAGTATTTTTTTTTATTTATTTTTTTTAAGGGGAACTCCACTTTAAACCCCCTTTCTGCACAGGCCAATTTTCAACTTTCAGCACTGTCGCATTTTGAATGACAATTGCACAGTCATGCAACACTGTATCCAAATAAAATTTTTATCATTTGTTTTTCACACAAATAGAGCTTTATTTTGGTGGTATTTAATCACTGCATTTTTTTTTATTTTTTGCTAAAAAAAAAAGAAAAAAGACCGAAAATTAAAAACAAAAAAAAAAACTGTTTCATAATTTGTTATAAAATTTTGAAAACAAGTAATTATTCTCCTTCATTGATGTGCGCTGATGAGGCTACACTCATGGGCACTGATAAGCAGTACTGATAGGTGCCACTGACTGGCACTGATGAGGTGGTACTGATAGGTGGCACTGATGGACACTAATAGGTGGCACTGATAGGCGGCACTGATAGTTGACACTGATAGGCAGCACTGATCGGTGGCACTGATGGGCATTGATTGGCAGCACTGGTGGGCAAAGGTAGGTGGCATTATGGGCACTGGTAGGTGGCACTGATGGGTACTGATAGGTAGCACTGGTGGGCACTGTCAGATGGCACAGATAAGGCAGCGGTGGCTCTCTGTGTGAGGGACCGATGTAGCACGAGGGAGGAAAAAACGATTACCGATCTTCTGTTTACATCACATGATCAGCTGTCATTGGCTGATAGCTGATCACATGATTAAGGTCGGAGTCTCATAGACTCGGTGATCACAGAGTCCGCCGTGCGTGCCCTCGCAGGGACGCGTAAGCTTAGGAGGACGTCTATTGATGGCCTCCCGGTAATTAAAGCCTGCGCTGTAGCTGTCATTCGGCTATAGCGAGGACAGGATGGGGTTAAAGTAGAATTATGAAACATACCTAACTAATCTTAAAAATGTTACTCCCCCCTCCTAACACCTATGCTGACTAACCTGTGTAAGAAAGATCTTTATACTTTCCTATTTTCAGCTAGCTCCACTCCAATCACATGATCCAGCTCCCCTGTGTCAACCAGTGGTGGCTGCAGGGGAGCACAGACAATGGATGGGCAATTGTAAGTCTATGGTTGATGTCACAATCACAGGCATTGCCAGCCATTGTTAAGCGCTCTCTCCTCTCTCCTGTAGTTGGCGCTGGCTGACACAGTGGAGACCATGTGACCAGAGTGGCCTGAAAATAGGTGTTAGAAGGGTTAATTTTTAAGATGAGTAAGGTATATCTCAGAATTAAACTTTAATATTACCCCGTGACATCTTCAACATCTATGTAAAATTCCTGTATTGGCAGCTTCCTGGAGGAAGAAATATCAGGGGGCCTTAGGTCAGTTTTTATTGTCCCCCAGCAACACATCTTCCAAGAACCCTTTCCCAAGAGGCAAGACAGTAGCATTGTTTTGCTGGGAAAAAAAATCAATGTATATACAGTGCCTTGCAAAAGTATTCGGCCTCCTTGAACTTTTCAACCTTTTGCCACATTTCAGGCTTCAAACATAAAGATATAAAATTAAAATTTTTTGTGAAGAATCACCAAGTGGGACACAATTGTGAAGTGGAACGAAATCTATTGGATATTTTAAACTTTTTTAGCAAATAAAAAACTGAAAAGTGGTGCGTGCAAAATTATTCGGCTCCTTTACTTTCAGTGCAGCAAACTCACTCCATCTGTATTAATGCACCTGCTCTGTGATAGTCTCAGGGTTCTGTTGAAAGCGCAGAGAGCATCATGAAGACCAAGGAACACACCAGGCAGGTCCATAATACTGTTGTGGAGAAGTTTAAAGCCGGATTTGGATACAAAAAGATTTCCCAAGCTTTAAACATCCCAAGGAGCACTGTGCAAGCAATCATTTTGAAATGGAAGGAGTATCAGACCACTGCAAATCTACCAAGACCTGGCCGTCCCTCTAAACTTTCAGCTCAGACAAGGAGAAGACTGATCAGAGATGCAGCCAAGAGGCCCATGATCACTCTGAATGATCTGCAGAGAACTACAGCTGAGGTGGGAGAGTCTGTCCATAGGACAATAATCAGTCGTACACTGCAAAAATCTGCCCTTTATGGAAGAGTGGCAAGAAGAAAGCCATTTCTCAAAGATATCCATAAAAAGTCTTGTCTAAAGTTTGCCACAAGCCACCTGGGAGACACACCAAACATGTGGAAGAAGGTGCTCTGGTCAGATGAAACCAAAATCGAACTTTTTGCCCACAATGCAAAACGATATGTTTGGCGTAAAAGCAACACAGCTCATCACCCTCAACACACCATCCCCACTGTCAAACATGGTGGTGGCAGCATCATGGTTTGGGCCTGCTTTTCTTCAGCAGGGACAGGGAAGATGGTTAAAATTGAGGGGAAGATGGATGCAGCCAAATACAGGACCATTCTGGATGAAAACCTGTTGGAGTCTGCAAAAGACCTGAAACTGGGACAGAGTATTATCTTCCAACAAGACAATGATCCCAAACATACAGCAAAATCTACAAAGGAATGGTTCACAAATAAACATATCCAGGTGTTAGAATGGCCAAGTCAAAGTCCAGACCTGAATCCAATCGAGAATCTGTGGAAAGAGCTGAAAACTGCTGTTCACAAACGCTCTCCATCCAACCTCACTGAGCTCGAGCTGTTTTGCAAGGAAGAATGGGCAAGAATTTCAGTCTCTCGATGTGCAAAACTGATAGAGACATACCCCAAGCGACTTGCAGCTGTAATCGCAGCAAAAGGTGGCTCTACAAAATATTAACGCAAGGGGGCAGAATAATTTTGCACGCCCCACTTTTCATTTTTTTATTAGTTAAAAAAGTTTCAAAAATCCAATAGATTTCATTCCACTTCACAATTGTGTCCCACTTGTTGGTGATTCTTCACAAAAACTAAAAATTTGATATCTTTATGTTTGAGGCCTGAAATGTGGCAAAAGGTTGAAAAGTTCAAGGGGGCCGAATACTTTCGCAAGGCACTGTATGTGGAGGGGGATAGAAGAAGGCTGGAGGGGGGAACGCCTGTAGTCCAGAAGAGGCGAACTCCGGCAGGGCTGACAACATTGTTTTGGGATTGGGAGCAGAGATACTATTATTATTATTAGATGCTATTACCTTTTGTACCACCACCCCCGCCCTTTAGAATGTAAGCTCTACGAGCAGGGCCCTCCTATACCTTTTGTATTGTACTGTAATTGTGTTGTCCCCCCTATACATTGTAAAGCGCTGCGTAAACTGTTGGCGCTATATAAATCGTTATTAATAATAATAATAATAATAATAATAATAATACCATGTTTTCAGCTAATTAAAGGAAGTTAGGAGCTCACTGGATTTCTAGCAGATCAAGTTTGTTTTCGTATGCTTGCAAAATTTTTAAAATAAAAAAATAAAAAAAAAGATTGGATATGAATTAGACAAATGTACTGCATTTTTTAATACATTTTTATTTTACCCAGACATACAATTTAAAGTGGTTGTAAACCCTTACAGACCACTTTTACCTACAGGTAAGCCTAGATTAAGTCTTACCTGTAGGTGCAAGAAATATCTCCTAAACCGTGTAGGTTTAGGAGATATTTTCTAAAGACAGGCATGAGCTGTAGACAGCAGCGCACAGGCGCACTGAGCGTGCTACTGCTAATGGCGATCATGCCGTTAGTGGCGGCTTCCATGCGCATGCGTGGGAGTGACGTCATCACAGCACTGGAAAAACAACGATATCCGGAAGGAAGATGGATGCTATGTGGAAGAGGGGACAGTGGTGACTTTGCTGGCTCCTGTGTCAGGTAAGTGGCACATAATGGGCTACTATGGGATGCATAGTAGCCCATTATGCTTTACCTTTGCAGGGAAACAAAGAGGAAATAAAACTCATCAGGGTTTCCTCTTTAATAATGTGTTCAATGATAGTCTCCCAAAAGCTCTTTACTCTGCAAGGATAGCAAAGTATTGCACCTGTCGCAAATAGTAGTTATGCATTAGTAGTATGTTAATGTTTAATAATCATTGTGTCACTTACTGCTGCCAAAAATCATTTTTATTATTGAGGCCTTTTATATTGTTATAGTGATGTGTTCTAAAAATATTTTGTGGGTAGGGTAGTAAGCCTGACTATTGCTATAAAAGTAATCAATTATATTTATAACTATTGACTAGAACCCTTGTTTCAAATTCTATTTTAGAGTAATAAGACTTACCTGTATATTGT
Source organism: Lithobates pipiens (assembly GCF_037356315.1). Taxonomy (NCBI): domain Eukaryota; kingdom Metazoa; phylum Chordata; class Amphibia; order Anura; family Ranidae; genus Lithobates; species Lithobates pipiens. The sequence goes on from NW_027507685.1 coordinate 222,938,588, forward strand.
ATATGTTACAGGTAGGTTAAAATGAACAATAAGACTGCATTTAACAAGAGTAAACCCAAAGGCCATATAGAACATAATTCATATTTTTTTATTGACTGGAGATATTTACAAAAGTTATTGCACTGATATTTTTCTGTGTTTTTCACTAATAAGCAAAAGTGAATATTTGACTGTAATGATAAAAAGCTAGTATGTATTTTTACAAAATGTCGACATGTTTTAAGAAAGAAACTTGGTTCCATTTTGAATGGAGTGTGATGAGGGCAGGCTGTATGCAGGCTATACTTTGTAGATTGTTAGATACCTCTAGCTTACCCCTACTTCACCTTTCCACACAGTTCCCACATTTCTGGTAATGAGAGGATACAGGTACTCGCTGAAATAGTTGGGGCAGACGTGTTATTTAAAGAAAGTATAAAATGGCATTGGACCCATGAGATTATCTTGTAGGTATTACTATCCTATATTAGGGCCCTTTCACACTAATCAGCCTTACCAAAAGCAGAAGAAAAATACATGACCATTAAATGCTCGGGAAATCTTCACACCAGTCAGTTGTTGGTTCAGTTGCACAAATGCATTTTTTGATGCATGTTTGGTGCAGAAAAAGAAATGCACCAAAAATGCACATCCCCATTGAAATGAAAAATGCTGCAATAACATATCACAAATGCACCCGCGGTTGCATTTTTGGTGCATTTTGAATCACGTGTCCTTTTTCACAGGAGGAAAAAACCCAGCAAAAAAGCATATGCATTTTTGCCATGTTTTTGCAATGGAGTAGTGTGAAAGCAGCCTTAATGTAACAATGTTATGTAGGTGATATGGTTCCCTGGCCAGAAGCTTCTACACCAAATAGGATCTCCACATACTACCTACACGCTACTGGACTCTGACTATGCTTGACTACGCTTTTTTCTATTTACCTTTTTATTTTTATTAATAAACAAGTGTGATTTGATAGTACTTCTGTCTCTGTCTGTTTCATGGTTTCTGACAACAATGCATTTGGGAAAGATGTTAACTGTAGCTTTAACAGTACATTTTCCAGCGTGATTATACAGTGGTGTGAAAAAGTGTTTGCCCCCTTCCTCATTTCCTGTTCCTTTGCATGTTTGTCACACTTAAGTGTTTCGGAACATCAAACCAATTTAAACAATAGTCAAGGACAACACAAGTAAACACAAAATGCAATTTGTAAATGAAGGTGTTTATTATTAAAGGTGAAAAAAAATCCAAACCATCATGGCCCTGTGTGAAAAAGTGATTGCCCCCCTTGTTAAAACATACTATAACTGTAGTTGTCCACACCTGAGTTCAATTTCTCTAGCCACACCCAGGCCTGATTATTGCCACACCTGTTCACAATCAAGGCATCACTTAAATAGGAGCTGCTTGACACAGTAAGGTCCACCAGAAGATCCTTAAAAGCTACACATCATGCCGAGACCCAAAGAAATTCAGGAACAATTGAGAAAGAAAGTAATTGAGATCTATCAGTCTGGAAAGGGTTATAAAGCCATTTCCAAAGCTTTGGGAATCCAGCGAACCACAGTGAGAGCCATTATCCACAAATGGCGAAGATATGGAACAGTGGTGAACCTTCCCAGGAGTGGCCGGCCGCCCAAAATTACCCCAAGAGCGCAGCGACGACTCATCCAAGAGGTCACAAAAGACCCCACAACAACGTCCAAGGAACTGCAGGCCTCACTTGCCTCAGTTAAGGTCAGCGTTCATGCCTCCACCATCAGGAAAAGACTGGGCAAAAATGGCCTGCATGGCAGAGTTCCAAGGAGAAAACCACTGCTGAGCAAAAAGAACATCAAAGCTTGTCTCAATTTCTCCACAACACATCTTGATGATCCCCAAGACTTTTGGGACAACATTCTGTGGACCGATGAGACAAAAGTGGAACTCTTTGGAAGGTGTGTGTCCAAGTATATCTGGCGTAGAAGGAACACTGCATTTCATAAAAAGAACATTATACCAACAGTAAAATATGGTGGTGGTAGTGTGATGGTCTGGGGCTGTTTTGCTGCTTCAGGACCTGGAAGACTTGCCGTGATAAAAGGAACTATGAATTCTGCTGTCTACCAAGAGATCCTGAAGGAGAATGTCCGACCATCTGTTCGTGTACTCAAGCTGAAACGAACTTGGGTTCTGCAGCAGGACAATGATCCTAAACACACCAGCAAGTCCACCACCGAATGGCTGAAGAAAAACAAAATGAAGACTTTGGAGTGGCCTAGCCAAAGTCCTGACCTGAATCCTATTGAGATGTTGTGGTATGACCTTAAAAAGGCCGTTCATGCTCGAAAACCCTCTAATGTAACTGAATTAGGACAATTCTGCAAAGATGAGTGGGCTAAAATTCCTCCAGGACGCTGTAAAAGCCTCATTGCACGTTATCGCAAACGCTTGGTTGCAGTTGTTGCTGCTAAGGGTGGCCCAACCAGTTATTAGGTTTAGGGGGCAATCACTTTTTCACACAGGGCCATGATGGTTTGGATTTTTTTTCACCTTTAATAATAAACACCTTCATTTACAAATTGCATTTTGTGTTTACTTGTGTTGTCCTTGACTATTGTTTAAATTGGTTTGATGTTCCGAAACACTTAAGTGTGACAAACATGCAAAGGAACAGGAAATGAGGAAGGGGGCAAACACTTTTTCACACCACTGTATGCACAGATCGTGTCTGCTGCTAGTTTGACATGCTATTTAAAGAAGTGGGGATGACTGGACCAGGGAAGGAGAGAAGATCTGAGAAGGAACCTTGGTGTTCAGGATCACATTGGTGAGGCTGTTAAACTTATGCCGCGTACACACGGGCGGACTGTATGGCGTACTTAGTCCGTCGAAACACATTTCAGCGGACAGTCCGCTCGTGTGTGGGCTTCAGCTGACTTTTTCAGCGTGCAGTCTGGCATACTAAGTATTTAGGATTTTTCGAAATTCTGTCCGTCGTACTTTGGTTTCAGCAGACAATCCGCTCGTCAGTAGGCTAGTTCGACGGACTAAGAATGGCGCATTCTCAGAAAGGATTTACACGGCAGAAGGGTGCTTTGCTGTGTATTGGACTTCCTATTTCTAGTCCCGTCGTACGTGCTGTACACATCATCGCGCAAGCTTTCGACGGACTGTTTGTGCATCCGTGTGTGGTCAAGTCCGTTCAGTCGAAAGTATGACGGACTGTCCGTCGGATTGTATGACGGACTAAGTACGCCATACAGTCCGCTCGTGTGTACGCGGCATTAGACTACCCCCATCGCTCTAAACCAAAAACTCTATGATGTTTTTGGTAGCCTTAACGCCTAAACTGAACCTATTGTGAGATATAAACCTACTTTAATTGTCTTGTTTAGATGGCTAAATTAGGAGTAATATAAGGACTGAATTACTTACCACTCCAGTCTCAATTCAGTGCATGCCACATAACTGGTCACTTCGTTTTTTAATCTTCTGTTGACAAAATTGTAGCCACTGCCTGCCTTTCTCTAGATGAACTTTTAGATAGATCAACCTCAAGCAGAATCCGGGTGACCATGACCAGTGCCGCAGCAATGACCATGTGACCAGCTGGCTGCCAAAGTACAAGGACTTTAGGGAAAGATAAGAATTTCAGAGCTTGCTATACCTTTTTTAACCATCACTCAACCATGTATTCAGAAATGTATAGGTCTATTTTAGGGGAAGCCCTTCCAAAACATTTATATCTATTATGACTGGATGCTAGTAATTTTACTCATTGGCTTCTTATTTTCTCCTCCCTCTAATGCTATTATGGATTCTAGCTCCTCCTGATGCTCTGGATAATGTAGAGTGATGCAAAGATCCAACAAAGAGATTGAGAGCTCCTCGTAAGAGAAGCTTAAGTACAGAGTAAATGTCAGAGTCCCCAAGAGCATTAAGAAGATGATGGCCAATATTCAAAGCAGAAATATCAGTCTTCGCAGAAATATCAGTAAGTAGTCACACAGTCGAGATCGAGTCTTATTCATTCTTCTATGCCCACAAGGTGTGGAACATTCAGTTCAGGTATATAAGTTCATCTTGTATAATTTCTTTTATCCACTCCATCCCAGGGATAATGCCAGCATGGAAGTCCCGGGAAGCTGCAGGGACTTGATTCCTTGTATACCCTTTACAGCTGTTCACTGTTCCCCAACTTATTACTCCGACCTGCAGAAAAGAGGAAAAGATTTCAAAAAGTTATTGCAAAATACGTTGAACTAGACATCCTTCTGCTCTGCCCTATTGTATCATGTGATTATTTTATTAAAAATGAGTGCTTGAATGGTCTTGGAGGCCAAATGCTGTCTGCTTTGCACTCACAATTGTACAAACAAAAAATAGTGATAATTTTCGTTTTTTCTGAACTGCAGTCTAGTAAGCTTTTTGACTCCCATACCCTTATACCCAACTCTTCGTGGTGAATTTAGCCACAGGGTGGCCAGGAGAGTGAACAACATACAGAAAATATATGCAAATTTTGATCGCTTGGTGCTACCCTCCTAGGCACTGAACCACTAGTGCAATTCCGATAAATACAACTCCTCTCATTGTGAAATGTTTTGATGAATATGTCAAGTTTTAAAAGTACCTCTTAGTTTCCAGGCACTGGCTTCAAAATTGTAAGTAAAAATTGTATTTTGCAAAGTGCCAATGGCCAATACTCGCCACCTGCTTGGCCATGAGCCCCTGTATATACTGGTGAGTGGGTTTTCTCTTTGACAGCTTGTTATTACCAGGGATTATGCAGGAGAATATAAATGGCTCCTGCTGCTACAGAGGTAGCAATTTGTTCCCTGTCTGCACATTTTGATATTTTTTTAAAGTAACTTTTGCTGGCTAGAGCAAGGGTTAGAGTTGGGATTGCTATTAGCAAACTACAATCGGCTTCTACTAATTTTTTTCTAGATCCCCAATAAACAAAGAAGGAAAAGTATTTCTGATAATTAAAAAAGAAAAAAGGAAAAGGTGTAGAGGGAAAAGGAAAGGGAAAGGAAAGGGGAGCAAAGGGAAAAGGAAAGGGGACAAGAAAGGCAAAGGAAAGGCAAAGGAAAGGATAGGATCTCATCTCTGACAGTGCTCCACCAAAGCAAAGAGGAGGGCAAGAGGAAGGGAAATGGAAGAGAAAAGAAAAGGAGAACAGTAAAGTATGTATAGACAAAGGAAAAGGGAGCAGAAGGGAAAAGGAAAGGGAAAAGAAAAGGAAGCAGAGAGAAAGGGGAAAAGAAAAGGAAGGAGTGGAAAAGGGAGCAGAGGGAAGGGGAAAGGGGAAAAGGAAAAGGGAAAGGAAATGATAGCATCTCATCTCTGACAGTGCTCCTCCAAAGCAGAGGGGAGGGCAAGAAAAAGGGAAATGGAAGAGAAAAAGGAGAACAGTAAAGTGTGGAAAGGGAAAGGAAAAGGGAGCAGAGGGAAAATGGAAGGAAAGGGGAAAGTAAAGGGAAAGGAAAAGAAAGAGAAGGAAAGGGAAAGGACAGATCTCATCTCTGACAGTGCTCCTCCAAAGCAAAAGGAAAGGCAAGAAAAAGGGAAATGGATATGAAAAGAAAAAGGAGAATGGTAAAGTATGAAGCTTGCACTACTTTGTAATGTGAACAAGTAAAGGAAAAGTTAAACATTATTTTGCAGGCATAAAAAAGAAAAATACCAAAACACATGGGCCAATGATTGCTGGAAAGTGAGGCAAGGTAAAGCAAAGCATGTTACAAAAATCCACCCATCATAATTAAAAGATAGGTTTACTGTACCTGGATGTAACGCTTGTTATGTTGTATAATAAGAGGACCACCAGAATCTCCTGCAAGAGATAAAAATAAGCATTAATAAACAGATGAACTGATGCTAGGTAAGCAAGATGTATTGCTACTATACAGAGGCGGCTCTATAATTAGGCAAATTAGGCAGTCGCCTAAGGCCTCCCACTAACAGGGGCCTTGCGGCCACCTAGTTTGCCTAATTAGAGAGCCGCCTCTATTGGCAGCCATAACCCCCCCCCCCACACTAAGCACAGTGCTGAGTCCGCTCACTGCTACATGGAGATATAGCGGGTTGTTTACCAGGTGATCGGAGCTCACACTGACAGCTTGACAGCCAGGGAGAGACACTCAGAGCTAGCGTTGACACTTCCCCCCTCCCCTCACAAGCAGGAGAGGAGAGAGAGCTGCTAATGCTGCTCCTCCTCCTCCGGACCCCTCCCCCTATCTGCCTGCTGACCCAACGGGACCAGTGGGGGCTCCATGAGAAACTCTTGGGGATGGAGCCAGTGCAGGACCAAGTCCCAAACTTCTGGAACTCCACTCAACTCGGATTCCTCTTAGCTGTGCAAGTCTGTAGTCATCAATCTTTGACTCCTCCTCCCGGTGCCTCTCTCCCCGCCTGCCTTGATGACCCTTTTTGCATCTACCTCTGTATACAAAGTGAGAAAAATATGTAGAACCAATCCACCCCCAAACTTCGGCTCTCACATCTTCCTTGCAGCGGTACCAAATTCCCACCGGTAAGGCAATAAAAATGGAGATCTTAAAGAGGGCAGGGGCACTGCTATAGGGGGGGTCTCCTTGATCTCTGGAGGTCTCTAAGGAAGGGGGCACTGATATAAGGGGACTCCTGCCCCGGTACTGTGCCCATTTACCCTCTTCTTTACTGTACCCTCCTGCCCTGGTACAGTGCCTACTTACCCACCCCCCAAACTGCACCCTCCTGCCCCGGTATTGTGCCCACTTACCATCCTCGTGTGCTGTGCCCTCCTGCTCCCTATACTGTGCCCTCCTGCCCCCTCACCCTCCCCCCTGTGCTGTGCCCACTCACCCTCCCCCTCTACTGTACCCTCCTGCCCCAGTACTGTGCCCACTTACCCTCCCCCTGTACTGTACCCTCCTGCCCCCTGTGCTGTGTCCACTTACCCTCCCCCTGTTCTGTAACCTCCTTATACAGTTAATTTTTATTGCTTGAATTATTTTTGTCATTATGGGTGTGAGTGGGGCCCAATGCCTATGTTTTGCCTAAGGCCTCACAAAGCCTAGAGCCGCCTCTGCTACTATATTGCCTGAAATGGGCACACTGCCTATTGCCTGCCATATCCAAAATTGAATGCAAGAGTCAATGTGTTTTGTATTGATACATTTTGGATGAGCTGAAAGCAATGAATCTGAATGAATCATTATGATACAAGATGAATTGTAATGAGTTGCTGTACTTAGCACACTTTATCGAATAAGGCCAGTTGTGTATGACAAACAAGAAAAGCTAAACCAATAGAAGTCAAATGACTTTGAGGAAGAAGGAACTGTGAAAGAGCAAGACACATAAGCTCCAGATTTCTGAAAGGACCTGCATAGGCCATATCCTTGTATGATGAAAGTTGCCCTCTTAACAAAATTAAACCTCAGGTCATTTCAGTATTGTAAGGTTGCTGGAAATTTGTAACTTTCTATCCATTTTTTCCTCCCTCCAAGGAAAAGGGGTGGTTAAAATTGGCTTAGCAAATTTATAGATTACCTTTGCAGGTCTGGGGATCCACTTCAGGGTCTACTCCTCCTGTACACAGGAAATTGTCAGTTACAACGTCTTTGATATCTACTACATCTTTAAAGTCTTCCACTTTCTCTGCATCTTTGAGGCAACCTTGTCTCTGTAAATAAGAAATTAGTAGATTAGGACAGAATGAGAAAAAAAATCAGAGGAGATTGTGAGTACTTAGAAAGAGCTGCCAGTTCAGACTGAATTTTGGCTGTTCAGAAGTTCAGCAATTAGCCAAACTAAATGGTCAGTTGGCAGACTTAAAACTCAGTTGCACAGGGAATCAAGACTACTTTCACACTGGGACGGGCGTCGGCGGTGAAGTGGCACTATTTTTAGCGCTGCTTTACCGTTGTTTTAGCGGCACTATTCTAGCAGGGTGGTTTTAACCCCCCGCTATCGGCCAAAGAAGGGTTAAAACCAGGCTTTCACACTGGAGAGACAGGAGAGGCTCTTTACAGGCGGCATGCAGGTGCTATTTTTAGCGCTGTACTGCCTGGAAAGTGACTCAGTGTGAAAGTAGCCTAAGGGTCTGCAGACAGGGGGATTTATCCAAGTCTATAAGCCTTCTTTAACCTTTTCATGCTGGCTGAATGCATATGTGCAGTCTGTCAGTGGGTGGGCCTTAGCAGTGAGCAGCCGCATTATATGCGGCCCTGTGTAAACAACTTACCGTGCTAAAAGCATGGTAGCTGGCGGGCATCGGTAAGCTCCCGATGCATACTTGCGACCAGGAGTTTTATGATCATGTGACCGCTGTGGCAGCCAATTACAGTGGTCACATAACCCGAATCCAGATCTCTGCCTCGCGGTTTTTAGCACTCTTAAAGGGCCGGGTGGCGATTGGCCTGAAGGGATCAAAAATCAATTATTTTTATAATAACTGCCCCGCGCGGGAGGGGGGGATCAATATCTGGGGCCCCTTATTTTTAAAGGGGATTCAAGATTACAATAAGCCCCCAGTCCACAGACCACCACAACTGCTATGCCAGGTATGTGGGAAAGAGGCATTTGTCTGCATCAACATGAAGACATGGTGCTTTGTCAGGGGGTCCCTTTTTCAGGGTATGAAGCCTGGTATGATACGGGAGAAGGGGGCCACACGTTCGTCTTCCTCCTTTTCTCGGCTGCCAGGCTGCATGCTGGTATGGATTTTTGAACATAGCCCTGTGCTTTTATTGTTCTTGTATTTTTGCATTGGGTTGAGCATCGGAATGCAGATCCGAAGGGGGATCCCAAACTGTTGTATTTTTTTTCTGTGTGGGGGAGCCCTATTGACATCTGTACCAGATCCTCATTTAAAGGCTAAGTTCACCTTTTTTTTTTTTTTATCTAAAATCCAGCTCCCCGTGTACCAATATACCAATAATGTGCCTCTGTTGAACAAAAATATTCTTTGATTTCAAAAACAAGGCCTACCTCATCCATGGCTATATTTTGCAGATCACTTCAGAAACTTCCTGATAAACAGACAGGACAGACTAGTCACTAAGATTACCAGCTGACCTCATTAGCACACCTTCACACATCAACTAAGTTTTCACAGCACCCCAAAGGGTGCATACTAAATTCCCTGGGGTTACATGCTGCGAACGGGACACCCCTGATATAGTGCCTGCCTGGTTAGATACAAAGCGATTGGATTGATGGTGTGTCCTCCTATTATATAGTTTGGGTAAATCTAAAGGAGAGACTGTACGATCAGATTGTATATTGTATGGCCACATGTATACACCTAAAATTACCTAGTTGCACTGTCAGTGTTGATAATTGCTAACAGCACACCAAACACAGAAGCAACCACACATTTTGTTACATAAAATAACAGGTGACAAATGCAGAAAAAAAAATGTGCAAAAATGTCCCACAAGCTACTTTGCCAGGTGTAGCACAGCCCATTGAAATCAGAAAAACAAACCAAAAAACATCTCTTGCTCCCACTATTCTAGGTGTGAATGGGGCCCTGAAAATGAAATGAATGTGTTTACACAAGAACCATGATGTTTCATTCACATGTTAAAGTGGTTGTACACCCTGTACAACCACTTTTACTTACAGGTAAGCCTATATTAAGGCTTACCTGTAGGTGCTTGAAATATCTACTAAACCTCCACAGATTAGGAGATATTTACACAAGGACCAAGCGCACATGACTACGGTGCATGCGCTGATGTCATTGGCGCATGCACACTTTAGAAAGGGCACATCATGCCGTTTCTAATAGGGGTCATGCTGTGATTGGCAGCTCCTGCACGCATGCGCGGGAGTGACGTCCCACGACTTCGGCCAGTCACAGGCTTCGGCATCAGGTAAGTGAAACATAATGGGCTTCTATGCGATGCAGCAAAATAAAGAAGTAAAACCCACCAGGGTTTACTTCCTCTTTAAAGGCTCCCCAAACGCAACAAAAACTGCAGTAATGCACCAAGCTCCACTCCAAAAAAAGTACAGGAGCTTCTCTGGGGCAATTGTTGTGCATAGGGCAGCCCTTTCAAATGAATCGGCTGCCCTATGTGTGACGAGTGAAAACGCTCCAAAACACCCAAAACAAACTTATGCGGAAATATGAGTTTTCACCAAGTGGAGATGTGAACAAGGCCTGACAACTGAGTGTTTCTGTCCACTCCCTCCTATGTACTTGTATAAAGATGGCCATACGCCATACAATCTGATTGTACAATTTCCTTTAGATTTACCAGAACTATGGAATAGAGGACACACCTTAACAATCCATTCAAGTTGTATCCAATCAGACAGGCCTACATACATAGCTGATGGGAGATCTAAAAGAGATTGTACAATCAGATTGTATAGGGAGTAGGTGGAAGATAGTTTTATAATGAGGGAAGAGTGGTCCAAAGTGGTGAACACACCCTATCAACCCTCTTTTGCGATGCAACAAGGAAGTGAAGGCTTCTGGGAGATGACCTAACAGGAAGTGAATGCTGATACAAGCTACAGGAAGTGATGTAATCTGAAAATGTGTTTAAAAATGCAAGTAAACTTACAGGATTCAAAATATCCTGTGGATAAGGAAAGCGAGAGAAAATCTCACGTGGGTCCAGCGCCAGCACTTCGGCAGGTGACTCATGATCGATAACATCCTCTGATGAAAAGTCAATTAAATCCATGCCTTCAGTCATCTGTGGCTTGGAGTAAAGACGTCTTCCTCTTCACCCAAGCCCTTGAACTGCAGCTGGGAAGAAGGATTGTTTGCTCCATCTCTCGTACATTTACCTGGCTGCTGGACAGACGCATTCCTCCATCTATGCTTGTACTGTGCAGAAACAGGTTAGTCAAGGTCAGTCAACACTTACTGCATCCGCCATAAGAGCTTCCATAGCTGCGGGTGGTGGCGGGCAAAGCACACTGTTACTCTGCCCCCCTGCCGATACTTCAGCCAGGATTTCAGAGCTATTGGTTGGTACCTCCAGATAGTCCCAGGCAAAGGGAGCCCAGACCTGCTGCTTAGCAGAGTCTAGCATCCATCTGTAGGCGATCTCCAGCTCCCATTCCTGATTGTCCAGAAACTCCAAATCTTCCTGTGCACAGAGCACTTCTAAGACATTTAGCATCCGCTCTATGTACTCCAAGATTTCCTGTCAAAGTCTGGGTCCTTGGACAGCCTCCAGAACAACAGACCGCCGTAGCCAAAGACTTCCGTCGGGCTGTCATCCGCTGTCCACGGGCACATTTAGGCTACATACCAGCAGAGAGGTCTGTGGCTCTCATCCAACTGCATCTCCACCTGGACCAGCCTGCTTAACTCATCTGTAACTTCTTGTGCCGTTGTTAGCCCAGTAACAGCATTCGCACTTCGTATTGCAATCAGTATCTTTCCTGGATGGAGGGGAGAATTTTTCCCTGGTGGCGCTGCTCATGGGCTAGCATTTCCTTCCAGAGTTGCCAGCGGACAGAATCATAATATGCCAGCAGGACCTGCACTGACACTGGTCTCCTGTGCTGTATCCGTATCTCTCGCAACCTCCTCCCGAATTCCTCTTCCTTGGCAGCTGGTATCTGTACCTCTCCTCTTCTGCTATCCAGACCTTAGATCCCGGTGGAGATTTGGCTGTCCCAGACTGCAGGAAGCATCCCACCGCTTGCCACCAAAAGTGATGGAACTGCTTGGCACCCCAACTAGGTGCTTCCTTCTGCCAAACCATGCTTCCTGCCTTCCAAACCATTCTGAGCAAGCCAAGAGCTAATACCAGCCTTTTTTACCCCAATCATCGTACAGAGACAAGACGTGAGATAAAATCCTAAGGAATGACTGATTATTAAAAACTCACACAGAATATATAGCACTCAGTTCAGGTGAGCCTGATCAAATTATTGTATGCAAAGGAAATTGTATGCAGAAATATAATTAACATAACTAAGGAACAACCAACATAAACTATGCTACTCCCCCTCTAGCAACTAATAGCTGACATAATAGTGATAGAATTAACTTGAGCTAATTAACTAGTCACTTAAACCAGCCTAGGTAGAGGGGACACACTACTAGCAGACAAACAGAAACAATACAAATATTATACAAATAATACATAATAAAAATAATACAAATAATACAAATACAAACAATACCGCCATCCTCTGTCAGGGAATCAGGAAGTGAAGCGCTGCGGCTTCGCTGCCTGGTTCCCTACTGCGCATGTGTGAGTCGCGCAGCGCAATGAGATTGGTCCCCGCTGTGTCCTGGGAACTGTGTGCTTCCCAGAACACAACGGGGGGTGTGGTGCGGGGCATCTGCGGCTAGCTATTCCCGGAAGTGAGTGCAGATACCTGGATTATACATGCATCTGCACCCCCCTCCCCCCTGAAAGGTGCCAATTGTGGAACCGGAGGGGGGAGGGTTCCGATGAGCAGAATTTCCACTTGAGGGTGGAATTCCGCTTCAAGTTAAAAAAAAGGTGCATATACTCCTCTATTACTATACAATTACAAAAGATGATCTCACTACCTATTTATATAAGTGAAAACATATTGTTTGACAAGAAACCACCTTGAAAATGAATAAATGATGTGTTTAGTGATGTCACGTGGGTACCCACAAGAGAGGAAGAGGAGCAGATAGGGAGGAGAAGGAGGCGGAACTTAGATTGCACAGGAAGGACAAACCAGACTGCTAATGTATCAGGAGCGAGGCATCAACCATGTAGGTCACATCTGGCGCTCCCAGGACGCCGGCACATGGCTCTGCAGTGTGGTTTTTTTTTAACATGTCCGCTGCTGACAATAGTGTTGCCATCTGCATTCTTTGCAGTCAACGCATAAGTCGCGGTAAACCCAATGGAACACACAAAGCCACACTCCAGGCTCTCACCGTCCAGCCTCGTCTCCTACTTCTCCTGTCAATTGTCCTCCACTCCACCTTCCATCATGCCGTCCTCACGTTTTTCTGGAAAAAGGCAGGCTTCCGTGGGCCAAAAAAAAATTATAACGCCGGATAACCCTCTTGCCCAACGGTTGAAGGCTGGCTTGTCAGAACTGATAGCCCGCCAACTACTGCCATATAAACTGGTGGACTCGGAGGCCTTTCGAAAATTTGTGCCCATTGGAACACCACAATGGAAGGTCCCAGGAAGGAAGTATTTCTCACAGAAGGGCATCCCATAGCTATATGGCCATGTTCAGTGGCAAGTGAATGTATCTCTGGCACACAGTGTCGGTGCCAAGATACAACTGACCACAGACACGTGGTCTAGCAAACACGGGCAGGGAAGGTATATAACTTTTACTGCCCACTGGGTGAACCTTCTGACGGCCGTCAAGCATGTATCCCATGGCACCCATGTAGATTTGGTTTTACCGCCACGGATTGCATGCGGGCCTGCCTCTTCTTCTTTTCCGCTGCTTTTCTAGCGTCTCTTCTGCTGCGCTGCCCAAGATCCCCAGAACCTATTCGACATGCCAGGTGAGGCGTTGCCATGCTGTGCTGCGTCTGTTGTGCCTGGAAGCCAAGAGCCACACTGGCCCTGCACCCCTTTCAGCTTTGCGTTCACAGGCAGATCAGTGGCTAACACCGCTCAATTTGACAGTTGGTAAAGTGGTGTTTGACAACGGTGCCAATCTGCTTAGCGCATTGAAACAGGGCAAAATTACACACGTGCCATGCATGGCACACATCTTAACCTTGGTCGTGCAGCGATCCGTTGTCAAATACACTGGGGTCCAGGACATCTTGCGGCAGGCAAGGAAAATCTCGGACCATTTCAGAAGATCTTACACGGCCATGGCTCGCCTTGCTGACATTTAGCGGCGACACAATCTGCCAGTCAGACACCTTATTTGTGATTGCCCGATGGAACTCAACCTTCTATATGCTTGATAGGCTGCTCCAGCAGAAACGTGCAGTTAACAACTACCGGTACGAACTCTGCGGCAGAACAGGTTCTGGGGAGCTTGTTTTTTTTTTCACTGCGCCAGTGGCTGCTCATGCGCGACGCATGCAGACTTCTGCGGCCATTTGATGAGATCACTAAACTGTGACATCGTACCTTATGCCTTCTTTATGGAACGTGCATTGCGTCGTGTCATTGATCAAGCCGTGGAGGAGCAGGAGCAGGAAGATGAGGAAGTCGCCAATGCTGGATGAATACCCGGGGGGGGGGCTACTCTATCTGAGACAAGTCAACAACAGGAGTCTGAAGAGGAGTCAGAGGGGGATGGTGCCGGGGCGGATGAGGAGGAGCAAGAAGAGCATGCTTTAAACCTTTCTGGGATCCCTGTTGTTGTGTGTGGATGGGGAAAGGAGAACAAGGAGGACGACATTATCCTGGATGATGAGCAGGAGCCAGGCCACCACACCGCTTCCAGTTTAGTGCAAATGGGGGCCGTCATGCTCCAGTGATTTAACAGGGACCCCCGGATAAAAAGCATAAAGGTCAAGGACCAGTACTGGGTGGCAACATACTTAGACCCCCGGTACAAACACAAAATGGTGGAAATGTTACCACCATCACAGAGGGCTGTCAGAATGGAGCACTTACAGGCCTTGCTTCGAGAAATGCTGCATTCTGCTTTTGCGTGCGCTGGCAGAGGAGGAATTCCCACTCCAAGAGAAGGAGTTGCGGGTACCAATCCAACAGCGCCTGCAAGAAGAGGCCGGTCTGAAGATGTGTTGGTGACTTCTGATATGAGGTCATTCTTTCAGCCGACCCATCGACAGGTGTCATCCGGATCCAGCATCAGGGAATGCCTAGACTGACAGGTGTCTGACTACATCGGGTTAACGGCCGATGTGTACGCTCTGAGAAGCGATGAACCCCTGGACTACTGGGTGGGCAGCCTTGCCCAAATTTGCAATAGAACTGTTGGCTTGCCCCTCGTCCAGTGTCCTGTCCGAAAGGACGTTCATCGCAGCTGGGGAGATCGTGACCAATAAGCGCACTCGCCTAGCTCACGACAGTGTTGACTACCTCACATTTATAAAAATTAATGAGGCATGGATCTCGGAGGAATTCAACACATGTGACCAGTAGACTATGTATATGCATAACTCTATAAACTATTTATTTAATCTAGCACACGGACCTTTTTTCTACCCTTGGCTCACTTCCTTGTACAAAAAAAGCACACCGTACTATATGCCCGTACCCTCCTGTTTGAAAAGGTTGAGCGGTGTCATATTTTTGGGTCCCGCAGCGAGTTGCTGGTATCAGTGCTGTTGTCAGTGCTCTCTATCTCGGTGCTGGTGTCAGTGCTCAGTCTCTATCGTGGTGCTGGTTTAAAACAGTGAGGGAGATAGCGGCGGAAAAGCCAATCAGCAGGCAGTGCCAGCACCATGGCTGAGGATTAGCACTGGAATGGCATCTCTGGACCACCACAGTGGAGCCCTGCATAGGTGGGGGTAAGGGCCAGGCAGAGGGAGGGACTGAAGCACAGGTTGGCACACTGGGACACTGGCACAGGACTGCGCTGCCCTGACTGTGGAACTGATCATCTCCTGCACCCCCTTCATAGCCTGGCCTGACCTTGCCTCTCCTCCATGGCCTTCATGCGCTCCTGAATTGTCAAAATTTCACCGATAAAAAAAGAATGCTTGTCGTTGCCGATCCCAGATTCACTTAATACTTTTGTTATGTCAGTGTCTATGTTGTGGGACTATGTGTGCACAGCTAGTAAGTATTTTGTGGCTGAAAATATGACCTGGAGATTTTTACGGTTCCCCTGCTATTAAAGTCAATGGGGTCTGCTGTGAACCGTAAGGTTCTCAAACTTTTGGCCGCATTCGCGAAACGTCCCGTTGGAAGTTCGTCCATCACTATTTGTTAGTCCCGAAAGTTAGTGTTTGCATACGCTCAGACAATAATGCTCAAGTATGGTTGTAGGTCATTGCATTGTGTGAAGGAGAAGGGTTGTGCCTCCTCACTCTAGACCTAATAGGAAGGCTGACATTTTTCATGCAATCCAGTGGTGCTGTCATGAGATGCCGACTGTAAAGAGTAAAGCTCGCAGTACATGTACACACATGGTACAATCTTATTATGAGTATGCAGGTTAAATGGGTTGATTTACTAAAACTGGAGAGCGCAAAATCTGGTGCAACAGCCATGTAGCCAATCAGCTTCTAACTTCAGCTTGCTTAATTAAGCTTTGACAATAAAATCCGGAAGCTGATTGGTTCTCTGCAGAGCTGTAGCAGATTTTGCACTCTCCAGTTTTAGTAAATCAACTGCAAAGTCTGTCTGATTGGACACAATGTGATTGTATAGTTTAGGTAGGACCATGTATAACATAGAGGTTGATTTAATAAAAGCAAATATACTGTGCACTTTGAAAAGTGCAGTTGCTCCAGATCTTAGTAAATAAGCAGCAGCTCTGCTGACCTCCATCATCCAATCATGTGCAAGCAAAAATACTGTTTTCTTTATTATTATTTTTTATTTTTGTTCACTCTTTTCTGGCATATCATTTTTATGGAAGAACAACAAGAGAACACTGGCAAAAGCCTAAAATGCGAGCATGTCAAAAACACTAATCTGGACAGCAGGATTACAGATTGCAGTCCTCCTTACCCATTTTCCTTGCTTTATCTGGACATTCATCTGCACCAAAGCATTTCTACCTTCCTCTGTAATAAATAACGCTTTCACCAGATCTCCAGACAGTAGAAAGTTTTCTGTGGAGGAAAAATAGACAGAATTTATCCTTACAACTGTTTGTATGTTTTTTAACAGGATAACACTTTAGTGTATCTAAAGCCAAAACTTTGAGGTACAAATGTACAAATGGAATTCATAAATACAATTAACAAGTAGCGGTCTCCCCGACTTCCAAGGGCCTGATGGTGACCCTCAGAACCAGGGGGAACTGACATTCCTCCTCAGGGTGCAGATTACTAGGCACACCGGTTCAAGGTGGAAAGATTGAGCACCAGTTACTTTTTGTAAAATTGAACAAAAATATATTTCTCTTAACAGGAATGGTGGGAGAGAGGGTTAGGGCACAGGACACCCTTAGGTAAATGCAATAGCATTTAAGCAAAACTCTGCAGACCAAAAATAGAACTAGGCAGACAGCAATAAAGATAAAGGGCCTTTAAGCTGAATGCAGCAATCTGTATCTTGTAGCAACTGCTGTCTCCTGTAGCAACAACTTCTCTCTGTGTATCCTAATGTATCCTTCCAGCTTAACTTACAGTATCCCACTGTAGATCCTTAACCGCTGTACTTACCTTCAAGCTTTACTTACAGCTACCTGCCTTACTCATTTAGCCTGGGTTCACACTAGCGCGATCTCAGAGATCGCATGTGATTCGCACCCGTACCACAGGTGCACATGCGATGCCTGAGCAAAGCGAGTTCAGTCATACAGTTGTATGGTTGAACTCGTATTGGATTAACACAGAAAATAGTGCAGGGACTTGTTTTTCTCTCCGCTGCAGAATCGAATCGCATGGGTTTTCTCACCTATGCAATCCAATTCCTGTGTGAGTTCACAGGTCGCACTACGATCTGTGAACTAAACTGGGGGTGTCTTTAACTTTGTTAATTAACTTTGTTAATTACACCCGCAGCGTTTCGCACAAGCTACGGGAGAGGAGCGATGCGGGAACAGGCGCTGGAGTCACGCTGCTTCCCACATCACACTAGTGTGAACCTAGGGTTAAGCTTTACTCACAGCTACCGCTGTATTCCTGGATGAGTCTCCACTGAAGCTTTCCCACTTACTTCACCGTCCTCGGCTAGTGAAGCGTCTGCTCTGCTACTTCTTCAGAACTTCATCCCTTCCAAACTTGCCTCTGGTAACAGGAGTGGTCGTCCCTCCGGCAACTGCTTCTCCTTTACCTCCGGCAACAAATAGGCTCCCCTCGGGCTGAGCCTCTAACACACATGGTTCTGCCCCAGGCTTCGGGCTTAACCTCCGCTGCTCCTCCTTTTGCGGCCCCTTGAATTATTAGATAGGCCTCAGGCTTCAGGCCCAGCAACAAGGAGCTGTTTAACACACACCCACCTAGGCCGCAGCCTCGGGCAGGAAGAACCCCAATCGCCTGACTCCTGCTGAATAAATAGCCTATCCCAGCATGCACAGGGGCCAAAAGAAACTCCTGCTGATTGGCTAAGACAACTTATTTATCCATCACCTAAATTCACTGTAATCCATCATCCCAATGACAAAGGTAACAGTGCCACCTATTGACAGAAGAGAGAGACCACAAATTAAACTCAGACTTAGGACAGAAATCAGTGGATCAAAGACTACCAATTAGCCAGGCTAGTTACTACCTGGCACAACTAGATTTATTAGCAGCCCTGTTCAGGACCAGGATGCTACAAACAGAAAAAACAGCAATTGCTACCTTCAAAAATGTGCTACTTAGGCTGGCCATACACTGTACAAATTTCTTGTATTATTTTCCTTTAGATTTACCAAAATCATTTAATATGATGTCAAACCTAAACACTTCAATTTGTATGCAATCAGGCAGGACCTTACACTACATAGTTGAAGGTAAATCTAAAGGAAATTGAACGAGAAGATTGTATAATGTATGGCCAGCTTAAAAGTACATAGGTATGAGATAAACATTTCCTAATCCAGAACTTTTTAAAAGTTATGGAAGTTATAGCTTTTTAGAACATCGCTGCACAAATAGTGGCTAATAACTTAACTAGTTGTGGGGGGTGCTGCACACACCCCAAGGAACGTGATCAAAGTATCACATCCTGTACCTCTGCCTTGCTGCCAGCAATTAACAGCTGTCAAAATGACAGCCAGGAGTTGTGTGTAAATACAGGAGCTACTATAGCCACTGCTGTAAAAAAAACTGTTGTAAGCAGACCTTTTGACACTCTTTTTATAATCACTGTTCATAGGCAAGATAGAGAGATACAAACTATCACTATTTTTACACTGGGCAAAGAGCACTGGGCGAAGAGCACTGTGCCCTGAGCCCACCCAGTTGTGTGACAATAGCAAATTAATATTCGCTATAGTCTTCCCGATTCTCCTCCTGGGCAATCAGGAAGCGGGTCTTAAGACCCGATTGGCTGAGAGGAGAAGCGGCCGTATTGGCCACCGAGGAGGAAGCCACAGAGGAGGAGACGCAGGGGAAGCCAAAGCTGCCCGCAACATAGATGAGGTAAGTGTGGGGCCGGTGGGCGGACAGGCGAGCGAGGGGGGGTGGGGGAATCAACCGACCGAGCGACGGGGGGGGAATCGACTGACCGACTGAACAGTGTGGGGGTGGTGGGTGTTTTGTTTTCCTGCCCCCCCCCCCAAAAAAAAATTGAGTCAGCAGCACTGTCCTACACCCTGCACGCATGCATATCCTGGAATAGTAAATATCACTGAAAGAATTGCTTAGACATGAAAGGAATGAAAGGAATTCATCTTCCTATACTTAAGTGCAGTCAAATTAATTTAGGTCATTATGGGCATTTCTTGTTCTAGTAATAAGTATAGTTTAAGCATTAGACGAAATTAGAGACAATCCCCTTCAACCCTCAAATCTCATGCTTCAGGAGCCCAAAAGAAACACTCACTCTGACAACAAGACTTTCCGTGAGTGATCAAGTCTGTATAATGCTGCGTACACACGATTGGAATTCCAACCAGAAAAATACAGATGAGAGATTTTCATCGGAAAAATGCGACCATGTGTATGCTCCATCGGAATTCAGCTGTCCGAATTTCCGCCAGCCAAAAATTGATAGCATGTTTTCAATTCCGATCGTGTGTATACAATTCCGACACGCCAAAAATCATGCATGCTCAGATTCAACTACGAGACGGAAGCTATTGAACTTTCTTTTTCTAGTCCCGTCGTACGTGTTGTACGAAACCATGTTCTAAACGATCATAATTTTGTGGGACCATGTGTAGGCAACACAGCTTGAGCGGAATTCCGTCGAAATTCCGTCGGGAAAACCATCAGAGCTTTTTCCGACGAGATTTCCGATCATGTGTACGCGGGATTAGAGAATCATTTTACAGCAGCATCAGTACGACAGCATCTCAAACTACTACTGACAGCTGGGAGACTGGATTTTTGACAGATGACCAGGAAAATCCCAGCCAGAGTTTAAAATTTCTACATTCCCAACAGAGTCTTGACCTAAGCTGCATATCAGCTAAAGACACAATCATTAAGATCCAAACTGATAAAGCTGTCAGCTCAAACATTACATCAGGAATGTTGCTATAAATTAAATGCATAAGAAACCCATCAGTCATTAACCAGTTCCAGACCGGCGCTCGCTGATGTACGCCAGGACCCCCGTGAGACCGGTCGCGGGTCCCGCGGACTTGATCGCTGCGGGGATACCTGCGATCGTCTCATGGGTGCGGCTGAACGGGGGGATGCTGTTGTAAACAGCATCTCCCCGTTCTGCCTAGCAACAAGTGATGCTGATCTCTGCTCCATGTGATTGGAGCAGAGATCAGTGTTCACTAAAACAAAGCCCAGCCCCCCACAGTTAGTAACACGCCCCTAGGAACACTTAACCCCTACACTGCCACCCCCTGGTTAACCCCTTCACTGCCAGTGTCAATTACACAGGAATCACTGCATTTGTATAGCACTGATGGCTGTATAAATGACAATGGTCCCAAAAATGTGTAAAAAATGTCCAAAGTGTCTGCCATAATGTCGCAGTCACAATAAAAATCCCTGATCGCCGCCATTACTAGTAAAAAATTAATTATTGATAAAAATGCCATAAAACTATCCCCTATTTTGTAAACGCTATAACTTTTGCGCAAACCAATCAATAATCGCTTATTATGATTTTTTTTACCAAAAATATGTAGAAGAATACATATCAGCCTAAACTGAGGGAAAAAAAAGTTTTTTATATATTTTTGGGGGATATTTATTATAACAAAAAGTAAAAAATAATGGGTTTTTTTCAAAATTGTCGCTCTATTTTTGTTTATAGCGTAAAAAATAAAAACCGCAGGGGTGATCAAAAAGCACCAAAAGAAAGCTCTATTTGTGGGGAAAAAAGGATGTCAATTTTGTTTGGGAGCCACGACGCACGACCGCGCAATTGTCAGTTAAAGCGACGCAATGCCGAATCGCAAAAAGTGGTCTGGTCTTAAGCCAGCAAAATGGTCCGGTCTGAAAGTGGTTATTACCAGCCATCATGCAAGAAAGTAGGTGGAAGTAGAGCCTCCTAAACATGGGCTTGACAAGAATCCATTCAACCAGCTAGAAAGACTATCCTACATCCACCTTTAAAGGACCTTGCCAGCTCTGCCACCTGGAGAAGAGGCCTAATGTCTTCAAGCACTGTTCCAGGATGTGAAGTTCAGGACATCGAAGACTCATCAGAGACTGCATCTTTCTCTTGTAATCACATGTACATACAGTATGTTACCAGTGATTACTCAACTGGTCTACTTTGATCTGTTCTGTTTAACCTTTGGATTATAAATCAGATGATGAGAGACTCAGAGAATAAATCTTTTATCTTGAGGACCCATGTACATATGTTACCATTGTTTACTCAACTGGTCTTTGTGGGCCTGTTCTTTTTATCCTTTTAATTAACTGAAGTCAGTAGAGGTTTTACATACTATAGCCTATCTGACAGTGTTATTGTTTAAGCTAACCTGTGTGGCTGGTAGAATTTTAGGCTACATGGTATTGTTAACTGTTCTGTATGTTAAATGCACTACCATCTCTGTCATTTTATGCCTTTTTTTCTCCTCACTTTACTTTTTCATTGTTTGACCATTAATAGGCATCAATATACAAAGCTTGCTTTCATTGATTGTTCTACTGTCTGTTATTTCCAAATAGCATTATTGCTGATGTAGCACCCTGGAGTTAAGTCAAGGAGCTCCTTACAATTTGACTTGCCAAGAGTAGTCACCTTGGTCGATTGATAGGGATCTATTGATTTCTCAGTTTGGCCTTGTTACTTTTCTGTTCTACCACTGGGTGGCCGGGTACTTGGTGGTACAGTGGTGTGAAAAAGTGTTTGCCCCCTTCCTCATTTCCTGTTCCTTTGCATGTTTGTCACACTTAAGTGTTTCGGAACATCAAACCAATTTAAACAATAGTCAAGGACAACACAAGTAAACACAAAATGCAATTTGTAAATGAAGGTGTTTATTATTAAAGGTGAAAAAAAATCCAAACCATCATGGCCCTGTGTGAAAAAGTGATTGCCCCCCTTGTTAAAACATACTATAACTGTGGTTGTCCACACCTGAGTTCAATTTCTCTAGCCACACCCAGGCCTGATTATTGCCACACCTGTTCACAATCAAGGCATCACTTAAATAGGAGCTGCTTGACACAGTAAGGTCCACCAGAAGATCCTTAAAAGCTACACATCATGCCGAGACCCAAAGAAATTCAGGAACAATTGAGAAAGAAAGTAATTGAGATCTATCAGTCTGGAAAGGGTTATAAAGCCATTTCCAAAGCTTTGGGGATCCAGCGAACCACAGTGAGAGCCATTATCCACAAATGGCGAAGACATGGAACAGTGGTGAACCTTCCCAGGAGTGGCCGGCCGCCCAAAATTACCCCAAGAGCGCAGCGACGACTCATCCAAGAGGTCACAAAAGACCCCACAACAACGTCCAAGGAACTGCAGGCCTCACTTGCCTCAGTTAAGGTCAGCGTTCATGCCTCCACCATCAGGAAAAGACTGGGCAAAAATGGCCTGCATGGCAGAGTTCCAAGGAGAAAACCACTGCTGAGCAAAAAGAACATCAAAGCTCGTCTCAATTTCTCCACAACACATCTTGATGATCCCCAAGACTTTTGGGACAACATTCTGTGGACCGATGAGACAAAAGTGGAACTCTTTGGAAGGTGTGTGTCCAAGTATATCTGGCGTAGAAGGAACACTGCATTTCATAAAAAGAACATTATACCAACAGTAAAATATGGTGGTGGTAGTGTGATGGTCTGGGGCTGTTTTGCTGCTTCAGGACCTGGAAGACTTGCCGTGATAAAAGGAACTATGAATTCTGCTGTCTACCAAGAGATCCTGAAGGAGAATGTCCGACCATCTGTTCGTGTACTCAAGCTGAAACGAACTTGGGTTCTGCAGCAGGACAATGATCCTAAACACACCAGCAAGTCCACCACCGAATGGCTGAAGAAAAACAAAATGAAGACTTTGGAGTGGCCTAGCCAAAGTCCTGACCTGAATCCTATTGAGATGTTGTGGTATGACATTAAAAAGGCCGTTCATGCTCGAAAACCCTCTAATGTAACTGAATTAGGACAATTCTGCAAAGATGAGTGGGCCAAAATTCCTCCAGGACGCTGTAAAAGCCTCATTGCACGTTATCGCAAACGCTTGGTTGCAGTTATTGCTGCTAAGGGTGGCCCAACCAGTTATTAGGTTTAGGGGGCAATCACTTTTTCACACAGGGCCATGATGGTTTGGATTTTTTTTCACCTTTAATAATAAACACCTTCATTTACAAATTGCATTTTGTGTTTACTTGTGTTGTCCTTGACTATTGTTTAAATTGGTTTGATGTTCCGAAACACTTAAGTGTGACAAACATGCAAAGGAACAGGAAATGAGGAAGGGGGCAAACACTTTTTCACACCACTGTATTAGATATGAGAAGTACAACTCAAGGTCAGGTTATAAGTATATGGGGTATCTCAGCCAATGGGCAGGGGTTTTCTTGAATCCCTTGGCCTGCTGGGAGAGCCTATATATTTGGGTGGAGTCAGGTGATCTATTCTGTGTTCTGAGCCACCTGGACAGCTCTCTGGGTGGACATGCGTCGTATGCCCCAGGCTTCTAGGCCAGAGACTGGGCCTATACCGGGGGCACCTGGCTGCTAGGCTGTGTGAGGGCCTATCCAGAAGTGAGAGAGCAGCACAGGGTTGGGATTGCGGACTGCAGTCCAACCAGAAGTGACGGTTCTGCCGGCCGAAGAATTTGTCATTGGTTGGAGGCAGAATGAAAGCTGTTGCCACAAAGGGACCAATTGCCTTTACCAGGGTCCACAGTGAGTAACTGAAGCAAGTACCGGAACCATATTCTCATGGAAAAGGCACGGTGGAGAATCGGGAAACTTAATTAAGTCAGGGACCCAACCAGCGGATGAGACCCTTGCAGAGCAGCCTTGTGTGTCAAGCCAGGGACCCAGAGCCGGTTAGCAGGGGTGAAGTATCTGGAGTGCCAAGCTAGGGACGCAGAAGAGAAGCGCGGGGTGAAGCTTGAGGGAGATACCACGCAAACCTTGGAGGAGCTCAAGGGATTCAGAGTCAGTGAATCAGAGGTTATAGTGATGAGAGACCAGTAGCTCAGTATTGAAGAAGTATAAGGAGCAGTTGCAGTGGAGCTGAAAGAACTGTTACAATTGAGTTAGAAACTGTTAAAGGACTGTTACCGTAGGAGACAGCATTCCTGCAAGTACATATGTGGCTTCGTGCTGGGGCCTTTCCCTGCACGGCTGTCCTCCTATTGAAGTCTCGGAGTCTGCCAATTGAGTATGCAACTATCTAAGGGTGTTCTGGCCCTAACCCTCTTTCCCTTCAAAATATGAAAGGACTGTTAAAAGAAATAAAACATCTTTTACATCCAAAAAGTGTCTGGTGCCCAATGACTTTCATCATATTTGCACCCACTATGCCTCACAACCCACCACATATTGAAGGATGTCACTATCTTTGGCCTTGGAGGTTCTCATTAGACCAAAAGATGTAAAAGACTTTACTACACTGAGTACTAGGTTTGCTGTCTGTGATTCCTATGTGAGACCTAGTGCTCGTGTACTCAGCTGGGTATGTCCAAGAGGTGGGGGGTTTTGAGAAGGTTGAGGCCAGCATCAGAAGACCTATCTTAATCAGAGGCACTTTCGGGGGTTGTGCTACATATTCTTTACTTCACACTGTTATATTTCTTGGAATATTTGCACGCTTACCATGTTTCTTGCAAGACGGAGCCATGTCTCGTTGTTTTAATGCCCAGGATGTTCCACTTGTACATGGAAGACAAATAGGCCTGTAAAAAGAAAATCATTTTGAAATTTTTCATTGCTTATATTCTTTGGCAAAATATGCATATTTCCATCATTTTTTTTACAGTGCATTGCAATACAATATTTTTACTTGCTTTTTTATTTTACACTTTCAGAGAGTTCACATTTTTAGTTACTATATTTTCCACTTGAAGACCAAGCCTTTTCTGGAACTTTTTGTTTACAAGTTTAAATCAGTATTTTTTGCTAGAAAAATACTTATAACCCCCAAAAGATTTTGCAGAGACCCTAGGAAAAAAAAATTGAGATATTTGCAATTTTTTATGTCACACAGTATTTGCCATTTTTCAAATGCATATACGATATCGCGGCTCCGGCCACTCAGAGCGCCGGAGCCACGATACCCGGAAGACACGCCGAGGGAACATGTCAGCTCCCTCGGCGTGGATCGGCCCAGATTTCGGGGCAATTTTTTGGGAAAAAAATAAAAAAACACAATATACACCCAAATATTTTTGTAAAATGTGAAAGATGATGTTACGTGTTAACATTGTGCACATTCATGGAATTACAACAAGTTACAATACTTAAAGTGGTAGTAAAGTCATTTTTATAAGTTTAACCTACAGGTAAGCCTATACTAAGGCTTACCTGTAGGTAAAAAAAATATCTCCTAAACCTGTATGGTTTAGGAGATATTACCCTCGCAATGCACTGCTGACTGCAGCGGTGCATGCGCACAGGTGAGTCTCGGCTGGAAGCCCAGCAGACGCCGGACTCTGCCGGAAAGAAATCTCCTGCGCGCATGAGCGGGAGTAACGATATCGTGGCTCCAGGCACTCACAGCGCCGGAGCCGTGATACCCGGAAGACACACTGAGGGAACATGTCAGCTACTTCGGCATGGATCGGGCCAGATTTCGGGGCCTCGTTCTAAGGTAAGTATTTCATAATGAGCTAGTATGCGGTGCATGCTAGCTCATTATGCCTTTTCCTTTGCAGGTCAAAAAAAAAAACTTCAGCGGGTTTACTCCCACTTTAAAAATCTCCATGGACGAAGCTTTACATTTTTTTTACATTTTACAGGTTACATGTTTAGGATTACAGAGGTGTGAACATCATTTACATATGCATGCACAACCTATGTATACTTCTGTGCATGAGCACTGAGTGATGGGGGTGCTTTTACATTTTTGACACTGTCCCTTTTACTTCTTTTTTAAATCACTTTTATTTCTTACAAGGAAAATAAACCTTGTAATAGAAATAAGGATGACAGGTCCTCTTTATAGAGAGATCTGGGATCAAAAAGACCCCAATCTCTCCTTTACCTTTAAAAGTAAAAGATTAAAAAAAACAAGTTTGATTTTTCGTTCCAGTCCTTCGAGTACATAAAGGTGATCAGAGACCATCTGTTCACCTTTATGACCAGCTGGCCACGCCTTCTGATTGTTTCTCGGGGATGTGCCGTAAAAACAGTAAGCCTGAGAAAATCCGGCGAGTGGCTGGAGGGGGGGTTGTCCCCTCCTGCCACTTCTGAAAGCGATCCAGTGATTAATTAGCTGGAAAGCTGACCGCAGGCTGAAAAAAAAAATACCAGGGTTATGAGTGATAGCTTTAGCTTTAACCCTGGTAAACTACCTGTAAACTGCAATGTATATATATGTATTGCAGTCAAAAAGTAATTAAAATAACTTTCAATATGACACACAATCATAAATTTTAGTGTAAATACAAACAAGAGTAACTAAATATTACCCTCAGGCTGGGCTCACACAAATCAGGCCCAAATTTTTCCCTGAATTCGGACCTGAAACAAAGCCAAGAGGACCCCTGTGCAATCCGCTCCGCGGCCACCAGGGAGATGTGTTAACCGGCTCCATTGAGAGTTGGGCACACTCTTCTGTCATGCGAATTGGATGTGGGGAAACCAACATCCAATTTGCAGTAGTGTGAACCCAGCCTTAGACGAAGTCAGAAGCGACGAAACGCATTTGCAGGACTTTACGGCACCCGGATGTGACGTCAGACCAGATGTGACGTGGGGAGACACATTCTTCACCAGTTATATGTTGGGGCACTTCTGACGGTGATATTTTTTGATGGGTATTTTAAATAGTTTTTTTTTTTAAGTGCATTTAGCATTTATTTTAATAAAATTATTTTAAATGGAATTATGCTATGTGGGCCACTTTTTCTTCTGAGTCCTAGAAATATATGGAAGAATATGACAAACTGATGAGATTAATTTACAGGAACAGTGACCATAAAGGGGTGGCTGTCTTCGGGTAAATATCTCCTAAACCGTATAGGTTTAGGAGATATTTCTTGGACCTACAGGTAAGCCTTAATCTAGGCTTACCTGTAGGTCAAAGTGGTTTGTAAGGGCTTACAACCACTTTAATATGAACTCTGCGCCAAAAATGTATAAACTTATAATACCTGAAATTATTATAGTGCTGCTCCCTTGAAAAAGAGTGATAGACTCCTCATTGGTGAATAAATAACATATAGGGGGCGCTATTTATCAGAAAAATTATTAACATGATTAATTCCACTATCACTAATAATCAGTAGTATTTTACCACTAATCAACAAATACAACTTATACAGTGATCCGTGATTAACTTCATTAAATATTCATATTTGAAAGAACACAAAAACTCGTGCAACACCCTAGTGACAGCAAATGTTACAAAAAATAATAATAAAGTCCATGTAATCCAAAGTGTCCCAATTATTAAATCCTTTAAACGTGATGTGATTATCACACACAAAACGATGACAGATCTTTAATATAGAAGAATGAATCCACAACCTTCCATGCGATCCTTCACCACAGCTTAGGTAATAGACACCCAAAAAGTGACTGTAATATAGTTCAGCTTACCAGATGTTATTGACTACTTTACTGAAAAGGATAGTCAATAATCACCTATGCAGGATTGTGCCTGCTCACATGTGTTGACCTGTAGATGGTATAAACCAGGGATACGCAATTAGCGGACCTCCAGCTGTTGCATAACTACAAGTCCCATGAGGCATAGCAAGACTCTGACTGCCACAAGCATGACACCCAGAGGCAGAGGCATGATGGGACTTGTAGTTTTGCAACAGCTGGAGCTCCGCCAATTGCCTATCCCTGGTATAAACCTTCCTCCTCACGCCATCCGCGGAGGATAGTG
Source organism: Lithobates pipiens (assembly GCF_037356315.1). NCBI lineage: Eukaryota > Metazoa > Chordata > Amphibia > Anura > Ranidae > Lithobates > Lithobates pipiens. Next base: position 222,966,720 of record NW_027507685.1, read on the forward strand.
CAAATACTTTTCCACTGCAACTCATCCCATAAATGCCAGCAGCCCCAGTGTCGGGGAAAGGGCACTTTTAGAAGTAAGGAGCCATTTGGCAAAACATTTTTTTTACAAATTTTAAAAAAATTGTGTTACACTTTGGAGGCTCTCTATCTGTTTTTCATATCCCATACTTGTCTGTGAGGAGGAAGGTTTATACCATCTACAGGTCAACATATGTGAGCAGGCACAATCCTGCATAGGTGATTATTGACTATCTTTTTCAGTAAAGTAGTCAATAACATCTGGTAAGCTGAACTATATTACAGTCACTTTTTGGGTGTCTATTACCTAAGCTGTGGTGAAGGATCACATGGAAGGTTGTGGATTCATTTTTCTATATTAAAGATCTGTCATCGTTTTGTGTGTGGCAATCACATCACGTTTAAAGGATTTAATAATTGGGACACTTTGGATTACAAGGACTTTATTATTATTATTTGTAACATTTGCTGTCACTAGGGTGTTGCATGGGTTTTTGTGTTCTTTCAAATATGAATATTTAATGGAGTTAATCATGGATCACTGTATTAATTGTATTTGTTGATTAGTGGTAAAATATTACTGATTATTAGTGATAGTGGAATTAATCACGTTAATAATATTTCTGATAAATAGCGCCCCCTATATGTTATTTAATAACCTCTGGTGAGTGTGGCGTCTTATGGGGTAGTGGTGAGCACTTTTCACAGTGGTTTCGAAATTTAAGAATTTATGATGATATCACTGATGAATATATAGAATAATTTATGAACATTTTAATATCACAGACATTGGCACTTTATATTGATTTGTTAGGAGCACCTATAAGATATTTAAGTGCATTATTGCGCCACCAGAGAGTGTATTTATAGTTAGTCTTGTTTCTATTTAAAAGTCTTTGTTTTTTTATGGTGGCAAAAAATGTGTATTGTTAACACATTGATGTAAATATTCTCCAAGGCACAGGATATTAAGAGGTTTTTTTTATATACATTTTAGTATGACAAGCATTTTCACACTTTCTATCCCAAATTGTTGTTATTGTATCAGATTTAAAGATTTGCATGTTACATACAAAAGAGGGAATTCTCTACAAACAAAAAAATCATACCTGACTGTTGGAGAAAAATCAATCTTTTGGCTCAATTCGATAAGAGCCAAATCGTATTCAAAGGATTTTTTAATATTCTTTTCTTTTTTGCCGTTGGGGTCATATTTTGGATGGCGGTGGATGTTTTGGACTTTCCGTGTAACTTTTGCGCTGTCGGATGGACCTGAAACATCCAATAAGAATATGACTATTTTAAGCAGAATTAACACTCTCAGTATAGAAATGTAGGAGCAACCACTGCTGACTTGTTTGTGAATGTACTGGTTCTGAAGGCCAATATGTTTTGCCTATATTTACTGCTTATTGAACATGCATGCAGCCAGTGAAGCTGAAACACCTGACATACAGATGGTTGCTCTCTTTGCTTGTATTTTACTGAGTGTTGTAGCCTTGGAGCTTGTAACCTCAAAAAGAAGTCAGCAATGGCAGTTCCTACATTGTTGTTCTGACTGGTTTGTTTGAAGCCAAGTACATCATAAACACGGTAACATTCAAAAGTGCAGAAATAGGATTTTTGTACTCACAGTAAAAACCTTTTCTCTGTAGTTAACTGACTGACACAGCTCCTTTATTCTTGACCATCGGGTTGTTACGCCACCTTCAGGAGAGGACTAGGCAGAACATGTTAACATGTACAAAAAACAGAACTTTCTAGTTCCGCCCAAGGGGTGGCCCTTCAGTAACAAGCCTCCAGCCTGCTTCCTGCAGCCTCAGTACGTCAACAAGCAGTATAACGTAAAAAAAAAAAAAAAAGAGGGGAGGGTGCTGTGCCAGTCAGTGAGCTACAGAGAAAAGGATTTTACAGCAAGTACAAAGATCTTATTTTCTCTTACATTCACTAACTGACACAGCTCCTTTATTCTTGACCATCGGGACGCTCCCAAGCAGTATCATAACGAGGGGTGGGAAACAACATAACAAAATTTCACCCACAATCAGAAGTGCTCCCTAACAAGGGAGTCACCACCTTATCTGACCGCATCAGAACTTGCGATATTAATGCAACAGTGCATTATACTCAAAAGTAACCATATTTTCTTTAAAACAGAAAAAGTAGTGCAGGATTGCCACATTACATGGCCGCCCGCAAACTTGTGGCCAAGCAGGCATCAGACAATGCGCTTACATCCACTCTGTAGAATTTGGTAAAAGTGTGAACGGACAACTAAATCGCCACCTTACATACCAGAGTGACCGACACTCGATGTTGGAAGCCCAAGAGGCCCCAATTGTCCTGGTGGAATGGGCCATGGCAGGAAAAGAGGGCACCTGCCCCTTCAAGGCGTAGGCCTGTACCACATCTGTCTGATCCACCCGGAAATGGTGATCGACAAGACAGTCATACCTCTTTTGCGGACCAGCTACCGAAACTAACTCCCGAAGGGGAGCCGTGGCAGACAAAAATATCCTTATAGCCCTGATCACATCCAGGGAATAAAGGGCCACCTCTTAGGATGTGTCGGTTTAGGACACAGAGATGGTAACACCATACCATCTTTGATGTGGAGCACCGAAACCACCTTCGGCAAAAAACAAGGTTGCAAACGCAACACCACCTTATCCTATATGGTTAACCATATAGGGTGACTTGCAAGACAAGGCCACCAGTTCCGAAACCCTCCTGGCCGATGTAATGTAATGGCCCTAGAAAGACCCCTTTTCTGAGAAAGGGTCAACAATGGAATTCCTCTGATATTCTCAAACGGCGGTTTATGAAGCGCCGATAACACCAGGTTCAGATCCCATGGGGTAACAGTGGATGCACCGGAGGAACTACAAGTTGGACCCCCTGAACAACAGGGGTCGCTGAAAAAAAAACACACAAGGCTGATATTTGTCCCCTAATGGTGCTTGAAACCAACTTCTGGATCACTCCTCGCTATAGAAACAGCAGGGTCCTGGAAACTGAATAGGTGCCCGGATGCCATCTTTTCTCCTTACACGTAGAGATGTATGCCTTCCAGGTACGACGGTATATCTTCCGAGAAGATTTCCGTGCTCTCAACATACTTGAGATCACCGAGTCCGATAGGCCTTAGCATCTGGCTCTCAACAGCCATGCTGTTAAAACCAGCTATGGTAAAACATGGAGAATCGGACCTTGACACAGAAGATCCTCTCGCAGCGGCAGTCGCCAGGGAGCCTTTGCAACCAGGCGCACTAGGTCGGCCAATCCGGGGTATTAGTATTACTGGAACCCCCTCGGCCTCCACTCTGCAAAGCAGACGTGGTACTAGCTTTTGCGGAGGAAAATCACATATCAGCCGGTACTGATCCCATGGAGCCACCAGCACGATTGAACCATCTGTCGAAGGATCTCTTATCCTGGATATGAATCTCAGCCCCTTCTGATTGAGATGGGAGTCAGGAGATCCACATCTTGTGTGCCACACAATAGCCTGAACATGTCTGGATGCAATGCCCATTCTCCTGGGCCCAGCATCTGGCGACTTAGGTAGTCCGCCTGCCAGTTGCTTCCTTCCGGGATGCAATGGTAGACAAGGCCGGTACATGTCGCTCTGTCCACTGAAGGATGTGAGCGACCTCCCGTGCTGCAGCCAAGCTACTTGTTCCTCCTTGATGGTTGACATATGCCATCGATGTGGCGTTGTCTGACTGGATCCTGATCGTGCGCCCTCGTAGTCTCCGACTATGCGGAGAGGCAAGCCTGATCGCTCAGAGTTCGAGCATATTGATTGGCAACTTGGGTTCCTCACCCGACCAGAGACCCTGGGTTGACTGTACTTCCAGTACTCCACCCCAGTACTCCACCCCAGCCAGTCAGGCTGGTGTCTGTTGTGATCACAACCCAATGCAGAGGTAGGAACGACTTCCCGGACCGAAGTGCCGGGAACCTCAGCCACCAGAGTAGGGGGTCCCTGACTGACTGGCTCACCTGAATCTACTGATCCAGGGATAATGGAGATATTTCCCATTGTGTCAATAACTCCTTCTGCAAGACTCTGGTGGAAAGTGGGCTTATGGTGCCGCCTTGAAGGAGGTCACCATGAGGCCCAGAACTCGCATGCAGAAATGCAGCGACGACCACCTGCGGTTCAGCAATAGTTTTTACTGCGGCTCTGAGAGTCTGCAGTTTGTCAGAAGGGAGAAAACTCTCTCTTCCATGGAGTCCAGCGGTAAGCCTAGGCACTCCAGTGTTGAATTGGTGTGAACACCAACTTTTTAGGTTCAACAGCTACCCAAATACCTGCAGGGTTTGCATGGTGATCGGTCATCCTGGAAACTCACGATTGCGATCCCACGTTGTCTCAACAACGCCAAAATTGAAGTCAATATCTTGGTAAGGACTCAAGGTGCTGAAGCCAAGCCAAAAAGGAGGAGCCGCAAACTGGTAGTGGGCTTCCCCAACTGCATTTTGCAGAACCCTTTGATGCCTGAAGCATATGGGTATGTGTGGGTACGTATCCTGGATGTCCAAAGAAGCCAGGGAGTCCCCCTGATGGAGTGTAACGACAACTGAGCTAACTGATTCCACACTGAGCCTTTGTACTTAAACAAAGCAATTGAGGCTCTTTAGGTCCAAGATTGGACGTACCCTTCCTTCTTTGTGGACTACAAACAGATTGGAGTAGAACCCCTGGAAACTTTCTGATACCGGAACAGACGCTATCATCCTGAGGTTTAGCAGGTCCCATACTGCCCCATGGGGCCCCCCAGTGAGCCGGGAGTAAGGGTATGCTGGAAGGGAAGATCTGTTTGTTGGCCAAGACAGGAACTCTATCTTGTAGCCAAGGAAATCAGTTCGCAGACCCATTGGCCAGATAGCCGAGAGGCCCACCAGGCTGCAAACTCCGAAGGCGGCCCCCCACCCGTATGACGGGCAGGGACAAACCTTTGTGCGGTAGCACTTTTCTCGCAGGCATGCAGTTCCAGGGACGCTTTGTCGCCAAGGGTCGTCCTGTTGGACTGGGAGCGTCTAGTCGAAGTCCTGGACGGATGGAAAAGCCTCTTTTAAGCGGAAAATTAGGGATTTTGCCTGCAGTGTGGCTCCTTAGTCTTCCTGGCCTGTGGGAGTAAGGTACTCTTCCCACCTGTGACATTCTTATTAATGTCATCCAACGAGGCTCCAAAGAGCCACTCACCAAGGAAATGTAAACCCGCAAAGCTTTTTCAAAATGCCTGGTTCCGCCGACCAGCCCTTCAGCCAAATCACCACTGCTGACACTAAAACCCTGGATAACAGAGGAAACGTATCCAGAGCCACGTTCCAACGTACTTACGACCGCGCACTAACTGGTTTGCTAGTTCCACGCAGATGGGAGTAGCCTGCTGCTTCTCTGTTTTGCAGTTCAAAGTTTTGCCCATTCAGTAAGTGTCTGCGACACAAGTGCTGTAGTCAGTACTGGTCGTATTGCTGACCCCCCAACCGTAAACGAGGAACAGGCCCCACTGCCTCGGTTCCTGCCCTTGGGGTCCTAAAACACAGGAACCTCTTCTACTGGGATCATGGTTACTTTTATTTAAACTGGATACTGGGGGGTCCACGACCGGAGGACTATTTAGGAAGGCTCTTCTCAAGGGGGAACGCACCGCCATGCGTTTTGGGACCTAAAAAGGTCAGTTGCGGTCACCCCCAGTCCTGTAAATTAACTTATCGAAATAAGTCAGATAGGTGTACGGCCTGGTCTTAGGTGTAGGTGTACGGCCTGGCTTACGGGACCCAAAAGGGACCACTACATCAGTAGAGGGATCTGCTGTATCCTGAATTTTCAGGGTATCACGCACAGCTGTGATAAGTGCTCCACCTAGCGCTTTGTTGCACGCGGACCTGGACAGGGACTCATCCTCACTGTCCGATCGGTCCTGGTCAGCGTCATCTGACACAACAGAGCCTCAGCGGGGCCCGAGTCTGCAACAGAGCTCTCCCCGGAGGACGGGGGTGCCCACGCACCGCCTCCATCTTGGCAACGAGCGTGTTAAGGACTGCCGAAAAAGCGCCCAGAGGCACTGCACTGTCAGCAGGCAAACTGGTTGCAATTGTCTGGATTTTGGGGAAGAGACACCATTTTCTGAAGCCATGCTGATCCTACCCTGTCTGCCACTTGTTGGGGACTTAGGACAGTGATGGTCCCACCCTCCTAACTGCTGCGGGCTGAGGAGCCCCCACCACAGGACTCGCCACCCTGACCGAGTTCTGCACTGTCCAGCTAGGTGTGCCTGTGTCCTGTGTCCTGTGTCAGCTCCCAGATACTTGCGAGAGAAAACCACGCTGTGCTGAGCCTCAGAGAACAGCTCTAAGCATGAAAAACGTGTTTAGGCTTCAACAAAATGGTGGCCAAGCGTCCAGTACAAAGGACATAATCACAGGGAAAATGGCTACTGAACTACAGAAAAATGGAGTCTGGCCATGCTTCTCCCTGGTCACACCAAAACTGGCCACTGAGCACTGTATACATTGAGAGAGAGTGAAAAACAGGCAGAGGAAATGGCGGCAAACAGCGATACAGCGATCAGCAGACACAGACCTCCAGACACCCAGGGGAGAGACCTTACAGACATCCAGGGCACAGCCACCCAGCGCAGCCCCCACCCAAGGCGAGAGCCCCCCAGGGGGTCCCTGTCTATGTGGCACACACACCGCTCAGCAGCCCTGCAGCATCCCCCACGGGGGGGGGGGGGGATTGGGACAGGGAAAGAAGAGAGGTAGGTGAGGGACCCCCGAATCGACCTCCCAGGGAATGCCCAGCTGCTCAGTCCCACCAAGGCAGGTTGAGCTGTACTTACCTGTCCTGACAAGCGGGGGAACATTCCATCACAGACCCACTCTCTGATCAGTGCGGGGTGGCTGCTGGCCTGGCACACTGTGATGCAGACATCAGTAGCCCGGTCATATGTGTGCCCGGAGCATTGCGCTCACCAGCCACCCCGGACATGTTGTGGCCGACTCAGCGCGGAGCTCTGGTCTCCACACGCTTGCTGGCCAGGCTGGGGAGACTACAAGGATAAGGGTATCCAGCCTGTCAACCAGCTGGCTGTTGATAGCAGATCACAGGATCTTAATCTTGCGCAAAAGGCAAACTTCTGCAGAAAAAATCCACGGACCGATGGGTCTGCAGGGTTCCTAGGTCCTTCTCCTTCACTAGGCAGAAAAAAACTGAGGCTGCAGGAAGCAGGCTGGAGGGTTGTTACTGAAGGGACCGCCCCCTTGGGCGGAACTAGAAAGTTCTGTTTTTTGTACATGTTAACATGTTCTACCTAGTCCTCTCCTGAAGGTGGCCTAACAACCCGATGGTCAACAATAAAGGAGCTGTGTCTCAGTCAGTGAACGTAAGAGAAAAATGGTTTCTTTCAGAACTCTAAGCAGAAAAGTATGGCCACTAACCATCAATGATAGGGCTATATTCTTCTCACTGACCACTAATGATTGGGCTACATTCCTTAACTGACCACAAATGATGGGACTACATTCCTACCACTGTCCAGCAATGATGGGGAAACATTTTTCCCACTGATCACCAATGAAAGGGCTTCATTCCTCTGGCCGACCTCCAACGATAATGCAACATTCCTCCCACTAACCACCAATGATGGGCCATTATATTCTGACCACAGTCCACCAATGATGGGGCTTCTTCCCACTGACCACCAATGAGGGTGCACAATTTCTCACATTGACTACTGATTCTGGAGCATATATTAACCTTGCTGAAGCACTTATTACTCTCACTGGCCACTGACGCTGGGCATTTAGTACTCCAACTGACCACTGACACAAGAACATTTATTACTTCTACCGACGACTGACACTGAGGCATTTATTACTTCTAGAGATGGACGAACTTCCGACGGGACGTTTCGCGAACGCGGCCAAAAGTTCGCGAACCGCAAAGTTCGCGGCGGGCCCCATTGACTTCAATGGCAGGCAAACCTTAAAAACCTACAGGTCATATTTTCAGCCACAAAATACTTACTAGCTGTGCACACGTCCCACCACATGGACACTGACATGACAAAAGTATGAAGTGAATCTTGGACTGAAAACGACAAGCATTCTTTTTTTATCTGTGAAATTTTGACAATTCAGGAGCGCATGAAGGCCATGGAGGAGAGGAAAGGTTAGGGCAGGCTATGAAGAGGTTGCAGGAGATAATCACCAGCACCGTGATAGAGAGCACTGACACCAGCACCGTGATAGAGAGCACTGAGACCACACCAGCACCGAGATAGAGAGCACTGAGACCGCACCAGAACCGAGATAGAGAGCACTGAGATGAGACCACACCAGCACCGAGATCGAGAGAGAGCACTGACGCCAGCACCGAGATAGAGAGCACTGACACCAGCACCATAATAGAGAGCACTGACACCAGCACCGTGATAGAGAGCACTGACACCAGCACCGTGATAGAGAGCACTGACACCAGCACTGATACCAGCAACTCGCTGCGGGACCCAAAAATATGACACGGCTCAATCTCTTCAAACAGGAGGGTACGGGCATATAGTACGGTGTGCTTTTTTTGTACAAGGAAGTGAGCCAAAGGTAGAAAAAAGGTCTGTGTGCACCACAACCCTATATATTGTACACCTATACCAGTCCTTAAAAGAACCTTTGTGGACCTAGTAGCTAGTAATTTGCAGACTGTCCCTCCGTCCCTACACTGATAAAAGAAAGCTGCAGAATTGGGCAGCAATCAGCAGCACAGCACTCAGCAGCAGTGCACCACAACCCTATATATTGTACACCTATACCAGTCCTTAAAAGGACCTTTGTGGACCTAGTAGCTAGTGATTTGCAGACTATCCCTCAGTCCCTACACTGATAAAAGACAGCTGCAGAATCGGGCAGCAGTCAGCAGCAGTGCACCACAACCCTATATACTGTACACCTATACCAGTCCTTTAAAGGACCTTTGTGGACCTAATAGTAATAGCTAGCTAGTGATTAAACTGTGATGAAAAAGTGCTCAGATCTTACAGATCCCAGGCCGCGCTGCGGAGGCTATAATGAGGTTCAGGCGCAAAATAGAAGGACTCACAACCAATGTCGCCACCCCTAAAAGTCGCAGCCCCAGAGGGGTGCAACCAGTATCAAAAAGGTTTATATTTTTATAAGGGGTCCGGCGCCACTGTAAATTGGCTCCAATGGAGTGTGTGCTTTGGCTAAAAATACACGACCGCCACTAGCCTTCATAAAACCACAATAAGTACCAGGTAGGTATAAAGTCCTGTCCAGAGGGGTACATATATAAATTGCAAAGAAGGAGAAAGGGAGGGAGGTGTATATAAGACAACCCTCAAGCTAGCTTCTACTGCTATAAGGATAAAATCCACCGGTAATGTACACCCGTACCTATAATCAACCAATAGGGTACCCCAGGTATTGGCTATGCGTACATAAATCTTAACTATGCAAACACAAATCTAGACGCATGCGTGAACATCAGGAATTACTAATATGGTACATAGTATACATATATATACATAACGTGCAGAAGTGATAAATAGTGTAATAGTGGGCCACTATATTAGTAAGTGTGTTGTAAGATAACCACATAAAGGTTAATTGGAGCTAGGCTGGAAATACAATAAACATACAGTGAGTGCACCACAACCCTATATATTGTACACCTATACCAGTCCTTAAAAGAACCTTTGTGGACCTAGTAGCTAGTAATTTGCAGACTGTCCCTCCGTCCCTACACTGATAAAAGAAAGCTGCAGAATCGGGCAGCAATCAGCAGCACAGCACTCAGCAGCAGTGCACCACAACCCTATATATTGTACACCTATACCAGTCCTTAAAAGGACCTTTGTGGACCTAGTAGCTAGTGATTTGCAGACTATCCCTCAGTCCCTACACTGATAAAAGACAGCTGCAGAATCGGGCAGCAGTCAGCAGCAGTGCACCACAACCCTATATACTGTACACCTATACCAGTCCTTAAAAGGACCTTTGTGGACCTAATAGTAATAGCTAGCTAGTGATTAAACTGATTGTCCCTGCTCCACACAGCGTCCTGTCCCTACACTGACAAAAGACAGCTGCAGAATCAGTCAGCAGTGCACCAAACCCTATATACTGTACTACAGCTATACCAGTCCTTAAAGGACTTTTATGGACCTAATAGCTAGGAATTTGTGTCACTACAGTCTCTCCCTGCTCCACACAATGTCCTGTCCCTAAACTGACATAAGACAGAATGTAAAATGGCCGCCAGATCAGGTCTATTTATAAGGTAGGAGTATGTCCAATTGTCCATGTGCTGAAATGTCTCAATTGGCTATCCTGTATCCCATGATGGATGTGTCATCATGGGTCAAAGTTCTTTTACAATGTAAATGCATATGTCCGCTGGGGGAACAGCGCCAAAAGTCCGCTGGTTTGGTGAATCGCAAACGCGCAAAATTTGCCACAAACCGACCGCCAGGCGAACCGCAAGGCCATCTCTAATTACTTCCACTGACCACTAATGCCAGGGCATTTACAGTTGTGCTCATATGTTTACATACCCTGGCAGAATTTATGATTTCTTGGCCATTATACTGAGAATTTAAATGATAACACAAAGACTTTTCTTTCACTCATGGTTAGTGCTTGGCTGAAGCCATTTATTATCAATCAACTGTGCTTACTCTTCTTAAAGAGGACGTAAACCCTGATGGGTTTTACTTCCTCTTTGTTTCCCTGCAAAAGTAAAGCATAATGGGATACTATGTACCGCATAGTAGGCCATTATCTGTCACTTACCTGACACAGAAGCCTGTGATGTCGCTGATGTCCCTGCTGGCTGGAAGCCTCCATCTTTGCCCCCCTTCCATCCGGGGGCCACGAACTCCGGCTCTGTGACTGGCCAGAGTCGTGTGACATCACTCCTGCATACGCGCAAGGGAGCAGGCAGTAACGGCATGACCCCAGCTAGAAAGGGCACAGCGTGCCCTTTCTAAAGTGCTCATGCGCTGCATACATCGGCGCATGTGCAGAACAACTCATTGTTCGGGGAATTGTAAAGGAGATATTACCAGCACCTACAGGCAAACCTTAATCTAGCCTTTAACATTTTAACATAGCCTTTAGCCTTAATCCCCTTTAACATCACTGACAGCTTGGAGTCCTTTGTGGTATTTGTGGATGAGGCTCTTTATCTTCTCAGATGTTAAAGCTGCCCATTCCTCTTGGCAAAAAGCCTCCAGTTCCTGTAAATTCTTGGGCTGTCTTGCATGAAACTTGCATGAACTGCACGTTTGAGATCTCCCCAGAGTGGCTCAATGATATTGAGGTCAGGAGACTGAGATAGCGACTCCAGAACCTTCACTTTATTCTGCTGTAGCCAATGACAGGTGTTTTGGATCATTGTCATGTTGGAATGTCCAAGTACATCCCATGCACAGCTTCCTGGGTGATGAAAGCAAATGTTCTTCCAGTATTTTTTGATAACATACTGCATTCATCTTGCCAACAATTTTGACCAAATTGTCTGTGCCTTTGTAGCTCTCACATCTGCAAAGCATCAGCAATCCACCTCCGTACCTTTCATCATAGGTCTTGTTGACTCCTCTCCAAATGTAGCGTTTACGGTTGTGGCCAAAAAACTCAATTTTGGTCTCAACACTCCAAATGACTTTGTGGTAGAAGGTTTGAGGCTGGTCTCTGTGCTGTTTGGCGTATTGTAAGCGGGATACTTTGTGGCATTTCACAGTAATGGCTTTATTCTGGTGACTCGACCATGCAACCCATCTTTCTTCAAGTGCCTACTTATTGTGCAACAGCCACACCACATGTTTTCAGAGAGTCCTGTATTTAACGTGAAGTTATTTGTGGGTTTTTCTTTGCATTCCGAACAATTTTCTTGGCAGTTATGGCTGACATTTTAGTTGGTCTACCTGACAGTGGTTTGGTTTCAACAGAACCTCTCATTTTTCACTTCTTGATTAGAGTTTGAACACTGCTGATTGACATTCTCAATTCCTTTCTATATCTTTTTATATCCCTTTCCTGTTTTATATAGTTCAGCAACCTTTCCTGCAGATCCTTTGACAATTCTTTTGCTTTCCCAATGACTCAGAATCCAGAAATGTCAGTGCAGCACTGGATGAAAGATGCAAGGGTCTAATTACAAGCAAACAGATCACAGGTGAGGATGGTTACCTTTAATAGCCATTCAAACGCCTTTGTGCATGTTATCAGGCCAAAATCACCAGGGTATGTAAACTTTTGATCAGGGTCATTTGGGTAGTTTCTGTTGTGATTATGATTTAAAAAGAGAAAACACAATTGATTGATAATAAATGGCTTCAGCGGAACACTAACCATGAATGAAATGTTTTTGTGTTATTCATATTCTCTGAAAAATTGCCAAGAAATCATCAATTCTGCCAGGGTATGTAAACTTATGAGCACAACTGTATTACTTATACTGAATAGTGATGACGGGGCATTTATTGCTTCTAGTGACTACTCATGACCAGGCATTTAATATTTCTTCTGTACTGAAGAAGGCCATTTTGTGTCCCAGCATGACTGAATCTAGGTCCATAAAGACATGGCTTGGTGAGTTTGGTGTGGAGAACCTTGAGTGGTCTACGCGGAGCCATGACCTCAGTGTATTTTTTTTGGGCAAATTATAGGAGCTAGTACATTCAGACTGTAAATTTGTGGACAATATTCATTTCCTTTTATAGGGCCTACATGTCATTGAAGATTATTCCTTTCTATCAAATGGAGCTTCCAAAAAGGCTGTTAACTAAAGTTCTCCTGTATTTTCTTTGTACATGAAGTTACCACAATGGCAGCTTCTACAGCATCACTTACCTAATTCCACAGTGACAAAGTGTGGTTGATCATCTAGGTGGAAGCAGTGAGCAGCAGTCAGAATGAAGTTTTTGGTAACGATGGATCCTTTACAGTTCTCCACTTCTGTCGGCCTCTGGAAGGATAAAATGGTCAGGGTTATTACTGTGTCTCGTGTTTTTTTTTGTTTTGTTTTTTTCAAATTATCATGGTTTGTCCAACAAAGCTTCTTTATTGCTCTACTTTTGAATTTTCTGTGTCAAACAAATAGGCACAATTGTTTTTGGCATGGAAGCTTCATCCAATGCAATTCAAAGTAGTATTAAACGTGCAGGTCTTTTTAGTTTAACACACTAAGAACAATAAACATTCCCCAGTAGACAATTTGTTAAAAAATTACCCCAGCACTTGCAGTTTACAGCTTTCAATGCCGTTGGCTCCTTCTTTCTCAGTGCGGCTTCCCTGAACTTTTGGTCCCCACAGGAAAGAGTTAATAGTGGACAGTGCAGTCTCCCGACAGTCTGCTAGCTTTGAGATGGAAGGGGCAAAGAGCAGGGGAGGAGAAGTCACTATCTCCACCTTGTTCAATCAGAAAATGCCTTGTATTCATTGAAAAAAATATATGACATTCATATACATACTTACATTGTGACAAGCTGGACCAATGTAACTATGCAATAAAGGCAGGGGCAGACTGTGTTGGGGGGCAGGGAGGCAATTGCCCCTGGGCCATTCTAATGCCCTGTAAAAAGGCTGCACTGCTTCTACCAGAAAATGAAAACAAAACACTGCACAGGGTATCACAGGGAGGAACTGGGAGGAGAGCCAGCCAGATCACGCAGAGAGAGGATCTCCCACTGTGACACTGCTTGGAGCTAAAATGCCAGCTGCTGTCAAACAATGCCCCACTCCTGGACCGGCTCCTATAATAAAATAGCACACTGGTAGAATGCTGGGAAAAGGAGCTAGTGTGAGGTCTATCATAGGAGCTGGTCCATGAGGTGGGACTTTGTTTGACAGCAGCAGGCGTTTTAGCTCCAAGTGGTGTCTCTATGTGATCCGGCTGGCTATTCTCCCGATTCCTCCCTTTGATCCCCATCCAGTGTTTTTATCTTCCCTCATCTTCTTTTCTGCGTATACAATTTTTCAAGTAAGTCTTTTTTTCCTTCATTGATGGGCACTGATAGGCTGCACTTATGGGACAGCACTGATGAGGCTGCTCTGATGGGCACTGATGGGCACTGATGAGGCTGCACAGATGGGACTGCACTGATCAGGCTACACTGATGGGACAGCACTAATTAGGCTGCACTGATGGGACAGCACTGATCAGGCTACACTGATGGGACAGCACTGATCAGGCTACACTGATGGGACAGCACTGATTAGGCTGCACTGATGGAACAGCACTGATCAGGCTACACTGATGGGACAGCACTGATTAGGCTGCACTGATGGGACAGCACTGATCAGGCTGCACTGATGGGACAGCACTGATCAGGCTACATTGATGGGGCAGCACTGATTAGGCTGCACTGATGGGACAGCACTGATCAGGCTGCACTGATGGGACAGCACTGATTAGGCTGCACTAATGGGACAGCACTGATTAGGCTGCACTAATGGGACAGCACTGATGGGCATTTATAAGCTGCACTAATGTGTACTGATGAGGCTGCATTGATAAAGGTACCACTGATATGCTGCACTGATGGGCACTGATGATCAGTGCCCTGATTATTAGTGTAAATGTCCCCTGTCACAGGAAAGCCAACACTGAGGAAAGAAATGCTGATAACTGGCATTTGTTTACATGTAATCAGCTGTTATTGGACACAACTGATCACATGGTAAAGAACCAATGTCATTGGCTCTTTACCCTGATCAGCGGTGCCCTGACTGACCACCAATCACCATGCTGCCACCAAGAAGGGAAGGACGTCATATATATAGCCAACCCGGCTATCAATCTGCTATAGGCTGGGTGGAAACTGGTTAATGGCTGATCGCTTGTCTATTTGTGAAAAATTATTTGTTTTATGCTACAACTGGAGGCTCTTTTTGCACTGGGTTCTTTGTATATATTTTTTTACAAATTAATGGCCCATTCACACTATGAATCACACAGAAATGTGTTATATGTTCCTGTGCGATTCACGTGTGATCTGGATGCAGTGCAATTTCAGCCCATTCATTTCAAATGGGATGAAATCACATCGCACCATGCCAAAGTAGTGCATGTACTACTTTTATAAATGCACTGCAACTGGATTGTATGGTACTTCTGTACCATGGGATCCGATGCAGGCAAATGCACTGCAGTTGCGACCTGCATTTGGGGTGTCCTGAGTTTTGCGTTGATACCCGCTGCATATCAGAAAGGCAGTGCAGGAAACACTCAGGGAACGCTAGGTTTCCTGCACCATGTTCCAATGTGAACGGGCCCTGAGACTCCCTGCTCCACCGTCTTGGGCTGCATAGGACTGCTTCCTAGGTTTAGCATCATTCACACTAGAATGTGCTTTGGGAAAGCCACATTCCCGTGAGGCTTCCCACACAGCATTCCAGTTGCACTGCCCTTGTAATCTGCTGTAAGGGTCAGTGCATAGTTAACGACACCCCAAATGCAGTTTGCAAATGCCATGGCGTTTGGCCGTAATGGATCGCATGGTAAAAAAATTTGATTTGCTTGCCGTGCATTTCAAAAAGTAGTGCATGCGGTGAAATCGCACTGCACAGAACTGCATGTGTGAAAGGGCCCTTTTAATGGTTCTCTGCTGGGGCTACCTGTGTCCTAATCAATTGAGTGATACAGTGTTTGCTGCTTTGGCAGATTGGTAATCTTTGGGCTTATATATGTGATAGAGATTTCATTTATTCTGGTTTTATCCCTGTGGATCTGAGCACATGGACATTTTTTGTGTAGCTAAAATTCAAATCCCCCAGCCACTTGCTGGGAATTCAATTTTTTTAAATACCTGCCTTGCATTTCCTAAAGCCAGGTACACATGGGCCAAACATTGTCCGAAAATGGTCAGTTCAGCAGGAACCGTCCAACTTTTGGCCCATGTGTACAGCTCCCCAGAAGCCAGTCTCAGGAGCAGAACACAATAGCTCAGCGGGGTGATTGCTGTACTAACATCAGATGTGTTAGTATGGCGATCTGTGTGTTTTTTTTATCATTCAGCGCGCTGGGTTGAACGAAAAAGAACTTCCGTGTGTACCCGGCATAATGCTGTGCTCTCTCTCCTACCATACACAGCATGGAAGTTTTAGTTTGTCTTGTTTAACCTGCCAACTGCCTGTAGCCAGTGAGGGGAAGCAGGGAATGCATAACCCTGACCCCTCACACACTGGAGCGCAAATAAAGTTTATGCCATATCGTGGTGGGAGGGATTGGATTGTGGGTGCCCTGCAGACATGTCTAAAGGCTTCCTGGTGAAAAGGAGTAAAAAGTCCCCACCAGTGTCCTACCGAGTGCAGGATAAGTACAGAGCACAGGCCGCACACCCTGGCATGGATGATGCACACCATGTCAGAGCAAAGGCCTGCTCATTGTGCCACCAGAGGTTCTCTTCCCGCGGCCAGCCCCAACCGAGCCGCTCCATCTCCCCCCTTGCAGCCCTCAGCCGCACCCCTGCCGGTCGGTTCAGGAACCCTGAGTTGGTGCAGCAGGCGCTATTCAGCCCAACCCGCCAGGTAAGCAGTAAGTACCCGGAGCGGTAATTCAGCTTAGGATGGGGTCGGTAGGAGGCAGTGAAGAGGGAGAGCGGGAGGGGGGCCGAGTTGCTGCACCACAAAGTTGCTGGTCAGCCCCAGAATAAAGGTCATACCTGGAGTTCAGCTTTAGAAAGGAACCTGAGTCCCTTTAGTCATGCTCTACCCCTCTTTTTGTGTTTAAAGGCAAAAAATAAAATGCCTCTCAGGCTGGGTTCACGCTTATGCGAATTGAATGTGGGTGTTGCGCATCCAATTCGCATGACAAAAGAGTGTGACCGTCTGTCTATGGAGCTGGTTCACACCGGCTCAGGTCCGAATTCAGGCAAAAATTCAAACCTGATTCGCCCCTATGATGGAGAACAGGGACGCACCAGACACCTGCTGACAACTGAAAACAACGTGAACCCAGCCTAAAATCAGCGTGTTTTACATGGTTACCCCACATTGCTAATCTGGGCAAGAAATTTGTGTTCCCTACTTACAGTGATTAAAAGTTTGACAATCCATGGATATTTTTCATTATCATCTTTTGTTTCTTTTTTTGAATGATCCCTGGAGAGCCCACACATCTCAAATGCACTTGTTTCATCTGAAAGTATAGGAGGATAAATTAAGAATCATCATATTAGGAGCATTGTGTCCTGACAGTGGCACAAAAAGAAAAAAAAATATCAACATTAAACTGCCCTCAATGATACCATTATCTACCTTTTTGGCAGTGATTTTTAACAAAAAAATGTGAAAAAAAACTACTGCGCAACCACTCTTAAGCTGGTCATACATTATACAACTTTCTTATTCAATTTCTTTTAGATTTACTTTCAACTATGTAGTACAAGGAAGGCCTGCCTGATTGCATACAAATTGAAAGTATTTAGGTTTGACCTCATATCCACTTAAAGTGGTGTTCCACTCAAGAGAAAAAAAAAACATGAATGTGCCTAAAAAAAAAAAAAAAAAAAAAAAATTGGAAACATTTTTGCTCACTTCTGTTGCTAGGGGGTCCCTCGTAGTCTGCATCCTTCAGTGCCTGGGCTCTGGATGTCATTTCCCCTCGGTGCAGGAAGGGCTCAGCTCTGCCCCCTCCCTCTTGTCAATCATCTGGGACACGTGACAGGTCCCAGATGATTGCATGGCCAATCACAGGGCGCGGCGCCGCTCACGCATTGCGCAGTGGTTGCCCGGCTGTGAAGCCACAGCCGGGCACCCACAGTTACAATGCCGGCACCGCCAAACAGAGGGGGAGACAAGCGGGACCACAACGCTGGACCCTGGGACAGGTAAGTGTCCGATTAATAAAAGTCAGCAGCTGCAGTATTTAAATACTACAGCTGCTGACTTTAAAAAAAATTTTATAATGGGAACACCACTTTAAGGACCGAGCCTCTTTTTGAGATTTGTTGTTTACAAGTTAAAAACAGTTTTTTTTTGCTCGAAAATTACTTAGAACCTCCAAACAATATTCATTTTTTTTCTAACACCCTAGAGAATAAAATGTCGTTGCAATACTTTCTGTCACACCGTATTTGTGCAGCGGTCGTACAAGCAAACTTTTTTTGGAAAAAATACACTTTTTTGAATTAAAAAATAAGACAACACTAAAGTTAGCCCAATTGTATTGTAAAAGATAATGTTACGCTGAGTAAATTGATACCCAACATGTCACTCTTCAAAATTAAGCCCACTCGTGGAATCGTGACAAACTTTTACCCTTAAAAATCTTCATAGGCAACGTTTAAACAATTCTACAGGTTGCATGTTTTAAGTTACAGAGGAAGTGAGAGGTCTAGCGCTAGAATTATTGCTCTCACTCTACCGATCGTGGCGATACCTGATTTGAACACCATTTTCATATGCGGGAGCCACTCACATATGTGTTCGCTTCTGCACGCGAGCTCGGCGGAACGGGGCGCGTTTAAAAAAAAAAAAAAATTCTTATTTATTTTCCCTTTTTTTACACTGTAAAATAATTGTGTCACTTTTATTCCTTACATCCCTTGTAATAGAAAAAAGCATGACAAAATGTATTTCATAATGAGCTAGTATGCTATGCCTTTGTCTTGCGTTTTTTTTTTTTTTCGTGGGTTAACAACTAGAGTTGAGCGGACACCTGGATGTTTGGGTTTGATGGGTTCGGCCAACCTTAGCAAAAAACTTTGAGTTCAGGACCTGAACTTGACCCTGAACCCGAGCGCCATTGAAATCAATGGGGACCCTAACTTTTGAGGACTAAAATGGCTCTAAAAAAGTAATGGAAAGGGCTAGAGGACTTCAAATGGCAGCATAATGTTGTTAAGAGCTTGGCAAGGGCTCCCCAAGCAAATGTGGATAGGGAAATAACTTAAAATAACATAAAATACATAAAATTTAAAAATAATACTCTTGACCTAGGAGAACGAGGTCCATATGGAGTAGGAGGTAGAGGTGGCGGTGGATGTGGCGATGGATGTGGCGGTGTAGGTGGAAGCAGCGGTGGAGGAGGATGGGTGGAGGAGGACGAGGTAGCCAACACTGTTTTTTGTTTTTAATTTTATTTTTTTTAAATAGGGTACACCCCAAAAGAGTGAGAAAGATCAAAAATACAACAATGCCCCCCCCCCCCCCCCCGCCGTGCAAAATACACGTTCAGATAATACACTGACTGCAGGGCAGGCCAGCACCTCCAAGGCGTAAAGGGCAAGCTCAGGTCATGTGCCCAATTTGGAGACCCAGAAGTTGAAGGGGGCAGACCCGTCATTCAGTACGTGTAGGTGTGTGCACACATACTGCTCCACCATGTTGGTGCCTCCTGCTAAGACGTTCCATATCATCTGGTGGTGCTGGTTCTTGTGGCATGCTGACAAAGCTTTTCCACATTTCGGCCATGCTACCCCTGCCTTCTGAGGTGCTGGCGGTGTCTCGGCTGCGTTGGCGACCTCTTCCTCCTCCTCTGCCTTTGCCTTGTGCTTCCACTGTGCCCCTGCTGTCAGGTGGGAATGCCATCAGCAGCGTGTCTACCAGTGCGCGCTTGTACTCGCACATCTTACGGTCACACTCCAGTGACGGAATTAAGGACGGTACATGGTACATTGTCCTTGTAACAGGGATCCAGCAGTGTGGCCACCCAGTAATCAGCACCAGTTCGAATGCTGGTAACTCGGCGGTCATTGCGGAGACACTGCAGCATGTAATTGCTCATGTATGCCAGGCTGCCCCGAGGCAACAAAAAGCTGTCCTCTGTGAGAGGTGTATCATCTGTGTCCTCTGTATACCCCCAGCCACGCACCAGTTATTGGCCATGAGCTGGTCTGGATACCACCCTGCTGTGAACATGGTTCCTCCTCCTCCATCTCCTCCTCCTCCACCTCGTCATCCTCCAGAACTGTGCCCTTGCTGGACAATTGTGTACCTGGTGTTTGTTGGTGCAGGAACCCACCCTCGGAGCCACTTGTGAATGACTGCCCTGAAAGCCTTAGAAATTATCCCTCTTCCTCCTCCTCCTCCTCCTGTGCAACATCTTCTTCCATCATCGCCCAAAGCGTTTTTTCAAGGAGGCATAGAACTGGGATAGTAATGCTGAGAATAGCATCATCGGCACTGGCCATGTTGGTGGAGTACTCGAAACAGCGCAACAGGCACACAGGTCTTGCATGGAGGCCCAGTTATTGGTGGTGAAGTGGTGCTGTTCCGCAGAGTGACGCGTGCGTGCTACAGCTGAAACTCCACTATCGCCTGCTGCTGCTCGCACAGTCTGGCCAGCATGTGCAAGGTGGAGTTCCACCTTGTGGGCACGTCACATATGAGGCGGTGAGCGGGAAGGCCGAAGTTACGCTGCAGCACAGACAGGCGAGCAGCAGCAGGATGAGAACGCCGAGTGCGCACAGACAGCCCGCACTTTCTGCAGCAGCATATCGGGGTAATTTTTAAGGAACCTCTGCACAACCAAATTCAGCACATGCGCCAGGCAAGGGATGTGCATCAAACCAGCTAGGCCCACAGCTAGTACGAGATTTCACCCATTATCGCACACCACAAGGCCGGGCTTGTAGCTCACTGCCACCAACCACTGATCTGTCTGTTGTTCCGTATCCCTCCACAACTCCTGCGCAGTGTGGGGTTTTACCCCCAAACAGGAAGGTTTTAAAAGTGCATGCTGTCGTTTACCCCTGGCTGTGCTGAAGTTGGTGGTGAAGGTGTTACGCTGACCGGATGAGGAGGCGGTAGAGGATGAGGAAGCAGAGTAGGAGGAGTTAGCAACAGGAGGCAAACTGAAGCGCCCTGCAATCCTTGGTGGTGGAAGTACATGCGCCAAATTGCTATCCGTCTCAGGCCCAGCCACCACTGCATTTACCCATTGTGCTGTTAGGGAGATATAACATCCCTGACCGTGCTTACTGGGCCACGTATCCGTAGTTAGGTGGACCTTGCCACAGATGGCATTGCACAGTGCACACCTGATTTTGTCCCCCACTTGGTTGCGCAGGGAAGGGATGGCTGACCTGGAAAAGTAGTGGCGCCTGGGCTCTTCCGCTCCAGTGTTTGGGAGATAGAGAGCTGAATGCTTCCATGGGACATTGTGGAGATGGTTGGTGACCCAGGTGGTAGTGTTGCTGGCAGATTCTCTCTTTGCGGGGTGGCAGGTGCCACTGTCACTACAGAGGTGGATGAAGAGGTCGAGACTGCAGCAGAAGAGGAAGCAGGAGGAGCCAGAGACCTTTCTTGGTTTTTGAGGTGTCTACTCCATTGCAGCTCGTGCTTTGCACTTAGATGCATGGTCATGCAGGTTGTGCTCAGGTTGAGAACGTGTATGCCTCGTTTCAGGCTCTTATTGCACATCGTGCAAACCACTCGTGTCTTGTCATCAGCACATTGTCTGAAGAACTACCACACAAGGGAACTCCTTGGACCTGCCACGTTGGGCAGTAGCAGGCGTACTGTCTAGGGGACGGACGCTCCGCTTTTGCACCCTGCTCCCTCTTCTGCTGTGCTGGTGGCTCTGTGCGACCACCGCCTCTTCCTCCGAACTACACAGGTCAACTGCATGATGTTGATTCCATGTGGGGTCGAGGACGTCATTGTCCTCTACATCATCTTCCACCCAGTCTTCACCCCTGTCCTCCTTGTCGGTCTGCACAATTGCGAAAGCAGCAGCAGTTGGCACCTGTGTTTCGTCATCATCCGAGACGTGCTGCGATGGTCCTCCCATGTACTCATCTTCAAACATAAGTGGTTGGGCATCGGTGCACTCAATCTCTTCCACTTCTGGGGCAGGGCTAGGTGGATAGCCCTGGTAAACCCTGATAACAGAGTCATCAAAAAACAGAAGAGACTGCTGCATGATTTGGGGCTCAGACTGCTTGGCTTATTTGCAAGGGTGTGAGGTGAAAGACTGATGGACATCAGCTGCAGGTGCCAACTCTGATCTTTCAACAGGAGACTGGGTGGGAGACAATGTGAAGGAACTGGAGGCACTGTCAGCAACCCAATCTACTATCGCCTGTACTTGTCCTGGCCTCAACATTCGTAGAGCCGGATTAGGCCCGACCAAATACCGCTGCAGGCTCTGTCGCCTACTCGCACCTGAGGAAGGTGTTTCACTTGTGCTTGTAGCACCCTGCAACAGGAGCTCCACTAACAGCACCACGATCGGGGCCACGTCCCTTATTTGGACATTCTCCTCATGTTTCTCAAATTTAGCCCTAAATGGGTGTTTTTTGAATAGCAGAATAGAACAACAGTATCTAAAGGGTGTATCTCACACATACAGATATGCAGCAAACGCTGCAAAATTATTTTTTTTGCCCTAAATGTGTTTTTTTTTTGAATACCAGAATAGAGCAACAGTATCTAAAGGGTGTATCTCACACAGACAGATATGCAGAAAACGCACCAAAAAAAATTATTTTTGCCCTAAATTATTATTTTTTGAATAGCAGAAGAACAGTATCTAAAGTGTGTATCTCACACAGATATGAAGCAAACGCTGCAAAATTATTATTTTTTCCCTAAATGGGCGTTTTTAGAATAGCAGAATAGAACAGCAATATTTAAAGGGTGTATCTCACATGTACAGATACAGACTAGGCTGCAATTTAAGATTTTTCACCTAAATATGTTTTTTTTTTATAGCAAAATAGAGCAACAGTATCTAAAGTGTGTAACTCACACATACAGATATGCAGGAAACACTGCAAATGAATTTTCTTTTGCCCTAAATGTTTTTTTTTTTTGAATACCAGAATAGAGCAACAGTATCTAAAGGGTGTACCTCACACGTAGAGATACAGACTAGGCCACAATTTAAGATTTTTGCCCTAAATGGGTGTTTTTAGAATAGCAGAATAGAAGAACAGTATCTAAAGTGTGCATCTCACACATACAGAAATGCAGAAAACATTGGCAAAATTTTTTTTTTTGCCCTAAATAATTTTTGGGGGGAATAACACAACAGTGTCTAAAGTGTGTATCTCACTAAATACAGATATGCAGGAAACGCAGAAAAATATATATTTTTGGCCCTAAATGGGTGTTTTTAGAATAGCAGAATAGACCAACAGTATCTAAAGGGTGTATCTTACAGTAACATATGCAGTGCTGGCTCACGGAGCTTGCATAAAATGCCCGCCGACGCCAACCTAACTAACAGACGGTTAAAAGTTATGTTTTCTCTGGCACTGGGCTCAGGGCAGGGTAAAAAGATTGTGCACTGCACCCACACAACAAAATCAAGGTAGATCGCTGAATAATTTGAGTTCTGAATCAGGACTCCTATCTAATTCTCTCTCTCAAAGCAGCAGCAGCAACCTTTCCCTGCACTATCTAAAGCAGAGTGACGTGCTGTGCTATGTGCCTCTAGCTTATATAGAGGCTGGGTCACACGCTGCACTGGCCAATCACAGCCATGCCATTAGTAGACATGGCTGTGATGACTTCTAAGGGCACATGAGTTAAACTAATGTTGATTGGCTGCCCTGCAGCCTATTAAAATGCGCCATTACATTGCTGAACACTGAACTCGAACCCGAACATACAGTAAATTGTTCGGGTCCGGGTACCAAAAACCCAAAAGTCCGGTACGAGCCCGAACTTTACAGTTTGGGTTCGCGCAACCCTATTAAAAACCACTTTAAGAGAAGGTATCTGGACTAAAATTCTTTGGAACAGAGTGTATTTTACAGCGTATTGGAGAACTGGGGAATGAATAGCTCAATACTAGTTAATCCTTGAGGTTATGAATTGAGGAGTGTCAAGGAGGTGCAGCCAGTTTGGGAGAGGGATAGGTGGAGGCTGAGGGAGGTTCTGTAGGTAGGAGTGGCTTGTTACCTGGAGCACCCCACTGAGTGGCTAAGTCCCTATCTTAGGGCCCACTGTGGAATGGAAGCTTCCTGAGGACTGGACCTGGAACCACACGTGTGTGAGGCATTGCAAAATAAGTGCGGTAGCTCCCATCTTTGACTTTTGGCCTGAACCCGAGTAATGAGCAAAGTGTGTTGTGAAGAACTGGTGGATGAGAATCAGTACTAACCACTTGTGGACCGACCCACTATATCATAGCTACCATAACCCTGAATTTTTTTTAAACTGAGCAATCCTCTTTCACATAAAAGTGGCCCCAGTGGTAGATTCGTCAATGAGCCGTCAGTAAACGAGGAAACGATTCCCTAGAGCAATGGGCAGGAAATCAAGTGAAGGCAAAATGGCCCATACTCAACTATGCCCTTGGAGCGACGTCTGACATCACTTCCGCCTAATGGTCTTAAAAGGCCAATTTTTTTTTTATTAGTGAAAATGTAAAAATTACATTACATTTTATTTCTTATTCCTTTTAAGTGTAAATGTGAGATCTGAGGTCTTTTTGACCCCAGATCTCGCAATAAAGAGGACCTGTCATGCTTATTTCTAATAAAAGGGATGTTTACATTCCTTGTAAGAACAATAAAAGTGATTAAAAAAATATGATTTTTTTTATTTATTTTTTAAAGCGCCCAATCCCTCCTAGCTCTCGCGAAGAAGCAAACCCATACGCAAGTCACGTCCACGTATGTAAACGCTGTTCAAACCACACATGTGAGGTATCGCCATGATCATTAGATCGAGAGCAATACTTCTAGCACTAGATCTCCTCTGTAAATCTAAACAGGTAACCTTTTAAGTAATGTTCTTTGTCATCATTCTACAAGCATTTGCAATTTTTAAGCATGACATGTTAGGTATCTATTTACTCAGCGTAACATCAGGTTTCACATTATATAAAAAAGTTGGGCTAACTTTACTGTTTTGTTATTATTTCAATTCATGAAAGTGTATTGTTTCCCAAAAAAATGCATTTGAAACACCACTGCGCAAATACAGTGCAACATAAAATATTGCAACGACTGCCATTTTATTCTATAGGGTCTCTGCTTAATAAATATATATAATGTTTGGGGGTGCTAAGTAATTACATTTTCTAGCAAAAAATACTAATTTAAACTTGTAAACAACAAATGTCAGAAAAAGGACTGGTCCTTAAAGCGGAGTTCCACTCAAAAGTGGAACTTCCACTTATCTGTCTCCCGCCCCCCGCTGACAGGGTATCATCTTCACCTGGTCTTCTGTCCGGGTTTGCATCCTCCGACTGTCTGATTGGCTGTGCTGCGATGACGTCAGTCCCGCACATGCATGTGGAAGACGCTATTCACGGCACAAGACTCTGAAGGAACGACTTGGGCATGCCGTTCCTTCAGAGGGCATGCGCCAGTGTATATCTCCTAAGCGGTGCAAGTGTAGGAGATATTTACTGTACCTACAGGTAAGCCTTATTATGGGCTGACCTATAGGTAAATGCAGTGGCATAGCGTGGGGGGTGCAGGAGGTGCCGTTGCCCTGGGCGCGACATTTAGGGGGGCGCCAGTATGTGTCACTACTGGCTGCCTCCTCCTAATTTTATTGTCCCCCTCGCACTGGCCACCATTCAGTGTCCAGTGTCTGGCGCCCTGTGATTGGGCGTATGGGGGTCATGTGAGGTGTAGGGCTGGCCTGTCCTGCGGTTGCTCCTGAAGTCCTGCCTCCGCACATGACCCCCCATACGGACACTGAACATGGCAGCAGCCAGAGCGCAGGGGAGATAAGAAAAAAATGTGAGCCGCCGCAACCGCTGTCTTCTGAGGCGACTCCTCCTATCCTCCAGACCAATGCAGGCCAAGACTGTGGACAAGGAGAAGGTGAGTGAGAGTCGTGTTACTGCCCCGGGGGGGGGGGGGGGGGGGATAGCAAAAGAACAGTGTAGTATGGTGGGCAGTGTAGCGTAGTATGGTGGTCAGTGTAGCATGGTTGTCAGTGTAACATGGTTGTCAGTGTAGCGTGTTATGGTGGGCAGTGTAGCGTAGTATGGTGGTCAGTGTAGCATAGTATGGTGGTCAGTATAGCGTAGTATGGTGGTCAGTGTAGCGTAGTATGGTGGTCAGTGTAGCGTAGTATGGTGGTCAGTGTAGCGTAGTATGGTGGTCAGTGTAGCATAGTGGTCAGTGTAGTGTAGTATAGTGGAAAGTGTAGTGTCACAGGTGCCAGCCGACCTACAGCAGTAAAAGTAAGACCACAGATCAGCTCCACAGCTGATCTGTGACATAGGGGGTAAGGGGTTTTATACTATACTAGTCGAAGGGACTCACTGAGTGCTAAAAGTCCACGCATTAGGGGGCCTTGCCCTGGGTGCTGACAACCCACGTTACTACACTGGGTAAATGTCAACCATTGGAGTTTACTCCCACTTTAACATAAGTAGGAGCTGTTCTGTAGTCCAGATTGGAACCTGGACAGCTCTGACAACACTGCTTGGGATTTCAGTGCTGCAGAGGCAGAGTTTTCAGTTCACACCAGGAAATTAGATCATTTAATTTTTGGCAGGATCAACGGGTACTGTGATTTTCTGTGATTGTATAACTTTTTAAGAGAAAAAACAAAGGGAAACGTGCATGTATTATTGACAGTACTGAATATGTTAATTTTTTTTAGCCAGATATGCCCTTTAGCAACATAACGTGTACCCTACATACACATACAGGTAGTTTTGGCAATTTTTTATTGTTTGATAACATGAGGTAAGATCATTTTCTGATGACATTTCCTTTTGTATAGACGATTAAAGAAAATTACTCACCGATTATCTCATCAAAGGCCTTCTTCAGTGCATCTACATTTTCCATCTGGAAGACGTGTTTCTCTCGATCCTTTTTAGAGGCAATATCATTGAGCTCATCCTGGCTGATGTCATCACCCAGGCCAAACACATAGATATCTGTGCAGGAGAAAGGAACATTGACCTCATTATAAGGGCTGTCAAGGCATAAGTCATTTTTATTAAACCGTGTCAGTGTAGCGTTACCCCCGGAAGGGCCGCTGAGTGGTGTTTGTGCTCTGGAACTGCCCTGACCTTGCAAGCACCCTGACCATTCTGACACTCTAGGTTCATACGTGGACTAAGCAGACAATGTTCAGTAACCTGGTCACCAACAATACTCAGCACAAAGTATAGGTAATGCACATGGATTTCAATAACTCTGCTGAATTGAGTATTTCAAAGTAATTCAAGTCAATTCACTCAATTCGTCCCCTCCACTCCTCTCAGGACCTCCTGCTTTATTGCTCCCTTCTTACCTCCTCCCATGCTCGCCTTCAGGACATCTCCAGAGCCTCTCCCATTCTCTGGAACTCCCTTCCCAGGTATGTCCGATCAGTCCCTAACCTGTCCACCTTTAGGAGATCCCTGAAAACTCATTTATTCAGGGAAGCCTATCCCACACCCACCTAACAACTGTCCCCGAGCCACCCCTATCAAATCATTCCCTGCACCTATTACCTTTTGTACCACCACCCCCTCCCTTTAGAATGTAAGCTCTATGAGCAGGGCCTTCCTGTCCCTTCTGTATTGAACTTTACTGTAAATGTGCTGTCCCCCCCTCTACATTGTAAAGCACTGCATAAACTGTTGGTGCTATATAAATTGTGTATAATAATAATAATTATAGAAGGCAACCTGCTTGCAGCAATACCCAGTCAGATGATGTTAATAAGTAGTAGAGTCAACACAGATAATAAATAGGCAAGGTAAACAGATGATAATGAACCACTGGGTGAAGCAATATCAATTATAGCGGCCATATATGTGAATTGGATGCATTTTGAACCGCATCCAATTCGCATGACATGTGAATCAAACCAGCTTTCTATGGAGCCAGGTTCACATATGTGCGGTGCAGTGCGAATTGTCTGCGAAAAAGAGTCCTGTACGTTTTTTTAAAATACTGCAGTGTAATTTAGATGCTAATTGCAGGCTATGGGAATGCATCTGAAATCACACATCGGATTAGTTTTGAACACGAATTTGATCAAAAAACAAACAAACATTGTGCTCCTCCCATCCATACCAGGCCCTTTCGAGCCTGGTATGGATTTTAAGAGAAAACCCACACCAAAATTTAAAAAACAAAAAACAAAGGGGGCGGGTGACGTCATAAGGGGGCGGTTCCGCTGTCACACGGCGGAGCAGGCTGACAGCAAGAGCCTTTGGCGCGGGCAGAGGGTTTTTATTGTTTGTTTTTTTCCAGGTCCAGTGGTTGCGGCAGCAGACGTCATGATTGACAACGGATCTACACCGGGAGACATTGTATTATTATTTTTAATAAAAGGAATTGTCAAAAAAGGTGTCTGTTTTTATTTATTTTTGATACTTTTTTGGTGAATTAGTAGGGGTACAATGTATTTAAATAGGGGGGGAGGTGGGATCTGGGGAGCCCCCTTGGTAAAGAGGTGTTCCAGATTCCGATAAACCCCCTGCCTGCAGACCCCCTACAACCACAGCCCAGGGTTTTGGGAAAGAGGTTCTTGTCCCCATCAACACGAGGACTAGGTGCCCTGTCCCAAAAAAAATGTTTAGGGCTTGTGGCCTGATATGGTTCAGGAGGCAGGCGTGCTCGCAGCTCTATGGTGCCTCCTGGTATCTCCCTGGGGCTAGTAAATTACTTCACGGATGTATTCAGTGGAGAGGAGAGGGGCCTCTGACCCAGGCATGTATTGGCAAGAATGTACACGCACTCACTTGTACACTGAAGAGTGAAGCCGGTACATGCCTGTGTCAGAGGCCCCTCCCCTCTCCGCTGTATACACTTGTGAAGTTAAATACTAGCCCCAAGGAGACCCCGCAGCCTACGAGCACCATAGAGCTACAGATTGCCTCCCCCCACTGCATAGTAACCTGACAGCCAGAGGTGGAGGTGGAGATGCCAGATCTTGCACCCCCCCCCCACAGCGGCAGAATGCGGTGGCACCCCCCTGTGGCACCATCCCAAACACCCACCCAGGATCAGCCCTGGATACAGGCCGCACGGGCCCCCTGCAGCAAGGGGCTGGGTTGCTGCTGCGACTCCTATAGCTATGCCCTTGACTACGTCCCAGTTAACATGAATGAGACTGCCCACACAGGGATGCATGGGATGTCTGTGCATCCCCTTGCAGGTAAACACAGCCCTCACATGAGTATACACTTTAATATGCCCTTGTGAATGAGGTCTAAAACCTAGTGTAGCACCGGCTCCTGACGAGCATGCGCTATATGTTTTTGCAACCACAGTTGGGTTTTAGGGCTAATTATGCTAAATTATGGTTTCAGTGCCAGTCTAGCTGGATTGCACTGGGTTCTCCTTGACCACAGGTGTCGCTGTCACCGCTGTTAAGTGTGAGAACGCAGTTTAGCTGGGCGTATTGAGTGCCATCCCTTTCTCTGAACCAGCCCTGTGGGAGTGTCATCCTGCTGTGCATTCCAGGAGATAGTATTTAAGGTACTGACATCATGTGCATCTGGGTTCTGGCCCAGAAGAGTTTTCTGTCTGTTTGGTCCTGGTCCTCCTGACCAGCCCCCATGGCCCTCCTGGCCTGGGGTGCGGATCTATGCAATTCCGAGTCTCGGGGCTGGATAGCCCGAGGCAAAGTAACTGCAGGGACAGGCCTGAGTGGATATCGAGGTCTGAGGATTCAAAGGTGGTCCGGTGCCGTCTCATCTAAGGAGAGGCCCAGTAACTGAAGAAGCATCCAGGGGAGGACTCTTCTGGAGCACAAGGCTGGCTTCTCTGAAGGAGCCTGGAGGCTCATTTGAAGGACACCAAGTGGATCTACACTCATTCGGTATCGCCAGATCGGCTGCAAGATACTGGTAACATATGATAGCTCTTTTAATTTACCTACGTCCCTCAGTTCTACATTCAAGTCTGTGGCAGAGACTTTTCTCAAGTGTTCTACATCCAAGTCTGTGGCAGAGACTTTGCTCAAGTGGTCTACATTCAAGTCTATGGCAGAGACTTTGCTTTCATTAACACCCTACCAGCTGCTAGGCCTAGTGAGAGGAGGTCTATTCGGTGGTTGTGAGAATCTAGTTGTGAAACGGTAATTCTCTGGATTTCTATTGTGACTTCCTATCTTTGCAGTTCCAAAAGTACCTGAACTTTATTCCTAACCCTCTACTTTTCATTAAGTGACTGTGTTATCTTCTAAATAAATATCCCAAAAAGAGAATACAGTGTCAGTTTATGCAGTTCTTTGGGCTATCTGCCACGGGAAACCCCTAGACGGAGATGAGGTCAAGAAGGTAATGGTAAGCCCAATAAATGCCAGCAGCTCCTTCGGGGGTCAGTGCTACACTAGTTAAAACAAAACAAAAAACTTTTTAAAGTGCACAATGCCTTAAAATAATTTAAAATGCTGATTTAATGAAAATAAAAGAAAAATGGTATGGAAAAAGATATAAACAGACAAGCTACAACAGCAAAATAAAAAGTAAAGCATATTTAAGTGGAGTTTGCCTTTTGTTCAGTGCACAGCTCAGATCACTTGCACAGTAAGTGCAGTGACAGACAGGTGTACAGCCTTGACCAATCATGCTATCCCTCTGGTTTACTGCAGGGGCTTGAAGGTTGTAGCTGGGTCCCCTGGACATTTTCTCTAGGCTGTAAGTTCCTGCATACATTGCCTTGGGCATTATCCGGCTCTGATTTGGGCATTTATGTTTCAAAGGACACTGTGTCCTCAAAAGAGATACCAATCTAATGAACCTGTAAAGTTAGATGGCAAGTTAACAGCCCTTTAGGCCCAACCATCTACGTGTATTCAATTTGCAGGATCTCATTAAGGCTCGATTCACATCTATGCATGTTGTTTTTGAGCGTTTTTGCAGTGCTTTTTGCGGTGCTTGCCGTGTTTTTGGACACGCGTTTTTACCGCGATTTTGCCACGTTTTGCTTTTTTCTTTTTACACTGTGGTTGCTTAGCAACCAGATATATACAGTGAAAAAAAAAAAATGCAAAACGCAAATCACGGCAAAACGTAGTAAAAAAGCGGTACTTGCATTTTTGATGCAGGTCCATTGACTTCTATTACATGCAAAACGCTGCATTTTGCATGAAAAAAAGTCCCAGACCCTTTCCAAAAATGCAGAGGCACAAAAATGCATTGATGTGAACATGTTCCATAGGAACCCATGTTAAAAAATTTCCTTGCATTTCTGCAAAATGCATCAAAAAACGCGTTAGTGTGAATCGAGCCTTAATGCCTGAGTGGTGCTTGCCTGATTCCATTACAGATAGGATGCCACATACCCAGTTTATCTTCACGCTTGTCCTTCTTGATATCCAGAAACTCTCTGATCTTCTTTACTTCCACAGACGGGTCTCCACCCATATTATGTTTTCCTGAGGTGTTAAGGAAAAATTGTTATTCTTTTGTGGAGGAAGAGGCATTGATAATACTGTTATGGAGATGAAGACTTGTTGGCCAAACTAGTATTGTCATGAGCAAGATATGGACCAACTGATTATATAGAGTAGGACAAAGCCTGACTGTTAATTATTAGGACATGGACTAATGTCTATTGAAAGGAGTAGCTAATTGAAGGGCAGAGGATGTCAGGTACAAGACATAAAAGATGGTTATAAGGAGAAAAACATTGACTAATGGAGAATAGGGAAAGAGATGAGATGATCAATGGTAAGCTGTAGAGTAAAGGAGGTTGTCAGTAGTAATCAATGCACTAAGGTTGCCAAAAGCAGGGCATAAACTTGATGAGATTTTCAAGAGTTGGATCAGACATTTAACTTACCATCAGTCATAAGTATAATAATATTAGAATGTTCGAGAAATTTCTCATTTCTCAGATTATCCAGAGACAGTTGATTATAAACTTCCTGAAGGGCAGCCCGTGTATTAGTTCCTTGTTTATCACCATGTACTGTGGGAGTATAAATGGGAAAAAAAAACAACCATGAACATTGACATCTTCTGAAAAATGATATAGTGTTTATAGCACATGGGCACATGTTGGTCTTCCAGTTATGGGAGGAGGCAATTTATGCATCGCTACCAGCTATTAGACCCCTTTCACACTGGGGCGCTTTTCTGGCATTTTTCAGCCGCTTTAGTGTTAAAAAAAGCGCCTGTAAAGCGCTTAAAAGAAGCTGCAACTGCAATCCCAATGTAAAAGCCCGAGTGCTTTCACACTGAGAGCCCTTTCACACTGGAGCATTTTTCAGGCGCTTTAGCTTTAAAAAAGCACCTGTAAAGCACCTGAAAGAAGCCACAACTGCAATCCCAATGTGAAAGCCCGAGTGCTTTCACACTGAGAGCCCTTTCACACTGGAGCATTTTTCAGGCGCTTTAGCTTTAAAAAAGCACCTGTAAAGCACCTGAAAGAAGCCACAACTGCAATCCCAATGTGAAAGCCCGAGTGCTTTCACACCCAGGCGCTGCGCTAGCAGGGCGTCAAAAAAAGTCCTGAAAGCAGCTTCTTTGCAGCTCTTTTGGATTGGTGAATACACCGCTCCTAAAGCTCCCCTTCCCATTGAAATCAATGGGAAGCGCCTGTAAAATGCCTGAAAGCACCTGAAAAGCGCTATTGGCAGCAGCGTTTTGTGGGCGCTTTTAACCCATTATTTGGCCACTAGCAGGGGTTAAAAGCGCCCCAATAACGCTCGAAAAACGCTGGTAAAGTGCTGTTAGTTTAAGCGGCGCTTTACGAGCGTTTTTTCCGGTCGCTGACATTGTGAAAGGGCTCTTAAAGCACTTGGGCTTTCACATTGGGACTGCACATGAGGCTTCTTTCAAGCGCTTTACAGGAGCTTTTTTTAACGCTAAAGTGCCTGAAAAACACCTGAAAAACGCCCCAGCGTGAAAGGGGTCTAAGGGAAGTACAAACCCCAACATGAGACAACTGGAGATTCTTCAACCAGGGATAAACACAGTTTCAGCAAGAATAACATAGGAAGAGTTTTGGTAACATGCCAGAGTAGAATAAAGAGCTCACTCAGTCACCAGGCTCCACATACAGTATACAATATAATTCTTGTGGATTGGTAATTGAATAATCCAGCTAATACTTTACCTGAATATTTAAATTTTTGAATTGCTTCTATAACTTTTTCGGCTTGTGTGTTGATCTCAGACTCTGAGAGAGTCACAATTCTTTTTATTTTTGAAGCATAGGTGAGGACCGAATACCGAGGTGTAAAGTCAAAGCTGGAAACCTTCAAACAAACATATGTATGCATGAATATTAGATATAGTGTCAAATCAAAGATTGTCAGATTATATAGTTATCACAATTACATAGGCGTGCACAGGGGGTGTGCCAGGTGTCCCTGGGCACACTCTAATCACGCTGTGTGGTGCCGATTTCACCTACTGCCTGTTTGTGCCTCCTGCATTGCTCCTGGCTTCCCTCCTCTCCTCTCCCCCCCAGCTGCTGCCGGAGGATGCTTCAGGAAGGAGAGCAGGGGAAGGAGCAAGACAATGTGTCATTTCCTTTTCTAAATCAACACAGTGAAAACACTCATTCACTGTGTTCATTCATTGCTGAAGCATAGTAAAGTGTTTTACTTAATAAGTAAGTGTTTACTATGCTTATGTTTTTTGAATGAACTGGAATCCACTCAGCACAGAGCACTTTCCATTTTCATTCACTGTCCAGAGCAGCTGAGGCTGCAGACAAAGGCATGTGTATTTGAGCTTTGGGGTGCACACCCTAATGCAATAGGCTGCGCACACCTATACATAATTTCTATAAAGAACAAAGTAGAGCACAAAGAGGATAGGCAAAGTATAATAAGCCTTAGCTGTTCAACTGGTGTGGCTATGACAATCTGAAAGGTTTAAAATATCTCCATGCCCCAGCCAGGTACCTACTGCACCACTCTGACATCTCTAGGAAAACATTATCTGTTGATCCACCTGTTGAATGATGCCTGGGCCTGCATGCCGTTACTCTGAAAACAGGATATCTCCCCCATCATTCATTTGGTTTAATAAAATTGCCAAAATTCGCTCAATGCAAAGCATTAAAGCCTCACTTTAGGCCAGGTGGAAGATTCAGCCATATGTGAATCTATTGGACTCTCTTTACTTGTTCAAAGGAACATGCATCGATCATGCATTTGGGGGAGTGAGATTTTCCCTTTTCACTCCTCCAATCCTTCTCTTTTTTTTCTATATTTTGATGATTTGGTCTTCACTGTATGATGCTATGTTGAAAATTTGGCAATATGTTGGTATTTTGGTTAAAATACAGATCTAATGTATATGCTCTTTAGCTTGCTATTTAGTCTTTGAACCTGTTCGATTATACATTCTATAGAAAGGGTGACTTTCCGTTTAGTCTGTTTTGTTATATTGCCTTTGAAATTGCTTATGTTGAACTCTGTATATATTATTCCAGTATTGGTATCTGTATGTAATTCTTAAAATAAAGAGTGTTTACAAAAAAAAGAATACACTGTATCTCCAAGCCAAGGTCTGCTTTTAAATGTGCCCCCTCTCATCCTTGGTACATAGAGTTAATACATCTGTAGGGGGAAACAAATGTAGATGATATACTTACTATGACCCCAGCTTTTGAAGTACAGGGCATGATTTCAGCTTCCTGCCAACAAGATCTCGGAGAATACTGAGTACTCCAAATTTTGTGTGATGATGCTGCAGCATCACCACCCCGCTGAATCCCGCCAGGAGGATGATTAAGTAATCATCACCTAGGTGCCAGGGGAAAGGCAAGTGTAATATCTAATTGTTTCCCTTACAGGTATTTTGGACAATCAACATTCTGTGGTCATTGGATTAAGGTCCGTGTCCATTAAGTTGGCTACAAAATGCTGGAAATGTTTCTGATGCTCAACTGGGGAAGCTTCTTGGACGAGAAGTGAGACATCATCAACATTATAAAACAAATCCAGTTGAATGTGACTAACTACTTGACTTCTACCAGCTATACTATACCAATGTGAGCCTTTACAGACAATCTCCTTTTCCTAAATGGTTGATACTTGGAGCCCACTATGCCAGCACGTTCTTTCTACATTGTGGCTGAAAAGATTTCATCCTAGAGACACCAACATACACTGTATTACCAAAAATATTGAGACGCCTGCCTTTACATGCACAGGAACTTTAATGGCGTCCCAGTCTTAGTCCGTAGGGTTCAATATTGAGTTGGTCCACCCCTTGCAGCTATGACAGCTTCAACTCTTCTGGAAAGGCTGTCCACGAGATTTAGGAGCGTGTCTATGGGAATTTTTGACCATTCTTCCAGAAGCACATTTGTGAGGTCAGGCATTGATGTTGGAGAGATGGCCTGGCTCGCAGTCTCAGCTCTAATTCATGCCAAAGGTGTTTTATCGGGTTGAGGTCAGGACTCTGCAGGCCAGTCAAGTTCCCCCACCCCAAACTCGCTCATCCGTGTCTTTATAGACCTTGCTTTGTGCACTGCTCCAAATCATTTTGTGGAGGGAGATTATGGTATGGGGTTCTTTTTCAGGGGTTGGGCTTGACCTCCTAGTTCCAGTGAAGGTAACTCTTAAGGTGTCAGCATACCAAGACATTTTGGGCAATTTCATGCTCCCAACTTTGTGGGAACAGTTTGGGTATGGCCCCTTCCTGTTCCAACATTACTACGCACAAGTGCACAAACAAGGTCCATAAAGACATGGAAGAGCAAGTTTTGGAGTGAGGAACTTGATTGGCCTGCACAGAGTCCTGACTTCAACCAAATAGAATACCTTCAGGATAATCAGAGCAGAGACTGTGATCCAGGCCTTCTTGTCCACATCGGTGCCTGACCTCACAAATGTGCTTCCAGAAGAATGGTCAAACATTCCCATAGACACACTCCTAAACCTTGTGGAAAGCCTTCTCAGAAGAGTTGAAGCTCTTATAACGGCAAAGGGGATGCCATTAAAGTTCATGTGCGTGTAAAGGCAGGCGTCCCAACACTTTTGGTAATAGAGTGTAGGTTCATCAATTTGCTTCCTGCCCTATCCTGGGAAATGCAGTGCAGCCCTCAATAGGACCTAGACTTTCCATCTGTACAGCAGCTCTACAGGGATTATCTAGTCAGGGACATAATGACCATTGCACTTTCGGACTTCGGTCTACAGTATGTGCCTTACTTACTTACTCACTGTAGGTGGCCTTAGTTGACCCACATTTTTTTTTCCAAAAAATATTAAACGGATTCCCCCATCTACACAAGCAAGGTAGAGGTAGATGGAATCCTTCCCACTGAGCCATTGTATTCTGACAGTGGGATTCCTCTGCTGAGAGAATACACTAAATGGCAGCTGCAGTTGCTAATCGACATAAGTCTTCCACCATTTTCATTCATCTTTGCCAGAAGTTGATTGTTGGATCAGCTTCTGTCGAGCAGAAATTGATCGAGATTCTATCCATCTGTGGCTAGCTTAAGTGTGGTGCTAGAAAATGCAGTTAGTGGCAGCACCAGACAGCTCAATGCTCTAAAAAGCCTTATTAAAGCGAAGTTCCACCCAAAAATTGAACTTCCGCTGTCCGCATTACCCCCCTCCCACCCCTTCAGTGTCCCATTTGGCACCTTTCAGGGGTGAGGGGCAGATACCTGTCTAATTCAGATATTTGCTCCCACTTCTGGCAAAAGTATCCGCAGCGATCGACACCATGTCCGGCCCCTCCTCCACCCCCCCCTCCGATGTCTTCTGGGAGACACACAGGTCCCAGAAGACAGCAGGGACCACTCAGAATGAGCAGCATGACTCGCACATGTGCAGTAGGGAACCAGGCTGTGAAGCCGCAAGACAAGGCAAGGCTTATCAATTGATGCCCGAAAAGGATTTTGATAGGGTCTCATGGGATTACATGTTGTCCACCTGCTCTCATATTGGATTTAGCGGAAATATGATATCGTGGATCTCGACACTTTATCGAAACCCACAGGCTAAAACTAAAATAAATAATATTCTCTCTGACCCAATAAAAACCATAATGGTACACGTCAAGGCTGCCCACTTTCTCCTCTTCTCTTTATTTTCCCATCGTTGTTACGGTACTTTCAACAGCCGATTTGACTTTTTCGTCAGACAAAAGCTGAACGAGCGGACTAGTAAATTTTGGACGAATGACAGCTCAGAATGCTCGGATGCTCGGAATGCTCGGAATCCAGAAAGGACCGGGAGGAGTTCGGTTTTGTAAATGTATTTTAAAAAGGCACATGCTTTGTACGATCTGAAAAAATTGCGAATCATCGCTCACCCAACACCAAATTAGCAGAAGCCCAAAAGTCAAGGCCGCCCTATCGAGGGTTATGACCGCTACAATATTTACAAAAATATGAGGGGTGTACTCACATGTGTGAGATACTGTGTGGGTATATATATCAAACAAAGCAAACAATGTCCTTTAGCAACCAATGTGTCATAAAAGCAGAAAAACGTTACATTATATAAATCAAACCAGTTTCTGTGATGAATTTCAGTTACATGATTTTGATGAAATCACTCAATTGGCAGTTACTAATAACAATGGATTGTGATTTCTACCACCAGCAGGCTCCCTCCTTTCTTGGGATGACCCGCCAAAAGGAGATGCAACCCTATAATTATAAAAGGTGATAAGCACTTTTTATATGGTATATGGCTGTAGGGTTGAATGGAGGGTCCAATCAGGTCCGCCTGAAAAACTGACAAGCGGACCTGATTGGAAAGTCCATAGAAAGAGGCCTAACTAGTGAATTATTCATTGTGATGGGATATTCTCTGTTTACACTCTCTAGATCACATTTCCTGCCGGCTAAACATAAGGCTCTGTACCTTCTCTATGAATGTTTCCGCAATGTTCTTTGCAGTTTTGAAATTCTTCTCTCCAACACTTTTTGACGCATCAATGATAATGAAGATATTCATGAGGCCACCTGTTCTTACTTGCAGTCTACGAACGCTTTTATCTGTAAAGAATACAGACAAAAATTACATCACTGGAAATATACATATTTAGGTCTGTTTCAGACAGGCAGACAGTAATGTTTACTTCCCTCTGAAAAATGATCCCTGGTGGCAGGCATTCGGGAGGTGCTACTGCCGTCCATTTTTTATTTTTTTTGTACTTTTTTTTTTTAAATTGCCGAATGGAAAGGTTACATTGCAGGATCACGCTGCAACTACAACCCAAGTACTGGATCGCAGTTATAGTGCAGCCCCAATGATCTCAAGGGGCGAATTTGACGGGTGGTGCAGACTGTCAGACTCTGCAGCCTGAATTAAAACTGCCATTGCCCTGTCAGGCTGTAATTTTAGAATACTGGTGGGCGGCCGGGAGGGAGGGGTGGTAAAACCATGGCTCGGCTGCCTGTATTTAATACTCCCCAGCTACCAGTGTGCCCTTAGAGTAAAGACCATATATTTTTCAAGGTGGAATTACAGTAAATACAGGACCTCCACCAGACCTTCCTAACCAGTTTCAGCATTATTTGCTTATTATCAAGCTATACCTAGCCAGACTAAAGCTGGCCATACACTAGTAGATTTGTGTTTGAACATTCTTATGAAAATTGTATGAAAATTCTCAGCACATTCGATGGCTTGACAAAATGTTGTTCGAAAGTACTTCCAAATTTAACATTCAATTTTGGAACCAATGGACTTTCCCAATCGAAAACCACAGTCATTGTTAGAAATTTGGTAATTCGAGAACATTTTGCTATCCTCCTCACTGCGGTTGAAAACTAACGTTGATTGGACCCTACTAATGCTTAGAAAATCAAATGATTGTTTTTAAAGCAAATCATTTTAAATTAAATTCTATTAGTTTATGGGCAGCTATGGGTGACTGTGGCAATTCAGACTGCCTCACATAACATTGCAACAAGTCCTGAAAATTCATTTAAGAACAGCTAGGAAGTGTGCTGATCCATAACCCCCACGTACTCATACAATTAAAGAGTTGTACACTGGAAACCCTAGTCTAGAGCCCCATAAACTTAAAACCCTAAATCCATCTCTGTCTCTGTGAAACCAATCAAATGGGCTTCAAACAAGGCCCTGCATCCCCTGAAAAGCTACACTGTGGCCAAAAGTGTATGGACATCTGACCAACAGAACCATATGAGTATGAGCCACTCCAAAATCACTTT
Organism: Lithobates pipiens; assembly: GCF_037356315.1. Classification (NCBI taxonomy): domain Eukaryota; kingdom Metazoa; phylum Chordata; class Amphibia; order Anura; family Ranidae; genus Lithobates; species Lithobates pipiens. Next base: position 223,005,745 of record NW_027507685.1, read on the forward strand.
GGATGGGAAGACCTGTCTCACAAATGGTGTTTTAAATCATACCAAAAGTGTTTAGGGGGGTTGAGGTCAGGGCTCTGTGCAGGCCACACAAGTTCCAGCACACCAAACCCAGAAAACCATTTCTTTATGGCAATGGCTTTGTGCACAGGGCCACAGTCATGCTTAAACATAAAAGGGCCTTCTCTATTCTATCACAAGCACTAAAAAATGTTGAAAATGTTCTTCTGTACCAGCCATTGTCAACTAGGTTTCCTCAAAGGATGGCTAGGGGTTCCATGATCTGTGGCTAACTGACCTACCTCTGATGGTGCCTGCATAGTTCCAGGTCGAACGCCACTTGGCAGCACAAGTGAAATGACTGTGAGGGAGTCATTATGGTTACCCTCATAAGGGCGGAATTCTTACCATGTACCACATCCAATGTAGGGGCATTTTCCCAATGACAACCAATGGACTAATCCTAACAGGGGTTCCCGGAGATCTGAAAATTTTCTCAAGGGTTCCTCTGGAGCAAAAAAGTTTGAGAAAGGCTGTTTTATACTGTAAGACTGAATATATACTATATGTATTTTCCAACCTTCAACTCTGTCTGGGTCCGATGATTCAATGGTTTCAGACAAGGAGGATCCAAATACCTCTGCCACTTCTTTCGGGGAATCATATGTGTAAGAATCTGTGGACAAAGTAGTTTATAGAGTAGTATATGAGATACGTTATGTGATATCCAAATTTTTACAATATATACAAGATAGCCCTAAATATTTATTTGCAAAGGGTAGAATTCCAGTTAATTTTTTTAGATGAGGAATTACCTCCATTTCTTTTTTAACCATACACTTTTCAAACTCAAAAATAATCTATACATGTAAGGCACTACAGTTACAAAGTGTGTTATGGTACAATATAGAAAATGAGCTTTACAAGAGAATATGACAGATTCATTATTTACATTATGGTCCTAAGTTCTCCATAGTTTAATTTAATTGATTGATGTGAGATGTTGTGTTTGGAGAACATAAGGGGTATGGTGGAGAAGGGAAGGGAGGAAGGGTAGGTTAGGTGAGGTAGGGATTGGAGTGGGACCTTATTAGAAGGATTTTATTGGTAATGTGGGGTACTACTTATCACAAAAAAGTACATCTAAGATAAGGGTTGTGCATCATTATATGCGATTGAGCTAGATGGGAATACATTAATAGAAACTGCACTCCAGTCTATACTCTTCTGAAATACTTTATTGGATCATCCATAACAGATATACAGCCATACTGTCTACACCCAAAATAAAAATATATATCCTTCTGAACGCATTTCACCACATTGTGGCTTGTTCACAAGTAGGGATGAGTCGAACACCCCCTGGTTTGGTTCGCACCAGAACCTGCGAACGGACCGAGAATTTGGGCAAACTTTAGAACCCCATTAAAGTCTGAGGCCGTGTACACACGGGCGGATTGTCTGCCCAACTTAGTCCGCTGAACCGTGTTTCAGCGGACAATCCGCTCGTGTGTGGGCTTCAGCGGACTTTTTCAGCGGACAGTCTGACGGACTTTGTCTTTCGGAATTTCCGTAATTTTGTCCGTCCAAACTTGGTTTCAGCGGACAGTCCGCTCGTGTGTAGGTAAGTTGGACGGACTAAGTATGGCGCATGCTCAGAAAGGGTTTACACGGCCGAAGGTTGCATTGCAGTGTATTGGACGTCGTTTTTCTAGTCCCGTCGTACGTGCTGTACACGTCATCGCGCACGCTTTCAGCGGACTGTCTGTTCATCGTGTGTGGTCAAGTCCGTTCATTCAAAATTTGGACGGACTGTCTGTCGGATTGTCTGACGAACTTAGTTGGGCAGACAATCCGCCCGTGTGTACGCGGCCTAAGGGACTCAAACGTTCGAAATCAAAAGTGCTAATTTTAAAAAGGCTAATATGTAAGTTATTGTGTAGTGTAGTATAGTCCAGTTTTTTGGAGGGTTATCAACATTTTGCTGTCCATGCACCTCTTCAGAAGATTTCACCTTTCTGTCCCAATGACAAATGTTTTTTGAAAATTTGGGGTTTTTAGTAAAACAAGGAATGGGATAAAGCATCAGTTTTTCCCATAGCAACTCTTACAGGATTTCCCTTCCTAGGGGTAGATTTCATCTCACTTCCTGTTGTCTCCTTCCTAGGAGACGTTTGTAAGTTGGATGTTTGAAAGTAGGGGCCTGCCCTATATGCTCTGCAGAAATTTGGGCCTAAAGTGTTGGTGTTGCCACAACACTGTTAGCCCTCAAAGTTACTCTTAGTGGGCGCTGGAACCGGCCCTGCTGTGAAATATTATATGAAGAATTGTAATTACATGCACCTGTTGAACAGGGGCACAAAAATTGGGCCTTAGGCACTGGTGCCACAACACTGCAACCCCTCACAGATACTCTAGTGTGAGCGCAGGAATGAGCCCTGCTACAAATTATTACATCAACAATTGTAATTACACATCCCTATTAAACAGGGACTGAAAAATTGGGCCTTAGCCACTGGTGGCGGCGCCCAGAACCAAAAATGTTCTTCCAAGCTATTAGCAGGATCATTGAGGAGGAAGAGGATAGTCAGTCAGAATAACAGGATAGTCACTCAGCATAGGCCGTCTTGAAGGGATCTGACATTCAAAAAAAAATTATTCGGTTACATCAGCTTCAGGTGCTTGGTAGCTGGTGGTGATCCAAGACTGATTCATTTTTATGAAGGTCAGTCGATCAACCGAGTCGGTGGACAGGCGCACCCTGTGATTGGTTACAAAGCCTCCAGCAGCACTGAATGTGCGTTCCGAAAGAATTCTGGATGCAGGACAGGCCAGTAGCTCAATTGCATACCGTGTAAGCTCTTGCCAGTGATCCATCCTCAAGACCCAGTAGGTGGCACAATACACCGACTGTATTTCCTATAGCTGCCTGTGGTATAGGACCAGAAGAGCACCAGCAATTGCGGTAGCTTTAGGTGTACACTGTGCAGGTGGCACAATACACCTACTGTAATTGCTGCAGCAGCTGCCTGTGGTATAAGACCAGCAGAACATCAGCAATCGGGGTAGCTTTAGGTGTACACTGTGCAGGTGGCACAATACGCCGACTGTAATTGCAACAGCTTCAAAGGAAATTCAAAAAAACACTGTCTCTCCGTCTATCTCTCTCTCTCTCTCTCTCTGCCGACGCAACATGCTACGCAAGGCCACCGCGCAGGTGGCCTTATATAGTGTGGGGCATGTACTAAACCCCCTGAGCCATAATTGGCCACAGGTATCCTGCCTGTAGCCAATTATGGCTCTCTTCCCTGACGGCGCTGTGATTGGCCAAGCATGCTGGGCATAGTGCATGCTTGGCCAATCATCAGCAAACAATGCGCTGCAATGCCGCAGTGAATTATGGGCCGCAACGCGCTACTTGAATTTGGCGCGAATGGCCCATAATGTTCGGAACTCGCCGAATGGGCGAACAGCCGATGTTTGAGTCAAACATGGGTTCGTCTCGAACATGAAGCTCATCCCTAATCACAAGGATGACAAGCAAAAACTGGCTTTTTGATCCTACACCCAGATCCCGGAACTAAGTGAAAGAGCAAGGCTAGAGAGGTGAATTGGGACTGGGACACTGCAAACTATGTGATTGACCCAGTTAGAGGATGTTAATAGCTAGAGTAGAATAGAATATTATGCTTGAGGTTATAGTAAGGTCAAAATTACTATTAAGAACAGAAAGAACAATTGGAAAAAACCTATGGTCGTCATAATGGATGAAAGATTTGATCATTAGGTCAATACCGTGCATTTGTTGTATGCCATCAGGTCCAGTTGTTCTAGAAAACGTATCCTTTAAAATGGGGTCTAGCACATAAGAATTTAAATTGAGCATGGGTATTAAAGATTTGTTTTACAGAATCCAAAGTGAGGATTTTTTTTCCAAAGTCTGCCAATAGTGTGAATGATAGTCTGGCTCCTATTAATATATGGGTGAGAAGGGTACAGTGACAGCCCCCCTCGGCAAGAGCAGTCGCCAGCGGGGCTGGGTGCGCGCCGCGGCTAGGGCTCACTGGGTGCAGTCCACCCTGGTTGACAAAGACTTACTTTCAGCTTTTAACTACTCTCTGTGCCCACAGCAGGAAGTTTTCCCCCTGATTTTCCGTGTCAATGACCACACAGTGAGTTGAGTCTCCACAATGGGGAAACAGAGAGCAATAAAAACGTCCCAGGAGTACAGAACACTCAATCATATTATCTAGATTTCATCATAGTGGGGAAGAGAAAGCCAGGACCTCTAGTAAGGAGATCTCATCACTGCTGGAGCCCCTGAGAACTTTTTTTATAGAAATGACCATTTAGACAAGTCCACATGTACCACCACTCGACAGAGTCAAACGCCTTGGCAGTTAGAAATGACCATTTACAGAGGTGTTATATCATTTAAAAGTATTATTTTGTCTTAGTTATCTTACTTCTGCAGGATGATTCCGATCCTGACCACCTTTTGTTCTCTTTACATTCCCTTGTCTTCGATCCAAACATCTTCAGTCCATTCTGACAATCATAGCTCACATTGCTTCCAACTCTATAGATAGTACCAACTTTACTGGCACCAATGGGGATCCCTGGGCTGGGGCAATGGCCCTCTGAAGAGAACATAGAGGTACTGTAAATTATATAGAATAATAACGTGACCATAACAGAGCAGTTTGACAATCCATTAATAGTAGTAAACGTTAGAGTGTATCCAGTGTACCTAAGCCCAAGAACAAGCATTTTATACATTGCAACTTACCAGGGACGTGCTGTGAGGTCAGTGGCTGGTAAGACACTGATTAGTATCAGAGTCAAACACACACAGGTTACATACGCTGCAATCATTAGAACATAATTCTAGCACTAGACCTCCTCTGTAACTACCGTATGTAACCTGTAAAATCTTTACAGCGTCGCCTATGGTGATTTTTAAGTCCTCAAGTTTGGCGCCATTCCACAAGTCTGCACATTTTTAAAGTGTGACATATTAGGTATCTATTTACTTGGCATAACATCATCTTTCACATTATACAGAAAAATCAGGCTAACTTTAGTGTTTTTTTTTTTTTTTTTTATTCATGAAACTGTTTTTCCAATACAAAACGTGTTGTAAAAATTGCTGCACAAATACAGTGTAACATAAAAAGTTGCAATGACCACCATTTTATTCCCTAGGGTAACTGCTAAAATTTTATATATATATATATATATATATATATATATATATATATATATATATATAGATATAGATATATATATAGATATATAGATATATATATAGATAGATATATATATATATATATATATAGATAGATAGATAGATAGATAGATAGATAGATAGATAGTTTGGGGGTTCTGAGTAATTTTCTAGCAAAAAAATATATATGATTTTTACATGTAGGAGAGAAGTGTCAGAAATGGCCTGGGTGGCAAGGGGTTAATTACCATAAGTAAGTAATATACAAATAATTATTATATATTCCGATAATACACTCACTATTGCCCTCACACCTGTGTATTCACCACTGCGCTAAAATCAAATCCCCTTACCCCTAAGCCGCCACTTAAAAGATAATAATGACTTGTGTACAATGCTCCTATTATAAATAGCTGAAACACGTGGCGCTAAATAGTAGAGTATGTTACACCACTAAATCCTATACATCAAAACGTATCACAGAGTGTTCAATAATACAAATACATAAATAAATAAACTGAAAAAAGTGTATATAATAATAATACTTAGCCCTTGTACACACGGTCGGACATTCCGACAACAAAATCCGTCTGATTTTGTCCGACGGATTTTGTCCGAAACTGGTGTTGCATACACACGATCGGACAAAGTTGTCGGAAAATTTGATTGTACATAACATGATGACGTTATTTCGTTAAGACTGGACTACGTTCAGGCTAGTAGCCAATAGCTTTGGTCTAGGAATTTGATCTGAGCATGCGTGGCACTTTGTCCGATCAGAATTGTCCCCTACTCCCCCTCCGTTCTGCTGCTGTGTCCCCCACTCCCCCTCCGTTCTGCTGCTGTGTCCCCCACTCCCCCTCCGTTCTGCTGCTGTGTCCCCCACTCCCCCTCCATTCTGCTGCTGTGTCCCCCACTCCCCCTCCATTCTGCTGCTGTGTCCCCCACTCCCCCTCCATTCTGCTGCTGTGTCCCCCACTCCCCCTCCGTTCTGCTGCTGTCCCCCACTTCCCCTCTGTTCTGCTGCTGTGTCCCCCACACCCCCTCCATTATGCTGCTGTGTCTCCCACTCCCCCTCCGTTCTGCTGCTGTCCCCCACACCCCCTCCATTATGCTGCTGTGTCCCCCACTCCCCCTCCATTATGCTGCTGTGTCCCCCACTCCCCCTCCGTTCTGCTGCTGTGTCCCCCACTCCCCCTCCGTTCTGCTGCTGTGTCCCCCACTCCCCCTCCGTTCTGCTGCTGTGTCCCCCACTCCCCCTCCGTTCTGCTGCTGTGTCCCCCACTCCCCCTCCGTTCTGCTGTTGTGTTCCCCACTCCCCCTCCGTTCTGCTGCTGTGTCCCCCACTCCCCCTCCGTTCTTCTGCTGCTGTCCCCCACTCCCTCTCCGTTCTGCTGCTGTCCCCCACTCCCCCTCCGTTCTGCTGCTGTCCCCCACTCCCCCTCCATTCTGCTGCTGTCCCCCTCCATTTTTCCTCCGTGTCCCCCTCCATTCTGCTACTGTCCCCCTCTATGTGGATCTTGGGTGGGAGTTCCCACACTTTTTTCCCCAGGACTTGACCCCTGCTGAGAAGTGTGTCTAATGGATGTCTTGAAGCAGGGTGAAATGTGTGGATGCTGTAACACGTAGCAACCCAGCGGGGCCATCACTACACCAGTGTATATCAGTTCAATGCACCAGTGTGAACTGCTCCCATTCACATACCTTATTTTTTTACAGTCCTTGTGCTGGCATACGTTGAAAGAAAATGTGCTAAAATTCACCCTTTGTGCTGTTCCAGATTCAGAATCTATTTCTAGATGGAAATGCGGCCTATTATCCCATGATTTTGTACTCTGCATGTAGGCAGGTGCAGTTCACTGCTTTTCCACTAGGTGGCGCCGTATCAAAATAGTGTCTGGCACAGAAGGTAGGGACATTAGGTACTAGGCCCTCTTAGGTAGAGCCCTCCCACAAGTGATGTCAGGGGTATATAAGCTAGAAGGGGAGGGATACAGAGTCTCTTGGGGCATGGGAGCCATACCCCCTACATATGCAGGAATGTAACCTACAAACAGGGACAGGGAAAGAGGGCGGATGGAGTGGACCTGTATGCAGGACTAGCTGGCTGTAAACATTCTGTTCCTTAAGGGGGAGTACCACCCAAAAATGTAACTTTCACTTTTCAGATTACTTCTGGTGTCATATTTGGCACCTTTCGGGGGTAGGGGGGAACAGATACCTGTCTAACACAGGTATTTGCTCCCACTACCCCACTATCAGCAAAAAATCACCGTGTCCGGCCCCTCCTCTGCCCCCCCCCCCCCCCCACTGTCTTCTGGGAGACATACAGGTCCCAGAAAACAGCAGGGACAATTTAGAACGTGCAGCGCAACTCGCGCATGCGCAGTAGGGAACCAGGCTGTGAAGCCACAAGGCTTCACTTCCTGATTCCCTTACTGAAGATGGCAGTATTTGTAGCCGCTGATTAAATTTTTTTTTTTGGCAGAACTCCACTTTAAGGAGGTGGGGGCTAGGGCAGATTACAAAAGACCTTGTAGGCCATGCTGGAAACCCATATGTGGGGAGGTGCAGCGTGGTGTAGTGGCTATAAACACTCAGAGTCCAGATGTAGTAACAAAACCGCATTGTAATTAATGTTCAAACAAGCACAATTACCCGGTGGAAAGACAACACGACCGGGTGCACCCACAGAATGTTTTAGAGACCAGTGGGGTAGATTTACTAAAACTGGAAAGTGCAAAATCAAATGCAGCTGTGCATAGAAACCAATCAGCTTCCAGTTGTTGTTGTTTTTGACGTCAGAGCGTAATTGAATAAGCTAAAGTTAGAATCTGATTGGCTATAATACACAGCTGCACCAGATTTTGCACTCTCCAGTTTTAGTAATCCAACCCCAGTGTGCAGCAGGTCTTGGATGCTCTAACAGCACCTGTCTTGAGGAATAGAATGCGGCCTGGCTGGTCTGTGCTCAAACAGGAAAGCATCCAGGAAGGTCGTGTCCCTGCTCTTTCCCTACTCATCTGGAACCTCTCCCTACCTCGAATACTGTCCCTGTCAGATGAATAACCTGTCTCTACACTACCCACACACAAAATTCATACCAAGCCAGGGAGCCAGGGTCTTCAGTAGTCACTGGTTGACGCAAGAGAGCCGCCAGAGTCCCATGGGGCGGCAGCATCCAAGCTTCCTCAGAGACCCAGGAAAACATAGAAGAACCAGGTGACTTTTTCTCCCTCTGCAATGCTGCTGTGGTTGAGTGCCCCCTTAAAGTAGACTGCATCTGCCTACACCTGTATGGGGCTGCTTTACTGGAGGATTCCTGGCAGATTCCTGGCAGAGGTGTAACAAGCTAGAAAGTGTCTACAGAGAACACAGTCCTATGAGTACTTATGACCCAGGGCAGAAGAGAGACTGTAGAGAGATGGCTGTGAGGTGCGGCATGTGCTTTCACTTGTAATTAATGCAGACTGTCCACATTATGTGATTGACTGTGTATGTCAAGTGACTGGAATGTATGTCCCTGTGATGTGACTGTCTTTCCATTCAGTGAACAAGTGCAATGCAGCTAACTATCATGTGGACATTTCTTCTTTTGGATATAAAGGTCTATAGTGAGGAGCAGGGCACAAGTTGGCGGAGGAGTGGGGCCTCAGCAGGTGGGATTGTGCTCTAGCAGGACTGTACAAGGGATGGAGACTTGTACTTGGCTCCAGAATTGTCCGACTACGAAGGCCCTTTTACATACAAACTCCTTTGCAACTTTGAGCTACAGCAGGCTTAGAAAGAGAATGTTGCTCCAACCAGAGAACACACGCCGATTATCAGTTTTACAGGCTGAGATGTAGGGCTATTCCAAAATATTATTTTTTGTCTATGCTACATAATTCTATATACCTTTCATAACTTTACATAATTTTCATATTTGATATACCTGTACATTTTTTAACCTTCTCAATGAACGCTCCCTCATTTTCCAATAAAGAAAACTCTCCTTAATCTGAAATTCTCACCTCCGTCATCACATATTGTTGTTTCTCCGCTCCATTTTCCATTCTCCTGACAGGTGCGTTTTTCAAGTCCAAACATTTTGAATCCACCCCAGCACTCGAAATATAGTTCATCGCCCACAAAATACTTTGGTTTATGCGGCTCATACTCTCCACCTTCAAACATCACTGGCTTGGGACATTCAATAGCTATAAAAGATCAGTAATATAGAAGCACATGTGAACTGTATTCAAAGGCACAGGTAGAAAGGGATATTGTAAGAAAACTGTGCAAATACAGTTAGTGACAGCAGAGAAGAAGGCAAGCAGTGAAACAGAACAGGTGGAAGATTCTTGGTTCCATATGCTAAATGCTAGGTCTCGTTCTGCATGGCCTTCCACGTTTCGAATTGCAAGGATTTTGGTGAGGTATCTGTCAAACCAAAAAGCCATTGGGCAAAATTTCAGGCCTTATATGCAAAATATAGAACAATGCTAAGAAAATCAGTTTATTAACAAAGGGTCAAGCCAACGCATTTGGGGGATTAGAAGGACCCCCTTCATCTGGGTTTCAAGCTTTCAGGTGATAGGAATACTCAAACTAAAGAGAACTCTGATACAATCTAGAAACATTCTGAATGGGAATACTTGAATTGTAGATAATTCTCATTTAAAGTGGTTGTAAACCCTTACAAACCACTTTGACCTACAGGTAAGCCTAGATTAAGGCTTAACTGTAGGTCCAAGAAATATCACCTAAACCTAGGAGATATTTACAAAAACATGCGCCGTAGACAGTGGTGCGCAGGCGCACTGGGCAGGCCGCAGATCGCGGCGATATGCCGCAGATCGCGGCGATATGCCGCGAGTGTCGGTTCCTGTGCGCATGCGCGGGAGTGACGTCATCGCTGCTCCGGCGAATCACAGCGCCGGAGCAGCGAGACCCGGCAGTCGCTCCGGGATCCATGGCAGCGGCGGACATGAAGACAGAGGACCGCTTCAGGGGCTTCGTTCTCAGGTAAGTTATTCATAATTAGCTAGTATGCTATGTATACTAGCTCATTATGCCTTTGCATTGCAGGTTGCTTTTTTTTTTTTCCCCCATGGGTTTACAACCACTTTAAAGGTAATGTTGATATTGGTGTGCCAAAATAACTGCTTGTTGGGTAGGTGCAGTGGGGTGTGGTAAACACTCAGAGTCTCGATGGCCAAGAATGTTGTATTGAAACAGTGGGTCAACAACATAAACAGGCCCAGCAGGAAGCTCACCTTTCTGGTGCCACTTACAACTATGCAGCAAATTGATAGGGGACAGAAGACTCAGGGATGTAAACAGTATCTGCCACGAGGAGCAAAGTGCCGCCTAACCCAAATAGGAAGCTTTCTGAGGAGGTAAACGTAGTCCCTGCTCACCCCACTGGCATCTTGCGCTGCCACTGTCCATGTCCAGTGGGGAACCTGTCCCTAACACTCACATAAAGCAACCCAGGGATCAGACTCTTAAAGGGTAGTTTCACATTTACAGAAAAATCTGTATTCTGCATTTACACTGGACCCCCCCCAGTCCTGCTGACCTGTGACCTGGAGTCCAGCGATAACCCGTTCCCGACACATTGCATAGCCACTTTGATTAGAAATCCCCTCAGCTTAATCCCCTAAACGTACCTCGTAAAGGTACATATAGAAAGCATTCTAGTTGGTTGGAGCCGTCACATGGGTGACACCGACCATCAGAACCCGCGTAGCCATCCTGTCAGCACTGGAGAAGATGAGAGAAAGCTGCAGGGATTTCAAAACCCCGGACCGGTAAAGCGTCTATACAATGTGTCAGACCGGGTGATCGTGTGACTCCAGGCAAGCAGCAACCGGGGGCGCGATGGGGAGGGGTCCAGTGTAAGTTTACCTTACAGATTTTCTGTAAAAGTGAACTTACACTTTAAATAGACTTTTGATTGACTTAAGATAGCCACCAGGGTCACATGGAGTATGTACATCCAACCGGATCACTGCCTGAGTAAGGAAATCATAGGAACACAGCTTCTTTTAACTTCCTTTCCCATCTGCATTGCCACTGTGGATGAGCACCGCCTGCAGTGGAGAATATAGACTGCACCTGCCTACATGCTAAAGCAACGCCACCATCTTTTAAAGCCACTCTGTTTCCTTCTTTAAAAAAATGAAAAAACCCAACACTTGCAAAAGAAGACCTGTTATACATAGCTGTGTTTATGTTCATTTCTCAGATCTTCACAGAGCTGTGGCCTCTTTACACCCAACACATCTCCAGAAATACCCGATTCCCGGGCTCTAGTCACTGCACACGTTAGTGATGTCGGGGTTGACAGATGGAACTACCATGTGCAGTCAGGGATGCAGGCATCCAATGCTCCTGGAGGTGACAGATGTTAACATTCTACTGGTGGCTGTTGCTCATAAAACGAGTAAACCCCACGGGTCCCTGTTTGTTTGGACCATAGCGTATGTTCTGCTTATTAGCTGTACGTAAGTTTTGCAGGATTGGACACTTCCTTTCTTTGTTATTATCTATATTTACATTATTTCTTATTAGATTTATTGGTCTTTTTTTAGACATGCTGGCGCATTCGCCCCTGAAGAGTGTTTTTACCATGAAACGCGTCAGTACTCTCTAGGATGCAGTCATGACTTCAATTTACCATGTTCTTTTTATATTCCTACAGTTTTAATTATTATTATTTTGTACTCATCCTATGGCTCCCTATATACTGGCTGCTGGCATGTGCTTTGACACCAACACATTATGTGTATGTGTGTGTGTGTGTATATATATATATATATATATATATATATATACCCTGTTTCCCCTAAAATAAGACCTAGCGTGATTGTCCACGATGGCTGCAATATAAGCCCTACCCCCCAAATAAGCCCTAGTTAAAGTCCTTCTATGTCTTATTCTCAGGGTAGGGCTTATTTTTGGGGAAAGAGGGTGGGGTTTATTTGGGGGGTAGGGCTTATATTGCAGCCATCACCGGCACTCACGCTAGGTCTTATTTTAGGGGAAACAGGGTATATATATATATATATATATATATATATATATATATATATATATATATATATAAAATGTATTCGTGTTTTGTACATATATGAATTTTGCATGTATATATTATGTGCTAGATATCTTTCCTGACAATTTTTGTACATATATGAATTCTGCATGTACATGTTATGACAATAAATATGCCTATTCATTTTATGGTCTGTCATATGCTTCATTCAAAGTCCCGACCTTTTCCTCTTAGTAATCAATACAGGGATGGAGACACGTCTTTTGTGCCTCATTCTAAGTCCCGCCATTTTTTCTTTTTATGCATAAAAAGAGTAAAGATCATAGGAAAAGGTGGTGGAATGGGTAAAGTCTTCCTTTCCTTCACAGATGGGGTGTTTTTGCAAATAATAGAGTCTCTTGAAAGCTGCCTTTAATTTAGAATGTTCTACAATCTGTGTACTTCTATCCATGGAAATTTTGAGATCTTACCAACATCATCATTCTCTATAGTTCAAACATTCTTATCCCCTGAAACAGCCCTGATGAAATGGTTCCTATATAACCCTAAGAAAAGAATTGGCTTGTTGCTTGACCTTTTATCAGTAAACAGACCTTCTAATTTGGAGTTTACCATTGGTCTTCCACCCCCCCTTTTGTTCCACGTTCCTTATAAAACAGGTGGAGGCAAGCAAATAAAAGTAGCAAGCAACAGATGAGAAGGCAGACAGGGAGTCAGGCAATTAAAATGGCATAGGGTACGTAGTGGCACAGCACAGAAGGAGACAGTGGCACATAGGAAGATGAAGACATGGATACGGCACAGGGGTTGGAGTAGAGAATGACACAGGAGGAGGCAGGTGCTGATACAGCACAGAAGGGAACAGAGACAACATCCAGGAGGAGTCAGGTAATGACAAAGCACAAGAGGGGTCAATAGGTGACAAAGCTCAAGAATAGATAGTCACTGATACCACATAGGAGGGGGCAATGAGTGACACTACCCAAGAAGAGTGGGTGAGTATACAGCACAGGAGAGGGCAATGAGTGACAGGGAGAGTTAGGTAATGACACAACACAGAAGGATAATGGGCCATAGTAGAGAAAAAAAAAAGTAGTTACCTTTACATATAGCTTTCTGCTTTTCATTTGTCCATTTCCCATTCGTCTCGCACTCACGTGTAGCAGATGGGAATGGATACTTTCCTTTTGGACAGCTATACTCCACTTTTTCGCCATCTTCACTTACTTTGTAGGTGCCACCGACAATGGCCACTGTGTCACGGTTACACTCCTCAATAGGGGCAGCAATGGACACTGGAACAAGAAAGAGTGTGTCAATATAATAGTGACTGAAAATGTCCCTAAAATATAAACCAGTACAACATAAGCAATGGTTTAAATTAAAAATTTAATTCTGCCTAGCCAGGATTATTTCTAGTGCCTTAAAAAAACCTAATGAGAATGGTAAAATACTTCCTGTTATCTGTTATGCCCCGTACACACGAGCGGACTTTTCGACATCCAAACTCCGACGGACTGAGTCCGTCAGACTATCCGATCGTGTGTGGGCTGCAACGGACTTTAGCTTCGCTAAAGTCTGACGGACTTTAGAAATGAAGCATGCTTCAAATTTTCCCGACGGAACTCCGCCGGACCCGGTCCCCTTCGAAAAATTCGCTCGTGTGTGTGCTACTCCGACGGACTAAAACCGACGCTAGGGCAGCTATTGGCTACTGTCTATGAACTTCCTACGTCGAATCCAGTCGTACGTCATCACGTTCGACTCCGTCGGAGTTTGGTGTGATGGTGTGTGGTCAAGTCCGTTCGGTCGAAAAGTCTGCCAGAACTCCGTCGGAACTCCGGCGGAACTCCGGCGGAACTCCGGCGGAACTCCTTTGGAGGTCTGTCAGACTTAATCCCTCTCGTGTGTACGGGGCATTAGGAGCTCCATCCAGCACACTTATACCTTGCTTTCCCCAGGGCTGAGCAGCCAACCATAGCCAATCATAGCCTCTACGTCACATAGAACCTGCTCATGGCATCCAGTGTGACGGATCTAACACCACACATTATTGTCTTGTTTAATAGTGTAGCGCCCCCCCTGAACAAGCCATTGGTGAATTTGGTCCTATTCCCCCAGTTAGGGCACACACACCATTTTCTCCTTTCTTTTGCTAGCTCAAAGAAATAGTCTAGGGGTGTCTTTTTTAGGTTTTATAGGAAAATAGAGCTTGGATGGGGGTGAAGGGGCATGGGATACCACAGAACTGAATGCTTTGAGGACTCTTTTCTAGCTTGCCGAGCTAGAAAAATGTCCCACCGAATCCATTGCTGGCGGAAGAGTAGGGCTTTTTCCAAATGGACCAGGATAGAGCTACACACAGTCACTAACTTCCAGGAACAGGGTCAATTACTCACATGGCCACAGGATCATCGGTTGCCTCCTTCTGATATCCACCAGGCCCTCTTCAGTGTGGGAGACACCCTCACACCACCATAGGACAGCTGGACACTTCTCTTCCAACTTCCTCCTGGTACTATTTCCAATGAGCTTTTTCAGACCCAAATGAACTCCAGAAGTAAGCTTTTTTGAATAGGCCCCCCACCTGAAGCCTCATCTGGAACCTTGATGTCTTCTAAGTGGCACCTTCAAAAATCCTGCCCCAGGAGCAGAGTCCCTGCACAGGGTCTCCTCCAACAGGACAGGACCCAGGGACTCTGCTGCTCTAGCTCAGGCCCCAGTCTATTTTATTTTCACCACCTTCTGGGCACGCCTCCCCAGGGATTGGCTGGAGACCCATAAATAATCAGGATGCTTACTCTGTTCTTCCTCCCACTATAATTCTAGAGTCCTCTAGAAAAGTGTTTTTCAACCTTCTTTTAATCAAGGCACACTTTAAAATGATGCACATACAGATGGCACCCCAATGTAAACAGCTAAACTAATAGTTTTACATAATGCAGCCACATCCACACACGTAGGACACCCAATATTAGAGGTGATTTATTCTTCCAAGGCAAACACACCTTTGCACACTGGTATTCCAATGTTTCTCTTCTCCCTCCGTTTTTCTCTTTCCATACTCAGCTAGTGTAACCCCAGTGCTGATGGAGAGGGGCAAACAAAAATGCTGTTGTGCAGGGGCCCAACACCTCCCTTATCAACCAATGAGATCATAGGTTGTTAGGACGCCAGCAGCTAGAAGGTTGTAATGGTGCACAATGAAAACCTGTGGCTTTGTGTAAGTTAAAGGCCGTCTTGATCCCTCCGCTGGCTTACATACAATTTTCTGACAATAGGTATTTTGCCAAAGCACCCCTGAAGCAACCCAAAGGCACCCTGGTAGAAAAAGGCTGTTTTAGAATACAGGGGGAAGTAATTAGTGCGGCAGCCTGTGATACACTGAGTAGACCTAAATAATCAACCCCGGCTCCAGAGGAGCTAAACTAAAATGTAGCTAGCAGCCAGCCTACTCTACACTGGGAAGGTGCTACAATAGTAAGGTATAAGATAATTAATACATTTATTCAAGCTACATTTGTGTGTTCTTTTAACCAAGTTCTATAACATACAGTCACATTTCAGTTTATTGTTGTCAGATCAATGACTGGTGATTCCTCTTGGTTTTCCATTGTTCTTTGCACATTTCTCTTTGCCTTAACAAATTAATAGTATGGCCAAACCTCCCTACACTGCTGGAGTTTGTGTGGTATGGGGGAAGTGGTACATACCATGTGTTAAAAAAACAAACAAAAAAAACCCATAATGTTCGTCATAGAAAGATGGTTTTACATAATTACTTCCTAGACAAGCAACTGTTCAACTAAAAATCCTGGGACCATTATGTCTATGGGCTGACTGACCCTTCAACACTACCCCTATCCATAAAACAGCCATAAACCTAAGAGGTACTGGTAGAGGGGTGCATTGCTGGACACAGATTTTATTGTCATTACTTGAGCCCAAATGGCCTGTATTTGGCAAAAGAGGACATTCAGCCCTCCAGCCCTGATGAAGGGGATCGTGTTCCCCTGAAATGCATTGGATGTCTTTTGCCCTGCTTGTTGTAACCAGTTAAACAAAAAAGGCTTTGGACTCCTGAGGATTTTTCATTTGGGGCTCTTTTTGACCTACTACAGCCATAAACCTAGCCTAATACTTTCACACCAAAATTTTTGTGACAAAACAAACCTACGTTGTAATATATAGACAACAATAAATGTTGTGTTAACAATGCAATTAAAGTTGACATCCCTGAGACACAACACTTTACTCTACTCTACCTGAGACACAACAGTCTTATGACCTGCAGTCAAGTCTGGTCATGGTTTATCTTTCACTTCACCAGAGCCAGAGATAAAGCATAACTTTGCAACATTGATGTCTGATGCAATGCAGTGCAATCTGAAAGTTAACGGTTAACCTGAAACCAAGAGGTGCTGAAAAGAATGCTTGATCATCCTGTATGCACATCTACAGGGTGGCACATTTGAGCAGATGTTCTATAGGAGAACACGCAATGTGGTTCATTTACTAAAGGCAAAAAGACAGTGCACTTTGCAAAGTGCAGTTTCTCTAAGGTTTAGTAAATGAGGTAAAGCTTTGCTTTACAGAGAATACCCAATCACGGGCATGGAAAATTAAAAAAAAACTGCATTTTTGCTTGCACATGATTGGATGATGGAAGTCAGCACAGCTTCTGCTTATTTACTAAGCTCTAGAGCAACTGCACTTGCAGAGTGCAATTGCACTTTGCAAAGTGCACAGTCTTTTTTCCTTGAGTAAATCAACCCCAGAGTGTTGGCTTAGCTCAATAATTTCATCAACAAAACTACAGAAATCCCCCAACCAGTGGCGTCCCATCCACCTCCCCTATGTAGACTGGATAGATTCATGCATTGCATGAATCTACCCATGGCTGCTGTAGCCACCCCCTATTCATGCATCCCACCCGGTTTTGGACACCGGGCACCTGAATTATAGCAGTGGCTTTAGACATGCAGGCTTGAGCATTGCTGTAAACACCAAGGATAAATTATTCCACAGTGCCTGCAGCTACAGAGGTCAGTGAGGAACCATTTTAAAGCTCATGAACTGTTTGATAAGACTATAGGGTTGATTTAATAAAGGCAAATAGACTGTGCACTTTGCGGCATGCAGTTGCACCCTTCAAGAGCAGTTGTTCCGGAGCTTAGTAAATAAGCAGAAGCTCTGCTGACTTCCATCATCCAATCACGTGCAAGCAAAAATGCTGTTTTTTTAACTTTCGCATGAATCTTAATTTTAGCATGAATCTATCCATTGCCGCCGCGCCACCCCCTATTCATGCATCCGGCCACTTTCAGGTCACCAGTCGCATGAATTAGAGAGACCAGTTTTTTTTTTTTTAAAGGAAATTATTAGAGCCAGAGGCTCTAATAGGCTTCAAAATAGTGTGGAATCGAGTGGCAGAGAGTGCACTCTGATCCCACTCAGGTGTGTTACAACAGCGAATTAATATTTGCTGTTGTAACACTTATTCTCCTCCGGCCAATGGGGTAGCGGGTCTGATACCCGTCACCCATTTCCTCGGGTGGGGGCTTGGTTGTTTGCCACCCCCCCCCCCCCAAACAAAAACCCCACCAGCCGACACTGTTGACCTGTTCTTGTACCAAAAAATGGCCCCTAAAAATGGCCCTTTGTTATGCCTAGTACACACGATGAGAATATCGGACAAATCGCCTGTTTATTTTTATTTTTTTGCATGCTAGTCTCATATCGAAAACCAATAGGTTACTAAAGTTACAAAAATACAACAGAATACAACTATAGAAGTGATGTAATGTGTTGTATTGTATTGTATTCTTTCATTTCCGAGCATGGTCACACATTTTTTTTCATACAGATACTATACTAATTACACGAAAATTGTTCGCTCTGTTATAGTATGAGAAACATTTTGGATAATTTTGGATGAACTGCCATGACCGACTCTTGAAAGCTGTGTACTAATGTATAGATTATCGTACGATCATTCCGAAGGCGGTATTTTTCATCAAATTTTTTCATTGTGTGCACTAGGCATTAGTCTCATTATGCAATTTTTCATACAAGTAAAACAAAAAAAAAGACAGGCAGCAAAATAGAAGAGCAAAATGATATTGCAAGGATTGTCGTGCGATAAAACACGCTAACGTGCAAAAGGATGCCACCCAAAAGTAGCTCCTGAATCTTTTTTTTGAACGACAAGCTTCACGCGATATGGGTTGCCCCGATTGTAGCGTGACACTGCAATCGCAAAATGTGCTTTGTGCGATTTGTCATTCACACCTCGGCGCTTTGAAATCGTGGGCAAAATCGCTGCAAATCTGCCCACGATTCAAAACGCAGAGATGTGAATGCAGTCTAAATGAGACAGGAGAGATTTTGCTGTGGGAATGAAACAAAGCATGGAAACACCCCGTCTGCTGCCTTTGCAGCTTACTGAAGTGGTTGGGGGTGCTAAAAACCGGACTCAACCCAGTCTAAATGAGCCCTTAAATACACATTAAAAAAAAAAAGATTAAAAAAAACACAAATACAAAGCACACTAAATAGAATGAACCAAACTACTCTAAATACAGCAAAAAAAACAAACAAACAAACAAAAATCATCATAATAACTGAAATAAAAAAAGAGAAGATTGTTTTCATCTTTAAATCAAATTAGCCAACAGTAAAAAATGTGTGAATTCAATTCAGCCAACATTCCTCTACTTCTACCACCATTTGGCTGGCTCTTTTTGAAAGACAAAGGGGTTGATTTGCTAAAGGCAAATAGGTTGTTTACTTTGGAAGGGAATTTCCCCCACTGCTTAGTGAATGCGGGGAAATTTCACTTTGCAAAGAACTCCCAATCACATGCCTAGCAAATAATAAAAACTGGATGATGGAAGTCAGCAAAGCTTCATCTAATTCACTAAACTCTGGGGCAAATTCCCTTGCAAAGGGAACCGTCTATTTGCCTTTAGTAAATCACCCCTCAAAGTATGAAATCGGCAGGGGTCATTGATAAAAAAAAGGGGCAGTCAGAGAAATAATTATAACTCTGTTCGGGAGATTTATTAAAACTAGAGAGTGCAAAATCTGGTGCAGCTGTGCATGGTTGCCAACCAGCTTCCAGCTTCAGTTTTTTCAATTGCGTTTTGACAATAAAACCTGAAAGCTGATTGGTTTCTATGTAGAGGATGCACCAGATTTTGCACTCTCCAGTTTTAGTAAATCAACCCTAATTACTTACTTGCTAAGCTGACCAGTAGAAGTAGCAGCATCATGTTGCCGGGAGTCTGGGGACCTCTCTTGCCTCTTCTGCTGTCCCGTCTATTAGTGAGGGGCCGGCTCCTGTGTAGATATAAGAGGGTGTTGTGGGCAACCTTTTGTAAAATCCCCTTTCCTGTAAATCCTATTGGATTCCTGGAAATCTTTTGTTTTCCTTTCTGTTTATGTTAATATAGAGCATAATTAACCAATTGCCTACAGGGCATTTTTACACCTTTCCAGATCAAGCCAATTTTCAGCTTTCAGCTCTGTCACACTTTAAATGACAATTGCGCGGTCATGCAACGCTGTACCCATATGACACTTTTATCATTTTTTTCACACAAATAGAGTTTTCTTTTGGTTGTATTTATTTTTTGCTAAACAAACGAAAAAAGACAAAAAAAAAAATAGTTTGTTATAACATTTTGCAAACAGGTAATTTTTCTCCTTTACCGATGGGCACACTGATAGGCTGCCCTGCTGGCCACTGATAAGTGGCACTGATGGGCAGTGATAGGTGGCACTAATAGTGCACTGCTGGGTGGCACTAATGGGCACTGCTGGGTGGCACTGAAGGGCATTGATAGGTAGAACTGGTAGGCAGCACCGATAGGTGGCACTGATGCACTCTGGTAGTTGGCACAGAAAGACACTGATGAGGAGGCACCGATTCGCAGGACTGATGGGCACTGATTGGCAGTGCTGGTGGACACTAATTGGCATCACTAGTGGGCACTGTTGGGACTGCACTGATAATCAGGACACTGATAATCAGTGCCCTGATTATCAGTGCCGATGTCCCTTTAACACAAGTTGGTTATCGGCTCGTTTCTTCTCTCCTCGCGCTGTCAGCATAAGGAAAGAAAAAGGCGATAACCGGCTTGTGTTTACTTCTGTGATCAGCTGTCAGCTCCTTCTGCTGTCAGTCAAATGCTGTGCCAGGGGGAGGGGGGTGGGGGGCCCGAGCCAATAGACATGGACAGGGCAGCTCGGGAGCGAGCCCGCACAGGTGCCCGTGCCGAAGAGGAGCCTGAAGCGCCAGCGGGGGACCCCAGAAGGAGAAGATCGGAGCTGCACTGTGCAAAACCCTTACACAGAGCAGGTAAGAATAACAGGTTTGCTATTTGAATTAAAAAAATGGCAGAATAATCTGCTTTTTTGGGATATATATAAAAAGGTGTAATGTTTAACCTCCCTGGCGGTATGATTCAGTCTGGATTTAGGTGCTGAAAGCGGTACAATTATTTTGCATGGAAATTTGGCGTTCTATATTGTAGTCCTGTAATTCTTAGGAATAACTGTTAAATCTGTTCAAACCAGAGTCTAGCAGACATCCCGGGTATGATAGTTTATAATATAATAAAGAATAATAAAAAAACATTCAATAATGTAATCAAATCCTAAAACACTGAAAAAGGGACACTTTTTGGTTACTATGGACAATCTCCAAATTTCAGGCAGAAAAAAAACAGTATTTATAATATAAAAGTGCATGCAGGGCATTGCACAGACCACTAGGGACAAAGGGGGTGCGTATTTTTTAATACAGCACTGTAATCTGTAAGATTACAGTACTGTATGTGTTTTGTGTCTTTTTACTTTTTTGAATTTGCCGCCGATCTCCGCTCCCGTGCGCCGTAACGGAGCTCGGTGGCATTCGGCACTGTAAATCGAGCTGAGGACAGTTCGATCACAAAGCGCGGAGGACGTCGCTGGATCCAGGGGACAAGGTAAGTAACTCTCACTGTGTCCTCCCTGCATCCAGCAATGCGATCCCGAGTCTGGCTCGGGGTTACCGCTCCTGTCAGTAAAATCCCAACCCGAGCCAGACTCGGGATTACCGCTAGGGGGGTTAATGGAGTAAATATCTTGCCATGGGTGTAATATTTATTTCATTAACATTTAAAAGGCTAGTTTACACTATTGCTGGCCTTCTGAACAGTGACTTGTGGTGCATTGCTCCTCAGAGGGTGTTTGACAGGTGGTGAGGAGGTGTGGTGTCACCTATTCACTGCCTGTTTTATCCCCTAAAAGCCCACCCATGTTAAACAGGCGGTACTGCCTACCAAACTTGGCAAGGGATTTAACACCACAGCGCAAAGCAACATAGCCTAGGGGAAGTGGGCAGTAACATTCGACTCAACTGCTTGTTTTTATCCCCCCAACTGCAATTGTGATTGAGCCTGAACATTTTTTCTGTGTGGATTCCTTTTAAAACCCTCCACACACAATCTCAACATTTAAACTTGTGCCTCACCCATATGGTGCTAAGCAACAGGTTCTCTTAAAGAGGAAGTAAACCCTGATGGGTTTACTTCCTCTTTTTTTCCCTGCAAAGGTAAAGCATAATGGACTACTATGCATCGCATAGTAGCTCATTATGTGTCACTTACCTGACACAGGAGCCAGCGAAGTCGCCGCTGTCCCCTGTAGTCCGCCGCATCCATGTTGCTGGTGGCGTCTCGCAGCTCCGACGAATCACAGCGGCGCAGCCGCGATGACGTCACTCCCGCGCATGCGCACGGGAGTCGCGTCTCGCAGCTCCGCCGCTGCCATACGGCGAAGCCGCGATGACGTCACTCCCGCGCATGCGCACGGGAGTCGACAAATTAGGCAAATCCATTCTTGGATTTGCCGCATTTAGTGCGCCTGCGCGCCGCTGTCTACGGCGCATGCGCCGTAGACAGCGGTGCCCATTTTCGGGCAAATATCTCCTAAACCATGTAGGTTTAGGAGATATTGCTTGGACCTACAGGTAAGCCTTAATCTAGGCTTACCTATAGGTACAAGTTGTTTGGAAGGGTTTACTTCCTCTTTAAATGCCTGGTCTCCCCCAGCATATTTCCTCCTTTCCTTGTCTTTTTTTTTTGATTGGTTGGTTTGGGATGATGTCACTCTCCCACGCATGTGCAGGAGTTCACTCATCCCAGCACAGAGGCACCGCAGCGGAATGTAAACTGAGCTGCACATACACAACTCAATGCACATTTTATTATTATTTATTATTATTATTATTCAGGATTTATATAGCGCCAACAGTTTGCGCAGCGCTTTACAATATGAGGACAGACAGTACACTTACAATACAAATCAATACAGGAGGGATCAGAGGGCCCTGCTCATTAGAGCTTACAATCTAGAAGATTTTAAAGAAGACTGTTCGGGTAGGCAGCTTTAGCTCAGTGAAATTTGTACCATTTACAAATAGAGAAGAGAACAAATCTCCCTAATGCCATACGCGGGTTGAATTTTGAATGAACTTTCCTTTGAAAATCAGAAAATTTGTGCGTTTTGTGATTCAATGGTGCCACCATTGATTGCGAAATTCGACCAACCAAACCTTCAATTTCACCTCATGTTCCTACAGAAAAGAATTTTTGTGTCTGGGAATCTTCTTCTCTTTCCGGGAATTTTCTTTTCTTGCACATGCGCATTTCTTTTTCGATTACATTTCATGCACGATTCTCCCATCATTGATTAGAAAATCTTTTGTTTTTTTCAAAAAATTTCCAACATGTCCGATTATTAAAATTAGATTGCCGCACGAAAATCTGCTGTTGCTGCAGCTGACTAATGGTGCAAAATACGAAGGAAAATTCTTAGATAAGATTTTCGAAAGAAAGTTCTTTCGAAATTCGACCCATATATGGCCAGCATTACAGGGACACCAATAAGAAAAAAACTGACAGGTGTTCTAAACCCTTTCCACTTTATCCAAAAATAAATAAAGTTTTGTCTTCAGTTGTACTTTAACCCCCTTAACCTGCCTGGCGGTAATCCCGAGTCTGGCTCGGGCTGCAATTTCAGTACCACGAGCGGTAACCCCGAGCCAAACTCGGGATCGCATCGCTGGATACAGGGGGGGGGGGTTACTTACCTTGTCCCCTGGATCCAGCGATGTCCCCCCGCTGTGTGTGCGAGCTCCTCCGCTCGATTCACACAGTGCCCGAGTGCCGCCGAGCTCCATTCCCTGCGACGTTACGACGCAAGGGAGCGGAGATCGGCGCCAAATTCAAAAAAGTAAAAATACATAAAACACATACAGTACTGTAATCTTACAGATTACAGTACTGTATATAAAAAAAATACACACCCCCTTTGTCCCTAGTGGTCTGTCCAGTGCCCTGCATGCACTTTTATATTATATATACTGTTTTTTTTCTGCCTGGAATTCGGAGATTGTCCATAGCAACCAAAAAGTGTCCCTTTATGTCAAAAGTGATTTTAGACCAGCTAGAAAACAGCGATAACAAATAAGAATCACTTGCAGAATTGAGCGATAGCGATTTGTGGGGAAATTCGTCATCAAACTAAATCTAATGACAGCGACAATTCTGTAAATGAGCAAATTTCAGTGGTTTTGGATTTGATTACATTATTGAATAATTTTTATTATTATTTATTATCATTATTTATCATATTATAAACTTTATCATACCCGGGATATCTACTAGACTCTTGTTTGAACAGATTTAAGAGAGTTAGTCTTAAATATTGCAGGCTTACAATATAAAACGCCAAATTTCCATGCAAAATAATTGTACCGCTTTCATCACTTAAAATCAGAAATAATTATACCGCCAGGGAGGTTAAGACACCACCCCTTGGCCCTTTAAGGGCTTTAGGATGCTGGGAGGCAGGGCCGGGTTGAGGATCATGTGACCACCATGATTGGCCATCACTGCGGTCACATGAACAGAAAGCTCCCGATCGCAACTCATAAAGCCATGACCATTGTGCTTGGTTCAGTGCCCTTTACTCCCCCCTCATCCATTTATAGAATATGTACTGTAGCTTCAATGAATGAAAAGTGCTCTATGAATGCGGCCTCCTCTGACCACTCTCTCAGATTATCCCTGCATCCTTGTCTGCCTCTGCTCCGTGCATCAACCCCGGCTTGGACTTCTGACTACGGGTCTGTCTACTGACCTTGTACCCCGCTGCCAGTCCCTGACTACGAGTCTACTTTCCGTTTGTGTACCTCGCTGCCGGCCTGTTGCCAACTCCTGCCTGTTTCTGACTCTGCAAATGATCCTGTTAGACTTTTCCTGGACAAGTCCGGTGATCAGTGTCTCGCCACCTCCACGTAGGCTCCGGTGTTCCTGATCTTCAGTCACCTGTCTGCAAGCACCTGCACCCTTGCGCTGCCCTAGCACTTCCTGTCTCAACCTCCAGGGGTGCTAGGACCGGTGACCGTGCAAGAGGCCGCCCTTGTCATTTCGCTGTAAGGTACGTGACAGTACAATTCAGCCACATGGAGTCGGCAAGGGGGGCCTCAGCTATGGAAGCATTGTGCCACAGATTGCAAATCTTACCCAGCAAGTCCAGGGCCTGCAAGATGGCTACCAGCGGCTCGAACAAAGAGTGGAGTCCCTCTCTCCAAGCACCCCAATGCAACCATCAGCATCAGCACCCACACCACCTGCTTAAGCATCCACACCTACAGTAGTGGTGCCACCCCCTGAGCCACGGGTACCCGCTCCCGAGAGATTTACAGGAGACCGCAGAAAGTTCCATGCCTTTAAGAATGCCTGCCAGTATTTTCTGCTACAACTCCGTACCTTCTCCTTGGAAAGTACCAAGGTGGGGTTCATCATTTCATTGCTTCAGGGGGAACCCCAGACCTGGGCCCACCACCTGTTGGAACAAGCCAGCCCTTTGTTGAATAATATGGATTCCTTTTTGAACGAAATGGCCAAACTCTATGATGACCCCCAATATACCACCACAGCCGAGGCCAGCCTTCACACCATCTAGCAAGGTCGTAGGCCTGTGGAGGACTATGTGACAGACTTTAAATGATGGAGTTTCGATACACAATGGAACGATGCCGCTCTCCGCTTTCAGTTCCGCTTAGGACTGTCGCAAGCACAAACAAGCTTGTGTTGGAATCCCCAATTCCTTGGAAGAGTTGATCCAACTGTCTATTCAGATCGATTGCCGGTTAAGGGAACGAAGATCTGAGAGGACCAGCCAGTACCGGCCCATATGGATGCTACCCAGGATACCTAGCAACCCACCTACTCCCACGTCTCCACTACCTACTGCCAACACCGAAGCTCCGGAACCAATGCAGATAGACCTGCTTTGGGCAGAAATTCCATTTGGAAGGATTTTCCCCCTTTCAGAGTCTGAACTCCTGGTCCTGAAGGATTATATCAACGAGAACCTCAAGAAGGGGTTCATCTGACAGTGTTGTCACATGAAAACAACTTCAGTGTTGTCACATGAAAAGATATTAATAAATATTTACAAAAATGTGAGGGGTGTACTCACTTTTGTGAGATATTGTAAAACTGGAAAGGGGGCAGAGCAGATGTCTATTATATAACCTACACTTTAACAACCCTGGCTCTAACACATGTTAATGTAAGGCAAGCACACTGGACATTCAATCCCGATACATGAGGCTCTGAAGTTTAGCTGCAGGTGGAGGGTGCAGGTGTCTCTGGTGCCAGTCTGTCTGCTTTAAAAGTTAGCTCTCTTTGATATAACATAAATTAGCATTTCAAGGACTTGTGGTCAGGTAGAGCCATTCTGAAATGGCCCTCTATACGAACAATAGGGTTACTATGCAGACAGCAGATCAAACACGTTGGTGTGTTTGAGATACCAAAACAGTAAATAGGCCCACCTTTTAAAACATACACATTATTTATATATATATATATATATATATATATATATATAAGTCGGAGCCCTATGGCCGATACGGATATGGATAACATTCAGAGTTAACATAAAACTTACCACATGAAATGATGAAATGGACCTGAAAGTGTGCCTTGGTCTAACGTACGGTATACCAAAATAAGGGGGCATACCCTAGATAAGAAATGAAAAATGAAATGAAATAAAATATGAAATGAGATGAAATGAGTAATCTGTGAGGAGTATGAATACTCTGAGAAACGCCCTAAAACGGGGATGGGAGGGTGGGTATTGCGCACAGGAAACCGACAAAGACCACAGGCGAACGGGCTGGTTAAATACCCCCCCTCCGGCTCCTCCCATAAATTCAGGCCACCATACTGGCCTTCTTATTTATGGTTGGCGCCCTATGGCCGATACGGATAACATTCAGAGTAAACATAAAACTTACCACATGAAATGGACCTGAAAGTGTGCCTTGGTCTAAAGTACGGTATACCAAAATAAGGGGGCAAAAACATTGAGGTAGGGGATAGTTCTTTATTAATTGAGTTTGATCAATGAGTCATTTTAGTAAATGCCTGAGCCATTTCCACTTGTGGATTGGGGATGTACCGGGTGAAGACTCCAACCTGCCTAGCCTTTTAATGACATGGTCTGGGACCCTGCTGCTGAGGCTGCCCCAATGCGGAAGGAGTGACGGAAGTACTGACTAGGGTTCAGGTGAAAGTTGCGGAGAAGTACCCTCATGTGTTTCATGAACTGACAAATACTCAAGGGCTTGACAGGAAAGGAAGAAGGGGACTGGAGTCTGAATGTTCGAGCAGTAGTGTCGACAGTTGGTTGAGTGTGGCAACTGGGCACCCGCTATTATCGGTTCTGTAAAGGTGGATGTCTATCCCTGAGCCTACTTGCTGGGTTTAGAAACCGCTAGGTGAAGGACAAATTGATCTTTGTAGCGGACTAAGTGGTCTCTACGAAGGTTTGCTAGGTCCCGTAAGAACAAGAAATGTTGGATGCCGGCTAGGTATAGCCAAATAGTGTTGTGGGATAGGGCCAGCTGGGTATGACAGTATGAGATAAAGGCCAGTATCTGCTTGATGTTTGAAGTTTCCTAGGAGTGGTGTGTCAGGAATTTGTTTGAGGCCCTCCAGGCTGTCTGGTAGGCTTTGAGGGTGTTGCGAGAGAGTGAGACGTTGATGTGCTGGGTCGCTGTTTGCAGATGTTGTGCTAATCAAGGGTTAGCTGAGACTGAGCAAGGATAGTGGCTGATTCTGGATCAGCTCTGGGCACCTGTTCAAAAGGAGGTGTAGTTAAACGTGACAGCGCATATGCTGCAAGGATGCGCTTGCCCGGGAACAAATGTACAGTAAATAAAAAAGGGAAAAAGTTTTTGGGACTTTAAATGAGGCTGGCACTAAAGGAATGCCTGTCTCCATCCCTATCAAAAATATATTAAAAGAGAGAGCAAGATTGGGACTTTAAATGAAGCACACATCAGTAAAAAAGTAGGTCAAGTGACTATAATATTTATTATATAAAGTCCATGATATGTTATACAAACATTTTGGGTATCAACCTCAAAAATGCCAAGGGCATACAGCCTCCACACGATAACTCATGGACTGGTATTACACAATAATTTACAATCGAATACAAATTCATATAAAACATAAAAAGCAATACATACATGTATAAACATATCCTACTGTAGTTGAACCCAAAATGGTCAAGATAACCATGGTAAGTGAATAATAGATAAAAAAAAAAAAAAAAAAAAATAAGTTTTTTGAATAACCATGCCTAAGTAATGAATTATAAGACGGAGAAGATCAAATAAGTCTTGATATTCCATGGTTGAGACAAAGGATAATGGCCAACGGCTCTACGCGTTTCGCGGTATTCCAACCGCTCATCAGGAGCATACAACATGGAATAATTCTGAAAATTATATATAAAATAAAATGAAAATTTGAATTAATTGATAAAAAATTAGGGGAGTAATTTAATTATTATAATTAATTTCAAGGCTGGGCGTCAAACTCACATCTGCATCAGCGGGCCAGTAAAACAGCATCTGGGTCCGCAAAAAGAATCGCAGTGCATAGCCACCAGGCATCGAGGCAGCCCGCGGGAAAGGTAACCACCAATGCAGACACTTCCAGGGTGGGAGGATGCAATACCTGTGAAGTGAATGCAAATATCTATCTGAAAAATCTATGTGTGACAGACCAAATAAGGATCTGTCTTTCTGTGAAGATATATTTGTATAAGAAACTAGGGTGAAGAATGAGGGAGCAAGAAAAAAGGGGGGGCACCAAAACATGAAGATAAAAAGTGTGAGCAAGAAAATACCAGACTAAGATGATTAGATAAGTGAGCTAAGTATCGTGAGAATAAGTGAAAGTTCAGGAAGGAAAAGAGAGATGAATGTATGTAGCCCAACCTGTGAAGCGCCCACAATGGAGAACCATCCTGATCCCAAACACCGGCGTCATGCTGGCGAACACACTACCGGAGAGTAGGACTGCCTTCACCTGGGCGGCTCAGCCGTCAGGCGATTAGCGCCAATCCATCTCCCCAGTGTGATTGCGGAGGAATGACTATCCGACGGCACCAGAGCGCCATGAAGACGCCTAATGCCCGGCACATATAACATGACGTCAGTGAAAAGGGACCAAGTATCCACCCCCTCAACATGGCCAGAAGGCGGGGAGAGGGGAGGAGCACCGCATAGCACACCGCGTGCGTGGAGGTCAGCAGTAACGGTCAAATCAGCGAAACCCAAGCCGCTGTCAAGGGCCCACGGATGCAGTACAAGCGGGACGCATTAGCCAATATATCAATAAATAAATAATAACTATTGGGCCATTTGACAACAGCCTATACATGCTAGCAAGAGTATTCTACAGACTACTGATGTGTGCTTCCATCCC
This sequence comes from Lithobates pipiens, assembly GCF_037356315.1. NCBI lineage: Eukaryota > Metazoa > Chordata > Amphibia > Anura > Ranidae > Lithobates > Lithobates pipiens. The sequence continues at coordinate 223,034,855 of NW_027507685.1, forward strand.
TGGTATTTGATAATAAAAAAGGGAAAAAGTTTTTGGGACTTTAAATGAGGCTGGCACTAAAGGAATGCCTGTCTCCATCCCTATCAAAAATATATTAAAAGAGAGAGCAAGATTGGGACTTTAAATGAAGCACACATCAGTAAAAAAGTAGGTCAAGTGACTATAATATTTATTATATAAAGTCCATGATATGTTATACAAACATTTTGGGTATCAACCTCAAAAATGCCAAGGGCATACAGCCTCCACACGATAACTCATGGACTGGTATTACACAATAATTTACAATCGAATACAAATTCATATAAAACATAAAAAGCAATACATACATGTATAAACATATCCTACTGTAGTTGAACCCAAAATGGTCAAGATAACCATGGTAAGTGAATAATAGATAAAAAAAAAAAAAAATAAGTTTTTTGAATAACCATGCCTAAGTAATGAATTATAAGACGGAGAAGATCAAATAAGTCTTGATATTCCATGGTTGAGACAAAGGATAATGGCCAACGGCTCTACGCGTTTCGCGGTATTCCAACCGCTCATCAGGAGCATACAACATGGAATAATTCTGAAAATTATATATAAAATAAAATGAAAATTTGAATTAATTGATAAAAAATTAGGGGAGTAATTTAATTATTATAATTAATTTCAAGGCTGGGCGTCAAACTCACATCTGCATCAGCGGGCCAGTAAAACAGCATCTGGGTCCGCAAAAAGAATCGCAGTGCATAGCCACCAGGCATCGAGGCAGCCCGCGGGAAAGGTAACCACCAATGCAGACACTTCCAGGGTGGGAGGATGCAATACCTGTGAAGTGAATGCAAATATCTATCTGAAAAATCTATGTGTGACAGACCAAATAAGGATCTGTCTTTCTGTGAAGATATATTTGTATAAGAAACTAGGGTGAAGAATGAGGGAGCAAGAAAAAAGGGGGGGCACCAAAACATGAAGATAAAAAGTGTGAGCAAGAAAATACCAGACTAAGATGATTAGATAAGTGAGCTAAGTATCGTGAGAATAAGTGAAAGTTCAGGAAGGAAAAGAGAGATGAATGTATGTAGCCCAACCTGTGAAGCGCCCACAATGGAGAACCATCCTGATCCCAAACACCGGCGTCATGCTGGCGAACACACTACCGGAGAGTAGGACTGCCTTCACCTGGGCGGCTCAGCCGTCAGGCGATTAGCGCCAATCCATCTCCCCAGTGTGATTGCGGAGGAATGACTATCCGACGGCACCAGAGCGCCATGAAGACGCCTAATGCCCGGCACATATAACATGACGTCAGTGAAAAGGGACCAAGTATCCACCCCCTCAACATGGCCAGAAGGCGGGGAGAGGGGAGGAGCACCGCATAGCACACCGCGTGCGTGGAGGTCAGCAGTAACGGTCAAATCAGCGAAACCCAAGCCGCTGTCAAGGGCCCACGGATGCAGTACAAGCGGGACGCATTAGCCAATATATCAATAAATAAATAATAACTATTGGGCCATTTGACAACAGCCTATACATGCTAGCAAGAGTATTCTACAGACTACTGATGTGTGCTTCCATCCCTGGTATTTGATAATAAAAAAGGGAAAAAGTTTTTGGGACTTTAAATGAGGCTGGCACTAAAGGAATGCCTGTCTCCATCCCTATCAAAAATATATTAAAAGAGAGAGCAAGATTGGGACTTTAAATGAAGCACACATCAGTAAAAAAGTAGGTCAAGTGACTATAATATTTATTATATAAAGTCCATGATATGTTATACAAACATTTTGGGTATCAACCTCAAAAATGCCAAGGGCATACAGCCTCCACACGATAACTCATGGACTGGTATTACACAATAATTTACAATCGAATACAAATTCATATAAAACATAAAAAGCAATACATACATGTATAAACATATCCTACTGTAGTTGAACCCAAAATGGTCAAGATAACCATGGTAAGTGAATAATAGATAAAAAAAAAAAAAAAAAAAAAAGTTTTTTGAATAACCATGCCTAAGTAATGAATTATAAGACGGAGAAGATCAAATAAGTCTTGATATTCCATGGTTGAGACAAAGGATAATGGCCAACGGCTCTACGCGTTTCGCGGTATTCCAACCGCTCATCAGGAGCATACAACATGGAATAATTCTGAAAATTATATATAAAATAAAATGAAAATTTGAATTAATTGATAAAAAATTAGGGGAATAATTTAATTATTATAATTAATTTCAAGGCTGGGCGTCAAACTCACATCTGCATCAGCGGGCCAGTAAAACAGCATCTGGGTCCGCAAAAAGAATCGCAGTGCATAGCCACCAGGCATCGAGGCAGCCCGCGGGAAAGGTAACCACCAATGCAGACACTTCCAGGGTGGGAGGATGCAATACCTGTGAAGTGAATGCAAATATCTATCTGAAAAATCTATGTGTGACAGACCAAATAAGGATCTGTCTTTCTGTGAAGATATATTTGTATAAGAAACTAGGGTGAAGAATGAGGGAGCAAGAAAAAAGGGGGGGCACCAAAACATGAAGATAAAAAGTGTGAGCAAGAAAATACCAGACTAAGATGATTAGATAAGTGAGCTAAGTATCGTGAGAATAAGTGAAAGTTCAGGAAGGAAAAGAGAGATGAATGTATGTAGCCCAACCTGTGAAGCGCCCACAATGGAGAACCATCCTGATCCCAAACACCGGCGTCATGCTGGCGAACACACTACCGGAGAGTAGGACTGCCTTCACCTGGGCGGCTCAGCCGTCAGGCGATTAGCGCCAATCCATCTCCCCAGTGTGATTGCGGAGGAATGACTATCACTTCACAGGTATTGCATCCTCCCACCCTGGAAGTGTCTGCATTGGTGGTTACCTTTCCCGCGGGCTGCCTCGATGCCTGGTGGCTATGCACTGCGATTCTTTTTGCGGACCCAGATGCTGTTTTACTGGCCCGCTGATGCAGATGTGAGTTTGACGCCCAGCCTTGAAATTAATTATAATAATTAAATTACTCCCCTAATTTTTTATCAATTAATTCAAATTTTCATTTTATTTTATATATAATTTTCAGAATTATTCCATGTTGTATGCTCCTGATGAGCGGTTGGAATACCGCGAAACGCGTAGAGCCGTTGGCCATTATCCTTTGTCTCAACCATGGAATATCAAGACTTATTTGATCTTCTCCGTCTTATAATTCATTACTTAGGCATGGTTATTCAAAAAACTTATTTTTTTTTTTTTTTTTTTTTTATCTATTATTCACTTACCATGGTTATCTTGACCATTTTGGGTTCAACTACAGTAGGATATGTTTATACATGTATGTATTGCTTTTTATGTTTTATATGAATTTGTATTCGATTGTAAATTATTGTGTAATACCAGTCCATGAGTTATCGTGTGGAGGCTGTATGCCCTTGGCATTTTTGAGGTTGATACCCAAAATGTTTGTATAACATATCATGGACTTTATATAATAAATATTATAGTCACTTGACCTACTTTTTTACTGATGTGAGCTTCATTTAAAGTCCCAATCTTGCTCTCTCTTTTAATATATTTTTGATAGGGATGGAGACAGGCATTCCTTTAGTGCCAGCCTCATTTAAAGTCCCAAAAACTTTTTCCCTTTTTTATTATCAAATACCAGGGATGGAAGCACACATCAGTAGTCTGTAGAATACTCTTGCTAGCATGTATAGGCTGTTGTCAAATGGCCCAATAGTTATTATTTATTTATTGATATATTGGCTAATGCGTCCCGCTTGTACTGCATCCGTGGGCCCTTGACAGCGGCTTGGGTTTCGCTGATTTGACCGTTACTGCTGACCTCCACGCACGCGGTGTGCTATGCGGTGCTCCTCCCCTCTCCCCGCCTTCTGGCCATGTTGAGGGGGTGGATACTTGGTCCCTTTTCACTGACGTCATGTTATATGTGCCGGGCATTAGGCGTCTTCATGGCGCTCTGGTGCCGTCGGATAGTCATTCCTCCGCAATCACACTGGGGAGATGGATTGGCGCTAATCGCCTGACGGCTGAGCCGCCCAGGTGAAGGCAGTCCTACTCTCCGGTAGTGTGTTCGCCAGCATGACGCCGGTGTTTGGGATCAGGATGGTTCTCCATTGTGGGCGCTTCACAGGTTGGGCTACATACATTCATCTCTCTTTTCCTTCCTGAACTTTCACTTATTCTCACGATACTTAGCTCACTTATCTAATCATCTTAGTCTGGTATTTTCTTGCTCACACTTTTTATCTTCATGTTTTGGTGCCCCCCCTTTTTTCTTGCTCCCTCATTCTTCACCCTAGTTTCTTATACAAATATATCTTCACAGAAAGACAGATCCTTATTTGGTCTGTCACACATAGATTTTTCAGATAGATATTTGCATTCACTTCACAGGTATTGCATCCTCCCACCCTGGAAGTGTCTGCATTGGTGGTTACCTTTCCCGCGGGCTGCCTCGATGCCTGGTGGCTATGCACTGCGATTCTTTTTGCGGACCCAGATGCTGTTTTACTGGCCCGCTGATGCAGATGTGAGTTTGACGCCCAGCCTTGAAATTAATTATAATAATTAAATTACTCCCCTAATTTTTTATCAATTAATTCAAATTTTCATTTTATTTTATATATAATTTTCAGAATTATTCCATGTTGTATGCTCCTGATGAGCGGTTGGAATACCGCGAAACGCGTAGAGCCGTTGGCCATTATCCTTTGTCTCAACCATGGAATATCAAGACTTATTTGATCTTCTCCGTCTTATAATTCATTACTTAGGCATGGTTATTCAAAAAACTTATTTTTTTTTTTTTTTTTTTTTTATCTATTATTCACTTACCATGGTTATCTTGACCATTTTGGGTTCAACTACAGTAGGATATGTTTATACATGTATGTATTGCTTTTTATGTTTTATATGAATTTGTATTCGATTGTAAATTATTGTGTAATACCAGTCCATGAGTTATCGTGTGGAGGCTGTATGCCCTTGGCATTTTTGAGGTTGATACCCAAAATGTTTGTATAACATATCATGGACTTTATATAATAAATATTATAGTCACTTGACCTACTTTTTTACTGATGTGTGCTTCATTTAAAGTCCCAATCTTGCTCTCTCTTTTAAATGTACAGTAAACTTTGAACTGAATTTGTGATGACAGTTGTACCAGCCTACGCAGGAAGGACACGACTGCGAGGGATTTAGACCTGCCTCTATAATAATCTCTGCTGTGGCTTGGGTATAGCTAAAATAAGGAGGAAATCCGGGTAAACCCAGGGTTTAGGAGTATCTCTGGCGGCCATGGTCCTGTAAACCAATGGTGGCCAAAAATTGCAGCGAAGCCTGTGGTGGCTGCAGCATCTGTCACTACCTGGGGTGATGAGGATGACAATGAACATTGATATACTGATCCATGTAGTACGGAACCTTCCGACATTGATAGGTCTGCAGTGTCCAAATTAAGGCTCTGACAGGGGTCCTGTGTCTGGGAGAGGAAGACCAGGAAGCGTGACATAAAGATCAACCCTGGGGAATGACCCATATTGCAGAATTGAGCATTCTCAAAAGAGACTGAAAAAACGATCAAAAACAGCGCATCAAAGGGACTAGTAGATTGATGTGAAAAAGACTTTAAAATGTCATTTATTAAATGTAAAAAATAAACACAGACATCTGATCCCTGCAGGATCTCAAACACATAAAAAACACCAATCATAAAACGGACAGATGTTTGATAATGAAAAGCTCCTCAGATCTCTCAATTATAACTTTGGAAAGGTCAAAACCAACGACCAATGTGCACAGCTTTCGAATGCCTAATGAATGCAATCAATCATCTGAAAGAACCCAAAAAGTCAGTGTAAACGAATGGAACAACGTTTCTAGGGACACTCACTTCATAGGTGTTCAATGGGCTGCAGAGCTGATGAGTCCAGTCTGATGACCGAGGGGGAGGTGTCTATTTCAGCTCCATCTGAAGCGTTCGGCTTGGAGGCAGAGGTGTAATGCTGCACGCTAGGTGGTAAGGATCAAGCTTAGTCACCAGATGATATCAGCTGTACACATAGGCAGCTTGGAGAACGCTGCACTGCCTGCAGTGCGGCTTGTCCGAGCGGCTGTGGATCACATGAGAGGCTTGTCACGTGGAAGGCTGTGAAGGGGAAGGTTGCTATGCCGACTCTCCTGCTTACATGTTTCGCGCTCCTGCGCTTTGTCAAAGCTGGAGCGGCATACAGCAACCAGAAAGATAAAGGCATCGGGTAGTGTGTAGGGGCGGGGACTGTCGAAGTCTCTCAGGTTAACCCCTAATGTGTCACTAAGCCTCCTGCAGTTAAAACCTTATTAGACAGGGGTCTGTGTCAGTGAAAGAACTGTTAGAAAACATCTAATAGGAAATGTGGATTGAAACATATGGTTGACACAGTGGTGTAGTGGTTAGCACTCTCACCTAGCAGCAAGCAGGACGCTGGTTCGATTCCCAACCACGCCACCACCCGCCTGAAGCTTGTATGTTCTCCCTGTGCCTGTGTGGGTTTCCATGGGGATATTAAAGGATATACAGAAGGGAGAAGAATGCTATGGATAAAAGGACACTGTAAGTTAAAAAAACACTGTAAGTTAAAAAAACTCAAGGGGGGGAAAAAATGCGGAGACCAAGGGCAAAAAAACAAATTATTTAAAAGATATATTTTATATTATTATTATTAAGTCCTTTCCTATAGGATAGTTAGAATAAATATATTAGCTACTCTTCGTTCATAAAAAAAATAAAAATAAAAAAAAAAAAAAAAAAAAAAAAGGAAAATGAAAGAAAATGAAAATATATTTTCTATAAAAAATGTAGGGTGGCGGTCATGAACGATGAGTAGCGACTATATCTGAGTAACCTATATCAAGAGGTTATGCTGAGGATGTCAATGTCTTCATTGAGGCCATCAGGCGAGAGAGACCCCATAAGATATATCCAGAAGGTCTCCCTGCGACAAAGGTGGGAGAATCTTTCGTTGGCCGTTAGGGTACCCTTGGGGATAGCCTCAATTGCAAGGACCTCCATTTCTTTAAAGTTTTTATCATGACAATGGCGAAAATGGCGTGGCACGCTGTGTTGAATGCAGCCCTCTTTAATCAGGCGGCGATGTTCGCCCACCCTGACTCGTAGGGCCCGCATAGTGCGGCCTACATAAAGGAGGCCACAGGGACAACGTAAAACATATATTACGTATTCTGTAGAACACGTGATGAATTGTTTAATCTCAAAGGTTTTTCCTTTGGATGTAGTGATGGTGGATTGGCCGTTGGGGATGGACTGACAAGTATAACAACCTCTTTTACGACATTTAAAAATCCCACATCTATTATCAAAGTACATCCTAATATCAGGGAATATATTATTATCCTTTCTATTGGATTTTATAAGTTTATTGGGAGCAATAATATTTTTGATTGTACGAGAGCGTCTAAAAGTGATTTGGGGTCTGACCGGAAGGAGTGGTGCTAAAATCGGATCCAGCTTTAGGATATCGTAATGTTTAAGAATTATTTTAGACATATGTTTATATTGTGTGTTAAAGGTAGAAATAAACCTAATTGTAGTATAGTCATTAGTGGAATTTTTGGGACGTTTTTTCGTAGGTGAATGCTTGGTTGCGTGTTCCATAAAGGCCTGTGTAACTAAATCATCTGGGTATTCTTTTTCTAAGAATTTTTTTGCCATCTGCTGGCCTTGTTGTGTATAGTCCTCAGTTGAGGTACAGTTTCTACGTAACCTTTGGAACTGACCGCTAGGAATATTTTTCTTCCAAGCAGGGTGATGGCAACTCTTATAATGAAGGTAAGAGTTGCCTGCTGTGGGTTTAATATGGTTGCTAGTGGTGACACTATGCTCATTATGAGAAAGTACAAGGTCCAAAAAGACCAGATGGTTTTGGTCGATGACCGATGTGAAAGATAGACCCATAGAATTGTTGTTGCAATAAGTGACGAAGGAGGAAAAAGTCTCAACTCCGCCACTCCATATGAGCAAAATGTCATCTATATAACGACCATAAAATACGATAAACTCAGCAAAAGGATTGTTTCTCCAGATTTTTTGTTCCTCCCAAAAGCCCATGGTGAGGTTCGCATATACCGGGGCAAAACTGGCTCCCATGGCTGTACCTTGGCGCTGGAGGAAAAATTGGTCTAAAAAGGTGAAGTAGTTATGTTTCAAGCAGAACTCTATGCTCAATAATAAAAATTCAGACTGTTTGGAGTTCATGCTTTCATCAATGCTCAAAAAGTGTTGTATTGCATTCAGTCCCACTTCGTGGGGTATAGAAGTATAAAGCGAGTTGACGTCTAAAGAGGCCCACATATATTCGTCAGACCATCTGTAGTTTTCCATAACCTCAATCACCTGACTGGAGTCCTTAATATAGGAAGGAAGTTGCACCACCAATGGCTGTAAGATGTGATCTATGAACGAAGAGTAGCTAATATATTTATTCTAACTATCCTATAGGAAAGGACTTAATAATAATAATATAAAATATATCTTTTAAATAATTTGTTTTTTTGCCCTTGGTCTCCGCATTTTTTCCCCCCCTTGAGTTTTTTTAACTTACAGTGTTTTTTTAACTTACAGTGTCCTTTTATCCATAGCATTCTTCTCCCTTCTGTATATCCTTTAATATCCCCATGGAAACCCACACAGGCACAGGGAGAACATACAAGCTTCAGGCGGGTGGTGGCGTGGTTGGGAATCGAACCAGCGTCCTGCTTGCTGCTAGGTGAGAGTGCTAACCACTACACCACTGTGTCAACCATATGTTTCAATCCACATTTCCTATTAGATGTTTTCTAACAGTTCTTTCACTGACACAGACCCCTGTCTAATAAGGTTTTAACTGCAGGAGGCTTAGTGACACATTAGGGGTTAACCTGAGAGACTTCGACAGTCCCCGCCCCTACACACTACCCGATGCCTTTATCTTTCTGGTTGCTGTATGCCGCTCCAGCTTTGACAAAGCGCAGGAGCGCGAAACATGTAAGCAGGAGAGTCGGCATAGCAACCTTCCCCTTCACAGCCTTCCACGTGACAAGCCTCTCATGTGATCCACAGCCGCTCGGACAAGCCGCACTGCAGGCAGTGCAGCGTTCTCCAAGCTGCCTATGTGTACAGCTGATATCATCTGGTGACTAAACTTGATCCTTACCACCTAGCGTGCAGCATTACACCTCTGCCTCCAAGCCGAACGCTTCAGATGGAGCTGAAATAGACACCTCCCCCTCGGTCATCAGACTGGACTCATCAGCTCTGCAGCCCATTGAACACCTATGAAGTGAGTGTCCCTAGAAACGTTGTTCCATTCGTTTACACTGACTTTTTGGGTTCTTTCAGATGATTGATTGCATTCATTAGGCATTCGAAAGCTGTGCACATTGGTCGTTGGTTTTGACCTTTCCAAAGTTATAATTGAGAGATCTGAGGAGCTTTTCATTATCAAACATCTGTCCGTTTTATGATTGGTGTTTTTTATGTGTTTGAGATCCTGCAGGGATCAGATGTCTGTGTTTATTTTTTACATTTAATAAATGACATTTTAAAGTCTTTTTCACATCAATCTACTAGTCCCTTTGATGCGCTGTTTTTGATCGTTTTTTCTGCTGCATCCATTTTTTGCCAAGTCCATAATGGGTTAACAGCCGCACATTGAGACCATCTACAGGACATTTATTTAAATAAACAAACATCCCACGAGATAGTCAAACGCTCTTAAAGAGACCATTCATTTGTGCGCCAACTTTATCTTGTTTTGTTTTACGTTGTATGTTTTGGACTCTGGTTGGCTGCCAATGAATAGACTGATCGACGGCTTGATTATGTCCTACAAGTTGATATAAGGGAAAAAAAATCACAGACTCTATGATTAAGCTTGTGTAATATTCCATTTCACAACAAAGACAGTCACCAATCTTATGGACTTTACATGATCGTTTTTTTGTTTTTTATGATAATTGTCATGTGGAAGCTCTGATGTTTTTATGTGTATATACATATAATTAATAGTATTACTTATAGTATTGGGTTTTTTTAAAACAGATTCATATTCCATTCCACACCATTTTTATTCTCAGTTGTTTCCTTTTTCTTTTTTCCCCCTTTTTTTCCCACCCCCCTCCTTGTGCCCCCTCCCCCTTTTTTTTTTTTTTTTTTTTTTTTTTTTTTTTTTTTTTTTTCCAATGGATCGCATTAATCGTTTACAATCTATATTTAACAAATTAGAAGAGACAAGGGCAGACAGTACTATTGACGTGACATCTAAGTCCAGTTCCCCGAATAAGGACCTTCCACATACTGAAGCATTTGAAATACAAATGCGTAAGGCCTTTCTAAAACTCCAAGATGCCAAACAATACGAAAACGCACAATGGTGGGATTTAGCGTTTTTACAGAAATACCTGGAACTAGGTATTACCCCTAGGGGTCTCCAGATAAAAAAACAATGTAGTTTTTTAGACGAAGACCTCTCTAAGGAATGGCAAATGATTTCGGAATTTTGCACCACCAAATGGATTAGAATATTAGTGCAACAACGAGAACGTAAACTTAGAAAGGCAGAGGAATCAGTTAAAGCCAAAACTCAGGCTATTCAGGAGTTTAGTACATCTTGTCTCTTTTTGAAATGGATGGAAGTCCAGGACAAAAACATCAGGAAAGATGAGGATGCAATGATTCACACAAAAACCAGTAAATTAGAGAGAGACATTGGCGATTATAGATCAGGCCACATCTTTGAGTGGAAGAAGAGAAACCCCACTCCCACTATGAACCGCATTCAACCACAGACAGGAATGGACCATGTATATACACCTCATAACACCATGGTCCTACACAATAATACTAGGACCAAATTTAAAAACCATAAGACAAGTAAGCCTCACAAAATTAAAAATTCCTCTAATAACACGGGAACCAATAGGACCAGTAGGCCCTATCATTCTAAATTTGAGCACCACAAGGTGACACGTGGTGCTCCTGACCCCCCCCGAGGCCTAAGCGATTACACAATCACCCATAAGAAGGATGGCGCAGACTGCAACCCCAATATAACAGCCAACCCCCTATTGGTTAGCACTTCGCCTACTGTTGCCCCATCCCCCTCTGGCCTATCCGATCAACCGGATGTTACTGAAAATAGACTACCCATTTTTTCGGTAGTCACATCCAATAAGTATAGCCCTCTGGTGAAAGATTTGGACAAGTACATTAAGGAAGGAGCTCGCCCTAGATCTAGTAACAAAACATGTGCACCCAATGAAAGTAAGGTAAAAGACAGTACTTCAGTGACACCTCCCAATTTTGAGGAAGGTTTTTTAGCCCTGTCTCCAAAGGGAGTCATGTTTACAAAAGAAAAGAGAAAACTAGAAGAGGTTGCAGAGGAGGACGTAAGCTTAAGGCAAAACAAAAAAGAAAGGGTGGAGACATAGTGGAAGAGAGTACCATAAAAATCTTCAACCTTTCATCACACACCCTCAATCCATATGAATTAGCATTATTGAAGAAAGGTCTAAGCTTTTCGCCATCCACTGGACCAAATAAATTTGGCCTCTTCAAAGATTTAAATAAATTTATTCGATCTCTTACCCTGAAAAGACATTTTGCAAAAACAATTATTAATAACAACAAAAAAGGAGATTCAACACCTGAAATCGATAATATTGATATGAATGTCACCCCCCAGGATGACATTTTGAGAATTCTTGAAGACTTGTGGAGCGAGTGTCATATCTCAAGCCAAACACAATATCCCTTTACAGAACCAGCGATAATTCATACTCATCTGAAACCGGCGTCCACCTTCAACCCAACCCATTCTAAGGGCCCCTTTATTGAGACTTTTTACCAAGTGGTTTATAAAGAATTTATTGAGTTATGCAATACAACCAATAACAAAAAACAAGCTAATCTAAATAAATTTGAACAACAGGCTCTTCATAACCTTACCACCAACAAGAACATTGTGGTCAAACAAGCCGATAAAGGAGGGAGTCTAGTCGTACAGGACATGGGCGACTACCTTGGCGAAGCCAATCGCCTGTTATCTGATACGACTACATATCAAAAACTTCAAACCGACCCCCTTCCAATTTACCAGCGTGATTTAATTACGTTGGTAGACAAAGCTCAAAAAGATGGGGTGTTAAATCCCCAAGAAAAACGATTCCTCCTCCCCAAAGTCTGCAGCACCCCTTACTTTTATCATCTCCCCAAGGTTCACAAGTCCCTTACTAACCCTCCGGGTAGACCAATAGTGGCCAGTACTAATAGTTTCACTAGCGGCCTTTCGGCCTATATAGATCACATCTTACAGCCATTGGTGGTGCAACTTCCTTCCTATATTAAGGACTCCAGTCAGGTGATTGAGGTTATGGAAAACTACAGATGGTCTGACGAATATATGTGGGCCTCTTTAGACGTCAACTCGCTTTATACTTCTATACCCCACGAAGTGGGACTGAATGCAATACAACACTTTTTGAGCATTGATGAAAGCATGAACTCCAAACAGTCTGAATTTTTATTATTGAGCATAGAGTTCTGCTTGAAACATAACTACTTCACCTTTTTAGACCAATTTTTCCTCCAGCGCCAAGGTACAGCCATGGGAGCCAGTTTTGCCCCGGTATATGCGAACCTCACCATGGGCTTTTGGGAGGAACAAAAAATCTGGAGAAACAATCCTTTTGCTGAGTTTATCGTATTTTATGGTCGTTATATAGATGACATTTTGCTCATATGGAGTGGCGGAGTTGAGACTTTTTCCTCCTTCGTCACTTATTGCAACAACAATTCTATGGGTCTATCTTTCACATCGGTCATCGACCAAAACCATCTGGTCTTTTTGGACCTTGTACTTTCTCATAATGAGCATAGTGTCACCACTAGCAACCATATTAAACCCACAGCAGGCAACTCTTACCTTCATTATAAGAGTTGCCATCACCCTGCTTGGAAGAAAAATATTCCTAGCGGTCAGTTCCAAAGGTTACGTAGAAACTGTACCTCAACTGAGGACTATACACAACAAGGCCAGCAGATGGCAAAAAAATTCTTAGAAAAAGAATACCCAGATGATTTAGTTACACAGGCCTTTATGGAACACGCAACCAAGCATTCACCTACGAAAAAACGTCCCAAAAATTCCACTAATGACTATACTACAATTAGGTTTATTTCTACCTTTAACACACAATATAAACATATGTCTAAAATAATTCTTAAACATTACGATATCCTAAAGCTGGATCCGATTTTAGCACCACTCCTTCCGGTCAGACCCCAAATCACTTTTAGACGCTCTCGTACAATCAAAAATATTATTGCTCCCAATAAACTTATAAAATCCAATAGAAAGGATAATAATATATTCCCTGATATTAGGATGTACTTTGATAATAGATGTGGGATTTTTAAATGTCGTAAAAGAGGTTGTTATACTTGTCAGTCCATCCCCAACGGCCAATCCACCATCACTACATCCAAAGGAAAAACCTTTGAGATTAAACAATTCATCACGTGTTCTACAGAATACGTAATATATGTTTTACGTTGTCCCTGTGGCCTCCTTTATGTAGGCCGCACTATGCGGGCCCTACGAGTCAGGGTGGGCGAACATCGCCGCCTGATTAAAGAGGGCTGCATTCAACACAGCGTGCCACGCCATTTTCGCCATTGTCATGATAAAAACTTTAAAGAAATGGAGGTCCTTGCAATTGAGGCTATCCCCAAGGGTACCCTAACGGCCAACGAAAGATTCTCCCACCTTTGTCGCAGGGAGACCTTCTGGATATATCTTATGGGGTCTCTCTCGCCTGATGGCCTCAATGAAGACATTGACATCCTCAGCATAACCTCTTGATATAGGTTACTCAGATATAGTCGCTACTCATCGTTCATGACCGCCACCCTACATTTTTTATAGAAAATATATTTTCATTTTCTTTCATTTTCCTTTTTTTTTTTTTTTTTTTTATTTTTATTTTTTTTATGAACGAAGAGTAGCTAATATATTTATTCTAACTATCCTATAGGAAAGGACTTAATAATAATAATATAAAATATATCTTTTAAATAATTTGTTTTTTTGCCCTTGGTCTCCGCATTTTTTCCCCCCCTTGAGTTTTTTTAACTTACAGTGTTTTTTTAACTTACAGTGTCCTTTTATCCATAGCATTCTTCTCCCTTCTGTATATCCTTTAATATCCCCATGGAAACCCACACAGGCACAGGGAGAACATACAAGCTTCAGGCGGGTGGTGGCGTGGTTGGGAATCGAACCAGCGTCCTGCTTGCTGCTAGGTGAGAGTGCTAACCACTACACCACTGTGTCAACCATATGTTTCAATCCACATTTCCTATTAGATGTTTTCTAACAGTTCTTTCACTGACACAGACCCCTGTCTAATAAGGTTTTAACTGCAGGAGGCTTAGTGACACATTAGGGGTTAACCTGAGAGACTTCGACAGTCCCCGCCCCTACACACTACCCGATGCCTTTATCTTTCTGGTTGCTGTATGCCGCTCCAGCTTTGACAAAGCGCAGGAGCGCGAAACATGTAAGCAGGAGAGTCGGCATAGCAACCTTCCCCTTCACAGCCTTCCACGTGACAAGCCTCTCATGTGATCCACAGCCGCTCGGACAAGCCGCACTGCAGGCAGTGCAGCGTTCTCCAAGCTGCCTATGTGTACAGCTGATATCATCTGGTGACTAAGCTTGATCCTTACCACCTAGCGTGCAGCATTACACCTCTGCCTCCAAGCCGAACGCTTCAGATGGAGCTGAAATAGACACCTCCCCCTCGGTCATCAGACTGGACTCATCAGCTCTGCAGCCCATTGAACACCTATGAAGTGAGTGTCCCTAGAAACGTTGTTCCATTCGTTTACACTGACTTTTTGGGTTCTTTCAGATGATTGATTGCATTCATTAGGCATTCGAAAGCTGTGCACATTGGTCGTTGGTTTTGACCTTTCCAAAGTTATAATTGAGAGATCTGAGGAGCTTTTCATTATCAAACATCTGTCCGTTTTATGATTGGTGTTTTTTATGTGTTTGAGATCCTGCAGGGATCAGATGTCTGTGTTTATTTTTTACATTTAATAAATGACATTTTAAAGTCTTTTTCACATCAATCTACTAGTCCCTTTGATGCGCTGTTTTTGATCGTTTTTTCTGCTGCATCCATTTTTTGCCAAGTCCATAATGGGTTAACAGCCGCACATTGAGACCATCTACAGGACATTTATTTAAATAAACAAACATCCCACGAGATAGTCAAACGCTCTTAAAGAGACCATTCATTTGTGCGCCAACTTTATCTTGTTTTGTTTCAAAAGAGACTGAAGCTGCTTCTTGGTACACCCCCGTGTATGGGTGAAGTGTTGCAGAACTGACCTGATGGGGTCAGCTTGTCAAGGAGGAGGCTGGCCTGCATGGAGTTGTTAATACAAAAGAGGTTAATGTAGAGCTCGGGTCCGGATTGTTGAGTTTTGGAGACCGTAAGCTAAAGGAAGTAATTTTTTTTATATATAAACGAGTCAGGTGTTGTCTGTATAGTACCTGGCTGCCAGTACCATTAAAGATTAATTCGCTAGGCCGTAGAAAACCGTAAAGGGCCAGGTAGATGGTTGCTTGGATGACTAGATTGGGGAACGTGCGAGGATATTTTACATGTCCCTAAAGATGGCAGTTGTGATGGGCAAGCGTTTGCCGTTGGCTATGGGCTGATGCTTCTAGATGACAGGTAGAGGGGATCTTACTGTATGGGCCATCAACAGGGACGGCTCACCAGGGTCCTGTAAGGATAGAAATGCTGGTCGCTGGCTAGGTATAGCCTGATAGTGTAACGAGAAGAAGCCAGCTGCGTGTGGCAACTCGATATCTCGTGTAGGACTCAATTGTCTCAACTGTCCTAAGGGAGAAATGACAGACAGGAAACAGTGACTGGCTCATATGAAAATGCAACTGGAGACAAGTGGCCAATCGAGTACCGCTGAAAATGATGTGTGGCTGTATGAGTGCCCCCGAGAATGTGCTTGCAAGTTATGCTAAGTTGCGTGCCTTGCCACAATTGCAAGTGTTGTGCTTAAATGTGTGTTTGTAACGATTGCAATGGAGTTAATGTTGCTGGAGACGTGTTCGTAGTGGCTGTGAGAGTTCGTATTACTGCATGTACTTGCGAAGACTGAAGAAGTTATGCCAGGATGCGTGGTTGCAACGATTGCAAGAAGTTATGCTAGGATGCATAGCTAGCTAGGTCGAAAAAGACAAAAGTCCACCCAGTCCAGCCACAACAAATCAACAAATAAACAAACAAAATATTGCACAATCCAACACACCCAATTCCACACCCACAGCTGATCCAGAGGAAGGCAAAAAACCCCAGCAGAGCATGCTCCAATTTTCTACAGCAGGGGAAAAAATTCCTTTCTGATCCCCCAAGAGGCAATCGGATTTCTCTCTGGATCAACTTACCTATAATATTAGTACCCCGTTATATTATGTACATTAGGAAAGTATCCAGGCCTTACCTAAAGCAATATACTAAGCTAGCCAGAACTGCGTGTCAGCAACGATTGCAATAAGTTTTTGCCTGGGGTATTTCTTGCGACAATTGCAAAAGCTTATGCTTGGATGTGTGCTTGCAACTATTGCAAGAAGTATATGCTTGGATGCGTGCTTGCAATGGTTGCAAAAAGTTATGCTTGGATGCGAGTTTGCAATGATTGCAAGGAGTTATGCTTGTATGCATGCTTGTCGCGATTGCAAGATTTTTTTTGAATGGATGCGTGCTTGCAACCATTGCAAGAAGTTGTACTTGGATGTGTCTGAAATTAATCCGATATGAATCGGATGCGAGTATGAAATTAATCCTATGAATTGGTTGTATGAAATAAATCTGATACGAAGCGATCATAGAGTGTATGAAATTAATCCGATATGAATCGGTTGAATTATACAAGTGAGGCTGAAATGATGGGTGCGGATCAATGCGTTGTTGGTTTGAGTGGATTCGACTCGATAAAGTGATAAGTGTGTGAAATGAAATGAGTGAAATGTTTTGCCGTGATATAGGCAAGAATTGGTACACTGCAACAAACAATGAGTTAGACTGGGGAGCACAGAATGAAATGAGGCCAAGACAACTGGGGCATGCCGGAACGAATCGGGGCATAACGGGTGCTACTGGATTTGAATCGGGACGCGGTACGAGACAGTGAAAATTAGTGAAATGATGAAATGAATGAAATGATCGCCATGACGGAGGCACGAATCGATGAGCCGCAAACTGCGACTGACAATGAACCAGACTCTGGAGCATGTACTGAAATGAGGCACGCCGAGATGAATTAGTGTGTAGATGTGATTAGATACGTGTCGGATCGGGACACGTGACAAAGAAATGATATGCCATGCCTCCAAACAGGAGGGTACGGGCATATAGTACGGTGTGCTTTTTTTGTACAAGTGGGTAGAAAAAAGGTCAGTGTGCTAGATTATTTAAATCGTTTATAAAGTTATGCATATACATGGTCTACATGTGTTGAATTCCTTCGGCATCCATGCCTCATTCATTTTTATAAATGTGAGGTAGTCAACATTGTCGTGAGCTAGGCGAGTACGCTTATCGGTCACGATCTCCCCTGCTGCGCTGAACGTCCTTTCGGACGAGGGGCAAGCCAACAGTTCCATTGCAAATTGTGCAAGCTCTGGCCAGAGTTCAAGCCTGCCCACCCAGTAGTCCAGGAGTTCATCACTTCTCAGAGCGTCCACATTGGCCGTTAATCCGATGTAGTCAGACACCTGGCGGTCTAGGCGTTCCCTGATGCTGGATCCGGATGACACCTGTCGATGGGTCGCCTGAAAGAACGATCTCATATCAGAAGTGACCAACACATCTTCAAACAGCCCTCTTATTGCAGGCGCTGTTGGATTGGTACCTGCAACTCTTTCTCTGGGAGTGGGAATTCCTCTGCCAGCCCCACGCAAAAGCAGAATGCAGCATTTCTCTAAGCAAGGCCTGGAAGTGCTCCATTCAGACAGCCCTCTGTGATGGTGGTAACATTTCCACCATTTTGTGTTTGTACCGGGGGTCTAAGTACGTTGCCACCCAGTACTGGTCCTTGACCTTATGCTTTTTATACGGAGGTCCCTGTTAAAACACTGGAGTATGAAGGCCCCCATTTGCACTCAACTGGAAGCAGTGTGGTGGTCTAGCTCCTGCTCATCATCCAGGATAATGTCGCCCTCCTCGTTCTCCTCCCCCCATCCATGGACAACAACAGGGATCCCAGAAAGGTTTAAAGCATGCTCTTCTTGCTCCTCCTTATCTCCCCCGGCACCATCCTTCTCTGACTCCTCTTCAGACTCCTGTTGTTGACTTGTCTCAGATAGAGTAGCCCACCTGAGAATTCATCCAGCATTGCGACTTCCTCATTTCCCTGCTTCTCTACAGCTTGATTAATGACACGACGCAATGCACGCTCCATAAAGGAGGCATAAGGTACGATGTCACTGATGGCACCATGGCTGCGACTGACCAGTTTGGTGATCTCCTTAAATGGCCGCAGAAGGCTGCATGCATCGCGCATGAGCAGCCACTGGCGCGGTGAAAAAAAGCCAGCTCCCCAGAACCTGTTCTGCTGCAGAGTTCGTACAAGTAGTCATTAACTGCACGTTTCTGCTGGAGCAGCCTATCAAGCATATAGAAGGTTGAGTTCCATCACGTCGGGCAATCGCAAATAAAACGTCTGACCGGCAGATTGTGTCGTCGCTGAATGTCAGCAAGGCGAGCCATGGCCGTGTAAGATCTTCTGAAATGGCCCGAGATTTTCCTTGCCTGCCGCAAGATGTCCTGGACCCCAGGGTATTTGACAACGAATCTCTGCATGACCAAGTTTAAGACGTGTGCCATGCATGGCACGTGTGTAATTTTGCCCTGTTTCAATGCGCTAAGCATATTGGCACCGTTGTCACACACCACTTTACCAACTGTCAAATTGAGCAGTGTTAGCCACTGATCTGCCTGTGAATGCAAAGCTGAAAGGAGTGCAGGGCCTTCCTCCTCCGCGGAGATCTTCTGGTCTTCTCTCCTCGTCGCGTTGTCTTCTGGGTAATGGGTCGCGCTGTGTTCTGGGAACTGTGTGTTCCAGAACACAGCGCGTCCCATTCACAAAGCGCTGCGTGACTCGCGCATGAGCAGTAGGAAACGGGCAGTGAAGCCGTAAGGCTCCACTGCCTGTTTCCCTTACAAGGAATGGCGGCGCCGGGACCCGAGAGCCGAGGGACGGGTCGGCCTCGGGCGGCCGACATCGCGGGCGCCCTGGACAGGTAAGTGGGCTTATTAAGTCAGCAGCTGCAGTGTTTGCAGCTGCTGACTTTTTTTTTTTTTTTTTTTTTAAACGGCCCTCCGCTTTAAACTCTATGAGCATTCGTCCCTCAGCTCATAATACCCTAACCAGTCATACAGCTAAGTGCACTGTCCAGACCCGTCTAGCCGCAGCAGCTGTCAGACTCGCAGAGAGTTAGACAGGCGTTCATACCAGGATTGGATAGGACACTTGTGCCCTCCGCCTGCAGCGAAATGCATAGCTCCCAACTGTCCCTGTGTTCGAGGGAATGTCCCTGATATGGAGAAATGTCCCTGTGTCCCTCATTCCTCCTCATTTGTCCCTCATTTTGGTCCGATCTATATAGTATATAAAATGCACTTTTTATATATCAAAAAGTGTTTCCCAGTGCTAAACCTTTCATCCAGTTTCTAAATTGCTGCATTTGTAAATTCCAAAAGCCAATATAAAGGAATAGCAGTGGTAAAAAAAAAACAAAGCACTCAACGTGGGTTTAACCAATCTTGTTTTTTTGTACAATTCTCCTTTAAGGGGTCGTGGAAATGGGTGTGTCCTATGCCTGCATAATTTTGCTGATAGGTGTCCCTCATTCCAATCTCAAAAAGTTGGGAGGTATGCAAATGCAGGAGCTCCTTGCACCAGGGATAACATTTCAGTATGAATGGGGCTCAAAACATAAAGCAAATATTTTGAAGGAAAGGGACTGAAAGGACAGCATGGAACTGATTAATAGCAGACTGGTAACATTAAAATTTTCAGAAAGCATTCTGCTATGGTGCATTAACACACATGCATTATGAATGGGCTGCCAATGTACCACAATGGATAAAAATAAGCACACGACCCTTTTTAGGAATGCATTGCACCACAATGCACACTTTACTGTACACTGTGTATGGGTCCCATTCACAACAAATAGCTTTCTCATGTAACTTAAAGAGGCACTTCAGCCAGGTTCCAAAAAAGCCAACAGCTACAAAAACTATATTTGCTGGCTTTTTATAAACAGACATTTACCTATCCAGGGATCCAGCGCCGTCCTTAACCGGGCAGGTCCTTCACCAGTCTTTGGTTTCCCGCCACTAGCATGTTACATAGTTACATAGTAGGTGAGGTTGAAAAAAGACAAAAGTCCATCAAGTCCAACCTATGTGTGATTATATGTCAGTATTACATTGTGTAGCACTGACCCCCAAAGGAGCTGCTGGTTTTATTGTACTTACCGTTACCTTCTTGACTGCTTCTCCGTCTAGGGTTTCCCGTGGTAAATGGCCCAAAGAAATTTGGAAAATATATATATATTTCTTAAAATAAATAGAGATACTTTCTTGAATATGTCGGTTGTCTCCACAACTGTTTTTTATGCCTAAAAAGTCCAATTGAACCCACACTTTTCTTTGAGGTATTTTATGTGAAGGTTCTCTTATTATTTTTTATTTTTATTCCCAATCCCCTAATTTCCCAAAAATTCTTATTCCTTCAAAATGTGGAAACTGACGCTGAATCTTCTTTTGGGTTATTTATTTGAAGTATAAACAGAGTCTCTCAGTTTAGGGTAGAGGGTTAGGAGTAAGTTCAGGTACTTTGGATTGCAAAAAAGGACAAGTCTCTTATAGAAGAAATCCAGAGAATAACCGTTTCACAGCTGGATTTTACAACCCCCAGATAGACCTCCTCTCACTAGGCCTAGCAACCGGTGGGGTGTTAAGTAAAGTCTCTGCCACAGACTTGAATGAAGAAAACTTGAGAAAAGTCTCTGCCACAGACTTGAGTGTAACTGAGGGACATAGACAAATTTAAAGAGCTAGCATATGGCACCAGTATCTCCCAGCTGATCCGGTGATACCGTATTAGTGTAGATCCATGAAGTGTCCTTCAACTGAGCCTCCAGGCTCCTTCAGAGAAGCTAGCCTTGCGCACAGCCTTCTCCTGAAGAGTCCTCCCCTGGGTGCCTCTTCAGTTGCTGGGCCTCTCCCTTAGATGAGACGGCATTGGACCACCCTTTGAATCAATATGACCCGATATCCATTCAGGCCTGTCCCTGCAGTTGCGTCGCCTCGGGCTAGCCAGCCCCGAGACTTGGAAATGCATGGTTCCGCATCCCAGGCCAGGAGGGCCATGGGGGCTGGTCAGGAGGACCAGAACCAAACAGACAGGAAACAATCTCCCGAACAGAACAGAACACCCGAAGCACGTGATGTCAGCACCTTAAATACCACCTCCCAGAATGCACAGCAGGAGAACACTCCCACTGGGCTGGTTCAGAAAGAAATGTGACATTCAATACACCCAGCTAGACTGCGTTCTCAACCTTGCCGGTGGTGACAGCGACACCTGCGGCCAAGGAAAACCCAGTGCAACCCAGCCAGGCTGGTACTGAAACCATAAATTTAGTAAAATTAGCCCCAAAACCCAACTGTGGTTTCAGGAGATTTAACTTTGAAAAACATATAGCGCATGCTTGTCAGGAGCCAACGCTACAATTGTATATCCCTGTATGTTGCAGTCATTCAGGTGCTTATCTAATAGTTTTTGAAACTATCGATGCCCCTTGATATTAAAGTGGTTGTTATTACATCTGATGGGGCTGTGCTGATTATCAGCACAGACCCCCCCCCCTGACTGGTCGGCTCTCCCTGTCAGCGCGAACCAAGGAATGCCGTTTACCGGCATTTCCTGGTTCACATGATGATCATCTGTGATTGGTCAGTCAGAGGCTTCTTACCACGATCAGAGATGCGCAGGGTGTCAGACTGACGCGCCGTAATCACGATCGCCACGCTGTGCGCCGGCATATTGTCCTGCTGGACTTCATATGACGCCCAGTCTGGATAACTGAACCACTTCCTGGCCGTCATTCTGCTATAGGCTGGGTGGGTAGTGGTTAAAGATGTAACACGATGAAAAATAATACATTTTTCTACCTTGATAGGTTATAATTTAAAACTACTGTTACTATTGATGAAATGGGAAACAACACAAAAAAGAGAGACAAATGTTTACATATAGTAAAAAAATAAATCTGTCTATGCAGATCGATTGCCAGTTAAGGGAGCGAAGATCTGAGAGGACCAGCCAGTACCAGCCCGTATGGATGCTACCCAGGGTACCTAGCAACCCACCTACTCCCACGTCCCCACTACCTACTGCCAACACAGATGCTCCGGAACCAATGCAGATAGACCTGCTTTGGGCTGGAAGGATTTTCCCCCTTTCAGAGCCTGAACTCCTGGTCCAGAGAGCCCGGAGCTGACAGCCAAAAGCGATAAGTGGAGGGCGGACATGACGGGGTTAACAGTAGAGCAGAGGAAAGAATTAGGGAAGGACTAGGGTGCCGAGGGGGCGGGGTTAAGAAAGAGTCATTATAGTCTCCTGGTGCATGCTGGGAGTTTAACAGAAGACGGAGGAGAAAGTTCAACATGGACACGGTGGAGAGGCTTCTGCTGCAGCTGAGGGAGCAGGCGGCGGTCCGGGGTGAGGACTGGCTGGTGGATTCCTTGGGGGCTTTAGTGGCACGGCCGGAGCCTGTGACTGATGGGGGGACCGGGGCGAGCACACGGGCGCGGCGTTCCCGGCCGCCGGAGCGGTTTTCGCCCGAACGACAGGGGGGGGGGGGGGGCGGCGGGCGGGGGGCGGCGGACTGGCGGTACGATCGGCGGCACCCCCTGGGACTGGATTGGCTACGGGCAGTTTGGGTCTCCCAGGACAGGGCTCTACTCGGCCTGGATCTGCCACGCGGGGGAGGCCTAGGGGGGTGGGGATGGAACGCTGCACTGCTAGGAGAACAGCTTCAGTGAGCGCTGGCCCCGCCCCCAGAACGGAGCAGAGAACAAGAGTCACGAGGGGGAGAGCTGATGTCCCCAGGCCTGCTTACTTGTCGGCAAGGGACTGTGATTTGGAGCCCCTTCTCAGCGCAGGCCACCCCCCATTGGAGGAGCAGCGATCGGCCAGCAAGCAGGGGAGTGCGGTGGTTCCCGGGCCTGCGGTAGTGACGGCAGGGGATCGCTTTAGGGAGGCATTTCAGAGCGCTGGCCCCGCCCCCGGAGCGGAGCTGAGCAGTGGGGGGGCTGGGGGGGGACATTGGATGTCTGCTATCCCCGGGCCTGCCACAGCCGCGGCAGGGGATCGCCGCAGTCTGGGACGGAGGCTGCCCAGGGTCACAGGGAACGTGGAGGAAGAATGCGGGACTGTGGGGGCGTACGCCGGTCGGGGCAAGGCCAAGCGGAAGTCGGAGGCCGGTCACGCGGAGCGCAGGAGGGTGCGGATGGCGGAAAGCGCAGCGGCAGCCGGAAGAGAGCGATCTGGCGGGTCCTCATCATCAGAAGAGGTGGAGCGCGATCTGGGAGCCAGGGAAGAATCAGATGCGTGGACGAGGCGCCCCTTCCTGGCGTCGGGAGGAAGTCCGGAGTGAGCGGGCGATCGGCTGATGGGACGTCTCCTGTGCAGCCCGGTAAGTCACCTGCTTCTTTACCAGGATTGGGTACGTCAGGTAATTGGCAGCAGGGGGACTGTGGGGGGGGCTTAGCCAGGTTTTGGGGTCCGGGGGGGCGGGGGTTTCTAAGGACTTGCAAGGTTTTTTAGTGGGTTTGAAAGAACTGGTGTGTCAGTTTGAGCGGGGTGTTACGGCGCCTGTGGGGCCGGGGGCGGCATGGGTCCCCACGGGGGGCGGTATGGCGGAGGCGAGCGTGGCTGCGGCTCGGCCTGTTCCGGGACCTGGAGTTGGGGGGCCGGTTGTGGGCACCGGGGGGAGTGACAGGAGTGTGGTTCCGGCAGGTGAACAGGGGGCGGCGTCTGCTGACAAAGGGGTGAGGCAGGACATTACTAGGCTGGCAGACGCGGCGAGGTGTGAGGTCTACGTTTGTTACGAGGGACCGTTAGGGGCTCATCTGAAGCAGGAAGTCCGGGAAAAGCTGTGGAAGGGTGAGTATGTGGAGATCTTCTCGTTGTTGCCGCTGGAGAAGTTCAACTTGGATAGGGTGAAGCCTGACGATTCCAAGAAGGAGGATGAAGAAAAGCGGAGGTATCGATTAATTCCGAGGACGTTTGCGAATTGGTTACAGGCTTTTGCCATTATGGCCAGTGTCATAGGGGAAAAACACTCCGAGCATTGTTCGGCTTTGTTTTGTTACCAGGATTCGATTGGGGAGGCTTACCGGGTGTATGGCGGAACTGCGTGGTTGCGCTATGACGAACAGTTCAGGCAGCGGGGAGCGGTGAGGCCGGACCTGCGATGGGACCACAAGGACATCAGCTTGCGGATGCGTTTGATGACGACGGCGAGGGCCCCGGGGCAGTTTTTTCAGGGGGGGGCCGGTGGACCGTCAGCCCCAGGACAACCGGCCGGAAGTAAAAAAGGGGTGTGTTGGCAGTACAACTCTGGTGCCTGTAAGTTCGGCAATGGTTGCCGGTTCAAGCACGAGTGTTCAGGCTGCGGCGGAACTCACCCTGCTTCCAAATGCTTTAAGCAAGGGAAGGGCCGACCGGGGGATGTTGGCAACAAGAGGGAGGACTCCGGTGATGGTGGCAAGGATGCGGCCGTTTCTCGGTAGGTATCCGGACAGGAGTGCAGCGAAGCTTCTAGAGGATGGGTTCACGGATGGCTTTAGAATTCCTTGCGCGTTGATGGTGATTCCACCGTTGGCGCCCAATTTGAAGTCGGCCCTGCAGCATCCGGAGGTGGTTTCTGAGAAACTGCGTAAGGAGATTGCGTTGGGTAGGATGTGTGGCCCTTTCCCGGTGCCTCCTTTGGAGGACTTGGTGGTCTCTCCGTTGGGTGTGGTGCCCAAAAAGGAGCCCCTCAAGTTTAGGCTTATTCACCACCTTTCCTTCCCGAAGGGCGGGTCGGTGAATGATGGGATCGATCAAGAAGTTTGCTCCGTGTCCTACACGTCGTTTGACGCGGCGGTGAATTGGGTGCGCAGATATGGAAAGGGGGCTTTGCTGGCCAAAGCGGACGTGGAATCGGCCTTTCGTTTGTTGCCGGTGCATCCTGCTAGTTTTCGTTTGTTGGGGTGTCATTGGGAGGATGGTTTCTATGTAGACCAGTGCTTACCGATGGGCTGTTCGATCTCCTGTGCGGTGTTTGAACAGTTTAGCTCGTTCATTGAATGGGTGGTGCGGGATGTGTCGGGGGTGAATTCGATCATTCACTACCTTGACGATTTTCTGTGCATTGGGCCTCCAGCTTCCAAGGTTTGCGCGATATTGCTGGCGACGCTGCAGCATATTGCGGCCATATTTGGCATTCCTTTGGCACCGGACAAAACTGAGGGACCTCGCACGGTCATCGTGTTTTTGGGAATTGTCTTGGATTCCGAGGCCATGGAGTGCCGGTTGCCTGAGGACAAGTTGGCGGATTTGCGGCGGGAGATAACGGAGTTGTTGGGGGTTCGGAAGGTTCAGCTGCGCAAATTGCAATCGGTCCTCGGCAAACTCAATTTTGCCTGTCGGATTTTACCGATGGGGCGGGTTTTCAACCGCAGGTTGGCGGCCAGCACGGCGGGTGTCGCGTCCCCTACGCATTTTGTGCGATTAGTAAAATCGCATAAGGCTGACTTGCAGGTCTGGCGGAAATTTTTGGAGTCGTTCAATGGGCGGGCGATGTGGATGTCGGGGCCGGTCAGCAACTTTGACCTGGAATTGTTCACCGATGCGGCTGGGGCTTTTGGGTTTGGGGCGTTTTTTCAGGGCCGATGGAGCGCGGGTCCTTGGCCGCAATCGTGGGTGGCGGCAGGGTTCACGTCGAATCTGGTGCTGCTGGAGTTGTTTCCAGTGGTTCTGGCGGTGGAGCTGTGGGGCGCCTCCTTCAGGGATCTGAAGGTGCGTTTTCATGGGGATAACATGGGGGTTGTGCAGGTCATTAATCGTAATACGGCCTCTTCCCCCCCTGTCATTCGGTTGCTGCGTCACCTGGTGTTGCGGTGCCTGCAGTTGAATGTGTTCATTCACGCGGTGCATCTTCCGGGCGTGGAGAACGTGGTGGCGGATGCGCTGTCCAGGTTCCAGTGGGAGCGGTTCCGGGAGTTGGTACCGGGGGCAGAAAGGTTTGGGACTCCCTGCCCGCTGTGGTTGTGGGATTTAGCTTTTGATACGCCTGTTAAGCAGGATGCAGTTTGAGGGGGTGGGGCCGGGTGGTCCCCTGACAGGACTCGTGGTTCGGGAGTCGACTGGTTGTAGGGGTTGTTCGGATGGGTCCCCTGGGGCTTGCAGCCCACCCGGGGGGGGTACAGGTGGCTGGTTTGGGTGCATGGGGGGGCGTTGTGTCCACCTCATGGGGATTGGTGCTCAGTTGGTTAGCTTTGGTCTATATTTTCCGAAACATAATAAAAAAAAAAAAAAAAATGAAAGGAGGGGTTTGCGGCAGGTTGACAGGGGAAGGGGTTGGTTGGAAGGTGTTGGTTTTTCATTTTATGTTGTTACTGTACGGGGGTGTTCATGGCTGTTTTTTTTTTTTTTCTCTTTCCTTTTCTTTCCTGTTTTCTTCTGTTTCAGGTACGGCAAAAGGATTGGTCTGGATAATGGGCCATTCCTATGTGTGCTGGGGGGCACGACGGGGTGACGCTAGGAGGGGTGGCAGACGTTTAGGTTTTGCTAGAAGTGAGGTCTGTATCAAGTGGTTTGGTTTCCCAGGAATGTTATGGGGCAGGTTGGTGGGGGAGGTTCATCGTTTTGCACAGAGAGACAGGCCCCCGGATGTGCTGGTGATCCATGCGGGTGGTAATGACCTGGGCTGCAAGACTATGATTGACCTTACGCGGGATATTCAGTTTGACGTGTGGCGTCTCAGCATGGATTTTCCAAACATGGTCATAGTTTGGTCGGACATGGTGGCCCGCACCACGTGGCGGATGGCCAGGTCCGTTGAGGGGGTGAATAGAGCCAGGAGGAAGGTTAATAGGGCGGTCAGTAACTTCATGGTTCGGAATGGGGGGTTGGCCATTAGACACTTGGAACTCGAGTTTGAGACTTGGAGATACTTGAGAAAGGATGGCGTTCACTTGAATGACGTGGGCATTGACCTGTGGACTCTTGGGATCCAGGATGGTATTGAACGAGCTCTTCGGGTGTGGAGGGGCATGCAGCAGTAAGTGGGTTACTTCCGCATGCTGTGGCGGGTTTTTGGTCTGTGCAGGCGAAGGAGATATGGCAAAATGGTTCAGGAACTATCGCTGAATGGGATCCTGATGGTGGTTTCCGGATAACTGAGGTTAGAAGGAAAGGGTTATGGGGGCACTGCGGACAGCGTTTGTCTTTGAGCCTGCTTGTCGGCTTGAGGCCTATTATTACGCTTGGAGAGGGACCGCAGTGTCAAGTTGGTCATGGGTTCAAATGTTTTTGGTGATAATTGCCTGCACAGACCAATGCCATGCAGTGGTTGCTATTCAGAAGTTATATTGGGATATTGTTTGTTATTGTTATAATTTTATATTATTGAGAGTACATATTTTTCATACAGAGTTGTTTATATTGGAATTTAATCGTTTATTTTGTTTACAAATAATAAAGTAGGCTGCTACGGCCTTTTCTTACTCCAACCAGTGTGGTCTCAAGTTAATGGGGTAGAGGTAAGGTTGGGGTTATGGAAGCAGCCTATCTGGTATACCACAGTCATGAAGGATTATATCAACGAGAACCTCAAGAAGGGGTTCATCTAACAGTGTTGTCACATGAAAACAACTTCAGTGTTGTCACAAGAAAAAATATAATAAAATATTTACAAAAATGTGAGGGGTGTACTCACTTTCGTGAGATACTGTAAAACTGGAAAGGGGGCAGAGCAGATGTCTATTATATAACCTACACTTTAAGAACCCTGGCTCTATCAAATGTTAATGTAAGGCCGCGTACACACGGGCGGACTGTTCGCCCAACTTTGTCCGCTGAACAGTGTTTGGGCGGACAGTCCGCTCGTGTGTGGGCTTTCAGCGGACAGTTTCAGCGGACAGTTTGACGAACAAGGTTTTTCGGAAATTCCGTAAAACTGTCCGCTGAAACCTTGTTTCAGCAAACAGTCCGCTCGTGTGTAGGCTTGTTCGTCAAACAAAGTTGCGCGCATGCTCAGAAAGGATTTTCACGCCGAAAGTTATAATGCAGTGTATAGGACGTCGTATTTTTCGTCCCGTCGTACGTGCCGTTCACGTCATCGTGCACGGTTTCAGCAAACTGTTCGTTCGTCTTGTGTGGCCATGTCCGTCCATGCTAATTTTGAGCGGACTGTTTGCCGAAACTGTTTGACGGACAAAGTTGGGCGAACAGTCCGCCCGTGTGTACGCGGCCTAAGGCACGCACACTGGACAATCATTCCCGATGTATGAGGCTTTGAAGTTTAGCTGCAGGCCGAGGGTACAGGTTTCTTCGTTGCCAGTCTGTCTGCTTTAAAACAGTTAGCCCTCTTTGATGTAACATAAATTAGCATTTCAAGGACTTGTGGTCAGGTAGAGCGATTATATCTGAAATGGCCCTCTATACGAACAATAGGGTAACTCAGTTAATATGCAGACAGCAGATCAAACACGTTGGTGTGTTTGAGATACCAAAACAGTAAATGGGCCCACCTTCTAATACACATGTTCCTATAAAGGAGCCAGCGCTACAATTGTATATCCCTGTATATTGCAGTCATTCAGGTGCTTATCTAATAGTTTTTGAAACTATCGATGCCCCTCTTTATTAAAGTGGTTGTAAGCACATTTGATGGGGCCGTGCTGATTATCAGCACAGACCCCCCCCCCCCCCGACTGGTCGGCTCTCCCTGTCAGAGCAAACCAAGAAATGCTGTTTACCGGCATTTCCTTGTTCACGCGATGATCAGCTGTGATTGGTCACAGCTGATCACGTGGTAAGGAGCCTCTATCAGAGGCTTCTTACCATGATCAGAGATGCGCGGGGTGTCGGACTGACGCGCCGCAATCACGGTCGCCACGCTGTGCACCGGCATATTGTCCTACTGGACTTCATATGACGCCCAGTCTGGATAACTGAACCACTTCCTGGCCGTCATTCTGCTATAAGCCGGGTGGGAAGTGGTTAAAGATGTAACACAATGAAAAATAATACATTTTTCTACATTGATAGCTTATAATTTAAAACAACTGTTACTATTGATGAAAGGGGAAACAACACAAAAAAGAGAGACAAATGTTTACCTATAGTAAGAAAAAAATCAACAAACAATAAACATAGTGGAGTTGATTTACTAAAACTGCAGTATGCAAAATCTGGTGCAGTTCTGCATAGAAATCAATCAACTTCCAGGTTTTAGGCCTCATGCACACAGGGCGTTTTTACAGCTGCTTTTAGTAGCGTCAGATGTTTTTTTGTGCAGCTTAAAAACACCTCTCCATCTTATTTTATGTGTCCATGCACACACAGACTTTTGCGAGATGGAAGTGACATAGGCGTTTTCAAGCTGTAAAAAAAATCCAGGGCCAGCGCTTTCTGAAGACTGGCGTTAGAGCTGTAAAAACATCTGACACTGGTAAAAGCTGTGTCAGGCTGGGTTCACACTGAAGCGATGCAGGAACGCTGCGAATCCGCGGCGGGTTCCCGCATCGCATGCCTCCCGCCGGCAGTTCATACTGCCCTATGCGGACTGCTGGGAGTGTTAGTGAAACCTTAATGACACCCCCAGATCCGTTTGCATATCGCAGTGCGATCTGCAAACTCGGACAGGAATCGGATAGCATGGTGTGAACACCCATGCGATCCGATTCTGCTGCGGACCAAAAAAAGGGTCCCGTGCGAGTTTGCGGTGGGTGCAATGCGAATTCAGCCATACTATATGGCTGAACTCGCATCGCACAGAGAT
Organism: Lithobates pipiens; assembly: GCF_037356315.1. Lineage (NCBI taxonomy): Eukaryota > Metazoa > Chordata > Amphibia > Anura > Ranidae > Lithobates > Lithobates pipiens. The sequence continues at coordinate 223,065,059 of NW_027507685.1, forward strand.
CGGATGTGATTTGCACTGCAGTGCGGTGCGAATCACATCCGGTTCTCGTAGCCGCTCCAGTGTGAACCCAGCCTTAAAGAGGAGTTCCCGTTAGAAAAAAAAAAATTAAAGTCAGCAGCTACAAATACTGCAGCTGCTGACTTTTAATAATTGGACACTTACAGCCCCCCTTGTCCCCCCCCTCCGCTCGCCCCGCGCCGTCAGTGGCCGCGCAGTCGTCTGGGACCTGTTACGTGCCCCAGATGACTGACAGGAGGGAGGGGGCAGAGCTGAGCCCTTCCTGCGCCAAGGGGAAGTGATGTCACCAACCCAGACACTGAAGGAGGCAGACTATGAGGGACCCTCTAGCAACAGGCATTTAGAGGTGAGTTAAAAAAAAACATTTCCAAATGTTTATTTTTGTATTTTTTTAGGAATTTTAATCATTTTTGTAATTTTTGTGTGGAACACCACTTTAAGACTCATCAAGTGTTTTTTTTTTATTTTATTTTATTTTTCCCCCCACTAGTGTATATTACTGGAATATACTGCCCAATTTGAACTGGGAAAGACGGACACCTTTCAGCACAATATGTTAGGTCAAGGGCCGCACGTATTTCACATCCCCAACAATGCAGACCATGGAGAATAAAAGTGTATGTAAAAACAAAATGTTTTTTCTAGTTGTGGAATAGGTGAGGTTTAGACCTCCTGCCAATTTTGTTTTTGCTGGTTTTGACCCTGCTGAGGACATTCACCCTAGTTGTACCTGTGACCATTGTCATCAAGACAGAAAGAAATGAGAAATCCAAATTTTAGACTTGCCAAAGAAATAAGAAGTGAGAGTAAAGCTGGGGATACACTAGTAGGATTTTGTTAAACATTTTTGGTTGTAAGAACATTGTAAGATCGTTTGTTCATTTTTCTATTTATTAGTGGGATCAAAAGACCTTCATTTCAACCGCAATTAGGAGAAAATTTGAAGAGTAGGATGGAAATGTTTTCTCGAATGTATGAATTTCTAACAGTCTATGTGGTTTTCGTTCGATAAAGTCTATTCATTCCAAAATCAAATATTAAAAAGTCCGGTCATGTGTGGGCAAGTCCGTTCGTTCGGAAAGTCCATCAGAAAGCTGCCAGAATTCCGGCGGGAAGTCCGTCAGACCTAGTCTGCTGGTAAGTCCGGTCGTGTGTACAGGGAATTCGCTCTAAAGAAGTGAATTAAACGGAGCTGTACAAGGTTGAAGTGTTGTGCAGGAGGACAAAGCATCGCTATAAATATAGAGGAAGTTGTCCCTGGATTTTCTGTTGTTGTCGTCAAGTTGGGCATCCCATAATCCCTAAACCCATCCATATTAACATCCCTCAATAAAACAAAAACAAGCTCAAAGACGGCTTTCTGAGTCTGGATGAGAGCCTGGTGTTACGGTAGGTCACCTTACAGATTTTCTGAAAAGGTGAACTTAAACTTTAGGCTACCTTCAGACTGGGGCGGGTGGGTGCCGGCGGTAAAGCGGCGCTATATATAGCGCCGTTTTAGTGGCGCTATTTGGCCGCTAGCGGGGAGGTTTTAACCGGTTTTAACCCCCGCTAGCATCTGAAAAGGGGTTAAAACCGCCCACAAAGCACTGCAAAGCGCCACTTTGCTGGCGGGTTTGCGGTGTTGCCCCATTGTTTTCAATGGGAAGGGGCGCTATAGGTGCGGTGTATACACCTCTCTTATAGCGCTGCAAAAATGCGGCTTGCGGGACTTTTTTGATCGTCCTGCAAGAGCACCGCTCCAGTGTGAAAGCCCTCAGGCTTTCATACTGGAGACACAGGAGAGGCGCTTTACAGACACAATTTTTAGTGCTGTAACACCTGTAAAGGGCCTCAGTGTGAAAGTAGCCTTAAGGTAAGCTCAGTAAGACAGCCCATATGTCAGCCATTTTTTTTTTTTCAATCAGCGTGATGAAAAAAAAAAAAAAATAGATTCCCACATCTACACATTTGACACTGCCCTGCTAAACAACTGTGTTCTGCTCTACTGATTCCTGTTGGTGTACACTGTCCTGCTGACCTCCCATCCTCTGCCCCCTGATATTTTTTACTGCACCCCCACATTGAACCACCTAGATCCGGCCCTAACATAACCCCTACCCAGACAAAACTAAAAGACAAAAGGGAGCTCATGACTATATTTTATGTAACCACAGGAAGACTTTTATGGTAGGAAATGAAGCACAAGAGGTTCAGCTCCCATTGTTCAGAATAACACAAAGTGGCTTTAATTCATGCTGTGAAGGAAACAAGGATATTCACCAGTTTGCATTTTATTGATCTTACTGAGAAAAAGGCCCAAGCACTCATCTGAAATTTCCAATTCTCATATATACATCTATACTGTATATATATATATATATATATATATATATATATATATATATATATATAGGTGCTATTGACATGAAAGTTTCACCACATGTCGGTAACAACTCATGCAATCCATATATACAAAGACACTAAAACAGATATGTTCACAAATGAAGTTATGTGTAATTAAAGGGAATAACACAGGGAAAAAGTATTGAACACATGAAGAATGGGAGGTGCAAAAAGGCATGGAAAGACAAGACACCACCTGTAATTCTAAAGCAATCCTGTTACTTGTCAGTGCAAATTAATATCAGCTGGTTCAGTCTCAACTGAAACTGATGGCCTATAAAAAGGTGTCTCATTACCAAGGTGTCACACAAGAAACATCTCATGGTGGGTAAAAGCAAAGTGCTCGTTCAAGGCTGTCACAACCTTATTGTTGCAAAGCATACTGATGGCATTGGTTACAATTGGTTACTAAAATTCTAAGTGTTCCAGTAAAGTTTGCTGCACAACATTTAGACAAGCCTGTGAAATACTGGGAGAATATACTGTAGTCTGGTCAGATGAGACCAAAATGGAACTCTTTGGATGCCATAATACACACCATGTTTGGAGGTCAAATGGTGCCACACATCACCCCAAAAACACCCCCATACCAATAGTGAGGTTTGGAGGTGGAAACGTCATGGTGTGGGGCTGTTTTTCAGTATACAGTACTGGAAAACGTCATATCATTGAAGGAAGGATGAATGTAAAAATGTAAAAATCTCCTGCTATCTACCAGGATGATGAAGATAAAACAAGTGTGGACAGTTCAGCAAGACAATGATTCCAAACACAAAGCCAAGGTCAATTGGTTTCAAAGAAAACATCTTTTTTTTTTGGCTGGAGTTTAAAATGTACCTGTGCCATAGGCGTGTGCATGGGGTGTGTCGGGTGTGCCTGGGCACACCCTAATCACTGTGCTGTCTCTCAAGATCTGCCCAGAAATGTTGCATACAAGAGAGTTTGTAGCCCTCGCTGCCTGTTTCACAGGCAGCAGATCATGAGGTTTACCAGAGCCGCTGAGTGTGTGAACTGTCAGATAATATAACTGCTTGCAGAGAGAGAGAGAGCTGTCAAAATTTAGCGGTGATGTCAGGGGCGGGTGGGACTAAACTGCTATCAAATACCAGTCAATGGGATGGGGTCTGGGCAGTCCACTACGTTTATGTGGCCCCGCCCCCTTTCTTAAGTTGCCCAATCATTGGCTGGTGTTGATAGCTGCTTGGCCCCGCCCATCCCCGACATTATGGCTGAATAAGACAGCTCCTCCCTCTCCCTGCAAGTAGTTACATTAGCTGACAGTTTTGCACACCGAGCGGCTTTGGCAAGTCTGTCTGCTGCATGTAAACTCCTCTCCCCTGCCAGTGCCAACCAATGCTGACTATCAGTGCCAACCAATGCTGCCTATCAGTACCAACCAGTGCTACCTATCAATGCCAACCAATGCCTATCAGTGCAAATCAATGCTGCCCATCAGTGCCAACCAATGCTGCTAATCAATGCCAACAACGCTGCCAATCAATGCCAACCAATCAATGCCAACCAATGCTGCCAATCAATGGCAACTAATGCCAACCAATGCTGCCTATCAGTTCAAATCATTGCTGCCAATCAGTGCCAACCAGTGCCAACCAATGCTGTCTATCAGTGCCAACCAATGTTGCCTATCAGTGCCAATCAGTTCCATGTGCCAACCAATGCTGACTATCAGTGCCAATCAATGTAGCCATGCCTATCAGTGCCAATCAATGCTGCCAATCAGTGTCAATCAATGCTGCCTATCAGTGCTGACAATCAGTGTTGCCTATGAAATGGATATTTTGATGATAGGCAACTCCTATCCTCATATTGATTAGTGGTTCCAAATTAATAACTACTGCAGTAGGGAACAGACACAAAAGATACGCTCCGCATCTTTCCAAATAACCGTTCTCCTTTATTATGACGCATGTGAAGGTTTTTATACACATGATTACGTAGGTATCACATTAATATTACAATTGTACGTTTATGGTAACAAGGGGCGTTACATAGGCAGGCTTATTCTAATCAGAACTCGAAAGAATGCAAAACATGTACTGAAAACATTGTTAGTGCCGTGTGCACAGTGAGGGCATCGTGCAATACATATAAAATAGAATACAATTATATACAGAACCTACAAATTTCCATTACAGTTTCCTCTCTTTTGATCAATATTTTGATCACTAACCATACCTGCTATCACCTTTAACCTGGAACCTCCACACGCTTAGGTGGAGGTAGTCCTGGCCAAAGAGGCAAAAACTCCATTGTGGAGAAAATAATAGCTGAGCAGCTTTTTTCATTACAAAATGACATTTCATTGTGAAAAACAAATGATTGATAAGACATATTTACAGAGTACTGGCTGTACACTCCTGTGGCCAGAATGGCCTTCTAGCTTAATTGCTGGTATGCTGACTTATCAGCATATGTAAACACAGACGATTCTACATAAAATGGAAGAGGTACAAAAGACAAATATGACTTCAACATGGCTAAACTACTTTTCAAATATATGCATCCCTTACAATTAAAGTAATTGAATCAGTGCCAACCAATGCTGCCTATCAGTAGCAATCAATGCTGCCAATCAGTGACAATCAATGCTGCCTATCATTGCCATTCAGTGCCAATCAGTGCTGCCTATCAGTGCCAATCAATGCTGCCAATCAGTGCCAACCAATGCTGCCTATCAGTACTAAGCAATGTTGCCAATTAATGCTGCCAATCAATACCAATCAATGCTGCCTATCAGTGCCAATCAATGCTGCCCATCGGTGCTAATCAATACTGCCAATCAGTGACCATCAGTTCGTCCAATCAGTGCCTATCAGTTTCCATCAGTGCTGCCTATCAGGGCCCATAAGTGTTGCCAATCAGAGCCCATCAGTGCTGTCCATCAGTGCCAATCAGTGCCCATAAGTTGCTACTAATCAAAGCCCATAGGTGCTGCCTATCAGTGCCAATCAGTGCTGCCAGTTAGTGCTGCCTATCAGTGCCACCTATCAGTGCTCCCACTTAGTGCCCATCAACACTGCCAATCAGTGCTACAAATCAGTGCCCATCATTTCTGCCAATTAGTGCCACCTATTAGTGGCAATCAGTGCTGCTAATGAGTGCCCATTAGTGCTGCCAATCAGTGCTGCTAATCAGTGCCCATCAGTGCACACTGAGTGCAGGGATGAGGAGATGAACTCCGCAGCCAGGAACATTGTCCATGGGGGGGAGGGGGGCAGAAATGAAATTCATTGATGTTTATTAATGCCACATGCTGATCTTTCGTACAATAGGTAATCACCACACTACTATTTACAAAAAAAAGGACTGGAGGTAAAATAAAAAAAGTGTCAGTGAAAGGCCTACAGCTAAGCATTGTTACGTGTTCCCACACCACAAAAAAAAAGTGCAGTGCTAAATTACTGATCAATAACCTAACAATAATGGTTGAACACTCTAGTCTAGTGTATGAAAATCTCAAAAAACTTCAATATTACCACAATACCGGTCTCTGTGATATGTAACATCACATAATACACATCACACTGAAAACAAGACATAACAAATGAAAATTAGCAGGGATGGTGGAAACCCCTCTACAGATAATTGCAATACAAACTAACTTCAAATGCAAAACTTTTTAGTTGGGAGGTTTACTTCATTATAGCACTTTGGAATTTAAATGTTTTAGATTGTTACACTTAATTTTATATGTTTTAGTTATTGTTATAATGTGAATTATTGCATTTGAAGTTAATTTTCCACCACCCCTGCTAAGTCCATGTCTGTATGGACCTTGCTTTGTGCACTGGTGCACAGTCATGTTTGAACAGGAAGGGACCATCCCCAAACTGTTCCCACATAGTTGGGAGCATAAAATTGTCCAAAATGTCTTGGTATGCTGACACCTTAAGAGTTCCCTTCACTGGAACTAGGGGGTCAAGCCCAACCCCTGAAAAACAACCCCACACCATAATCCCCCCCACCAAATGATTTGGACCAGTGCACAAAGCAAAGTCCATAAAGACATGGATGTACGAATTGGAGTGGAAGGACTTGACTGGCCTGACCTCAACCCGATAGAACACCTTTGGGGTGAATTTGAGTGGAGACTGCGAGCCAGGCCTTCTCGTCCAACATCAGTGCCTGACCTCACAAATGTGCTTCTGGAAGAATTGTCAAACATTCCTATAGACACACTCCTAAACCTTGTGGACAGCCTTCCCAGAACAGTTGAAGCTGTTATAGCTGCAAAAGGTGGGCCAACTCAATATTTAACCCTACAGACTAAGACTTGGATGCCATTAGTTCATGTGCGTGTAAAGGCAAACGTCCAGGAGCGCCCGAAAGTGACCGAAAGTGGTCGAATGCCGATGGTCCCGCCTTCTAGAGTGGGACGTGTGACGTGACCTCCATCTTAGCCTGCAGGCTCCAGAAGGCGGGAACGCTACATCCCCGCTCGGGCGGGTGGCTCGGCTCGGCTCTTCTCTCCTCTCACCAGTGATTGACTGACTGCTGTGACCACACACCACGACTGAGCTGAGGTAGGTCAGACACAGAGTGTATGTCAGTGTGTGTATGTAGGTCAGTGGATGTAGGTCAGGCAGGTCAGTGGATGTAGGTCAGGCAGGTTAGTGGTCAGTGTATGTAGGTCAGTGGTCAGTGGATGTAGGTCAGTGGTCAGTGTATGTAGGTCAGGCAGGTCAGTGTATGTAGGTCAGTGGTCAGTGTATGTAGGTAAGTGTATATAGGACAGTGGTTAGTGTATGTAGGTCAGTGGTCAGTGTATGTAGGTCAGGCAGGTCAGTGTATGTAGGTCAGTGGTCAGTGGATGTAGGTCAGGCAGGTCAGTGTATGTAGGTCAGTGGTCAGTGTATGTAGGTCAGGCAGGTCAGTGTATGTAGGTCAATGGTCAGTGTATGTAGGTCAGTGGATGTAGGTCAGTGGTCAGTGGATGTAGGTCAGGCAGGTCAGTGTATGTAGGTCAGGCAGGTCAGTGTATGTAGGTCAGTGGTCAGTGTATGTAGATCAGTGTATGTAGGTCAGGCAGATCAGTGGTCAGTGTATGTAGGTCAGGCAGGTCAGTGTATGTAGGTCAGTGGTCAGTGTATGTAGGTCAGTGATGGTAAGTGTATGTAGGTTAGTGGTCAGTGTATGTAGGTCAGGCAGGTCAGTGTATGTAGGTCAGTGTATGTAGGTCAGGCAGGTCAGTGGTCAGTGTATGTAGGTCAGGTAGATCAGTGGTCAGTGTATGTAGGTCAGGCAGGTCAGTGGTCAGTGTATGTAGGTCAGGTAGATCAGTGGTCAGTGTATGTAGGTCAGGCAGGTCAGTGTATGTAGGTCAGTGTATGTAGGTCAGTGGTCAGTGTATGTAGGTCAGGCAGGTCAGTGTATGTAGGTCAGTGTATGTAGGTCAGTGGTCAGTGTATGTAGGTCAGGCAGATCAGTGGTCAGTGTATGTAGGTCAGGCAGGTCAGTGTATGTAGGTCAGTGGTCAGTGTATGTAGGTCAGTGGTGGTCAGTGTATGTAGGTCAGTGATGGTCAGTGTATGTAGGTCAGGCAGGTCAGGGGTCAGTGTGTGTAAGTCAGGCAGGTCAGTGTAATGGTCAGTGTCAGGCAGGTGTGTTTATTTAGTAAGTCACACGTCCCCACCACCCAGGCCAAAAAAAAAGCCGGGCTGAAGCCCCTGGTCTTTTTGCCACCTAGCAACGTCCCTGCAAACGTCCCAATATTTTTGACAATATAATGTATGTGTGTTTGAGCTTTGGGGTGCACACCCTAATGCAAATAGGCTGCGCACGCCTATGGCCTGTGCCAACTTACATACCAATTCAACTTAATAACAAACCTACAGAACCTATTTTGTTTGTAATCCAGGGACTACCAGGGACTACCTGTACAGTGATTTCAGCTTTCCCAGAGATCCCACAGGTATGACACGTTGTAACAATGTAAAAATTGCCAGACCTTGACTCCAGCTGCTTTAAACATAAGTGTAACCATGTTAACTGGTTGCGTCATATGCCACAATCACCACAATCAAAAGCCTATGGCGTGCAAAACACACCCAAAAACTTCCACCCGGTGCCAAAAAAAGTGCACACACATAAAGAGTGACACACAAAAATGTGCAACGGGTGTCTGCTGTCCCCCACAAGGAAGGACCTTACCCTGATCCCCCGGGGCGTTAGGCTCCAGACGGGGACTGAGGTACCAAATACATGGCCCATCCAGCCGAAGCCGGACGACCGCCTTTCTCCGGAAGGTCTGCCGAAACAGACCCACCCAGGTACTAGGGTAGGGGCTCCCCCAAAGGGAGACCCCCCAAAGAGAGCGCGAACCAAGGCAGAAGGCCTATGTCCACCCTCCCACAAGACGTTCAGGGTTGGCCCGAGGACCGACACCCTACTCATCAAACGTGCAGGTGACAAACATAAAACGTGACAAACCACACAGAAATAAAATAAATAAATCAAGTGGGGAAGGGATAGTGGAGAGGGAGAGTGAAAAAGGTGGCCATTGTTAGAACACAATGACCAGGACCTCCGGCCAGGAATCAAAAATTCCTCCTGTCCTAGCCAAAAGGCCCGGCCCAAGAGGCAGGTGTGAAAAAGGTGTATTATAGTGACCTGACCACGGTGCCAGACATCAAAGTGATTAAATCACAGTGAAAGTAAGGCACCCCTGAACTGCCACTTCAGGGGTACATCACCATAGGCTTTTCAACAATTGCATCCCCGATCCCCCCAGCCCAGACCACAGCAGCCCCCACCCCAGCCAGAAAGGCATGGAGATCCAGGAGCTTAGTGAGAGCCCTTTGCCATCAGGCCTCACCCTCGCTCCCACCACTCCTACCTAATTACATTCGGGACGTACAGGCCGTTCCCCTGGTGGGAGAAAGGGGAACAAACGTTCCCTCCCAAAAAACTGACCGGAGCTAAAGCTGCCCCAATCCAGGCCAGAAGGCCAGGATCCCCTCCCCTGGCACCGACCAGTGGTTCTCCATCCTCATCAGAAGGCTTCCCTTTCGGCTACGAACCGCTTCGGGTAACCATCACACCAGCAGGTTTTGCATAGCAACCGCCACCCCTGCTCCACCTCGCCGTAGAACAGGGACGGAAGCAAGCGCCACCTCCTGGTAACTGATAAGAACAGATACTACACTTGATCTTAGCCAAAAGCCAGAGAAGCAATAAAAACTCATTGTGGCACCCTAGGCTATGAATACCTTCATATAACCCTCTACTACCATTCAGATATTATTGGTGCTCCTCATGTGAAGGCAGAAGACTTGACCCATAGAGAGTTTTTATTGATGTCTCCATTGAGGAGATTAAAAAAGAACAATGAATTTCTGGTTAGATCAACAGTTATTTTCTGAACTTGCAGAAAATATTCTTAGCCTGGAAAAAAACAAATGAAGCTACCATAATGAAAGGACATATTTGTTTTTTAGTTTAGATATGCTTTAACTGGCCTTTGACACTGGTGGAAGACAAGGTCTTTGCAACGATTTCATATTTCTATAGCTGGTTGTTTCTTTGGCTTACCTAGACAAGCCTAAATGTTGTTTTCTTGTTGATCTAAAGATCAGACTTCTCTATTTTCCTGTTGGGCTCTTCTCCAGGGTACTAATACTTAATTCCTTTTGTCGTTTCCTCATTCCTGCACGTTGATAAATGGTCTTTAGTGGTTTAAAGTAGGGATGCACTGATACTGGTGCCGAAGCCCAGTATTTGCACAAGTTCTCTCACTCATGAAAATGTTCCGATACCCGAAACTGATACTTTGCGGTGTGATTTGCGTCCATATAAAATAAATGGGCTCCATCTTCCGGGACACCAACCAGCAATCAGCGGTAAACAACACAGAACAGGGATCTGCTCATGTAGATAAAGGCAGATCGCCGTTCTGACTGGGAGGTAAGGGATGGATTCTGTGTTCCTACAAAGCAGGGATTATAATCCACCTTTTCCTCTTGTAAAGGCACCACACCGTGTACACAAAAACACTGGTTAGGCACACAGTTAACCCTTTCATCACCCTAGATGAGTAACCTCTTCCCAGCCAGTGTCATTAGCACAGTGACAGTGCTTTTTTTTTAGCACTGATCACTGTATTAGTGTCACTGGTTCCCGCAAAGTGTCAAAAGAGTCAGTTAGTGTCCAATTTTAAATCAAAAACACCCCAGATGGCGTCTATTCAGACGAAACGCGCCAGGTCAAGTGCTGCCATCACTATTGCGCCATCTTATGTCCGATAAGCCTTTGATTTCTTCAAGAAATGTGAGTGTTCAATTTTATCCTTTTTTTTTAAATAAATATTCCCCAGAGAATATCACATGTGGAACTTTTTTAATTTCTTGGTTTCAATGTGTGAAACTTCTTTGGTCATCGCTCTCCTTATCTGAACCTAATTGCCGTTTGTGAGAACAACTTGCTGACCAGTGCCGTTCATAGTCCCTAATGTGATCGTGGCTATCCGGATCATTGATGGCTTCATGGTTGACTTAAAATATGCCCCTTTAAGTCCACTATTTCTGGTAAGCCTTCATGCAATTGGTGGCGGTTTCTTCACAAGATTCTCTTTTACTCCTTTTCAACGTGTCTATCTTGAGGATTTTCTAGAAACTTTTGAAAATGTATAAATGTTGCTCCATTGTTATATATATATATATATATATATTTATATATATATATATATATATATATTCATTTTTCCAGTATTTTTGTCAGTTCGTTGACATTTGATGTTTAATATTCACTCGGTGGATTTTATATCACAATTTGTTAGTATTGTTGATATTTAATATCACTGTTTACACAAAATAATTTTAAGAGCTGCATTTTTCAATTTTTAGTTAGTGTCCGATTGTTTGTCGCAATATCGCAGTCCCGCTATAAGTTGTTGATCGCTATTGCTAGAATAAATAAATAAAGATTCCATAAATACGGTATATAGTGTTTTGACGCTATAACGTTTGCGTAAACCAATCAATATACGATTATTGGGATTTTTTTGTTTACCAAAAATATGTAGCAGAATACATATTGGCCTAAATTTGTGGAAAAAATGATTTTTAAATTTTTTTTATTGGATGTGTTATAACAGAAAGTAAAAAATATATATCTTGTTTTTAAATTGTCGTTTATAGCGCAAAAAAAATAAAATAAATAAATGGTGATCAAATACCACCAAAAGAAAGCTCTATTTGTAGGGAAAAATAACATACATTTCATTTGTTGCATGACCGTGCAATTGTCAGTTAAAGTAGCACAGTGCCGTATCGCTAAAAAATGGCGTGGTCATGAAGGGGGGTAAATATTCCTGGAGCAAAAGTGGTTAAGGATTGGCAAACTGCAATATATAAAAAAAAATTGTTTTGGGGTTACCATTTAAAACTGCTCTAAATGATTGTGTAAGCAGCTTATGATTCTTTATTTCAGTGAGTGAAGGTGCTGGAATTTCCAGTCTGTGTAATCTTAAACATAAAAGGAAATCTTACTGAGTGAAGAAAACAATACACTTGTGTTCCTTCAAGGAAGAATTCTGTCCCTTATTATTCTTCATGCTGCTAATCTGTCCGAGGTTCCTTGTCATGATACAACCTGAAAACCACAACAAATACAATGATAAGCCTGGGTTCACGCTGATGCGGTGCAGAGTGTATGTTAAAGCGGAGGTCCACCCTAAAGTGGACCTTCCGCTCATTGGAATCCTCCCCCCCTCCGGCGCCACAATTGGCACCTTTCAGGGGGGAGGGGGGTGCAGGCATATCTGCACCCACTTCCGGCATAGCTATCTGCGGAAAGGGGCGTAGATTACGCCCCTTTCCGAAAGACCCCCGCTGCCTGCTGGGAAACACATGGATCCCAGAGGCACGGGACCATCCTTATTGCGCATCGCGACTCGCGCATGCGCAGTAGGGAACCGGGAAATGAAGCCGAAAGGCTCCACTTCCTGATTCCCATACCCAAGATGGCGGCGGCAGCACCCGAGAGACGATCGAGAGATCATGTGTAGAGAATTTTGATCGGACCAAGTGCCACGCATGCTCAGATCAAATTCCTACATCAAAGCTATTGGCTACTAGCCTGAATGTAGTCCCATCGTAACGAAATTACGTCATCACGTTCTGAAAGATCGGATTTTTCGCCAACTTTGTCCGACCGTGTGTATGCAACAGTTTCGGACAAGATCCGACGGACAAAATCTGACGGGGCAAAATCCGACGGATTTGGTTGTGGAAATCTCTGACCGTGTGTACAGGGGCTAGGAGAGGCTGAAAGCTGCTGCAGCTAGACAGGGCTGGATGATTCACCCAGTGGTACTAATGTTTAGGGTAGTATGTGCCCAGGGATGAATGCCCAGAATGCAGGAAAGTCATATAGGTATAAAACAGATGTAAAAAATATAAAGTTGCATACTCGGTAAGAGATTTCTTTAACTGTGGAAAATGCTTAAAGTAATGGAAAGTAAAGGAAAAGTAAAGAAAAAAATGTTATATATACACACACATATATATATATATATATATATATATATATATATATATATATATATATATATATATATATAAAACAAAAAAACTTGTTATACTTACCAGCTCTGTGTAGTGGTTTTGCACAGAGCAGCCGATGTCCTCCTCTTCTCAGTCCCCGGTAGCTCTGGGCCCCTCCCTCTTGCCAAGTGCCCTCAAAACAAGCTGCTTGCTGTGCTCACTCCCAAGCTGGCTCTCTGCATCCATAAGACAAAGAGAGAGAGCGGTTCAGCCCCATTCCCGTCTTACTGGCTGTAATTGACAGCAGCAGGAGCCAATGGTTCCTGCTGCTGCATCTAAGCCAATCAGGAAGAAGAGACCTGTGAGAGCCTTGGGTCTCATGCATGTCCCTGGATCGAGATCAGACTTAGGTAAGTATAAGACCCCTTTCACACTGGGGCGTTTTTTTCCAGGTGCTTTTGCACTAAAAATAGCGCCTGTAAAGCATCTGAAAAACGCCTCCCCTGCAGCCCCAGTGTGAGAGCCCGAGTGCTTTCACACTGGAGCGGTGCGCTTGCAGGATGTTAGAAAAAGACCTGCAAGCAGCATCTTTAGAGCGGTGCGGGAGCGCTGTACACATCGCTCTTCCGCTGCGCTTTTAACCCTTTATACGGTCCTTAGTGGGGGTTAAAAGCGACTCGCTAGTAGCTGAAAAGTGCCTCTATAACAGCAGCGGAGCTATACCGCTAACGCCCCCCCCCCCCAACCTCAGTGTGAAAGTAGCCGCAGGGGAGCTGCACACAGAAGGTTTTTTACCTTCATGCATAGAATACAAAAAGGTAAAAAACCTGCGCAAATATTGTGCAACATAATAAATTGCAACTACCACCACTTTATTCTCCAGGCACCTCGGCTTTCAGAAAAAAAAAATTTTTAGGGCCAGTTTACACCACATGCAGTCTAGTGCGTTTTTTTTTTCTGCGTCAAAAACACATGGATAGTAGGGTATATCGTTTCCAATGACATAGTTCACACCAGTGTTGGTAGTTCCAGTCCCAGAAAAAAAAGTAGAACATGCTGCAAAAATGAATACCGCACTGGAATGCATCAAACAGGCACAGTACAATGAAAAAAAAAAAAAAAAAAAAAAAAAAAAAAAAGCATCTGGAATGCATAGCTCCCAACTGTGTCTGATTTGGAGGGACTGTCCCTGATTTGGAGCAATGCCCCTCTGTCCCTCATTCCTCCTCATTTGTCCCTCATTTTGGTCTGATCTATATAGATGTATATAAAATGCACTTTTTATCTATCAAAAAGTGTTTTCTAGCACTAAACCTTTCATCTGATTTCTAAATTTCTACATTTGTAAATTCCAAAAGCCAATATAAAGGAATAGCAGAGGTAAAAAAAGCACATGTGGGTTTAACCAATCTTATTTTTTTTTTTGTACAATTCTCCTTTAAGGGTGTGTATCCTACGCCTGCATACTTTTGCTGATAGGTGTCCCTCATTCCCATATTTTGGGAGGTATGGAAATGTATCCGGAAACTAATAAAAAATGTGTAAGGAAGTGTTAGAAACGCACATGCAGAAATACATCCGCACCGGATCTGGGGTGTGTTTTTGTGGTGGGAACCAGCCCTTAACCACCTCGTGCCCGCCCTATAGCCAAATGACGGCCGTAGAGCAGGCGCTTTCGTCCGGGAGGCCGTCCCTGGACGTCCTAATGTCTACTTTCACAATGCGCGCCGCCGCGGGCGCGCATCGGGGAAGTTCTGTGTGGCATGTCATCAGTGGCATGTATTAGTGCCATCTGTCATCAGTGGCACGTATAAGTGCCATGTGTCATCAGTGCCACGTATAAGTGCCACGTGTCATCAGTGCCACATATTAGTGCCATCTGTCATCGGTGCCACATATTAGTGCCATCTGTCATCAGTGCCACGTGTCATCAGTGCCATGTATAAGTGTCATCATTGCCACGTATCAGTGCCATCTGTCATCAGTGTCACGTGTCATTATCCTGGTGCTTCAAAAGTGTAATAGGTAGTCAACAAGTTAGATGTGTAATTTATGTTCCTAGAACACATGATGGCGCTCCCTGCATGTTGGGCCTCTCTATGTGGCCAGGCTGTGAAAAAGTCCCACACATGTGGTATTGTAATACTCAGGAGGAGTAGCAGAATTTATTTTGGGGTGTCATTTGTGGTATACACATGCCATGTGAGAGAAATAACCTATTACAATGACAATTTTGTGGAGAAAAAAAAAAAATGAAAAATCTTAATTTTGCAAAGAATTGTGGGAAAAAATTGACAAAAATTACATCAAAAAGCTCACCATGCCTCTTACTAAATACCTTGGAATGTCTACTTTCCAAAAAGGGGTCATTTGGGGGGTATTTGTACTTTCCTGACTTGTTCGGGTCACAAGAAGCGAGATAGGCCACCAGTACATCAGATGTGATCAATTTTGTGCAATTCGCACCACAGCTTGTAGACTCTCTAACTTTCACAAAGACCAAATAATATCCACTAATTTGGGTTATTTTTACCAAAGATATGTAGCAGTATAAATTGTGGCCAAAATTTATGAAGAAAAATTAATAATTTGCATAATTCTGTCACAGAAACAAAGAAATATGCGTTTTTTTTTCAACATTTTCGGTCTTTTTTCATTTATAGCGCAAAAAATAAAAACCCCAGAGGTGATCAAATACCACCAAAAGAAAGCTCTATTTGTGGGAAAAAAAGGACAAAAAATTCATTTGGGTACAGTGTTGCATGACTGAGTAATTGTCATTCAAAGTGTGAGAGCACCGAAAGCTGAAAATTGGTCTGGGCAGGAAGGGTGTTAAGTGCCCAGTAAGCAAGTGGTTAAAGCGGTTGTAAACCCGCTGATGTGTTGTTGTTTTTTTTGCTCACCTGCAAAGGAAAAGGCATAATGAGCTAGTATGCACCGCATACTAGCTCATTATGAAATACTTACCTTAGAACGAGGCCACGACATCTGGCCTGATCCACGCCGAGGGAGCTGACATGTTCCCTCAGCGTTTATTCCGGATATCGCGGCTCCGGCGCTGTGAGTGGCCAGAGCCACGATATCGTCACTCCCGCTCACACACGTGGGAGATTTCTTCCTGGCAGGGTCCGGCGTCTGCCGGGCTTCCAGCCAAGAATCCCCTGTGCGCATGCGCCGCTGCAGTTAGCGGCGCATTGCGAGGGGAATATCTCCTAAACCATACAGGTTTAGGAGATATTTTTTTTACCTACAGGTAAGCCTTGTTATAGGCTTTCCTGTAGGTAAAAGTCCCAAAAATGACTATACAACCGCTTTAAATATTTTAAAGCTTTAAAAAAAGTAATCTATAGGAGGAAAAAAGCTGATTTTTCTAAAAATTCTAAGAATTGCCAAGTGGTTACTCCATGTAAATGATAAGCACCCTCAGAGACCTTCTCTTGACATCACTAATGAAAATGAGGTCATATAATCAGACGTAACGCACGCGCTCGGTTTAGGTGTATGAGAGAGGTCCCAGAGAGAAAGATGCGTGGAAATTTTGCCTTTTCTGCAATAGCAATTAAAATTGGCTTCCTTCACCCACTTACAAATATAAATGAGATAACTCTGGTATTTCACAAGAAACGGGAGCTAACAAATCTTTCACTTTCATATTACAGTGCATCCTCTCCATCTGGAATCCATCTCTCAAGGAGAGCGGAACATTGCCAACCAAGCTGACGTGCTTTGTTCCCTAACACGTCGTTCGAATGAAACTTCCGCCAACCAATAGCGGAAATGCTCACGCCGCACAGCCAATCGGCGCTTACGCTCGGCCCGGCTCTGTCTCAGCACTAGGGACACACAGTACTCTATTGTGTTTTACAACGCTGTCGTTGGTTTGCTTAGCGTCGGCCATTTTGTTGTAGACAAATATATAGGTTTAGCCTATGTATTAAGCATTTCAAATATGTCTCCTCTCCTAGCTCTGCTTGGAGACATAGTGCTGGAAGGATTGCTTCCGCCACACATGACGTCACGGCACTTGCTTGTCATCCATGTCTGTTCCCCCCCTCTGTACTGACACACTGGCACACTGCTGGCACTACTTCTTCAGAAAGGTATCAGAGAGATGTTTATTACAATTTTTATTGCATGGAGTCTGCTTGCTGCATGATGTGTGCCTGGATTTATTAAAGCTGAACCTATAGCACATTTAGTTGCTCCAGCTTGGCTCAATGTATAAATGTTCTATACTTGTGGGATCCCCTTGGAAGGTGGAAATCCCTGTAGTAGTGTCAACTACTACAGTGATCTCTGATGTTTTCTGGGTCCCATGGTGAGCGGCTGCCTTGCTGCATAGTGATCACAGGAGGTCGCTTGCTCAGCACGTTTGCCATTCACAGAACTTGCCTTTGCAAGGCATTATTATTATTATTATTATTCAGGATTTATATAGCGCCAGCAATTTACGCAGCGCTTTACAATATAAAAGGGAGACAATACAGTTACAATACAATTAAATACAAGAGGATTAAGAGGGCCCTGCTCAGAAGAGCTTACAATCTCTGATTGAATGAGGTGGAGATTGTGATGTCACTTCCCTGCCTCTTCACTAAGGATGAGCTCAGACGTGTTCACATGCTCCTTGTGCAGAGCCCGCCAGGAAGTTGGCACAGCGCTGTGCTAATCGCAGGGAGGCATTTCCTGATCTCTGCAGCCGCACATCAGGGCAATGTCTCACTGCCTGTGATTAGCGCAGCGCTGTGCCAACTTCCTGGCGGGCTCTGCACTTGGAGCATGCAAACACACCTGAGCTCATCCTTACTCTTCACCTTGCCCAATCAGGGGACACTTTGCATTTAATAAAAAATACAAGGCGTTCTGTCAATGGTGCCCATGCTGAGCCTAGTGACCCCCTGAGATCACGATGCAGCAGGGCAGCTGCTTGCCATGGGACCTGGAAGATAGCACAGATAGCTGGATTTGTGGTGCCCTCTACACTGATTTCCATCTTCCACCACAGGAATCCCCCAGGTATGGCACAAGCTTACATTGGACCAATCCATATCTGGAGTTCAACTTTAAAATGGTAGTTTATTTTCACTCACCGGCCACTTTATTAGGTACCCCTTGCTAGTACCAGGTTGGACCCCCTTTTGCCTTTATTCTTCATGGAATAGATTCAACAAGGTGTTGGAAACATTCCTCAGAGATTTTGGTCCATAGTGACATGATATCATCACACGTAGGGATGACCTCCCGCGTGTTCGCACAGCCCATGTGCAGAGCCCGCCAGGAAGTCGGCGCAGCGCTGCGCTAATCACAGGCAGTGAGACATTGTCCCGATGTGCGGCTGCAGAGATCGGGAAATGTCTCACTGCCTGTGATTAGCGCAGTGCCAGCTTCCTGGCGGGCTCTGCACGTGGAGTGTGCGAACACGCCGGGGATCATCCCTAATCACGCAGTTGCTGCAGATTTGTCGGCTGCACATCCATGATGCAAATCTCCCATTCCATCACAGTTACATAGTAGGTTAGGTTAAAAAAAAAAAAAGACACAAGTCCATCCTATGTGTGTGATTATATGTCAGTATTACATTGTATATCCCTGTATGTTACGGTTGTTCAGCATCCCAAAGGTGCTCTATTGGCTGAGATCTGGTGACTGTGGAGACCATTGGAGTACAGTGATCTTAAGAAACCAGTGGTGAGATGATTGGAGCTTTGTGACATGGTGCATTATCCTGCTGGAAGGAGCCATCAGAAGATGGGTGCACTGTAGTCATAAAGGGATGGACATGGTCAGCAACAATACTCAGGTAGGCCGTGGTGTTTAAACAATGCTCAATTAGTACTAAGGGGCCCAAAGTGTGCCAAGAAAATATCTCCCACACCATTACACCACCACCAGCCAAATAACAAACATGTTATATTTGCCTGCTCTGTGCAGTCCTGATCCTCCTCTTTTTGGGACCCCCTCCCTTTGCCGAGTGCCCCCATAGCAAGTCGCTTACTGTGGGGGCACTCGTGCGTGCTCAATCCCAAACCGTCTCTCTGCGTCCATAAGACATGCCCCGCCACCCCACTCCTGCCTCAATGGCTGTGATTGACAGCAGCGGGAGCCAGTGCATCTCAACCAATCAGGAGGGAGAGACGTGGGGGAGCCTTGGGTCTCGTGCATGTTGCTGGATTGAAATCAGGCTCAGGTTAGTATTAGGGGGCTGTGGGGGGGAGCTGCACACTAAAGGTTTTTTTACCTTCATGCATAGACTGTATAAGGCTGGGTTCACACTGCTGCGGCTACGAGAACCGGATGTGATTCGCACCGCACTGCAGTGCAAATCACATCCGATCTCTGTGCGATGCGAGTTCAGCCATACAGATAGTATGGCTGAATTCGCATCGCACCCGCCCCAAACTCGCACAGGACCCTTTTTTTGGTCCGCAGCAGAATCGGATCGCATGGGTGTTCACACCATGCGATCCGATTCCTGTCCGAGTTTGCAGATCGCACTGCGATATGCGAACTGATCTGGGGGTGTCATTAACATTTCACTGACACTCCCAGCAGTTCGCATAGGGCAGTGTGAACTTCTGCCGAGAGGCATGCGATGTGGGAACCCGCCGCGGATTTGCGGCGTTCCTGCATCGCTGCAGTGTGAACCCAGCCTAAAGGCAAAAACACCTTCAGCCTTTTTTAACCACTTTAAAAAAGCTGAGAGTTTAAAGTGATTGTAAAGGCTGAAGGTTTTTTTATCTTCATGCATTTTATGCATAAAGGTAAAAAAAAACATGTGTGCAGCAGTCCCCCCCCCCCCCCACCCAATCCTTCCCTGAGCTCCCTCTGATCCAGCAATGTTCACAATTTGGGA
Organism: Lithobates pipiens; assembly: GCF_037356315.1. Lineage (NCBI taxonomy): Eukaryota > Metazoa > Chordata > Amphibia > Anura > Ranidae > Lithobates > Lithobates pipiens. The sequence goes on from NW_027507685.1 coordinate 223,084,817, forward strand.
TGAGCTCCAGCGTATTCGCACAGCCCACATGCAGAGCCCGCCAGGAAGTCGGCACTGAGCTAATCACAGGCAGTGAGACATCATCCCAATGCGGGGCTGCAGAGATCGGGAAATGTCTCACTGCCTGTGATTAGCGCAGTGCAGTGCCGACTTCCTGGCAGGCTCTACACGTAGGCTGTGCGAACACGCCGGATCTCATCCCTATTCACAATAGCCTCGGCTGTTCCGGGACTCTCCCTCCTTGTTTGCTGAGACAGCAGTGGGAACCCACTGGCTCCCACTGCTGTCAATCACAGCCAGCGAGCCAATGAGGAGAGAGCTGGGGGGTGGAGCCGAGCCGTGGCTCTATGTGTCATATGGACGCATAGAGCAGTGGCTCAGGAGCGGGCATGCAGTGGTGCCCCCAGGGCAAGCAGCTTTCTTGAGGGGGAGGAGCCAGGAGCACCGGTGAGGGACCCGCAAAGAAGAGGATCGGAGCTGCTCTGTGAAAAACCATTACACAGTGCAGGTAAGTATGACATGTTTCTTATTTTAAAAAAATACCGTATATCCTCGAGTATAAGCCGAGATTTTCAGCCTCTTTTTTGAGGCTGAAAGTGCCCCCCTCGGCTTATACTCGAGTCATCGCTGTCTGCCCGCTCGATCAGCGTGTCGAGCAGACAGACAGCGGCCATTCTATAATTCAAAAGCCGCGCCTCCGGCTCCGCCTTCGCCTGTGATAGGCGGAACACTGAATTTCCCAGCAGCCTGTGTTCCGCCTATCACGGACATCGTATCATCCTCGTACTACGGACGAGGATGATACGATGTCCGTGATAGGCGGAACACAGGCTGCTGGCAAATTCAGTGTTCCGCCTATCACAGGCGAAGGCGGAGGCGCGGCTTTTGAATTTTACAATGGCCGCCGAGGCGCCGACGAAGAGGGCACGGGACGGAGGCAAGGCAAGGCACGGGACGGGACGGAGGCAAGGCAAGGCACGACACGGGACGGAGGCAAGGCACGGCACGGGACGGAGGCAAGGAGGCAAGGCACGGGACGGAGGCTCGGGACAAAGGCTCGGGACACAGGTAGGCTGGACACACACACACACACACACACACACACACACACACACACACACACACACACACACACGGATGGAGACACACACACACACACGGATGGAGACACACACACACACAGGGATGGATGGAGACACACACACACAGGGATGGATGGATGGAGACACACACACACAGGGATGGATGGATGGATGGATGGAGACACACACACACAGGGATGGATGGATGGATGGACACACACACACACACAGGGATGGATGGACGGACACACAGGGATGGACGGACACACAGGGATGGACGGACACACACACAGGGATGGACAGGCATGTCTCACCCTCGGCTTATACACGAGTCAATAAGTTTGCCAGTTTTTTTGGGGGTAAATTGGGGGCCTCGGCTTATATTCGGGTCGGCCTATACTCGAGTATATACGGTAAGTAGCTTTAATATCTCTGTAATGTATAAAAACGTAATGTTGCTAATTTTCTCCACTGAGCCATTATGGTAGAAGATTATTCTGAATTTGTATTACAATTTGTGTTATTACTGCATGCACATGTGCGCTACGTTATGAACATAGCTGCGTATGGCTGGGTTCATCTATTTATGTCTATTGGCGACTTTGCGCAGCTCTAGGATATATGCAAAGTGTTTATGGGCAAATATATCCATGTGCATGCAGCCTTAGGCTTGAATCAGACTAGTGTGACTTGTGACACATGAAGTCGCATGACAAGTCGCATGTGAACCAAGCCTTCACAGTCTGTGTGATTCTATAAAAAGATACATTATATTTATATGTATTTAAATACATTATTTAATGTATTTAAAATATTTATTTACTGTTTTGGTTATCATTTCAGCACCTTCTAATGAACCCCACTTGTCTTTTCCAATGAGAATCCACCCTCTACAATGAATAAACTAGGTGAGAATTTTTTAAAAATTTTTTTTATAAACTTGTATGTTTGTTTTTGTTTTTTTAACAAGGGACTTCTAAATAAAGAGCTAGTTTACTGTCCTTCAAACGTTAGGAGGATTCGACTGTGGCCAGTGTGAGCAGAACATGTCTTATGCCCCGTACACGTGATCGGAAATTCCGCCAGCAAAAGTCTGATGTGAGCTTTTGATCGTAAATTCCGACCGTGTGTGTGCTCCATCTGACTTTTGCTGGTGGAATTCCCCCTAGCAAAAGATTGAGAGCAGGTTCTATATTTCTCTTATATTCACCGACCGACACAGCCCCTCTCTTAGCCATTGGGTTGTTACGCCCACCTTTAGGAGAATACCCAGGGGGTGGTCCCTTAGGTAACAACCCTCCAGCCTGCCATGCAGTCATCAGTTTTACTTTGCCTAGTGAAGGAGAAGGACCTAGGAATCCTGAGGGGCCCATCGGTCCGTGTTGTTTTTTTTTTTTTTTTCCTGCAGAAGCTTGGCTTTTTGCACAAGATGATAGATCCTGTGATCTGCTATCAACAGCCGGCTAGGTGACAGGCTGGATACCCTTATCCTTGTAGTCTTCCCAGTCTGGCCATCAAGCGTGTGCAGGCCAGAGCTCTGCGCTGGGTCGGCCACAATGAAACCTCAGCTCCAGAGGTGGTCGGTGAGCTTTTATCACACATATGACCGGGCTACTGATGTCTGCTTCACAGTGTGCTGGGCCAGCAGCCACCCTGTACTGATCAGTGAGTGGGTCTGTAATGGAATGTCTCCCAGGTCTTCAGGACTGGTAAGTACAGCTCTCCCTGCCTCGGTGGGGCTGAGCAGCTGGGCATTCCCTGGGAGGTCAATTCGGGGGGTCCCTCACCTCCCTCTCTTCTCTCCCTGACAGTGTGGCAGACAGGGTAGGGTCAACAGGGCTTCAGAAACTGGCGTATCTTCCCCAAAATCCAGGCAATTGCAACCGGGTCGCCTGTGGACTGCGCAGTGCCCTTGGACACCTTGTCGGCGGTCCTTAATTTGTTCGTTGCCAAGCTGGAGGCGGTGCGTGGGCGCAAAGGTGCTAAAAAGCAGCCCCTGCCCCCCCTGTCCCCCCCCGTCCTCTGGGGAGAGCTCTGACGAAGACTCAGGCCCCGCTGAGGCTGGTGACCCCCTCTCTGCCATTTCAGATGACGCTGACCAGGACCATTCCGACAGTGAGGATGAATCCCCGTCGGGGTTCGTGCGCGACAAAGTGCTTGTTGGAGCACTTATTACAGCTGTGCGTGATACCCTGTAGATTCAGGAGCCAGCAGATTCCTCTGCTGAGGTAGCGGTCCCTTTTGGTTCCCGTAAGCCAGCCCGTTCACCTAAGGTGTTCCCGTATTTTCGGTACCCAAATACATGGCGGTGCGTTACCCCTTTGAGGAGAGCCTACTCAAAAAGAGGTCTGCTCCTCCGGTCGTGGACCCCCCAGTATCCAGTTTAAACAAAGTAACCACGATTCCGGTGGAGGGGACTCCTGCATTTAAGGATCCTATGGACAGGAAGGCCGAAGCAGTGGCTCATTCCTTGTTTACGGTTGTGGGGTCAGCCGTGCGACCAGTACTGGCATCTGCACTTGTGTCACAGACACTAACTGAGTGGGCAAAACTGTTGCACCATGAATTGGGAGAACAGGCTTCTCCTGTCTCTGTGAAACTAGCAGACCAATTAGTGCAAGGCCTTAAGTACGTTTGTGACGCGGCCCTGGATACTCTCCCCCCAGGCATCCAAAAAAGCCCTGACGGATCTTCCCTTCCTTAGCGACCGGCTCTTTGGAGCCTCTTTGGATGATATTATTAAGAATGCCACAGGTGGTAAGAGTACTCTACTCCCTCAGGCCAGGAAGGCTAAGGAGCCACGCCGTAGGCAAGGGCCCTCTTTTTTCCCGCTCACAAATGGCTTTTTCGTCTGCCCGGAGCTTCGGCTAAATGTCCCCAGCCCAACAGGACAACCACGAAAGGACAGAAACGTCCCTGGAAACGCAAGCCTAACAAGCCTGCGAACAAAAGGAGGGGGAATTGTGCCGCATTGTTGGTGTCAGTGGGAGGAATAGTGCCTCATCATTGGTGTCAGTGGGAGGAATAGTGCCCCATCGTAGGTGTCAGTGGGAGGGATAGCGCCCCAAGATTGGTGTCAGTGGAAGGAATAGTGCCCCATCCTTGGTATCAGTGAAAGGAATAGTGCCCCATCATTGGTGTCAGTGAAAGGAATAGTGCCCCATCATTGGTGTCAGTGGAAGGAATAGTGCCCCCATCATTGTGTTAGTGGAGGAATAAATGTCACTTCCAGGTTCTGGTGTAATTTTCTATGGCCGGTCTGGCTAGGGAAGGAGTTAATGGAGCGCGATCCCTGACCCCTGATGTCTTATTAAAGAGAACCTGTCACCAAAAATTATGAAAAAAAAATGTAAGTAAAAAAAAGTGTTAACGTTACACCCAAGCACCCCCCCCCCCCCAAATCTGAATGTAAACACAATCATTTAGGGCTCCTATGCATGAAAACTTTTGTTGCACTACGATACATGTAGCCACATGGGAGGAATTCTAATCCTATTATTTAAACTGCTGATTTGTAGGGGCTTTTGAAAATTTAGGATATTTGTGGATGAGGCTCTTTATCTTCTCAGATGGTAAAGCTGCCCATTCCTCTTGGCAAAAAGCCTCCAGTTCTTGTAAATTCTTGGGCTGTCTTGCATGAACTGCAGGTTTGAGATCTCCCCAGAGTGGCTCAATGATATTGAGGTCAGGAGACTGAGATGACCAATCCAGAACCTTCACTTTATTCTGATGTAGAAAATAACAGGTCGACTTGGCCTTGTGTTTTGGTCATGTTGGCATGTCCAAGTACGTCCCATGCGCAGCTTCCTGCCTGATGAATACAAATGTACGCATTCATCTTGCCATAAATTTTGACCACATTTCCTGTGTCTTTGTAGCTCACACATCCACAAAACGTCGGCGATCCACCTCTGTGTTTCACAGTAGGAATGGTGGACCTTTCATCATAGGCCTTGTTGACTCCTCTCCTAATGTAGCGTTTATGGTTGTGGCCAAAAAGCAAAATTTTGGTCTCGTCACTCCAAATGACTTTGTGGCAGAAGGTTTGAGCCCTATCTCTGTGCTGTTTGGCATAATGTAAGCAGGCTACTTTGTGGCATTTGTGTAGTAATGGCTTTCTTCTGCTGACTCAACCATGCAGCCCATCCTTCTTCAAGTGCCTCCTTATTGTGCATCATGAAACAGCCACACCACAGATTTTCAGACAGTCCTGTATTTCACCCGAAGGTATTTGTGGGTTTTTCTTTGCATCCCGAACAATTTTCCTGGCAGTTGGGCCTGAAATTTTAGTTGGTCTACCTGACCGTGGTTTGGTTTCAATAGAACCCCTCATTTTCCACTTCTTGATTAGAGTTTGAACACACTGCATTCTCAATTCCTTGGATATCTTTTTATATCCCTTTCCTGTTTTATACAGTTCAACTACCTTTTCCTGCAGATCCTTTCACAATTCTTTTGCTTTCCCCATGACTCAGAATCCAGAAATGTCAGTGCAGCACTGGATGAAAGCTGCAAGGGTCTGTCAGGAGTCCAGAAACTCATTAACCTTTTATATACACACACTAATTACAAGCAAACAGATCACAGGCGAGGATGGTTACCTTTAATAGCCATTCAAACCCCTTTGTGTCAACTTGCGTGCATGTTATCAGGCCAAAATCACCAGGGTATGTAAACTTTTGATCAGGGTCATTTTCTAGTTTCTGTTATGATTATGATTTAAAAAGCGTAAACACAATCATTGATAATAAATGGCTTCAACCAAACACTAACTATGAGAATCATGAGTGAAAGAAATGTTTTTGTGTTATGATTCATATTCTCCGAAAAATGGCCAAGAAATCAAAAATTCTGCCAGGGAATGTAAACTTATGAGCTCAACTGGGATAAAAAAAATAATTGACTCCTAAAGACTACTTAAAATCCTATAAAATATATATAATTTTAAGTAGTCTTCAGGCCTCAATTTTTTTGTAACCACTTCTTGACCATGCTATAACTGAAAGATGGCTACAGCATGGCCGTCCTGTTCTGGGAGGGTGTCTATAGACATCCTCGCCGAACCCCGCCTCCAGCGGCCTTTCATTGGGTTTGCACTGTGACTAGGTTTGCCACCTCATCCCTTTAAACCTAATCACATATGAATTACACAGGTTCTGATTTAATGCAGATAAGCACCAAGTGAGTTTAATTACCACCTTAATCAGCCACAGAACCTGTGTAATTAATAAGTGTTTGGTTTTAAAGGGATGAGTTTGCAACCCTAACTGTGACCGTTGTGTCCTTCCGACACAGCTGATCAAAGATCGGGGTAAAGGGCCAATCACAGCAGCCCTTTACCATGTGATTAGCTGTGTCCAATCGCAGCGAGTCACAATGTTAACAGACTTGGAGGTTATCGGCAGTCCTTTTCTCTCATGTAGTGTCTGTGGGAGGAAAGGAAAGCCGATAACCTGTAAGATTGTCAACACATCGTTTACACTGATCAGTGCAGCCCCATCAATGCCAGTCAGTACAGCCTCATCAGCGCACATTGGTGAAGAAGAAAAATTACTGATTTGCAGAATTTTATAACAGAAACTAAGAAAAACTTAATTTTATTTTTTCAATTTTCAGTCTTTACCGTTTGTTTAACATAAAAAAAATAAAAAAAAATAAAATGGTGATGAAATACCACCACATGAAAGCTCTGTGTCTCAAAACATTTTTAGAAATTTTATATGGGTACAGTGTTGCGGGACCGCACAATTGTCATTCAAAGTGAGACAGCTCTGAAAGCTGGAAATTGGGCAGGAAGGGGGTGACCATTCCCGATATTGAAGTAGTTAAAATGTGCACAAAAAAAAAATACCAAAAAATAAAGCTCTGGCGGTGAAAGGGTTAATTCCTAATAAACAAACACCTGATGTCCCAGCGCCGATGGCGATAAGACTTTTGAAGGTTCTTGTTTTGAGTCGGTGAAACCACGTAGTGAAGCCACAGTAGATGCATTACAGCCAGGCAATTGGCTTTTTCAGGAAAAGTCTGCAGTAGCAGCCAGTCTACATTTGTTGTTTGCAGGAAGATGAGGTTGTTGGACCATCATAACTGATAACACAGCGTCTCTTTCCATAATACCTTCCCATTTTCAGACTTTACTGCTATCTCTATGGATGTCTCCTTGGCACTCTTACATACATTAAAAATAAAAGAAGGAAATTCGGGCCCATTCATACTTATGTGTGGGGTAACGCACAGACATAACGTACATTACTATACATATTATTGGTGTCAGTGGGAGGTATAGTGCCATATCATTGGTGTCAGTGGGAGGTATAGTGCCATATCATTGGTGTCAGTGGGAGGTATAGTGCCCCATTGTTGGTGTCAGTGGAAGGAACAGTTCCATATCATTTGTGCCTCTGTTAGGTATCGGGCCCAGTCATTGATGTCAGTGGGAGGAATAGTGCCATATCATTGGTGTCAGTGGGAGTAATAGTAACGTTCTCCTGCATTGAGGTGCTTTGCCGAAGGAAAGCCTTGATCTTCACTCAATACAAGTTTCTGTTACTAGGACACAATATGGAAGTTGTGTTCATTATGTTACATGTGCTGAAGGGTTTGTTGCTTTTTAAACTTCTCTTTTTCCCCACTAATAGATCTCCCAGCTGGAGATCCACTGGATCTCCCGTTTTCCATCCTAGAAGTTGGCATTGCAGGGCGACTGGAACTGATCACAAAACCTGTGCCATCGAATGGTCCTTCTTTCCCCTTATCTACAGTAGGTCCAGTTCCGTATCCAGATAAAATTTTTTTCCCCTAACAACATCATTCTGATCCTTTCCTGCCTTTCTCTTCCAGATTCCGAATGGTTTACCTCCATACGACGTGGACCTGTCTTCTGAAGTGATCCAGAAATACCTTAGTGACCCGGAATGGCTTTCTGTCCATAATTTTGACCGGAGCCACAGGTAAAGACCATACTGTGTGTGATGGTGGGCATCCCTAATGACCGGTGAAAGTAGCTTTTCTTGCCTGTGAAGTTAAAATGAATAGCCCAATTTGTTCACCCCTGTGTCCTTCAGATGGTGGACAAATAAAGGATTTCAGCGCATAGCAGACTTCTGTGTGTGGCGAGGGTTCTTTCGCTCCAATTATTACGGTAGAGACACCAACTCTCTCCGACATGGAGGTCTATCATTACACACAACTACTGTATTTTTCGTTCCATAAGATGCAACTGACCATAAGACGCACTTAGGTTTTAGAGGAGGAAAATAAGAAAAAAAAATATTCTCAACCAAATGGTGTACTAAAATATTTACCGGTGTACTAAAATATATATATCAGTGCCCATGAAATGCAGTCTGACCATTGCCATAAATGCAGTCTAACCATTGCCATCGCTCGGGCTGCTTTGTCTTCTATCTCAGGAGGTCTCGGGCCCAGCCAGGAGATCGTCCAGCGCTCATGGGGGCCAAGGATGGCAGTGTGGGTGGTATAGGCAGTGGCGGGGTGGCGGTGCCTGACGTATATTCGCACCATAAGATGCAGAGACATTTTCCCCCATATTATTTGGGGGGAAAAAGCGCATCTTATGGTGCGAAAAATTCGGTATTTCATTTCTTACAGTTGGTACAAGGATTAGGGGCTATTGCTAGCCAGACCGCCTTTCAATCTGTATGTAGAACATGCGACAAACAATATGGTTTGATATCAGCAATCAGCAATGATATGTGCTAAAATGTGGGAACAGGACCTACAAGTGGAGTTGGATCTTGAGGATTGGAACAAACTAGCAGTAAATGCGTCCAGAACATACACTATTTTGCCAAAAGTATTGGGACGCCTGCCTTTACACACATGAACCTTTAATGGCATCCCAGTTTTAGTCTGTAGAGTTCAATATTGAGTTGGCCCACCCTTTGCAGCTATAACAGCTTCAATTCTTCTGGGAAGGCTGTCCACCAGGTTTAGGAGTGTGTCTATAGGAATGTTTGACAATTCTTCCAGAAGCACATTTGTGAGGTCAGGCACTGATGTTGGGTGAGAAGGCCTGGCTCACAGTCTCTAATTCATCTCAAAGGTGTACTCTTGGGTTGAGGTCAGGGCTCTGCAGGCCAGTCAAGTCCCTCCACCGCAAACTTACTCATCTATGTCTTTATGGACCTTGCCTTTGTGCACTAGTCCAAATCATTTGGTGGAGGGAGGATTACGGTGTGGGGTCATTTTTCAGGGATTGGGCTTGGCCCCTTAGTTTCCATAAGATGTCAGCATACCAAGACATTTTGGACAATTTCATGGTCCCAACTTTGTGGGAACAATTTGGGGATGGCCCTTTCCTGTTCCAACATGACTGCGCACCAGTGCACAAAGCAAGGAGGGATTCCCCTGTCAACACTGACTGTGTTGATAGGGGAATCGTGCAAATTTATTTTCTGCAACCCAATTTTTTTTCCCTAGGTGCAGTGCAAGCACTAGGAAAGAGCGGATGGGTGATAATAGGAAGGGTAGAGGGGGAAGTGCCAGGGAGGCCAATCCAGGGCTGGAGCATCCCAATAAGTACGCTCCATTGAGTGACATTGGTGAAACCAGTCAGGGACCAGCACTGCTGGAGCTTAGGGACTTTCCTAGCTGCCTGGGGAAGAACTCCTCCAGTGAGTGGGGGGGGAGCGAAGGGAAAGGAAAGACAGATTCTGGTGTTAGGGGGGACTCAATTCTTAGGACAGAGAAGGAAATCTGTAACAAAGAACTAAAGCTCCAAACTGTATGTTGACTACCGGGTGCCCGGATTCGGCACATCATGGATCTGGTGGACAGATTACTGGGCGGGGCTGGGGAAGACTCAGCTGTGCACGTTTGCACCAATGACAAAGTCACATCAGATGGAGTGTCCTAAAGAACGAATTTAGGGACTTGGGAGCTAAATTGAGGAAAAGGACCTCCAAGGTAGTATTCTCAGGAATACTACTGGTACATCGAGCCACACCAGAAAGGCAGAGGGAGATTAGGGAAGTAAACAAGTGTCTGAGGGGCTGGTGTAGTAAGGGAGGAGTTTGGGTTTCTGGAGGACTGGGCCAACTTGCCAGTAGGTCACCAGTACTATAGAAGGGACGGACTGCACATACATGAGGAGGATGCAGATCTGCTGGGAGTGAAGATGGCCGAAAAGTTAGAGGGGTTTCTTAAACTAGGCGACGGGGGGGGCAGCGCAGAGGTAGAGATAATCAGCTTGGAACATATTCCAGAGGGTAGTATTGGGGGCATTGGTGGTATGTTGACTAAAACACATAAACTCAAGGGAAGTATAGTAGCAAGTCCTAGTTGCAATCTCAGAACACCCAATAAGAGGACAGTATGCCACCGGTCTAAACTACGTGGCATGTTCACCAATGCCAGGAACCTGGTGGATAAGATGGGTGAACTAGAGAAACTATTGTAAGAGGAGGATTTGGATTTTGTGGGAATTTCAGAGACTTGGTCCAACAGCTCTCATGATTGGCTGGCAACCATTCAAGTGTATACCCTTTATTGCAGGGATAGAGAGGGTAAAAAAAAGGGGGGAGTGGTATGCCTGTATATCAAGAATAATGTACAAGTGAATGGGAGAGATGACGTCACTAAGGGAGCTAAGGAGGAGGTGGAATCCTTATGGGTAGAGCTCCAGAGGGATGAAGCTAAGGGGAAAATAATACTGGGAGTATGCTATAGGCCCCCTAACCTGAGGAAGGAGGGGGAGACAGATCTCCTATCAGCAGTTGGATTAGCAGCAAGGATGGGAAGTGTTATCATAATGGGGGATTTTAATTATCCAGACATAGACTGGGCGGAGGGAAACACACATTCGTCTAATGCCCTGTACACAAGTTCCAATTATCGTAAGACAGATCGTTCACATTTTGTTGCATACAACTAAGATCGAATACAACAGTGCAAAATGTGTGTAAGAGTTTTGTCGTACGATTCTGGAAAAATCTTCCGCTGTGCGTAGCTACGTATTTTAAATTATGTCAAATACGTGTGACCCTTGTCCTTCTGGTTTATTTTCATGTTTTTCCAAGCATGCTTGGTGTTTGTCTAACAACTTTTATCGGACACATACGACCGAAGTTTCCCTGTTCGTCCCTTCGGATTTGGTTGGACGGACTGTCATGATCGGCTGGCGAAAGCTGTGTACTAATGATCAAATTATCGTGTCCGAAAGCGACTTTTGTGGTCCGATAATTGGAACGTGTGTACGGAGCATAAGACTCACCAGTTCCTAAATGTCTTGCAGGACAATTTCATGGGTCAGTTGGTAGACGCACCAACTAGAAATAAAGCGTTATTGGATCTACAGATTGCCAACAATACAGACCTAATCACAGATGTGGAAATATGGGGCAATTTAGTAAACGGTGATCACAGATCAATTGGCTTCAGTATAAATCACACAAATAGGAAACATAAGGGGAATACAAAGACACTGAATTTCAAAAGAGCCAACTTCCCTAAACTACGAACCTCGCTAGAAGGGATAAATTCTCCCACATGGCAGGTGTCCAAGCTCTCTCCAATGAGGCTGAAACACAAGCATATGCCGATCTCTCAACAGTGCGCCATGACATGACTTGTGCAATATATTCACCGTCCAGAAACAAAAAATACATATTATTGTAAGATATTTTAGCAGGAATAAACTGTATTTATGCTTTTAGCCAGTAAAATTCTGGCCTTTGTGTCTGTTCTTGCGCTTCCAGGTCCTGGCCTCGTACCAAGGATGTCAGCTCCCTGTTCCACATGGACATCAGTGCTCCGCAGACTGATATCAGCATGGAGCGTAACTCTGCTACCGGAGAACTGCGTAGAATCAGCGAGGTGAGATACAGACAGTGGAACACGGCATATAGAAAAAGGTTTCTATATATTATTATACCGGGGCCTTCAGATCTTGTGGACCTGTTCACCGCCTTTAAAGCTGTACTCCGGGATAAGGAAATATTTTCAAAATAAAACGGGCATGAGTATTCTTGTCATTTGTGTATTCGTACCTTCTTGCTTGCCTCTGTGCAGGAGCTTCCTGTAAAAAAAGACTGCTCCCTGCTGCTCTCTCGCCTCGTGCGGGGTGACTGGTCTGGTCTCCACCCCCTCCTGTAGTTTTCTGCAGGCAGCATGTAGTGAGTGGAGCTGCTGGGTCCCTCCCTCAGCTCTGCTGTCTGCATTGGTTATGTGGCTACCTGTATATAAACCACAGTGATAATGTCACCACTACTTTTACAAGGTAATAGCTTGGTCTGTAAGGGCATTTGGTGCACACAAAGTGATTTTCTATCCTTTTATTGCTGTTGATTGCTATATGTGCCTGATTCAGTTTGGAGGCCAGGCTGTGGCCAGTGGGAATAGAAAATGCTCCAGACTCCGTAGGATCAACTTGGTGACCATTTGTATGAGTAAAAATTATCTATAATTATGATCCCCTTGTTGGGGTCTCTCAGTAGAGAGACTTGTAGCACTTTGTTGGTGTCATTGGGAGGAATAGAGCCCGATCATTTGTTTCAGTGGAAGGAATATTGCCCCATCCCCAGCCAGGGGGAGGAATTAATCCCCATTGTTGGTGTCAGTGATATAAATGGTGCCTAATTGTTGTTGACATTGGAAGAAATAATTATACCCCATTGTGTGTGTGTCATGTTTGGTGTCCATGGAAGGAATAGTGCTTATTGTTGGTATCATTGAGAGTAATATTGCCCCATTATTTGTGTCATTGGGAGAGAATGCCCCATTGTTTGTTTTAGTGGGAGGAATTGTTGGTATTAAAGGAATTGTGCCTCATCACTGGTATAGGTTGGAGGAATTTCTCCCCATCCTTGGTGTTAGTTGGAGGAATTGTTCTCCATCCTTGGTGTTAGTTGGAGGAATTGTTCTCCATCCTTGGTGTTAGTTGGAGGAATTGTTCTCCATCCTTGGTGTTAGTTGGAGGAATTGTTCCCCATCCTTGGTGTTAGTTGGAGGAATTTTTCCCCATCCTTGGTGTTAGTTGGAGGAATTATTCCCCATCATTGGTGTTAGTTGGAGGAATTGTGCCCCATCCTTGGTGTTAGTTGGAGGAATTGTTCCCCATCCTTGGTGTTAGTTGGAGGAATTTGTGCCCCATCCTTGGTGTTAGTTGGAGGAATTGTGCCCCATCCTTGGTGTGTGTTGGAGGAATTGTGCCCCATCCTTGGTGTGTGTTGGAGGAATTGTGCCCCATCCTTGGTGTTAGTTGGAGGAATTGTTCCCCATCCTTGGTGTTAGTTGGAGGAATTTGTGCCCCATCCTTGGTGTTAGTTGGAGGAATTGTGCTCCATCCTTGGTGTGTGTTGGAGGAATTGTGCCCCATCCTTGGTGTTAGTTGGAGGAATTGTTCCCCATCCGTGGTGTTGGAGGAATTTGTGCCCCTTCCTTGGTGTTAGTTGGAGGAATTGTTCCCCATCCTTGGTGTTAGTTGGAGCAATTGTTCCTCAGTCTTGATGTTGGAGGAATTGTGCTCCATCCTTGGTGTTAGTTGGAGGAATTGTGCTCCATCCTTGGTGTTAGTTGGAGGAATTGTGCTCCATCCTTGGTGTTAGTTGGAGGAATTGTGCTCCATCCTTGGTGTTAGTTGGAGGAATTGTGCTCCATCCTTGGTGTTAGTTGGAGGAATTGTGCTCCATCCTTGGTGTTAGTTGGAGGAATTGTGCTCCATCCTTGGTGTTAGTTGGAGGAATTGTGCTCCATCCTTGGTGTTAGTTGGAGGAATAGTGTGCCATTTTTGTTATCAGTGGCAGGGATTGTGCCCCATCACTGGTATCAGTGGAAGAAATGGTGCCTCAATTTTGGTGTGAGTGGGAGTAATTGTGCCCCATTTTTTGTGTCATTGGGGAGAGGTAATGCCCCATTGTTGGTATCAGTGGATGGAAAAGTATGCTATTGTTGGTAGCAATGGAAGGAATAGTGCCCTATCATTGGTGTCAGTAGAAGGATAATACTCCATCGTGGGTCTCATTGGGAAGAATTGTGCCTGGTTGGTAGTATACAGCACATGTAAGGAATAGTGCCCCATCATTGGTATTAGTGGAAAGAATATTGCCCCTTTGGTGGTGTCAGTGGGAGGAATTGTGCACCATTGTCGGTTTCAGTGGGAGGAATAGCACCCCCTTTCTTGTTGTCAATGGGAGGAATAGTGCCATATCATTGGTGTCAGTGGGAGAAATAGTGCCATATCATTGGTGTCAGTGGGAGGTAAAGTGCCCCGTCATTGGTGTTAGTGGGAGGAATAGTGCCATATCATTGGTGTTAGTGGGAGGAATAGTGCCTCGTCATTGGTGTCAGTGGGAGGAATAGTGCCTCGTCATTGGTGTCAGTGGGAGGAATAGTGCCTCGTCATTGGTGTCAGTGGGAGGAATAGTGCCTCATCATTGGTGTCAGTGGGAGGTATAGTGCCTCGTCATTGGTGTTAGTGGGAGGAATAGTGCCTCATCATTGGTGTTAGTGGGAGGAATAGTGCCATATCATTGGTGTTAGTGGGAGGAATAGTGCCTCGTCATTGGTGTCAGTGGGAGGAATAGTGCCTCGTCATTGGTGTCAGTGGGAGGTATAGCGCTTCGTCATTGGTGTCAGTGGGAGGAAAAGTGCCTCGTCATTGTTGTCGGTGGGAGGAATAGTGCCTTGTCATAGGTGTCTGTGGGAGGTATAGCGCCTTGTCATAGGTGTCTGTGGGAGGTATAGCGCCTTGTCATAGGTGTCAGTGGGAGGAATAGTGCCTCGTCATTGTTGTTGGTGGGAGGAATAGTGCCTCGTCATTGGTGTCAGTGGGAGGAATAGTGCCTCGTCATTGGTGCCAGTGGGAGGTATAGCGCCTCGTCATTGGTGTCAGTGGGAGGAATAGTGCCTCATCATTGGTGTCCGTGGGAGGAATAGTGCCTTGTCATTGGTGTCCGTGGGAGGAATAGTGCCTCGTCATTGGTGTTAGTGGGAGGAATAGTGCCTCGTCATTGGTGTTAGTGGGAGGAATAGTGACCCATTTTAACAGTGGCTGGAATAGTGTCCCAAGAGCCTGTTAAATGCTGACAATGGACTGCAGTTTGGGGAGCTCTGTATACCTATAAATCAGCACCACAAGGTGCATACAAGAATCCACAGTTCCTTTTGTCTGTGTGTTGTCACGAAAACAAACAGAGGTGTTGAATGCAGAATCAGTTTAGAGATGTTTTTTTTTGTGAAGCCCCATACACCGCCTGACCCTTTTCTTTCTTGCCAGGCCTCTGCAAACCACATTGGTCTCTCAGCACAGAATTCTCTGTCTCTACGACGACCTCCTGGTCCCCCTTCTCAGTCCGTCAAGGGCAGCACTTCCAACTTCCCCTTTTGGCCA
This sequence comes from Lithobates pipiens, assembly GCF_037356315.1. Lineage (NCBI taxonomy): Eukaryota > Metazoa > Chordata > Amphibia > Anura > Ranidae > Lithobates > Lithobates pipiens. Next base: position 223,100,249 of record NW_027507685.1, read on the forward strand.
GGTAAATTGGCAAAGCCACAGGTATTATGTCTTTATTATTTTTTTTATTTAGAACAACCAATCGTTATCTTCCATAAATGTTTTTACTTCAGATCAGGATTTAAAATAATCCATCTGACTGTGATTTGAAAAACAGATACCTTTTGTTTTTAGATGCTTAATATACATTACAGGGGATGTTCAGGGTAAAAAAAAAAATATTTAACCATTTGCATATGCAAGCAAAAGCAATTGTCTGCTGCCCAGTCATATTTTTTTTTGTTCTCTGTGAATATGAAGGAAGGTATTGTATTGGTCACTATGTGCAACATTTTTGTGCACTTTTTTTTTTTTTTATTTTTTTATATATATATATATAAATCGTCCACTAACTTTTAATCTATTGTATGACTGTGCCCTATGGAAACCACTTTTTAATCCTATGCTATTAATTTCTTCATAGGTGGAATGGATGAACCCACTCTTGAACAAATGAAGGCCATCAGTGAAGAGGATGAAGCCCTGGACTTTGAGAAAGGTACTTTTGAGCCTACACAAGAGAATGGCGGCCATCATGTAGGCTGATCCAGTTTTCATGGGAATGCTGATTAGCAGTAAGTGCGGTCACTAATACCCTGCCCATTGTTGTACCCTCCACACCCCTTCATAAGCATATTACCCAGGATCATACCCGACACACTCCTTCCTTGCACATAATGCCTACTGTCATTCCTGCTGCACTCCTTCCTTCTGATTTTAGCCCAAAGTGAGACCCTCTCAGTGCCCTTTCTGAACATTATGCCCACTGTTATAGCCTCCATGGTTTTCCTCTGCACACAATGCCCACTTTCATTCCCTCTGCTCTTATTTTCTACACATACTGCTGCTGTCATACCCTCTGCATTCTTCTTGTGCACATACTGCCCACTGTCATACCCTGTGCTTTTCTCTTCTGAACACACTGCTCACTGCATACCCTCTGCATTCCTCTCCTGCACATACTGCCCACTGTTATACCCTCTGCTTTCCTCTTCTGAACATACTGCTCACTGCATACGCTCTGCATTCCACTCCTGTACGTACTGCCCACTGTGATACCTCTGCATTCCTCTCCTGCACATACTGCCCACTGTCATACCCTCTGCATTCCTCTCCTGCACATACTGCCCACTGTCATACCCTCTGCATTCCTCTCCTGCACATACTGCCCACTGTCATACCCTCTGCATTCCTCTCCTGCACATACTGCCCACTGTCATACCCTCTGCATTCCTCTCCTGCACATACTGCCCACTGTCATACCCTCTGCATTCCTCTCCTGCACATACTGCCCACTGTCATACCCTCTGCATTCCTCTCCTGCACATACTGCCCACTGTCATACCCTCTGCATTCCTCTTCTGCACATGCTGCCTGCTGTCACATCATTTGCTCTATTCTTCTGCACATACTGCCCAACGTCAGTCTCTGAATGCTCACAGGTGAAAAGGGGCTTTCCTCTATCGATTACCCATGTAAAGACATGTTACAATTTTCACTATCTGCATTTCTTTTCTGTTAATTATTTGTAATGGTTGTATTCCACACCTTTACGTAAAGTAATACTGTTTTATAGAAGACTGAATTAGAAAAAAAAGCAATCTGCCTTGAGTGCCACATTCCTTTATCCTGTAATTTTATATCTACAATTTTCTGGTAATGCTATTATACCTGTATATTAGCTGGAGATATAATAACTTTTAGCAGGGGTTCTCTGATTATTAAAAACAAAAAAAAAATGCTTCTCTAGACCATGTTTTCCAGTATGGTGTGTCTGAACTTTTAAACTATTTAGAGATTGTGGGGGAGATTTACTAAAACTGGTGCACTCTGAATCTGGTGCAGATGTGCATGGTAGCCAATCAGCTTCTAACTTCAGCTTGTTCAATTAAGCTTTGCCAATAAAACCTGGAAGCTGATTGGTTACTATGCAGAGTTGCACCAGATTTTGCACTCTCCACTTTTTGTAAATAACCCCTAGAGCAGGGATATGCAATTAGCGGACCTCCAGCTGTTGCAAAACTACAAGTCCATCATGCTTCTGCCTCTGGGTCTCATGCTTGTGGCTGTCAGAGTGTTGCTATGCATCATGGGACTTGTAGTTCTGCAACAGCTGGAGGTCTGCTAATTGCATATCCCTGCCCTAGAGTGTCTTACAGGAAACACTTAAAGCGGATTTCCACCCAAAAATGGAACTTCCGCTTTAAGTGATGCTATCCCCCTGACATGCCACATTTGGCATGTCATTTTTTTTACAAACGCTGGAAGGAAGATCACCTGTCCCCCCTCCCTCCGTGCAATCTTCTGGGACACGTCACAGGTCTCAGAAGATTACCCGGCCATTTAACAGCATGCAGAGCTGCTCACGCATGCGCAGTGTGTGCCTGGCTGAAGCCACCGTAAGAATGCCGGCGCCATGGAGAGGAGGGAGATTTAGCGGAGATTTGTACTCCCGCATTGCTGGACCATGGGACAGGTGAGTGTCTGAATATTAAAAGTCAGCAACTACACTTTTTGTAGCTGCTGACTTTTAATAATTTTCGGCGGAACTCCCCTTTAAAGTGCAAGTAAAGGCAAAAAAAAATGAATGAACTTAAACCTACTCCCACCCACATAAGCCTAATCTTTTTAGCCCTGAAGAAAAGAGCTGTACTTGCCTATTTTGCAGCTGCTCTGGTCTTGTCCAACGCTGAACTGTCAAAGGTGGCTTCAGTGTGTAGGAGAGTCAGCCAACTTTGGAAGCCCCATAGTAGAATGATGTCGCTTCCCAGCCGTTGTTTGCTCTCTACTGCACAAAGAAGGAGCCGTTGGAGACCAGACTGAAGCGGCTCCAAAATGGGCAAGTATAGCGATCTTTTCTTTACAGGACTAGATAGGTTAGGCTTAGAATGGTGCTTGGAAGTAGGTTTAGAGTTGGTTAAGATTAGCCTTTACTTCCACTCTCTAGTTTTGTGCTTTCTGTTAACATTCTGTAGTGCTCTGGGAATGCTTTATGGGAGTCTCTTTCATTAAATGATTGTGTGTATGTATGTGTGTGTGTATTTAAAATCTGGTGGAGCTGTGCAGGGTAGCCAATTGGCTTCTAACTTCAGCTTAAGATATATATTTATAATATAGTGTGTGTGTGTGTATATATAATAATATATATATATATATATATATATATATATATATATATATATATATATATATATATATATATATATATATATATATATATATATATTTTTTTTTTTGTTTTTGTTTTTTTCTTCCATATACATGAGTCAAAGCTTAATTGAACAAGCTGAAGTTAGAAGCTGATTGGCTACCATGCACAGCTGTACCAGATTTTGCACTCTGCAGTTTTAGTACGGTTACTTTCACACTGGGGCATTGCGGGCGCTGGCGGTAAAACAGCGCTATATTTAGCGCCACTTCACCGTTGTTTTAGCGCTGCTAGCAGCCGAAAAAGGGTTAAAACCGCCCACAAAGTGCCACTGTAGCGGCGTGTTTGCAGCACTGTCCTATTGTTTTCTATGGGAAGGGGTGCTTTAGGAGCAGTAAATACAGCGCTCCAAAGATGCGGCTTGGAGGACTGTTTTGATCGTCCTGCAAGCGCACCGCTCCAGTGTGAAAGCCATCGGGGCTTTCACACTGGAGAGACAGCAACGGCTGTTTCAGAATGCTTTGCAGGCACTATTTGTTGCGCTGTAGCGCCTGCAAAGTGCCCCAGTGTGAAAAAAGGCTTTAATCAGCTCTTCTGTGTGTTGGGCTCAGGCTACAAAATAGAACAAAATAAATTCATGTCTGTTTTTGGCACACATAGAATATTGGAATTATGTGAAATATTTCAGTATTTAGCTAAGACTAAGCAACTGGGATAAATGTAGTTCAAGTTTTATCATAACAAATCACAGTGTTCTGTATGTCTACATTTTAATAGGTGGAACCAAGAGTCCTGTTCATGTGTAGGCGTATACCAGAGAAAATAAACTAAACCTATCTCTCCCTTCTTAAAACAGATCTCTTATCTGCTCCTCCTGGATGGAAAAATGGAATGAATTTCAAGCAATTGGGTAATCGGAGGGGTTATGAGTAATATATGTTTTGCTTTATAGAGGTTTCATTAAGCAGTACAGTTATAATACAAAAATTTTATATATATATATATATATATATATATATATATATATATATATATATATATATGTGTGTGTGTGTGTGTGTGTGTATGTTTATATATGTATGTATATGTGTGTGTGAATGTGTGTGTGTGTATATATATATATATATATATATATAATATAGCCAGGAGGATGGCACTCCTTACTCTGTTAACGTTGAATTTAAATATATATTTTTAATTATTATTTATTTAAATCCAAACCTCAGATTTTCTTTAACTCTAAATAACTTGTTTGGGACAAGTTGGCTCAAACTAACCATTTCCTTTATTAATCGATGTGGCCACTGTCAACACTATATAAACTGTATCTAGCATCAGGTATAGTAAACACGCATGGATTTTCCATCTGCTGCTGGAACAAAATCGAATACAGGAAGCCTTGTATTTTATGAATGAATACAAGGTCTGCTCTGATTGGCTGTGGTGGAGATTGTGACAGCCAATCAAGGAAGCCTTGTGCTTATTAAAAAAATAAAAATACTTTCTGTCAATGGTAATATGGTAATAGTTGTTTTTGGGCCAGCTTGGCCCAATCAAACTTTTTAAAGTAACAATAAACCTGGAGTTTGGCTTTAGGAAATCTATTAGTATCATCGCCTTGGACAGTGAAGGAGCAGCCATAGATTGGGGTGTCATCTGTTCACTTGCCCTGTTTTCTCAGACCCTGTTCCTTGCCAGCACATTGGTATGCAGCACACATCATTCTACTGCTGTGCCCCCCTCTCTCAGTGCGAGTGGCCCTTTACAGACGATTAACCAGTTCCCACCAGACCTATAGCAAAATGAGAGCCCGGCAGGACTTTAGCCGTTTCAGGTAGACATCATATGGATATCCTCCTGGATCGCAGCCGCAGGGCCTCACTGCCATCTGTCACTGACTGTGTTCTTTACTGATCAGTGTACCAGCCTGCTGCCGGTATCATGTGTTCGCTGTGACCCCAGCAGATCACATGACAATTGTAAACAATGGATGGCTTACATTCACTTGCATCCACTGTGTACAAATATGTTACTCACTGTGATTGGTCACAGTTATCACATGGTACAGACAGGGCCAATCAATCCTCATCTGTACCATGTGATTAGCTGTGGCCAGTCAAGCTAATCATAATAAAACACTGAATGAATCGTTTTCATTAGGTAAAAATTGTTGCTTTATACCAGTGAAATTCTTTGGTATAAACAATCATAATGTGTAGTAAAAACAAAACAAAAACAAACCCTGATCACTTCCCCAGAGTAGTACAGTTTTTCTCCGGTCACGCTGTGTAAAAAAAAAAAAACTGGTGACAATGACAAAAACATTTTTAAGAGATATATTTTTGTAAAATTTCTCCATTTATCAAATAATTGTGACCAAAAAATACAATTTCAAAAAAACTCACCATGCCTCTTACTAAATACCAAAAAGGCATTGTTTGGGGGATATTTGTACTGTCCTGTTTTCAGGCCTCAAAACATGAAGCCTTCAGTACATCAGGGTTGGTTGAGTTTCAGACATAACCTGTTTGTGCACTCTATAACTTTCCTACAGACTAGATAATCTACATTGATTTTGGTTATTTTCACCCAAAAAGTAGCAGAATACGTTTTTGCCTAAATGTATCAAGAAAGATTATTTATTTGCAAAATTGTTTAACAAAAACAAAGAAAAATGCATTTTTTTTTTCAAATTTTCAGTTTTTTCATTTATGTAGCAAAAAATAAAAACTCAGTGGTGAATAAACAATACCAAAAAAAAAAAAAAAAGATAAAAATGTAATTTGGGTGCAGTGTTGCATGACTGCGCATTTGTCATTCAAAGTGTGAAAGCTGAAAATTGGCCTGGACAGGAAGGGGGTAAAAGTGCCCTGTATTGAAGGTGTTAAAAGAGGTTGATTCCTAGTCAGATTCAGGTAAGTACACTAGCTCCACTAAGAATAAAAGTTCTAATTACTTATTAATGGAGCAGCGTTCGTAGCTGAATGTGTCCTAGTATTGACCCCTTGTGATTCCTGTACAGCAGAGAACAGACTGGGAATGGGAGGAGCAGCACAAGGAGCCAGTGAATTGTCTAGTTGAGCTCATGTGCTGTGATTCTCCTCTGTTAGATAGAAATGGAATCTGATATCTGATTTTTTTTTTTTTTTGTGGTAGGTAGACGACAGGAATAACACTTTGTTAGGAATACCAGTGAGTGATGTCATAACTTTTAGACACCTACCTTTTACCTTGACAGATGGATTGAAGCCCCCGGGGGTTCTTTCTCTGGCCAATCTGCTGGGGACTCTGGAAGATTTCACACTGGCAGACTCCAGTGAAGATGAAGATGAAGCCAAAATAAAACAGAAACCCAAGGCAGACAAGACAGAGGGACTTCACAGGACAAATAGCCTGGAAGAGCTGGGTGTAGAGGTCAGATGGGAGTAATGGGAACTTATGGGGTTAATCCATGGGAACACACCTTCAGGCTTATTTATATGCAGCCCAAAGGGCAGGGAGGATGGCATCCAGTGCAGTATTATAAAACAACCAATCACATTCTTGTATCTCACTGACTGCTGGTTACTTAAAGTGTTACTAAACCCAGGAGCCTGCATTCACTATATCTGGTCTCCCACAGTACACAGAACATGGAAATGCAATTATTTTAGTAAATATAAACTGCTAAATACCTTTCCTCATCCGCAGTATATAAGCAGTTTTTGTGACTTCTATCAGTGTCTGGTTGAGCACTGGTTAAATCTTGTAGGAGGAGTTTTCATTCTCCTCTGACTGTCCTATGAGGCTGCAGGACCCCTGACCCTCTGTGTGGACAGTGCTGATTGGCCCTGTGCTGATCACATGCACCCTTCCCAAAAAAAAAAAGAAAACCCCAATACACACCAAACTGAGCATGTGTAGAGTGCCTTCAAGGCTCTGTGCTATCAGGAGATGGATTGAGAATAGTAAAAGAAGGGGAGGATCAGAGAAGATGGCTTTTGTTAACCCCTTAAGTTCCACAGTGAGTATAATCAGCATGCTTTACTGCATATACAGACTGATTTTACTGTTGTGGGTTTAGTAATACTTTAACCACTTAAAGCGGAGTTCCAGGCTTTTTATGTTTATTAAAAGTCAGCAGCTACTGTGCTACTGTGATAAAAGTGTAGTTGCTGACTTTTAATAAACATACACTTAACTGTTCCACGGTCCAGCGATGCGGCCGAACGGAGCGTCACTCCTCTCCCCCTCCACCGCGAGTCACGCTGCGCTCCTGGAGTGGACAGGCAATCTCCTGGTACCTGTCACATGTCCCAGGAGATCGCCTAGAGGGAGGGGCCACCTAAGGCAAAAGGAGAAGCCGCCTTGGCGGTCACTGGGGGGAAGTGGGACAGGAAGTCCCCCTCCTAATGAAGCCCCCACTCCCCCCCCCCCCCCCAAAAAAATGACATTTGGCATGTGAGGAGTGCTTAAAGCGGAAGTTCCAATTTTGGGTGGAACTCCGCTTTAAGGACCGAGCCTCTTTCTGAGATTTGTTGTTTACAAGTTAAAATCTATTTTTTTTTTGTTTGCTAGAAAATGACTTATATATTTTTTTTTCTAACACCCTAGAGCAGAGGTGCTCAACCTGTGGCTCTCCAGCTGTTGCGGAACTACAAGTCCCATGAGGCATAGCAAGACTCCGACAGCCACAAGCATGACACCCAGAGGCAGAGGCATGATGGGACTTGTAGTTTTGTAACAGCTGGAGAGCCACAGCTTGAGCACCCCTGCCCTAGAGAATAACATGGAGTTGCAATACTTTCTGTCACACCGTATTTGCACAGAGGTCTTACAAGCGCACTTTTTTTGGAAAAAATACACATTTTTGAATTAAAAAATAAGACAACAATAAAGATAGCCCAATTTTTTTATTATATTGTGAAAGATAATGTTACATTGAGTAAATTGATACCCAACATGTCACACTTCAAAATTGCACCCGCTCGTGGAATGGTGACAAACTTTTACCCTTAAAAATCTCCATAGCCGACATTTAAAAAATTCTACAGGTTGCATGTTTTGTGTTACAGAGGGAGATCTAGGGCTAGATCTCACTGGCAGGATCAAAATGTGTAGGACTTTGCAGGGGAACTTTAAAGTAGAATTCCAGCTAAATCCACACTAGTCTTAAAAAAATCTCCTTCCGTCCTCCTCCTGACACCTATGCTGATTAACTAACTTGTGTAAAAAAGATGTATATACTTACCTATTTTCAAGCTACTCCAGTCTGGTCACCTGATCCTCAATGTCAGCCAGCAGCGGCTGCAGGGGAATGAAGAGCGACCCCTGCATCTGTCACTTATTTTCAGTCCATAAGTGTTGCTTCATAGAAGCCATGGTTTCCATATACTGCACTGATGAGGGCCAACAAACCTGAAATGGTTGTATGCAGTTTGTAATGAATGGCTCTATAAGGCCCCTTTCACAGGTGAATCCATTGAACGGACTCTGCGAGCTCAGCAGGGGACAGGGGATCGCTCCGTTGATCCCCACTAAGCAGGCGGATGACAGGCCTGTCTTTACTCACTGTGCAGAGACAGACCTCTCAGAGCCCCGCTCTCTATGAGGCGATCGGATGAAAACAGACAACCTGTCCGTTTTCATCTGATCCGCTGGACGGATGGCGAGCGTTTTGCCATCCGTCTGTTTTGAGTGGATGTTCTCGGATCGGATGGCAGGTGGGTGTCGGCGGACACATCTCCGCTGACACCCTACTGCACATAGAAGTCAATGGGTGGCCCTCTCGGATCAGCCTAAAAAACAGACAGACGGATCCGAGCAGGCCGATTGTGTGGAAGGTGCCAAATATTCGACAATATCTGTCTAACAAACCAGCAGTTCTGGACATACAGATGGCCCAGGGGCAAATAAGTAAAAGTAGACGCAGTTCCTCTTGGCAGGAGCATTTTGGCAGAAAAATGCTTGACGCTTGTAAAAGCGTGTAAAAGGTTTAGGCGCTTGGACATTATATCATATCATAAATAATAATTTATTGCGGCCATTGAATTAAATTAATAATCGAGCATCAAACACGCCTAGCATTAATACATGTTTAGCCTCGTATACAGACGTCAAGCGTTTTCTGCTGCCGAAAGGTCGCTTCTACTGGCACTGTAAACTCCCTTTCCTCTAAACTCCTCTAATCACCTATGTGTGCATGGACACGGGTTACCATGCAGGGGCGTTTAGGGGCAGAAAAAAAAATGGCAGGTGCCTCTAACGGCAGCGTTTAAAAAACGTCCAGCGTGCATGATGCCTTAGTGCTGCTATTTGATGATGTCGGGGGCTTGAGGACCCTCTATATTAGGGATCTCCAAACTATGGACCTCCAGCTGTTGCAGAACTACAAGTCCCATCATGCCTCTGAGTAATTGTAATTGCCAGCCTTGCAATGCCTCATGGGAAATGTAGTTCCACAACAGCTGGAGGGCCATAGTTTGCCTACCCCTGCGTCTATATCAAGGATTATCTATTGTGAATTATTTGCGGTAAATGTACAAATGTATTTCAAGTGAAAGATGGGGACACAATGATTATTACAGGGGGAATACAAGCATTCAGTGTGATTACTAACAAGCCTGCAGTCAGTGTGTACTGGTAGGTTAATTGGCTTCAGCTGCAATATGGTTGCAATGTCCAAAATCGTGTCAGCGATTGATATGGATGATTTGGTGTTTGGAGCAATGTATAGGTAATAATAATAGATTTTTCTTTCCCTGTCCTTCAGATGAAGTCCTCTGCTGCTGCACCCCCTCCCCCAGCCTCGCCTCTGCCAGAATCCACTCAGGAACAATGGGCCATTCCACTCAGCAGCCTCACCCCCGTGGATGATTTCTACAAACGTATTCCGGATCTAGCCTTTAAGGTGAGGGAAATCATCCATATGTATCAGTATGAAGACAAAGAGTCAAAACTCTGGATAGTTTTGTGCCTAACCTATGTACATGAATAGCCAACGTTTCATAAATCATAATATAACTGAAAATCCAAATGTACTGATTCCGTACGTGTTTTTTGCGAGACAGCACTCGCTTCCTCAGGAGAGGTACATATAGATATCTGAAATTAGGGACAAGGTTGTTTAGGAGAGAAGAAAATGGGCGGGGAGAAGCTCCAACTTACAATTTGGTAGAAGAGTCTCATAAATCTCCAAACATGATCAGTAATGATGTGGATTTAGTGAATTTCTTATGTACTGATTCTCTACGTGTTTCGTGAGAGCGCTCTCTTCCTCTGGAGAGTTACATATAGATATTTGAAATTTAAGACAAGGTTGTTCAGCAGAGAAAAAAAATGGGGGGGACTCCAACTTACAATTTGGTAGAAGAGTCTCATAAATCTCCAAATGTGATCAGTGATGATGTGGATCGATCTAGTAAATTTCTTATGTACTGATTATCTACGTGTTTCATGAGAGCGCTCGCTTTCCCAGGAGAGGTACATATAGATATCTGAAATCAGGGACAACATTGTTTAACCGGTTCCTGACCAGCGCACGCCAATGTACGTCAGCAGAATGGCACAGGCAGGCAAATGGGCATACCTGTACGTCCCTTTAAATTTGCTGCCCTGCCCTACGGCTCGCTCGTGTGCTAGTCGGGACCCCCGTGAGTCCGGTCACGGGTCCCGCGGACTCTATCGCCGCGGGCATACCCGCGATCATCTCACGGGGCGGCTGAACGAGGAAATACCATTGTAAACAGCATCTCCCTGTTCTGCATAGCAACTAGTGACGCTGATCTCTGCTCCATGTGATTGGAGCAGAGATCAGTGTTCACTAAATTAAAGCCCAGCCCCCAACAGTTAGTAACACACCCCTAGGAACACTTAACCCCTACACTGCCACCCACTGGTTAACCCCTTCACTGCCAGTGTCATTTACACAGGAATCACTGCATTTATATAGCAGTGATTGCTGTATAAATGACAATGGTCCCAAAAATGTGTCAAAAATGTCCGATGTGTCCTCCATAATGTCGCAGTCACAATAAAAATCGCTGATCGCCGCCATTACTAGTAAAAAAAACCTATTAATAAAAATGCCATAAAACTATCCCCTATCTTGTAAACGCTATAACCTTTGGGCAAACCAATCAATAAAAGCTTATTGCGATTTTTATTTTTTTTATTTTTTACCAAAAATATGTAGAATATGTATCGGCCTAAACTGAGGGAAAAAAATGTTTTTTGTATATATTTTTGGGGGATATTTATTATAACAAAAATAAAAAAATAATGCGTTTTTTTTTCAAAATTGTCGCTCTATTTTTGTTTAGCGCAAAAAATTAAAACCGCAGGGGTGATCAAATACCACCAAAAGAAACCTCTATTTGTGGGGGAAAAAAAGGACGTCAATTTTGTTTTGGGAGCCATGTCGCATGACCGCGCAATTGTCAGTTAAAGCGACGCAGTGCCGAATCGCAAAAAGTGGTCTGGTCTTTGACCAGCAAAATGGTCTGGGGCTGAAGTGGTTAAGAGAGAGAAAAAAAGGGGGGGACTCCAACTTACAATTTGGTAGAAGAGTCTCATAAATCTCAAAACATGATCAGTAATAATGTGGATTTGGTAAATTTCCTGGGTCTCCCAAGTATGGATATGTAGGACAGCCGGATCGGAGCACCCATAGGTCCACATAATTCTCCCCGGGGGTTGTGGAGGGGAAGGGGACCAGCCAGTACACAGCAATACCTGGAGATAGCGCTGAGAATCATGATGTAGGAGTGTGAACAGGCACTGAAAATTAAAACAACAACGAACTTCCAAGAAGAGGGCCATCTACCAAAGGTATACCGATTCCCCCGTCTCCTACAATTCAAATGCACGTGGAGAAAATCAAAAGGAATTGCATGGAAAAGAAGGGGTGCCAAATGTAATATGATGAACTGAATAAATAACAGGTTTGAAAAGAGAAAATGAAAATCCCGTGAGACTTCGGTATGAAGCACGAAGTGCTGTAAAGCACCATATTACATCTGCCAGTAAATGGTGTTCATGTAGCATTGAGTGAAAGCTGTTCTTGTAAGAAAAAAGAGAAAATTTGTATATTTGTTAGACTATAATGGTAAAATAAAGTTGGTGCTAAAAGAAAACACCACTTGACCACTGATGGTAAAAAAAATAAAAAAATAAAAAATATCCCAGACGTCCTGGCCTCGAGGGGTTCAGAGAAACAGAAGAAAGAGAATACACAATTCTCACTATAAATAGTGCAAAAAACAGCAGTCAATATCAGCAAGATTTCTTTGCCGCTATGCAGGATGTGCGAGCTCCTTGGCGGTTTCCCGACCATTATGACACTGGAGGAGCGGGGTCTGACCAGTACTCGGGCTATTTTATCTGGGTATACCCTGAGTTTGTCTAACATCCATCCAGACAGGCAGGATCTGCACTGGTGTCTTTGGTGCAGACATTCACCGGAGACCTATCCCTGCAGGGTGAGTATAAACCTCATATGACAACATGCCTTTACTAGGTTGGACTCCTCTGACTCTCCTCTGACTCTCCTTTGACATCATGTTTACGATTATTCACTGGTGTGTATGTATGCTCACATTGTTTTTTTTACAAAGCACAGGATATTGGTTGCTGTTTATTGCACTATTTTAAATGGGGGATTGTGTAATTTTCCTCTTTCTCTGAATTGTGGCCCCTCTGGGCCATGCCGTCTGGGTTTTTTTTTTTTTTTTTTTACTATCGGTGGTCAAATGGTGTTTTGTTTTAGCACCAACTTTATTTCACCATTATAGTCTAATAAGGATGCTCATTTTCTCTTTTTTCTTACAACCACAGCTTTCACTCAATGCTAAATAATCACCACTCACTGGCAGATGTAATACGGTGCTTTACAGCACTTGCATTGTACCCAAGTCTCCTGGGATTTTCGTTTTTTCTCTTTTCACAATTGTTACTTTTTTAGATCTCTATATTACATTTGGCACCCCTTCTTTTTCATGCACTTCCTTTTGATTTTCACGTGTACTTGAATTTTAGGAGCTAGGGGATCGGTACCTTTGGTAGTTGGCCTTCTGCTTGTAAGTTCATTATTGTCATTTTTCATTGCCTGTTCACACCTCTACGTTGCGATTCCTGATGGTACTATCTCAGGGTATTGCTGTGTACTGGCTGGTCCCCTTAGACCACCACAACCCCCGGTGAGAACTATGCGGACCTATGAGTGCTCTCATACGACTGTCCTATTTACAGTGGGAAAAATAATGATTAGATTCCTGCTGATTTTGCAAGTTCGCCCACTTACAAAGAAATTGAGGGCCTATAAATGTTATCATAGGTGTATGATAACCGCTTCCTGACCACCTTACGCAGATATACTGCGGCAGAAGGGCACCTACAGGTAGATTAACGTACCTGTATGTTGCCCTTTAAGAGGCGGCTTGCGGGCGCCGGGAGCTCCGTGATCGCCGGATTGTTTTACAGTGAGGAAGAACAGGGAGATGCTGATGTAAACGAGCATCTCCCCTTTATGCCTAGTGACACTGTCACTGATCATAGCTCCCTCTAATCAGGAGTGGTGATCAGTGACGTGTCACACGCAGCCCCTCTCGCCCACAGTTAGATTCACTCCCTAGGACACACTTAACCCCTATAGCGCCACCTAGTGGTTAACCCCTCTCACTACCAGTGACATTTTTACAGTAATCAATGCAAATTTTTTATTTTTTATTTTTTTTTAACATAGCTGTATTAATGGCAATGGTCCCAAAAATGTGTCAAAATTGTCCGATGTGTCCGCCATAATGTCACAGTCACGATAAAAATAACTGATCGCCGCCATTACTAGTAAAAAAAAAAAAATCTATAAAAATGCCATAAAACTATCCCCTATTTTGTACACGCTATAACTTTTGCGCAAACCAATCAATAAACGATTATTGCGATTTTCATTTTATTTTTTACCAAAAATATATGTAGAAGAATACGTATCGGGCTAAACTGAGGGAAAAAAATGTTTTTATTTTATATTTTTTGGGGATATTTATTATAGCAAAAAGTAAAAAATATAGCATTTTTTTTCAAAATTGTCACAATTTTTTTGTTTATAGCGCAAAAAATAAAAAACGCAGAGGTGATCAAATACCACCAAAAAGAAAGCTCTATTTGTAGGAAAACAAGGACATCAATTTTGTTTGGGAGCCACGTCGCACGACCACGCAATTGTCAGTTAAAGCAATGCAGTGGCGAATCGCAAAAAGTGCTCTGGTCAGGAAGGGGGGAAATTCTTCCGGGGCTGAAGTGGTTAAATGATAGAGACAGAATATCAACCAAAAATCCAGAAAAAAAAAAAACATAATACAAATGTTATAAATTGAGTTGCAGTTCATTAAGTAAAATAAGTATTTGAACCCCAAACAAAACATGACTAAGTACTTGGTGGAGAAACCCTTGTTGGCACAGAGGTAAGACGTTTCTTGTAGTAAGTGACCAGGTTTGCACACAGATCAGGAGGGATTTTGGTCCACTTTTCTTTTATTATTTTTAACCGATCTAAACTGTTGCTTGGCAACTCGAAGTTTCAGCACCCTCTATACATTTTCTATAAGATTAAGGTCCGGAGACTAGGTAACCTTATTGTGCTTCTTCTTGAGCCACTGCTTTATTGCCTTGGCGGTATGTTTTTTCAGCCTGTACCTTTAGCAGAGAAACAGCCCCAAAGCATAATGTTTCCATCTCCGTGCTTGACTGTAGGCATGGTGTTCTTGGGGTTATAGTTAGCATTTTTCTTCCTCCCAAAAGCACATTTACAGTCACCCCAATGAACATCTAAATGATGCAAAGAAGGATTAGGAGCAAGTGCTGTGGTCAGATGAGACCAAACTTGAGCTCTTTGGCATTAAAGGGGTTGTAAAGCCTCGTGTTTTTTTCACCTTAATGCATCCTGTGCATTAAGGTGAAAAAAACACCTGGCAGTCACCGCCCCTCCCCCCATTTTACTTACCTGAGCTCCTTCATCTCATCGGCAGGGACACGCTGTCCCTCTCTCCACTGGGTCCAGGCTCTTGATTGAAGAGATTGATAACAAAGAGGGAAGTGATCTGCGTAAATTCCTAAAGTGATAAAATCTAAAATTCCAGTGAATGCAATAATAAAGTCCAATGAAGTGAAACACAAACAGAATGTCCAAACAAGTGAAAGTGAAGTTGCTCTTCTGAAAAGTGATAACAGATTCTAAATATAAATCTTAAAAAAAGCTGAATGCTCACAGAGCGCTTCCCTCCATTAGGAGTATAAAGAGCCTTGAAAGTATCTTGTAGCGGGAGTGGGCACACCGCGGTGGGTCTCCAGCTGATGGCTGTAGCGGGAGATATTTTCAGGGTGCTAGTAGTATCCAGCCAAGTTGTAATTTCATTACACTGATGGTCTGCTGCTCCTTCAGACCTTACAGTGACTCTGTGCTACTCCGGTTCCGACCATTAGAAGAAAGATAAAAGAAAGCTTCCCATAGTGTGTATGTAAAAAAAAAATCAATTTATTTAAATGCCAAGTAATTCCTTACATAAAAGCAAAAAATAGGCGTTTGCAATAAAAACACAATATTTACATCACTTCCAGTTTGTTACAACATCCGGCCACACCCTACGCGTTACGTCACGACACATGACTTCATCAGGGGAACTGGATTGGTTGTTAGGCAATGCTATTTATGCTCAGAAACAGGAAGTGTACTCGCAGCCATCTTGTTGGGGAATTTGTCTCCAACATAGCTGCGGCCATTTTATGGGTGGGAAAAGGTTGCTAACATTCACCTTATCAGAATTACCGCTGTAGTCTACCTTTTCCCACCCATAAAATGGCCGCCGCTATGTTGTCAGAAGAGCAACTTCACTTTCACTTGTTTGGAAATTTTGTTTGTGTTTCACTTTATTGGACTTTATTATTGCATTCACTGGATTTTATCACTTTAGGAATTTGCACAGATCACTTCCCTATTTGTTATACTCTTTTGTGTATTGTGTTCACTTTAGATTTAGCAGCATTTTCACACTATTTAGTTAGTTAGATATTGTTCACTTAGTGCGAGGGACTACGTTTTATATATGGATAGATTGATAGCAGTGCAGCCAGTGGCTTATGCTGCTGTAAATCAAATCCAATAATGCCGGGGCGGGGCCCAGTCCGGCATGTGTGCCTGTTGACGCAAATGCTGGACCCCGAAGCCCTCCCACAAGGTAACCCCCTCGGGAGAGAGCTTCACCTAGGAGGGTTATCTGATGCGGGGAGGATCCGCGAGAGCTGCCGAGGGACCCCAGAAGACAGTGTTCGGGGCCACTCTGTGCAAAACGAGCTGCACAGTGAAGGTAAGTATGACATGTTTGTTATTTAAAAAAAAAAAAAAAAATTCACCTTGTTTAAAAATGGATATCAAAGCATCACAGGAAAATACAGACTGACTGCATGTGCTGACGTGTTTCATACCAGATATGGTGCTTAGCTATGATTAAGCACTATATCTGGCGTGAAACGAGTCAGTAGCTGTGCACTTAGTCTGTATTGCCCTGTGATGCTTTGATTTCCATTTTTTAATAAAGGTGAACTTTTTTGGAGTGCGGCTATCCAGCGTTCTATTTCTTCCATTCTTTATTTGTCAGAGCTGTGCCTCCAGTTTTTTAGACATAGTGAAACAGGAACAAGCTTTACCCTACTCCAGCCAAAGTGCAAAAATATGTTTTGGGTGAATTTGTCAAATCTGTGGTGTTTCCCCTTTTAAGGATAAGTTCAACTTTTACAAAATAAAATTAACAAAAATGTAGCATTTAATATACATTTTTTTTTTTATATTAGAAGCCTGTAAAGCATCAGCTGCTCATGGGTGCAAAGCAAGGCTTCTGCAGACTGTCAGTGTAGCTGTCTGTCCATACCTCGTATGGGCAGGCAGTTACTGAATGAAGGAAAAATCAATTGACTACCAGAGCATTCACCAGTGCTGTAGCAGTTCTTTGAGAACTACAAGGTGTCAGCCACAATGTCTGACGATAGATGTAGTGTTCTCCCATTCATAGAACTTTTTTAAATTGTGGCAGCGGGTGCTGGGAGAAGGTCCCCGGCCCATTGTCACAACTGGGGGTCGCGGAGGTGTGGGAGCTGCTGCATCTGTTACATGCTACACCGTGAATATTGGTTTAGCATGTAACATGTTATGTAAAGTGAACTTTATTTTAAGAGGTTCTGCCTGGCCATATATATATATATATATATATATATATATATATATATATGTGTGTATGTGTGTGTGTGTGTGTGTGTGTGTGTGTGTGTATGTGTATATATATATATATATATATGTGTGTGTATATATATATATATATATATATATATATATATATATATATATGTGTGTGTGTGTGTGTATATATGTATATATATATATATATGTGTGTATATGTATGTATATAATTTGGATATGTCACACCAGTTTTTTTGTATCTGCAGCATCCATTTGAACTGGACCCCTTCCAGAAGAAAGCCATTCAGTGTCTTGAAGATGGTTCTTCTGTCTTCATTGCAGCTCATACATCTGCTGGGAAGACTGTGGTGGCAGAATATGCCATAGCATTGTCCCTAAAACACATGACCAGGTGAGTGTATATATTCATTTATACGAAAGTGTATGTTTAGGCGTAAAACAAAAAAGCAGCACATTTCCACATGTTTTATCACTTTAAAATGCTTCAAGCACAGAAAAATACCTGTTGATCCTGCTAGAAATCCAGTGTGCTCCTAATATCCTTTGCTATTTGCTTCTGTTGCACTGAAATTGCAAATGTAATCGGCCCTTCCCAGTTCTCTCTGTACACTACAGGACATCTCCCCCTAAGCCCCTGTACACACGGTCGGAGATTTCGACAACCAAATCCATCTGATTTTGTCCGTCGGATCTTGTCCGAAACTGTTGCATACACACGGTCGGACTAAGTTGTCGAAAAATCTGATCATTCAGAACGTGATGACGTAATTTCGTTACGACGGGACTACATTCAGGCTAGTAGCCAATAGCTTTGATGTAGGAATTTGATCTGAGCATGCGTGGCACTTGGTCCAATCAAAATTCTCTACACATGATCGGAGTATGTCCGATCGAACCAGTTGGTCGGGAAATATTTCCAACATGTTGGAAAATTGGGTCCGACGGATATTCCGACGGAATCAGTCCGATGCATACCACACACAGTCGGATTATCCAACGACACGGTCCGATAGGACACATTCCGACGGATTCTCCGACCGTGTGTACAAGGGCTTAGGGAGGCGGGGGGGGGGGTATTTGTTAGTTCTAACACATGTCCTGTCCTAGAGTGACAATGCTGCTGCTCCATAGATACAGTACAGTGAGCGTGTAAACACAGGCTGTGTGCTCGAGCTCCCTCCCCTGTCACCCTTTTTCTCTTGGTGTCAGGAAAACTTATCAACGTGATTCATGCTGATCACAGAGGAAACGAGCAGCAGACAGAAACGACACTAAAGCCCCGTACACACGAGCGGACTTTTCAACATCCAAAGTCCGTCAGACCGAGTCCGTCAGACTATCCGATTGTGTGTGGGCTGCAACGGACTTTAGCTTCGCAAAAGTCTGACGGACTTTAGAAATGAAGCATGCTTCAAATTTTCCCGACGGAACTCCGCCGGACCCGGTCCCCTTCGAAAAATTCGCTCGTGTGTGTGCTACTCCGACGGACTAAAACCGACGCTAGGGCAGCTATTGGCTACTGGCTATGAACTTCCTACGTCGAATCCAGTCGTACGTCATCACGTTCGACTCCGTCGGAGTTTGGTGTGATGGTGTGTGGTCAAGTCCGTTCGGTCGAAAAGTCCGCCAGAACTCCGTCGGAACTCCGGCGGAACTCCTTTGGAGGTCTGTCAGACTTAATCCCTCTCGTGTGTACGGGGCATTAGTGCCCTGGATTGAAACAAGTACACACTATAGAGGGATTTGCTTTGTTGATATTTAATGTCTGAGGTTTACAACCAATATAAATTGGACATACACATGGGAATTTTGACTGGTTCCTGACGAAATACAGTAGTCGCTCTGTGGGTGTCGCCATGCTGGCCATAGATGATTTTTTTTAATTATTTTTTTCAGCCAGTGGATTGAATAATTAAAAGCAAAAAAAACGGATTCCTCCATCCGTACAAGCAAGGTAGATGGCGTATTCTTCCCTGCTGGGATATTGTATTCTGATAGCAGGACTCCTTGTCAGAATCCACTGACCAGCGACTGCAGCAAAAGCTTTCTATACTGTAGACACAGCAGGAGATTGTCCCTCTGTGCTGTATAGTGTGGATAGAGGAAACTGTGCCATTATTTTTATTCATCCAGTAGGCCGAACAAAAAAAAAAAAATCTAGAGTGTCTTTTGAATTGAACCATTTTCAATGAGCACAGTGACTAACTGGAATCAAGTGTTTTGTTTGTGTGTTTCAGGGATTTGATCCAAGTTTCGGTTCAGTGTGTTAGTAATGGATTTGCTCCAGACTGCCTTATCCTCTTTAACGCTTTCATCTCTTCGTATAACCAATAGTAAAAAGAGCTGTTTATTATGAAAGTGCATTGTCCATTTATTTCTTCTTCTAGAACCATATACACTTCCCCCATAAAGGCCTTGTCCAATCAGAAGTTTAGAGATTTCAAGATCACTTTTGGAGACGTTGGCCTAATCACAGGAGATGTCCAACTCTATACAGCAGCGCCGTGTCTTATTATGACCACTGAGATCTTACGGTACGTGCTTGTCTTCTGTAGAGGTTTTAACCACTTCAATACCGGGCACTTAAACACCTTCCTGCCCAGACCAATTTTGAGCTTTCAGCGCTGTTGCACTTTGAATGACAATTGCGCGGTCATGCTACACTGTACCCAAATGAAATTTTTATCATTTTTTTCCCACAAATAGAGCTTTCTTTTGGTGGTATTTGATCACCTCTATGGTTTTTATTTTTTGCGCTACAAATAAAAAAATACCGAAAATTTTGAAAAAAAAAAAGTTTTTTTTGTTTCAGTTTCAAAACTTTGTAAATAAGTACGTTTTCTCCTTCACTGATGGGCACTGATGGGGCTATACTGATGGGCACTATTGTGGCACCAATGAAGTGGCACTGATAGGCGGCACTGATGGGCGTCACGGATGGGCGACACGGACGGACACTGATGGGTGGCACAAATTGGCACTGATAGCTGGCACGGATGGGCGGCACAGATGGGCATGGATAGGCGGCACAGGTGGGCACTGATAGGCGGCACAGGTGGGCACTGATAGGCGGCACAGGTGGGCACTGATAGGCGGCACAGGTGGGCACTGATAGGCGGCACAGTTGGGCACTGATAGGCGGCACAGTTGGGCACTGATAGGCGGCACAGTTGGCACTGATAGGCGGCACAGGTGGGCACTCATAGGCGGCATTGGTGTTATACTATAGTAATGGGTGCCAATCAGTGCCAAACAATAATGCATGCCAATCAGTGATGCCCATTGTGGGCACTGATTGGCATCCATTATGGGCACTGATTGGCACCCATTGTGCTGACTGGCATCCCTGGTGGTCTAGGGAGGATTACCTTTTCCCTGGTGGTCTGGTGGTGTCCCTGGTGGTCCAGTGTGGGCATCCTCGGGGGGGCTGTGCTGATAATCGATCAGCACAGACCCCCCCTGTCAGAGGAGCAGCCGATCGGCTCTCCTCTACTCGCGTCTGACAGACGCGAGTGAGGGAAAGCCGATCACCGGCTCTTCCCATTTACACTGTAATCAGCCGTGATTGGACACGGCTGATCACGTGGTAAAGAGTCTCCGTCGGAGACTCTTTACCGAGATCGTAGTTGCCGGGTGTCAGACTGACACCCCGCAACAACGATCGCCGCGATGCGCGCCCCCGGGGGCGCGCAGCGGCTCATAATCCTGATCACGTCATATGACGTCCGGTCAGGATTATGCAACCACTTTGCAGCCGTCAATTGCCTATAGGGCGGGCGGCAAGTGGTTAAAGTTGATGTACACCCAACCATTAAAAACGTATCCAAGCTTTACAATGTTGTTTCAAAATATTTTGAGTGTGGAGTTGGTCTTAAAGAGGAAGTAAACCCTGATGAGTTCACTTCCTCTTTCATTCCCTGCAAAGGCAAAGCATAATGGACTACTATGCATCGCATAGTAGCCCATTATGTGTCACTTACCTGACACAGGAGCCAGCGAAGTCACCGTATAGGTTTAGGAGATATTTCTTGGACCTACAGGTAAGCCTTAATCTAGGCTTACCTGTAGGTCAAAGTGGTTTGTAAGGGTTTACAACCATTTTAAAGGGTAAGCTCACCTTGTATAACATGCTACATGTTATACCCATGTTTGTGGTGTAACATGTAACATGTAGTGAATGCACTGGCCACCGCACCTCCCCAATCCCCGCTGTGCCAGCTAATGAGGGTCTTCACCTGCTTGCTGCCAATTTAAAAAAAAAAAAAAAAAAAGCTAGTGAAGGATCGTTCATATTCCCTATCTCTTCATTGACAGAACTGTTATATGATTAACGACAATTCAAAGCACTGCATTTTGGATTTTTTTATATACGGTGTATATTTTTTGTTTGATGATCAACAAACTGTGCTGGCTGCTTTTCAATTATTTTGAGTTGGCATAGATACCCACCTACCACTTTTTATACTAGTTTATTTACTAAAGCTGGAGAGTGCAAAATCCGTCTCACTTCTGAGAAACCAATCGGCTTCCAGGTTTTATTGCCAAAGCTTAATTGACTAAGCTGAGGTTAGAAGCTGATTGGTTTCTCTGCAGAAGTAAAACGGATTTTGCACTCTCCAGCTTTACTAAATAAACCCCTTTGTTTGCTAATGGACTGTGTATCATAAATGAGTGTAATTTCTTGTTTTTATTTTTTTTTATTCAAATACGTGTTGATAGCTATGGTCATCCTTTTATTGAATCTCGGTGTTCTGATCTCCTGCAACTTATTTGCAGCCACTTCTGGTCTACAGGCAGTCCCTGAGTTACAAAAAGGTTACGGACTGCCTGTTTGTTCTTAAGACGGTTTTGTTCGTAATTCAGATGTGCAGAACGGTGTTTTCCAACGTCGTTTTTCAATGTTCCCGCCAGCGCCGCCTGCCATTCGTAAGTAGGAGTTGTTTGCAATTCGGAGGTTCGTAACTCACGGACTCTCTGTACATGCCCTCCAGTTATGGTTACCTGGCATTACTCAGGGTGGGTTTCCCAATGGTGACAGCAGTGAACCATGCCTGTATGGTGTTTGCTATAATCTCCTCCATGGGAGGTTTATGTGACAGGGGAGAACACAAATGCAAGACAAGAACAGCGTGTTGTCATCCTATAACAGGACGTGTCCTAACAGGGACCTTCACAGCTGGATCACCAGGTTTTGTTTGATTAAAAGCTGCCGTCCTGGAAAAGAATTGAAAACGGCTTTTGAAATACAATATCATAAGTTTTGTATGAGATTTTAGTGATTGGCTTTATATATAATATCTTTCACTTGAATTTTATTACTAACAATAGGAAAAATGGACAGTCCCATAGCGTAGAGATACTATCCGATAACCTGAACAAATTCAAAAAGGAGTTTCCTTCGGCAAATATTGAACGTTTAGCAACGATGCAGACATGAAGATAACCAATTCAAGCAACACTGGATTGTTAAGTAATCATTTAGCAGAGCTATGCCTGGAATTGCAATGCGCTTCTTTTCCATAAGACCCCTTTCATACTGGGGAGTTTTTCAGGCGTTTTTCAGGCGCTTTAGCGTTACAAAAAGCGCCTGTAAAGCGCTTGAAAGAAGCCTCATCTGCAATCCCAATGTGAAAGTCCAAGAGCTTTAAGAGCCCTTTCACAATGTCAGCGCCCGAAAAACGCTCGTAAAGCGCCGCTTAAACTAGCAGTGTTTACCAGCATTTTTTGAGCGCTATTGGGGCGCTTTTAACCCCTGCTAGTGGCAAAGGGTTAAAAGCGCCCACAAAACGCTGCTGCCAAAAGCACTTTTCAGGCGCTTTGCAGGCGCTTCCCATTGATTTCAATGGGAAGGGGCGCTTTTTATGAGAGGTGTATTCACGGCTCCAAAAGCGCTGCAAAGAAGCTGCTTGTAAGACTTTTTTTGACGCCCCCTGCCAGCGCAGCGCCTCAGTGTGAAAGCACTCGGGCTTTTACATTGGGATTGCAGTTGCGGCTTCTTTCAGGTGCTTTTTTTTAAAGCTAAAAACGCCCCAGTGTGAAAGGGATCTCGGTGTGAAAGCACTCGGGCTTTTACATTGGGATTGCAGTTGCGGCTTCTTTCAAGCGCTTTACATGCTCTTTTTTTAACGCTAAAGCGCCTGAAAAACGCCCCAGTGTGAAAGGGGTCTAAAGGAACCTTCAACTGGGGGCCATGGAGCTAGAAAATAAACAATAGTCATCCATGGGACCAAAAAGAGGTATCGCCCTTGTTGGCAAAAAACACATATCTTCATATCAGAAAGAGGTGGAAAAGTAAGAATGCAAAAGAAACAAGAGGTGGGGGGTGGGCAGAAAATAAAACAACAAGGGGGTGAGGTAGGCCATCTCTACCATTTGGAGGCCAGCTATGGGTGTAGGGTGTGGGCAGTTGTGTAGATGGGGTTTTAAATACATTTTAAATTGGTTGTAAACCCTAAAAAAAAAAAAAACCTGCAAGACAAAGGCATAATGAGCTAGTATACATAGCATACTAGCTCATTATGAATTACTTACCTGAGATCGAAGCCCCTGCAGCGGTCCTTGTTCACCACTCCGCCGGCCAACATCACTCCCGGGGGTTATTTCTGGGTATCGCGGCTCCGGTGCTGTGATTGGCTGGAGCCGCGTGATGTCACTCCTGCGCATGTGCGTGGGAGCTGCCGGTAAAGGCACAGTCTACATAGGTGCCGTTGCTTCAGTTTGCTTAAGTGCGCTTGTGCCGATGACGTCAGCACATGCAAATACAGAGGATATCTCCTAAACTGTGCAAGTTCAGGAGCTATCCAGGGTAGCTACAAGTAAGCCTTATTATAGGCTTGCCTATAGTAAAAAGTAGTTGTAAAGGGTTTACAACCATTTTTAAGTTCAGGCTTGGCAGCGTGACATACCCACTCTGTCGGAGGAGGACTGGTCAGAGTGCCTACAACAATACATCCCCCTTATGATCTCCACCAAAAATCGATTTATCCAGTTAAAATTCCTTCATAGGGTGTATTATACGCCCCAAAGGCTTTCGGTTATCTACCCTACATTGGATGCTTTATGCCCATGATGTTGAGGGGAGGTGGGATATTTCATACACATGGTATAGTCTTGCCTGGCGCTTCTGGCAGGCAGTGGTTGCTGATTTTTAGAGGATCAGTGGGGTGTCGCTCACACCTGACCCCCTGGTTTTCCTATTATTAGGGATAACAGATACTCTACCTACGAATATACATATTAAACTGTTTATATTCTATGCTGCATATTATGCTAGGAAAACTATACTGGTTGGCTGGAAGGCATCCGTACTTTTATTCAGTTTTCTGATAAGTACTTACCTTTCTACTCAACACAAAAGGCTTGTACACCGACACCGTAGTGCAGGATTGGAGCAGCCCCCTTGGACTTTTTAGGCAATATAATGGCACTTTTATTAATACAAAGCATAAAAACTTGTTTATATATAGACATAGCCAACAAGGCAAATTAATGTAAAACACACAGTACAAAATTAGAAAAAATGGTGTTACATCAAACCAAACAAAAGGAAAGTATGCTCTGTGCTGCCAGAGATGAGCTGTACGTGATGCAGGCTTTTTTTTTTTGGCTGGCCCGTGACCTACCTGACCTACATACACTGACAGTAGTGACCTACATACACTGATGGCAGTGACCTACCTACACTGACCTACATACACTGACGGTAGTGACCTACCTACACTGACCTACATACACTAATGGGAGTGACCTACCTACACTGACCTGCCTGACCCACATACACTGACATTTACATACACTGTCTGACCTGGTGTCGCAGCAGCCAGGCAGGCAGTCAGTCAGTCTTCGTCGGAGGAGGAGAAGAGGAGAGCGGCCCGCCCGAGCGGGGATGTGGCACGGCGGCCGCTTTGTAATTCCCGTCTTCTGGAGCCTGCAGCGCCTATGATGGACGTTACACATCCTGCGGTCCTGGCATTGGACCAGTGGGACATCCATCATAGGCTTGCAGGCTCCAGAAGGCAGGACCTGCTATGGCACTCGGCGGCGCTCCGGATCAGATTGGTCCCGGCGCTCACCGCTCGGGACTAACAATGGAGAGCTGCATGCCTGAGACTCTGGGTTTTTTGGGGTCACTTCGGGGCTTCAGCCCCCGACGCCCCTGCTCAAGGACGTAGTTGTCCTTAAATCAGCTAATGTAACTCTGGGGAGTGAGCACACAATACAAAGCTTTATTTGAAAGAGTAAAGAAAATGTAGCTGGATAGCCGCACTCCAAAGTATTCAACTTTAATGCAAAAATGTGATTAAAATCATAGCATCCAGGCTAGTGTACATACTAACTGCACAGCCGCTGACATGTTTCACACCAAACACGGTGCTTAGTCATAGCTAGTGTGCAGAATAAACATACAAAGCTATATACACACCCATGTAATTAGACACATTAATAAAATACGTGTATAACTCAAAAACAATTAAGGAGGCACCTGCGAACATCCAAAGTCCAAAAATTAACACTTGAGTGGATAAGGAAAAAACCTTCTCCACCCAAATGAAGTTGACATATTGAGAACATCCACAATGATGATAAATAGCATAATAAATCTGATCTTTAGAAGAAGGATACAGGTGCGACCTATAGAAAAAAAAAGAGCATATATCAAATTATTTTTCAATTTGTATGTAAAAAAATCGCATACATCGGTAAACACACAGAAAAAGAGAATCCAAACTCCCATTGTGTGTGTATACTGGTGTGCGAAGCTCACTAAATGTCAGTCACCGGAGAAACATAAACATTTCCTGAAAACGATACCCAAAAAAAGAAGAAATAATTTTACGTTAAAGAAGGATTACAAAAATCTCATTACTAAATGTATCCCTTTAAAACTTTCTCCCTTGATATGTATATATCCTGAAGCAAACAGGTAAGGCAAGCATAACAAGCTCTAGCTAATGAACCGCATGCACAATATCGCATACTGCGCATCCGCCCATCAAGAAGATAGCAAATATATGTAATAATGTGTCAATAAAGACACATTAATGTTAACAAATATTATGGAAAATAATACTACAATATATATAAGCTGCCCTGTCCAAAAAACAGTCCCAATCAAATTATTAAATACGGTAATTGACTTATCCTAAATAAAAAATTTTTTTTATAATAAATGGAGACGGTGAGTAAAATCTGGTGACAACATGATGGAGTGAGCCCAGCAGAACCAGATGAAAAAAGCCTTATCAGCACCAGACCGACTACCAATAAAATAGTGGCGATATATAATAACTAAATGGACAGAAAGCCATCAATGTGTGGAAAATGTACTCATAAAAAAAATTCGATATCCCACTCAAAGCTGAGGCCCATAGGCTGCCGTCTCCTATGGAGATGGAATATCCAATAAACTTCCCTCTTGCACAATAGACTAAACCTATCAACCCCCTCTTTTTGACAGAGTGACTTTTTCAACCCCCTGAATGCGTAAGGCGCCGACATCCTTATCATGACAAAGATTCCAGTGCCTCGCCACATTAGTGGGATTATTTTTAGAAATGTCGTAAAGGTGATCATATTCTCTATCCCTCAACCTCCGTGTTGTGCGTCCAACATAGTATATGTGGCATTGTTTACACGTAACCACATAAATAACAAATTGAGTGTTACAATTAATAAAGGACTTGACTTTAAAATCCTTATTCAAGGACTTTGAATGGATAGTGTCGCTTCGTAGAATGTGGGGTCAATTATTGCCCCTACATCGAAACGAGCCCTTAAACTGCAGCCAATTAAAACGTTGAACGCTGCTTGAATAAAGACTAGGAGAAAACATATCGCCAATAGTTGGTGCCCTGCGGGAAACTGATCTAATACCATTGGATAAAATTTGGGCATACACAGGATCATTATAGAGAACAGGTAGATATTTATCCACAATCCCCTTAATTTTATTAAAACTCTGAACTATAGGGTGTAGAAAACACTGGAGTTTTAATAGATTTATCCGGTACCCACCCTCTCCCATCTCTATTCTAAGTGCCGGTTCACACAGGGGCGACACGACTTGCAACGCGACTCACAGACGCGACCTGCACACGACTTCAGCAGCGACTTGCAAAACGACTTCTGTATAGAAGTCAATACAAGTCGCCTGAATTTGCCCCAAAAATAGTACAGGAACCTTTTTCTAAGTCGGAGCAACTTGAGTCGCTCCTATTGGAACGGATCCATAGTACAGAAGGGTGCGTGACTTGTCAGGGGGTTAATTCGACTGACAAGTCGCTCCTGTGTGAACCAGCACTTAGTGTTGTGACAAAGGAGATGACTTCTATCAGTTTTGAGAGATGTTAAATGCTCTATCAAGTATAGGAGCTGTATAGCCTCTTTCCATGAAATGCTTTCTCATGGCATAGGCTTCTTTCAAAAAAGATGACTCCTCACTACATACTCGCTTTAGCCTCAAGAACTGTCCCATGGGAATGCCCTTAATAGTATGTGTTGGATGGCCCGAGTCAGTTCTCAACAAAGTGTTGCCCGCAGAGGGCTTCCTGAAAAGATTTGAGGAAATATATTCCCCTTCACCCTTCAGGACAACATCCAAAAATTCGATTTGTGTAGAATTCATAACACTTGTGAATTTAAGGTTAAGGGTGTTGTCATTAAGATACAAAAGCCATTCATCTAGTTCCCCAACGCTCCTGGTACATACAAAGATTAAATCGTCTATATAACGACAGAAAATGTTTGATCTCCGAACGATGTGGACAAACAAGGCCAAAAATGCGGGACCTCTCCCACCATCCCATATACAAATTGGCCAGGGAGGGGGGAAATTTTAGCTCCCATCGAGGCCCTGCATTTCTGGAGGTAGTAGTCCCCATCGAACATAAAAATAAAATTGTGAGTTAACAAATATTCTAAACAGCATAAAATAAACTCTTGGTGTACCAAGGAGTGTTGGCTATGATGTCTAAGCCCTTGTACACATGGTCGGACATTCCGACAACAAAATCCGTCAGATTTTGTCCAAAACTTGTGTTGCATACACACGGTCGGACAAAGTTGTCGGAAAATCCGATCGTACGTAACGTGATGACGTTATTTCGTTACGACGGGACTACGTTCAGGCTAGTAGCCAATAGCTTTGGTCTAGGAATTTGATCTGAGCATGCGTGGCACTTTGTCCGATCGGAATTCTCTACACACAATCGGACAAAGTCCGATCGGATCATGTTGTCGGAAAGTTTTATAGCCCAGCTCTAAAACTTTGTCCGTCGGATATTCCGACGGAAACAGTCCGATGGAGCCCATACACAGTCAGATTATCCGACAACACGGCCCGATCGTACGTTTTCCGTTGGAATGTCCGACCGTGTATACAAGGGCTTAGGAAGAAAGCCACAGCCTGAATTCCTAGGGAGTGAGGGATAGATGAATACAAGCTAGCCACATCACAGGTAATCCACACAAAATCCGACTCCCATTTAATAGATTGAATATCAGACAAAAGCTGCTTGGTGTCTCTCAGAAAGCCAGGTAAATCCGAAACTAAAGATTGTAACTGATAATCTACCCATTCTCCCAGACGCTCATTTAGTGACCCAATGCCTGCCACTATAGGTCTACCTGTCAGTGGTTGACAACCTTTATGCAGCTTGGGTAAATGGTGAAAGCTAGGTTTATCCCCGAAAGCCCCGATTATGCCTATCTCTCTCAGCTTGAGTAAAGATGCCTACTGCAACAGCTCTATATAAAAGTACATTAAGATCCTCCTTAAAGGGGGACCCTATGTCCTCCTTTAACTTCAAATAAGTTTTGTCATCTGACAATTGGCAAATTGCTTCATTCCTATATATAACTGAATCTAGCACCACAACAGAGCATCAACATAAAAAACCCTGATGAACACTGCTTGTAGATATCTCCTTACTTGCTTAGTATCGTTGTAATCCTTTTTTTTTTCTTTAGAAAAACGTCACTGAGCATGCCCAGATCTCCCCTGATTTACGGCACACTCTGTCTTATCTATCTGTTACCAGGACTTCCTACGGCACACAACACTGAACACCCAGGAGGCTGCTAATCACTCAGAGCTTCCTCCTACACACCATGTGACCTCACATATAGTGTAAACCAGGGAATGGGACAGCATTACTGCAGGCTTATCAGCTGAAGCTGGTAGGACTCATACAGGGAAACACTAGGTAATCCACACAAGTAAATACTATGAAATAAAACAAGTCAGCTATGAACAGGGAAGCAGGGTTGCCATAGAAACGTTGGATTGAGAAGGAGACTTGGTTAACAGTACAGGAAGTGCTCCATGTAAGGGCGGAAATGCACTCCACTGTGGACTCAGAAAACAATACTTAAGATGGCGCTGCCTAACCCCTGCAAAAAAGTTTTTTAAAGTTTCTTTAAACAGTAAGTAATATGCGATTTGGGCTGGATTACAGTGGCTATACTTTGATAATGACTTATTATAATGGACTAAATGAAAAGAAGCATCAGAGTGGGAGAGTTTACTTCCTCTTTAAAGTTTGTGTGTGTGTGTGTGTGTGTGTATATATATATATATATATATATATATATATATATATATATATATATATAAAGGCAGGTGTCCCAATACTTTTGGTAATATAGTGTATTTTGTGTTGTCAATTCCTCTTTGTGTATTCAATTAATTAGAATCGTATGACGCATTTACTTGCTTGTCATTACTCTCACATTCCCAAAGTTCTCTCTCTTTGGCCACATCACTTATTTCAGTTTCTTCCCACAGATCTATGCTGTACAACGGTTCCGATGTTGTCCGAGACTTAGAATGGGTCATATTTGACGAGGTCCATTATATCAATGATGCAGAGGTGAGTGCCGCCACAATACTCCAGATTTCTGTGCGTTGCCTAGGCCTCTAATTCACCAAATTTCTTACACTCGTCCACAGCGAGGCGTCGTATGGGAGGAGGTTCTCATCATGTTGCCGGACCACGTCAATATTATTCTGCTGAGCGCCACAGTCCCCAACACTGTGGAGTTTGCAGACTGGATCGGGTGAGTTACAGATCATTACATTTCATGTTTACAATATACTCTCTAGGTATCCTAGAGGGTTATCGTTTAAACCCAAAGTATTCATTTTTTCGAAGAGCATGTGTACCCAACATTTCATGTAGGTTGCCCCCGTAGGGATTGCTGTGTGTAGACCTCCCTGTGCCTCCCCTGATTATCCTTCTGCCAGTTACTAGGTGCTTTCTCTAGACCAACCCTACTCTCATCCCCTCGTTATCCAGTAATAAATCCAGGGGTTTGTTTTTCTTTTGGTATTTATTGTTGGAACTTGGATAGGAGAAGGGATTAGTGGGATACTGGAACTAATTACAGATGAGGACAACTCTTACTTGGCCTTACCTGGCTCAGTGTGGTAGTAGTCTCTCTGCTATAGCATACTGCACTCATATGGAAGAAATAAGTCCTTTTCTTGCTCTGGCAGCAGACTTGATGAAACAGTTTTATCTTCAGGACACTCACTAGCATCCCCTTTGACTGCCCCCCGTCCACTGCCTCTACTAGCTGAAGAGGTGACCCTCACAGGACAGGCCCAAAGACAAAGATCTGTACTCAGCAGAATCAGATCCTTCCTGGTGTCTCCCTTCCAGTTGGCTTTGCAGCACATCTGGGTTGCATCTTTACTCAGATTCAGGCTCTGAGGTTGACCACCTGAGGCCGCATAGCAACCTGTGCAGAGGAGGGGCAGCTGCCCCCCTCCCTCCGGGAGCCCACCCTCCATCCAAAGACCCCGAGCACATGTGTCCCTGGCATATATATGGTCCCCCAGCATGCATTGGAGGCACTTTCTTCTGCCAGTGGCCAGAGCTGTTACTATGCCTGTGTTCTCACTTGTCAGGTTCCCTCCCACTAGGCAATATGCCTCGTCCTATTGGACCAGTGTGAAACATGCAGACAACATGAGCAGCATCTGAGCACCATGAGCAGATCCTATCAATGGATCCCTGCTCCCTGGTAGGCAGAGAGCATCTAAATTTACTTGGCAGCCTTCCTGGTAAGCAGAAAGACCCCAAAAAACGATACTCTCTTCTAGCACCTACTTAGGAGGATGCTACATTCATATTCCTGATATGTGGCTGCTGTACCATGTACTTGTATGAAAATGTATCTTATTGTATTGCTTCCTTGTATTGCTTCCCCCTGTACAGCCATTCACTTGGAAAATTAGAAACAAACACACAGTATCTCACAAAAGTGAGTACACCCCTCACATTTTTGAAAATATTTTATTCTATCTTTTCATGTGACAACACTGAAGAAATGACACTTTGCTACAATGTAAAGTAGTGAGTGTACAGCTTGGATAACAGTGTAAATTTGCTGTCCCCTCAAAATAACTCAACACGCAGCCATTAATGTCTAAACCGCTGGCAACAAAAGTGAGTACACCCCTAAGTGAAAATTGTGCCCAATTAGACATTTTCCCTCCCCAGTGTCATGTAGCTTGTTAGTGTTACAAGGTCTCAGGTGTGAAGGTGTATTAAATTTGGTGTTATTGCTCTCACTCTCTCATACTGGTCACTGGAAGTTCAACATGGCACCTCATGGCAAAGAACTCCCTGAGGATCTTAAATAAAGAATTGTTGCTCTACATAAAGATGGCCTAGGCTATAAGAAGATTGCCAAGACCCTGAAATTGAGCGGCAGCACGGTGGCCAAGACCATACAGCGGTTTAACAGGACAGGTTCCACTCAGAACAGGCCTCGCCATGGTCCACCAAAGAAGTTGAGTGCACATACTCAGCATCATATCCAGAGGTTGTCTTTGGGAAATAGACATATAAGTGCTGCCAGCATTGCTGCAGAGGTTTAAGGGGTGGGGGGTCAGTCTGTCAGTGCTCAGACCATATGCATCAAATTGGTCTGGTCTGGTCAAATTGGTCTGCATGGCTGTCGTCCCAAAAGGAAGCCTCTTCTAAAGATGATGCACAAGAAAGGCTGCAAACTGTTTGCTGAAGACAAGCAGACTAAGGACATGGATTACTTGAACCGTGTCCTGTGGTCTGATGAGACCAAGATAAACTTATTTGGTTCAGATGGTGTCAAGCGTGTGTGGCGGCAACCAGGTGAGGAGTATAAAGACTAAAGTGTGTCTTGCCTACAGTCAAGCATGGTGGTGGGAGTGTCATGGTCTGGGGCTGTGTGAGTGCTGCCGGCACTGGGGAGCTACAGTTCATTGAGGGAACTATGAATGTCAACATTTACTGTGAAATACTGAAGCAGAGCATGATCTCTTCCCTTCGGAGACTGGGCCGCAGGGTAGTATTCCAACATAACGACCCCAAACACACCTCCAAGGCGACCACGGCCTTGCTAAAGAAGCTGAGGGTAAAGGTCATGAACTGGCCAAGCATGTCTACAGAACTAAACTCTATTGAGCATCTGTGGAGCATCCTCAAATGGAAGGTGAAGGAACGCAAGGTCTCTAACATCCACCAGCTCAGTGATGTCGTCATGGAGGAGTGGAAGAGACTCCAGTGGCAACCTGTGAAGCTCTGGTGAACTTCATGCCCAAGAGGGTTAAGGTAGTGCTGGAAAATAATGGTGGCCACACAAAATATCACACTTTGGGCCCAATTTGGACATTTTCACTTAGGGGTGTACTCACTTTTGTTGCCAGTGGTTTAGACATTAATGGCTGTGTGTTGAGTTATTTTGAGAGGACAGCAAATTTACACTGTTATACAAGCTGTACACTCACTACTTTACATTGTAGCAAAGTGTCATTTCTTCAGTGTTGTCACATGAAAAGATAGAATAAAATATTTTCAATGTGAGGGGTGTACTCACTTTTGTGAGGTACTGTGTGTGTGTTTTATACATTTTGCCTTTCATTTCTATTTTAACCCCTTCCTGCCCGCACTGTAGCCATCTTAAATTTGCTGGGAGATTGTACATGGACGCCCTCCTTTGATCGCACTGCCCACGTGCCCCCTGAGCTGCACTCTGTGATCGCAGAGTCCTTCGGACTCATTTAATCACAGATCGGGGTAAAAAACCAATCACAGCTGATCAGTTATCAGCTTTTATTTCCTCACGCTGACAGCAAACACTACTGGCATTTTTATAAGTTCCAGTGTGCATGAGGCCTTAAAGTGGTTGTAAACCTTAGCTATGAAGTATGAACAAAGCATATCCCTCTGTAGAGTGTACTTTTCTCTATCCAGAGCACAAAGTGTCATTTTTGTCTGCTGCCTCATTCCTCTGTTATCAGTATGAGTCATTTCTGACAAGTTTTCCTGACACCAGGAGAAAAAAGGTGACAGGGGAGGAAGCTCCAGCAGATTAACAGCTTCATCTCTGTTCCCATGAGCCGTGTGAAGGGGGTGTGTGTCTCCTCTCCTCACTGAGCTCACAAAACCTTGTGGTTGGACTGCAAAGCTTGTGTGAACGAGCCCTAAAAGAAAAGAAACATTCCCTTTTTATGTTGTTTTGTATTTAAACTCTCATAGGAGGATAAAGAAGAAGAAGATCTATGTGATCAGTACCACCAAGAGGCCGGTGCCACTGGAACATTATCTGTACACGGGGAACAGTCAGAAGACGCAGAATGAGTTCTTCCTGTTGCAGGATGCTTCTGGAACCTTCCAGACCAAAGGGTGAGAAGAGCCTTAATAGAATCCCTTAAGGGGAAACTAAACTAAAGAATTCTACTCAAGTATGTATTCTTTATTTAACCACTTCAATACCAGGCACCTTCCCCCCTTCCTGCCCCGGGCAATTTTCAGCTTTCAGCGCTGTTGCACTTTGAATGACAATTGCGCGGTCATGTAACACTGTACCTAAACTACATTTTTATTATTTTCTTCCCACAAATAGAGTTTTCTTTTGGTGTTATTTGATCACCTCCTGCGGTTTTTATAAAAAAGACTGAATTTTTTTCAAAAGAAAAAGTTGCTTTGTTTCTTTTATAACATTTATATTTAGAAGAGATGGCTAGCTAAGGGGGTATCAAATCCAATGTAAACTGTTAGAAAATTGTTTTGGACATTTGAGCGGACTTTACAGGTACCAGAAAGGAACACTATATAATTGTGTAGTCCGCTCAAATGTCCAAAACAATATTATAAAATTTAGTTCTTTCTCCTTCACTGATGAGCTGGCACTGATGGGCACTAATAGCTAGCACTGATGATGAGGTACTCGCAGGTTTTACTGATGGGCGGCTCTTCCTGTCAGAGGGGGGAGGGTCTGTGATGATTATCAGCATGTTATCAGCACAGCCCCATCAGATGTGCCCATCAGCTACCAGTTAGTGCCCCATCAGGAACACCTTGCAATGCTCATCGGTGCCCACCACAGTGCCAGTCAGGGCCCAGCAGTAACACCTGTTACCGTAGTACCCCATCATCAGTGTTGCCCATCAGTGCCACTTGTCAGTGTCACTTATCAATGCCTATCAATGCTGCATATCAGTGCCGCCTATCGATGCCCATCAGTTCTACATATCAGTGCCCATCAATGCCACCTCATCAGTGCCCATCAATGAAGGAGAAAAACAACATTTTATGCGACGTTATTAGCACCTTTTTCTCTCTCTGAAAAACACTGATGACCCTATTTTTGTCCGAAGAGTTTTAGCGGCCAAAATATCAGTGCATCGCTACAATAAGGATATTGTTTAGTGCCACTCTAAATTGGGAGAGCTGCCCTATTTTACCAATGACTAGACACTTGTTATACGGATTATATTTATGAAGGGAAAACCCCCAAAGAGCTAACTGTTCTCCTTTACAGTCTGGTAATACAGTTTTCCTTTATCTCTAGCTACTATGCTGCTGTTGATGCCAAAAAGGAGCGATCCTCTAAATATTCGCAAACGTTTGGAGCAAAACACCCTCATGGTGGTGGAGCCGGGCATGTGAGTAACGTGTGTGGGGGTGCATGCATGCAAAGCTGGGCAAAACCAGAATGATAGCAATATTGTATTAGGGAGGAAGATTGTGCATCTAAAACCCAACCCTGTGCATGTCCTCCCACCTAGCCCAGCAGTATTTTTGCTTTTTTTTTTGTCCTTTTTATTTTTCTGGTGTCTTCTAGCCAGTCGCATGACCTCTGGAGGGTTATTTACTAAATCTGGTGAGTGCAAAATGTGGTGCAAATCGTCTCTGCATAGAAACCAATCAGCTTCCAGGTTTTATTGCCAAAGCCTAATTGAACAAGCTGAAATTAGAAGCTGATTGGCTATCATGCACAGCTCTACCATATTCTGAGTGCACCAGCTTTAGTAAATCTCCCCCACTGAGCCCTTTTCCCCTACAGACTTTTTATGGCAATGGGTGGTCCAGGATAATGCAGAGAATGGTGCTGATGACATCAATACACTGGCTTTAGCGCACCATGTTCAGGATCGGGACCATAACACCCTGCATTCACAGCCGAGTCCTCGGTCTTCCTGGTTTAAGCAGGATTCCGCTGACCTATCGTTTTTTTTTTTCAGTGTCATTGATACGCGTTATTAATGTATGTTTAGTACTCACTTGTGTTTTTATTATCCCCGGCTTGTCGATTTCGTCCGCAAGTATAACTTTTAAAATTTCCTCCCGGCCGTTTCCATTTTGCTTGCGGGCATTTGAAGCCCACAAGAATTTAGTTCCCAGGACGCGGTGAATGCTGTACTCCCAGCGTTCACCGCTCGATCCCGCGCATGCTCATTGATACCAGCGACCGGTGTCCTTCTGTTCCGAAATCTCACGAGATTTCGGCATGACGGCGTTCCCCACTGATTCATGGGAAGGCTCTGAGAAAGCTCCCAGGGGACTTTGCAGAGCCGGGAAAAGGCGATAAACACGCCTACTCCCATGGTAGGAGAGCCCAAGTCACGATAAGAATATTATTTATAAGGTAATTACGTCGATTTGATTTTTAAAATGGCCATTTGAGCATCTATGGCAGTAACAGATTTGCTTACGATGTAGTTAAAAATTTGAGTACAACACCACTTTAAGTGACGCTGGGTGCCATTAACTGAAAAAACTGAGGACATCTTGTGGCAAAGAAGACAAACTGCAGGGGTTAGCTCTGGGTTTAAGGTGGCTGAGAGACATATAAATAAAAACTGGGAGTTGAGCTTTAAAAGGGATCTGTAATGAGACAAATACTGTTGACCTCATTTAAAAAAAAAAAAATAATTGCTTGGCTGTCTCTGGTTTCACAACCACTTTGGACAATGATTGCTTTACCAGTTGTGTGCGCCATCTGCTCCCTCTATATTTTGCTCTGGGACCTAGAAGACTGTGAGGATCACTGTAATAGCAGCAGCTACTAAATTGATTCTGTCCTTACAGGTACAATCATCTAGGTATAGAATATGGTTACTTATATTGGTCCAAGTGAAACCAATGTTTTATACAAAAAAAACACCCCATACCTGAAAATCCGATTTAACAGTTCTTACTATATAATCATATTGCTTTAAAAAAGCAGTCACTTAGGCCCCAGTCACATCTGAGCGTAGCGTTTTCAGGCAGAAAATTGCACAATTTTACCACGATTTTGCAGTCTTTTTTGCTGCGATTTTGTGGCGTTTTTTACAGCATTTTGCCGCGATTTTGTGCGGGGGAAAAGGTCACCAATGTAAAAAGAAGAAAAACGCCCAAATCTGCCCGATACGAGTGACAAAAAAAGGTGCAGAACTTGCTTGAGCTTCAGGCGTTTGGCTTCAGGCAACTTGGAGTGGAGATGTGAACCATCTCCATTGGGAATAATAGATTTTTTTTTTTTCCCCCTCCAGCATTTTGTTGCTTCAGGCTTCAAGCTACAAAACGCTCAGGTGTGAATGGGGCCTAAAGTATGGACCTTATTATGTTTTTTGCACATTTTATCCAAATCATTTAACTAAATCCTAGGTTAATACTAGTGTTAAAGTGATACTAAAGGCTCTGGGCTTCAGCAAAATGACAACCTCTGGCAAGAAAAAACTGGAGCAATGCTGGCGGCAATTTACAGCACACACTAATGTTGGGGATATAATTAATGTGGAATGCTTTCTTTGCTAAAAGACATTACTTTTTATAAAGTTGTTAGGATTAAAGTGCCACTTTAATGAACACAACTTCAGAACATTTAGTTTTTTTTTATATCTGGCTGCAGTTCAGCTTTTATCCCATTATCACTGTATCTCTTGTGATTGATGTCAAATCTGTTTTCCCAGGATAAAGGCACATGGCTGTCTCTGATCCAGTCTCTCCGGAAGCGGGATGCCCTCCCAGTGGTGATTTTCACCTTCTCCCGAACCCGGTGTGAGCAGAACGCCTCCGCACTGACCACGGTAGATCTGTGCACAGCTGCAGAGCGGAGCGAGGTGCAGACGTACTATACCAAGTGCCTGAGCCGCCTGCGTGGAAGTGACCGCCAGCTCCCACAGGTCTGTGCCACAAATTCTTTGAATTGTGTTATTTGTACTGATTTCTGATATTGATGATGATGGGTTTCTTATGGGGGGTACACAGGAAGGCTGGACTATGAATGTATTTTACATTTCAGATACTACAGTAGACATCTCTCTGTACTTGGCTGGTCATCTGTGCCCATCTGCTGTTAATTGGTTACTCTTGCTTATACACTAAGAGGAACCATTATGGAGGAGAAACACCATTTGTTGTTGCCACCATCCCAAATCTAGTATATATAGAGAAATGAGTAGCCCCCTGGTACAACAGGACTTTAAAGGATCACTAAAGAATTTTTTTTTTTTCTTAAATAACAAACATCTTATACTTTCCTCCCCAAGTGGCCCAGAGTGGCCCCGAACCTGCTCTTCTGGGGTCTCTCAGCAGCTGTCTCGGCTCCACCCCCCACAAGGACTCCACACCTTCATGCGAGCTCCCTCGCATGGTGTAGAGTGCTTGCGGGCACGCTCCCGTGACACAGCCAGCGGCCATAGCCGCTCACTGTATCACTCGGCCCCACCCCCAGCGCGCCGCATCACTGAATGTGATTGACAGTAGCGTGAGCCAATGGCTGCGCTGCTTTCAATCCATCCACTGTAACCAATCAACGGCCAGGCTGAGCGGCAAAGAGGATGTCGGGGGCGAGCGCGGGACTTTTGAGGGGTCAGGTAAGTAAAACGGGGAGGCTGGGGAGGTCGGTATTGTTGGATGTTTTTTTCACCTTAATGCATAGAAACTTTTTCTCCTTTACAACCGCTTTAAGGGCGAACTTGAAAATACAATATTTTCTAAAAAGTAGAAAAATGTATTTCATAAAAACAGTGCAATGGTCAAAGATGACAACCATGCACAAAATGATACGTAATATCCATATATAGTATATAAAAAAAAAGGGCACTTCTCCTATAGCCCAATGTGTTTCTGGAGATTTGAGATAAATCCCTTCTTCAGTCTGCGGCTACTGCTGTTCTGGGGTTCTGTGTCATTTCTCTATACTTGCTTATACACTGACACCTGGTTATCACACATACTTATCTGGCCAAAAGTATGTGGGCACCTGTCCAAATTAAGTTCAGGTGTTTCCAGTGAAGGGTACTATTAATTCTGCACCAACACAGACATTTTACACAATTGTCTTCTTTCAACCTAGTGACAACAGTTTGGGGAAGTCCCTTCTCTGTTGCAGCATATCTGTGCCCCTGTAAATAAGAAGCGCAGTGCTAAAAAATATACTTGCAATATATAACACAATGCATAGCAGAGGTGCAAAGATTACTAAAGTGCATTCAGTGCTATCAATAGTGTATGAACAATATAGGAAATCAATGGCTAAATATTGCATAAAAAAGAAATATGCAAAAAATAAAATAAAACATATACTAATTAAAGTGCAATAAGTGCCATCAAACCTAAGATTCAACTCGAGATGAATTTCAAACATAAATACCAGTGCAATATATAAAAAGGGTGCAGATCTCTGCAAAAAATCATATGGGACTAAAATCCACGTGTAAAGTCCATTGGTAAACTGTGTTGAAATGATGATCAAACACCCAGCTGTGTGACGCCCATCACCAAAGTAAAAATGGAGGCTTATCAGAAAGCATGTGACCCGCCTAGTCATAAATGACGTCTGTGCCCCTGTGTACAAACAAATCTAGCTCCACGAAGACGCGGTTTGATATGCAGGAACTAAAGCAGTGTTTCTTAACCTTCTTTCAGTCAAGGAACCATTTCAAATTATGGATAGTCTTGAGGCTCCCCATTCTAAAATGTACAAACTATTCTGATAGATTTACATGCAGCAACATCCACACAACTAAGACACAACGTTAGAGGTGATTTATTTTTCCAAAGCAAATACACTTTTGCAAACTGGTACTGACTAGTATTCTGATGTTTCTCATCTCCATCACTTAGCTAATGAGACCCCAAAGCTGATGGAGAGAGGCAGAGGCGGGTCAAACCAGGATGATATGCAGGCAACTGACATCCTCTTTATCAACTGATCATGTAGTTTGGTCTTTAGGAGGTTTGCAGCTAGAAGGTTGTAAATGGTGTACAATGAAAACCTGTGGCTTTCTGTAACTAAAAGGCAGGCTTCATCCACCCACCGGCTTGTACACAATTTTGGGGCAATTTTTAGGCATTTTGCCAAGGCACCTCTGATGAAAACTAGGCATCCTGGTTGAAAACGGCTGAACTAGAGTGTCTTGCACAGAACCCTGACCTCAAACCTGCTGAATACCCGTGGGGTAAATTTGAATGCTAATTGCAAGCAGAGTCTACTCATCCAACAAGACAGATCAGCACCTGACCTCACAAATGTTCCTTTGGCTGAATGGGCAGAAATGTCCACCAACAGACTCCAAAGTCTTTTTGAAAGCCTTCCTAGAAGAAAGGAGTCTGTTAAAGGGCAGGGGCAAGTCTATAGTAATACGCATGGTTTTCGAATGGAATGTCCAACAAGCCTTTAGATGTGATGGTCAGGTGTTCATAAACTTTTAGGCATATAGTGTATTGTTGTGTGCCGCCCAAGTTCAGTCTTTAAAAGAGAAGTATGGGATTTGCTTTTTATTTATTTATTTATTTATTTATTTTTTTAAATCATACCTAGCTGGATGCAGCATCGGTCTGATGCTTAATCTGCCCCTTTCCGGCTCTAACACTGAATTGAGCGATCAAACACCACCGATCGCTCGGTTCTCACAACTCCGTGAGCAAAACTGCTGACTGTCAGTCACCAGCTCTCTGCTCTGCCCCTTCCTCGCTCATTGGAGCACTGGGCTGTGGAAGGGGTTGGGAGCGGCCAGCTCAGGCTCTCAGCGGCTCGCTAAGAGGCTGAGACGGGGGCCTATAATCATCAGGAAACACACTAAGGCTGGGTTCACACTGGTGTGATCTCAGACAATCGCATGTGATTTCACACCACATTGTTGTGTTCATCACATGCGATGTCTGTGCGATGCAAAAACTGTCTGAAATCGAATTCGCACCAAAATGGTGCAGGACCCCCTTTTTGGTCTGCACTGGAATCGGATCCCATGGGTGTTCAGTGGGAACCTGGACTAATGCTAGTAACAGAAAATGAAAATTGGCTGTGATGAGCTAAAAGCCGGCAAAGGTTCCAGGATCTCTGTGTAGAAAAACATGCAAAGGCCCAACCTCAAAGTCAATAAATGGATGCTTTGCATAATATGGTGAGGGCTTGTTAAGCGATATCCTGTTTTGTGTTATACTTTAACATCATTTAAAGGGAGCCAACAGAACAAATATTTAATCAGGTATTACATGTATTTTATACTTCGTTTTTATAATCATGTTGACTCATACTCTTAGGCGTAAACTTTATGTATTTTATGGTGCAATTTACATTCATGTAAGGTTATTTGTTAGCTTAGCTTAACTTAGCTTATTAGGGGGCCTAATAAGGAAGAAAAGAAAAAAGAAACCAATGAATGAACAAAGGAATGTAATAGATATTAGTTCTTGGGGTGTGGAGTATCTGCATATGAAGAAATGGATTGAACACTAATCCTTTCTGTAAGTTGCGCATTAACTCTCCTTGTACCCCTACACTAACCCACCCTCTTGTAACCCTAACATGCATTCTCTCTGTAATCCTAACACTAATCCTCCCTATAACCCTCACACTTAGCCTTCTTGTAATGCTAAGACTAATCTTCCTTGTAACCCCAACACTAAATCGTGTTGTAATTCTAACACTAATATTCTAATGCTTGGAATAAACTACCAGCAGAGGTAGTGTGACAGTCCACAGTGGTTTCAAATAAAGATCAGTAGTCAGACAATAAAGTTAATAAAAAAAAAAAAAATTTTAATTAAAAAAGGGCAGATTCGATGGACTACTGTCTTTAATCCTCCGTATAACCCCAACACTAGCCTTCTCTGTAAGCTCAACACTAACCTTCCCTGTAAGCTCAACACTAACTTTCGCTGTAAGCCAGTGTTTCTCCATTCCAGTCCTCAAGGCGCACCAACAGGTCATGTTTTCAGGTTTTCCATTATTTTGCACAGGTAATTTAATCAGTTTCACTGCCTTATCAATTACCACAGCCATTTCATCTGCGGGAAATCCTAAAAACATGACCTGTTGGGGCATCTTGAGGACTGGAGTTAGGAAACACTGCTGTAAGCTCAACACTAACCTTCCCTGTAAGCTCAACACTAACCTTCCCTGTAAGCTCAACACTAACCTTCCCTGTAAGCTCAACACTAACCTTCCCTGTAAGCTCAACACTAACCTTCCCTGTAAGCTCAACACTAACCTTCCCTGTAAGCTCAACACTAACCTTCCCTGTAAGCTCAACACTAACCTTCCCTGCAACCCCAACACTAATCATTCCTGTAACCCCAACACTAATCATTCCTGTAACCCCAACACTAATCATTCCTGCAACCCTAGTACTTGTACCCTAACGGTAATACTCCATGTAAAACAAATCGATCCTGTAACTATAACATTAACCCTCCCTTTAATATTAACATTAACCCCCCATAATATTAAGACTCCACTTACACCTGATTCGGCCCGCACTTTGAAATCGCTGCAAAACGCGGGACATTTTTGCGATGGCATTATTTCTTAATGGCACCATGATTGCCATGCGGTAAATCGCGCTGCAATCGCAACGTGTGACGTTTGTCGCTCATAAAGGAACATGAGCTTCTTTTGGGCGGCAGCATTGTGATTTGTCATGTGACAATCATGGCAAAATTGCAGCGCAATTGGGGTGTCATTAGAAGTAATGGCATCGCAAATGCATCCCGCGGTTTGCAGCGATTTGAAATCGCGGCAATTCCTCCCACAATCAGGTGTGAATGGAGCCTAACATTAACCCTCCCTGCAACCTTAGGCTGCGTTCACATCTCGGCATTTAGAATCACGGGCAAATTTGCCAAGACTCTGCTCCCGTTTCCAAGGCGCCGAGGTGTGAATGATAAATTGCAGAAAGCACATCTGCCGCGATTGTCTTGTGATAAATCATACTGCAGTCGTGGCAGCCCGCATTGTGTTAAGCATGTCGTTTAAAAGTAGCTCTTGAACTTTTTTTGGGCAACAGGCTTCATGCGATGCGATGAATGGCATCTCGAATGTGCTTTCTGTGATTTGCCATTCTCGCCTCGTCGCTTTAAAATCGCCGCAAATCTGCCCCTGATTCAAAACGCTGAGATGTGAATGCAGCTTAACCACTTCCAGACTGCCCACCATTGTTATACGTCTGTACTTTGAAGAGGAATATCGTTGTTATGCAATAACCCTGGAATCCTCTTCTTCTTCAGCGGGCGGTCCGCTTCAAGATAAAAGTGGTCTCTGTGGCGGATTCGCCGCAAGATCACTTTTATCAGCGGCGAGAGAGAGGGAGGGCCCCCCTCTCGCCATGCTCCGGTGCCCTTCGCCGCTTACCGGAGCCGTCGGTAGCGGCGGAGGCGATCGGATCCTCTCCCTAGCCTGACATGGAGACGAGTGAGGGGAAGATGGCCCCCACCCGTCTCCATATCATTGCAGGGCGGAAGCGACATCAAAACATCACTTCTGCCCATAGCTCTGAAAAGGCCATATTTTATTTTTTTAAATGACAAAATGTTTTCTTTTTTTCCTTTATTGCATTTTAGTGTAAATATGAGATCTGATGTCTTTTTGACCTTAAATCTCATATTTAAGAGAACTTGTCATGCTTTTTTTCTATTACATTGTTTACATTCCGTTTACATTTCTTGTAATAGGAATAAAAGCAACACATTTTTTTTTTAAAAGAGCAGTTTAAAAATAAAAAATAAAAGGTAAAATTTTATAAGAAAAAAAAAATGTAAACGCACCCCGTCCCGCTGAGCTCACGTGCAGCAGCAAATGCATACGTGAGTAGCGCCCGCGTATGAAAAACGGTGTTCAAACCACACATGTGAGGTATCACTGTGATTGTTAGAGCGAGAGCAATAATTATAGCCCTAGACCTCCTCTGTAACTCAAAACATGCAACCTGTAGAATTTTTTTAAACGTCGCCTATGGAGATTTTTAAGGGTAAATGTTTGTCACCATTCCACGAGCAGGCGCAATTTTGAAGAGTG
The DNA here is from genome assembly GCF_037356315.1 of Lithobates pipiens. Lineage (NCBI taxonomy): Eukaryota > Metazoa > Chordata > Amphibia > Anura > Ranidae > Lithobates > Lithobates pipiens. The sequence goes on from NW_027507685.1 coordinate 223,144,192, forward strand.
ACATGTTGGGTATCAATTTACTCGGCGTAACTTCATCTTGCACAATATAAAAATTGGGCAAACTTTATTCTTATTTTTTAATTCAAAAAAGTGTATTTTTTTTTTCCAAAAAAAGTGCGCTTGTAAGGCCGCTGTGCAAACACGGTGTGACAAAGTATTGCAACAACCGCCATTTTATTCTCTAGGGTGTTAGAAAAAAATGTATTATGTTTGGGGTTCTAAGTAATTTTCTAGCAAAAAAAAAATGTTTTTAACTTGTAAACAACAAATCTCAGAAAGAAGCTCGGTCCTTAAGTGGTTAAAACTCACTCACCACAGGATCTGTCATTGACCAGAGAGAAACGCTTTTACCAAAATGGCAAGTTGTTAGCCCATGGCTGCTCTTAGCCAAAGGGAAGGGAGTTTTCAGCACAGACATAACGGTATACATGTGATATTTACAGGTATTGCACATGCTGGATTTGTTGAAGAGAGGAATTGGTATCCATCACAGCGGAATCCTGCCCATCCTGAAGGAGGTGGTGGAGATGTTGTTCAGCCGCGGACTGGTTAAGGTTAGTGTTCGCTCTGACTTGCATTTCCTTACAGAAGTTGCTGACCTTGTTGTGAAAATGCTATTTCTCTGGCTGCCGCTGACCTAAAACAAGCTAGGTGAGTGAAATTTCTAAAGCTGTTTGATCAGAATGACAGCCAGGAAACTACCTCAAATGGAGAGGCCAGCTATGCAACCTACATACTGTTCAGTAAAGTTGAAAAAAATATAAACTGCCACTAACGCCATAGATCCTTTCTTGTACTGCAGGTATAGTTTGCAAATATTTTTGCTCATTACATATACAGGCTCCTGCTTCCTACTTAGGCAGGCCATACATTGAGAAAATGTATTTCCTGCAACCACGGGACACACACAGGGCAGGGCTTGGGAGCGATCATGCACGAGTGCCCCCATAGCAAGAGGCTTCCTCAGACATCCCAACCTGCAAAACCTCATTTCAGGGAGGTGGCGCTTCGCGCACGTAATCCCCCCGCAGTAAAATATTTTTTAAATCACCTTTTTATTTTCCCACAGTGCTTCTGGGGAAGGGGGTGGGGTGGTATGTGGCAGTGGACGGTGTCAGTCATTTTTTTTTTATTTTTAGTAATTGATTTTTTTACAATTTAATTTCTTTTTTAATTTTTTTTTTCACATTGCTTTTTGGGGGGGGAGGGGGTTGGGGCAATGGACAGTGTTGGTAGGGCAGGGAAGAGTGGTGTCAGTAGTTTTTTATTTTATTTTTTTACACTTTTTTTTTTCATTTTTTAGAAAAAAAAATTTTTTTTCTTACATTTTTTTTTTTTTTTTTAATATTTTTTGGGGGGCTTTCGTGAGATGTCATATACACTTGTTAATTTTTTTTAACTTCAAAGCAGATTTTATATATATATATATATATTCAATCTGCTCTGAAATAAAGTAAAAAATATAACAAATAAACAGTGTGTGTGTGTGTATATATATATATATATATATATATATATATACATTAATTTTTATTTTTTATTTTGTCCTATGCTGTAAGGAGACTCAACACAAGAACGTTTGTTCTCTAGCGTTTGAGAATTCTCCCATTAAAATCAGTGTAATTTGGTCCACCACAAAATGTCTGCCAGCTGGAGCCCTAATTACAAGGACAGATTGTTTAGTGTTGATGGGGATGCTAGGAGCTGAAGTTGTTTGCAGAGACGTGCTGCTGTCAATCAAATTCAGTGAGCCAATGAGGGGAGAGAGGGGGTGGGGCTTGGGCCTGGCCATGGCTTCGTGTCTGAATGGACACAGGGAGCTGTGGCTCAGCTTGGGTGCCCCATAGCAAGCTGCTTGCCGTGGAGGCACTCCACAGGAAGGAGTGGCCAGGAGCGTCAAAGAGGGACCCGAGAAGAGGAGGATTTGGGCTGTTCTGTGCAAAACCACTACACAGAGCAGGTAAGTATAACATGTTTGTTATTTTTAACATATAAAAAATAAACTTTACAATCACTTTAAAATATACCTAACTGCCCATGTGCAGGAGTTTTGTCATCCCATGCTGCCCAATGGAGATACCCAAAGACCAGCACCAGGGAAAAAGAGACCAGTGCCGGCGGAGACCCAGACCATTTGAGAGGCGATAAGTTTAGTTCCACTTTAACCACTTCAATACAGGGCACTTATACACCTTCCTGACCAGACCAATTTTCAGCTTTCAGCGCTGTCGCACTTTGAATGACAATTGCGCGGTCATGCTACACTGTACTGAAACAAATTTTTTATCATTTTGTTTCCACTAATAGAGCTTTCTTTTGGTTGTATTTGATCACCTCTGGGATTTTTATTTTCTGCTAAACAAATAAAAAGACCAAAAATTTTTTTTATTTTTTTTTTACAAAACTTTGTAAATAAGTACGTTTTCTGCTTCACTGATGGGGCTGCACTGACGGGGACTGATAAGGCAGCACTGATAGGTAGCACTGATATGCAGCAGTGATGGGTACACATAGGTGACACAGATGGGAACTAATAGGAGGCACGGATGGGCACTGATAGGTGGCACAGATGGGCACTAATGGATTGATGGATGCCAATCAGTGCCAAACAATGATGCCCATTGTGGGCACTGATTGGCATCCCTGGTGGTCTAGGGTGACATACCTGGTGGTGACTAGTGGCGGTGTCCCCGGTGGTCTAGTGTGGGCATCCTCAGGAGGGGGGCTGCGCTGATAATCATTCAGCACAGATCCCCCGCTGTCAGAGGAGCAGCCGATTGGCTCTCCTCTACTCGTGTCTGACAGACGCAAGTGAGGAAAAGCTGTTTACATCCCGATCAGCCGTGATCAGACTGACACCGCAACAACGATCACCACAATACGCGCCCCCCGGGGGTCAGGATATCAAAACCACTTTGCTGACATCATATTGCTATATGGCGGGCGGCAATTGGTTAATGAGATATTGGAGGTCTATAAGGAGGGCTGTGCTAATGAAGGACATATCGTGCTCCATTAGCTTCTGTGACAGCAGAAACTGTAAATGACCAAATACTCGCTTCCAGGTTCTTACTAGCTGAGGGTTCGCTGATCTCCCTGATCCCTGCCTGGGAACACCTACTATGCATGTTCTAGGCCTACAAAGTAGGATAGGAGAACATGAGAAGCACGGCGGGAATGGGGGGGATGTAAATGTACTTCCGTCTAAAAATTGACAGCTGGCTTGCCAGATTTACACACACCCCTGGTTGATCTAGCAGCCAAGAGCGTGTGTAAAATGGCCCACTGCAGCTGACAAATCCCAAGTGTTACCCTGTGTGTACTGTGCTGGCAGATCCCTAGCAAAGAGTTATGGACCTTAAAGTGGGAGTAAACTCCCATGGTTGATATCTACCTATAGGTTAGCCTATAATAAGGTTTACCTATAGGTACAGTAAATATCACCTAAACCAGCACGGTTTAGGAGATATTTTTTTCTTGTGAATGGGCCCGGTGATGTCACTGGCGCATGCGCTCTGAAGGAATGGCATGCCGTGCCCTTCCTTCAGAGTCCTGGGCCATGAATAGCGACTCCTGTGTGCATTCATGGGAGTGACGCTATCCCGATGTGGCCTATCAGACGGCCAGAGGACGTGAAGCAGAAGGGAAGACCGGAAGATGGAAGGCCTGTGAGCAGTGACAGCACTCCACTGGAGGGCTTCGTTTTAAGGTAAGTTTCACATAATGTGCTAGAATGCGATGCATACTAGCACACAGCGCTGGTGCAAGGATTTTTTACACTCTCTAGGCAAAACCTCATTTAGCCACCCCTGTTGGCTCCCCTGACTCCACCCCATTTGCCCATGTGACAGACAGAAGGCGCCGCTATACAGGAAGCATTGGCTCTACTTCCTCTAGTGCTGGCTCCAGTGCTGCGCTGCACCTCTAATTACACTACCGGTCGGACTGAGTTAGTTACATGCTGCAACCTGCAGACTGGGAGGGAAACCAGTGGCTGGGTGCCCCCAGGCAGCAGTGCGCCCTAGGCATTTGCCTAGTGGTAGCATCGGCCCTTCTACGGTAGCTCATTATAACTTTACCTTGCAGTTTTAACCGCATGCCGACTAGCCGCCGCAGTTATACTGCGACAACAGCTGCGTGAATCACCATCATGGTACGTCGGTACCATAGACGCCCACTAAGGGGTGCGCACGCTTGCCCCCCGAGCCGATGCGAGTGCCGGTGGTCTCGATCACCACCAGGCTCCTGTGATTGCTCGGGGCACAAGGTGAACCCGGAACTGTGTGTGTAAACGGATTATCTGTTATCTTCCCTGCATAGTCCCATCCCCCCTTCAGTTAGAACACAAACTAGGACACACTTAACCCCTTCACTGCCAGTGCCATTTTTACAGTAATCGCACTGATTGCTGTATTAATGCCAATGGTCCCAAAATTGGCCGTGTCGCAGTCACGATAAAATCGCCACCATTAGAATAATTTTTGCGTAAAAAAAAATTTTATATATATTTTTTGGGGGATATTTATTATAGTAAAAAAATTATGCGTTTTTTTTTTTGTTTATAGCGCAAAAAATAAAAACCGCAGAGGTGATAAAATACCACCAAAAGAAAGCTTTATTTGTGGGGGAAAAAAGCACCTCAATTTTGTTCGGGAGCCACGCCACACGACTACGCAATTGTCAGTTAAAGTGACGCAGTGCCGAATCGCAAAAAGTGCTCTGGTCTTTGGCCTGCAAAATGGTCCAGGGCTTAAGTGGTTAAAAAAAATGCATGTTGGTTTACTACCGCTTTAAGGGTTGGGGGTGCATTGTATGTTAATTCACGTAACAAAAAACTGAACACTCCCCCCATCTGTGTACTAATTGCACATTGCAAGCAGTTGCGAATGACGGAAGCTGTCTATAGAGTCCTATGTATAGGCCTGCTCCAAAGAAACAGCTAGACAGGTCCAGAATATAATTTTTTTATTTTAGGTATGTTGTGTAAATGGGAACACATAGCAATCATATAATGGGGGTGCTTATTGCAAAAAAAAAATACACTTTACAGAAATAGTCAGCTTTTTCACCAATGATCACTTGGCTCCCTGCTGTGCGCAGCTTATGGATGGAGGGGGGGCTGAGGATGTCATGAAATGAAAGTAAAATCAGAGCGCACAATGTGGGGCAGTGCGAAGAACTTTATCTGGTATCTCCTTCATCTGTTTACTGTGTGATTGCAAAGATTCCTGTGAATTCTGTCTTGTGCAATGCAGCTTAATATATCACTATTTTGTTTGATTTTTATTATTTCCCGTCAAGAGATAAATGAATCGCTGACGGTTGGCTTCTTATCTGCCTCGTGTTTGTGTAAATATTTCCCAGCCAGTGTTTGCCTACATGCTGACATCTAAATAGCAATCTATTTGCCTTCCAGCCTGTGCTGACCTCTACGTTTGTTCTGACACGTCTGCAACAATGCATGATCTGAGCACAGAGGTTTTGTGTTCACCATTGGGGGTCCTCGGTGCTAACCACAGCAAGGACACTATCTGCATGGAGTTTGCATGTTCTCCCTGCACATGAGTTTTGTTTTTGTTTTGTTTTTCCTTGCAGAGACAGGGGGTGTGGGTTTTTCAGGGCCCTTTCTAATGTCAGGGAGAGGATCTGTGTCCTTCTGGTCTTTACTTTCCTTAACCAAGGTTCTCTCCTTGGGGGAACCCTCAGCAAGTACTTGGAAGACTGGCTTCAGTGGGATCCACCTGGTTTTGGCCTAGGTAGACCAAGAGTACCTTGCCCCTGCCAGGAGTTTTGTACCCTTGAGCAGGGCTGGACTGGGACCAAAATTTGGCCCTGGACTTCATCCACACCAGCCCACTTTAATTTTGCAAACAAGCACAAAAACAGTATATAAAACTATACACAATTTTGCAAAAAACATAAGTAGCATAACATAAGGAGTCCTCACTAACCTCTTTTATTATTTCACTTATTCTCCTCTGTATTTTTCTCATCTTTCTCACATCACTACGTGAAGTTGAGGGCAAGCCGTGCAGCCATTACTTTGTCACTGAAACCGGCCCACTGAGCCATCAGCCCACCGGGAAACTCCCTGTAGTCCCGATGGACAGTACATGCCTGCCCTTGAGGGGTTCAGGGATTGGGGCCTTTGCTGTTTGGAGGTGATTGCACACCTCCCACTTCTTTTTTTTTTTTTTAACACAAGAACAGTACATTCACTATATTACCAAAAGTATTGGAGCGCCTGCACACTCGTGAGCTTTAATGTCATCCCAGTCTTATGTCTCATACACACGATCGGCCTTTCTGTCAACAAAGCCGTGGAATTTTTGTTTGAAGGTTGTTGGCTCCAACTTGTCTTGCATGCAGACGGTCACACAAATGTTGGCCAATGATTACTAACGTAGTGATGTACAAGACGTACGACGAGCCGATTTTAAAAAGGAAGTTCAATAGTCATGCGCCACCCTTTGGGCTCCTTCTGCTAATGTTGTGTATGGTGAGCATTGATTGCGAGCATGCTTGTTTGTACTTTGGACTTTTGTCCAACAGACTTGTGTACACACGATCAGAAAATCCGACAACACACATTTGTTGGAGAAAAATTTGAGAACCTGCTAGGCGTAAAGTCCGACAACAAATGTCCAATGGAGCATACACACGGTCGGAGTTTCCGCCAACAAGCTGACATCCAACATTTTGTTGTCGGACTTACTAGCTAAAAATTCTTAATTACAACACTCGTGGGGGGGGACCCCATGCCATTTTTTTTTTCGATGTGGGGGTTCCCCTTAAGATCCATACCAGACCCTGGGGGGGGGAACCTCACGCAAATTTTGGGGGTTCCCCTTAAGATCCATACCAGACCCTTCGGGGGGGCTTTAACCTCACACAAATTTTCTTTTAAATTTCCGAGGGGTTCCCTTTCAAGATTCTCAGCACACAAGTTGCACCGCAAGTCAGATGATCTTGATCCGACTTCTATTCAAATCAATGGGCTCCCATAGAGAACCATTGGTTTTTGAATAGAGACAGAAAAATGCGGCTGAAAGCTAGCGTGGCTTAACGTGCATTGAATTCAATGCAAAACGCGGGGAAAAAAATCGCGTTTTTAACACTGCTTTTTTCCTGGCGTCTGTACTAGCTTTACAGCCCGTTTTTTAAAACGTCCATGTGCATGAGGACTTAAAAGAAAAAGTCCAGCCTTACACAGTTTGAATTTCTACTGGTTCAGCAGGAACTAGCAGAGATTTGAACCGTTAATGGGCAGGCTGAATATACCAAGCTGATTGATCAATCAACTTGGGTACAACCAGCCTGCCGAAATATCTTGCAATTATGTTGCCATATAATTATTATTATACACGATTTATATAGTGGCAACAGTTTACAGAGAGCTTTACAATGTAAGGGGGGGGGCAGCACAATTACAGTACAGTTCATTACAGAAGGGACAGGAGGACCCTGCTTATAGAGCTTACATTCTAAAGGGAGGGGGTGGTGGTACAAAAGGTAATAGATTCAGGGAAAGTTTTGATGGGGGTGGCTTGGGGACAGTTGTTAGGTGGGTGTGGGGTAGGCTTCCCTGAATAAGTGAGTTTTCAGGGCTCTCCTAAAGGTGGACAGGTTAGGGGCTGACCTAATAATTTATATATATATATATATATATATATATATATATATTTATATATATATATATATATATATATATATATATATATATAATTATATATTTATATTATTATTATTATATTTTATTTAAATAATAATTTTTTATATATATATATATATATATATATATATATATATATTATTATTATTTTTTTAATATATATAATTATAAATTATCTATTATATGGCCTTCCTTAGGCATCCATTTATAAAACATTTGTTGCACGAATGTCACAAGCATTCATCCAGGCTGCATGAATTTTTCCCTGTATTTTCTCTAATACTTTGATTGCCAATGATCATCCACTCCATCTAGTGGCCGAAACGGGGTATATGTTTCTGAAATACCCCTATCAGAAAATAATACAGCCCTTTGATGAATGGGTGGTGCTGACATCCATAGAAAGTCATATTAATGAAAATACAGGGAAAATGTTGTTCAGGCAGGACGATTGCTTGTGACATTTGTCCAGAAATGTTTTTTATATATAGACCCCAATAAGAGAGAGGCTTTGATGTTTCTGAAGGTAATTGACATAGACTTGCATATGGAAAGTTCCATCCAAAATATCTGTTATTTTTGTTATAAAAAAAATAAAAAATCCCCACGTAAACAGAGATGAGTCAAAGTACAAGATTCCTTTTTTTTCTACAGAATTTCCAAAGAAACTGAATACTTGCCAATCGTGATTTCAGAAAGTAAACATATAATGGCAGGAGTTGATGGCACAATTCCAACATTCTGCATACCTGAAAAAAAAATAGCAGAAGGAAAGTCTTTAATTTATTGTATGCAATATCCGTGATATCTCTGTGGCCAAAAAAAGCAGATGTTTTCAGTCTACTTGTCTAATCCATGCGCTCCCTCTAGTGGTCGCCCCTGGTAGCAGACTCTGGAGGCTCTGGGTTACTTTTAGATAAGTAATTTTACCATTTTCTTTTTTGTACCAGTGTACAAGTGTGTTGGCTTTTTGTTTTTAGTACCTTGATGTATTTTGATGTAAAACAGGCATGTTTGTTTCAGAAAATGACAACTGTACTAAAGTTTCTGATTATGCTAAACTGTGCTTTTTTCCCTCAGATCCTGTTTGCCACAGAGACGTTTGCCATGGGAGTTAACATGCCGGCTCGTACGGTGGTGTTTGATTCAATCCGAAAACATGATGGCACCAACTTCCGAGACCTGACTCCAGGTATGATTGTCCCTATAGGGAAGTCATCCACTTCACTGTTCTTGCATGCACTGATGAGACTTGGTACCAGGATGCTGGAACCACCCAAATCTGACTTACTGCCCACAGATTAAACTTTCTTCATTCAACTAGCGGGTTCTACGAGAAAAAAAACAGACCCATTCCCTCACCCACACATTCGAGGCAGATGGGGGAATCGCCCCTGCTGAGCTATTGTGTTCTGACAGCAGAGAGACTGTCTTGCTGTTGAAATACACTGATCAGAGCTGTCTGCTATAGCCGGTGTCACTGATTAAGCGCCATTTATTTGACAGGCTGGTTGTACAGAAGTCGATCGATCAATTGACATTTGTACAACCAGTGTCTCCATACATGGGTTGAAATTCAGCTGGTCCCTGCTGAAAATTGTCAGCCGACATGGGTGGCATCCAGTCAGATGCAGTCACTGTTAAATTGAATTGTGAAGTCCTTTTATTTTTTCATTATTAAAATAATAAACGGGTTTATACTTGCCTACGCTGTGCATTGGTATTGCTCAGAGCGCTCTTGAACCTTCTCTTTTGGGGTCCCCTGCCAAGTGTGCTCCTTCTTTTCTGTCTCCTCCCCCATAGCAATACGCTTGGGCACACTCCTGAGCCAGGCTCGGCACATCCATTAAAACGCACAGTGCAGCTTGGCCCTGCCCCCGCTCCTCACTGAATTTGATTGACAGCAGCAGGAGCCAATGTCTCCTGCTGCTATCGGCAAAGCCTGCAAGATCAGGAAGAGCAGAGAGAAGACCTGCAGCTGGGCGCAGCACTGGATCGATACAGGAGCAAGGTAAGTGTTAGGGTGGGGGGCGCAAAACCAAGCTGTCTGCGCGGCCCAATCAAAATGTTAATTGGCTGCTTTGTATAAGATCATTATTGTCATTGGCTGGCAGGAAAAAAAATCACATAACCACATAGTGAAGTTGATAACATCAATCCTAAAGCGGAACCATAATCAACATGATCTGTTTTTAATCCTTATGCTGCTAGCACTAGTAAATAGTTAGGGAGGTATAGGAAGGAGGGGTTTTCTTAGCTAAGCACACCCTCTTCCCTGAATGCCTGAGCTAAGTGCCGATGGATTCCAGGAAATAAACACTACTTGAATCATCTGCCCTTACTAAAGATGGCCATGGCTAGAAATGCTAGGGGGGTGTTTTTCAACGTGATATCCCAACAAAATAAAGCATGGGGACATGAATGGATGGATGGGTGAGTTTACCTTGAATAAATAAAGTAGTTTTAAAGGCTGAAGTTTTTTTTTACCTTCGTGCATTCTGTGTTTGAAGGTAAGCAAACTTCTGTATCCAGCTCTCCCCCAAACACCCCCCCACCCAATGCCTACCTGAGCCCCATCACGATCCAGTGCAGTGCATGAAAGCAGCGTCTTTCCACCCTGCCTCTCCTCACAGGGCAGATCCATGTGCCCCGCTGTCTGTGTCTATTGACGCAGGTGGGGCATGGACATGCAGTCAGGGGAGGCAGGTGCCATGAACATAAAAAAAGATTGAGCTTCAAGGATTGTAGCTCAGCAATCGGGGGTCACAGAGAGGGGGTAGGTAGC